>NC_092127.1:175920488-177352154 GCF_043159975.1 Macaca nemestrina | reverse complement strand
CACTTTACTCTTTTATTTTTATTTTTTTCTGAGACAGGGTCTTGCTCTGTTATCCAGGGAGTGCAGTGGTGTGATCTCTGCCTCCTGACTCAAGTGATCCTCCCGCCTAAACCTCCCAAGTAATTGGAGCTACAGGCACACATCACCACGCCCAGGTAATTTTTGTATTTCTTGTCGTGATGGTGTTTCATCATGTTGCCCAGGCAGGTCTCAAACTCCTGGGCTCAAGCAATCTACTAGCCTCGGCCTCCCAAAGTGCTGGGATTACAAGCATGAGCCACCATGCCCAACCTGCGTTACTGCTAATACAGTCTTCATTCCACAAAGAGAAATATTTTCTGACTGGAGGAAGTGGCGATGCTGAGGATGGAGTCAGTTGTGTAGCTCTCATAAAATGAGAACATGATCCAGAGGCTCTTCCAAGTGCCTTATGTATATTAATAGTGCTTCATTCAATTTTCAATAATATGAAGGAGAACCAAATTACGAATGAGAAAACTGAGACCCAAAGAGGTGATGCAATGCCCACATGGCAGGCTGGCATTTGAATACAGCGCAGTGTTCTTTACCATGTATATTAACTGTTCTAGGGACAAGAGGGTCTTTCCGTTAAATAAAAACACTATACAATGCATAATCCTCATGGTAATCTCTTTTAAATCCTCACCTCACTTTATGCATTATTAATTGTGCGTAGGTGCTTACAGGGAGCTTGTTATCCTCTCTCCCCCACCCTCATTCCATCATTTTCCAAACTTGAAGTTTAGTGTCACCCTTGGCTCCTTTTCTCTCCCTTAGCTCCACTTTCAACTTCTGTCAGTTCTACCTCCACAGTTGGTTCATCCACCTTCTCTTTTCCCTCTTGGTAACTTACTTCCTAACTGTACTTCCTGCTCCAGTATTTCTTGGTCTGTACAGTCCTCTGCCTAATAGCCAGAAGTGTCCTCCTAAAGTACAGCTAGGAGGCCGGGCGTGGTAGCTCACGCCTGAAATCCCAGCACTTTAGGAGGCTGAGGTGGTCGAATCACCTAAAGTCAGGAGTTTGAGACCAGCCTGACCAACATGGTGAAACTCTGTCTCTACTAAAAATACAAAAAATTAGACGGGTGTGGTGGTGTGTGCCTGTAGTCCCAGCTACTCGGGAGGCTGAGGTGGGAGAGTCGTTTGAACCTGGGATGCAAAGGTTGTAGTGAGCTGAGATCGTGCCATTGCACTCCAGCATGGGCAACAGAGTGAGACTTCATCTCTAAATAAATAAATATAGCTAGGATCATGTCCCTTGCACAGTCAAAGATCATTTTGTATACAGGAACAGCAGTTTAGATTTAATAAAACATTTTTCCATGCATTACACTCAAAGGTAATCTGATAAATATGTATCACCATCTCAATTTTATAGATGAGATAACTGAAGCCTAAAGTGGTTAACCCATTTACTAGGCCATCTTTCTAGGGCTAGTAAATAATAGCACCAGTATTTTCCTGTAAACTTACCCAGTTGCTGTCATCTAAACTCCTATGCTGGCCTTCAAGTGGTCTCAAGCTATTGTTCTTATTTCCTGGTGTTTTCTCACTGTGCCATGGACTTGAGGAGGGACTCAAGGAAGCTAGCTACTCTTGAGCCTATGGACATGCCTCTGATATTTCTTCTACCTTCTTCAACAGTAAACGTATATTCACTGCCCAAGAACTAGATCCTGCCTTCTCTGCTCTACTGACCTACCTGATTGAACCCAAGAAACTGTGACCCCACTTATGAAATCAACGCCTCAGGCAAACAATGCTCCCCATTAGGAAGCCTCTCACAGCAGAGAGCCTAGCAGAGACTATCCCTCTTTCCTGGAGTGTTTCTTCCTGCTCCTTCACTGCCTGACAACACCTCCCATCCCCTTTTTTGTTAACAGGCTGACTTAGACATCTCAAAGGAATGTTCTAACAGGGTTCATATTATTTATCTCATTATCACCTTAGGTCTTGGTCCTTAGTTGGAACTTGTTTGTTGATGGGAAAAATGTACATAATAAACTCAAATGTGTCCTTCCCTTCCCCTGTGAAGCTTGTTAGGAGGGTTTAATCTGAGCCTACTCCCTCTGTAGTTGTACCTAGGAGCATCTCTCTATTGTCTCCATAGTTTTATGTAACAATGGTCATATATCATAGTGAGTATATCCCTATCTCTCTCCTTCTAGAATTCAAGTTACTGGTGGCAAATTCTACGTATTTTTCATCTTTATGCTTCCCACAGTACTTAATATAGGGCTAATAAGCACATAGGAGAGGCTGGATAAATACTTCCTTAGTAAATTCAGTAAGGTCTTTTTTAAAAAACAATATTCTTTTTTTAAAAAAAACTGTGTGTTGATGTTTAAGTTTTATAAAGACTTTTCATTCTTTTCCTCCAAGTCAAGCTTCTATTATTGAAACAGAAAACTTGCTTCTGAAATGAAACAAAATTTTAGTAACATGGTATCTGATTTTTAAACAGCCCATGTAGTTGGAAATAACAGAGTGTGTCTATGTGTGCAAATTGATAAGTCGATAGAATTTCCAGGTAAACAATCATGGCTGTTATTGTATGCCAACACATTTATTATGGAAATGTATTATTGTAATTTATCTGGGAATTTTAAAAAATGGTGCGTGAGTCAGCATGCTGCGGTACAGAGCCAAGTTTTTGTGGGCAAACAGGGTCGGATTCCGATCTTGCGTTCAGCAGTGTGGTGTGTGGGCCTGGGTTCCTCACCTGTGGCTGGATGCTCCTTACCTCATTGGCTTGTTGTAAAGACTGAATGAGTCGATGAGGTCAGTGAAGTGCTTACGCTTAGTAAATTCTCAATAAATATTCGCTGTGATGTTTTTTATTAGAAACACCGACACATTACTGAGTTCATGTGCTCTACACATGTGCATAAAAATGAGGAAATTTCCCTTCAATTTCTGAAACGCTGGGTGATGATCTATACTCAGCATAATTTTTCTAGTAAATCAGCTTATGGGGACTGCCTATGGATAAAGCCCTTCACTTTTAAGGTATTCCCTTTAATTTAGCAATTAGACATAAAACATTAAAGTATACAAAATAAATGGCTATGGTTAATGGATTGCCTGCAAATAAATGACACCCTTCCAAATCTGGCTTCAATAATAAAGGAATTCATCATTTTACAAAAATAAGTTCAGAGTAGGTCAAGCCATAGCTTTTACTTTCTCCCTCTTCATTTCTCCAGCCTCACTGTCTGTGTCCAAAGGCTTTGCTCGTGGTGTCGAAACAGCCATCAGTGTGCCTTGTGCTTCCTGGTTCATAATCAGTGAGAGAGAGAAGGGAAGAAGGGAGGGCAAAAGAGAGCATAGGAGATATCTCCCCTCAAGATGGACTTCAAGTCTCTTTTTTCAATCGAATTGAACCAACTTAGGTGAAGTTGCCAAAGAAAGGGCGTGCGTTGATTGATTTAAACTAGTTGAGATACGTCGCTAGACTTTTGCATGGCTGTGTAAGTGAGTCAAGTCAGGACTCTAACAGTACAGAGAAAGGAGGGGCAGGGGGTGCTGATGGATGTGGGGAGGTAAACAACGTCCGTACTCTCCAATTAAAAACTTAAATTTTAATGTTTCATCTGATTTTTACCACAGGAATTTGGATTAGTTTCGGTTACAGCATTTTTAATTTTTGTGAATAAAATGGAACCTCTTGGAATTTGGTTTCTTTGTGACTCATTTCCTCATAGAGGGATAATAAAACCCACATTTCCAGTTTTGAGATGACTATTAAAAAAAATCTGTGTCTGACCCACTGCCAGCAAGCCCAGCTTGCTTTTTGAGTAGTTACTATTGTTGTTGCCATTGTTATTTTCTTGGTCAGGATGTCTTAATTTTATTTTGTCTCATCTAGACTCCAGTTTTCTATTTCCAGATTGTTACGTTATGAATCCACATGGGTGCCTTATCACTTCATCCAGGAAAAAAACCCACAAAGGTGTTTTTTTTTTAACATTTTATAAATTATATGCTCATACAATCTCATAGAGTTCTCACAGAAACCCTGTGGTGTAGATACTATTTGTGCAATTTTAGAGATCTCTTTATCTGCCTCCTTTAAACTATGAGCTTCCTGAGGACAGATTTTGTTTTGTTCTCTGTTGTATCCTTAATATTCAAAATAGTATATCGCACAAGATAGACTGGCAGATGCTCAATCAGTGTTTTCTGAAGAAAGGGAGAGAGGGGAGGAGGGAGGAGCCTTTTGTGACCTACAGAGGTTAGAGGACTTTCCCAGTTTGTGACGTTCTAGTTAAGATATAAACCCGCATTTGTAGTGGGCCTCTGAGACCTGTACACCCTGCCTCTCTACAGCTTCATCTTGCTGTCTTCACTCTCCTGTCTCTCTTTGTGCTCCAGCTGCACAGGCATATGCAGTTCCTAAGATATGCCTCTCTCTGCACCTCCACAGGGTCTTTACACATGCAGATTCTTTAGCCTGTGGAACTGCTTGCTCTACCTGCTCATCTCCCAGTTGCCTCCCTCCACCTGGCCATTCTCCCATATCCCTGGTTTACTCTGTTTAGATCCTTCATATTCCAGCTTGAACATCACTTTTCTGGGAAACCTTACCTAATCCCCCAGGTTAAATCACATTCCCTTTATGCAGCCCCACAGCGTAAGGATACTTTCCTCAACTGTTTTTAAATGCAGTCAGCCCTTTGTGTCTGTGGGTTCCCCATCTGTGGATTCAACCAACAGCAGATCAAAAATATTTGAAAAAATGAAAAAGAAATGAAAAATAACCATAAAAAATACAAACAAAAAACTATACAGTATAACAATTTACATAGCATGTACATTACGTTAGTTGCTATAAGTAGTTTAGAGATGATTTAAAGTCTACGAGAGGATGTGTTAGGTTCTCTTCAAATACTAAGCCACATAAGGGACTTCGGCATTCTTAGAGTTTGGAATCCCTATAGCCTAGAGCACGGAGTCCTGGAACCACTGCCTCATGGATACCAAGGGATGACTATATGTGTGTATTTGTATGATTACTTATGAATACTCTTTCTTCACTCTTACCATTGTTTTGCCAATGCCTGGCATATGGTGGTTGCTTGGTAAATATGTGTTGAATAAATGCCAGAAAATTTTGTTTTGTTAGCTTATTTTCATGTTTTTTTTTTTTTTTTTTTTTTTTTTTACTGATTACACTCATGATTTGCAGAAGAAAGGTTTTTGTATTTGTATGAATATCTTATTTTTTTCCCGTATCAGTTTTCATAATAACCTACATATCAGAAAATCATAAAGTCTGCAGGGACAGTTTATGTGTTCCTAGCTTAAATTCTTACGCCATTTCCTTCTTTTAGGGCTAAGCTTAAAATTTGTCTTCACTGACCATTGCTCAGTCAAGACTGGATTGGATGTCCCTCCCAATCCAGGGGTGGCCCAGCGTCCTGTTAATGTGGTCACCACTCAACTATTTATTTTCATCTGGCTCTCCACTGAGCTTAAAAGCAGAGACTGGATTTAGTCTGGTATGTTTGCCCATTGCCCAGCACAACGCCTGGCGTAGTAGACACCAGGTACCCAGTACCATAGAGGTACTTTTCCAAATGAATGAATTAGTAAATGCATGTCTTGCACTTGTGTGATATTACTCAGATATCTAAATCATTCCTGGAAAAGCATCAGTAATTAGTTGTAATGTAAATCAGTGCGTTCAGTATGGTATGCACATTCTTCAAGGATTGTCCAAGTTAATCTACTTTTTAGTGATCTTATCACTGGGGTGCAGATCGCATACTACATACAAGTGTTTGGCTGAGGAGGAGGAGAATGGGGCCTGAAATCCAGCATGCACTCTGACCATTATGGTATGTCTACCCCTAAGAAACCTCATATATATATATATATTTTTTATTTTTTTTTACAGCAATGCTATGTATAATAGCATGGTCCTAAATGTAGGAAGAAAATGTTAAGAATTTTCTATTTAAGTTCTATTCACATTTTCTCTCAACTTTGAAATATCTCTATTTTTAAAAAATGTATCGTATATTGGTACAATAATACTAATCTATGCAAACAGAAGTAAGTTATAAATGGCGAAGGCATATGTTCAGAAGTTTTGCTGATGCAGTAATATGTGATCAAAACAGTTATAGAGAACTTTGATTTAATCTCTAAGCCCAGTGCCATGGTAGTTTCCAAAAATAATATGCAGCTTTCTTTTGATGTCATTTTGAGATGCCTGAAGAAGGGGATGAATGATCTTAGGGTAGAGACATCCCAGAGCTCTTGTGCACCTCTGTGTGTGTGCATGCATGTGTGTGCATCAGTGAGTCCTGTGTGCATTGGGTCTTCCTGCGTATGTGCTGAAGAGGAGAATAGATGGACTATGGCTGGAATATGGCTGAGATTTGTCTTCAGGTTTGGTGCAAATCCATCCCAATGAAGTCCATTTTAGGGAAAGCAGATACACTAATTTCAAGATTCATTAGCCAATTCTCCTTTCAAATGAGTAATTTATGATGAATTGTCTTTTCCCCATTCATTGACATTCTCTCAACTGTAGGTATAAAACAACCTCTTCATTTTTTCTCTGCCTCCGGGATAGAAATAATGAATTGTAGGTCTCTAATAAAAGAAACACGTTTTGTGTCAGAACATCTTGATTAGAATCGTTCCAGCCATTTAGTCAGCGTGTGACTCTTTAGGAAAAATAATCATTCTGAGCTTTAGTATTTTCTTCTGTAAAATGAAAGTAATATTAATTAATTCATAGATTTGTTACAGCTACTTGGGAGGCTGAGGTGACAGGATCGCTTGAGAACAGGAGTCAGAGAGTAGCTTCCTGGGTGATATAGTAAGACCTGCCTCAAAATAAAAAAGAGAAGAAGAAGAACAAGAAGAAGGGGAAGGAGAAGAAGGGAGAAGGAGAAGAAGGAAGAAGAAGGAAGAAGAAGAAGAAGAAGAAGAAGAAGAAAGGGGAGGAGGAGGAAGAGGAAGAGGGAAGAGGGAAGGAGGAGGGGGAGGAGGAGAAACACTCTGGCATAGTACTAGGTAGACAGTGTTTATGGAAATTTTTTAGTTTTGAGCTTTAGAAATCTTTTTTATTAGCAATGATAAAATCACAGCTGTTTATGTGCTGTCTGATGTGATGGTTACTTTAAAACACATATGTTATTTGTCTATATCAAACTGGTTACAATAAGATTATTTGGTTAGGGATTAGCTAATGTATTTGTCTGTTTTTTGAAGAGTGACAGTTTCCTAGCTTTTTCTTTTTTCTTTATTTTTTTTGGTCTACTTGAAGCGGCCGTATTTATTATTTGATTGAGTAATGATACAGTGATTATGTATTATATGACCGAGTAACGATACAATGATAATGACTCCACCCCATGCTCTGAGTAATTTTGCATCATGTGGGTGCCACAGGACCCTAGAACAAAAATCTATTCTGAATGGACTATCTGTGAAGGCAACAGAGACTTCTCTTTAAGTGGATTTCCATAGTTTCCAAAGGCATGGGGCGGGGGGAAGTCTGTGTAGAAAGAGGGAAAAAGAAGTCTATATAGAAAGGATGACTTTGTTGACATGCTTAAAAGGTGTGCTCATTGACTGGGGAAAAGTTCAAATGTTTGCAGTATTAGGTTAAGGAAGGAAAGTCCATTCAAGCTATTTTAAAGACTCTCAGATGCCAGGCTAAGAACTTCATTCAGACTTTATTTGATAGGCAGGGGTGATCTGATTAAGATCATGCCCTGGGAAGATTATGACTATGAATTGAAGGAAACAGACTGGAAGCCTAGAGATCAGTTACAAAAATAATACCATGATCCAAAGTCACAATTCGGGATGAAACTGTTAGGAAAAGAGGAAGGACATTTAAAAAGATATTAGCAATGAAATAGCTGTTGTATATTGTATGGTGGGTTTGGGTGAAACTAGACTAAAATTTTTAACAAACCTGTATAAACAGCAAAGAGAGCTGGTTCCCTCAGTGTTTCGTTTGAGGTACTAGTGATTATCAAGTGAAGTTCTTAATGCATAGTAATGTGAACTCGAATCACGAATGGAAGGGCATTACTATTTTTTCAGGGTTTAGAATCAATTTTTAGCTTTCTTCCTGAAACCATTTCCCATCTTCTACTATTTGAAGAACTAGAGGCATAGATGTATTAATGTGGCCTTTATTTTTCATGTGAGAATAAGAAGGATAATACACTTCCCGTGCTGGAAACTATCGTAGAAACTTAGGTGGAGACAGGTGTCACAGATGTTGTGTGACTTGCCCAAGATCGCCTGGCCCATGGAGGGGGAGCCTTCACTGTGGCTCAGGGATGTGGGCTTCCTGTGCGAAGGTCCTCGCAAGACTCCGTGCTGCCTGGTATTTACCTGGTCCGGGACACCAATCCTTTTTTCTTTCTTTTTTCTACCATTTCATGGTGTTTACATTTGTCAATATTTAAAGATACCTACCTGAAATTCACAGAACTGTATATGATGCTTCTCATTTTTGTTTGTTTGTTTTCTGTCTTTAGAAAGTACCCATATATTGTCTGGGTGTGGTGGCTCATGCCTGTAATCCCAGCAGTCTGGGAGGCTGAGGTAGGTGGATCACTTGAGGCCAGGAGTTTGAGACTAGCCTGGTCAACATGATGAAATCCTGTCTCTACTAAAATTGCAAAAATTAGCTGGGCATGGTGGCACATGCCTATAATCCTAGCTACATCAGGAGGCTGAGACACAAGAATTGCTTCAACTCAGGAGACAGAGGTTGCAGTGAGCCAAGGAAATTCACATTTTGTCTGACACTTTTATGAGAAGTTATATATGGCCTTTTAATTTATACATGTAAAATTATTTGTAAAAGCAGCTATGATGTAATTTATGGACAAGAAAGCTGAAGATTGACTAGCCTCGTTAGTGAAAGGTAGATAGCCGTGGTTGGAATTCATGTCTTCTGAGGTTCATAAAACAGGCCATCTTTTAAGTTGAGAAATGACATCATAATAGCAACATGGGCAGCCTGAAAGGCAGTCAAAGAAAAACAAGGAGGCTATTAAAAGGTCTGAATGGTATATCACACGAGAATCAGTTGAAGAGACTTGCACTGTTTAGAAGAAAGAGATAAAACAGAGGTGCTACTTAATCAAAACTTTTTAAACATCTGAGGTGTTATCCTTTCAAAGAAGTATCAAAGACTAGTTAGCTCAGAAAGACCAAAGTAATTTGATATTGGAAGTGACTTTCCTTTCCAAGGCCCATGTCAAGGGTTTGGCACTACGCCCCTGTTGGGAACGTTGCAAAAGAACCTTGCCTTAAACATTTATAATTTTAATGTTTCTGCCACTGAATTCCATTTAATAGTGAATCTGATACAAAATAATTACTTATAAAATAGATTAACTGGAGTTTATTTGCTTAAAGCAAGGATGATAAAGAGGCCCCTACTGTTGAAAGGTTCCCAGGGCCCCTCTCTGATACACTGTGAGTACAGTGATTTTAATTTGAAAACCTTTGTTGGTAAAAATGATTTCCAGATTCCATTCCTATGGAAAGATGCTAATTTAACTTTAATTTGAACAAAGTAGACTTATGGTAACAACTTTTAATTTGGTCATAACTTTTGGAGGAAATCTTCACTCAGGTTTGGGCAGAAGTTACTGCTAAGTTAGCTGCTCAAGTGAAGGGCAGATGACCATCAGCTATCTTAGTAGTAAGTCAATCCAACCCAACTCCTTTATTGCCAGCTTAATCCAGTCCCTGCCTCATGCCCCCGGAAAGGTATTTGGGCTTCCTGAGAAGTTATTCATCCTGATAAAGTGAAATAAAACAAAGCAAATTCATAATATTTTCAGGATTTCAAGGAAATATATTGAAAGATTTTTGCTGTGCACAATGATTTCTTTCTTTTAAAAATTTAACATTGATGCTTTTTTATAAGGGAAAAAAGGCATAATTATAAGGGAATCTCTAATTGCAGGCTTTATATCTCTTGAGTACTTTGAAAAAAATAAGGAAGGAAAAATGGAAGGACAGATATTTTTAAATAAAGTGTTACTAGAATCACATGCTGAAATTAACATGTTCTTTGCCACAATGGTCTATAGGAGACATTTGCACTTTGTCTGTATGATGGTCAGTGCCATATATGAAATATATTCAATCCAAGAAAATGTCTGGGAGTCAGAAGTATGTTCAGACAAGTTTTCTATCATGGGTTGTCTACCAGCCTTTTACATACTGTAGATATTCTAGAAAGAGTAACAAGCTAGACAAATTAATTACTCTTTTGTTATGCTTATGAGAATAAACTGATTACACAGTTCCTATTCTCTCTGTGTAAATACAGAGATATTAGTTAACTTACTGCTTATTTTATTTTCCCACCTACTTAACAATAATTTTAAATGTCGAAAAATGCAGAGAGCAGAATATGGCATTAAGCAAAGAGAATAAAATAAAAAATAAAGCAATGATCTGAACTAGAAAAAAGCTTTTAAAAATGTAATTTTTCAGTTGCACAAAAGTTACCATGGCATTACCTTTCCTTTTGTGTCTGTTGGTGATTTAATTTAGTAGTTTTAGAAAATGTGTCTATTGCTGTATTTAAAAATTCTAATTATAGCAATTGGTAAAGAGTTTCCAAGTACAAGGGGTATTTGTAGAGAAGCTGTAGGACTGACAAGTGATTGACAGGTAAACAACCCCACTGTGGCCTTATATTCCATTCTGTGATGTTGGATTATAGACACTACATAAGCCTTAGGAAGTAACCACCTTCCAATTTTTATTAAATGCTTAGTTTCATGGATGTAAACAGTATTGTGCCTTAGTTGACTAAATGTGCCACTTTCTTTTACGCTGCCACACCACCCTAACTCAGTGTGATGGAGTATCTGTGAAAGGAACAAATGGGAACTTTTCTTTAATGTGTTTAACTGAACATATCCTCTGAAAAGAAAAGCAAGTGCAGATTTCATCAAATAAATTGAAACCGTCTAAAAGTGAATGAAAAGGGGATAGCATTTCTAACTTGAAATGTTCTGTTTATGACTTACTAGTGCCAGTGTGAAACTGCCCTTTCTTCCCTGCTAATGCAAAGGCTGACAGCTCAGCATGCGCACACACATTATGTTATGTGCAATCGGAAGCTCTTGAGCTTGTCCTTGAACATGCTTTACAGTTAATATATCTTGATTTTCAAAGTGCCATTTTTTCCTGTTTTGAACCCAGACTTTCTTTTCCTTGCTTCTTTACAAATAGTGTGCTTAATTCGTATGCATTTCTTACCGTCTTCTTAGTCTTCATTTCTTTTTTGAAAAATCTTCATAATGGCTTGCTTTAATAAAATATTTTAAAAGATGAGTGCTGTCATCAACTGTGATTCTTTAAGAAATAGTTCGTATGTTTACTAATAAATTCAAAATTAATGGATTTGCCTGATGTGAAACTTTGTTTTCCTGAATTTTAAAATGTGGAAGCAAGTTTTCTTTTTGTAACCATTTCATATTTTTAAGATGTTCTAATGATTGCCTCAGAGTCTAGAGGAAAAATATTCTGAGAGTTTTTCCCCCTTCCACTTGAATGCTAAGAACTTGGATGTTTTGAATCAGCTATTCGCCAGCAGATGAAAAGTCATTCCAGATAAATGAGAAACCAAGTACAGTAAAATCTGTGTTTTCTAACCAGCAAGCTCTGGAAAATCATAATTTTTTGATTCCCCAGGCAAAAATGTTAATGTAATAAATAGGCTAACTGAAATAGGGTAGGGTGACTGTGGTAGAATTAAAGTTGTTAAGAGGTGTAATATGTGTTCTTACTGATAATTTCTAAAAAATTCTCATAGGGTTTTTATGAACAAAAATGATATATTTGTGTAAGTCATAGCATTTTCCTTCCTTTTCTAGACCATGAGGAAAAACAAATAGGAGGTAAAAAGAGGAGATCAACACATGAATTAACTCTGAGTTAACTGTAACGGATACCTTGTCTTCATAATGTGTCTCATAAAAGTTTTAATATCAGTGTATTCCAAAGGTTTGCAAGTTATTTAGTACTTGGAACATGTTTTCCCATAGAAACAATGTTGTAAATATTGGTTCAGTTCCCAGGCCAGTGCATACAGCCTATTTCATCCATATGTATCTAAGAGACAGTACCAATGTTTGCTTGAGTACTGGGTCCTAAAGGCATATGTGCAGAAAAGAGCATAGTGATGGGTATTTTCTCTCAGTTTTTTTTTTTTTTTTCTTTTTGAGACAGAGTTTCCCTCTTGTTGCCCAGGCTGGAGTACAATGGCACAATCTCAGCTCACTGCAGCCTCCGCCTCCTGGGTTCAAGCCATTCTCCTGCCTCAGCCTCCTGAGTAGCTGGGATTACAGGCATGCACCACCATGCCCGGCTAATTTTTGTATTTTCAGTAGAGACGGGGTTTCTCCTTGTTGGTCAGGCTGGTCTTGAACTCCCAACCTCAGGTGATCTGCTTGCCTCGGCCTCCCAAAATGCTGGGATTACAGGCGTGAGCCCTATTTTCTGTTAATTTTATAGAAAGGAAATGGTCTTATAGGAATTTCCAGAAGGCACTAATTTTGATATTTGTCCTTTTCTTTTGTACCTCTTATTCAAAAGTCACCAGAGTTCTCTTGTGGACCTATGGGAACAGCAGGACCCAGAGTTTGCTATATAACCTGCTCTTTAAAGGAAAAGCAGTCTTCTTCAAGGGATTCCTGTAGGTTGAGGCATTTTGGCCCCTTTAATGCTCTGGACTTATTGGTAAGGCTTATTAACCTTAACGTTCTAAATGGTACAGTTAAAATGATATACTAAGTCCAAGAAACACCATGAGGATATGACAGAAACATCTTGATATGTTGCTGGCAGTTTAAGAAAGTCTTGTTGCTTAGTTGTGATTTTTAATTTATTTCTTTGTTTTCCCCTTCACAATGTCTTATTTCAATAAAAACTTTATAGTTTTTCTTTTCTTTTCTTTTTTTTTTTTTTTTTTTTTTTTTTTTTTTGAGACGGAGTCTCGCTCTGTCACCCGGGCTGGAGTGCAGTGGCCGGATCTCAGCTCACTGCAAGCTCCGCCTCCCGGGTTCACGCCATTCTCCTGCCTCAGCCTCCCGAGTAGCTGGGACTACAGGCGCCCGCCACCTCGCCCGGCTAGCTTTTTTTGTATTTTTTAGTAGAGACAGGGTTTCACCGTGTTAGCCAGGATGGTCTCGATCTCCTGACCTTGTGATCCGCCCGTCTCAGCCTCCCAAAGTGCTGGGATTACAGGCTTGAGCCACCGCGCCCGGCTAAAACTTTATAGTTTTTCACAGTATCTCTCATAGTGATGCTGGCAGAGCCCTTGCTGAGCTGAGGCAATATCAGAGAGGTTGATAGTAAGCTCTTTGTTTGGAAATTGGGGATTGTAATTTATTGCATCATTTTTAATAATTGCAAAATTGCCATTATTCATAGTTGTAATTTGACATTGATCTATCATTAATATTTGCAGTATGTTTTCGTATATTGCAAAAATGCAATTTGACAATGTAATTTGACATTTATCTCAGACTGTGTTACTTTTTTACAATATGTTTTCCCCAATATTTTATGTATATAAGCAAGCAGGGCCTGTATGATTTTCTTTGCTCTTGCCACACCAATTGTATTCAAGCCAAAGACAATCCACGCTGTGGGTGATTTATGACATAGCTATTTTTTAAAGAGATATAAAGCCCTGTATTGCTTTATCAGTAAGAATATACAGACTTTTAAAAAACATTATTTCTAATATATTTATATCAACAAGGATCAAAACCAATTTTGTTACTGGAACTTTATCTCAAACCACGTTTTTAGTGAAGAATTAGCTATTATACTTTCTTGTACACTTGGTTCAAAGGAAGGCATGTGTTTTCTCAACGAGGAAAGAAATCAATGCTATTTGTGATATTATATACCTCATTTGGATGCTTTATCTATTTCACTAAATTGAAAATGAGTTCCTACTTTCTTTACCATATGCTGATTTTCATGATTTCTTTTTCTATAGAGAAAAATATAGCTGAGCAGAGTTTTAAATGCAGTGTTGGCAGTGTTACAGGTCTTTGATTTTGTTGAAGTTGTTCATTTTGCCTTTTTTTTCTTTTTTAGTTTTGTGAAGTGAGGTGGTGATGGTCAAAAAATGTGGACTTTTAAGGCCCGACAGGGGGAGCCAATTCCATATTCTATTGAGATTTCCTGACATTATTGCAGTTGTCCATTTGTCAAAGCCAAAACACTTTTCTTTAGCCTTGGCTGTCCATAGGGCTCCATAACAGATAATCTCTGCTAAAAATAGTACAGTATGTTATATTAATTATGTTTTAGTCATTAATAGTAAAATTATTAATCTATTGAGATCATGCCTAGGAAACTGAAATAGGGTCATTATTTAAAAATGAATGATGTCTTTATTCAAGGTAAAGTTAATCTTATAAATACAACCTTTTCACAATAAAGACCAATGTAGAATATATGGAACATTTTAATGCTCATAAACATTCTTTAGTACAATATTTTATGATTAGATTAATACACGTGGGGCCATCTCTTTTCAGATCTTTAAGCTAATCAAATTTATAAAATGATTAAAATCACATGACTCTATTATATGACTTTTTTAAAACCACATACCTTACTTTAAAAAAAGTAAAGATCCTAAACTAAGTTCAAGGTCTAACACAATGAATCATTTAGGGTGGTATTGAATTCCCATAATTATTTGGTTCTGTGTTTTGTTCTCAGTAAAGAAAAGTGGAATGGTTTTACTTATTTGAATTATGTAGGATGTATTTTATCAAAAGATGTTTGAAGATTACAAAAACATTCAATATGATACATTTATCTTGACAAGGAACATGGAATTATATTGTGCAAGAACATTCATTTGTTTTTATAGTTTAGAATATATAAAATTTTATAATTTCTGTGCATTTATCACTTTGTAAACCTTAATTCCCTAGCTAGCCTCATATCGATATGTCCTAAGATATAGTATATGATGAGTGCATTTTAGTTGTCTCACACACGTAGACATGTGCAGACATGGACACACACGTGTACACAAATACATCCTCTTTGTTTTTATTTCCTGTATATTCACTAACATGGTAATGGATATATGTTATGTGATAAATTATATTGTGTGTTAAATAACTACCATAGATTACTTATTTTAAATTTCAAGAGAAATAAATCTCTATTGCTAAAATCAAGCACTAAGCTTTTATGGAACTCTTCCTATAATTTTAAAAAAGCTTAACTTTGTTTCTGCTAGAGCTTCATTTGAGTATGATTATACTACCAGGAGCCTAAAATGCAATAGCACTTAATGAATTTTCAGTTTCATTTTGAAAAAAAAAATTGGATATGGTATACATGGTTTTCTAATTTTAAAAAGTAACCTCATTAACCTTTGTGTTACCTTAACATATACGACAGATTTTGCCTTTTGCTAAATACTTCATGCAAGTCGGATAAATGAGTGAATGAATGAGCAACTCTTTAAAGGCTATGGTCTCTTGAACAGTATTGTAACTGTTTTCTCATATATTCAATGAGATGCTAATTCTTTGCTTTGTTCATATGGTTGATAGGGAAATCAAATAAGATACTGAAGAGCTTTAAAAATTACAAAATTTAAAATTTTTAATTTATGGACAATGATAACACTACATTTTTATAATTCAAAATGCTCGCTGTTTGGGATGCATCTTTATTTTTATCTTAAGGAGATAAGCATGTTACTGGCTGTTTGAAACTTTCTGTATGAGAATGTCTCTTTTTTGCAATGCTGCAGTGAATCATGCTTGTAAGAATGGCCAAATAGACCTATGTTTGCTAACGTTAGATTCTTGTTATACCCAATTACCCTTTTGTTCTTCATGCCATTCTGAATATCATTTTGCACCAATGGCCAGGCGTTAATGGGGCATACTAATTCTATTGTACCTGCCACTTATGTAGTATTAGTTTCAGACTCCCTACTTTTAACTGAAGAGCTACGTAGTTAAATTATCATGGCATGAATTCTAACTCACTAGAAGAGCTAAGGAAGAAAACACTATTGAAAGCTTTCCCAAGTAACATTTCTTTTAAATTCACGAGTCTTTAGACTAATGAGATATTAGTAGAGGAGGATGTATTTTCATTTGTAAATAAGAATTGAGATTAAAAAAATGTTAAAGAGAACCATTTTAGAATAATCCTATCTCTCCTGAGAAAAGTTGTCTTGACAACAGTACCATTTATAATTAGAAATGATGAATATTTTATTTCTCGAAGGAAAATTCTCCCTAACTATGCTAGACAGTGATCGGGCTAAATGTTCATCCGGCTCAATCATTTTTTGGTGCAAAAATATACTATTGATTTTTTGGCTCAGTAATAACCAAGCCTTGCCTTGTAGTTTATAAGGACTGGATTTTCCTATGCATTTCTTAATAGTAATCTGTGAAATTAAGAACAAGAGATCTTACTGACCTAATTTTCCAGAAGGAGGATGTATCTAATAAGTGGCAAAAATAGAACTAGAGAAATGAAGATTAATTTTTTTGCTTTTTGTCATTTTGCCAAAGGGGCAGAAACATATGACACATTTCGGAGTTGTGCTTTCACTCATTTTCGAATCTATTCTTTCATATCATGGAATTTGTATTTTTTTCAGTTTATTATATTTGATTTTCTTTGCCTATTATAAATGAAGAATTGGCTTAAATTTAAGATATCTGATATAGATTTCAGTCTTTCTCTAGTGTTCATGAAAGCAAAGCCATTTAAACAAATGGCTATTGAAATTAAAAGATGTGATGGAAACTTCATTTTGTGTCATCATTTATTCCATCAGTTATCCAGTGTCTGCATCATGCCAGGCAATGGGGGATGGACAAGTTAAATAAAACATAATTTCTGTGGGAGGGATGGAAGAACACATCTAGAAAACAGTGACCAGCTTTCAGAGTATCGAAATTGAAATGGCTGCATGATGTGAGAGGCTAGAGAATTCACTTTGAGGTAAAGGGTTCGTGAGGACTGTAGGAGGAGATGGCACTTGAGATGTGTCATGAAAAAGGGGGATATATTGAAGGAGGGAGGTTAAGGAGAGGGTGTAACATCCACCTGAGGAAATTACTGTGCAATCCAGTGTGATCAGGGAGCAAGACGGGAGAGCAATCGATTGCAGGATGCATTGGAATGTTTAATGGGGCTTGACTCTAGAAAGCCTTGGTGCAATTTTAAAGCAAACGTTTATCATCCAATAAAATCGATTACCATGAATTCAGTGGCTTAGTGAATTACACAATTGTTTGTATCTGATTATATATGACGTGGAAATTTCATGATATGAATTTGTGTTCTGTCTTCACTTTTATGACTTTGTTAAAATCCATTCACTGATGAAATCTTATCCCATTATCTACATTAAATCTTGTCCCATTATCTACATTACACTTAAAGTTTAAGACATATTTTATTATTAATTCAAATAATATACTTTTGAAACCTTTATTATCTATATCTGTGATGACCTCAAAGTTCAAGTAGTGTTACATGGAAAATGTTAGTTTAATACTGTGCAAGACTTACTTTAATACAGGTTCACTGTTTGGATTCTATTTGTAAAAGAGTAGAATTTAATTCAAGATTTCCTGTGACTGGCTAGATTTAGAGAGCCACTGTCAGTGCCCTTACAAGCCAAGCACTTTGCAGATTACAAGGCGTTGAAACAAGGACTGAAACAAAGTGCAGTGGCTCTTTATATTTTACTTGTTTTATTGTTTTCATTGAAGAGGAATTTATTTATTAGCTTCCATGTATCATTAGAACACATTTCATCTCGTAGAAGCTCTGAGGTCTTAAAGCTAATGTGGAATTCCAGTTGTGTTTTTTTTTTATTATTTTGAAGATCATATATGAAAGACAGTACATTTCATAGAAATGAAAGACAGATGCCTCTTCCGGTCTTTCTTTCTTTTCCTCCTTTGTACCAACCTCTGTGTTAATAGAAAATGCCTTGTGGTATGGCAATGAGCATGATGGTCTTGAGGAGCCCACGCTCCACTGAATGGATAAACAAACAACAATGACACAGCATCAGGCTTAAGTCAGAGGTAGGATCACTGTCTGTGTAGGCATAGGTATGTGATTTCTTCTTTCTGTCTATGTGAGTGCCTCATAGAAGAGTACATGAATGTGGCTCTTAAATAAAGTTATATGCACTGGGAGCTTAGGACTGAGGAAGAATATTCCAGCTAGATAGAATGGCAAAAATAAAGACATAGAACTGCAAAGGTGAATAGGTGGTAAATTCAAGGGAAATGATAGGAGATGAACCTTGGAAGGCTGGTCTGTGCCACGCTACATGAGGTGATAACTGAGTTTGAATCACACCTGCTAGGCTGGGATCAACATGGAAAATATTTAAGCAATGTTGAGACATGTTGAAATCTGTAAAATAGAAACATAATTACCATTTTAAGGATGGATTTGAGGGCCTAGAGGCTTATGTGATTTTTCTCCTGCAGAGTTTTAGCTATGATAGCAGAGGAGGTATTTTCTGCAGTATCTCTTGTGTCACAAAGGGTTCCTACCAGTGTATATTACTGTAAACTACTCAATACACGTTTGTTCATTGGATGAATCATGCTACTTATCCCCCTACTCTTAATTAAAAGCTCAACTAGATATCTTTTTTAAAACAAAAGGAAACGAAAGAAAGGAAGGAAAAAATAAGGCAAGAGAGAACTGAAAATTGACTATAAGGCAGTGGAAATGGGTAATATAGAATGTATTTGAAGAACTCGAAGATACATGGTTGTGAAGGAAGGAGAGGAATTGTAATAGACTTTTACTTTGGCTCCAGTGAAACACACCTCTCAATTTTCATGCCTGTGTGTAGTGCCTTTCCTTGAATCTGAGCTTGACCATGTGACAAGCACTGGCCAGTGAGACATTAGCAAGTGAGATGCAAGCTGAGGCTTGACAATTGCTTACGTATTAGAGATTGTCTTCTTGCTTGGAATACTTGTGGTTAGAGTGCACCATCTTGGAACAGCTGCCTTGCTATAAGGAAGCCTGAGATGTGATACAAAGAGATGAACCTGAAGGAAAATGGAGATGCAGAGCTTACATTCCCGTCTGTGCTCCCAGCCAGTCCCAACGCTCAGGCCATTTCGTAACTTCCAGCCATCCCCTCACCCCCACCATACCATACAAAACGCAAAAACTGCCCCCTCAAACCACAGAATTTTAAGAGAGAGTGATTGGTGGTTGTTATTTTAAGTTACTACATTTTAGGGTAGTCTGTTACATAGCAAAGTATAACTTCAAAATGAATGCAGAATGGTTTTAATATATGCCAGGTTAATTAGTTGGTGGATTGTGATGCCTTCATTTATCTAAGATCAAAATGCAAGAGAAGTAGTTTTGTTGCTAGTGCACTAGACTGTGAGTTCTTCAAAGGAGGAGTATGTAGTTTCACTGCATTTTGGCACATAGCAGGTATTCAAAAATGTTTGCTGAATGTAATATTGAAAGCAAGCCATGCTTATGATGCTATGCTGTTTAGTTGCTGCTAAACTGATAACTCTCCATGTGGTTCTGCTTTTTAGTTTTGCTTTTGGTTATCATGTACCCCTGTGACCCGACATACAGAATGGTAACAGGAGGTGTAAATACACACACACCCCACACAGACATATATACACCCCAGAAGAAGGAAAAACAAATGTTTGCTGAACTGGAGATGGCTAGATCACAACTCATGGGAAAAAATTAAGGTCTGTGCCACCTGTTAAGAAACTGAAATTAACAAATTTCTGTAACATAAGTCAGACATTCTTTCTATTAAATTTAAGCTAATTTATATAGAACACCATGTATGGGAACCCCCTAATCAGCCACACAGCTTGTATACTTGGGTGAGAAAATGTGGGTTACCATTAGAATGAGAGGCAAATGATGTATTTGGAGATTAGTTATTACTTCCTTGTAAAAATGTGTAATTAAGCAATCCTGGCTGGGCATGGTGGCTCATGCCTATAATCCTAGAATTTTGGGAGGCTGAGGCGGGCAGATCACTTGAGGTCAGGAGTTTGAGACCAGCCTGGCCAACATGGTGAAACCCCATCTCCACTAAAAATACAAAAATTAACCAGGCATGGTGGTGCTTGCCTGTAATCCCAGCTACTTGGGAGACTGAGGCAGGAGAATTGCTTGAACCTGGGAGGCGGAGGTTGTAGTGAGCCGAGATAATGCCACTGCACTCCAGCCTGGGCAACAGAGTGAGACTGTCTCAAAATAATAATAATAATGATAATAATAATAATCCTAAAGAAGTTATGGTGCCCACATAAGGTAGCTTAAGTATATGTTAGATTTTCAAAGCTGTAAGTTCCTCCTATGAACTTATGTATAATTCTTATATCTTCATTGCTTCCAATTTGGTCAAGAAAGAAACCCTAGAATCTTGATCATTTTGAAAGAAAAGGGAGAAAACAGGTATAGTGGTAAAATCGGTTAAATCATTGAAAGATAATGAAAGCATTAAAAAAATTTCTGAAACTTAAAGCAGCAGGGGGCAGTAGAACATTTTGAGTATGGAACATGGGGAGAAAGGGGACTGGTCAGTGGAGAAGGATGCTGACATCTCTAAAGAAATGTTTTTAGTTTTACTTTTAAATACACAAGACTATCTTTTGATCATTACTCACATTTCCTGTTTCCATGATCCTGCAAGCTAGGGATAAATAGTCACCTGTGGTCAATATTAATATCAAATGAAACCTATTCATTTAGAAAAGTAGCTTATGCCCCTTTCCCAACATCAGTAAGTAGAATGTGCATCTATTATGCATGGATAGCAGTTTATATTTATATTTTAATTCTCTTTTCTTCTTTTGTATAATTTGGCTTGAAAATTCTAAGATGTAGCGTAGAGGGACTCAAATTAGGAAGCTTGAGAATTATAAGCCAGATAATCCATTGAGTATTAATTTTTCAGTAGATTTATTTCCCTGCAATATGAGGTCCGTATCCTAGTGCAGTTTCTTATGCTTTTTGTTATTGTTGTTGTTGTTTTATCAAGTCAAAACAAACCAGTTTTTGTTTGTGGAGAAATCTTGCCTCTGTGCCTTTGCCCGGACTGTACTTTTACTTAGGATTTCCTTTCTTGTATATCTATGACTCTGAGTTATAATCAGTTCTTCAAAACCTTATTTCAGATTCCAGATTATTGGGGAGCACTTCTGGTATTTCCCCAACCAAAGAAAGCTGAATCCTCACTTGCCTTCTCCATAGCAGTATCCATGCACTTAATTATAACGCTCGATTTTCTATCTTAAAAAAATAATCTAAATAAAATATGTATTTTTCTTACATGATTGTCAACTTCTTGAGTGCAGAAATTCATTTCTCTGATAAACACAGCATCTACTACAGTTTCTTTCCTCCCTTCCCTTCCCCTCCCTTTTCCCTCCCTTTCCTTCCTTCCTTCCTTCCTTCCTTCCTTCCTTCTTTCCTTCCTCCCTTCCTCCCTTCCTCCCTTCCTCCCTTCCTCCTTTCCTTCCTTCTTTCTTTCCATGCCTCCCTCCCTCCAGCCCCTCTATTTCTTTCCCTCCCTCCTAACTTCCTTCCTTCCTTCCTTCCTTCCTTCCTTCCTTCCTTCCTTCCTTCCTTCCTTCCTTCCTTCCTTCCTTCCTTCCTTCTTTCCCTGCCTCCCTCCCTCCACTCCATTTCCCTTCCTTCCTTTCTTTCTTCCTTCCTTCCTTCCTCCCTTCCTCCTTTCCTCCCTTTCTTTTTTCCATGCCTCCCTCCCTCCAGCCCCTCTATTTCTTTCCCTCCTTCCTTCTTTCCTTCCTTCCTTCCTTCCTTCCTTCCTTCCTTCCTTCCTTCCTTCCTTCTTTCCCTGCCTCCCTCTCTCCACTCCCTCTATTTCCCTCCCTTCCTCCCTCCCTCCCTTCCTCCCTCCCTCCCTCCCTCCCTCCCTCCCTCCCTCCCTTCCTTCCTTCCTTCCTTCCTTCCTTCCTTCCTTCCTTCCTTCCTTCCTTCCTTCCCTCCTTCCTTCCTTTCTTCCTTCCTTAGACTAAGGGTCTCTTTGTCACCCAGGCAGGAGTGCAGTAGCACCATCATAGCTCACTGCTGCCTTAAATTCCTGGACTCAAGACATCCTCCTTCCTCAGCCTCCCACGTAGCTGGCACTGCAGGAGCACACCACCCACTCGGATAAATTCTTGATTTTTTTTTCATGGAGATAGGATCTCACTTTGCAGTTCAAGCTTGTCTCAAACTCCTGACTTCAAGTCCCTCCTTGGCCTCCTAAAGTATTGGGATTATAGGCATGAGCCATTGGGTTCAGCCAGTTTCTTATTCTTATTAGACATTTGATTAATACTTTTTCAATCTATATATGCAGTTACTCTTTTTTATCAATCTCTATATGCAATTACTCTTTTTGAATCTCACCTATGCTGCATTAAGACATTCAAGACAATGGGGTGAAAGGACAGGAAACTAATATTTAGTAAGTGCTTAAGTGTATACCAGGGACTCTAATTCTTTGCATCTGTTCTTTTAAAATCCTCATAGCAACTGTTTAAAATAGGTAATATTATGCCCATGCATTTATTGCCATGAATCTCACAGGCAGTAACTTGCCCAAGCTCACACGGATATGTGAGGCAGAACTGGGATTTGAGGCCCATTGCTTCTCCCCTGACCACCTCCAAAACCCACATCGTTTTCACTACACAGCACCTATTATCTGTTCGGTGCTACACACTGCTTTAGGAACTGCTGATTCTACGTTGAATAAAATACTCTACTGTCTTTGAAAGACTCACATTCCAGCAGGGAAGAGATGAATTATTATGAATTTTAGTGATAAGTGATTTAAAAGTGTCCTATGGGTACCAGGCCGGGGACCATTACCTCTGCCTGGCAAGAGATGCACTTCATGGAGAGGTGTAGCTTGGACTTGGGAAGTGATGGGGCCTTGAGGGATTAGCAGTTCACCAGGTGGAGACACTAGAAAGGCCAAGGAAGGAGGCTACCATTCAGAAACTGGATGTCATAGCTCACTTGATCAGCTCATTGGTGGGGAGTTTGTATACATGGTAAAATGAATGGAAAATGCCATCACCTCATTATGGGATCTCTGGAGTGCTCCAAAGTGCCAATAGGTAACCTGCTGTATTAAATCACGTGACAGCAGAGGTTTATAGTATATAGATTAGATCTCAGAGAAGTGATTTATACTGCAATGGTAAGGTCAGACAGGAAATATAGGAGAGGAAACAACGTGGTAGAGAAAGCATGAGCTTTGAAGTCAAATACATGAAGCTTTGAATCTCTGTTCTGACACTTTTCAGCTGCATGACCTTGAACAGTTACCCAGCTACTTTGAATATCAGTCACTGCCTCTGTAAAATGGGGATATTAGCTACTTCAAAGACTCTTGGTGGGATTAGAGAAGGAATGGAGTACTTAATAGAAGGTAGGTATTTAGTAGGTAGAGGCTTATGTATACACTTAATTTTTGTACATATGGGTATACTTATAAAAATTTTGGTAAAGCAGTGTTGTTTCAAAGATACTATTTTAAATGTATCGATATATGAAGTAGTGTCAAGTTTCTAGTTGTGCATATGTACATACAAACAAACATACATTTACCTTTATTTTAATTTAGTGAAATGCTGATGCCAAAAGGACATGGAAAGTTCACATGCTTTTCATTTTCTTACTCTTACTTGTATGAAAAAGACCATGTCATTCTTCATTGAGTCTTATTTTGGAGGTTTTGAGAATAAGTTTAATTTTATGCCATTCCTAAGGTATTTTAGGATTCTTTCATCAGATTCATCATTATCATCATTAATTCAAAATTATAAATGATATGATTCTTCCTCTTTGTAAACCAGTTTCCTTGGTTTTTAAGTATGGTCAATTTAATATTGATACTGTTCCTGTTACTGAAGTAACATTTGCCAAAAGTTATATTCTAGATATTCTTAAATTAAAAGAGTAATATTCTTATTGCAATGAAGTTCTTCTGTATTTCACAAACAACTTGATTATTGGAAGTTTTTAAGTAAGAACACCAATTATAGCATTCTTTGCACGAAAATCCTCTAGAGGCTCAGATTTTTATTTTTAGTTTTAGAATAAAGCAGTGAAACCTCTTTCTGCTTTTAACAGATCTTTTTTTTTCTTTATCCACTCTGTTTTCTTCTTTTATAGCGTCCCTTTTCACCAATTATTTTCATTTCTCTTATTTTTTTAACTTTCAACTTTTTATTAAAGCTTTTCCTCTGTCTTTAAATATGCTCAAGATTCTTCTGTCCTCAAAAAATAAAAAAGAAGCAACAAATAAAATCCTCTTTATTTGTGTAAGATCCTATTTCTCTCCTCTCTATAGCTAGACATCTTGATATACTTAATTTGCTGTATCTAATATCTAATTTTTAAGTTAATTGATTAAAAATCCACTGTGATAACCTCAGTGCCCTTTGCCACAACTACTAGAGCTCCTTCTACCAGCAATCTTTGGTGACCCTCTAGTCTCTTGCCAAATCTGGTGGTTCTATCTTCATCAGCTACTTTGGACAAAATTTACCACCATCTCCTTCTCATACATCACTATTTCCTCAAATGTCTTTCTTACTCTTTTTTTCTTTTTCTCGTCGTACACATGCTTTCTGGACATGCTTGCTCATTTTCAGGTTTTTAACTACCACCACGAGCTGCCAACACTAGAGTTTATATATCTCTGTCTCTATTTACTCTCTATGCAAACTTGGATGAAACATTAGCAACTCAAATTTAGCAAAAAAACATTATCTTTCTCCGCAATCTTCTCTTTCATCCTGCCAAGAATTTGTTCCTTCTGTATTTCCTTGCAGTTCATAGCACCATCATAACCTGAGTTACCTGGGGCACCAATCTGGGTATCACACTGAGACTTTTCTCTTATCCCCACATTCAGCAAGTCTTCATCCCTGAAAACTTTCCCTCTTAAGTATCTCTTCTTCTCCTGTCCTGTTCAGCATCGTCCCAGGTTTGCCTTCTTTACATTGGTACTAAATGGGCTTGCTGGCTAGAGGTATGTGTGCTTCTTTTCAGTGACTTTGCGCCAATTGCTGCAGAATACTCTATCCCAAACCCAAGCCCCTGCAGGTCTTTATTCTGGAAGCTCTTTCATATTATTTGGTCTCATTCTGTAACTGAATTTCAAGTTAGTTTCCACTCATAAATCTTTAAATGAAGGGAATGTGGCTGCTATTATCTGTGTTCTTAGAGCTTATCACAGTATAGGTAATCCATAAATCCTTATGTATGAACTGAACTCAATTTTTTAAATTAATTAATTAATTTTCAGAGACAGGCTCTTATTCTGTTGCCCAGGCTGGAGTGTAGTGGTGCAATCATAGCTCATTATAGCTGCAAACTCCTGGGCTCAAGTAATCCTCCTGCCTCAGCCTTCCTAGTAGCTGGATTACAAGTTCATGTCACCACACTCAGCAAGTTCATTTTTTAATTTTTTGTTGAAATGGAAGTCTTGCTATTTTGCCCAAGCTGGTCTCAAACTCTTGCCCTTAATGCAATCCTCCCACCTTGGTCTCCCAAAGCACTGGAATTTTAGGTGTGAGTCATGGTGCCAGGCCTGAACTCAATATTTTATACCAAAATAATTTTGATTTAAAAAACTTATCTGTGGGAAAATTTGGGAGCAATTAGAAAACAGTTTTAAACTTTGTATCTGATTTTCAAACCATGCTCTTGAAATAAGATTATCCCTCAGATATTTGTGTTTGCAAGTAAATATTTTAGCAATAACTTTTGGAAAATGTGATGAAATAATGTTGAATTTCTTTACATTTTCGTATTTGAAAATCAGTGTTATAAATGAAAAATTAGATAATCGATATAATGAGTTTAATATAGGATTTGGAACACAGTAGATGGTAATTCTGATTTTTATTTAATACAGATTGTTATGGAAATCTTTATAAAATTTTGCTACAAAAATGTTTACATATGTGACATTACTGGAAGTGAATAGTACTACTTTGGTTTAAAAGTTCTGTTCTTAAGAATAAGGACATTTAAAGTTACAGAAAATAGTCCAATCAATGATAATAGTTGTGTGTAACTATTCTCATCGAGAATGGGTTATTCTTTATAGAAGATTTGGTAAATTATACAGAATATTGAACCTTTATTGTTTGTAAAATTAATTTAATTTTGTTTGAAATATACTCCATTAAGCTACCATAAATGTGTATCCAATAAGCTATTTGAATTAGTATTCAGATGCAAACATATTGAATTTCTCAGGGCTTTCAGTATCAGTTCTATTTCTGTGATTGTTTTAGCTTTCTAATACAAGAAATGCAATTTGAATTGTTTACTGCTGCAAGCCACTGGTTATTTTCAGACATAATGGAATAATGGTGTTTAGCCACAATGTGGTATTTTCTAAAAGCACTTGAAATATTTCATGAGTAAGATTAGCTAAAGAATTTATTCTTTTTTTTTTATAACCATGATAGTTTATGTCTGCAACCTGAGAAGTTTTTATTTTCAGAACAGTTTCTCAGAGTTTTATTTCAAAGAAAATGAAACTTTTTCTTATAAGGTCAGATATCAGGTTTCCACTAACTGTGTTAAATATTTCGTTTTAAGTAACAGTATGGAAAATTTGAGTTACTCAACCAACTCAATCAACTTAGGCATTTTATTGTAAACCAAGAGGAGTTTGAGATAATTATAATCAAAAACTATCATACATACATGGTGTGATTGTAAATTTATTCTTTAGTGAAATGCTGAGAACAGATTATTTTAGATTATCATTTTTAATTTATCTTCACAAAACATTTTCATGAATAATTCATATTGATGAAGTGTTATATAAATTATATTTTGTAGTTATAAGTAAAATTAAAGTTTATATTAAAGAAAACATATGGCTGGGTGCAGTGGCCCACGCCTGTAATCCAAGCACTTTGGGAGGCTGAGGCAGGCAGATCACGAGGTCAGGAGATCGAGACCATTGTGGCCAACATGGTGAAACCCTGTATCTACTAAAAATACAAAAAAAAAAAAAATAGCTGGGTGTGGTGGTGCGTGCCTGTAGTCCCAGCTACTTGGGAGGCTGAGGCAGGGAAATGGCTTGAACCTGGGAGGTGGAGGTTGCAGGGAGCTGAGATTGCACTACTGCACTTCAGCCTGGCGATAGAATGAGACTGTCTCCAAAAAAAAAAAAAAAAAAAAAAAAAAAGAAAAAAGAAAAAGAAAACATAGTTTAGAATACGGCTTTTAATTGATATTTTAGTCCTTCTTTAAATGGCAAATATAAAATAGATTTTCTTGCTCTTATTATTTTATCCTAAACTGGTTTTCATGGAGTTTTGTCTACAAGAAATTGAAATGAATTTTATGCTATACGATTATATCAGAATTTGACACAATAAAGATACATTTCAGTTCTATGATAGGGATGTTGTTACTAGGCTTGATGGAGAACTTTGCTTTTAAACCACATTAATTTGGTAAATCACATTCTACTGTAATCTCTTGTCACAATTGTTGGCTTTCTGTAAAAAGTGGCTGTATTAGTCTGTTTCTGCACTGCTATAAAGAAATACCTGAGACTGGGTAATTTATAAAAGAAAAGAGGTTAAATTGGCTCTGAGTTCTGCAAGCTGTAACAGAAGTATGGCACTAACATCTGGTTGGCTTTTGGTGAGGCCTCAGGAAACTTAGAGTCATAGCAGAAGGCAAAGCTGGAGCATGCACATCGAATGGTAAGAGCAGGAGTAAGAGAGAGGGAGGCAGGTGCCATACGTTTTTAAACAACCAGTTCTCATGGGAAGTCAGAGCCAGAATCCACTCATCCCCAAAGGGATGGTGCTAAGCCATTCATGAGGGATCCACCCCTGTCATCCAGTCACCTCCCACTAGGCCCAGCCTCCCACACTGGAGGTCACTTTTCAATGTGAGATTTGGAGGCAGCCAACATCCAGACCACAAGAGTGGCTTTCTGATTCCTTCTGCTGCCTCCTTCTTCTTCTTCTTTTTTTTTTTTTCTTTTTTAGTATATCCCCTTTACTGTTTCTATGTGTTAAAGCAGTGGCCCCCAACCTTTTTGGCACCAAGGACTGGTTTTTGGAAGACAGTGTTTCTATGGAATGGGTGGGGGATGGTTTCGGGATGAAACTGTTCTGCGCTAGATTCTCATAAGGAGGGTGCAACCTAGATCCCTCGCTAGCGCAGTTGGCAAAAGGGTTTGTCCTCCTATGAGAATCTTAGCGGCTGCTGATCTGAACACGAGGTGGCGCTCAGGCGGCAATGCTCCCTTGCTTGCCACTCACCTCCTCCTGGGCAGCCCGCTCCTCACAGGCCATGGATCAGCACTGGTCCAGGCTCAGGGGTTGGGGACCCGTGTGTTAAAGTCCATATTCTTATAGCCATTTTTAAGGTTACAAAGATAAATAGTTTTTATCTCTTATGACTGCAAATAGAATGGTATTCTTGTATATCATAGTTAGATTGTTTCTCAGTCCAGGAGCAATTAAAATTGTACATTAGGTAATAAGCATTTTTCTGTCAACCCCATATTAGGAATACATGGTAATGAAACAGGATGACACAGAGTAAAGTACCTGTTTCTGGCATCAGAAACAACTGACATATTCCAGCTGTCTGTTTTTTGGTTGTGTTATCTTGGGCAACTTTCTGAGTTTTAATTTTCTCATCTATGAAATATAAACAATTAATGAAATGAGATAATGTTAAGATCTGATAAGGATTAGAAACACCAAATAATAGCAAAGTACAAACAACCTTCCTTCCTGGTTGGGAAACAGATATTTTACAGTTTTAAAAGTTTCTGTATATATACGCATACACACACTTACTCAACAGCATGATATATTGAATAAATGTATCTGTAGGTATTTACTGAGTTCCTGATTGCAGGCTCTGTTCTAGGTTTCTGAGATACATGACTTAACAAAACAAAACCTCTGCCCTTGTCCAGCTTAGTATTTTAGAAAGCGAATATTGCAAGTTTTCCTTTCATGTCATTAATATTTATTTTAAGGCATTCTAGCAGTATTGACTGTCTATATTCTTGGCTCACAATATATTCATATTCCCATGAACTAATGGGAAGAAGAAAAAAGTAGGGCAGGATAAAAGTTAGTTATTTTTCAAATGAAAAGAGGTCTTATGACTTTATTTAAAAAGACAAACAATACAAGGGAAATTGAAAAAATGATGTTAACAGGTAATTCACAAAGAACTGCAGATGGTCAATAAATTCATGGAAAGCTGCCCAAACTTACTAGTAATTAGGGAAATGATAAAAGCACATAAAAGCCTGGATACCCTTTTTTCCTGCATAAAATTAGCAGAAGGGAAAAATGTTAATAATGCCTTGTGTTGTTAAAGGTATGGGGAAAATAAGCACATTTCTACATAGGGATATGAACTGTAACTTTTTTGGAAAACAATCTGTATTACCTAGTAAAATTAAAAATTAGAAAAATGTGATCATACCCAAGGTTCCACATTTTTAGTAATCTATCTTAGAGAAATAAAAGTAACAATATATTAAAGTGTGTCTTCCACACTGTGTGTATTATTATTTGAAATGGCAAGAAGCTGGGAATAAAACCTTAGAGTTTCTCAGTAAAGAGACATTTCAAGACAAAAGTACCAATACATGAAGTTTTGCCTGGAAGGCATAATGTTTTCATCCATGCTTGTGAGAACAAGGACTGCAAAAAAAACATGAATATTCATCAACAACAGAGTAGTTCAACAAATTGTGATGAACTCAAAGTACACAGCATTAGGTAGATATTTCAAAGATAAACTGGAGTTGTTACCGTTGACCTAGATGGATATCTGTGATATCTGAAGTGAGAAAAACAAGTCGGCTTGTGATGTGCTTATTATAATCCATTTTGGTTTAAATTTGAAGATACTTTATGAACATAGAGAAAGAAGGGGAAGAATATGTATCAAGTTGTAAATATGTCTCACTTCAATGTGGAGGTTGTTGAAGGGAGAAGGGAAGGAACACTTGACTTTCTTCTGTCTGATTTATTTATTTTTTCATTGATAAAATTATTAAGAATAAAACATAAGAAAGTTAAAATTTCAAGCTGTTAAAATTGTTCTATTTAGGGTAGCATTGGTATATGTCTTACAGTAGAGACAGTACAGAGTTCTACTGGAACTCTTTACATTATGTAGTGGATGTTTAGTAAATATTTCAGTCACTCATTCATCGAAATATATTGAGAACTCTATAGCCTTGGGCTTTTAACACATACACACACATAATCCATGATACATTTATTGTGTATTCTATGTACTTATTACATATTAATTTATATTTATGATACTTTGAGGGCCATTACATCCAACATACCTTTATCTATATGTGATTTTCCTGCTTGCTTTGCAGTTTTATTTCCTTGGTAGTGAGAGTAAGCCAGGCAGGGATAGTAATACCCCACCATAAAGTCGCCTCCCTCTGGCCTCCTCCCAGATTCCAAAAATGTGAGCTAGGAAAACATAAAGAACTGTATACATTCATTCTCTCCGTTATTCTAAGGTTTATTGCTTGCTAAGTCTTGTGGGAGGAAAAAAGATTTATTCAAAGAGATTTATTCAAAGGTCTTTTACCTGCAAAGAGTTTACACTTCTTCAGGTTATAAACGTGTCATCAATTTTATGGCACTTAATTTTTATTCTTCAGCCTAGATTAAGGTTTTATTATATACTTATCAACTACTACACAAAAATCAAAAATCTTCCATTCTTAACTTTTAAATACATCCTCAGTAAAGGAGACAAGACAAGAAATTATTTCACAGAAGATATTTACAAAAATTATAGTCAAGACATAGGAGACAGTTTAGATATGCTACACTATAAAAATGGCTACCATGGGTGTTTTGCTTGTTGGATCCCAGTGTATTTGGTCTTTATTTTAGTTTAACAGGTTTCACATAAAGTCATCTACTAAAAACACTTCCATATAAAAAACTTTCTTTCTTTAAGTCCAGAATTCTAAGTAGAAAGAAAAAAGGCATTCTCATTGATTCACAGGAATCTCTATGAAATGTTGTCTTTTATTATATTTATATATATTAACATATTTTATATATTCATAGTATATCTAATTATATACTCATATGTGAGAAATACGATACCAGAAAAGCTACTATGAATTATTTTACCTATATATTAGTTTCTGTTGGTATATTATGAATTTTTAATTATTGTGAGTATATTTGGGTAGCATATTATATTCCTGGCAAGGCTTGAGCTTGTTTTTTTTTTTAATCTCCATGGATTCTCCCTGTTTTCTAATTCAGTTCATTGTTCTTGGTTTGCTGTAAGCAAGGAAAGCAAATAATCAAGTTGGCTGAATTACGTCTAAAATAAGTATGAATAAAGCCAGAAGGAGGACCTGTAGTATTCTGTGTGTAAAACACATGGGCTTAGTGGGAAAAAATGTGTGAAATATTTTGACTGTTTGAAAGTTTTTTTTTTAATATATCGTTTGGTTTACTTACTAGTTCACAGCCATGTTTTGAAGAGTTAAAGGTGTTAGATGGTTTGCTTCTGGATGCATGACATACATAGGAGAGTAATATCTCCTTGAGTTTATTAACATGCTACAATTCATGAGCTTTTTCCCCCACATACCTGTCTGTCATGCAATATTAATGATGACATGGTATATTTAGATTTAATTTATATAGACAAAAATGCTTCATTATTGAACTCATATTTGTTAAAATGAAAGGAAAGAAAAAAAATAAAACAGAGACTTCAATTTCATATATTTTAAGGTACCAAAGCATTCAATCTTTAAGTAATAAGAATTGCAGTTAAGACCCTATCCTATAGCATAGCAAATTCCACAGGCAGTTTCTTAAAATACATTCAATTATCTGAAACTTTTCTAGTCCTTAGAAGGCACTGTGAGAATTAAAGGTGAATTAGCTTCAGTTTGAGTCAGACCTGAGTTTGAATCATTGCTCTTTTTATTAGGTTCTCTAAAGTGAGTTATCTAAGGCTGAACCTCAGATTCTATGTCTGTAAAATGGGATTTCAGTACAGTACTAAGTTTGTTATGAGGAATAAATAATCCTTGTCAAGTACCCCTAGCCTAGGCCTACGGCTTGCTCCTGTCAGTAACTGGTGGTTTAGTGCTGACTTATCATATGCCAGAATTGTGTGTAATGAGTTACTGAATCAAAGGCCAAAGCATGACCCTGGCTGTAAGAATGCATTTTTCAAAATCATTTAAAAAAAATTCTCATTAGAGGATAAAAGAACAAATACTGAGAGAATCCTAAAGAATCTACATTTTCTTGTCATGACTGATTCTCAACTAAAGGAAAAGGAATTTTAAATAAAGGATTTCCGTTGGATTTCTAGCCTTATAGAAGAAACATTTTCCAAAATGCTGATATGTTTTAATTTAATGATGTGCTATTTGGGGTCCATTTTTTGTACATTCATCATGATTCTAAACTGAGTTTGGATGAAAAGCATGTAGTGCTTGCCTTGTTCTTACATCAGAAGAATTTTTTCTTTTGTCCATTTTATGCTTGTTTCCAAAGGCTTAAAATGAAAGCTTTGTTTCTGCAATAATGGCTTAGTGTAGGCTTACATTGTTGATCCCCTCAGTAGATGCAATGTAATCCACTTTGGTAATGTGAATTTTTAAACAATCATCGGCCTCTGCCATTAACCCTTCTCTACTAATGATAATACTCTACAAAAACTACAAAGAAACTCGGGCCTAGCTTAACATTAGACTTGGAGCGCACTTAGCTGCATTTGCATTTCTTATTTTAGCCGCAGTGAATTGCTGAGCATATGTTGAACTTCATCAATACCAAAAGTAGAATAGGTGATTGTGAAACTAATGTTCAAGTGCAAGCATTCAAACACAAACACGGGAAACTAGAAGAAAATAATGATGAAACGAATTAAAAGTGCTTTCCAGTCCAAAATTCCCCTTGAAGGAGCTTCGGCTGCTGTTGCTTTTTGCAATATTTTTTAACTTGACCTGTTGCTTTGCCTAGTTCATTGTAGTGCAAATGTCTCAAATAAAGCTGTACATGAGTCATTTTTTTTTTCCCCTTCTCAGTTCAGGCTACTTGGATAATAGCTCACTTTGAACACAACCTATTGAATGTTTCCTGCATAAAGCCTACAGAGCTTTGCTCGGTAGCCTGACGTGTTTCTTTAGGAGAGAGAAATGGTAAATTAGCTAAGAGTAATTTTATTCCATGACTTATTTCCAAACTAACTTTGAGAACACATTTCCACTTAGTGTTTGGATTCTACTTTGGGGACTTAGAACTAAGGCTTCTTACGTATGGTTAAGTAATATATATGGTGGACGACTAAGTTAAGATGTTCCTTAGAGACTTATAGACATTTAAAGCTTTACCTAAAGTGGAGAGGACTTTACTGCAACTCCTATTGAAGCTGCAGTACTGTACGTCTTCAGGGCTGTGGATTTAATAAACAAAAGATCTGTCACCAAGCTTGGTTCACAGTAGGGGGTAGCTGTAATTATATACTTTAAAGGGGAAAAGACTGTTGTTATTATTTTACATTTATTGAGTGCCAACATTTTGCAATGTGCTGTACCTAACATAGAATTAGATACAGTCCTTGCCCAGTGGACTATCTATTTAAATTAGACACAATCTAAATATTTCTCTTAAGTAGTTCCTGTGTTTTCAAATTTGTTACCCAGTGCATTGTATGAGTGTACAAAAGTATTATTGTACTTGCAAATGTTATTTAAAGCTATAAAGGCTTTTAAAGACAGGTGGTAAAATAAGATGTGATTATTAGACTATAAAATCACCCGTGGTTTTCAGGTCTCTTCCTTTAACAATTATTATAAAACGAAATTTGAAATGAAAATCAGGAAACATATTAAATTTAGAAAATGATGGATACATCATATTGATTTTTACTTTGGAAAAAAATGGTAGTCTAACAATAATAGCACTTGTTTCTTGTTTAACTAGGTTTGGAATTATATTTATTCGTGTGGCTTTTAAGTAGTTCCAGTATGGAATTTCACAAGGGTCAAGATCACATTTTCTAGCAGAATACATTGCACCTAATAGGCATTCAGTAAAAACTGTTAAAGGAATGAATGAAATGAGTTTGCAAATGTATTTCCATCTTAGTTATCGTTTTCTCAGGACTATTCTGATTTTAGAGTCGGAGGAGGCAGTGCTGGAGTGGCTTTGGGCCAGCACTAAGAAACAAAAAAACAAAAAACAAAACATCCCCAAGCCAAAACACCTTCTTGGGAGTATATTTGAATAGCCCTGGTTTGGAATGCATTCTTTCTAATAAAGATGTTTCTTGTCTCTCAGCAAGAAAAAGCATGACTACCCAGCAGATCTCCGAGGCCTGTGAGAGTCCTTAGAGCTGTCCTGCTCCTCACCAGTGATCAAAGGATCTTTTCACACTGGATTCCTGGTTTCCAGGGGTGTAGTCACTGCACAGTGTAGTCAGTTTACTGATCTGGTGTGTAGTCACACACAATTCTTACCATCTCTGTTACAAGTCAGGCTGATATTAGGGAAAATCTACAGATAAACATCAAGAAGAATCTATAAGTTGGTATATTTATGTATGTGTCCTGGTATAAAATATTGTGACTATTTTATACCAACTGCTATATTCCCAGCCCCATCATTCTCATTCAGTTTCTTCTGGTCTTAACAGCACATATCAGTTCCCAGTTGCATGACTATAGCTATTCATTCAGCAGACAGAAATGAGGATCCTTGGTATCGTGGTGGAATCACTCAGCTTTCAGTTTGACTCTCTGGACTGCCATTTACAGTGTTATCTAAGTTACTCAACTTATTCTGAGCCCCAGCCTCCTTCTATGTAAAATGGAGAAAACGATTGTACGGAACTTGTCTTCTGTTTGCTTGTCACATACTCACTCTTCTCCTTGCCTCTTGTCTAAGATTGTGTTCCAGAAATGCATTTGTCATGTTGTCGTCACTGAATCTGTAGTCTCTTCAGCCACTTCCCCTTCCTTATCCCCACTACTCCCTTTCCTCATCCTTGTTTTGTCACTTACTGGAAGGATTTTCCTGGACAGTTTTAAACTCCTTTCACTCTCCCCTCCTCCTTCACTAGTATCACAAAGGGATTAAGTGTTACCGATTACATTTTTTGTACATGATGTACAGATCTGCATAGCCTACTCCACCCTCTATCTCAAGCTTTTTGCCTTTCATCTCCAACTCTGTGCTAGAAAGGTTCATCCTTCTGTTTTTGAGACAACTCCATCAAACACATAAAAGCTAAATTTAGGCCAGGTGCAGTGGCTCATGCCTGTAATCCCAGCACTTTGGGAGGTTGAGGCAGGCAGATCACTTGAGGCCAGGAGTTCAAGACCAGCCTGGCCAACATATTGAAATCCTGTCTCTACTAAAAATTAGCTATATGTGGTGGTGTGCACCTGTAATCCAGCTACTTGAAAGGGAGGTGGTGGCTGTAGTGAGACTAGATTGCGTCACTGTACTCTAGCCTGGGCGACAGAGCAAGACTCTGTCTCAAAAAAAAAAAAAAAAAAAAAAGCTAAAGCTTAATTTACCATCTCTCCTCCAAGCCAATGTCTCCTCTTGCTTTTCCTGTTTCTGTTAATGATCCCAAATTTCTCCAAAGAAGCCCAGGCTACACTCAGTCATTGGATAGTCAATTGCCAAAATTCTGCGGATTTTTCCACCACGCTATCTTTCATATTTGCCACTTCTCTTGTTTCCTCTGTGGCTGGCCCTCACTAACACTTGGCTTCCCTACTAGCAGGAAACTCTTCAGGGGCTACACCATTTCTAGTCTTATGTAAAATAAGAGTGTATGAGTAAATAAGGAGCCATAAAATTCAAGCTGGTGTATGGGACCCTAATGACTAGCTTCTGACCCAGTGGCCAAGAGACCTAAACACAATAGAAATCACTTCCTGACTCTAGAGCTCCATCAGGCTGCAGAAATGAGATGCCTTTCTGAGAGAATCCAGAAGTATTGTGTAATACTGGTTCACTGCATTGGAACCATGCGGGAAATCTCATAAAGCGGGAAGTGCATTGGAAGTGCCTCTTTGTGTTCTTAGTTAGTGCCACTTTATGTTAGACCTTACCACCTCATACCCAGATTTTTCTATTAGTCACTTTCATTTTGCATTCTCCCTCCCTATAAATTATCTGCCAGAATCATTTTTATTCAAATCTGATTCCTAAACTCCTGTTTAAACTTTATCAGTGGCTTGATCCTTCTGAAGGGACAGTGGTTCTCAAGTGTGGCTTTGGGCCGGTAGTGTGAACATCATCTGGGAATTGTTAGAAATGCAAACGCTCTGGCCCAGACCAGATCTGCTAAAGAAGAATCTGGAGGGGTGGGGTCCTGCAGGTCCTGCTTTAACAAGACCTCCAGTTGATTCTGAGGTACTAACACTCATTGAAAGTCAGTGCTTTAGCTAAGATAGTTATAAACATAGCTGGGCTTTTAGCATCCTACTCAGTCGAGGCCAGCCAGATTCCAGACTTGTATTTCCTGCTTTCCTCTGTCACCAGAACCTCCGCTTCATATGTGAACCCCCAAATCTGAGACAAGTTTCAGTCAATTTAAGAAGTTTATTTTGCCAAAGTTAACGACGCACACCCATGACACAGCTTCAGGAGATCCTGATGACATGTGCCCAAGGTGGTCGGAGCACAGCTTGGCGTCAGACATTTAGGGAGACATGAGACGTCAATCAACACATGTAAGATGAATGTTGGTTCGGTCCAGAAATGCAAGACAACTTGAAGCAGAAGAGGGACAACTCAAAGTGGGGAGGGGTCGTCAAGGTCATAGGTAGATAAGAGAAAAATTGTTGTCTTGAAGCCCCCAAATTTATTTTCTTTTCACACATAATTTAGCCCTTTGTGAATGCAGGCTCCTCTATGCTTACCAGGTTTTTTCATAATTTTGGGTTTTTTTTTTCTTTTGCTTCTTTATTCCAGCCATTTTTTCACAGTCTGTGTTTATGTCTCACTTCCATGAAGCTCTTCTGAAGTGAAATCCTATAGTATTTATACAATAGCAATACTATTTAAGAGTGGTCATGCATTATTCCCTTTAATCATTATACTTCATGTCCTATGCCCCAAAATAAGCTCTAGGAAAAGAAAGTCAATGTCTCTGCCCCATTTTAATTCTCCGCAGTGTCTAGCACAGGGCTTCTTCACAGGTTTCGATGATGAATTTCAGGACTACAGAGACTAATGGTATTGAACACTCTGGGCTCTTTATTACTCCTTGTCAATACAGCTTCACCTTCTAACCACCAGCTCTTAGGGACACTGTTTGTAAAAGGAGTCTTCTACATCAGTGGATTAGTTGAGTAAGTACCATTTTTAAGATGCTTCAGAGTTTGCAAAGTCCTTTCATAGAAATATGTCATTAGATCCTCATCACAACCCTGTCATATAAGTGCTTTTATTATCTCCATTTTGCAGACAAAGGAACTAAAACCAGTCATGTTTCAAAGTACTGCTCTCTGTGTGAGAGTGGAAAGACTATGGAAGTTAGAGCAGGAATCTCCTATCTAGGCAAAGATAGTAAACATTTCAGTTCCTTTTGTAAACAATTTCAGGTAAAAAATGTATGGTAACCTTGGATATGCAGAGTATTTATGCGTATCAAGATTCTGATATCTTGCTTTCCAGGCAAAAGTAAACCAACATTTACAGTTAACTGTAGTTGAAGAGAAAAGAGTAGATTCTGTCTTTGGATGAGAATATTAACATTTAAAGGATTGGAAACAAGGATCAGAATAAATGCTTATATGTGCACTCATGTATATTTAAAATTAATGACAGAGCTTTAAATTGAATTGAAATCAATTTATAAAAATTGGGTGAATCAGATTCAAAAGACTTTATAAGAAATTTTATCATTAAGGGAAATACACGTGGGTATCCGTTTAAATCTGATGTTTTTTTTTTCCCCTGAGATTTTCTGCAAAGGAAGTGGAGGAAGAATAGAATATAACATATATAATACCGGTGTTCAGCCACAATGCTACTTACCCTTAACCGTCTCAGGAAAAAAAATATATATATTATGTTCCAATTCAGTTATCTGTAGCCTGTAGTTAGAGATAGAAAACATATCAGATTGGGCAGAGTCTAAGGTTGTCATAGGAGAAAACAGAAATTTGTATGAGCTAAATCAAGTTATATTGCTTGAACTGCCGTAAGATAGTTTGTTTCTGATTTTTCCTCTTTAATTATCCCCATGTGCCTTGCACAGTATATTGCTTATAGAATGTGTTCAATTTGTACTTACTAAATTATTTGATGTATACCTAAAACAATATTTTTAATTTGGACATTTATAACATGATCCTGAAGGCACTTTGGACAATTTTTGATTAATGACAACTAAAAATTTTCAAGGCAGAGCACTAAACACTTAGAAACGGGAAAGAAATAATAAGATTGTGAACACTTGTGGGGTAAAACCAAAAAGCAAGTCAAGAGCATAGGGGTGGCGAAACAGAGCTTGCTGAAGTGTAAGGCTGGCCAGTTATCACAGCACAAGCAAACCAGACTGAGGACGGAATCATGTGACACTTGAGATCCTTGCATAGAGTCTTTGGAGCCTGGGCATGACACAACCAGCTTGCTATTTCGACGACCCCAGTGCATTGAGGCAATGTATTGGTGAGGTGCTGATGTTGTATTGGTGAGGTGCTGCTCGCCCCGATCAGGCCATTTCCCTGCTCTTTTTGCCACTGGTGTTAAAGCAGAGGAAGTGATTATAGAGATATCTTTTTAAAATTCTTCCTTAAAATAACAGAATGATGTAACCAAAGGGCAAAAACCTGCAAGTCCTAAATAATTCCTGAAAATGGAATCAGGAATTGAAAAGACATGGGAAAGAGATCTATAGTACAGCATGATAACTATAAATTATTTTCTTGAAAAATGCAAAGACGGTGGATATTGCGTTCTCACCACAGAATAACTATGTGATGTAATTCGTGCCTTTGTTAACTAGCTAGATTTAACTGTTCCATAATATATATACTTCAGAACGTCGTGTTATAAATGGTAAATATATGCAGTCTTATACAAAGAGACACAAAGGAACTGTTGAATGTTGTGGATGTGTTCATTACTTTGATTGTGGTGATGGTAAACACAGATGTATGCATATGTCCAAACTCCCCAAATGTGCATCAGATTGGCGTAGAAGTGCCACTTTTAATGGCAAAATCTACAATTATTTTGGTACCACCTAATACATTAATTATATTTTGTTTTTTGGTCTAGTTTTCAACTATACATTAATAAAGCTGGAAAAGAAAAGCCATAGGAAATCAGTCAGCTTTTCCTCACCCTCAGCTCCTCTTCCTTCATCTCTCCCTTTCCTTTTTGCTTTCTCTTTTCTTCCTCTCCCTCCTGTGCTCTTTTTCCCTCCTACTTTCTCACCCCTCTCACCCTTTCCTTCCTCTGCTTTCTTCTACCCTCATCTTATCTTTCACCAAATGCAAAATCAAGCAATGGTGGAAGATGGCTTTCAAAGCGCTCTCAAGTTGATCTCACTTCTGCTCAAGGGAACAGCCTAAACTCAGTAAGAATATTTAGAACAATGCTCTTGGAGAAAAATATCTCTGGGACAGCTTTAGTTTGATGACCAACTCTGAGTCACTCAGCTGTGGCCCATGACAAGATTAGTAGTAAATACAAACCCAGCACAATATGTTGTAGAAGGTCGGGGATGGGGGGTGGGTTAAGATGGAATAAATCTTTAAAAAAAAAAAAAAAAAGATAGAAAGTAGAAAAAGCCTGGGCTTAATAGATGCCCTGGAAAATACCTGCAACATTAACAAATGCCCTAGAAAATACCTATAACACCTTTTGTTCTTACATTCTTACAAATTTTTACATCAGATTACCTACCAAAAGAGAGCATACCTAATGCATGTACTCATTTTAAAGCACTGCTTTTATATAAGTATGATCAAATATTTTGCCCTAACTTCATCAGATTTTGTTTTCAGAAACAGCCCTACCTAGAACATTTGAATTTTGTTTTTGCTAGAAAGGACACCATTCCTTCATGATACTGTTTGGTATCCTTCATACAAATATCAAAATAACAAATACCTCTCTGAGTTCAAAGCTAGGAAAAAAAAAAAAAGCTCTTGATGAGCTAGTGTTTCTTTTTTTATAGTTCACAATTTTATTTTTTTTATTTTATTTTTTTATTTTTTTGAGACGGAGTCTTGCTCTGTCGCCCAGGCTGGAGTGCAGTGGCCGGATCTCAGCTCACTGCAAGCTCCGCCTCCCGGGTTCACGCCATTCTCCTGCCTCAGCCTCCCAAGTAGCTGGGACTACAGTTCACCACAATTTTATGCATGCAATGTGACCAATAAATATTTGCTTCATGGTGGAATACAATGATGAAAGAAATATTCTTTATTTAGCCCTTCCTCTGGCTGCCAAAAATTTAGTGCTTAGTTTTGTGTTAAATGGCAGTGGCTTTTCTTAGTTAAGTGTTTCTAGTACATTCTTGTTCACCCTGATTTACTATTTTAATGCTCTTTTGTGATTTTACTCTGTCTGTGCCCTTAAAAATCTGTTTTGGAAGATGCTGGAGTATAAATAGCATAGAAAGTGAACTGCATATTCTGACATTTACAGTTCTAAGGATAATTCTATTTTAAGGATGATTCTGTCTGCAAGTTATTAGATATCTATATACTATATAGTTTAGATTAATTTTGATTGTCATATACCTTTTCTCAGATTCTAGTGTGTCTCATTTTGTTGTTGTTGTTGTTTTTCTTCCCATAAAAACATGTCTCTTTTTACCCAAGAATGTGTAATAACTCAATTTGACTTAGTTTATTATTAAATTGATGTTTCAAAGGGCATTTGATTCTTCTGAACCCTTGAACAGGCCCTACATTTTCTTAATTGTACCAAATCCCATATGGAGTTCTATATCCCAGAAAGCATGGCTGCCCATCTTGCTCATTTCCAACTTTGTGCTATTATTTTTTCTGGTTCTTGTTGCATGTGCTTGCATTTTTTCCTTGGTTTTTCAGCTACTCCACTTCTGCCTTGTCTTTCAAAGGCTGGCTTAAGACTAACCTCTTTCAGTAAGACTTACTTAATGAACTCCAAGTGACTCTTATTCTGAGTCTTCTTGGAATTATCTACTCAGTTTTTGTTCTATTAATTTGCCCTTATTTGTTTGACATGTTGAAAGCATTCTGAAACCTTTTTTTTTTTTTTTTTTTTAAGTACATGAATGAGTTCTGGCTCCAGTTAGAAAATTTGATAATTGTTTCTTAGAATGTGTCTTCTTTTCCTTTTTTTATTTTCCCCAAACCACAGAGTTTAATGTGCTCATTAAATAATGTTGGCTTCCTAATTCTTAGAAAGCATAGAATATTATGTTTGTCTTAGCCAACATTTTATTAGGAAATAATGAGATAATTGTTTTTGTAAAATTTAAATTTAATCTTAAAAAGGTGAAACGCATTTTTGATGTAGTTATACATTAAAGCATCCCAAACAGCAGGTTTCTAAGCTAGTTTCTTTGTTTCCTCTCCTATTATTCATATTCTTTCCAGATTGAGGCATATGGCTTTAATTATCAAGTATATGCTGAGGACATGCAGAGCTGCAGCTTTTTTCCTGACTTTTCTAATGAAGCCAGTTCCTAACAGCAACATTTGCCAGAATATTTTGTTGTATTATGACATTAAACATGGGCCAGCAGAGGTCTGGCTAATTGAGAATGATACCTTTCCCCCTCCAACCGCTTATTTACTTTTCACGAAGCTAATTTAGTTAGGTTATAAAATGAAACCTCAAAATCCAGTGTAAATGAGTTTGTTCACATAATATCAATTGCTAGGATGGGGGAAATCCTAAACATAAATAAACAAAAACTCCGAAAAAGTTATTTTAGAAAAATTAATAAATGCAGCTTTGTTGCTTTTATTTACTACCTGCAATACTGGAAATGACATTGAGTAATTGTTTTTCTTCCTTCTTTTAATAATTGGCAAGCATTATTTGTAATTAGTGGGTAAATTGCTTATAGGCAAAGACTTGCTAAAGAGCTTTAAAATTATAATTTTATTTCATTTCACTGGAAAATAGAATTATCTCTTATGTGAAGTGATAAAATTTTTTAAACTTTTGTAACTCAAATTAAGTAATAAATATTACAGATGTATTTTATACTTATGATGTATACATATGATGTATGAAAACTTTAAAGCTGTTTGAAGCCACCACTGCCCATTCCATTAATTATCATCATCTATCTCCTTTGAATTACGGCACTCTGATTTCTGTCAAAGCAGAACCTGTGTTGTCTGTTTCATACATGTTGAAAATCTAAATGTTGTTTGTAAATTTGGACCCTTGCATTTTGCTCTGATGGCTACATACTAATTTTATGAACAATGCCAATGACCATATGGAACATAATGCTTTTGGCTTTTAAAGCATATTCTACATCAGTGAGTTATGCAATGGGAGAGTCAACAGGACGCCTTAGAATGCAGCCATCATCAAAGTGTGTTCTAGGGAACATAAGAGTTTCTTAGTACTATCCTACAAGGTTTCTGGGGAGAAGAAGAAGGCTATAGGTCAAGTTAGAATGTCCATTTCAGTTCTTTGAATGTTTTTAAAGAAAATACAGATTCAAATTGCAAGTAAATTTTCAATACCACTGAGTTCAATAACTTCTTTTGTAGATAAATTATTCAAACAAGTAATTTGATGAATGACACATGGGAATTTCTGCTAATGCTTGAATTTGAACAAGTACTATAAATTCTTAGATGATTTCTCTTTCATTTCAAGTCAAATAAAATTCTCTCCATAAAGATGAGGAATCTATTTTGATATTTTAGTGTTAAACAAATAATTAGTTTTTGAATTTAAAAGGTGGAAAAGTACCAAACTCCTGAAATTTTCTGTAAGGTTCAAAAATGTTAGTTAATGTACTCCATATTGTGTTTGCAGATTTTCTAATTTGTAGTCTTTATCTAGCTCTAATTGCCAGTTTTGCCGCAATAAAAAGAATAGAATAGGGGGTTTACAATTTGAAAAAAAAAATTATATTTGGAAATTGAGTATGGGTATGTGGGACTTCAAGAAAAATATTTTTAAAATGTTGTTAGATTTTACTTATGTCCTAAGCACTCTACTCTATATTGTGGATTTAAAAACGGAGTCAAATAAGGACTCCACAGTTAAAGAATTCACAATTCAACAGGAGTGACAATCTAAATATAAACTGTGGTATAATGATGATGCTATTGTCATGGATAAGTGACTTTGAGCTGGGTCTTGAACTGAAAATGAGAATATTCCAAAATAAATGTGTGTACGTACATGTGTGCCCACGTATGCACATGTTTGTGTGTCTGTATGTGGGAGCATGGAAAATGGGGAGAGAAGAGAAAGGCAGAAGAATGACAGAGAGACAGACATTGATGTTAATCAAGTTTTGGGAGCTGGAGAATAGGACAGAATATGGGGACATTTGAGTTACAGATATCTTCAGCTAACAAATGTCCACTAGATAGAAGATAGCTTAGCATTCAGGCAAGTAGTTAAGGCTGGGGATAGTTACCTCTTTATTCATTCATTCACTAAATACTATATGGTGTTAACTGTGCCTCAGGCATTGTAATAGGAACAATATTAGGGAAGGAAATACATGGATGAAATGACATGGACTGTTTTTCCAGGAAATGTACAGTCCATCAAGGGGACAAACATAAATAAACATTCTAACTTAATTATTATAATAATATTATATTAGAATAATTAGATGAAATAAGATATATAATTAAAATATATGATTTGTAATCATGTTAGAATAATTTTAATTTTTATAGTTCTAAATACCTCATTCTTATTACATAAAGAGAATTGTTTTACCGTGGGTGTTTCTTGAGGGTGTTCATTGCATAAGAGAAGATCAATGTATGTATACTATCTAGAAGTCTTCACAAAGAAGGTAGCATTTGTGTAAGGATTGACAGATGATATTGGAAATCACTGCTAGCATACTAGTAAAATCATAGGACTAGAGTCTATTTAAATATGCCAGTTAAACATATATTTGGATTGGAAAGTGGATTTTGCTCACATCTCTTGAAGTTAGGCTTTGAATCCTTGATAGCAAATGCCCCTCTGGGTAACAGTCTAAGCTGATTTGACCATCCATGTCCATGATGTTTGATGTTTTCATGGCACTGAACGTAATCAGACAGGTTCTAATAATTTGCTTAGGAATAATATGCTTGCATCATAACCAGCCTCACCAGCTGATGATACTGTTTTTCATTGTATCTCAACCATCCTGAGAGGTACCGTGGGCCAGTTGTTCTGCTGTCATGAGGGTTTTCTTGACCTGCGTGCTCTTTTCATGACTTTGCCAAATTCTTTGGCTATCTTAATTTTATCATGTTTTATTTTCTTCTTTGCCTCTTTTATTTCCTTTTTCTTTAAGTTTTCATTCCATTTTCTTACTGTTTCTCCATGTAAACCTTATACCATAGCACTGTATTACATACTTTATCATTTTACATTTCCCTTACCACAAATTTAGCAGTATTCATTGTGCAAATCTAGCTACATGATCAGTTTATTCTGTGTGTTTTTTTGTCTTTATCAGCTGGTATATAGATTTTTCTTTTCAACTAGTTTAGAATAAATTAGTATTCCAGGAGGCAACATGCCTCAAATTAGAAGGTCCTGCCAAACTCCTTTCCTGCATAGAAGTTACTGTTGGTGTAAGGTCTCCAAATGCCACTGAAATCTTAAATGTAATTGTACAAAGCATGAAATAAAAGTAGTGTGTTAGGTGATAATGATGTGGTTGGTGTTAGGCTAGCACTATTGTGAATTGCTCCCCACTATAACACAGCATCAGTTTTGGATTTTGAAAAATTAGTTATTTTTCATTTGAGTGGTATCTTAGAAGTTTAGAGAGAGTTATAACTTACTGATTCACAGCATGTTTGCAAGGAAAAACGAATTAATAGTTTTAAAGCATCTGGAAAGCATGAAGTGTCATATACATAATAATTACATACTCTCAGAAGATAGATATTTATGTTTGTTAGCATATACACACAAATTCTAATTTCTCACACTTGGTTTTGGGGCTTCTTTGATTTGGGAAGGGTATTTTTTTTTCCTATTGCCAGAAAATTGACAACATGGGGGGAAACATGGATAGTATTAATTCATACCACAAAGTAAATTATTTAGAAGTTGAGGTGTCAGGTCATGGTCTTACGGAGTTAGAAAAATCTTGCAGATCACATATTTCATTACTTGTTAAGAAAAGAGACATCCGACATCCTAATATATAGATAAATTCATTAAGTGGCATAGCCAAAACTGGTTCCCATGCTTATGTTAAAATTGGGTCTTTAATTGCAGCTCTCTTTAAAGTAAGCCTCTAAGAAAGTCAGAAAATAAACCAACAGACAAATTTGCTGTAGACAATTAAATTTCCATAAACTCAGCTCTTTGTTGAGAATGAACACATGACTCTGTGTTGTAAAGTGAATCTGCAGATTTGCCAAAAACATTAGGGGCAATGTCCTGTTGTTATGCAGTCTCTTTTATGATACTAGACATGCCTTTTTGAATTTTCAGTAAATTTCACAAAGATTTCTATGAATTCACATCAGAAAAAAACAGAGAAATAAAATTATGATGGCATAGGAAAATATTGATGCTATCTGGAGGGAAAAGAATTTTACATCAGAAAAACACATTTCCAATACAGTTTCCAATTGTTGCTATGAAGTGATATTCATTTACGAAATAAGTGTTATTGATCTTCAGGAATAAACTAGTGCAGCAGTCCGTAAGAATGTAGCATTCTTCCTGAGAAAGAGAAATTTTGTGTCTATATTGTTATCATAATTTTCAAAATCTATTTTGTTAAATGCATTTGTTTTCAAATAGTAATTACAGCTAATTATCGCTATCATTTCTTTAATACTGTGATGTCAGTCACTGTACTAAGGGATTTTCATGAGTTTGCTCACTAATATTTTTTTGCATCATTCTTTGCCATTAGATTTTTTAAATAAGAGCTTTCTTGAAGTATAATTCAAATACCATAAAATTCAGTCTTTTAGAGTATGTAACTCAGTGGTTTTATTATATTCATAGAGTTGTGTAACCGTCACCCCATCTCATTTTTGAACATTTGCATTATCTAACAAAAGAATCCCCTTACCCATTACCAGCCACTTTTTACTCTTCTGACTCCTCCTGGCAATCATTTTCGGTCTCCATGTGTTTGTCAATTCTGGATACTTTATGTCATTAAAATTGCACAATACGTGGCGTTTTGTGAATGGCTTATTTCACTTAGCGTATATCTTCAATGTTCTTTCATGGTTTAGCATATATTGGTAAGTCATTCCTTTTTACTGCAAAATAATACTTAATTGCATGGATATACCTTACATTGTTTATCCATTCACCAGTTAATGATCATTTGGGTTGTTTCCTCTTTTTAGCTGTCGTGAATTATGCTGCTATGAGCATTCATGTTGAACTTTTGTGTAGAAGAGATTGTTTCCAATTATCTTGTATATGTACCTAGAAGTAGAATTGCTTTTGGTCACATAATAACCTATGGTTAACATTTTGAGGAACTGTCAGTCCCTTTTCAAAAAAAAAAAAAAAAAAAAAGCTGTGCCTATTTACAATCTAGCCAACAATGTATGAGGGTTTCAATTTATCCACATTGTTTTCAACACTTCTTGTTGTCTTTTTTATTTTAGCCAATCTACTGGGTGTGAAGTGATATGTCATTGTGGTTTTGATTGTATTTTCCTAATCACTAATGAACTTGAGCATTCTTCATGTGTTTATTGGCCACTCGTTCGTCTTTTTTGGAGAAATGCCTATGAAAATCTTTTACTCATTGTTTTCAATTGGACTATTTGCCTTTTTATTTTTGAGCTACAAGAGTACTTCATGTATTGTGAATATAGTCCCATATGAAATATCTAATTTACAAATACTTTTTTCCCATTCTACATGCTCTTTTCCCTTTTTTGATGTCTAATTGTAGCACAGGTGTTTGTAATTTAGATGAAATTCATTTTTATTTGTTGTTTGTACTTTTAGTGCCATATCTAAGAAACCATTCCCTAATCCAAGGTCACAAAGATTTACTCCAGTATATCTGCTAAAAAATATATAGTTTTAGCTCCTACATTTGGGCATATGATCCCTTTGGAGTTAATTTTTTTATGTATATCTTGGGAAGTAGGATCCAGCTTTATTAATCTGCATATGGATATTGTTATTCCAGCACCCTTTGTTGAAAAGATTTATCTTTCTTGACTTAATTATCTTGGCACACTTGTTAAATCAATTGCTCATAAATGTAAGGGTTTATTTCTGAACTCTCAATACTATTCCATTGATAAGTGTCTATTCCTATGCTAATAACATATTGTCTTGATTGCTATAGCTTTGTAGTAAACATGCAATGAGAAACTCTGAGACCTCTAACCTTGTTCTTCATTTCTATGATTGTTTTAAATATTCTTAGTCCCTTGTATATCCATATGAATTTTAGGATGAACTTGTCAATTTTTACAAAAAAGAGAGCTGGGATTTTGATCAGGATTGAGTTGAATCAGTCAAACAATTTGGGGAATATTACCATCTTAATATATTGTCTTACTGGGCGCGGTGGCTCACGCCTGTAACCCCAGCACTTTGGGAGGCTGAGGCAGGTGAATCACTTGAGCTCAGGAGTTCGAGACCAGCCTGGTCAACAGCCAAACCCCATTTCTATTTTAAAAAATACAAACAATAGCTGGGCATGGTGGCATATGCCTGTAATCTCAGCTACTCAGGAGGCTGAGGCAGGAGAATGAGGAGGCGGAGGTTGCAGTGAGCCAGGATTGTGCCACTGCACTCCAGCCTGGGCAACAGACCAATACTCCATCTCAAAAAAAAAAAAAAAAAAATATATATATATATATATATAGATCAGAAGACTATATATATATATATATATATAGTCTTCTGATCTGTAGACATGGGATATCTTTCCATTTAACTGTTCTTTGATGTCTTTGAACAATGTTTTATTTTCAGTGTACAAGCCTTGCACTTCTCTTGTTAAATTTATTCCTAAGCATTTCAGTTGTAATGCTGTAACAAATAGAATTGCTGTGTTAATTTCCTTACAGATTATTCATTGCTAGGATATAAAAACAGTTGAGTTTTGTATATATTTCTTGTATTCTATAACTTTGCTAAATGAATTTATCAATTCTAAATGTGTTTGTGTGTGTGTGTGTGTGTGCATGCGTGTGCGTATATCCTTTAGCATTTATTATGTACAAGATTTTTTATCTGTAAATAGCAGTAGTGTTACTTCTTTCCAATCTAGATGTCATATATATGTGTGTGTGTATACACACACACACACACACACACACACACACACACTTTTGCCTAGTTGCCATGGCAAGAACAGAACTTTGAGTAAAATGTGCAAGTGAAGTGGAGAGAGCAGATACCCATGTTTTGTTCCTGTTCTTTGGGGAGTACTATTTTTCATAGACACCAGGATCATGAGCCAGTTGATTTCCAAACCTTCCCTGGAGCTGGAAAGAGGGGAGTAGTAATAGACAAGTTAAAATGAAACAAAGGGCCAGGTGGGGTGGCTGAAGTCTGTAATCCTAGCACTTGAGGTCAGGAGTTTGAGACCAGCCTGGCTAACATGGTGAAACCCCGTCTCTACTAAAAATATAAAAATTAGCTGGTTGTTGTGGCAGGCACCTGTAATTCCACCTATTTGGGAGGCTGAGGCAGGAGAATCACTTGAAACTTGAGTTGCAGTGAGCCAGTGTTGCGCCACTGCACTCCAGCCTGGGCAACAAAGTGAGACTCCTTCTCAAAAGAAACAAACACAAAAACAAAAAAATCCTTGCTGTTTTTATTGATATTTAGCTATTTTATTTGAATAAGTTATCCTCAGATTGTTGCATAACTGTAATTTTCAGAGTTCTGAAAAAGTTGATTTTGATCATATTTGTCATTGCTTTTCTTGAGTAAAGGACTTCAAAGTGGTTCTTACCTTACCATTCTGGACATGCCATAAGTTTTTATGAGACATATGTTAGGGGCAGAAAAGGGAAAGCTTAGTGTAAAGAGAGGTCTTATGTAAGTATTATTTTCTATTCTTAAAAGATAGGACATAATGTTTTCTGCAGAAATATTTCTTAACATATATTATCTCCTAATTTTCTTGAAAATTTTGGTGTATTTAAGACTATCAGTTTGGAGTTACCAAATGATAAAAGTTTTTTTGTGCTTTAGAAGTTATCCTTTCATTTGCAAGAAAAAGTAGCGTATTTGGAGGAGAATACCCTTATACATATTGAAATGAAAGCCGTAAAGCTTTATAGGGTGCTTTTAAATTCTTCTGGGGGAAAAAAATTCAATGGACTAATAATTGACTGAGACACCTTTTATGTTTTATTATGTGAGCTGAGAACTTGGATCTGTGCTAACTTTCTGGTTGTCAGCACACTCTATTTTTAAACAATCAGTTTCTTTGGGTGAAATAAACCTCAAGATAGAATTTGATTTCTTACTGCTAATCCAGAATATGCCTTTGAATCATTCTTTAAGCACTCTTTTTTTAAATCATTGTATGATTATGCTTATGTTTCACCTCCTTGTTTCTCCCTCTCCCTCCAATGAAAACAGATTGACTTTGTAGTACTCTGCAATTTGCTTTGCCAGTCACATTCTAGCAGCTGAGAATCCTCCTTGCTTACTTTGTTCTGAATAACTCTGAACCAGGAATTTAGCTTGTTTTTAAAATCTGTTAACTGACAGATGTTTCTCTATAGGCCCCTGTTGTCACACAGAACAAAGAGAAAGATGCTTTAGCCAGTTCAATTTGCCAAGAAACTGATTTTTCACTATTTGGTTCAAGCTTTGAGCCATAGACAGTTCCTTTATTAATTTGTTTTGAAAAATAACACACGTCAAGGATACCATGTTGTATTGCTTTTATTTCACGTGTAAAGGTGGCAATTATTTAGGAGAAAACATTATGAAAAATGGTTTCAGAAGATAACTTTATTAGGGACTAGTTAGATATAGCTTGCCAATTGCATTTACTTTGGATTGTTGCCTAATAGATAACAAGAAATAGGTATGTACTGCAAAGATTGGTGCCAATTGATGCAATTAGTTGTAGCTTTGAAGTACTTGTTCAGCAATTTTTTTCTAAGCTCACCGTGTTCTCCTCGATAAGGGAATGAGAGAATTTAGTAATTTGTTTATTATATTTTCCCTATGTCTCTACTTTAGATCATTTTTTAAATCATCATCTCATCTCTAGGGAGAAAATACAGTTATCCCTCACTAGAGAAATTAAATACTCAGGGAAATGATTATGTTGCACTGGATTGAACTTTGGAGGCCACAATCGTGGTAATATGTAAGACTTTTGCACCCCCAAGAACTGTTTGCTTCCTTCAGGATGACATTGTCCCAGTTGAGTATGCATGCCTCGTAGCGTCTCTTTTAAAACTATGTTTTAAAAGTTCATGATTTCAAAATAGACAGATGGGATTGCATCAAGCTAAGAAGATGACACAGCAAAGGAAACAGTTAACTAGAACTGAAATCCTTCACACCCTGCTATCTCAAAACCTACTTTAAAAGGTTGCCAATAAAGTATAATATAAAACTAATTTTTAAAATTGTTTAGGAGAGACATTTGCCCTTAACTGAGTGGTTCCTTTCCTAATTGGTATGAACTCAGTTAGGACAAAGCACATAATCCTACACTCAGAGCTAAATCATTTCTGTTTTGTCCACAAAATATCACCTTCCTTGAATTCATTGTAACTCCCTGAGGTAAAAAAAACTCCATGTTGAATTTATCTTTATACTTCCATGTGTTCTTCTTCATACTCTTTGTACCTCATTTTTTCATAGTACGGGGTCCAGGAATTAGACTGTCTGGGTTTGAATCTTCATTACACTAATTACTACTAATGTGGCAAATCAACTAAAATTCTAGAAGCCTCAGTTTCCTCACGTGTAAAATTAGGATGATAAAACCTCATAGAATAGAAAAGTAATGCATGTGAAGTCTTGGCATAGAATCCAGCACACTATAAAGCAAGGCTTTTCATATATATAGTAATTAATACATATGTTTCAGGGATTGAATAAATAAACTCAGAATCCTCTCATGCAGTGTCTTCACCAGTTAAATAAATTAAATACTAGAACTTTCATCTTAGATATATGCAGTGGTGCTCTTTCTGTGTATTCCCAAAGGGCTAAAGAGAGAGCACAGTGTTACAGAAGCCCAGTGAGAGTTGGTGTGGAGGAATGGGGGTGCCGCTGCCAGAAAGAATCCACGACCAAGAAGCTATCAGAGATCTCCCACCAGTACCTCACACTGGATGGACCAAACTGGAAAGCAGAGGACTGGGGAGTGTCTTAGTCTGTTTTCACGCTGCTGATGAAAACATACCCAAGACTGGGTGATTTAGAAAGGAAAGAGGTTTAATTGATTCACAGTTCCACATAGTTAGCAAGGCCTCACAATCATGGCAGAAGGCAAGGAGAAGCAAAGTCATGTCTTACATGGATGGTGGCAGGCAAAGAGAGAGAGAGAACTTGTGCAGGAGAACTCTTTATAAAACCATCAGATCTTGTGAGACTTACTCGCTATCATGAGAACAGTACAGGAAAGACCGGCCACCATGATAAAGTTAGCTCCCACTGGGTCCTTCCCAAAACACGTGGGAATTTGGGAGCTACAATTCAAGATGAGATTTGAATGAGGACACAACCAAATCATATCAGGGAGCTTGAGTGATTTATCTGCAGAGTCAGAATTATGGTGTACAAATCAGGACATGGGATGGAGACTGGAGCTGCAGGGTGGAGACAAACACAGTCACCAGTGTGCATAGTCAGTGTCAATACTCTGTAGTTTTAACCACAGAAGTTAAATCAATATAAAGTAGAAATGAAATGGCATGGCTTATTATTCAATGAATGTTTAAAATGTTATAATGCCATATAATTGATTACTTTTTTGATGATATGTGTAAAAGAGGACCATAGTTGTTATTGAGATTATATTACATAACAGGGTGGGTTAAAAAAATATGAGTTGAAATATTGGAGCTGTGTACCCTTCCAAAAAATTGTTCTCAAGTTGGAGCACAAGATGGAAATATTGCTCCTTAAAACACAATTCAGGAGTCAAAGAACCAGCACTGGGTCATCAGATCTCAGGTTGGAATAACATTTGTTGTTTGTGGCTGAGTGTACTAGAGAGCAGTGATAAAACTGCTCAAGTACTCCTAGTCTCAAAGAAAAATAGATTTGAATATTTAGATGGGGCTATAACCATCAGATGGAAAAATCAGAGAAATATTACTGTTTAAGGACTCACAGTCCAGTCATAATACCATTAATAATAATATGCAATGAATAATAATAACTGCCATTTATGGGGAACTACATACATGCCCTACATGATGGTATACCTTTAGGTAATTTCATAACACGTGTGCTGCTAGTTACAACTGGTAGATGTAGAGAGGTATAAAACTGAGTTTAGCCGACCAACATATTATTCTTGTTATATCTAGGATAGGGATTTTCATGACAAAAACCTACCAAGTTGTATTCCAGGTGTGCAGGGTGATACAGTATAACTTCCCATTCCACGGTGACATTCTAGGACATCAAAGTGGGCACATAGCACAAGCACCTTCATCAAAGTAACACAGTCTTTTTGTTGCATTTCTAGCCACCTCTTCTCCCAGGAGAAGCCTTCCCAAATTTCCACTGTAATGGGATGAAATTAGTTTTCCCTTTAAAATGTGAAGACATGCAATAGCAAAGACTTGGAACCAACCCAAATGTCCATCAATGAGAGACTGGATTAAGAAAATATGGCACATATACATCATGGAATACTATGTAGCCATAAAAAAGGATGAGTTCATGTCCTTTGTAGGGACATGGATGAAGCTGGAAACCATCATTCTGAGCAAACTATCACAAGGACAGAAAACCAGACACCACATGTTCTCACTCATAGGTGGGAATTGAACAGTGAGAACACTTGGACACAGGGTGGGGAACATCACACACTGGGGTCTCTCGTGGGGTTGGGGGAGGGGGGATGGATAGCATAAGAGAAATACGTAATGTAGATGATGAATTAATGGATGCAGCACACCAACATGGCACATGTATACATATGTAACAAACCTGCACGTTGTGCACATGTACCCTAGAACTTAAAGTATAATAAAGCAAAAAGAAAAAAAATGTGAAGACACGGAATATACAGTGACACAACTGAGCACCAGTTTGCACATGTTCCAAGTGTGAGAGGAGTGTCTGCAGCCCATGAACCTTTCAGTCACTCACCTTCCTCCCCAGTCATTACCATGGTCATTTGAACCACATTTGCAACATTTTAAAGTAAAAAAATGTTGAGACCATGTGGGAATTCCACAGGATTTTCTAAACATTTTTAGTGCCTGATAAAATTTTTGTTTGGATTTGGCTCCTGATAATGCAGCTAAGAATTTTGTGCTTTTCTTCAGGGGTCTAACTCCTTCCTATTCCTCTTATAAGAGTTTTCAAAGTATTTTATTAGAATTCTTTTAGTAAATTACTGCAATAGGGAGTAGTTACATATTTTTATCGCTTTTTAGCAAAGGATAGGTTAAGCAGTGTATTAATCTGTTTTTACTCTGCTGATAAAGACATACCTGAGACTAGGTAATTTATACAGGAAAAAGGGTTTAATGGACTTACAGTTCCCCGTGGCTGGGAAGGCCTCACAATCATGGTGGAAGGCAAGGAGGAGCAAGTGACATCTTACATGGATGGCAGCAGGCAAAGAGAAAGCTTGCGTGGGGAAACTCCACCTTATAAAGCCATCAGGTGTCATGAGATGTATTCACTATCACAAGAACAGCACAGGAAAGACCTGCCCCCATGATTCAATTACCTCCCACTGGGTCCCTCCCACAACATGTGGGAATTTAAGATGAGATTTGATGGGGGACACAGCCAAACCATGTCAAATAACAAAGAGCTTAATTAATTGACACTGGATGAACTAGGTAGATAGTTACAGAGTCAGGACGAAACTTAGACAACTTGACGTTTAATTCAATTGTCTCTCTAGACTAGCTTAGTACTAAAAGGCAATACTGACACCTCACATAAACCAAGCCAAAATTGGGCTACTAAATAGTTTTAGGCTCATATATACATACTGAGTAAGAAGCATAGAGGTTAATGTCAACATGTAGCAAATGGCTTCTATATTCTTAAGGGATAAAACTTGGAGATTTTTCTTTTGCTTCTTGTGTGTTAAGAAGAACCAAAACACTATTTATAGGTCCCAGTCAATTTATGTTTTAAAAGAAAAAAAAATGATGCCACTAAATACACCAGATTTTTCTGTGGAATAAATCCTAAGTTCACAGCAATTGCTTGAAAGCTGCTTTAAAAATTAGTTGTAAATCCAAGGAAAAGGAAGGAAACCTGAAAAATGTCACTCATTTGAAAAGGGATGTTCATTTTTGATAAATTATTAGATAATTTTTCAAGGCTATCACTCATAAGTAAAGATTTTTTGGTATATTTAAATGATTCATTTTCAGTCTCTCATAAATTTTTAAACTGTTCTCATTCAAGTTGTCACATCTTGACAGGGTTTCTTATAAGGATTTCTCTTCCCTTGTGTTAGAATTACAGAAGATGAAAGTATTTTAAAACCTCTGTTGCTGAACAGCGGCATGTGCTAGGCAGCCTACAACTGTCAGTTTTATTCCATAGGTACATTAGTGGTCAGAATGACTTCTTTTTTGATGGCACAATTATTTTCATAATATTAGATTGAATTAAGCTGCTGACACCATCTATCCCTAAAAGATTCAGAACATGATTCTTTGATGTTAGCTTTGAAGCAGGGTATTCCCAGCATCACATTTAGTCAGAAATATGGAAGGTGTATGTTAACATGATTTACATATCTTACTCTGGGGGAGTCTGACGGTAAATAACAGAAATGGGCAAGGAGCCATGCAGCAAGGCAGATTCACCTTTGTTTCTTGACACAAACAGTGAGGCTTATTTGGGGAATGATGACTACATATGTTCAGGAAAATTGGGCTCACGAGCCTACTGTCAGAACATTTTTCAGAAAAGAAAAAAATGAATGTACTGCTGGGAGACAGCAGGGAGGGGTTCTTTTATTATATACACAATCTCTTCTTATGAAAACAAATGCCAACAATCTGTTTTTGCTCCCTTAATTAATAAATCATTACTATGGGCTGGGCAGAATTGTTCATGCCAGGAATCCCACCACTTTGGGAGGCCCAGGCAGGAGGATCGCTTGAGTGCAGGAGGAGTTTGAGACCAGCCCGGGCAATGTAGAGAGATCCCATCTCAACAAAAATGAATAAAAATTAGGTAGGCATGGCAGCGTATGTCTATAGTCCCAGCTACTTGGAAAGCTGAGGCAGGAGGATTGCTTGAGCCCAGGAATTTGAGATTATGGTGAGGTATGATCTCACTGCTGCAATCCAGCCTGTGCGACAAAGTGAGACCCTCTCAAAAAAAAAAAGAGAGAGAGAGAGAGAGAGAGAAATGATAATGATTAAACATTTAGAAAAAAATCATATACACTGTACATTCTGTATGGATTACAAATTTTCTAGTATTGTAAAGATAATAACCAACTCTTTAACATGATAATATAACTGAACCTGATTTGATTTTTTTTTTTTTTTTTTTTTTTTTGGATAAGGGGGTGGAGGATTACAATTTCTCAGTAGTCTGCTTGGTCACATATATTTGTTAAAAGCCACTGTATGACTGAAACAATCTTAGTGTTAGGGGTGTACACAATAGTTGAACACACTCCCTGCTTTCCAGATGCTCAGAATTTAATATCAAGAAAGGCACAGCAACAAGGATTTCAGGAGCAAAAGGGTATGGTACTAATAATGCTTGGGTTGTTTGGAGGAATCTTCAGAGGAAATGGTTAAAGAGACTTTTAGCAAATGAATTTCTATGTGATTTTCATATGGACTCTGGGGTAAAGGACATTCCCAGAAGGAATAACAACAGGCACAAGTTTGAAGTGTATGAAATGGCATTACTCTTTCTAGGTAACACAAGGGATTAGATGTGGCTGAAGCATAGATTGTTTTGAAGACATTAACAAGATCTGAGTTTCTAATCTAAAGATAGGCCAAGGTGTGATCATGAAATGGCCTGTAGACTTTCCTAGGGTCTTGGATTTCTATCCCAAAGACGCCAAGTCATTGAAAGAAAGGGAAAGCAGTGTGATAAAAAAAGAAAAACAATCTAATTGAGTTTCAGAAATACCATTCAGGTTTTTACCACATTGTATATCATCGTATATCTTTGTAGTATGCTACCTGACACATTGTCAAATTAATCTAAGGATCATTCTACTTGCCATTAAGTATAGTAATTTGTTCAGAGTTCATTACTAATCCCCTCTATCTGTAATCTGAATACTTTTCCCATCAATCTTGCCTTCTCCAAAACTTCCTTTTCTCTTTTATTCTCTTTCTCTTTTTAAAATTTTTAATTTTTTTTTTCTGTTTTAAATTTATGTGGGAACATAGTAGGTGTATATTTTTATGGGATGCATGAGATGTTTTGATACAGGCATGAAATGTGAAATAAGGACATGTTGGAAAATGGGGTATTCATCCCCTCAAGGATATATTCTTTGAGTTACTACCCTTTCTTTCTCTTAATCTAAGTTTTTCCCTTCCATACTTCCTTCTTTATTTAATATTCTTCTAACCCTTGAGAAGAGAAGGAGAAATGACAACCACAAAAACAAAAACAAAAATCCCTGGACATATTAATTTATGTGTGATCGTTCTTAATTTATGTATTATAATCCTTTTAAACCAAGGGAGTATCTGTATCTTGTTCATTCATTAAATGTTTATTAAAATCCTTGTAGTGCTACTTCTCTTCTGGGTGTTTAGGACATATTAATGAACTAAATGATTCACGATACCTGCCTCATAGAGTTTAATTTATGGCCAGAAGAGATAGAAAAAACAGTAACGTAATAAATTTTATAATACATTAGAACATGGTAAGTTCTATGGGAAGAAAAAAAAAAGAAGGAATGAAGAGGGTAGGGGTGCTTGGTTTCATTTTCAAATAGATAGCTAAGTAAGCCTTACTAAGAAGGTGAGATGAACAAATACAGAGAGATACAGATGCCTGGGGATGGACCAAAAAGATAGCCAGTGTAGGGGCCTTCAAAACAAGTTGCCCCATTACCCCAGATGCTAAGGACCTTGCACTTTGTGGGTGTGTGTTGAAAGTTATTGAAATAAAGAGCAAGGGGTCATTGGCCTTCTGCTCAGAAGCATAGACTTTCAAAGGGGAGCTGAAGGAATTGCGCTCCCCTTCAGTACCCATGGAGAATGTGTCCTCTGTTGTGTAAGAAAGAATTGGATGAGATATTATACTGAGTCAATGTTTGTACCATAACACCTTATTTTTCCTTGCACAGACAGTAAAGCAACCACTAAGGGTGCTTAGGCAGCCCCACCTATTGTTTTGTTTACTGTAACTTTCAGTGTTTACCAAACACATTTTCAAGGGCATTTTAAATAGACTTGTCTTCAAATAGAGTGAAAGAAAATTTCCGCAAGGCATTTGTCATTCCTTATTTCCACAAGAACCAGGGGCAGCCAGGAGTGAGTGGAGAAATCCGTCTGCAAGTTAATCTAGTGGAACACCACTGAGTCTGATCATATGACAGAAGTAATTGTGTCTAGAGGAAGTTTTCAGGTCTCTGCTTTGCCATAAACATCCTGCCCTCCTAAAACTGTGTGAGGTTGAAAAAGAACATCAGCAAAACAGCCAATTAACTCATTATTGACAGATACAAGTTTTTAGAGAATTAATCACTATTAACTAACTGTATTACCTACCCACATTTAGTACTAAAAATAATGATAACTTCTTTAGGTATGAAGTAGATTTGTGCCTTTACTTCTAAGTCTCTAATCATTTATGAATTTGCTGAATTTAGATTCTGTTTCAGTTGCTATTTGTCAAATAGGTTGTTATAATTTTTGTATGGAATTGCATTTTTTGTCTAGATGGTTAACGTCCTAGAATTTGTTCTTTTCTGGTAGTCAAACTCTATGATGAATTTATTAATAATGATATTAGGGCAAAAAAGTCATTAAACATATTTTGTGTTTAGTTCAGTGAGTTGAATTCAGTTGCTAGATTTCTTTGTATAAATGGGCAGATTTTGACATAATTTTTAGCAAGTTTATAATTTAGTATTATTAATAATCATATTTCTAGGAAATTAGTGATTTCCCTTAAGTTTATATTCCACTGTGGGATAAAATAATATCAACATCTGTTTAGCATTGTATGCCAAATATGGTTGATGATGTAGATTTCATAGGTGATTTTACTAATAGACACATTAAAATAATAAAAATAAAAGTAGATTTTCTAATAATTCCGGACAATATATTGATAAATACTAAAATGAAAAAATGAATTATAGTGTTTTTTATTTCAGTGTTGATATCTGCAATAATCAAAACCCATCATATATGCTAACAGGGTTTTACCACATAATTTTTCCCATACAGAATCTCTCATAGCTTTACATTTGAGAAGAGGTGGAATTTGACTCACGCTATTTCTAAATCTGAACTTTATGTCATAATACAGTATTACCTAGGATAGAACTTTTAGCATAAATCTAATTAATCTAGGATTTAGAATCTAAATTTGAATATGCTACTTTAAAATAAAAATACTGATTTATTTATTCCTTTTTTAACCACTTAAAATAGTTATCTTATAGTTATTTGATTTGATTCTGCCATTCATCGACTATCAGCTCTTTTCTTTTTTTTTTTTTTTGCACAAATATATGTTCTAATGTCAGTCCAGGTGCTGGAGATACAGGCATAAGCAACAGCACAGTTGACTAGCTGTGGATAGTGGTATATGATTAGAAGCCTAAATGTATGAGTCAGGAAACTAATAAATCAATCCTTCCTTCCTTCCTTCCTTCCTTCCTTCCTTCCTTCCTTCCTTCCTTCCTTCCATTTTCTTTCATTTCTTTCTTTCCTTTTTTCTTTCATTCTTTCTGTTTTCATTATTTTCGATGCATTATACTTGTACATATTTTGAGATACATCTGAAATTTTGTTACATGCATAGAATGTATAATAACCAATTCAGGGTGTTTAGGGTATCCATCACCTAACTGTTTGGGTCCATTTCCGTTCCTCTCTTCTAGCTATTTTAAAAGTTCAGTACACTGTTGTTAGCTACTAACACTTCTACTCTTCTATCAAAGGTTAGGATTTATTCTGTCTATCCAATTGTATGTTTGTAACCATTAACCAACCTCTCTCTTCATCCCCCAACCCACTCATACACCCTTCCCAGTCCCTGGTATCTGTCATTCTACTCTCTATTCCTCCATGGGGTCAACATTTTTAGCTTCCACATATTAATGAGAACATACAATATTTTTCTTTATCCCTGGCTTATTTCACTTGACATAATGATCTCCATTTTTATCCATGTTGCTGCAAATGACATGATTTCATTTTTTATGGACAAATAGTATTCCATTGTGTGTGTATACCACAGTTTATTTATCCTTTCATAACCCTCTGTTGCTGATAATCACTTAGGTCTTCATAAAACTTTTTTTTTTCCTTGAGATTAAGTCTCACTTTGTCAGCCAGGCTGGAGAGCACTGACAGCATCACGGCTCACAGTAGCCTCAACCTCCTGGGTTTAAGCAATCTTCCCACTTCAGCCTCCTGAGTAGCTAGGGCTACAGGCATGCACCACTATGCTAAGCTAATTTTTATATTTATTTTTTTGTGGAGACAAGATCTCACTGTGTTGCTCAGGCTGGTCTAAAACTCCTGGGCTCAAGCTATCCTCCTTCTCCAGCCTCCCAAAGTGTTGGGATTACTGACATGAGTCCTTAAAACTTAAAAAAAAAAACAAAAAACTTTTTTGAATTGACATTCATTCAGTAATCTATTATTGTTTGTTTAGGGCCTAGTCCATGCAAAGTATCGTCTTTTTTTTTTTTTTTTTTTTTTTTTTTGAGACAGAGTCTCGCTCTGTTGTCCGGCTGGAGTGCAGTGGCATGATCTCAGCTAACTGTAACCTCTGCCTCCTGGGTTCAAGCAATTCTCTTGCCTCAGCCACTCGAATAGCTGGGACTACTGACATCCACCACCATGTCTGGCTAATTTTTTGTATTTTATTAGAGTCGGAGTTTCATCATGTTAACCAGGATGGTCTCAATCTCCTGACCTCGTGATCCATCCACCTTGGCCTCCCAAAGTGCTGGGATTACAAGTGTGAGCCACCATGCCCGGCCAGAAAGTATCCTTTTAAATATAGTTGAAACCATAAAGGGAAATGTGGTGTTTTTGCTGACATGGCTTACAATCCAGGAGAGTAGACAGACACCTGATCAGACAGATACCCCTCTGATAAAGTTGACAATGATATGAGTGCTATAAAGAGAAAATGAGTTTCTCTGGGATTGGGGAAGTGAGAATTCATTTTGATTAGAGCAATTTGGGAAGAATTCTTGGAGAAATTTTGTTAGGTATTATATACAATTTCATGGTCTTCTCCAAGATTTTGATGTTTCTCTCTCTCTCTGTCTCTCTCTCTCTCTCTGTTTCACTCTCTCTCTCTCTCTCTCTCTTTCTGCCTGCATTGAAACATTTCTAGCAAAAATTTTGATGTTGCCAGGGCATATAAGATTTTAAATGAAAGAAATAGCCATCTGTTGTTACTAATTGAAGCAGGGAGAGTGGATATGTAGTCAACATTTTCTCTTTCCCTTCCTTTTACTTCCCAACTCTTCACACATGATTTGTATCCTTTTTCTGTCTCTCTCCTTGACACCCTGGAATCTTTTGCTCTGTCCGCTCTAGTGAACTGTTTTCTGAATGGTCGCTGTTGAACTTCACTTAGTCAAATACAAGAACCTCTAATCATACTAATTCCCTTTAACCTCTGTGGGTTAAGAGACACTACTGATAACCCTAGCTTCTGAAAATCATTTTCTCTCTCATGAGAGTATCTTTCATGTTATTTTTCTGCACTTTTCTTTCATTTAAATATGAAAGATATTTTTTTTCTCTACTATAATGCATTTTTGGAAGAGAACATGGTTAGATTCTGTAATGCTTACCTTGCCACGTGTATGTATGTAATAGGAGCTCTATAAATATACTGAGATTAATTTTGGGAGTGATTATATTGGTGATACCCACCATTAATTATTGATTGTAAAATACATAAGTTATGTGGATAGAATTAAACTAATATTTTTATGAAATAATACACATATTTATGTCTTAAATCAAATTAAATTTGATTTTAAGTTTGCATTCTATGAGGCAGGTAAAGAATTAAATCTCAATCATTATGGTATACCTCCCCCAAAATAAAATCCTATAAGAATAGAGGATATTGGGTAGTACTCAGAAAAGAATGGCAGGACTTCTCTCTTTAGTCTGTCTTGGTCTGTGCTGATGTGTTTTTATCCACATCTCCTTGGATCCTTGAAAATCTGTGGCTCTTTGGCTTTATGCCTTAATTAGGGCACAGGAATTTTTGCCAAGGTCGAGAGCTTGAATGTCCAGGTCCAGCATCCTATTGCATACTTTTCCCTGCAGAGACCCTGCCATTCACTATGGGTACTTTAAAAACCTTTGGCTCTTTCCTGGTCTAGAATACTTCTTTCTTTCTCTCTCTCTCTCTCTTTTTTTTTTTTTTTTAGACCGAGTCTCACTCTGTCACCCTGGCTGGAGTGCAGTGGCGTGATCTTGGTTCACTGCAACCTCTGCCTCCTGGGTTCAATTCTCCTGCCTCAGCCTGTTGAGTAGCTGGGGCTACAGGTGCATGCCACCACCCCTGACTAATTTGTGTATTTTTAGTGGAGACAGGGATGCACCAGGTTGGTCAGAATGGTTTCAATCTCCTGACCTCGTGATCCACCCACCTTGGCCTCCCAAAGTGCTGGGATTACAGGCGTGAGCCACCGCACCTGGCCTGGAATACTTATTTCTATGTGACTGTTCTTGACCCCGTTTCTCCTGTCTTCATGGAGCCAGTTTCCTGAAAAGAAGTACCTAGAAGCAAGATTTCTGTAGACAAATTCTGCATTTGCCCTTGTAATCAAAGTTTCTCAACTTAGGCACTGTTTATTTTTGTTGTTGTTGTTGTTTTGGAGACAGAGTCTTTGTCTGCCACCCAGGCTGGAGTGCAGTGGTATGACCATGGCTACTGCAGCCTCGAACTCCCTGATTCAAGCAATTCTCCCATCTCAGCCTCCCAAGTAGCTAGAATGACAGGCATGCACCACCATGCCCTGCTAAATTTTAAAATATTTTTGTAGGGGGCCTCCCTATGTTGCCCAGGCTGGTCTCCAACTCCTGAGCTCAAGCTATCCACCTGGCTTGGGCTCCCAAAGTGTTGAGATTACAGGCATGAGCCATCACACCTGGCCACTCTTGATATTTTGGACCAAATAATTATTGTATGTGAGAAGCTGTCCTGTTTAGATACCAGTAGCATCCCTCAATTGTAGCAATAAAAAATGTCTCCAGAAATTGCCAAATATCCTCTGAGGGGCAAAATAGCTCCTGGTTATGAACCACTATTAAAATCTGAAGTTATTGAGATATGAAAGACTATTAATAAATTACGCTGTAACAGATATAGTGTTGGATGATGTGTTAGGGTTCTCTAGAGGGGCAATACTAATAGCATATATGTATATATGAAGGGGAGTTTATTAAGGAGAAGTCACTCACACGGTCACAAGGTAAAGTCCCACGATAGGCTGTCTACAAGTCGAGACGCAAGGAAGCCAGTGGTGGATCAGTCCAAGTCCCAAAACCTCAAAAGTCGGGAAGCCAACAGTGCAGCCTTCAGTCTGTGGCCAAAGGCCTGAGAGCCCCTGGCTATCCACTGGTGTAAGTACAAGAGTCCTAAAGCTGAAGAACTTGGAGTCCGATGTTCGAAGGCAGGAAGCATCCAGCATGGGAGAAGGACGAAGACTGGAAGGCTAGGTTCTTCTGCTGCTTTTATCCTAGCCACACTGGCCCCTGATTAGATGGCACCCACCTGGATTGAGGGTGGGTCTGACTCTCCCAGTCCAGTGACTCAAATGTTAATCTCCTTTGGCAACACCCTCACAGGCACACCCAGGAACAATACTTTGCATCCTTCAATCCAATCAAGTTGACACTCAGTATTAACCATCACAGATGATACCAATTATCCTTTGGAAAATGTCAGAAAATTAGTCAGATTAGTAGCCAGATGGAGGATGGTAAAGAAAAGGAAGCGGATTGGCACTTATGTGTCAACAAGATGTTATTGCTATTTTACGGAGCACTGAGGGATTGTTTCCCAGGGATGCTTCTCTGTTAGGCAAAGGAGTCAGGGCTTAAGCCCACATCTATTCAACCTTAGAATCCCAGGACTTTTCATGATACCATATACTGTTCCAGCTATGTAACTCTCTTTGCCAAATATTTAAGTACATAATTAAGAAGACTGAATTCTTTTTTTTATTTGTATAAATTTAGGGAATACAATGCAGTTTGACCTCATGAGTCTATTGCGTGGTGGTGAGGGAGAAACTACCTTCTTTACCTTACTTAGTCCTGTGGCATTTTTTAGTGGGCAATGGGTTACAGGCATCAGTGTATTTCACCAAAGATAAGTCAGAATATAAAACACCATCAGTTCATTCAGATTGGAGTGGCCAATATGTCAGGAATCCTTAAGGAGTTATGCCTTTTATAAATTATATGCATAGAAACATCAGGCTTAGCTAAAAGCCCATGCTATTTACTATTTTGCTAAACTCTCATTCTTTTAAGCCAAGTTAGGCAACTGAGATCGAAGGCGAGAGAGCAGTGAAGAAGCAGATACGATACCCTTTCAAAACTACACATCGTGGAATACGGCAGATGCGACAGAAGCAAAGGGTGAAATGAAGAGAAGTAAAGCTTGTAGATAGCCAGGGACTTGGCTCTAGCATCTTTTTATGCTGTGTATAATGAGCTTTGACTTTATTCTCTAACACACTAGAAAGACATGGAAGGATTTTAGGCAATATCATTGTTTCATGAACAAATCTTTGTTTTAAGAAAACAAAACAAAACAAAACACTGGTACTGTTACCATTTAAACATTGGATAAAATTCTGGATGCTGTTGGTATAATCTAATTTAAAAAAGAAAAACAAGGGTGTGTACCAACACCATACCAGTGGTGACCATTTATTTATTTATGTATTTATTTTTATATTTGACTAAAGTTTTTAATTTTAATTCATAAGTTTATATAGTTCAGTGTGCAACCAAATCACTTGTTAAAATGCTGAGTCTGATACATTGGGGTTAGATCAGGCCTAAGACTCTTGTTTTTTTTTTGTTTGTTTGTTTGTTTTGTTTTATTTTGAGATGGAGTCTCTCTGTTGCCCAGGCTGGAGTGCAGTGGTGTGATCTTGGCTCATTGCAACCTCCACCTCCTGGGTTGAAGCAATTCTCCTGCCTCAGCCTCCTGAGTAGCTGGGACTACAGGCATGCACCACCATGCCTGGCCAATTTTTTAAAAAATATATTTTTAGTAGAGATGGGGTTTCACCATGCTAGCCAGGGCTGGTCTCAAACTCCTGACCTCAGGCAATCCGTCTGCCTTGGCCACCCAAAGTGCTGGGATTACAGGCATGAGCCACTGTGCCCGGCCTGACCCACATTTTTACGACCCACATTTTTACTGTTTCCAGATGATGCCAATGCCTCTAGTTGGGCAAGGCTATGAGCTGCCAAGTTCTAATGACAGCCACTGTACTAGACAAGTGGAGAAGAAGGTAGTGCCATGTAGTATTGCAACTGTAATCCCAGGTGACTGGAATATAAGTGCTCTGTCATTAAGAGTTCGTGTGTCAACCTCTTGAGCTTTAAATATCCTTTGTTGGTTTCATTCTGGTTTCACACAGCGGCCTTCTGCACCTCTGGGAGTTCATCCTGCTAGGTTCAAGTTTTACAGAAATAAATTACTTGGCACTTTCGCAGCAATCCCAGTGAGAAGCCTCATTGCATTGGTTCCAGTTAAGTCATATGGCTGCTTCTGAATCTAAACAAATCACTGTGGTGAGAAGACTGTGATGTTCTAATTAGCCTGACTCCACTTTGCCTTTTCCTAGAATCAGTAGCAGAGTCAACTCCATCTGAGGTGCTTGGACTGGTAACGTGGAAATTGTGTCATTCCCAAAGAGAAAGTGAATGTGTTGAACTAAAAAGGTGATTGGATATCTATTACATACCGAAAGTCGATGTGGACGAGAGGTTTCCATACTTTCTTGGTTTCTAAGGAAATGTTCATGGTACCCTCAGTCCAAAAGAAATGCCTGAGAGTTGGTTTATTTGGCAGTTAGTTCCAAACATTGTAGACTGACATCCTTACTATTAAGTAGCTGTTTGATAAAATAATACATAAAGACTTGAAGAAAATTAATATTTTTGTTTCCATCTTTTATAAACACAATCACTTCCTAATGAGGATGTGCACACCTATTGGGCTCTACAGAACGTCTTGCCCTTCGACTGAGATTGGACACTGTCACCCTCATTTCCTGTTCTGCATGGATTTTCATGCAGTAGTTCCCTTTTTTGTTCTAATGGTAACCACTAAACCCCAGATTTATAAAGATACGATGCTATTGAAAGAAATGTACTGTGAGCTCCGCAGTTCCTGAAACTGTGAAGTACTTGAAGCTAGTTTTTGATGTGGACTCCAATAAATGTTCAGTATCATTGTGTTTCCCTGAAAATGTTAAAGTATCATGAAAGCCCCATGAATTCCCCAAATTGCTTTTGTGCACAGATTGAGAACCATGATCTTAGGAATTTTATATTTGAATTTCTTATTAGACATCTTTGTAGAGATGTAGAAAAAAATGTTGATTCTATGGGTTCAGTTCTGATAAGAGATCCAGGCTGGTGAGGCATCTCAGCACAAAGGTATGATTGCTCTGGCATCATGGCTTATAGTGCTGTAGGCATGTACTACACGTCTTCCTGTCTCTTCAAGAGAATAATAACATATATCTCCTCCACTACCACAAAACTTTACAATGCACTGTTTTATTTTTTGATCTGAATCTGTATAAGTAATATTCTAATTGGAGCAACTCATCCTAGTATTTGCATTCTGTGTGTGCATTCGCATTTGCAATAAGAGTGATTTTTGTCCTGAGCTCTGGATAGTTCCGATATTGGCATAAATGACTAAGAGGTAAACATCATGTACGTTTTGTTCAGATTGCAAACCTTCTGAAGTTTAAACCTTGTTCCTTAAAACTTAATCATTTGTAGCATAGCTTAATAAGCACTGAGGAGAGCATACTTTTGATTCTGAAGTGATTTTTTTTTTTCTTAAAGTAGTTGATATAGTATTTTCTCAGGGATTACGCTTTTCTCCTTGCTTTTATTTTTTTGTAAATGCTGGATACAAATATCCTCCAACCCAATTGTAAAAATAACTTATATGTAGTCTGGAACCAGTAGATTTCCCAAAGCAAGAGCAAATTCTGTTTTACTGGAGTTAATAATGTTTCAATCTCTCCAGTCCATGTGTGAGATATAGTGAATCATCTTCATATTATCATATCACTATGGCTCATCTCATAAGATCCTGCATCATCTGATGGGCCTATCATTTCTGCTTATTTTGCAGAATAATCTGTTAATCTCTTCCTAAAATCCAGAAAATAAATGGATTGAAAATATTAAGTACATCATTATTATGGAAATATTTAATTTTTGAAATAAAAATGTGGAAGCTAGTAACAATTTTTCAGTTACTAGGAAAACACTAGTTAGATTTTTTTATTTAAATATTCAAATTGCTGGGTTTGGTAGCTCATGCCTGTAATCCTAGCACTTTGGAAGGCTAAAACAGGAGGATCACTTGAGGCCATGCGTTTGAGACCAGCTTGGGCAACAAATAAGACCCCATCTCTACAAAATATTAAATATTTAAATAATTTCAACTTTTATGTATAAAAGCAATATAATATTAAAATGCTTATTCTTTCTACTAAATTCTCTTTTTAATAACTTCTAATACTGCAGACAAAATATTTGAAAAGTATTAGTACAGCATTGGCCATTGTTCACAGTAGATCTAGAACACACAACTTCATTGTATATGTTTTTGAGGTTTGATACAGTCTGTTTCTTTCTTTCTTTTAATGGAGTTTCACCCGTGTTGCCCAGGCTGAAGTGCAGTGGCGCAATCTCGGCTCACTACAACCTCCGCCTCCTGGGTTCAAGCAATTCTCCTGCTTCAGCCTCCTGAGTAGCTGGGATTTCAGGCTCCCACCAACACGACTGACTAATTTTTGTATTTTTAGTAGAAATGGGGTTTTGCCATGTTGGCCAGCCTGGTCTCAAACTCCTGACCTCAGGTGATCCACCCTCCTCAGCCTGCCAAAGTGCTGGGATTATAGGCATGAGCCACCACACCCGGCCTATAGTCTGTTTCATAAATGGCATAAACAGTGCTTGGCTATGGATGTGTAGATAGGACATTATCATATATTAGGGCATAGAAAGTAACTCTTTTTCTATTGCAATTCCCCTGTCTTCATAAATTGGCTCTTTCTGGGCAGTGGGCAAGAAGAACCCACTGGGCAGTTACACTCATGAAAATTCCCCCTGATCCCTCTCTACCACAGACAGCTCCCCAGGTTACTCAGTTATCATTACTGCCAGGTGACAACCTCCACTCACAAAGATGAGGACACTGACCAACCCAGGCACAAGATCAGTGAGTGGGGAAGCATGGGCACATGGAGGTGGGAAGGGTGGATGGGCAGTCCTGGGTAGCTCTGAAGTGGGACAGTATGAAAGGAAGGCCCTGGTCTTTGTCTGTTTGAGTACCTATCATGTCACATAAACAATAGTGTGTTAATGGGGTGTTGAAAAAGTCTCCTGCGTGAGCAACTCAGTTTGTTTATGATTATGAATGTCTACAGAGTTCTATAAATGATAATGCACTTTGTGTTTTGATGATTCTCTCTCTGATGGGAGCTGTTGATAGCTTTTCTTAGTTCTTGTCTCATCATTTATTCTTGATTGGCATATGACAGTCATATTCCTGGGTTCTGTTGGTGTTTTTAAATCATGCACATACTTGAATTTCTCTTATAGGGCGAGAATGACATTATATCTGCTACTTGTTAAATAGATTCTCCGTTTATGCTAGCAAAGTGTCAATGCTGTATGTCTCTATGTATGCAATTTTTCTTTTGTACAGTCATTTTTCTCTTAGCATTCTAAAGATTGATTGAACTCTTGTGTTATAGCAGTACTTAATGTGTCACTTACTGAACTTAAAATCATCACTGTAACTCAATGCATAACGCTATTCATCATCCGTTGAACCTGTCACTCCTGCTGATTGTGCAGAATAAAAGCCTCTTCTCACCTTTTATTTTTTTCTTAATATAACAGATATAGTTCGTGCATTTTTCTTCATGTTTTAACTGATATTTTGTCATCAATTCTCTGATGTTTATCAAGAGTTAATTTTTTTCCAACCCAGATTAATACAGGTTAGAGAGTAGAAGAGTTTGTTAATACCTAACAAACATTAATCACTAAGGCTAGATTTATTACATATAAGTATGTCAAATTAGATAAACACTACCTAAAATTTTAGTTGTCGGAAAAATATTAACTTGTACCTTCAAATTTATTAGTGCTAAAGGCATATTAAACTTTATAGCAGACTTTGGATGTTTTATCTTTTAAGAAATATTTGAGGCCAGGAGCGGTGGCTCACGCCTGTAATCCCAACACTTTCGGAGGCTGAGGCAGGCAGATAATGAGGTCAGGCAATTGAGACGATCCTGGCCAACATGGTGAAACGCCGTCTCTACTAAAAATACAAAACTTAGCTGGGCGAGATGGCATGCACCTATAGTCCCAGCTACTTGGGAGGCTGAGGCAGTAGAATCGCTTGAACCCAGGAGGTGGAGGTTGCAGTGAGCAGAGAATGCATCGCTGCAATCCAGCCTGAAGACTGTGTGAGACTCCATGTCAAAAAAAAAAAAAAAAAAAAAAAGAAAAAAGAAAGAAATATTTGACTCAGTGAACAAATTTGCAGTAAAACAGAAAAAGTAATATAGATTACACACATTTATAAAATCTGTTGTATAATCACCTGGAGATGCCATTTGAATGCAGCAGTGTAACAGGGAGAAGCATCAGATGAGTTCTCAGAATATATCAGTCTTGCCTTTGTTCTAGATTAGAGCCTGGTTTTTAGCTAGAGGTGATATAGTAGGAAAAACAGGTTTGTATTGATTCAGATTGTGTGTGCATTCATAGCAGATGTGGAATTACATATTTCTGCCAGATAATTATCACTGAATAAAGGGTAAAACATAAGAACATCATGAAAATTGAAGTTTTAACTTCACAGGAAAAAAGGAGCTTTATTTTAAAGCATGATGAAAATTATAGAATTTATGCATAACTCAGTTATTTTGTTCTGAACTTAAAGAAGATACTTTCAAAATACATCCCTAAAAAAGCAAGTATAATGACCGTAGTACGAAACTTAATTGTGGTATAATATAGCTTTTTACTGTATCCAGACATGTTATACAAATATTCTTTATGAATTGCATAAACAGAAAGGCAGGAGCTAGTGCAAATAATGAAGAATATTTATTTTAAAAAACTAAAAAGCAGTTATTTTATGTAGAACAGACCACATGCATTATTTATTGCACTGTATTCAAAATATTTTACAACTCTATTATGAGGAAATTTTCTTGCACTTGGAGAATACAGGTAAAGACATTAGAGGCTTATGCATCCTGAATGCAGCTGCAGATAGTATCCCTTAAAAGAGGCAATGCAGCTGGTTTCCTATTTCCCAGTCTTTTTTGTGCCAAACAAGGAAGTGACTTTCTTTAGAAAAGAGGATTATAATAGTCATATCCTTAAATGAGGAAACTAGAACCAGATTTCTTTTAGAACTTGCAGTGGGGATTAGAAGAAATGTTGCAATAAACTTGAGCTTATTCTAATCTCAGTTTACTAAGTTTTTGGTAACACTGATCATTTAACATTGGAAAGAGATGGGATCTGCATAATAATGTATACTTCCCATAACTTAAAAGTAATCATGTTCATTGCGTAGGATAAAATGATCCGTTATTCTAAAACCAGAGGAAACTGAAAAAAAAAAAAAAAAAAAAAAAAAAAAAGTAGTGCTGTGTTAGCAGTGACTTAAGTATCCTCTCAAAGTTTGCTAAAAAATTTTAAGGAATTTTTGCAATTTCCCTCAAATTAACTACCAGGCAGGCATGAATTTGTCATTTTTGTATATTGCATTAAAGCATTTAATGCTAAATTAAGATGGAAAGGTAGGGGTTTTTTTTTTCCTTTTTTTTTTTTATACATTTCCTTTCTGGAAAAAAAAAATCAAATATTTATTAACTGCTGTCTATTGTTGTCTTTCTCTTTAGAAGGTAATTTGTGGTCAGTGGAGCCCAGCAGGGAAGCTCCTTCTCCTCCAGATGGCAGTGACATTTGAGAAAACCTTGGAGGATTAAAGGCACTCTAGTGAGCACTCACTGCAAAGTCCTGACACAATTTGACAGTCCTAATCTGGGTCCTCAACTGATTGGATGACCAAGGGCACAAAATTCTCATCCAACTGTGCAATCACCAGGCACACTATTAAGGGCACTAAAAATGTTCCAAAGTTTTGGTGACTGTTTTAAACAAAAATACATAAACCTTTTCTTTATGGCATGTTCTTGGAAAAGGTCTTGGAGGTACCTTGCATGGCTTTTAAAAACTGACTATATCTTTGCATGAATGAGCACAGCATGCTATAAATGTCTTTACTCTTTATTAAGTAGGGTTTGCAAACAATCTAAATGGTTAAATAGTAGAGGAAACTATAGAAATTGATCTCAGTGAGCAAAGCCTACCAAATCTAATTATATATTGTCACCATCTGCTTCAATATGATAACAGAATTAATACAATTACTTTGAGAATTTTGAAGAAAAAACTTTTGAAAAAAAATGGACACGTGTGGCAAGCCTGTGTGTGTGTGTGTGTGTGTGTGTGTGTGTATGGGGGGGGGGAGAGAGAGAGAGAGAGAGAAAAGCAAGGGCAAGAAAAAAGTGCCATCTTAGCTGTTCTTTCTTTTTATTTTTATTTTTTACCTTTCCTCATTTTTAAGTTATTGCCTAAAATGATTTGAATTATGTTTTCCTAATTTTCATGTTGATTAAAGTTATCAAGTTTTGGTAACATGATTTTATTGGTTTGGAATTTTAATTATATCCACTGCAGCTTCTAAAATCACCATGGCAACAGGTGTGTAATTATCAACATTGCACATAGCTTCAATGTGTAATGCATTTCTTCTGGCTGAATGAATATTAAATTATACTGCTTAACACCTCCTCTACTAGTAAACAGATAAGGCTTTGACCATGGCTTGCAAATTGATCTTGCTTCTGTAGATTTCGATTACTGTAGAGCCATTGAATGGGGCAATTTGTGCCTTTGAGGGTTTTCTGACTTTGCTAGAGCATGACAGAAAGTCCAGTTTTATTTCATTTAATGAGAAAACAACATGTTTAATTACAACCCACATTTCCGTTTGTAGAATTCTTTCCAAGAGAATATTCTGCTTATTGTTTTCCATTGCAAGGTGTATATTCAGGACAGATGAGATTTTTTTTTAAAAAAGACATTTTCTTAAGGAAAGCTTACATTTTAAATGCTACTTTTCTTAGCAAATGCAGATGGTCATTGTGTGAAGCACTTATGAAATGAAACCTTTGATAAATCTAATTATATAAACCTTTGATATACCTAACTATAGTCTACTATCAACTATAAGAAAACTGTATGATCCATAATTTTAAGTAAACCAAAACTTTACTTTGTTTCTAATAGTCTAGGTGGTCTTTTCAGACTGATTTCTACCTAGAAGTAGGCAAGAAAGTGATGTGATTATCTGATGATCAGATTGTCTTTATATGTCTCTGTTATCAAGCTCAAAATTTTCCTTAAATGGCTACAGAAAGAGATAGCAGTTTACTACTACTACTGCTACTACTACTAATACTACTATTATTAGGTCATCTAATATAATTCAATTTATAAATCTGATGCATACATTTGACTGATAGGATAGAGACTTTTAAGGACCTAGCATTATAAAAAATATATTTTAAATACATAGATCAAATACAGCTGTATATAATATTGTTAAATAGGAAACAAGATAAATGATTATGAGGATGTATAGACCTTTTCATTATTCAGTTTTTGTTTTTAGTGGACATTTTATTTTGGTATGCCATTCACCAACTTGAAGTCAGTAAATGAAGCATAATCAATATTAGAACAAAAGCCAGCATAAGAAGATTTATTTAAATTGGATTTATTTAGAATTTGGAGTCTGGTCATTAGAATTTTGAGGCTAGGTGATTCTATAAAAGGCTGTATGTAACCACCTTCTACTCTATTCCTTCCTCTCCACCCAAGCCAATATCCCAGAATATGGTATTATTTAAGTATTATCAATTTTTAATTTTAGTGTGTTTCCATTTTCAAACTAAGATAGGCACAAAAGTTGAGGTTACCAGTGGTACAAGATCAGATCACCTAGTTAGATATTGGTGCATAGTAACACGTAGCCTAACACATTCTATTCATAATGTGGATTGACAACTAAGAAAAAAGTGAATGTTTTATTCACACAAATAGGTTAATATTCCTGAAATAGTGTCCAGTGCATTTAAAGCCATTTAAAAGAACATAGAGAATACATTGATTATTTTTCTGAGATTATTTCTCTAGTATTTCTCTCTGTATCATTTACTCTTGCTCATATTTAGACTTCTTGTTAATCTTAGAAAAAGGATAGACACACAGTGTATTTCTGCAGACTCCCCTTTAATGGATCTCTGCCAGTGTTAGCCATTGTTTCAGTTGCTTGTGGCTGCTCAACTGTGCAAGGTTGCCTGGAAACGCTCCTTCTTCAGTGCAAAGCTCTCCGGCCACTTTCCATACCTCCCAGCCCAGGGCTTAAAGATTCAGGGACTCCAGCCACTGGTGTTTCTTTTTGAAATCTCCTTAGTAAACTAATGATCTTGTAAATGTAAAAAATAGAAAAATTGCTTCCCAGTCTGTAGGGCATGCAAGTTTAAAAAAAAACAAAACAAAAACTTTGAAAAAAATATGCATTTGTTGCAAGCTAAAACAAATACAATTTGTCTTCTCTATTGAATTTGATTTAAAGTTTTGTTAAACCAAAGCATTTCATAATGTGTAATATTTTTGGGAAATATTTTAAATTAACATCTACCACTGTCTTTCAGCCTGGAAATTGTGTGCTGTTCCCATCAAGGTTACATCATGTTTCCATTACTCCTTTAATTGGGGGGAGGTTTCAAAGTCAGATACCTTGATTTGGAATTGTAATGCTTTTAACAAATTTTAAAGCAAGTACCACTATTAGGTAACAGAATGTTATTATTACTCACTTTTTTCCTTGGTTAAATTTGTTTGTCAGTCCTAAGAGGCTTTAAGAATCTAAAATGGATGTGATGTTTAATAATATCAATACAGTTGATTATACTTGGCTCTGCTGTTTTCTCTTTTCATATTATAACTTAGTAAAAATAACAAATTAGAGATATGCAATTTTTCTGCAGTTAGTTCAAGTTCCTAATTCTTGAGTATAAGGTGGGAATATTATATCACTGTGCTTGAGTTAAATATATGCCACTACATAATACCTATATATCATTACTGGCTTTAAAAGAAAGATTATGTAAAAATTGGTAGTAGGTAGTACTCAGTCTTTTTCTTTTGTTACAAGTACTTTGAAATTACTGGTTTGTGATATATGACATGAAAAGAAAGACATACTCAGTGATGTTTGAAAGGCATACTATTATCAGATATGGCTTACTTAAAATTAGTTATTAGACTTTGGTCTCTTAACAGCTTTTATTCCCCCCAATATATTTTAAAATTCTGATTTTTCAGAAATCTTAATTGTACAATATTAATATTGCTATGGACACAAACTTTGCTAGCCCTTTATTGGTAGATTACATAGACTACATTGGTTATTAGATGTTAAAGTTTATTGATAACATCATGCTTATTCAAAAATTTTAAAATACTTTTTCTTTATTTATTTAAGGAATTACTTCAGATGATATGTAGATTTTAATTGTTACAGAAATGCATTTTATGGTTCTTTATAATATTCCCTTTAAAGGCCTATAGGACCTGTGGTTGGTTGACTGTATATATTAATGTTTTTTAACGTTAAGAACTTATATAATTGGTCAAGAAAATCAGACCTATCCCTTCATGTTCTCTTTCCTTCTGTACTTCATAAGCCTGTGTGTCCCTTAGGATAGATTACTGGATCTGCTTGTCAATTGCTGATAGAAATTTTTCAGTTAAGGTAAGTTATATGTTAGACATCATAGAGTGATCAGACTGGTTTTATTACATAGCTTATTGGGAGCAAAGCAAAAGAATAAAGCAGAGACATATTTCTGCATGTTGACTCATGTATCCACTGTATTTTTAATGCAAACTAATTAATTGTGGGCCAAAAGTAATAGTAATGAATAGAAGTCTGTTCACACTCACATCAGGCACGGAGTCTCACTTTCTTGCAAATTAAAATTGGTGAGGCAGGTAGAGTGTCACAATGAGCTTAAAATGGTTATTTTGAAGAAATTATCAAGAAAAATATTAAGGAAAAATTCGGGTGTCTACTCTGTGAGACAGTCTGTCTCTAAGGTGCTTTACATATTTTATCTCACTTAATCCTAGGAACCACCCTATGATTTAGGTAGCATTGTTCCTGTTTTACAGTTTGAAGAACTCATGCACCTTAAGGTTAATTAAACTCAGGGTTGTCTTAATCATTTCTAATTTCAGTGAATATACTTTCCCACTGGACATTTACCTTTCTAATTAATGTGAAAAAAAAGACAGTATTTCTGATAACATGTACAGTAATCACTTTAGGGGCAGATAAACATAAGATGCCAGGGATTTGGATTGTTCAAGTCAATAGTGTCCTGAAGAATAATATATTCACCATGTGAAACAACAACAACAACTATATGCAAAGTTTCTGTAAAATTTGGACAATCATTTTCGGTTCTTAACAGAAATAGGTAGGATTGATAGGTATAATGATATTTCAGTAGAAACCAGGAAAATATCCCAACTTCAAGAATCGTTCCTTGCCAAGCCCACAGTAAGAGTTCTAAATATAAGTTAAGACATGGTCTCTGCCACCATGGAACTGGCACCCAACACAATCTCACTTATAAAACGTCTTTATAGTCCACTATGGCAATTATGAAGGCAGAGTATAATATGGCAGCCTGAAAAGCTATACTACAGAGGCGACTTTTGAGTGGGGTCTGGAGGGATGTATTCACCAGGGAGTGAAAGGAGGAAAGGAACTGAAGTTGGTGAAAAAAAAACAGATGGATGTGTGAACAGCTCCACATGGCCAAAGAATGGTGTGTTTCGGTGTGTAGGGAGGGATTTCTGGTTAGGTCCATGAGCCAGGATTAAAAAGGGCTTTGCATGGCATGAGAAGGTATTCAGATGCCACTTTGTTCAATACAGAGATCTACCAAGCACTTAAAAATTAGAGACAAATAATATTCAGATTCGTATGTTGAAAAGATTGCATTTGTGCCAATGGAGAGGACATAGTAAAGGGAGCAAGATTAGAGTTAGCCGCATGACTTAGGATGCCATTACCTTTGTCTAGGGATCTTAGACTCAAGGTAAGCAAAGCTTAGGGCTTGAACCAAGCAGATAAAGACTAGAGAAGAGGTGCTCAGAAATGTTGAATCAGTACATTTTGTTATACTTTAAAAATGTTTACAAGGCCAGTGGCTGCCACACAAGGCATTAAGCTTTTTCGTTTTTGTTTAATGAATGAGCACAAATGTCGGGGCAGTAAGGAGAAAGACAGCTCTGAGGTTTGCTGGAAGTTAGCGCTACCCTCAAGTTTAACAGACCTATAAAGACTTGAAGCAAGAAGTAGATTTATTGTGGTGGGAGGGAGATGGCTTGATAGAATGGGGAAGTGAAATGAAATGGTTTTTCCCAAGAATGACAATGCATTTTAGAGAAGATGTGAAGATGATGCGGTTGTTGAGAAGAAAGAGTATTCAGTGAACAGCACAGTGGAGAAAAGGTATTGTACCTAGGTATGAAAATGAAAATGAAGGATTCCTCATTTTCTCTTCCAGCTCGGGTCATGTGACAGGACTCTGCTCACTCCCTCTCTACACTTTAATCTTCGCTGAAAGATACATAACGATAGGAAAACTTCCAAACATTCTCTCTTTTCCTCTCTATTAAGTCATTCCATTAACCAAAAAGTTCAACAGATGTCAACTGAATGCCTATTATCTGTCCCTTTTTAATTTTCTTTCTGCCCTGTAAAAAGCTGAATAGAGGAACACTTATCCGTTAGTGGGAGTTTTAGAAGTCTCTGAAAGTGAGAGATAAGTCATTTGTCATTTTGGCTAGATCTTCCCCTAGGAACTTCTAAATGGTTTCATGACCTCATTTCATCTAGACAAATACAAGAGGGTTTTAAATATGAGAAGAGCCTCAGGAATCCAACTTATAGATATAAACCTTTCTTTTAACAGGTTACTTAGTAAATCAGTTTTCTTTGTACTGTGATTCATTAAGAGCAATAACTTTGATTTCATTTTTTACTTTATAGGAAGCATAGAGTGACTCAATAGTAGAAAAATTCAGTAACATTTTAAAAATTATGTAAATTAAAATTGTGAAAATTGTGTAAATTACATTAAAAGAATATGTGATTAAATTAAAAACAGGATCTGTGGGGTGGCTGAATTAGATTTCTTAATAACATTTATGAAAAACTGTGCATGGTACATACTATTCTTTCAGAAGCAATAATAGTTGTAAGAGATGATTGTTTTAAAAAAGAGATACCATTGAGAGCTTACTAGGTGCCAGTCAGTGCTCTACCCATGTTACATGTATGAATTCATTTAATTTTTAAAGTCAACCTGCGACACCCTGTGAACTCACTCTGTGAGCCATCACCCTTGTTTTGCAAACAAACAAATTGAGGGGTAGAAATGAATCCATGTTTTTATTATACATCAACCATATCTCTCAATAAATGCTAATCAGAGCTGATTAACAAATTATAATCAGCGTGTTCAATATTTAGTATTTAATTTACCTTACAGGACGTTCTTAGTTTTACAGAAGTTTTTAAAAACCTTAGGATGTATATATTTTTAACTAATATTAATGCTCCTTAGGTGAGTGGTTTTCAAATGATATCCTAAAGATCTCTAGAAATTTCTTAGAGAATTTCGTATCTTCTTCAACCAGATTCACTTGAGGTATATTCATTTCATATATTGGGTTTTATTATTAGAGCTTTTCCCTCCTCTTGCTCTGCCTCCTATCCATCCATCCACCCATCCACCCATCCACCCATCCATCAAGGAACTTTTTTAGCTGTAAATAACTAAAACTTGTAGTACTAATAAAAAATAAAGCTAAAATTGGAGGACAGCATATTTAAAATATTAGATTTCAGGATCTCTCTTGAGATTGTACACATCACTTCATTAATGTTAACAGTAGCATTAAATCCAAACTTACAAAATGTTAGTGATGAGGTATCAGTGCATTAAATACAGGTTGGTGCATTACTTTCAATTAAAAGTAATGACAAAAACCACAATTACTTTTATACAAACCTAATATGTTGGCCTTTCCTGATTGAATGTAATTAGCTACTTTCTACGTAATGTTATAATGTGTAACATTAAAATGGCATGTTGAACTTTTAAAGTAGCTAATACTTTTAAAGATTCTACAACATAAAACAGTTTTGCATAAGAAATGCTAGGTATATCTAAATATATTTTATTTTTAATTTTTATTTCTTTTTTCTCTTCCAAAGAAAACATTCAGGTTTATTGATGTACAATTTACATAAAAAGCATTCACTTTTTCTGGGTGTACAGCCCAATGAGTTTCTCTAAATATATCCTAAATATTTTTTTAACAATCATATTCAGAAAGTTTAAATTCAAAAATGTTGAAAATTATTTTCAACCTTAATTCACAATACACCATTCATGATGTTTCCTGCTCATTTTGCTACACTGTATTAAGAAAGAATTTTCAAAATATGGCCAAGTTCTCTTGGTGAAAAGTACTTTCCAAGGGACAGCCTAAGTAGCCCATGCTTTCCCTCCTGCTCCATCTTGTCCTCCTCTCCTGCGCCGGATGACCTTTTCCCTGAGGTAGGTGAGAATGCCCAGGACAAAGGACATACTGGTTTCTCTGGGAGATTTAAACCATTTTATCAAGGATGGTGCTGTTTGCCTAGTTAGTAACTTTTGATTGGGGCTTCGAGTCAGTTGGGGAGCAGAGGGTGGGTGAAGGCAGAGGAGAGAGCTTCGTAACAGGAACACAGAGCAGCAAAATCTCAAGGGAACCTGACAAGGGTACCTTGGAAGAGGCGAGCTCTCAGTTTGTAAACTTTTCGCTGGTTCTATGGACTGTGGGGGAAAGCAAAGGGACAGCTTGTTTTTCATGGACTGATTTTCCAAGCAGCTTTATGAATTGTTACAATTTTGGTCTGGGTTGCATGCGTTCAGTTAAACGGATATTTGTATTAATATAAACATTAATTTTATATTATTTATTTAATTAAATATTTGTGTTTATATAATTTTATATTCTGTGCTGTTTTACTTTTTTGTATTTTTTTAAGTATCTTCTTTTTAGCTCGCATAAATATGTTTATTCACTTAAAAAGTAAGGTTTTTATGTTAAAACTATATTAAACGCATAAACATGTATTTTTCCTGAAGGTTATTCTTGAAGGTATTGCTTCATCCTAATCTCAGAGGCTTTGCTTTGTTGTTTACCTTTTATAAATTAATATATTTTAGCCAAATACTCCTGTTCTAGAACTTAAATATTGGCTGTTTTATTTTTCTTAATATTAAAATGTTTCCTTTAAAATTTATTTTCTAAGAGGAATGAAATTTTTTTTTAAAAGGAATTTTAATGTTTAAAAACTGCTTTGGGACTGGGTCTGTAGGTTAAGTACACCTTCTGAGACTGAAACAATAAGAGCACTCATGGCTTATTGAACCATGATAATAAAAGCAACTGAATAACAATAAATACTGGAACTGGATTTTGCTTCATATACCGAATTAAACATATATATTGTTTTAAATGGGGAATTTACAGTGAATCTCATGAACAAGTAATATAGACTAAACAATCTGACATTAAAATTAGAGAATACAAATATTTGTGATTTATGCCCTTGTCTTAATTTGAAACAAGTGCGTGATATATAACATGTACAGCAAAAAATAAAAATAAGATTAAGCCAGAATGCCATTTTGAAAACAAAATAAAACAAAGGTATGTTCCATTAATCTACAGAGATAAACTATAGTAGTGTTTCTGCATTACCATAATTATTTCTGCAGAGCAGGAGAATAAGCAGAAGAGAATGTACATCTATGTTTGCTTAATATTGTTTCTGTCTTTAGGTTTCACTTCTCTCCCATGGTAATGTAAAAGTAGGAACACCTGTTTTCCATTGGGCATTCAGTTTGGGTAAATTCTTACAACACAGCTATGTATTTCTAATCAGAATTTTCTGGAAATGTGAGGGAAGTTGATGATAACAATAATATTTTTTAAAACTGCAGTCAATAAAATTAATTCCAGGAAGACCCCCTTCCTCCTCACCAAAAGAGAAATCTAGGAAGAAACATATATACTTTCTATGTAGATTTAAAAGCTTTGGGAATCAAGGTTATGAATAAAAAAATCATTTTGCTTCCAAAAGGATCCAGAAGTGAAATATTTAAATGTAAAATTTGATCTATAAAATCTAGACAGCATATATTTTCCTGCAACTATTTATAAAAGAACAGGGCATTATAGAATAAAATTTGTAATAAATGGAAGTATTTCTGTCTTCAAAAGGATTGCTGTAAATTGTGGGAGGTGTGGAAAAACTGCTCCTGCTTAAAAAATTGCAAACGTGTTTTCAAGCAATGTTTCTAAGTTTCTATTTTAAGTCAGCAATAGGAAAAGTTATTTTCTTGTATATATGTCAAAAAATATCAAATCAGAAAGGCCATCTACAATTGATTTTTCTACTTGAAAGGAACGAGGAAGGGAAAGTTGGTCTTTGCTCTTGTCCATCAGAGTATTATGCCTGCCGGCTTGTGTGCAAATGATTTATTCTGAAAAGCAGACTTTACACTTAGAGAAATACTGGGATGGAGCATTTGTGCCCTGTGGAGTGTTTGGAAATGGAATAATGCATCCACAAAGACAGCTTTCTGCATCCTTTCTGCCTGCACATATGAAAGGGTAAGCATTAATTTCAATAATGGTTCAAGTAATTGAAAAAGGGCCTCATTTCAGGATAGTTGGACAGTTCACCCATTAGCTCTCTGCTGCAAAGAGAAAAAGAAAGCTGAGCTGCCCATTTTAACATTTTAACAGATAATTAAGAATGATAAAATCTAAAAATGTCAAATAAAATGTATTAACTTAAAAGTAAGCCAGTAACCATACTCTAATAGTTTGTTTTCTAGTTCTTACTTTTCATTAACTCCAAAATTTTTACGCTTAATACCTTAACTGCCATTTGGTGTCATTATACTTAAAGTTTTTTTCATGTAAGTCATTTTCCTGCTCTGAACGTTATTTTTAGAAAAACTTGATCCATCTTTTGTCTCATTCACATATTTGCAAAGAGTTTCTGTGAAAAGCCGGGTGTTTTCAGTGATCTAATAACTAATCTAATTACAGGCTTTGAATTTTAAACCTAAATATTCTTAACTTTTAAAATAAAACTTTGGAGGTAAATTAAAGGCACTAGAAGGTCACGAAACCAATATTAATTGTAGTATACTGTGAAGTTCCTCTTGGTTTGCATACTAATGTATAGAGGATTTTTGAAGGCTCTTTTTACTCTTATCAATTGACTCAATGGACTCATGATTGTAACATGTCTTATCTTCACAGATGAAACATTTCAGATGCACTGTACCAAATAAAATCATACTCCTCGGCATGATTTTCCAGATTATCCAGTCTAGTCTCAATCTCTTTCCAGATTCAACTCACTGCTTCATGCCCCCCAGTTGCCTAAACTCTGTGTTATTTTGAGTGTGCTCGTTCTCCAAGTACTTCAAAGTTTCAGCGCAGGTCTCAGCTATTCAGGGCAGACATTTGAACATAAAAGTGTTGAACTGCTGGTTGTCAGTTCCAGTTTTTCATCACACATGCTGTTATTTCTAACATTCCCATATCAGTTAAGAATGATTCATGTAACAGAACATACAAGCCTGCTGTTGGTGTTTCTATAAGAAGAAGTCCACAGGTAGGCAGCCAGTTCAGAGGTAGTGTAACTCCTTAGGGACGCTTTTAAGGACCCAAGATCCTCTCCCTCTCAGCCGTATCATCTTTACTATGTGAACATTTGTCCTCATGATAGTTGAAGCCTCAGTTGAAGGCTGCTGCACCTTCAACTCTCTGCCATGTTCCAGGCAAGGAAAAAAGAGATGTGGAACGGGGCATGAGTAAAGGGCTGTACTCGATTGTCCTGTCCTTCCCCCCACCCTCCTGTCACTTCTTTCTTTTTTTCAGGAAATTACAAGCTTTCTCAGAGGCTGACGACAGCAGTCTTTGTTTCACATCTCATTGGCCAACACCCAGTCATGGCTGTCCTTACTTGGAAGGTGGCTCAGAGAGAAAGGAATGCAAGTGGGGACTGGGCCAGTGAAAGAACAGTGCCTGCCACGCCAGTGAAAGAACAGTGCCCGCCACGCTGCTTTTCACTTGCACGCATCCCTCCACTTGAAATGCCCTTTGTCTTATCCTTTATGTGTGTTCATCCACATCTTGTGTAGAGGCTGTCCACTTTCTCCAGTTCTGACTGAGCTCCTATGAGCTGCTCTTTGTATTTTCCTATGGGATATCATTTTTAACCTTCATAATAAAAGGCAGAATGACTGTCATTAGCTTTATGTAGCTGTGTCTTAACACTGAGGTCAGAAATTGTGCTATGAATTAGGAATCTTTCAGTGACAGGCGTCAAAAAATTATGCTAATTAGCTTATCCTGTAATTTGTTGGTTCACTTAACATGGAAGTCCAGGGAATCACTGGCTTCAGGCATGTCTGGAAGCAGAAGCTGAAATGATATGCTCAGTGTTAACTCCTGTGCCTCTCGTCATTCTAAATCTCATCCATGCTTCCTCCCTCTCTTATTGCTCCTCTCTACTCTTTGTCCTTCTTTTTCTTCCTCTCTTTCTCCTACTCTTTATTCTATATCCCGCTATTTTGCTTATTCTGAAACAGGTTCTCAACACTTTGTACAACGTACAAATGATAGACATTCACAGCTCTTAGCTTACCTGACTTCTCATGCCAGAGTCAAGGAGTTCCTCTTTCTACAAAATGCATATATCAGACGTTTCTGAAAGGAATATGATTAGCCTTGGTTGACAACATTTCTGTTTTTTGAGCAATCCTACCATGGAGGAGAATAGAATAGTAAGATTGGCTATGAATAGGTCCATTCTAGTTGCTCAGAAGTAGATGAGGCAGTGTAATTGACAATCTCACCCAAACCATTTGTGACATTGGGAGAAAATTCTAGGAATGCAAAATAATAAGCACTTATCCCAGATCTCATTGTGCCTGTCATCATTCATTGCATGTGCCTATCTCTATCGAAGTCATAGGAGCTCAGTAGGGATATGAGGAAGTGAATGGATAAATGGGAGAGGGGAAGAACTGAGCTGGCCTATAAGCAAAAGAAGAAAACAGCAGTGTTTAGTGTTTTATGAGCTGTATTCAGATCATGCAGTGATATTTTAGTTGTTTGTTTTTGTTTTTTTTTTTTAATTTTTGAAATAGGGTCTCACTCTGTTGCCCAGGCTTCAGTGCAGTGGTATGATCACAGCTCACTGCAGCCTCGACCTCCTGGGCTCAAGTGATCTGCCACCCTCAGCTTCCCAAATAGCTGGGACTACAGGCACGCATCACCACCCCTGGCTAATTTTCTGATATTTTTATAGACACAGTGTCTTACTCTGTTGCCCAGGCTGCTCTCTAACTCCTGGGTTCAAGTGGTCTTCCTGCTTCACCTTCCCAAAGGGTTGAGATTACAGGCATGAACCACTGTACCCAGCTGTTTTATGTTTTAAATTTATATAAATCCACAGTGGATACATTGTTCAAATTACAAAAAAAAGGAAATGCGGTACAAAATGCATATTCAGAAAATGCATCTGCCATTGCTCCTTCAGAAAATAGTTGTTGCTTGCTTACTCTGTGATAAGGCATTAATTGCATGGTGCTTCATAGTTTTAGTGACAATTATTGAGATGCTTCTCTCTGTTCTTAGAGAACATCTTAAGCTGATAAAAATTAACAAATGGGGGATACATAGTTTGTAAGTAAAGTATATTTGGGGAACCTTTTGTCTTTTTAAAGCATATGAAACTATATAGTGTGTTTTCAGTTTCAGTGTATGGATATAAGAAGCTTAAGAAAATGAATTCATATATTTAGCCTCATTTATTTTAAACCATTTATGGAGACATTTGATATATTTTTAAGTCTCTCAGAAAATATCCTAAGCATAAGCAAATAACTTCAAATAAAATGTTTATATTTGGACATACTAGTTCTCTGCTGTCATCTTGACTGATTCAGAAAAGTTCTGAAGTGAAAGATTTTAGCATTTATTTCTCCTGGCTTTCTTCCATCTGCCTGGAATAACTCAGTTCACTGAAGGCTTCTGATAGGTCCCTGACCTTGGCCCCTATCTTTGCCATCAGTGTTTGGGGTGAGGAGAGAATGGGCTTTGAGGATGGTTGCCTCTTTTTCACTGCTGCACCTCCTCATTATCTCTGCAGGAAGCAGGTTGATTCTGGCAGGCAAAGCTCCCTGAGGCGGGATCCATTCAGTTCATTCTTACAGGGGTAATAGGGCTTGGGGCTCATTTCAGTCAGCCTTCCTTGGAAGAGAGAGGTCCCTTTCCTTTCCTTTTGAAGATTGATTGGTTTGCAAAGAAAGAGAGATAACACCTCTCTCATTCTCACTTTCTCTCTTTTTTTCTGTTCTTGAAACTCAATAGTTGTGTACAATAAGAAGTCTTGCTAGACAAATTGTGCCTGTGCTTTATGTTCTGTAAACATGATTCTTGGAGCTGAGAAACTTTTAATGGAACCCTTTACCTAAGCTGAAATTACTTATATAATCCAACTCTGTATTAGTTTTCCTGGTTTTTGAAATAGTGTCACAAGATAGAAAAAAAAAAAAGAGAGAGAGGAGAGAGAAAGAATGGGAAGTGGAGATGCAAAAGAATTTCTAAGACTAGTCATTTAACAGACTGACTCAGATGAAAGTTCTCAGTAGCCCTCTGGAAAGAGAAATTTCTAAACACAACTTTTTTTGTTAAAGATAATTGAAAATAATTATATGTGTGTGTGATAAACCACAAAGATCTTTCTACATTGTGACTCTTAAAGTAGATGAAGAGGTTAATGAGGAGGTTTCCTAGCAGCAAGTTTAATTGTAGTCATGTAAAAATTACATAAACTCAGCAAAAAATTTGAATACCTACTCTGTGCAGGAATCTGAAAAAAATTCATTCTAAGTAATTCCTGTAATTTAGACTCTCAATGTAGTGGTGAGAATTTGAAAAAGTAAAGAATGCTCATGATAAAGTTTGACAGGTGCTCTGAAAGCAGTAAATATGAGGAATTAAGGCAACCTCTACTTTTGACATCATTTGCTCTGAGGAAGTATTGTATATCCTGACTTTAATTTTTTCAGGACCCTGTGCACTTACAGGATGACAGAAATGATATTTCTTCTCTCCTGAAATGGGGTTGATATTTACACATCACACTCAGACATACAAAAAGTACTGTTCTGCTTTATTTATCAATAACAAGGCCCTGTCCTCAATGATGGAGACAGAAAACAACTTTGCTAAGTTAAGCTATTTCAGCCACTACTTCTGGTTTTTATTGTTTTATTTCAGAGGAATTCAATTGCAGTTGACTAAATCCTCAGTCAATTTAAAGTTCATATTTCATGTGAGGAATGTTTTTCTCTAAGTGAGTCCACATTCCTTTCTCTTTCTTTCCCAAGATGGTCCAGGGAGCAGGGCTGAATTCCCATGTTCTCATGATGAGAGAGGGAGTTCCTTCTGGTTTGTGTGCTGTCTCTGTCCTCATTGATGTCCTCTGGGATATAGCTGCCTGGTATCTTGTGTTCTTGCCCACCGAGGTCTGGCCATTACGGGGTTGTAAGGCTCATACATGCTGTTGAGGCGGAAGTTCCTTTTCCTCTGGTTTTTGAGATTTCCATAGCAGGGGTCGGTAAACTACAGCATACAAGCAAAACCCAGCAGCTGCGTGCTAAATCCAGCCATTTAGCTTGTGGCTAAGGCTGTCAGTTTTCCTTCTACAACAACAGTTGTGAGTAGTTGCAACAAAGACTGTATGTCCTGCAAAGTCTAAAATATTTACTCTCAGGCGCCTTACAGAAAAGGTTTGCCAGCCCCTGATCTCTCTGAGTCCTTGGATTGTCCGTTCTTTGTTTGTCCTTCCTCTTGGCATGTTTCATCTTTTCCAGAACACACAGGAACTATTGGGTCTCCTGCACACAAACTGAGGGCAGACAGAATCACTGTCTAGGGACCTCCACATCCCTCTCCTGTGTCACTGCTTTGGCATCATGCTGTATGTACACAGGTAGCAGGGGACCAACCCTATCTTAGCCTGTCTATTGCTTGCCATATCTGGGGGTATTTGAAGTTTCTGTGTTTTAGGTTTCCACCCTCTTGCCTGAAGGTCTTTGATATCTTCTTAGAAACTCGTGTATCATTTTCTAGCTACCTTTCTCCCTTGCAAATCCCCTTTCTTCTTTCCTTGAAAGGCTTAGTATCTGGAAAAAACTTTCCTTATGTGAATGATTCTTGAAGTGTTTTCTGTACCAGCAACTCCGCATCATATGAGAACTTGTTAAAAATGAAAATACTTGGTCTCTACCCCAGACCAACTGAATAAGATTGTCAGAAGGAGAAGCCCAAGCAAGCTGCATTTTAGCAAGCTCTTCGGGTGATTTGTGATCTGACAAAGTTTGAGAACCGCCTACCTTACATCATATCTGCCACTAAAACCAGATGATCTGAGTAGCCAGGTTTCCTGCTTGATGTGTGAAAGGGAGCTTTCAAAATGTAGAAAACTTCTTTCCCCTTCCACAAAGATTGGCTGAAGTAGACTCAAAAATTCTGTTTTGAAAATTGAATATTTCATTCGATTATCTTTTTCCTTGTCTTTCTGGTCTACTAATTCAAATCCTCCCTAAGGCAGCCGATGCCTCTGGTTAAACAGAGAGTGTGTAGGAAGTGCTCTTAAGGAGAAACATCCAATGCTTTAGAATAAATGCTCTTTCTTCTCTGCACTCATGGTGCACATTTATCTAAATAGCGGAATACATGCCTGAAACCAGCAACACTATTTGCTGAGTCAGAAATTTCAGCCTTAGCCTGTAAGTGAGGCAGAGACTCCAATACTGGAATCCCTTTAGATCCTCATGGGCAGGTGTGAAAGGAAATTTACTGATTCCTTATCTTTCTCCTCAAATCATTCTCCATTTCCCAAATCCTTGACCTTGGTAAATGGCTATGGGGAAGTGACTATAAGTATTGATTTGGAAGTGGACTGGTCTGAATTCAAACACCAATTTCATCATCCATTAACTTTGTTATCTGGAACAGCCAACGTTTCTAGCTATACATTTTCCTGTAAAACAGAGGAAGTCCCAAATCCCATGGGTAGTTTTTAAGCTTTGGAGAAAATGTATGCCTGATAATATGATATTTATTATCCTATGCTTGCCCATTCTCAACTTCACTTAGTGGCCAAATCACTAGGCATCGTTGTGCATTCTCTTTCAGAAATGTCTTGAATTGATCATCGTATCCCCTTCCTTTCAACAGATTGCCACTGCTGATAAAGGTTATCTTCATTAGGGGGTGGCATGGTTTATTTCTTCTTCCTGTCTCTAGTTGGGTCACTCCTTGGGAGAGCCACTTATGGTTTTGTGGGTTTGGGAGTGCACAAGAACACCACATCTAAGGGGCACCATTCAGATGTTACCTGGACCTTGTAAAGGTCCCTCTACACACTTACACTAATGCAGCAACACACATTCTCATAGTCACACATGCACATGTTCTCACACAGTCACTCATACCCTAACACACACTGGCCTTGATACTCACACAGACTTACACAAATGCACATCCTCATACAGACTCAGATACCACCCCACCACAAACACACCCACTCACATTCACACATTCATTTGAGTGTTGTGTATTATTTCAACAAAACAGTAAATCATGTTTCTCCAATAGAATCGGTATATTAAAACATGTTCCTGTAATCATATTGAAGAAGGACTATCTTTCTTTAAATCTTTAAAGCACATGGAGTTGTCCTAGGGGCAGCTCTGCTCTCCACTCCCATCTTTTCTTCAACAGTTGCTAGGATGATTCTATCTGAAGCCCCCACTTTTTCAGGCTCCCTGTGCCTAAGTTCCCATTGCAGCTCATGCAGACTGCATTTGTGGTCCTCTCACACAGTGCGTGGTTATTTGTGTCACCTGAGATTGAAAAACCCACTGTGATCATCACTGATAACCACCATTATAACTGGTCAAAAGGAGATGTGTAAGAATGTAAGAATTATTTTGCCTACTGCACGAATAATTAATGCTATTGGTCTGTTTTCCATATGTATGGAAATATAGAGAGAGTCAGCCAAAAATATTGTACTCTTGTATTTTTTTTAATTTGGTGATAATCCCTTTACCTATTTTAATGACAAGGAAGAACTCCAAAGAAATAGGAATGTTATAGGAAGAACTTGATGGACTGTGACTAACTGCTTTTTAGGACTATTCTGTGCAATATGTTTTTAACAAAAAGAGAGATTCCATTTATCCAGCATTATTTACATCATTCTGTTGCTGCAGGTGGATGAGAGGGTTCTCTTGTCTTTCTTATTCTTTACCCACTTTTAGAGTCTTATATTTGCTGGGTACTCTTTATAATTATTACACATTATACGAGTTGGTTTTGAAGCCTTGATTTCATGTGATTCTTCAGACCAGTCTTAGAGGTGGGTTAATTTTATTTCCATTTCACAGGTGAGGAAGCAATTATTTTGAGAGGAATTTACCTGATATTAAGTGGTGCAGAAAGGGCAGAACATGGCTTCAAAACTAGTTTTGTCTGCTTTGTGAGCCTGTGATCTCTAGAGGTGTGATTATTGGACTTTTTTTTACCACCTTAAATTTTACAAAAAACTAAAGTGAGGAAAAGAAACCCAACGAGAAAAGGTAAAATACTGTTTAATAAAACCTGTTTTTTTGACTTTTTATTAAAAAGAAATGATTTTATGTTATCTATTGTTAATTCTCTAACTTCCGAAATTAACTTTGTCCTGTTTGTAAATTGTCTTTATAATTTATATCTTTTACTGTGTTCTATAGCATGGATCCTGCTAAATTCTGACTTTCATGCTGGGAAGGGCCGTGTTTTCCATTTTTATGATCTTTGTTGGTTTCTTTGCTCTTGCTCTTCCAATTTTGCATATGAATTCTAGAAATAACCAGATAAGAGAAAGCAAAACGTAGACAAGGTGACTTTTAAGCCCACTCACAGCTTCGAGCATCATAACAAAATTGAAAGCAAGTGTATTGATTTGGGTGGTATTATATTTGTCTCTAGGGCTTGAAAAGACCTTTAATTTCTCTCTTCTTACATACCATTTTTTGTTATAAGTATGTTTACAAAGGAATAAATATCATATTTAATAAACCTAATGGAGAGAAGTTGCCTTTAAAGAAACCAACAGATATGAGCATCATGTTGTGAGCGTGTTTACATTTATGAACATATTATTTTCTCATTGCCTACTCAGTTATTTAGAAATCATAGGAGTTAGATGCTAAATGTCATTATATTTATATGTGAAGCAGCATTTCTAATCTCCAGTCACTTCTTTCAACTTACACATCTGACTTTGACCTCTCACTTCCCCATGGCATTTCAGAGTTGTTAGGGAATTTATAATCAAAATTAGTTTGGCAGCTTAGAACTTATTGGAAGAAAAACATCACCTTATTCTGCTGCTATTATCATGCTGAAGAAAACTGCTTTTTCACTTTGTTTAAACTGTATTTTTGACTTCTAGTAGATCAATTTCTCCGTATTTCAATTTACAATTATAGGTAACATGAATCTCAATTTTTGAAATACCTAACTCAATAATGTATGAAATGGTTTATAAAATAATTTCTATTTGCTTTGAAGGAAATTTTAAAGAGATTAAAATGCTTCCATTTTCACATACAAGTTTAACTCATAAGTTTAATGGTGACCAATATTATATTCTTGGTGTAAATCCTACTAAAATTTTCTCTATCCTATCATATTAAATATATTTATATATAAATTACACACAGTGTGTGTTTTTAATAGGCACATGTATATGTGTTAGTGTTTAATAAAGTTGGTTTCTACAAAATTCCTTGGGGCTTCCCTTAGCATTAATTTACTCACTTGATAAATATGTATTGAGTCCTTTTGATGTGCTAAGCTCACTTCTAGGGACCACAAATATATAAATGACTAAGTGAGACCCAATTTCATATTCCCCAGGGAGCTCAGAATCTGCTGGTAGAAACATACCATTCAAGAGCAATGACAGTACTATGTGGTGTTTCTCTGGTGTAGCACATGGAAGAGGCACAGTCCATCCCAGGGAAGGCTAAATGAGAAGCAGAAGTAGCTTGGAATCATAGGGGGAAAGAAGGTTTTCAGTGAGAGGAACAGTGAGCAGCTTGTAGAAGGAAGATGTAGTAGCAGAACCTGGTGATATTTTGTCTCTTAGAAATTGCTGTCATCTGTGATAGACAGTGTGTGTAGTGGCTAAACTAACACACTCTGACTCTTGGCTCGGCCACTTTTGGAGTGTAAGTCGTTAGCATCACTTCCCTGTGCCTCATTTTCCCCATTTGTGCTAAAGTGGAGTTTAGAATAATGCCTACTTGATGAAGGTACAGGGAGAATTATATGCGATGACACATGCAGGGTGCCTGGAGGAATGAACACCAGGTACGAAGAGAGTCCTTCTATGTGTTTGCGAGGATTGCTGTATCAAAGAACTATGAAGTGCATGGCTTAATAATAGAAATTTATTGAGTTACTTTCTCCTGGCCTGCTGATTATTTGTGTGAAGAGAAAGACTTCTTAATGAATACATGAAGTAAAATTGTTCTTTAATCTTTTGCTTTCAGTTTTACCCTTACTGCTTTATGTGTTTGGACTTTTTATCTAGATTGTCATTTCTGTCCTTTGGCATTTAAATGGCCTGCTTTAAGCAGTCCAGGCCTTTCTTTATTGCCTGAGAGTCAATAGTTTCCTGCGGTCCGTCTATCTGATAAGTTGAGTCTTTTGCTAATTGTGATCTCACAGCTCATTCCTTCTACTTTCTTCTTGTCCCTTCTTCCAATTTTTCTAGTCTGTAGTCTTTTTCCTCCTCTCTCTTTCTCTTCCCTTTCTCCTTCTTTCCTTTCTTTCCCCTCCTTTTGTCCCTGTTTACTGCTTTGTCACTTGTTTTCCTGTTTCTTCGGCAGCGGTAAACAGGAAATGCAGCTTCAGTTTGCTACTACATGTTGTTATAATAATACTCTGAAGAAATTAATGCATGGTTTCTTTGCTGTGACAATATAAACTTATTAAAGATTTATGTTCACTCAATATATTGATCATTTTTTCTGATAACTCTAAAAACCACAATGTCAATAAGTCACAGAGTTGAAACCTGTCAACATCACGACAGTTGTTAGATTTAATATTTAGCCTTTTTTATTATTGCTTTTGTTTCTTCTTTATAACCTCATTGAAATTCTAGTTAGAAAAAATGGAGCAGTGAACTATGAAGAAACATTAATTAATTGTACATGGCATGTGTGTATGTGTATAAGTGGATTTTATATAATTAGTCACAATTAGTATGGTTTTTAAAATTTTTAGCTTAGTGATCTAGACATTATCATCTTGGTTATTATGTTTTTAATGTTCAGATTATAAGTGGGTTAAAAGTAGGGCACACAGTCATCCATTGAATAATTGTTGAAGGAAGAAAGGTATCATCAGTCTTTTTGAGGAGTTTTGTTCATGAAGTTCTGCTGTCTCACTGTAAATAATTGCAGAAATGGTACAATGGAGGACTGATGAATCAGTAAAACATGCAGATTTCCTATAGCAAGGAATATGTACACCTGTTGCTTAAAATCTATGATTTTGTTTTTTCTGGTTTATAAATAGAGGCCTGAAAATAGTTTATACTTGAAAATATCTTAATATGATAATTTTGTTGATTATGAATAAAGAGTATTTTATCTAAGTCATATCACTTGAAGTGCAAGGGCTAGTAGAACCAGGCTCTGGATTTAGTTTTGCATTAACTAAAAATTTGATTTATGGCAAACCATTTAATCGGTCTTGACCTTGGTTTTCTCATCATAAATTGAAAGTGTTAACTTCTATGTTCCTTTAGGGCCCTTTAAATTTCATCAGTTGATATTTTAAAAATTTTAATGACCTGGTCATTACAGTAACATCTGCATATTAACCCATCAAAGGATCTAATTTTAGAGTGTAATTTTATACTTTGTAGATGTCTGAGGGAAAAAAAAGGGACAGTGTCATACATAAAAATGTGCTACATGCTGTCATTTAAAAAATATTTTGTATCACTGTTTTTCAAATGTTGAAGCATCAGGATCCCTTCATATTCTTAGAACTTGTACGGGACCACCATGAGCTTGTGATTATGTGCAGTATAGATGCCAAATTTAGCATTATAAATTTAAGCAGTACATTTAGAGATTTATTTAGGAATTTATTCAAAAACAATAGACCCATTATATGTTAACATAAATAACATATCTATTAAAAAACCAATTTTTCAAAACAAAAAACAATGAGAAGAATAACTTTTTTTTTTTTTTTTTACAAATCTCTTAAGTGTCTGGCTTCTTACAAGACACCTGGATTCTTCTCTCTGCTTCTACTATATTCAAACTGTTGTAATATCACACAACATGGAACCTCTGGGAACTCCACTGTATAGTCATGAGAGATTGAGAATGAAAAAGGCAAATGACATTTCAATATTGTCACAAAAATGGTTCTAACTATAGGGGCCCGTTGAAAAGTATCTCAGTGAACCCTCGATGACCCTGGAAATCACTTTGAGAACCACCATTCTATACTTTTTAATATGAGATAATTCTGTTGTAGAAAGTGTGACTTCAAAATTCGAAGTTTTGATGTATCTTTCAGTTACTCAAATATTCAGCTTGACTTTTAATGTTGTGACGATGCTGAAATCTCCCTGTTCGTGCATCAGTTTATTTTTCTACTGCCTATTTGCATGATGGTTAAAAATATGGGTGAAATGATTTTCTTCCCCATTATCCCCTTCAAGAGACCTTATCTTCACATATGCATGTTCTTTACTTGACTATAAACTCTGTAAGAAGAGGGAGTATTCCTGTGCAGCCATAAAAAAGGATGAGTTCATGTCCTTTGCAGGGACATGGATGAAGCTGGAAACCATCATTCTCAGAAAACTATCACAAGGACAGAAAAGCAAACACTGCGTGTTCTCACTCATAGGTGGGAATTGAACAATGAGAACACTAGGACACAGGGTGGGGAACATCACACACCGGGGCCTGTCTTAGAGTGGGGGGCTGGGGAAGGGATAGCTTTAAGAGAAATACCTAATGTAAATGACGAGTTAACGGGTGCAGCAAACCAACATGGCACTTGTATACCTGTGTAACAAACCTGCACCTTGTGCATACATACCCTAGAACTTAAAGTATAATAAAAAAAAGTTAAAAAAAAGGTAAAAAAAAAAAAAAAAAAAAAAAAAAACAAGAGGGAGTATTCAATACTATAGCCTATCTAATTTCTCAGGATATATGTGCTAAATGACTGAATAAAATAGAAAAGATAAAAAGAAACAAATGGAACATATTAACAATATTAACAAATTTGAATAAAATGCCAATAGAACATATTAACAGTATTAACAAATATGAATAAAATGCCAATTCTTGAGAAAATTGGTATTAAATGTCTAAATCATTCTCAAATAGAAAACTGTTATCAAAATTTAATTTTACAGTTTGTATATATGAATGTATTATATTCTCTCAGGTACAATTGAAAGAAACCCACTGAAAGTGAATGCATCAAGATTAAAATTAAATGAACAAAACCTCTAACAATATAGAAGTATATGGACTTGCCTGAAATGATGGAAATACTTCTAAGAATTAAAAACAGGAGGTATTATCAGTATTATAAACTAATAATCAGAAGCCCTATCCTCCCCTGCCAGGCAGAGTTATAAGTAGGACTCCATAGGAGACAAATAAAGAGCTCATACTCATTTGGAATTGGACCACCTGGATTTTGGTGTTGATTGCATATGGCAGTTCCAACATAAACTTATTCAGCCCCTCTGGGCTTGTATGTCCTCCCACAGAGAAACTTTGTAACAATGGAAACCTAAAATGTAACAGCTGCTTACATTGAGGGAGTGAATTTCTCACTACAGAAGGGGTTTAAGTCCAAGTAGGCAGGACAGTTCCCCAACTCTCAGTTTCTTTCATTTGAGGGAGGTGTTTGGTTTCTCAGACTGCTCCCCTTAGGCCTGCACTTATCTAATAGGTGTGGTATCTGTAATGCTAAAAATTCGTACAACGAGTGGCAAAAGTTGTGCCTGGAATTTATATCCATAGTTTGTAACATTATTTTAAAATTGAAGAATAAGGAAAAACTATATTGAAAACAATTATCACCATAATGGTGGGTTTAGAAAGTTGTTCTTGTGACCTAATAATGTGGTGAACAGATTTTGATCAGTCCCTGCAGCCAATGTGTATGGATATAATGTCACTGTGATACTTATTATTATACTGAAATGCAGAGATTCATTTATAATTTGCAAATTAATTATTTATCGTTGGAAAAGGCAGAATAATTTATTTTGGAAGCTGTGTCCCAGTGACTATACACTTTTCTCAGAATTTCCTAAATGATAAAAGTGAGTTATAAAAATCAGTTTTACAAAAGGTAGCACTGTTTAGTACCATATATTTGCAAGTTTCACATGATAGAAAAAAGTAATATATTCTTTAATTGAGGAGCCATGAAATCTATCAGCATGTAAACAGGATATGACATTCCTTGTTGCTAACTTAACAACATGATTACAGTTTACATATTTCTTTGGATAGTGGTGCTTTACTAGTAAATGACTATTTATCCTTTTGATGCACAAATAAGGGCTTATTTTATATGTAGATGCCATAAGGATTGCTCATGGAGCTTCAGAAGATTTTGAGCTTTTTTTAATTAGGAAAATAATCAGACATACTCTTTCATATTCTTCAGAATATTGGAAGAATGTATCACCTATGTAGTTATCACATAAAATCAGTAGTTGCTAATATTGTACCCTCTTTGATTCATCTACACATTTATTTCATGAACCATTTGATCACCTGTATTTTCAGTAACTGGAAGGTTAATCTAAATATGTGATAATGCCCACTTTGGAAGACAGTTTGCCAGTTTCTTACTAAGTTAAACACCTCTGTGCCTTGGTATTTACTCAAACAAGTTGAAAACTCATACTACACAATCACCTGCATACATATGTTTGAGGAGCTTTATGCATAATTGCCAAATCTTGGAAGCAACTAAGTTACCCTTCAGTATATAAATGAATAAATGAACTGGGATACATGTAAGCAATGGAATATTATTCAGTGCTAAAGAGAAATGAACTGTGAAACTGTGGAAAGACGTGGAGGGACCTTAAGTGCATATTAGTAAGTGAAAGAAGTTAATCTGAAAAGGCTACATACTGTATGATTCCAACTCTCTGACAGAGTACAGAGGGGTTTTAGGCCAGTGAAACTATTTTGTATGATACTAAATAATGATGGATGCATGTTACTGTAAATGTATCTAAACCCATAGAATGAACAACACTAAAAGTGATTCCTAATGTAAACTGTGGGCTTTGGGTGATAGTGATATGTGTTGACATAGACTCATCAGTTGTAATAAAAAATAAAGGTACTACTCTGCATGGGGATATTGATGGTATAAGCAGCTCTGCACATGTCGGGGCAGGGAGGTATATGAGAACTCTGTAATGAACATAAACTGCTCTAAAATTAGTAAAGGTTATTAAAAATAACTTGATATTTATTTTAACACTTTTGACAAGAAAACTTTACAGATGATATTATGTACTTTATTTTATGTTACATTAGAGACTATATGTCACCTTACCCAACTACTAATGATAGTAAGTGTGAGCACTTGATGGATCATCTTAATACAACACATAAATATTGATGCTGATTTCAGTTTCTTTGGTAACAATTTAAATATCTGATCTTCCAGTTATAATTTCCATCAGCAATAGAAACTAGCCACTGTGAATGTGTGTTCTTTACTGACACAGACCTGCCTTTGACTATTTTGAGTGGTTGGTATTTGAAAGACTTCCAACTGTGATAGAATGACAGGAATGGGATTTACTCTCCTACTTTAACTAGAAAATTAATGAAAATATATGAAACAATAGTTTCAGAGATTGAACAATAATAGGAAGGACAGGAGAGAGATTTATGAGAGAAAAAATAAGGGAAACAAGGTGAGCTCTGTGACTCCCCAAGCTTACTATTTGGAAGGAATTTCAAAACAATGCGGGGAAGGGGAGCCCAAACAGAGGTGTAGTGTTTGTAAGTAGAAGAGACAGACGTCAAAGTTCAGGGAGAACAAGGCAGATGAATTTTGAAAGGTAAAATAGCAGAGAGGAAGAAACTCCCTAGAGACAGCTCTGGAACTCTGCAGGGGGGTTCAGTGAAGCGTTTGGTAGATTATTGATCTATGCTTGACTGTGATGAAACTAGGTAAGACGAGGGAATGAATCAATGTAAAGGAGTATGTAGAGCAACTTCAAGAGTTCATGCAGGAAGAGAATGACTTTGTTCCTACCAGAAATAGGACAAAACCCTTTTATGCAAGACAGCGGGTAGAGTCCTCAGAAAATCATTACGTCAGTAGTATGGCCAAATTAGCCCCAGATCAAATGCTCTTCTGGATTTTCCTTAACAAAACTTATAAACATTTCTCCAAATGAATAAACAAATCCAAATTACTTCCTTGTATATCAGAATATAGTCCTATAATATTTGAAAGGATAAACCAAAAGTCCCAAAACCAACATTGTACAAATTGCAGTATCTTACATGCAATAAAAAAATTACTAAACATGCAAGGAAGCAGGAAATAAGACTCATAAACAGGAGAAGTAATCAATAGAAAAAGTCTCAGATGCCACTGAATAGAAGAATAAGAGACGAAGATGGTAATTAGGTATTGTAATTATACGCTTCATGTAGGACATGGAGGAAAACATGAGCATGATGAGGAGAAAAATGAAAGTTAAGAAAAGATGCAAGTCAGGCTCAACAGATGAAAAATACATAATAACTAAGACTACACTGTATGTGAGCAGTAATAGATAACACTTTAGAAGAAAAAGTTAGTGCCTTGAAGACATTGCACTAGAAAATAAGCAAAAATGAAGCAGAGAAAAAGTACTGAAAAGAAAATGAACAAAGTATCTTCTGTGGGAAGATATTATGGTGGCATATCATACATGTAGTTGAGGTTCCAGGAAATAAGGGGGACACGCAGAAAAATATTTAATAAAATACGTGTAAAAATTTTTTCGAAATGTATTGACAATTACAAACCCCCAAACTAATAAACTCAATGAACACGAAACAGAAGGAACATGAAACAGAAGAAACACGAAGAAAACCATAACCAAAGCACATCAAGATAAAATTGCTGGCTGGGTATGGTGACTCACTCCTGTTATCCCAGCACTTTGGGAGGCCCAGGCAAGTGGATCACCTGAGGTCAGGAGTTCAAGACCAGCCTGGCCAACATAGTGAAACCCCATCTCTACTAAAAATACAAAAAATAGCTGGGAGTGGTGGTGATGCCTGTAATCTTAGCTACTTGGGAGGCTGATGCAGGAGAATCACTTGAACCCGGGACATGGAAGTTGCAGTGAACTGAGATTGCGCCATTGGGCTCCAGCTTGGGTGACAAGAGTGAAACACTGTCTCAAAAATAAATAAATAAATAAATAAAGTTGCTGAAAATCAGTGATGAAGACAATATTTTAAAAGGAGGTGGAGAAACCAATGCACATATCATACAGAATAATAAAGATAAGAATAGCAGATTTCTTGTCAGAAACTATACAAGCCAAAAGACAATGGAGTGACTATTAATTAAATTTCTTGGTCAACACAGCTTTAGCTGTATTTTACAAACTTTGATGTATTTTCATTTTCATGTTCAGTTTGAAAAACTTCTGATTTCGCTTTTTTCGTGTCTTCTCTGATCCGTGGATGATTATTTAGAAATATGCTATTTACTTTTCCTGATACCTTGCTCTTGTTAGAAATCCCAATTTTCCAAAATAGATAGCATGTAGTATAACCCATATTGATTAAAGAAATTTCATAGTTTAAAATCTTTCGACCAAACAAACTAACAAAACTAACAAATGATGAGCAAACAAACTTCAAGGCTGTATATCTTCATTGGTGAATTCTGCTAACATTTAAAGAAAGTATAATGTCAAGTCTACACAGATTTTTTTAGAAAATAGAAGAGGAGAGAATACTTCCCAATATATTTTATGTTACAAAAATCAGAAAAATTCATTACAAAAACGTAAAACTCCAGACCAATATCCTTAATACATAATACGTATGTATTAAACTGTATTTATGTATACATAAATACAAAACCCCTTTTTAAAAATTTAATAAATCAGTATATCAATACATAAAAAATGTGATACATCATGACCAAATAGGATTTATCCCAAAAATGCAAGGTTGGCTTTAAGATTTGAAAAATCAAGCATTGAAATTCAACATATTAACTTTTTTTTTTCAAAAGGAAAAAGTATTTGACCAAATTTAGGACCCATCCATGGTCAAAGTTCTGAGCAAACTAGAAATTGAAGGGAACTTCTGCAAACTGACAAAGGGTGTTATTGAAAAACTTGTAGTTAACATCCTCCAATATGGTGAAATGCTTTTCCTCCAAGTTCAGAAAGAAGAGAAGGATGTGCACTCCTGTCTATTGTTTTTCCAGATATCCTAGTCTGCCTAGTAAGTATTTAAATAAATGATACAGCTTGAAAAAGAAGCAGTAGAGCCTTCTAACATGACTGTTTTTGTAGAAAATCTTGAGGAATTACCCAAAATCTACTTAGACCTACAAGTGGGTTTACCAAGTTCGCAGTATGCAAGACTAATGTATAAAATATATATTTTTGTGTACTAGCAATGTACAATTGGTAATTAAAAATTAAAAATCACCACTGACAATAGGATCAGAAAATATGAAATATATACACATAAATGTAATAGGATATATATTCAGTGTGAACACTGAAAACAGCATTGCTGAGAAAGGTTAGAAAAGTTTCAAATAAACAGAAAAATGTAGCAGGCTATGAGTTGGAAGACTCAATGTTAATACTGTATCACTTCTGTGCAGTATTACAAGTGATCTGTAGATTCAATGCACTGCCACTCAAAATTTCCATAAGTTTTTCTGTGGAAATTGACAAACCAAGTATAAAATTGATATGGAGATGAAATAAAAATTTGAATGGCCAAAGTAATTTGAAAAAAATAGAATAAAGTTGGAGGATGTACAAAACTGATTTTAAGACTTAATGTTAAGCTGCAGTACTCTGCACAGTGTGGCTTTGGCCTAAGGTAGACATAGATTAGTGGAATAGAAAAGAGAGTCAAGAAATAGACCCCCCACGTATATGGTTAGTCAATTTTCAAGAAATTACCAAAGTAATTAAATAAGGAAATAATAAACTTTTGAAATGATGTTGAATAATTGCCATCCACATCTGAAAAATAAACCTTGATTCTAATGTCACACCCTATGCAAATATGGGTAGCTAAAACCATGCAACTTCTAGTAGATATAATGGAAGAAAATCTTAACTTTGGTTATACAAATATTTCTTAAATATAACACAGAAAGCAGAAACATTAAACATTTTTCCTCTCCAAAAGACACAGTAAAACAAAAGCCACAGACTGGGAGGAAGTATTTTAAAAATACATATCTGATAAAGGAATTTTGTTCAGAATATGTAAAGAACTGTTTGAACTCAATGATAAAAAGATAAATGACTCAACAAACCCGTGGGCAAAATATTTGAAAACATATTTCACCAAAAGGGATAGAAACAAACACCTGAAAGTATGCTTAACATATTACTCACTAGGAAAATGAAAGTTAAAAATGCAGTGAGATACCACTAAGCACACACTTGAATGGCTAAACTTAAAAAGACTTCCAATCCCCAGGGTTGGCAACCATGTGAAACAACTGGAACTCTCACATATCACTAAGGGGAATGCAAAAATGGTTCATTTATACTGGAAGACATTTCAGCAGTGTCTTATCAAATGAAACTTATACTTCCCATATGACCAGTGTTACTATTCTTTTTTTTTTTTTTTTTTTTTTTTTTTGCCAGAGCCTCACACTGTTGCCCAGACTGTAGTACAGTGGCATGATCTCGGCTCACTGCAACCTCCATCTCCCGGGTTCAAGTGATTCTCCTGCCTCAGCCTCCAGTGTAGCTGAGATTACAGGCACTTGCCACCGTGCCCAACTAATTTTTTTAGTATTTTTGATAGAGATGAGGTTTCACCATGTTGGCCAGCCTGGTCTCAAACTCCTGACCTTAAGTGATCCACCCACCTCGTCCTCCCAAAGTGCTAGGATTACTGGCATGATCCACCACACCCAGCCAGTGTTACTATTCTTAAGTGTTTTCCCAACAGAAAGGAAATTTTTATTCACACCAAGGCTTATATGCAAATATTCAGAGCAGCTTTTTAAACAAAAAAAATAATAGTCAAAACCCAGAAAAGAACTCAATTGTTCATTAGCTTTTTGCTGTGGTAGGCAAATGTGATATGCATGTACAATTGAATACTGCTCAGCAATTAATAAAATGCAATTATCAATACAGATAACTCTCAAAAGTGTCATGTGAAAGAAGCTAGATGCTAAAGGCCCCATGCTGCATTTTCATGTATATAATATTCCAGGAAAATCAAAATTATGATGATAGAAAACAAATCCCTGGTGGTCATGGATCAAGGGTTGGAGAGAGATTAGAGCAAACAGACGCAATGGAAAATTTTGGGGTGAAAGAAGCATTCTGCATTATGACAGTTTTAGTGATTACGGGACTTGTAAACTTAAAATTCATTAATTTTACTGCTCATAAAGTATACCTCAGGAAAACTGACTAAAAATAAGATATAAGAATCTATCTTCAGATAAATCTTAACAATTATACTGACAGTTGTGTCACTAAGAATATTTCTCACTAATTGGTTCAGAGTTGTGGGCTGCTAAATGGATTAAAGCAAACCAAGAAAAGAGCTTAATATTATTTTAGAAAGGAACCGTTGAAAGATAATCCTGGAATATAGCCACATAAGGAGATTAGCACATACTCGCCAAAAATTTAAATCTTTTGCTATTTAATGAAATCAGGCCAAGCAGCAGCACTTGTCAGTAATTATACTGGTGGTGACAATTCATATGTATATGCTTTATGGTTTTGAAAGTAAGTTAAAATATGTAAGCTGAAAGACTCAAAGGCCTGAGACACATTCTGGCCATGGGAGCAAGCAAGCAAAACATTTTCATGGATGCAAGATAGATGGCATCAAAAATTGGAATGCCATTCAGAATGCAAAAGAACTTCCAAAATCCTTACAGTCATTCTGCCGGGCTGTCTGCTCTTCCTGCTCCTACTTTCTGAGGATCTCTTCTTGGGTATCTGACAGCCTTAACTCACTGAGACCAGATTTGCTTGACTAAGTAAGTCACTGTGATATAGAGGACCTCACTGGGGAGAGTTCTTGGATTAGATCACCTTTGCCAGGGTTGGGGTTGTTTGGGGCCAACAGTCGTCCCTGGTCTACACAGTTCTAACTAAAATCAAATGGCAGATGAGCAAACATGGAAACATACTAGCATTTTATAATCTACAAACTATTTGTGAATTATTTCATCTAATTCCTTTAACAGATATTATAAATTTTCTTTAACAGTTGTGTATTTTCAGTTCTTTGCACAGTGAGCTCGTCTTGGTAGATGTTCAGTAAATATTTGTTAAATGAATTCATTATGAGATTAATGTGTGGATTGAGGGAGATGTGAATATATCAGTGTTGTCTTCAAAAGTTGTATAGCTTGGCCAAGGTCAGAGAGCTTGCCACATGTTAAAGGAAAGGCAGTGGAGGACAGTGAGCAATTACTTGTACAGGTTTTGCAGTCATATCTGCAGCTTCACTTGCTGAGCCTCAGTTTATTTCATTTGTGAAATAAAGTCTGTTGCCTTTCACTTCAGGATCTTAAGAAGTATTAGGTGAGAGAGGGTTGCTGTTTGCAAACCCAAGAGCACATACCAGGCACTTAGGAACTTCTCAATTAAAATTCAGGATCTCTGATTATAATTCCTGTGATTCTTGTCATAGAACTGTGCTTCTGAAATATGGGTGTTCATTTTGTAGATCGAAAGAAGAAAATGAACACAGTTTTCATCTTAGGAGAAATAAAACCATACAGTTTCTTTATTTCATGTTTCTTCTGCAAATTTTGCTTATTACTGTTTGTCTACTTGTGGTTGCTTTTGTAATTCTCTTATTTGATAATTGAACGATGTATCTTCCCAAATTTAGTAAAATATAACTTATCTAGAAACTACATATACTTAATTTCAACTAGCTATAATGGCCAAAGTCCAGGATGTGAAGAAAACAATTAAACAAAATATATTTTCACTTCCCCCCAAAATAAATGCCATAATGTGTATGGTGTTTGTATAAGTATATGAAAGCTCATGCATTTGACTCATAGGAGAATAATTTGGGCCTTACTTAGAGCTTGTTGACTCTTTTTGCATGTAATTATATTAAGCTGAATGATCTGATTTTCCCACAAAGAGCAGATTAAAACTAGCCAATTAAAAGGAGGTAAGAGAATTGACAGCAGTGAGAATTAACAATAATTTCCCACAGGTATTACTCTTCAGTAACTTTACAATACAATGTTTATGGCTTCATCTAAGACATAAAATATTAATTATGCTAAAAATGCTTCTTTAATAAAGGGTTGTGTTTGTGTGACAGTGACATATTGTATCTTCTTAAACTATCTTAAACAAAAATAACTCAGAAAATATTCCTTCATTGAGCAGCATTTGTGACGCCCTGTAAATTGAATTAGACTTGTTGAAATATGGATCATGATGATTCTGCAGTAACACCAAATAGAAGTACAATGTGCAAGCCTCACTTTTTGTTTTTTCAAAACATACTGAAATTCTGTTCTTCAGTCCTCAACCACTGATTTATTGAGAGCTATTTATATGTGTCATACAATCCAGTCTCTCCTTAGCACAGATATTGGGACAGACTGATTCCAAGGCATACTCTAGAAATGGGAAAATATAAATGTTTAAGAGAATAATCTGTGATTTATAACCTACAAGGAACAAATAGCTATGTGATACATGATGACTTCTCTTATATGCAGACGGTTTTTGTTCTAACTGGAAGAATGGAATTGTAGCATTTTCTAAATAATGAAACATGCTGCCACGAACCATGGGGTATGTGGTGAGCTTTTATTATAATTTTAACTTCTCAGCCTCTTATACCCATTTCCTTTGGGGGATTCCTCTCAGTAAGAGTCGTGGTGGTAGAGGCGGGGTGTGGCTTCAGCAGTGGTTATCAATGCTGTTTTCTTGGTATTTCCAGCTCTCTGTCTTACAGGACAGAATTACCTGACCGCCTTCTGGTAGGGCGAGCCTATGACTGCTGTGGGTCAGTGAGATGTGAACAGCAGTGATGGGATTTTTCCAGCTGGATTAGCGAGTGGTGGTATGAGACCCGCTAGAGCACTACTTAACCTTTATTGTTGTTCTCAGGACTCCTTTACACTGTTAAACATTTTTGAGGATTCTAAAAGGATGTCGTTTACGGTAGTTGTATCTATTGATATTAATTGTATTGGAACTTAAAACAGAAATTATAAAAATATTTATTAAATTATTTAAAAGAGTAAAATAAACCCATTCCATATCAACGTCAGTAACATATTTATATAAAAATAATTACGTTATCAAAAAACAGTGAAAAGAATAGCATTGTTTACCATTTTTGGAAATCTTAATTTTTAACTAAAAAGAAGACAGCTAGATTTTCATATCAGCTTCTGCGTTCAATCTTGAAATATCTCAATGTCATGAAACCTCTGGAAAACTCCACTGTGTGTTAATTAGAAAGCGAATGGAGAAAGTATCATAGGAAAATACTAGGTGCAGCAGCAAAAGAGGCCAAAGAGATATGGTAACATGAGAGGAACATGGCCAGCCAGTGCTGGTCCCCAGATGGAGGACCATGGGCAACAAAAAGAGAGGCCTCTGAGAGCAAAGGGTGGCCCCCAGCTGATACCAGCAAGACAATGAAGACCTCCGTCCTAGACCCACGTATAACTGAATTCTGCCAACAACCTGGATGGGCCTAGAAGTGGGTTCTCCCCTATGCCTCCAGTAGGGTGTGCAGCTTTACTGACACCCTGATTTCAACCCTGGATCTACAGGGTTGTAATATAAGAAAGATGTGTTGTTTTAAGCCACTTCTACCCAAGCAATGTATAATAAAGCAAGTAATGTATAATAACTTATATTAATAAACTAAAAAACAAAAAAACACATGTTCATCTCTATACACGTAGAAAAAGCATTTGACAAAACCCCAAATCCCTCCTTTATAAAAATCTTCATGAAACTAGGAAGTGAAGGGAATTTCCTAAAACTGATAATATGATATCTATGAAAACCCGACATAGAACATCATATTTGCTGGTAAAAAGACAATGCAAAGTTTTCTTAAATATGTTATCAAAAGCACAATTCTAAAAAACTAAACTGAAACATTGGACTTGATTAACATTTAAAACTTCTACTCTTTGAATGACATTGTTAAAATTTAAGCCACAGACTACAATACAATATTTGCATATCTTATATTTGATAAAAGACTTGTATCCAGAATATATAAAGAATTTGCAAAACTCACAAATAAGAGCAAATAAGCCAAGGAAAGTCAGTGACTTGAGCTAAATTTTAAAACATGGTTAGGTTATAGACTGAAAAACCAAGCTTAAAGGGAGAAGTGAATTATCACGAAGAGGAGCAGCATTAAAAATATTAGGGAGATACGGCCAGGCATGGTGGCGCACGCCTGTAATCCCAGCACTTTGGGAGGCCGAGGCAGGTGGAACACCTGTGGTCAGGAGCTTCAGACCAGCCCGGGCGACATGGCAAATTTACTCCATCTGTACTACAAATACAAAAATTAACCAGGCTTGGTGGCGTGTGCCTGTAGTCCCAACTATTTGGGAGGCTGAGTGAGGAGACTCACTTGAACCCAGGAGGCGGAGATTGCAGTGAGTGGAGATCATGCTCCTGAACTCCAGCCTAGGTGACAGAGTGAGACTCTGTCTCGGGGGGGGAAAAAAAAATATACACACACACACACACACACACACACACGTCAAAAAATATATGTCTTGGGAGGCCGAGACGGGCGGATCACGAGGTCAGGAGATCGAGACCATCCTGGCTAACACAGTGAAACCCCGTCTCTACTAAAAAATACAAAAAACTAGCCGGGCGAGGTGGCGGGCGCCTATAGTCCCAGCTACTCGGGAGGCTGAGGCAGGAGAATGGCGTGAACCCGGGAGGCGGAGCTTGCAGTGAGCTGAGATCCGGCCACTGCACTCCAGCCTGGGTGATAGAGCGAGACTCCGTCTCAAAAAAAAAAAAAAAAAAAAAAAAAAAATGTCAAAATGTATATATGTATATATGTAATGCAGATATGAACAAAATCAAAGTTTAAAAATGCATAGTTCACTGTAGTTTGTGCTTAAATATCTGTTCTTAGTCTTGTTATCCATAAAGTTAATAGGTATTTGTGGTAAGTAAACATTGCTATTTATTTCTCAAGTATATGATAATCAAATGAGATTATTTCTTTGAGTTTATGACTGTAAATTGCCATTAGAGGTATTATCATCACTAATATGTTATTGTAATTATTTAAGGGTATTATTATCAATATATTATTGTAATTATTATTAAAGATGAATTAATATATCATTATAAAAATGCAACAAAACAGGCAAATAACATCTAAATATTATTATGAATATAGTTTTGAACTTGCAGATATCCAAGAATTCCCAGACTCCACTTTGAGAACTGCTACACCAGGAGTTGTTCTCTCTGACATGGTAACTAGATAGAGTAGCTATCTCTTCTGGAGTGAAGACAACATGTGGCAGAGTTCCCAGCTAATGTATAATGGGACTTTTAAAGTGAGTGAGAAATTAAATTGTTGTTGTGTGGTGTTTTTTTTAAACCACCGAGATTTTGAGAGTGTTTTTTGGCTACAGAATAATCTGGTTTTTCCTATTATAGTTTCCAAAACAAAAATGGAAGGGCCAGACACTCACTTTTTTGAAGCTTTAGCAACTACAGGTGAGCATAAGACTTATTTGTAGCCAATTACATATTCCTACTGGTATTTTGAATGAGGAGCAGATGTGAAGAAAGAGGTACAGATGAGAGTTTATTCTAGTAGTTGTGATAGCTGTAGAAACACCCAGATACCGGAGGCAGCAATGTCAGTTCTCATTAGCAATGGAGGCTCTCTTGCCAGACATGTATTAATGTCTGATTTTTGACAAAACACGTATCTTCTCTTGGTTCTTATTTGCTTGTGACCTTGGTTTTCCGATCTTCCAATAAATACTCTCCTTGCTTACATTACCCAGATTTCTATTCTTTGCATCTAAGAATCTCAGCTAGCTTTGTGGAGTCTGATAAATGAGGTTTTGCTCCATAAGAAGTTAAAATTCAGAACTCCCCAGGTGTCTCCAGACTTCTTTGATCATAGTCCCTATCAAGAAAGAATGTGTACATGTAACTCCAATATATTTATCTGCTAGAGACTTGGATCACTTTTATAGGCCAGGCAAGTCTTGCTGCATCAGAATACATTATTCTAAAATGTAACCTCACTATTCTAATTAAATGCAAAGTCAGATGTCTGATGGAAATGTAAAATATTGTATATAAGTAACATGAAAAAAATTGCAGTGCATTGAATAATTGGCACTATTGATCTTGCCTTCACCAATAAGCATCTTAAAATATAAATTACAAACATGGGTGAGGCAAGTACTATCACAGAATTTTCAAGACTGATGCTTTGCAGCGGACGATAGGAAAAATAATACGGAGATAGCATTAGGATGCAAGCTGTATAGGCTTTGATATTTTCTGACAGAGGGGTTCTGGGGCATGGATTGAGTTCCTAAAACCACTAGTAGTTTGAGTTGAAACGTCTTTTGAAAAATACATCACAAAGTTCCTATGGCACTGTAGGCCCACTGCATTGAAGAATGACTAGTTTACGTTTTTGTTCTATTCTTCATTTAGAAGTAGTGCTACTTTAATTGGCATTTTAAGATTAAAATTTATTAAAAGGAGTATGATTAAATGTAAAAGAAAATATCAACACATTATTTTTCAAACTTATTATTTTCAGCATTTAAAAAAAATCTTATTTTTTAAAAAATATATACTAAGACAATTAGACTCTTCCCCAAATACCATAAAACAGTACCTTTGGTTTTTTACTTCCTTGTAAATTACCGAAATTCATTACCTAATTGTATGCTATGAAATTCTTTGAAAGTTCATGATTGCTTTCAAGTTAAATTTCAAGTTTATTGGAAAAAATACACAAAGTACCTGAATGCATAATCTTACATAATTTTTTCCAGAATTATAATTTTACAGTGCCCATAAATAATAATAATCCACTTAAAGATAGAAAACACACTGTGCCTCAAGGGAGTATGCAGATAAGTTGCTTTTATCATAAATATCTATTTGACTCTAAAGAACCTTTTTGTAAAACCTGTTAGAATTGTCGGGGTAAATCCTTTTACCTATGTAAATTTCAGAACTCATTGCAAAATAATGTATGTGGTTCTCCAGGCTTCTCTGGTGGGTGATAACCTGGTAGTTCTTAAAAGTGCATCAGCCACAATGCACATAACCCATCTCAAAAGCATCTTGGTATTCCTGATGCATGAAATAACTGTTCTGAATGACTGGCAAAGTGTGTGAGATGGAGATACAACAGTCAGGGAAATACACACAAACAGAAACCGCCGAGAAGACTGCCAGTAATTTCACTGTACCAAGTGTTATTCAACTGTGGAAAGATCATATTTGGCATAGAAAGTGCCTTCTTTACAGAAGCTGACTGCATTGTTTAACAGATAAATTGTCTTTATGGCTGATCCATTTAGACTTAAGCTGAAATTTTTATGACACAGTTCATTTGTTGAAAGCATATTGTTGAAAATGTGAATACTTTGAAGTGCCTGGTTAAAAACATGTTTTAGCATGATTTCTGATTCAGCTATACAATAGTGGATGGTGGAATATTTGAGTAAATGATTGGCGACTTGGTTATCTTTCTGAGTTGTAGGTTCTGATAGTTCCTAACTTGACTCATGTTGTCAGAAGAAGTTTCTAAATGAGATTATTTAAAAAGATAGACTCAGTAAAGATGCTTTGAAATCTATATGGTTCTTTTCTTTGTTTTGAAGACAACTTAGTCTTCTTTTGAAAAAAAAAAAATCCACAAAAGTGGTATCATTGATAGTACTAGCATGCTGTCTTCCAGAGGAAGAAACCAGGTACTAGGTGAGAGAAGAATGTGGAGTTCTCAGTGATACCAGAGATTACTTATCAGTTCAGTGGAGGGTAATATACCTGTGCTTTTCAGGAGAAATTAATAGTATGCCAGTTGTTAGCATGAGAGATTTTTATATACAGTAATATGACACTTAACGATGGAGATACATTCTGAGAAATGCATCACTAGGTGATTTTGTCATTGTGTAACATCATAGAGGGTACTTACACAAAACTAGATGGAATAGCCTATGCTACACCTAGGCTATATGGAATAGCCTATTGCTCCTAGACTTCAAACCGGTACAGCATGCCACTATGTAGAATACTGTAGGCAATTTTAACACAATGGTAAGTATTTGTGTATCTGAACATACCAAAATATAGAAAATGTACAGTGAAAACATGGTGTAAAACATCTAAAAAAAAAATAAAAAGCTACACCTGTATAGGGTGCTTGCCATAAATGAAGCTTGCAGCACTGGAAGTTGCATCGTTTATTCAATGAGTGAGTGCTGAATGAATGTGAAGGCCTAGGACATTACTGTACACTGCTGCAGACTGTATACGTATTATATACTTAGGCTCCACTGAATTTAGTTACAGTTATTTTTCTGCAATAATAAGCTCTAGCCTACTGTAACTTTTACTTTACAAACTTTTTAACCATTTAAAATTTTTGACTCAAAACAACATAGCTGAAAACACAAGCACATTGTACAGCTGTACAAAATATTTTTCTTTCTTTCTATCTTTGTTTTTATAAGTGCTTTTCTATTTTTAAGATTTTTTTAACTTTTAAAAATTTTGTTAAAAACTACAATACAGGCCGGGCGCGGTGGCTCAAGCCTGTAATCCCAGCACTTTGGGAGGCCGAGACGGGCGGATCACGAGGTCAGGAGATCGAGACCATCCTGGCTAGCACGCTGAAACCCCGTCTCTACTAAAAAATACAAAAAAAAAACTAGCCGGGCGAGGTGGCGGGCGCCTGTAGTCCCAGCTACTCGGGAGGCTGAGGCAGGAGAATGGCGTAAACCCGGGAGGCGGAGCTTGCAGTGAGCTGAGATCTGGCCACTGCACTCCAGCCTGGGCGACAGAGCGAGACTCCGTCTCAAAAAAAAAAAAAAAAAAAAACCTACAATACAAACACATACATTAGTCTAGCCCTACACAGGACCATCAATATCACTGTCTTCTCACCCCATATTTTGTCCAGCTGGAAGGTCTTCAGAAGCAGTAACACACAAAGAGCTGTCATCTCCTAGGATAACAATGCCTTCTAGAGTACCTCCTGAAGAACCTGCCTGAGGCCGTGTTACAGTTAACTTTTTTTATTAGTAGGAGTACATGCTAAAATAATGATAAACAGTAGAGTAAGTATATGAACCAATAACCTAGTCATTTATTATTAAATATTATATACTGTAGGTACATAATTTCAGGTGCTAGATTTTTATATCACTGGTGGCACAGTAGGTTTGTTTACACCAGCATCACCACAGACACTTGAATAATGCATTGCACTAAGACATCACAATGACTACCACATCCCGAGGTGACAGGAATTTTTCAGGTCCATTATAATCTTATAGGACCATCATTGTATATGCAATCCATTATTGACTGAGATATCTTTGTATGGCTCATAACTGTATGATACTTAAAGATACATAGGAGAACTTTCTTGCTGATACTGTTTGGATTTCTTCTGACCTCTTCCATTTCGAGAGCCTATGAAGCAGCAAATAGAAGCCTAATTACATTTCTGTTCTCCCCCCCATTCCCCCCAGAATCCTGACCCTTGGGAATGGGATCTGGAGCCAGTGGGAAGGATTCTCCAAACATGATAATGTGGTTATTTTCTGACAGGTGCTAGTATTATCACTTGTTGCTAGTGAGCTTTTTTCAGTAAATCATTTTTGCTCTTGAATCTTAGAAATCTTTAACATCTTTAAAACCTTGACTAATTGATTTTTATCATATGTTCACCCTCTTGGTTGATTTAGAAAAAACACCAGGCTTATTCTGAGGTTCACCTGACTCCACTGCATATAGTATGCGCATGTGTACCTAGGAATGGAAAATTCATGACTAAGCCCTATAAGTTATGAGCTTTCCAGACACTATAATTCAGGCTGGCATGCTTTCGTCTTGCCCCTTCTTTCATACTTTTCTTTCTGCAAGAGCTTCCTACATAAGAGGATGAAGCTGTTGTCATTTTATAGACTTTGAAAGCTTATGCTCATTACTGAAAATTCATGGCTTGTCAAGCTGAACTGCATTGGTTGTTTTGCCTTGCGAGCCACGTGCATTAACACTGGCTGTACTGGTGACCACAGAGACCGAGGGCAGCATTCTTTATTGGGATAGCCAGCAGTGCTGAATCAATCACGTCCTGTTGTGGTTGGATCTGTATGCAGATTGTCTTTGCACAGCATGACTTAATAAAAGATGGCCATGGTGGTATTATTTTATTATAATTATGATGACTTAGTTACATTAGCATGAGCCTCAATCACACAATAAAAGAATATTTGGTGGCTGAACTAGGAAGTGTGAGAACCGCCATCATTTCACTACTTCAGATGGTGTATTCGTGATCCTTGAATTAAAATCAGGCAGGTAAAAAGGGTTTTCAGTGAACAAAAACATGAGAAAGAAGTTTGAAAATATATAGCTACTTAGTAAAGGAAAACAAAGTTTTGAAAATTGGTATAGCATAAGCTTACAGGGTATCATTTTGTCATTTAAAAAATGTGTCTCTCAGTCTTTACTTAGAAATATGTATGGAACTTTATTTAAAAGTTTCCCTTAAATGTGAATTTATACAAAATCCTTGTTTAGAGTCTTTGTTAGGTTACCATTTCAAAATAATAAGATTTTACCCCCATGGGTGTGATCTGAAGCATTATACCTCTCCAAGCAACCTACTAATCTTGTCTATTCAAAAGGGATTTTTTTTTTCTAAATAGAAGACGACTCTACACTGTATCCTGCTATTCTTCCAACTGTAGGACCTCATGGAGCGAGAGATCCAAACCTTCCTAAAGTACTTTACCTTCTACCTTTTTCATGCTACTCAGGATTGAATCAATTAGAAGCCAACAAAGCCATTCTGTGTTACTGTCCCTCCTGACTGTTAGCACACTGCACTGTGCATTTAGATAATTCTGCCAGAAGGCATTTTTATAAAAATAGCTTTCAAAATCTATTCTTGAAAAGACATTTGTATACTCATTATGCCATTCTATCATTTATCCGTAGGGAGTTCTGTAAATAAAACACTGAGGTCTAATACTATAGTAGCTGATGGCAGTAATCTTGAACAGAGTAATTTCTTTTTCTTTATGTATCTCAATAGTGCACAGCTGGTTATGAAAAAATAATCACAGGGCTTTGTTGTTGGTGGTGGTGACTGGCTTTTTTGGACAGTAAGCCATGATGATTCAGAGTCTCTGGTAGAAATAATTGCTTTTTATTTTTTTCTGTACACCTGTCCCAAACATCTTTTACTCTAAGATAAATAAGATGGAAATAGTTTTACCTTAAATAGATAACCATCCACATATGGCCATTTTAATTACATCATTATGATTTCTCTATATCTTCTAAACGTTAAGCATTCGTGAGTGGGTGTTTTGCTATATGACAGAATTAGAAGGTAAATCCTGGGCTGAGATGTGAAGGATGAACAGAGCTTTGTTGCCCTCTCCCAGCATAAGGAGGAATACACACAGAGATTTGGAGGATGGAAAGGAAAGTGTTTAGGGAAATTAACTTCTTCAGATGGCTGTTTCGTCAGGTACCTGCAGGGGGCAGAGTTGCTGAAGGTTCAAATGCATAGGCAGGAACCTGATTGAGGGCCTGGAACAAAGGATATGGATTTTATTCAATAGGATTAGGGACCATTGAGATATTTTCTTCAGGAGGTATATGATGTGATCTAATTTACCGTTTTGAAGAGTGTTCCAGCAACAGTATGGAGGAGACCTATTATTTAATTCTTTTTCCTGGTCAGTTTAAATAATCATAGCATCATTGGCTGAAATGCAAATAAATACTATACCAAAAAAGCACTGGGCAAAATGAAAATAAAATCCATTACATTTATAAATAGCTAAATGCTAGCTCTTAAAACAGATCTTTTTTTTTTTATTTAAACCACTCGACTGATTTCATATAGGCCAATTTTTGTTAAAAATACTAATGTTATAAGCTAACCCTAACTTATACCTTCATTAAAACACAAGTATTCTGGATATTAGCCCTTTGTCAGATGAGTAGATTGCAAAAATTTTCTCCCATTCTGTAGGTTGCCTGTTCACTCTGATGGTAGTTTCTTTTGCTGTGCAGAAGCTCTTTAGTTTAATGAGATCCCATTTGTCAATTTTGGCTTTTGCTGCCGTTGCTTTTGGTGTTTTAGACATGAAGTCTTTGCCCATGCCTATGTCCTGAATGGTACTACCTAGGTTTTCCTCTAGGATTTTTATGGTATTAGGTCTAACATTTAAGTCTCTAATCCATCTTGAATTAATTTTCGTATAAGGAGAAAGGAAAGGATCCAGTTTCAGCTTTCTACTTATGGCTAGCCAATTTTCCCAGCACCATTTATTAAATAGGGAATCCTTTCCCCATTTCTTGTTTCTCTCAGGTTTGTCAAAGATCAGATGGCTGTAGATGTGTGGTATTATTTCTGAGGACTCTGTTCTGTTCCATTGGTCTATATCTCTGTTTTGGTACCAGTACCATGCTGTTTTGGTTACTGTAGCCTTGTAGTATAGTTTGAAGTCAGGTAGCGTGATGCCTCCAGCTTTGTTCTTTTGACTTAGGATTGTCTTGGAGATGCGGGCTCTTTTTTGGTTCCATATGGTACATCTAGTTCTAGATCCTTGAGGAATCGCCATACTGTTTTCCATAATGGTTGAACTAGTTTACAATCCCACCAACAGTGTAAAAGTGTTCCTATTTCTCCACATCCTCTCCAGCACCTGTTGTTTCCTGACTTTTTAATGATCGCCATTCTAACTGGTGTGAGATGGTATCTCACTGTGGTTTTGATTTGCATTTCTCTGATGGCCAGTGATGATGAGCATTTTTTCATGTGTCTGTTGGCTGTATGAATGTCTTCTTTTGAGAAATGTCTGTTCATATCCTTTGCCCACTTTTTGATGGGGTTGTTTGTTTTTTTCTTGTAAATTTGTTTGAGTTCTTTGTAGGTACCATATGACCCAGCCATCCCATTACTGGGTATATACCCAAAGGATTATAAATCATGCTGCTATAAAGACACATGCACATGTATGTTTATTGCAGCACTATTCACAATAGCAAAGACTTGGAATCAACCCAAATGTCCATCAGTGACAGATTGGATTAAGAAAATGTGGCACATATACACCATGGAATACTATGCAGCCATCAAAAAGGATGAGTTTGTGTCCTTTGTAGGGACATGGATGCAGCTGGAAACCATCATTCTTAGCAAACTATCACAAGAACAGAAAACCAAACACCACATGTTCTCACTCATAAGTGGGAACTGAACAATGAGATCACTTGGACTCAGGAAGGGGAACATCACACACCGGGGCCTATCATGGGGAGGGGGGAGGGGGGAGGGATTGCATTGGGAGTTATACCTGATGTAAATGACGAGTTGATGGGTGCAGCACACCAACATGGCACAAGTATACATATGTAACAAACCTGCACGTTATGCACATGTACCCTACAACTTAAAGTATAATAATAATAAATAAATTAAAAAAAAAACACAAGTATTGACAATTTTAAAAGAAAACTAACAGTAACAAAGACACACATTTTTTCAAGCAATTTATTATATGATGCTGAAATTTTTGAGAGACCTTAGACAATGATTTTTATTTACTAATGTTAAACATTAAAATGTAAAATTAATATAGGTAAAATAATATTTTTAAAAGATCACAAGAATATACTATTAGTAGTAAATATTTAAAAGTACGCCCCCAAACTACATTTCATTACTATATTCTGTCATCCAGGTGCACACCTTGGAAATATTTTGGTACAGAGTATATAATAACAAAAACAAAAGTGGAAAATGGCTTTGTTTTACCTTTATATCTCTGATTTTTTAACACAGTAGAATTTAATAAATGCTTATGTGTCTACATATAAATGTATGTGTTTATGTATTTAACAAACACTATGTAGGCCTTATTATGTGCAAGGTACTGTCACCAGCACTTTTTTCAGTTATTCTCATACATTTAAAAGAATAAATGAAAGCACAAATGAAAATAAAGAAGATATGGTAATCATATAGCTCATTAATGTTCAGATATTTTTCTCTACTGCCACAAGATTGATCACTTTGTTGTCTGAATTGCCATGCTGTCTACAGACCCCTCATCTAGTTATAAAATTGGATGAAATGCTTTATGCTTGGTTCTTTTCATATGCTTGTCATAGAATCCTCATAATAATTCTGTTTCTGGGTGTTGTTATTAAGAGAAAGGTTAATAATTTGCAAAATAAGTACGGATAAGTGAAAGAGCTTTCTTTTAAAACCCTAATCTTTTTTTCTCATACCTCGGGGGAGAGGCAGGGCTAGAGAAAGACCAATTCAGGGTCCTCTAAGTGTTCTCTTCACTGAAGTACTCCCAGAATTAATTTTGCTTTTTTCTCTTTTCTGGATTTTGTATATTGTATCTCTGACAAAACCACCCCTATTTATCTCTTTTTTTTTACCCCTTTGTGTATGCATATGTGGTTTTTTATTTGTTCTTGTGTATATGAGAACAAATCTCATATATATTTAAATATTTAAATATAAAGATATACATATTAAATATATACACCTAGTATATAAATGCGTAAATTATATATATATATTTGTAAGTTTATATAAATTTTGCTCATGGTAAATACATAAGATCATTCAATCAAAATGTGAAACATTAAGTGATTAATTTACATATATATTTCCCATAATATTAGTCATCTAATTATATATTACTCTTTGTTAACATTTAAAAGGCCTGGAATTAAATCCTGACTTGATGTATGCATTAAGTGATTAATTAACTCATTTATTAGTTAAACTCATATTTTCTGAAGACTTGTTGCATGCCAGTGGGAGTCCCCAGAGTATCACAAGTTTAGTAGGTAAGACACCCTGTGTATTAAGAATTATTCAAGTGCTCTTGTACAGGGACCTACCTAACGAACTTTCACAAAATCACTCAAATAATCTAAGGCTCATTGTCTTCGTTTCCCTTTGATAAAGTGAAGATAACAGTATTTGTCCTACCTAGGAACAGAGTTCTAATGCTAATTAAATAGGATAACAGATACTACAAAGCACTTCCTAAGCCTGAAAGTGCTGTGTTGCATAAATGATTTAGTAGTTCACTGCTTCTCAAAACCGATTATCTACTAGTTTGTTCTGCATAAGAAACTGAAGGCTGCTTGTCTGGAGTTTCTTCCAGGGACTGCTGCATTGTTTTCATGGGGTAAACCGCACACATCTTCCTTTTCTTCTACAATTTTGCAAGGCAGTTATAAATTGTCATAATCTTCTCTGTCAAGATGAGCATTTCAGGTATATATACCTGTTTTATACATAATATAGTTTTAAATATCTTCAGTTGCCAACAATATCCTCTGATTATTCCTAGTTTTAATTTTTTAAATTAAGAGACTATTTTTTAGAGCAGTTTACAGAAAAATAGAACAGTAAGTGCAGAGAGCTCCCATATACCCACTCTCCTGCCACACACGGTTTCAAGTTTGTTTTTTACTCACATGTGGTTGTTGGAATTGTACACATGATCCCAGATGTGATCTAGAACTAACTTTCTGTGATGCTAAAGAGAGGGAGGAGTCACAGATGGTACCCATGGTGTGCAGTGCCACTGGGACATCAGTCACTTACTCATTTCAGTCTCCAGGAAAAAGAACAGACTTGAGTGAGTAGAGAATGATTTCCGTTTTTATATGTTATGTTTGAGGCATCTGTGAGATACCCATGAAGTCAGGTGCATGAGGTACTGGTGTGAGATTGTAGCGCTCAGGAAAGAAAGCTCTTAACAGACAAAGTGATGGTGGAGTTGTTAGTGCAAAGACAACTGAGATCCCTGAAAAGTAGGGTTGAGCAAGAGAACAAAGAGGACCCAGGAGAGGGCATAGAAAGACCTGAAGGAACAACAGAGGATGCAGATGTTTCAAGAAAAATCAGAGTTGTATTTGTTTGGTTTGGTTTTCTGCAGAGGCAAAATGAAGAAAAGACTCTTTGCATTTGATCTGACCTTGCTGGCTTCAGTGGTCTTAGCAGAGTGTTAACAGCACAGACTGAAGCTGGTTCAAGGGTCCTGAGACATCAAGAAATAGACACAGTTGCTACAAGTGAGTTCAGAATTTGGAGTTTGAAAAAAAGAACAGAGATATCAGTGTTTGCAAATACCACTGAAAATCGGGGAGTTAGAAGTAACTTTATGGCCAGAATTCTGGAGGATGCTTTATGTACTTTCAGCTGGACTCATCATCGCAGGTTTCCTGTTGACACTCCGCCTCTAGCTGCCAGACTGCATGCTCTGATTTTTACTCAGTCATGTATTGTTTTTATCTCCCCAGTACTAGTAGGAATAAACATCCCATCCATGTGTATATTGATTCTAGGTTTTAGTTCTTCTGTTTGAATGTATATTTCATTTGCTTATGTGTGGATTCCAGTGTCAGTTATCAATTATACTTTCCATTAATCCTGTAATGTTTAATTACATTTTTGTTTAACATCTGTGATATATTTTAACTCTGTATTTAGCTCAATCAATAGTATCTATCCTTTGGGCAATATAAAATTCTAATGATATTATAAATTCATTCAGTTATACTTCAATTTAATTGGACATTTAACCCATGAAAACCATATATATAAGATTGTCATTGAATTCAAAACATAGAGCATTCAATAAAGGGTTAGTTTTAGGTGCTACAAGTGTACGATGATACAAGCATACTTTGTGGTATTCAAGCAATCTTGTAAAACATGCCAAGCAGCTTACACGAGCCTACTAATATAAAAAATATTCAATATGGTAAAAAATTATTAAAAAGTATTATTTATATCAAATGTTGCACTAAACTTTATCCTTTTATGCTATAAAATAATAGGAGTAGCATAATATAATTTTTCAAAATCATAATTTATATAAGAAAAATATTTTGTTCAAGTTACAGAAGAATTTTAATTGAGATAATATTATAGTAAAAGTGCCTATACCACAGTCTTAAGTCTAGAACCAGTCAGGGTTTCAATCCTGGCTTTGTCATTTAGGAGCCATGTGTCTCTGGGCAAACCATAAGCTCTCTGATCCTCAGTTTCTGCATTTATATAATAGGGTTAATAATGGTAACTACTTCATAGGTATTTGTGAATTTTGATTAGGTCAGTATATGTAAAGTGATTGGAACAATAATTGAATATGCATTACTTGAATCTAATCTCTCCCCTATTTTTGTTTATTGACTCAGTCAACAACTGTTCCTTGAGTACCTAAAGCATATCAATCATTATAATAAGGTCTTAATACTTAAAATGATTGCAGATGCAGCCTTGAGAAAGCTCACAGTCTAGTAGGTAAGAGTTACAACAAACAATTAGTGGCTACAAGGAAAAAGTTACAGTGATATTGCACTATATAAGAGGGTATCTCTCCTAGAACTTTATCACGAAAACCACCCTTACTGAAGAGCTATAGTAAACTGAGATCAAAGAATGAAGGTTTTAGCCACCTGAGAAGGATAAGTTCCAGGGAATGTCTCAGGCCGAAGAGTGTCTGACAGTTCAGAAGATCCATCATAAGATGATGGATGAGGATAATGATATTAAAGATAAATGCGCTGACTGAAGGGAAATACAGGTGTGATGTGAGGCAGGAGATGGAAAAGAGAATGATCTCATAACCCAGAGTTCCTGTTAAGGATAGTGACTTATGTACCCGAAAGCATTTTGGTTTTGTTATTATTCTCCTCCTATCATAAAGGTGACATTATTAGATTTGTATCTTTTAATGGAGGGGGACTTTCTACTTTATTGTGTGAATTTGACTCAATAAGTGTATGTATAAATCCTATAAGTTTTATTATGATGGTTACTCTGACTGATATGGTCAGAGTATGATATAGGGAAGATTAATTGAATGGTAAAAGTGGGTATGGAGAAATGAGGAGGCAATTTAGTAATATAGAACAGAGATTTTTAGCATCCTAGCATAGAAGGATAGCCATAGAAATGAACAAAAGAAGATAGATGTTGGAATCCCTAGAAGATGTAATTGGTAAAATGTGGTGATAGATAGGTCGAAAAAGAGATGAGTATACTGTATTTTCCAGGTTTCTGGTTTACACAAATGAGATATGAAATATAAGATGAGGTGTAGGCTTAGCTGTAGGGGAGTTCATAAGTTGAGCATGAGACATTTTGTTTTCATTAGTTTGTGATTACTCTAGAACTTAGAGCAAACTGTTGAAATGGGTATGTGGTTCTGGAAGGCAAAGGAAAGCTATGAACTGTCTACGTAAATCTAGGAGTCATAAACATAGAGATGGAAATTGAAGACATAGAACTGGATTGAGTTATGGAGAAGGAAAGAATATGGAATAACAAAGAAAAGCACTTAAGAGCACCTAGTGCCCTAAAGAATGCTGGCATTTAATGATCAGTTAAAGAAGAAGGAACTAACAAAGGAAGCCAAAGAGGAATCCATGGGAATGTGGTGCTTAGATGTCTAAGAAAGAGATCAGAAGTTTGAGAAGAGTTGAGAATTCCAGATAAACCTGTGTATTGCCATGTGTTACTATATCCCACTCAAGGGTGGTACTCATCAGTTTTATACAGATACAACTCAACTCTGAGATTTTTCCATAGTACTTGGAAGCTAAGATGACTTGTATCCATTTAGGGTTGGAGCTATTCAGGGCATATGCAACAAAAGCTTGAAAATATAAACAAGTTTAGGTTAATGGTAAAGATACGGCTGCAGTGATGAACCACTGAATCTAAGTTGGTTGGTCTTCATCTTTGACATCATTATCCTCATCCATCATCTTCTGACTAAGGCTAGAATTGAAGTCAGAAAAGCCTGATAGAAATGAATAAAGTCTAAGTTGTTGGTAAAAGGTGAATGATTCTCCCATCTCATCATGTCTCAATCACCACAAGGACACTGTCTTGAAAGAACGTTGTCTCTCCATTCAGTTCTTGGGAAGAACTATAATTAATCATGTTGATCAGAGCTGGACATTTGCTGAAACAAGTTTGGCTAGCAAGCTTAAATATTGTACCTCCAAAGCAAGAGCCAGTTTGGCTTCTTCCTTTTTAACTACCTGGCCTCCTGCTTTGTGCTTCATTTGCTTCTCCTCCACCTTTGGTGAATGATCTCATGCATCATGTCTCTCTGTGAGAGACAGAGCTTGTGGAGAGGGCTCTTCAGACACAAAACATGCTGACTCTGACTCCTTCATCCAGCAAATCTGCAAGCTCAGCCATGCAGCTGGGTGAGTAGGTTCACTTACCTCTGTGGGGAGTTCCAAGACCTAGATTCAGAGTGGGAAGTACAAGATCCCTTTCAACCTCAAGTCTAAACTACATTCTACAACCTGACATAATGAAGAGGTTATGAATGCCTGTGTATGATCCCAAATGGTGAGACCTTGACTAAGTTACCTAACCTCACGATTTTTCATCCAAAAATGGGAAATGAATAACACTGTCACAGGTTGGTAGTGAACATTGAACAAGTTAATACAGGGAAAGCATTTACCCAGTGCCTAGAGCATCACACTTAATAAATCTTAGTTTTTAAAAATTATTATTTTATCAAAGAGTGTTTTATGGCAGTTTAGAGAGTACTTAGATTTGTTTTTAATTTTTTTTAATTTTTATTTAAAGTGTTTTGTTTTATTTTCTCATTTGATTGGTGACCCTTGGATATGAATTCTTCCTTTGCTCTAGGAGAAAGAGGGATAGTGGGAAGTGTGGACACTCTGAACCTCTAAGGGTAGTGGAAGAACAAGTATCCTAAAGGTAACTGAGCAGATAAAAGGAAAAGACAGGAAGATGGTCCTGGAAGTATGGGCAGAGTGAATATGTACCATGCTAGAGTCATTCAGCTGGGAAGACATGGAACCCAAATTTGAACCAAAGGCTCAAAAGTCTTACTCTTCCCCCAACATTATTATTCAGTTGTTTTCAGTGCACCTAAGAAAATTAAGTGGCAATTATTTATTAAGCCAGATTAAAAAAACAAAGTTGATCTACATGAAACTTGAATTAGATCAACTAGCTTTATTTTTTTGTTGGAATAAAAACAATAGAAACAAAGCTAAATTTATTTATTTACTTACTTATTTATTTATTTTATTTTTATTGGTTTTTTTGTTGTTGTTGTTTTGTTTTGTTTTTGTTTTTGTTTTTTTTTTTGAGACGGAGTCTCACTCTGTCACCCAGGCTGGAGTGCAGTGGCACGGTCTCGGCTTACTGCAAGCTCCACCTCCTGGGTTCACGCCATTCTTCTGCCTCAGCCTCCCGAGTAGCTGGGACTACAGGCGCCCACCACCACGCCCAGCTAATTTTTTGTATTTTTAATAGAGACAGGGTTTTACCGTGTTAGCCAGGATGGTCTCGATCTCCTGACCTCGTGATCCACCCGCCTCGGCCTCCCAAAGTGCTGGGATTGCAGGTTGAGCCACCGCGCCTGGCCTAAATTCATTTCTTATTTAAAACACTAGCACTCGAAAATTTCATGTTTGTTATATTTATTGTTGAAGTACTTTGTAAGCTATCTATATTCGGTTATTTAACTGAGTATATTACCTATTCAGCTTAAAGAAATGAAAGGACTATAGTATTGTTGTTATACTGGAGAAAATTTATTTATCTAGGTACAATGAATAACATGGGATGTTAATTTTAACATCTGCATTACTCAACTAATACAGCTTTTGTTTCCTTTATCACATTTTCCCATAATTCCTACCCTACACAATTTGCCTCGAGTATTTAAATGTGGAAAAATAACGGGATAATAAGGTAACTTTTTTTAATTAAAGCATGGTAAAGGATTTTGATTTTTTAATAGAGATTTTACCTTTTTGGCATTAAACAACAAAATATTGAGATACCTAATAAGGTAATATAAGTTGAAGTACTTTGTAAGCTCTAAATAGTGTATATTTTGTAAGCTCTAAATAGTGTATAGCTTTAAGATGATACTGCTATTTAAAAAAATAAGCAATACTGTTTATATGAAATTCTCAAATTTCTCAAGAGATGTATCTAAATTATTTTCATTGTAATAGTGCACTTAATAATCATTCATATCAAATTACATTTAGATCTAAAGTTCGTTGGTTGTTAAATATGTATTTAAAATAGTTGCGTTTGTGAAAATGAAGTTTGGCTCTATTTAATCTTTTGGGATCCAGATGCAATTCGAAAATAGAAATCATATTAATTTAAAATATTGCTATGTTGTACATATTTTTAAGTTGATTCAGAAAATCCAAGTGTCACCAAATGAAAAATACATCTAGATTGTAACTATATTAATCTAGATATGTAATAAGGCAATGCTGCTTTTATTTTGCCTTACAATGAATCATCGCTCAGTATCATATATTGAAATATACCATTGGCAAACCATACACCAATTCCCAGCAGTTTTCACTGGAGACAGTGTTACAAGAGGCCATTGAATTTCACTTTTTTGAACCTCCGTTGCTGGGGCATTGGTTGCTGGATTGCTATTCTGTTAGCATGATGAACTAATTGACCTAGCAGGGCTCCCTGTAGAATAACAGCTTCTGCTTAGTTCATCAGGAGTACAATTTGTTGTTTCATTTCCTCTTCTAGTCTCATTGGGGAAATTGAATTGAGAAAAAACTACCTACTGGGAGCATTCAGTGCTCATGACTGAATAAGTAACTTATTTATTTATTTATTTATTTATTTATTTATTTATTTGGTACTGTCTTAATTAGCAAAGAAGGAATGACTCTATTAGGCAAGAGTCAACTGTGTTTTTGATACAAATGAATAAGCTCTGTTAGCAAAGCATTTGATTCCCAGAGACTTGTCATAGTCAGGGCCCCTTGCAGGTGCAGATCTTACATAAAATTTTAATTTGCTATGGTAGAGCAGTTTTCTGTTTTATAATTGTGATTCATTCAATGAAGACATTGAAGACAAGTTAATGACTGTTAACTGGGCTTAAAAAAAAAAACAAAACAAAACAAAAGCAAACACCCGCAAGTTGGAAGTTTGGAAGATAGATTCATTGGGCCGCATACAAACATGAAGTGTCAACTTTTCCTCAATAAAGATGAATTATTTGTCTGCAGCAGTGTCCAAATGTGGACTTGCACAGTTTGTCATTAAATTTTGAAGCCTTTACAATTTTTCAGTTGCATCGTTTCATTAGTGTGTGCATTCTTAGTCAACAACAGAGAACATGCTATCTAAATATAATGAATGAAGTATGATGATACATTTTACATTTTTAAATAAGTTATTACTAGTTTCTATAATGTCTTAGCAAATTCTTGAGTTTATTAAGCAGATATTCTAGGCTATGATTTAAACATCCCCTAGGTTACAGTCTCACGTATTTTCTAGAACACTGTTCAATTTGTTGCTTATCCTGAGAGTAGAGGAAGAGTAGCATAGTGATTATAAACTCTTGTTCTGAAATAAGATATCTCTGATTCAAATCTCTGCTCTATCCCTCACTTGCTTTGTGACCCTGGACAAGCAGCTTAATTCTCTGAATTTCATAACGTTAAGTTTTGGATAATGAGTGTTACTATAAGGGAAGCTCTTGGAAGAGTGCCTGGCACATAGAAACAGCTCAGTGGGTGTTAGCAGTTATTACATATATTTCTTAATAATCCAATGCAAAACCTGGTGCAAGGCATGTGCTCAAAAACGTTCACAAATGAATGCATGAATGAATGAACAAAGGGAAATCTTGCCCAGAAAACCTAGAATTATTAGAAATCCTTGTCTGTCCTACATATTTAAACAAAACAGCACATTTCTGTATAGTTACAAAATTATACCCAAATGTAGAAAAGGCTCTAAATAGCTTGGAATCTGTATTCATATAGGAGAAAATTAATATCCACAAAATAATTACCATATCTGGTAAAGAATTTGAGAGTTTACTCACAAGATCTTATGAGTCCAGATGACTAGAAATAGCATTTAAAGGGTCTACGATTAATACAGTATTGTGAAACACTGGTATTTTTTTCTGGAATATGATTTATAACATTTTTATGAACTTCTGTAAAATATTTTATTTGTATATAATTCTGTGATTTTTGAAGTGAGGAAGAAAAAGACTCTTCTTCTACTAACTTTGTACATGTTCGATGCTAGACACTCTGAATTTAAAAATATATATAAAACACATGATTTCTTTGGCCAAAAAAGTTTATAATCTATCTACTTGGGTTGGCAGTTGTGATGCATAATAATTAGGATTTAATACATACACTACACTACCTATTATATATATATATAGCATTAAATAATATATCACATACTCTAAATCCCTACACTAGGAATTTAAGAAAGTAAGGAAATTTTCTTCAACCACTGAGTATGTCCTGCTTCCCTTTGGAGCGTATTTATGTGAAACTGTTGAAGTAAGATACTCATCTTACTAGATTTCTTAGAATTCTCAGAAAGTTTTGAAATCTAGGAAAAAATGTGAAAATACAGAATTTGTATTATGGGAGTTGTTTTATATTATACTAAAAAATAGGAGGACAGAAACATCACCGCAAATTATATATGTACTTTTATTTTGCAATTGCAATAGTGTAGGGTAGTGTTGGAATTTTTTTCTTTTGATGATTGTTATTTAAGTAATAAGATGTGTGAGAGTATAAAGCATAGTGTCTGGCACATAATAATCTTTGTGCTTGTCTGGCCATTCTTCACTCCTTTATAAATCCATGATTATCAACAGGAAAACATGAAGGCTATTGTAATTAAATTTCACCCAAATACAAGGTGGTATTGGTACTCAGTGGTCCATGGTGGCCATAATGAAGCTTCCATAATAGATGTTATTTGGAAACCAACCAGTGTAGCAAATTAGTTCTGTTTTTGGCTAATTCTTTAAAAAAATCTCCATTTGGGTTCTTTCTTTTAGAGGAATGTGGTATTTTAAAATTACTTTAATTTTTAAAATATTCTCAATATTAGGACATAAGATGACTCAGAATGTACATATTCATATGATAGAAGAATAATTTTTCTTTTTAAAATATGACAGCAACCATAATATTCACAAATATTACCTTGTCTGTTCTTGGTCTTCTTAGAATTAGTAAGAAGTTGGGCGCTGTGACTAGATCTGGACAATAGTATATGATGTTTGTCACTTCTGAGCTGATTCAGCCCTTGTATGATACTGCAGTCTCTCTTTCCTGGCCTTAAGGAAATTATTATGTTCTCAATAATGGTCCCAGGTCAGTAGATTTGCACACATAAACAACTGAATCTTCCTCTTTATCTCAGACATACACAAAAAATAATTACATGTAGATTGAATGTTGAAAGATGAAAGACCAAACAATAACATTTCCTGGAGATATCATAGAATAGTTTCCAAATCCTTGGTTAGGCATTATTGTTTTTTAGATAAGGCAAGGCACATGAAACATCAATTATAAATGAAAAGATTGAGAAACTCAACTTTATTAAAGTTAAAAAACTTATCAACGATACTATTTCCTAAATAGGAGTGGGAGAAGGTATTTGTAATATATGTAACCACTGAAAGATTTACATACAGATTCTATATCTTTAAAACCTCTTACAAATCAATAAGAAAAAAGCAAATAACCCAATAAAAACAAAAGAGAGGAACCAAATTATTGAATAGGCACTCAAAATGGGAATATACAAATGGCTCATAAATACATTAAAAAGTGCCCAGCGTTATTATTCTTCAGGAAAATGATAATTAAAACCATAGTGACATACCATCACTTATCTATTACTATGACTATTAAAACTTTCTTAAAAAATAAAATAAACTGACAGCACCAGTGTTAGAAAAGACCATACAGCTACGAGGACTCTCAAACATTGCCACTGGGGGCATAAATCAGTACAATTAGGATGGAAAACGGTTTTGTAGTATATAGCAAAATTAAACTTACTCATTCCCTGTGGTCCAGCAATTCCACTTCTAGGTATACAGTCAACAAAAGCATCAATATTTGTGTATCAAACAATGTGTCCTGGATGTGGTATCGTTTAAAGCCCAAATGGAAACAACCTAACTGTCCTATCAACAATGAAATACAAAAAAATAAATTGGAGAATATTCGAACAATGGATTACCATACAACAACAAACAAATATTGCTACCTACAGCAACACAAAGTCTTCCAGCATAATGTTGAACAACAACAACAAAAAATCCAGGCAGAAAATGTCTTCATTTATATGAATTTCATTTCTATAAAGTTCAAAAATTGGCAAAACTAATCAATAATAACCATCAAAGTTGCTTTTTCCTTTAGGGAGATAAATGACTGAAAAGAGTTATAGGAGAGGGAGTTGCTAGGAATGTTTTGTTTTCTTGCTGCAAAAACATAGATGAGTTCATTTTGTTAAGCTTCATTGAGCTGTATATGTATGATTTGTGCACTTTTAGGTTTATATATTACACTGTTCTAAAATTCAACACAGTCTCTAAGCAACTTATTTAAAACAGCTCTTTTGATAATTATACTAGAAACAGAAACACCGGTCAGTATAATCTGGGAAAAATAATTATTTTTCAGTTCATGAAGAACAAAACTAGACTAACGAATGTTCTAGAAACGCCTGCCTTTTGTTATTTCTCCTTGACTTAACCAAATGATATCTTCCCCCTCCCTGGCTCTGCCGTGTCTTCAGCTACCCTCCTTCAGCATTGCTACTTGGCAGGCATTTGTGAGGAACTTGACTTTGGAGTCTCAGTAGCTTAGTCCCAAACAAGCCGGCACAACGTCAGCAAACTCAATTGGCAGGAACATAAAAGTATCTTCAGAAGGCCAAGGGATATAATGTGAAATCTCTGTCTGCCTATCTTTTTTTTTGTTTGAGTTAAGCTACTGGAAGTGATTTCAGTAAAATATGAGATGTCTCAGGCTTTTGATTGAATTCTGGATGTGGAAGTAGCTGAGGAAAACTAAAACATTTTTTGGAAAGTTCAAGCCCCTAAGTGTCCAATCAAAAATTTGCATAGTGGAAGAAAGCCAAGGACCAAAGATAATATCTACTGCACTGTGAAAGGCCTATTCTGTGATCAAAAGCAAAAATAAAACAAAACATGTTGATTGGCAGTGCTCAAGATAACCAAGTCTTTTCAAGCAGATGCTGCGATAGGGGAACCCATATAGGAAAGCAGAGAAAAAATGCGAGAACCGTGGTTATCAGCAACTATTGTTATCTCCACCTGCATCAAAATAGTGATAAATGTAAGAAAATTTTAACGTTCCATACAAAATACAGTGAGTTGTATGCTTAATATTAATGGGTTTTACTCATTTGTTTAACAGAGGCTTATTAAACAGCTTTTTCATCTCAGCGATTAGCTGGGCATGCAATATCCAGACCATCAGGCATCTAGCTCCAAGGACTCATAACCAAATGAGAAAGAAGCTGAGATTATAATACTGTGATAAAAACATTTATATAAAAATGTAGTTATTCCACCAGAAGAATGTAAACCACAGCCCCTAAGCTCATGCCAAACCCCTTCTCAGACCTTGATCTTCCGTTAAATTGTCTGTTTGAACCCTAGGATTTTGCACATTTTGATTTTTTGTTCTAGGTGAAAGGTTGAGAGTTCCTTGGCTCTACTATGCCCAGAACTCAACCCAAAGTCATCCCTGATCCCCTTTCTCCTGCAGGACAAAATTTCAGTTTGACCCTCTGCTGTGCTCAGATAACCTTCCTTTTTTTGTGTGATTCTGTGCTTATTTTTTATTTATTTTTTTACCTCCTTCTAGCGCTGCTAGATCATAAGTTACTTTGGGATCAAGGCCATTTCTCTCTCTCTCACTCACTGTGGAAACCCAGCTTCTATCGCTCTAATAGTCCTTGAGTAAATGATGAGTGAGCTGCAGTCTGAGAAGCCTAGGGGACAGAATGACTCAGCTGCTTGGAGGAACCAAGAAAAACTTGGAACAGAACAGAGTTTGCTTCGCTGTGGCTCATGGTGTTGCTCTATAATTATTTAAGTGACAGTTTTCTTATACAGACGCTTTGTCCTAGACAATATGTAAATGGAAAGAAAGAATACCATCTGCTTCTAAATTAACAGCTCCTGGGGCTTCTTCTCCCATCCCCACCTCCTATATGCGCTTGTGCTCGTATACATTTGCACATAATTTCTGTAGTACCACAGATCTGCTAAAGCCCATCAGAGACTGCAGCTCATGAAAGCTGCCATGTTTTTCCTTTTAATTTCCAACTTTTCATTTAAGTTCAGGGGTACCATGTGCAGGATGTGCAGGTTGGTTACATAAATGCCGTGGTGGTTTGCTGCACAGGTCATCCCATCATCTAGATATTAAGCCCAGTATCCATTAGCTGGTCTTCCTGATGCTCTCCTTCCTCTCACTTCTCGCCCTACAGCAGGCCCCTGTGTGTGTTGTTCCCTACCGTGTTCTCCTCATTCACCTCCCACTTATAAATGAGAACATGCAGTATTTGGTTTTCTGTTCCTGTGTTAGTTTGCTGAGGATAATAGCTTCTAGCTGCATCCATGTCCCTAAAATGACATGGTCTCATTCCCTTTTATGACTGCATAGTATTCCATGGTGTGTATGCACCACATTTTCTTTATCCAGTCTATCATTGATGGGCATTTAGGTTGATTCCATGTCTTTGTTAGTGTGAATATGGCTGCAGTGAACGTACATGTGCATGTATCTGTATAATAGAATGATTTATATTCCTTTGAGTATATACCCAGTCATGGGATTTCTGGGTCAAATGGTGTTTCTGCTTCTAGGTTGTTTTTTTGTTTGTTTTGTTTGTTTGTTTGTTTGTTTGTTTGTTTTGAGATGGCATCTCACTCTGTCACCCAGGCTGAAGTGCAATGGCGTGATCTCTGCTCAGTGCAACCTCTGCCTCCCAGGTTCAGGTGATTCTCCTGCCTCAGCCTCCCGAGTAGCTGGGACTACAGGCACCTGCCCCTACGCCCAGCTAATTTTTATATTTTTAATAGAGATGGGGTTTCACCATGTTGACCAGGATGGCCTCGATCTCTTGACCTCGTGATCCGCCCGCCTTGGCCTCCCAGATTGCTGGTATTACAGGCATGAGCCACCATGCCCGGCCGGCCTCTAGGTTTTTGAGGAATTACCACACTGTCTTCCACAATGATTGAACTAGTTTACATTCCCGTCAACAGTGTAAAACCATTCTTTTTCCTCCACAACCTTGCCAGCACCTGTGGTTTTTAACTTTTTAATAATAGCTATTTTTACTGGTGTGAGATGGTATCTCATTGTGGTTCTGATTTGCATTTCTCTAATGATCAGTGATGTTGAGATTTTTTTCATGTTTGTTGGCCACATGTATGTCTTCTTTTGTGAAGTATCTGTTCATGTCCTTTGCCCACTTTTTAATGGGGTTGTTTTATTCTTGTAAGTTTTAAGTTATTTGTAGATGCTGGGTATTAGACCATTGTCAGATGAATGGATTGCAGAAAATTTCTCCCGTTGAGTAGGTGGTCTGTTCACTCTGATGATAGTTTATTTTGCTGTGCAGAAGCTCTTGAGTTGAATTAGATCCCATTTGTCAAGTTTTGCTTCTGTTGCAATTGCTTTTGGCATCTTCGTCATGAAATCTTTGCCTGTGCCTGTGTCCCAAATGGTATTGCCTAGATTTTCTTTTAGGGTTTTTATAGTTTTGTGTTTCACATTTAAGTCTTGGGTTTTTCTCTTTTCTTTTCTTCTTCTTTTTTTTTTTTTTTTAGACAGTCTCGCTCTGTCGCCCAGGCTGGAGTGCAGTAGCACAATCTTGGTTCACTGCAACCTCCGCCTCCCGGATTCAAGCGAGTCTACTGCCTCAGCCTCCCATGTAGCTGTTATTACAGGTGCCTGCCACCATGCCCAGCTAATTTTTTTTTTTTTGTATTGTTAGTAGAGATGGGGTTTCACCGTTTTGGCCAGGCTGGTCTCGAACTCCTGACCTTAGGTGATCCACCTGCCTCGGCCTCTCAAAGTGCTGGGATTACAGGTGTGAGCCACTGTGCCTGGCCCACATTTAAGTGTTTAATCCATCTTGAGTTTATTTTTGTATGTGGTGTAAGAAAGGGGTCCAGTTTCAATTTTCTGCATATGGCTAGCCAGCTCTCCCAATGCCATTTATTAAATGGGGAATTCTTTCCCCATTGCTTGTTTTTGTCAGGTTTGTTAAAGATCAGATGGTTGTAGGTGTGCAGTCTTATTTCTGGTTTCTCTATTCTGTTCCCTTGGACTTGGAGTCTGTTCTTATACCAGTATCGTGCTGTTTTGGTTACTATAGCCTTGTATAATTTGAAGCAGGGTAGCGTGATGCCTCCAGCTTTATTCTTTTTGCTTAGGATTATTGTGACTATAGGGCTCTTTTATTGGTTCTGTATGAATTTTAAAGTATTTTTTTAAATTCTGTAAAGAATGTCAATGGTAGTTTAATAGGAATAGCATTGAATCTATAAATCGCTTTTGGAAGTATGGCCATTTTCACGATATTGATTCTTCCTATCCATGAGCATGGAATGTTTGTTTGTTTGTTTGTTTGTTTGTTTGTTGTCATCTCTGATTTCTTTGAGCAGTGGTTTGTAGTTCTCTTTGAAGAAGTCCTTCACTTCCCTTGTTAACTGTATTCCTAGGTATTTTATCCTTTTTGTGAAAAAGCCTGATGTTTTGAAGCACTGGCTTCCTCATTTTTTGTATGCCCAGACACAGTTGTCGAGGCACAGCATTCAGCTTCTATGTACCTTTAATTCACTAGCAATATTAGTAGATAACACTTATATGCACCAAGCATATTGTTTCATTTAACAATGGTAACCAACTTATAAGATAGGTCCACTTATCTTCCCAGTATATAGATGAGGACATTGCACTAGAGAGATTAATAACTTGGCAAAACGCCCACAGTTTGTAAGGTTTGGAGCTGGAATTCAAAGCCACGGAGTCTGGCTTCTGGGTCCTTGCTGTCATCCAAAACTCTAAACTGACACTCTAGAATCTTGGTGCATTTCAGGCTTTGTGTCTTACTAGGAAATAAGTATGATTGTATTCATTTTATAGTCAAAGAAACTTCAGCTCAGTAAGATAAAGTGACTTGTTTTAGGTCATTTACATATTAGTCTGTGGAAGAGCTTCAAGACAACCCAGGTGAATCTTACCACAAAATCCATGCTCTTTATACTACATTAGAATTTAAAGCATCTGGCACAGGGTAGGTGCTCATCTCTGATAAGGCAAAGCTGGAAAAAGGCAAAGGCAGGGTGGATTGAGCCAGTATGTTTTAAGATGTTTGGTTTTAGTATGTCATGTTGACACAAGGAGTTTGAAAACTATTCTGTGTGCACTTCCTTGCCAATGCAGGAGAGTGGGGAAGGGAGGACAGCCGCATAAGAGGAGAGTGTGAGAAGGCAAAGAGCTACCGTACTGCAAACGGAGAATTGTGAGGAACCATCGTTAATGTTCTTTCATTCAACTGAGAGTTGTGAGAAACTATTATTAATATTCTTTAATTTTATATTATTTTGGATATGGGCTTCAAAAGACAATATTTTCAGGGTTATTATGATTCAGACCCAGTTTGTGCCATGGCCAAACCCAGGGATGCACACATACTTATATGTATGCATTTATGTTTAACTCTTGAAAGATGATCAAAAAAATGGTCATTTTCAGCTTGGTTAATTTAAAAAAAAAAAAGAATGCTCACGTTCTTGATATTTAGATGTTTTTATGAAGAACAAATTTACTGACTCTTGATTCTCACCTCTGCTATACATTAGGTTTGATGTACAGCTGAATAAAATGCAATATTTATATATGATTGATTTATTCTCTTAACTCATTAAGTGTAGTTTAGTGTAAATTAATCATCTTATGAGAGAAGTGGTTTTTCCAACAACAATTTACTGCATATTTTATTTTTATCCTCAACCTGTATCAGAACCGCTGATTTAATATGAAAGAAAATCCAAATTAATTGTTTTGTATGCTGTGATAAAATCTTTCATATTTATACTGTAAAGTAACAGAGTAGATAGACAAATACTATTTTGTAATGGAAGCATCATCTTATTTCAGCTATTTGGGGCCTGATAAGTTACCTTATTACTAATAATTTTTTAAATAAAAGCTCTATTGAGATAGAATTCATATAACATAAAAATCATGCTTTTAACTTGACAATTTAGTGATTTTATATTTTCATAGAGTTACGTAATCATCGCCACTATCTGATTTTAACATATTTTCCATAACCCCAAAAAGAAATCTTCAGCCTATTAGCAATCATTGTTAAAAGACAACTATTTTTCTATGGAATTGTCTTGGGACCTTTAGGAAAATCAGTCAATCATGAATGTAAGGGCTTATTTCTGTACTGTCACTTTCTTCTTCTTTTTCAAGTTTGTTTTGTCCATTCTGGGTCTTTTGAATTTACATATGGACTTTAGGATTAAGACTGTCAATTTCTGCAAAAATGTTAGTTTACACTTTGATAGTGATTATATTGAAACTGTAAATCAGTTTGAGTAGTATTGGTATTGTAATAATAGTAAATCTCCTGATTCCTGAAAATGGATGTTTTCCATTTATTTACCTTTTTTCTAAGTGCTGCATCTAGTATTTTGCTTTCTGTGCTATGATTTTGTTTTCATTCACCTTAAAGTATTACATGATTTTCTTTTGTTCTCTTCCCTTAAGTCATTGCTTATTTAAGCATGTTGTTGAATTTCACATATTTGTGAATTTCCCAAATTTTCCTTTGCTATTTATTTCTAATTTTATTTCATTGTCTTAAAATAACATACTTCAATATTATTTCAATTCTTTTAAATTGAGATTTGTTCCAGAGATGTTCCAGATGCATATGGAATTAATGTGTATTTTTATTGTTGTTGGGTAAAGTATCCTATAGATGTATGTTAGGTCTAGTTGATTTATAGTGTTGTTTGAGTTTCTGTTTTGGTACTGATTTTCTGTCCAGGTGTTCCATTCATAGTTGAAAGTTGGCTTTGAAGTCTCCAACTATTATTCGTAAATTGTTTATCTCTCATTTCAAGTTTGGCCACTTTTGCTTTTTATTTTAGAGCTCTGTTTTTACGTGCCATGTTAATGATTTTCATGTCTGCCTAACATATTGATCATTTTCTAATTATAAAATATACTTTTCCTTTTCTATGAACAGTTTTTTTCCTATTACTAGTGTAAATAACTCCACCTCTTCTATGGGTACTGTTTACACAACAGATATTTTTCCATCCTTTTATTTTCAATCTATTTGTGTTATTGAATTTGAAGTCAGTATCTTTAGATGGCATCTAGGTATATCATGTTTTTGTTTTATTTTTCCATTCTGTGAAGCTCTGCCTTTTGATTTCAGTATTTAATACATGTACTTTACTTAGTAAAGTCATATTTGGTCCATTTAATTACTGACAAATTAGGATTTAATTTGTCATGTTTTGCTATTTGAATTTGTTTTCCGTATGTTTTATGTGTTTTTCTCTCTTACTGCTTCCAGACAGTCTTTTCTAATGTAAAATATGTATTTTCTAAGGTGCAGTTTTAATTCCCTTGTTATGTAATGTGCTTTTATATTTGTTTATTTTGTTTTGTTTGATTATCTAGCTTCTGCCCTGCAGATTACAATTAACATCTTCATTTATAATAATTGGGTTTGTTAAATTCAATACCAACTTGATTTCATTTATATACAAAACCTGTTCGAATACAGCTTGTGTCCCCCTAGCTACTTTATGCTGTCATTGTCATACAGATTGCATCTTTACCCATCATAGGCCTAACAAGGCAACTTATAACTGTTGCTTTATGCAGTTGTTTTTTAAATTAGATGAAAAAAAGTTGTGAAAATATATTTATACTATCTTTTATATTTACCTATACTGTTACCTCTCTATTTTTTATGTGGATTTGAATTACCCGCTAGTGTCTTTTTATTTCATCCTGAATGACTCCTTATAGTATTTCTCTTATGGCACATCTGCCAGCAACAACTTTTTTCAGGCTTTTTTTTTTAAATTTTTTTGTTTTGTTAAATATGGAAATATTCAAGCTTCTCCCTCAGTGTTTTGGAGGATAGTATTTTCTGAATGTGGAATCCTTGGATGACATCTTCCCTCCCACCCTTGAAGAATTTCAAATATGTTATTTCATTGCCTTCTGACCTTGATGGTTTTGGATGAGAAGTAAATTATTAATCTTCTTGAAGATCCCCTGTGAATGATGGTCTCTTTTTTCTTACTGCTTTCAAGAGCCTCTCCTTGCCTTTGTCTTTCAGCAGATTGGCTATGATGGGTCTGTGTGTGGACTTCATTGATTTCATCTTACTTGGAGTTTGTTGAGTTTCTTGGATGTATAGATTTATACTTTTCATCAAATGTTGGAAGTTTTCAGCCAGTATTTATTTAAATATTTTTATTCTATTTTTTCCTCTCCTCTACTTATTGAACTCCATTTATGCATATTTTTGCTCAGTAATGGTGTTCAGTAGATCTCAAAGATCAATGAATTTTGACTGAATACTTTGTGCATGAACAATGAATACATTTTTCGTACTAAAGAAGTTCTTTTTAATAACGCAGACTATAGGTAACATTCTTTGTACTTGTGGAATGAATTCTATTTTAAGTGATTATGGCAATATAGCATTGATCAAGGATAGATATAATAAAGTTTAGATATTTTCAGAGAAAGTAAATATAAAAATGTATTTATATAAGTGTGCAGTGGAAGAAGGAAATATTTTGTTTGAGATAATAAAAAGTCTTTATACTGGCCGGGCATGGTGGCTCGCGCCTGTAATCTCAGCACTTTGGGAGGACGAGGCAGGCAGATCATGAGGTCAGGAGATCGAGACCATCCTGGCTAACATGGTGAAACCTCGTCTCTACTATACAAAAAATTACCCAGGCGTGGTGGCGGGCGCCTGTAGTCCCAGCTACCCAGGAGGCTGAGGCAGGAGAATGGTGTGAACCCGGGAGGCGGAGCTTGCAGTGACTGCACCACTGCACTCCAGCCTGGGCGACAGAGGGAGACTTCGTCTCAAAAAAAAAAAAAAAAAAAAAAAAAAAAAAAAAAGTCTTTATAAATATTTACAATGCTGGGATGTACAGCTTGGAGAATTGAATATTTAATGTTAAAATGTTTCAGTTATTATAATTATAGCAGATACAATTTTGATCACTTAACTAATTTTTTCAATATTACCAAATTTAATTCTTCACATAGAAATAATTACAGAAGCTTTATTAATAGGTTGAGATCCATAAGACGATTTGTAAATAAACCTATTTATCTGAAAGTTCCAGGCTGCTTTACCACAGCTTTATTGTAGCTATCACTATGTTTCGGCTGAGAGCAGGGTCAGTACACTCTTCCCAGAGAGCATGAAAGCTTGAACCTTAGTAATTCATATGTAGAGTGATTCTCTATTCCCATTTTATAGATGAGGAAACTGAAGCTCAAAGAGATTTAACATTTTTAACATAATTTTTGTTATATGTATCAGAGATACATAAAATTATGTTCCAGACTGGTAGATTATAAATAGTTTGTGAGCAGGGTCTTTGACTTATTAAATTCTTATCCTCAGTTCCAAGAACATAATAGATACTCAGTTAGTGATGACACAGTATTAGAATCAACCAATTTTACAATATATCCTGGCCATTGTTGAGGCATTTATTTCCTAAACTCTAACTTTATGTGTATAAATCTTTGGAAAATGAATACACATGATATTTGTATGTTGAAAATGCCACTCTTAAATCTATTATCGTCATTCTTTCTGTATTAGTCCACTAGGGCTACCATAGCAAAATACCACAGACAGGGAAGCTTCAAGAACAGCATTTATTTTCTCATAGTTCTGGAGGCTGGAAATCCAACTTCAAGGCACCAGCAGATTTGGTTTGACATGGAATTCCTCACTTTGCCTCGCACATGGCTGTTTTCTTGCTGTGTCCTCCCATGGCCTTTGCTCTGTGCAAGTACTCTATACCATTCCTGTTGGATTAAGGCTACATACTTATTATCTCACTTCTTATTATCTCATTTAATGTAGTTACCTCCTTAAAGGTCCTGTCACCAAATACATTCACACTGGAGGTGAGAACTTCAACATATGAATTTGGGGGGGGGTACACAATTTAATCCATAATACCCTCTTTTATATAATGATTCTGAGATACTGAGAATAATGCTCTATTTCAGATATTTTTAAATGAAAAAAAATTGTATCAACTCCTGCCCTTTAACTTTCAAAGTTAAAATTAATGTTAGATGATTATTTGTTTTAACAGTGCTTACTCTGGTGTGCTTTTTAAAAGACTATAAATCCCATTAATGAAGTTGAACATAAGCTTGAAAACAATTAAGAAATTTAAGAATGAGCTAAATTGTTCTCACAAAAAGAGGAAAACTACAATTCCTGCTCAACAAGTCTTTCATTCAGTTCTTCATTCAACTCACATTAGACTCAATTGGAAAAATGTCCCTGTTCAGTTAAACAAGTTAAGCCTGATCTTGAGTATATCTGACTTGCCTTCTATGTTCTTCCAGCCACAGGAAATTCCTCTGTGCCAATCTTCTAAAACTGCTATCAAATCTTTTTTTTTTTTTACTCAAGTGTGACATGTTTAAATGTGACCACAGGAACAAATGGAAAGAGATTGAAGCCTTAACTTCAAATGTGAGCTTTCCTCTTTACTAGTCAGTAAGTATTGAGAAAGTTACTTGACCTCATCCTTCATTACCTTGTCTCTAGAATTGGGAGAGGAGATCAGCGTGTATGGTGATCATGGAAATTAAATAAAATTATATATGAGGGCCTACTGCATGTATTGTCTGACTCATCCTAATCCCCTTCTTCCTTACTTAGTGTTTCTTTGTTTGTTGATTTATTTTTAGCCATAGTCTCATGCTTTGGAGATAGGGCTCCAGCTTTCTCTGCTAATGTATTTCCCACCCCTGTCTTCCTCTGTCAGTGTGACTGGAGAACTGTCTTCTTCTGATAAGTCCAGCTAGCTCCTACTTCAGGACTGTATATGCCTGCTTCCAGCAATCTTTTTTTTATTTTTATTTTTGAGATGCAGTCTTTCTCTGTCATCAGGCTGGAGTACAGTGGCATGATCTCAGCTCACTGCAAACTCTGCCTCCCGGGTTCAAGCGATTCCCCTGTTTCAGCCTCCCGAGTAGCTGGGACTATAGGTGCATGCCACCACGCCCAGCTAATTTTTGTACTTTTAGTAGAGATGGGCTTTCACCTTGTTGGCCAGGATGGTCTCGATCTCTTGAGCTCATAATCTGCCTGCCTCGGCCTCCCGAAGTGCTGGGATTACAGGTTGCTTCCCGCAATCTTAACTAGTCTTGCCCTTTGTTCACATAGCCACCTCCTCCTTGTCCCTTTGTCGTGTACAAAAATCACTTCTTATGGCCTTTATAATCACTCACATCCTAAACAGCACATGTGTTCCTACCATGCTCCACTGTAGCCCATAACTATCTTTCACCTTGTTAAATTTTCAGCACTTTCCACTCTATGAAATGATCTTAAGGGGTTGTCGTGTCTCTCCTATACTAGAGCGTACCACTGGAAGAGGCAGAGGCATTTTCTGTCTTAATGTTTGATACGTAGTGGGGTCTGACCGTAAATATCAGTTGAACTGGCATGGGGATGAATGACTCTGTACATAGGAGGCCAAACAAATAAAAATTTAAAAACTACTTACCTGACAGGATCACGCTTCTTTCACTTGGGCTGTTGTTAGTAATGAAACATTTTAGTATTATTCTAATTCCAAAAGCCTAGTTATACTGAGGGCAGCCAATAGATCTACTATGGGATACAATGAATATTTAATTGCGTTTGATAAAAAGGTGTCATAAGAGTCTTTGACAACCCACAGTGAAAGCCTGACAACCCACAGTGAAAACCTGAGAAATGCTATCGGGTTTACTAACTCAAACCCAATAGCATATGTTGTGCAAAGTAAGACATCAAAGACTTTTTAAAATACCTGGGAATTTCTTGGGAGAAGTAACTGCATATTAGGATTAAGAAGAACTCTAAGCTATCACATATTGAAATTTGTTTTTAATTACTGAAAAGTCATTTTCTTTTATTTCTGGCTCAAGTAAATAGGGAAAATAACACACACATACACATACACAAATGATGTCAAATTAAAAGAGAGAAAACAAATGTGAAAGGATTATGGTGTGAACTGTTTGCTTTCCAGCACATTAACTCTACCCATTAACTCTCATCCCCTGCCCCACAGAAAAAAACTAATTATTGGAATTTTTGGATGAACAGGCTATCAGAGTACGTTACTTTCTGTTTCCCTTAAATATATACCATTTTCTCTATTTTCATAGTTCACCAGTTTCCCAGTAGATGGCACCATTGTGACTCACAATGTTGCTTCACCTTGTAAGGAAGTAGTTAATACACACTTTTAATTTCAAAACATTTGTAAATAGTGCAATACAGTAACTCTTGCAGTTGTGTCTTAGAAAACAAATACTTCTACAGTATCTAGAAAACAAGTCAACTGTTGAAAGCCAATAAATGTCACAAGAATCCCCATAATTCATTTGTATATGTGTGATTTCATATCTTATAATTTTTATACATTTAAATTATTTTAATAAAGAATGTGCTTACACACATGTACACACATATATGTATGTATGCTTATATATGTCTAAAACTATATAATTATTTACTTTAATGATTTACTTACTACTCTTACTAATTGTTTCTACCTGAATTAATGTGACAAGTCACTCAGAGAAACTGAACACTCCCATGTGCTTCTCCAGTTGTTCTCGGGAGAAAGGAGAATAGAAAAGTGATTTCAGATCTAGAACACACTGGTCAGCAACCTCAGATTTTCTCTTTGCTGCTGTGTTTCCTAAAGCAATTGACATAACCTCTCTGATATTCAATTTTCCCACCTTTAAAATGGGGAAGATGGCATATACCTGACTGTGTTCCTGTTAAGGATAAGGATTAAGCAGTGTGTGTGTGTGAGTGTGCGCTCATGCATGTGCATGAGTGTGTGTGTATTGTAAAATGAATATACACAGTGACTGTTATAGAGTAGAAGTTCAAAAATGGTGGTTGCATTGCGATTACAACTTGTATTAAAGTTGAATATTAAGAACAGGAGATTGATGATGGTGTGTTTTGTACCCTTCACACAGTTTTCTATATCATAGGATAAGTCCTAGCTTTCAGAGATTTCCTTGCGCCTTCGTCTACCCTTTCTTTTGGTCCTAGAAAAAGTCACAGGTTTAAAGTAACTCAATGTGGTACATAAACATGGCTCATGGGGGTTCTGTGCAGCTGTCTATATGGTTTCTTGAAATAAAACAGGGCCAAACCAGGCACTTCAAATGGTAGATTTCAACAATAAATGATAACCACTGTCTCTAATATCTAAATCATTCCCTACTCATCCTTCTTTAGACTCATAGTTCATTGCACTGTCTTCTTAAATAACTGCCCAAGTTCAACTCCACTTTCCTCACTTCTAATGCATACATTATTAGCAATAGGTTTTGGATAGGATCTTCTCTGTCCACATACTACAACTATGAGTACATGACTGACCCACACTCTAACTTGGTGCTATTGGATTGAGGCAGATGTTTAGTTCCAAGAAGCCTTTGAGAATCATGCTGTACTTACAGAAGCACTCACTAGGCTTCCTTTTCCAGGTGATTAGTCTTTCATTATTAATTCATTCAACAAATATTGATACAACACTTTGTATGCCAGTTACTATGCCAGACACTAAGTTGTGCCCTCATGGTCCTTCAACTTTACCTGAAAATAGTATCTATTATTTATTTAATCAATATTAGGTGTCAAATGTTTTACAAACATTGCCTAATTTTATCCTTGTGGAACCCTAGGAACTAGGGGCCATAGATTAAAGATGTGGAAACTAAGACAGATTAATAAGAAATTTACAGAAAAAGAAGTGAAGGAAGGAGGGAAGGAAAAGGAGAGAGAAAGAGAGGGAGAGAAAGAAAAAAGGGAGGAAAAAACAGAGGAAGAGATTCAAATGTTGGTGCCCTAACCTCCAATGCAATGGTATTTAGAGGTGGGGTGCTTGAGAAGCAATTTGATTCAGATGAAGTAATGGGCTGGGGGCTCTCATGATGGGATCAATGTCTTTATAAGAGGAGACACCAGAGAGCTTGTTCTTTCTGTCTGCTGTGTGAGGATACAGCAAGAAGAAAGCCAGGAAGAAAGCCCTTGCCAGAAACGGATCATGCTGGCATCCTAAACTTGGACTTCTTAGCCTCCAGAACTATGAGACAATAAATGTCTGTTCTTAAAGTCACCCAGTCTTTGGTATTTTCTGATGGCATCCCTAGCAAGTTAAAACACCATTCTTGATTTTCTAAAACTGATACCTGGAAGTAGAATAGAGGGAATTAAAAGAAAAGGTAATTAGCAGTGTCAGCATTTTAGCCCAGATATTAAAATGGGGATGACCTTTAGTTTCCTAAATTTTATGAAGGATTTGGAGAAAGATGAAGGATGTCATTATTTAAAAATATGTATCAGACTCTTGCCTTTTCCAAGAAGTCAGACACAGCTTTCAAATCCCAGGTATATCTGAAAGTGACTTTAGTCTGATCTTTACATGCCACTTAGAATTCCCAGGCTTGCCAGTGGAACATTTTGTAGTAACATTTAAAAATATAAACTTTTCATTTCTTGCCTGCAGTGAAGAGAGCTGATTCACGATGAGTTCCTCTGTCCCTCCCTTCACCATATGTCTCTTCTTCATTGTTGATTTCCTGTTGACATTAAAAGGAGCAACATACGAAGGAGTTAGAAGGAAAGCTTTAAATTTAACGATGAACTTTTTTAAAAGCATGGATCAGATTTTCTTACAAAGCCATTTAAAATGCATTGTAAATCATTTCTTTTGTATTTTGTAGAGATTTGTTTTGGAAGCATCAATATTCCCTTCTCCCCAGCCCCCAAAAGATTAAGAAAAAATATAAATAGATGTATTTTTACAATGTAATGAGATGAGAGGGATCCTGTGGGCAGCTGATAAGTCTTGCAGTTCACTAACATAGCCTATGAAATCCAGCTCTGATGTCAAGAGACTCTAAGCATTTTGTAATTCTTAATGGAATGTTTTCTTTGCCTCCCTCCTTCTTCCCTTTCTCCATTTGACAGCACCTATGCATGCCCATGCAAGACTATTTTTGAGATCTATGCTTTGGTTTTTTGTTCATTTTTGTCAGAAAATTCGGCCTATGCTTATTAGAGATCTACAGGAATTGTTTCCGCATTGTTCTAATGGATGCCTGGACAGAATACCTCCACAACGTGTTGCTGTTGGCCCAATTCTCTGTCACTAGCAAGTAGATTTCAGAGTTCATTTCTTGGCTCCTTTTTGTTCTTCCTTGATCCAAGTTCACACTGCATGATACATTTTAATTGTCATCTCAATGAGATGACTCAAATTTACATATTGATATATCTGTATCACAAAAAGATTGCAAATTGCATGCATTGTCAACATGAATTATAGATAGTATGCTATAAAAACAAAAATATTTTCTAATTAGTCTGACTTTTAGTAGAGAGGTCAAGATGAGATCATAATTAATCCAGGCATGAATTAACATAGCTGGAATATTTATCATGGGCATAGTCCCTCATCTGTCTTTGGCTATTTGGGGGAAAAGAAATACATGTTAAAGTGAAAATTAGTGGAGGAACTTTTCATTAGTCATATATTTTTAGTCAGTTTCATGCACAAGAATATTCATCTAAGCCATAGGAAACTGCCAATATTTGATCATTTTGATTGACCAAAAAAAGCTGACAATTTCAAATGGTGCAATACAGGTCATCAGTGTGGACAGATCAGACACAGTCCATGCTTCCAGGAAGCTTACATCCTAATGTTAACAGGTAAATACCGAAATAATTAAGATTGCTTTAGTGTAATGAGAGGCAGTGGGCAGAAGGGGGCATGAGAGGCTCTTTCAGATGGGCTGATCAGGGCAGGCCTCTGAGAAGACGTTTGCACAGTGGCCTGAATGAGATACAGCCAGACCACCATAAAGGTGACTTTACCTATGGAAGATCTGAGGCAGCAACAAGATAGGATTTTTGAGAAACAGAAAGGAGGCCAGCATCCATGAAGCAAAGAAGGATGAAAAATGAGAATGGAAATAAGAGGTCGGAGTGAAATGGATGTGCAGAATACTCAATGTCATTCTGATTTTTTTTCCACATGGCACTTTTAACTTTAGCCAATCTTTTTAAAATTACTTATTGTGGTGGGGGGTAGGAGGAGGTGGTTAGAAAATGTATGTTTAACCTATTCACTTGCCTTTATTTCTTGTTCCTTATGTTTCTTTATGCTTTCTAAGACATCATTATCCAAATCTCTATTATGCTTCTGTCATCTGGTTTACCCCCATGTTTCTTTCATGCCTTCTCCCAGAGGAATGACTCACAGTTTGCATATACTAGACCCAAATTTTTAGAGTACAACCAAAGTAAATCCACTTACAGACACAGGGGAAACATTGAGATTGCGGATGATCTTATTTTGTTTAATTTCTGGAAAACCAACTTAATTGAGATAAAGGAGGCATATTTAAAACCCAGAAAAGGAGACTTAGGACAATAGAAAGATTTAAATAGATACCCTTAGTGAACATAATTCAAATGCTCATTATTTACATTTTCTGCAACATCCCTGAATAGTTACCAAAGTAAAGAATTTTTTTAAAAGTATACTATAATTTACAATTTAGCAAACTATAAATTATAATTTATAATTTTAGTGTGACTAAATTAGAATTTGAGAAATACCAAGTTTAACATGTTTGTACAAATTTGTCATTTAGGATTTAAATTATATTTCAAGGTGGAAGAAGAGAGTGCTTCTGATTACAAATGGAGAAGTGGTAGAATTCTCACTGGCCACAAGAGGTCTGCCTTTGATTCTCACAATTTCACATGGGATCTCTCTCTTAAACCTTCAGTACTATGATTGACATTTAAGGGACAGACAGTAAACATTTGTATACCAAATGAAGGAATCAAATATTGAAGGTAGAACTTATAAATGTAATGCAAATATAAATGTTATATGTTAAAATTATCTTTATGAGTAAGGAAAATTCTAAGCTTACTCTGTGTTTACACCACTAAGAATGGATGATTATGAGTTCATTTAAATGTTTGAGTTTTAAGTGTCACTTTGCATTACATGTGTTTCCTTAAAGGAATGTAATTTTGGCTCATGTGATCAACTTGATATATGAATTTTATATGGTTAAAGAATCTATTGGCAATCTGTCTCTTCATTGGTTTACTTTTAAAGATTGATTCTTCTGGAAAAGGGAATATTTTAGATTGCTTCATAAAATTAGTAAATTAAATGTGTAAATGAAACCATTTGTTCATTATCATGTTACTCAGAGTTGGCATAGAACATACACGGAACTAATATTTTCATTGGCACACTTTTCCATCAACTACTGCCACCTTCCAGGAATGTTAAATTGATCAAGTTAGTACAAACTAGCCATAAAAAATGGATAAAACTTGCTTGTCCATTTCAAAGCACCTTAACTTCATGAAAATGACAAAGTTTTATTGTTCTCTGACAGGCCTTCCTTCTGAATTAGATTACTTACCCATAAGACTACCTATGGAATTCCAGAATAAAATTCTAGTGTAGAAAAAATGTTTAAAGTAATTTGAGAAAATACGTTAAGAAGTTCAAACGATGCAAAAAGCCCGTGAATTTTTCCATAAGCTTCAAAAACAGCAGGCATGTTACAACATCTCATACAATGAAATTTCACATGTATGGGTTTTTCTCAAATACTGTAGTAACCATTTATTCAGAGAACATACATATCATTTTTTGTCATCTAATTTTATTAAAATACTTAGATTTGACAAAATACAGAAATTTAGCATGATTCCATAGAGCTCTATTTTCTAGTTGAATTTGTTTTAATGCCAAGTGTGTCACTAAGAAACAAAGTCAATGGGCACATCTGCTTTGGGGCATTTGTATATTTTTATAAATAGTCATAGAAGCATTTGTTAACATTCTGTGAGAGGCCCCCTTTGTTTGCAGAGATTTACCAGGTGTTCATTACCTTTTGTTTTCATCTCTAGATATCCCTTAGTAGATATTTCTGTATTTATCAATCCACCTCAGTACCATGGTAACTCAAATTTTAAAGTAACAATGAATGAGACTTTACTAATGTCAGATTTGCAAGTCCAAATAAAATATGTCTATATATTTTTGGTTTACATATTTATTCTTTCTAAATATTTCAGTTGATTGATAAGGCATAATTTGTCTCATGAAAACCCTTGTCTTTTTCCCAAAGGATGGCATTTGCTTATTTTCCCTGAACTTTTGGTATGTTTTAAACAGTGTTTGAAGTTTATTATGAGTGCTCATGAAGTTTTAGTTTAGCTCTAGCAATTTCTGGATTGTTTTTGACCTTCAGACTTTGTGGATACAGGCAAACCTTATTTTTTTAAATGAATGACTTTGTATTTAAACAATAAGTTTTAATTTTTTCACAAAGTTTTATGCTTTGTTCTATTTTGTTGTATTTTTGCAGATCTACTGTTATTGTTTTGTTTAATATTTTTTAAATGTCATTTTTAAAAAACTCATGGTCCGCATTCTAGCCTGGGAGATAGAGCGAGACACCATCCAAAAAAAAAAAAAAAACAAACAAACAAAAACAAAAAAACATTGTCCATTTCTCCTGAACTTTCAACAAGTCTTTTTTTCTATAAATACCTTCCAAGTTTTTAATGGCTATTATTTATATGAATGAAATAGTCTCAGAAAAAATAAGTCTATACATGTGTGTGGTGTATATCTACTGTAGAGAACAAGGATCCCGTTTAAAGAAATGTCATATTGATTAGATACAATTTTAACTTGCTGGAAATTACTTTCTAAAAATATTATTTTCTAAATCTTCCTGTCCATAAGTCAGTTTGTAAAGGGAAAAGCCACTCTCAATACATAGAAATTCCTTTTAGTGAGTTCAATTTCAAGCCCCTAAGAAATGCTTTAGAGTCTTTCAAATATCCAAAAAGTTAACCGATTTTATATGAACACTTTACATGAGAAAGTGGTACCTTTGCTGAAAACTTAAAGTAGTAAATGGAGAAAACTCCAGTGTAGCGTTATTTCCAGCTACACTGAACTGCAGAGTCCATGCTTTTTCATATGTCCCTTTCTCTGCCTGCCTCTCCCTCCTACCCCAATCCTTTGTATGACCATGAGTTTTTCAAGACTCTTCTGTACTATCCCTGACAATTCAGTTTGGGATTTGCTGTCACCTTAGGAGCTTCTCTGGAAACCTGTGATTTTTTTCCTGTTAGACTAGTGTGTGAATGAGTGTTTTGCTCAGTGTGCCTTTATGTATTGTGAGCTTCTTGAGAGCAGGGATGCTGCCGTCTTCACCATTGCATTCTCAGTGTGTGGTGTGGTGCCTAACCCATGGCAGCTGACTTCGGCTTAACCAACACATGCTTGAACAAAGCAGCTCCAAACCTGGGATGCGGAGGCAGTAGGGAAGGAAAAGATGTCACCAGGACTGCTGGCAGATGAGCACAGAGTTGAGTACAACCTTCACTGTGTAGGAGGCAACATAGATGGGGAAGATTTATAAATGATGTATACAAAGACAGATTCAAAGCTAGCAAAAGAATGAATGGAGAGACTGGGGAATCAGATTCTTTAGAAAACAGGGAATTTTGTGTCAGAAAAGATGGTAGAGGAAAAACAGTTTTGCAAAATAATCATATTTCACTAGATTTGGCAGTGTATTGTCCAATCAGAGATGACCTGGAAAGATGCACTGAGTAAGATGGTATTAATGAGAAAGGATCTAGAGTTTGACGGGTAGGGCCATTTGCATGCTGGTGATAACTAAAATTGTAAGGAACATGTATTTAAAGTAGCTTCAGATTTTGGAAATTGATTGAAGAGGAAAAGAAAAAGAGGGAGAACCTTAAACCGTAACTTAAGAAACAAGAACTGGGCTCTAGAGAGCAGGAAATAATACTTGGCTGAAAAGCTACTGGTGCATAATAAAAAGATTACCTGTTATTTGATAATGATGATAAAAAATACAATGATAAGCAGCGCATATGGGCCAGACTTATATTATTTCATTTAAACCCCAAAACAACTGTCTGGGGAAGATTTCATTGTTTTTCCCAGAGAAATCAACAGTTACAGAGAGGCAGGTAAATTGCCCAGGGTCTCAGAACTGGTAAATTTAGGAGTTAGGAGTAGAGCCCAGGTAGAGGCACTCCAGAATCTGAATCTTACCTGCCCTCTATAGTCTAAGCTTTAACCAAACACTATGTAACATTTTTGGTATAGCTGTCACGAGCTTAAGAAGGATGTTTATTTTATCTCCATCCTTAGAAAATCTGCAAGATAAGCAGATTTCAACCCTCAATTGAAAGGCACAGACAGGCTTAAAGAAAGCAGAGATTTTCCCTGAGAATCCACAGCCTGTAAATGATTGTGATCCGGCCTGAACCAATAGCTTTTAGTTTTAATAACATCACAGGTTCTACTAAACCATGCTACCTCCTTGGGTGGTGTTCCTTCAGGAAAAGGATATTAATGTCAGTATTTTAATATAAAACATTAAGAGTATGTGTCTCTGTTAATGTACATATACATGTCCTGTAACCGATTAGGACCCATTTTTTTTTCATTTTCAAAGGTCATAGGAAAAATTATATTCTTACACAATGAGTCTGTACATCCAGAGAATCAAAAATATGTGGTGAAAAATTTGTCATTATAGATTCTAAAAGTTGAAAGCATATGGCTGTGTTTTAAAAACTTATCTACGTGATGTGCTTATGAGTATGGTATTTTGTGTCCAAAGTTAATTAATAACAGCTGCAGGCCAGTGTTCTTGTAGGAGCTCTCATTTTTTCCAACATTGTTGGTGTCTTTGAACAAGTGAAGTGAAGCCACCCCGGGAAAGCCAGGGAAAGCTGTGAATTTGCATTGTTTTCTTTTCTTTTCTTTTCTCTTCTTTTCTTTTCTTTTTCTTTTTCTTTTCTTTTCTTTTTTTTTTTTTTAACCTTTCTAACAATGGGTGATAATCACTACTGGTAATAGTCTTCTAAAAACTTCCCAGTAATGATTAGATACTATGAATAGATTATTGCTTTTTCTCTCCAATTCTTTTTTTCCCCAACTACATATAGAATGTTATTGAAATTCATGTCTCTTAATCAATTGTTCTCTATACTTTTTACTGTGCCTCTCTTCATTTCTAAGTCTTCTGACCTAAATTACAAACTTGAAGGACTTGGAAGAGAAGAAAACCCATTTTGAGTTGCTACCCCATGATCCATATTGTGCTAATTACTTCTCACTCATCTCATTCACAGTACAACAATGCAAAGTCTGCACGTTCATAGTCGTTCACAGCAAAGAGAAAGCTGAGGACTAAGTCTCACAGGGAGTAAAAGAAGTAGATTTAAACCCATGTTTGACTCTTAATGTCATATGTTTGATCTCTGTACTTAGAGCTCTTGGATTCAAATTTATTTTTAGTATGTATTTTTAAAGTTCAGATTGTAAAATGTAACCGTGATCAGAAGTAATTACTATTTTGCAGAGCACACACACATGTACACAGAATATCCCACATAAATATACAGAATAAAGGAAATGCCTGCATACCTGCCACTCAGGGTGAGATGGAGCCCTGCCGTCATGCCACATGAGTCCCCTGGTGCCTTTTAAACTGTCATATCCACTGTTGTTTACCTAGGGGAAAATACTATCTTAACTCATGGTAGTCACTTACTTGCTTTTCTCTTCCTCAAAATGTGTTTTGAAGTTTTTCATTATTGTTAACTCAGAAAACTTAGTTGTATTCGTGTGAGGAGAACTGATACTCACTAGGAAAATATGCTGAGATATATTTATTATATATTGTTTGCTGTTTCACACTAAAAATGTTGGGTTCTATAATACGGACTCAAAAAGTGATATCTAGGCCTTTGAGTGCCCCTAAGTGGCCATAATAGAAAATACAGTATTTTACAATTCTTGGATCATCTCTCCTTCCATCTAACAGCTAGACTTTCCATTGGGTTCTGGCCTGACTTCTGTAGTATTCTGCATCCTTTTTTCCATTAAACAAGAGCTTCCAGGACTATAATTTGACTCTGCTAATGGAAGGGCATTTGTACAGTATTAATTTTAAATGGGAAATTGCTGACATGCTAAAGTGGCATCTATCCTGCTCACCAGTTGAAGTCCACTTTAGCCCTGGTCACTGCAGTTGTCAGTATCAATTGGGGATTAGGAGGGGCTGTGGCCTGAGAGCTGCTGGCTAGCAAATCACATCACTTTTCCTCCATATTCACGGAGCTTTGTGTCTTAGGAAGTCAGTCCATTTGCTGTGGTTTTGTTATGAGCTGTCAGGTCCTCTATGGCACAGATGGATGTTTTGACTTTGACATTCTTTTGAAGCTGCTTCATGGGGATCAGGCTGCCTCTTAAACACATGAAGTTTGTGGACATATCCTGGGCACACAGAGGTGCTTTTCAAAATAGACGGAAAGTAATTTTATATCATTTAAAGACTGGTTTTCGGTGGGAGTTTATTGGTTCCTCTGCTTGTTTCCTAATCAAGGCAGAAATTTTTTTTTTTCATATGTTTCCATGAAGTTTCCTATGCAATCCCAATTTTTCTAAATGTTAAAATGTGGATGGTAATTTAAGTCATTATTCTATATTTGGAAAGACACTGTCTTTTCTCATGGAAAATTTAGTTCATTCTTATTTTCAGCAAATATTTATGAAGGAGCCTATTCTATTTCACAGTTATTGACATAAATGAAGCAAAAAGTTTTCTGTCTTCCTGGCACTTACATTTGATGGTGCAGAACCTAGAAGTAATCATTACATACATGAATAAATTTTTGAGAAGCAAATGAGATCATTTCAGATAACATTAACAGGAAGTAAATAAAAGAGGGTTATGGGATGGAGTGGGAAAAGGGGAGAGCTATTTTAGACAGGAGGATCAGAGACAGCCTCTTTGAGAAATGAATATTTCGGCTGAATCCCAAATGCAGAGAAGGAGCAAAGAATCAACTGCATTTGAGAGCGAGAGAAATCAGGAAATGGAAAATCCCTGTGCCATAAATTTATATTGTTGTTTCCGAGTAACAGAAATAGCAATGAGTGAAGAAGAGAGTAGCAAGAAATGAAGCTGGAGGGTGAAGAGGGACCAGCTCTAGTCGATCTCTTTAGGCCATGCTTGGATTTCATCTGCTGGCAGTGGACATCAGTGGAGAGTATTAAAATCAATCTATCATATTCTAAATAAATGAGGATAACAGATTATATTTTTATTTAGTGCCTTTGAAGAAAAACTAAAATTAAACCAACCAGGAAAAGTTTATATGAGTTTTTTACAATTATACAGAACATAAGATGTTGGCTGTATCGTACTGAAAGAAACACAGACTAAGCAGTCTGGGAAGTACATTGTAAGAATTACTATTTTTAGATTAGCATACTTTTTTAAATTCTTTTTTTCTTGTTTCTTTACACATGTTCTGTACTGTCGTATATTACGTTAATAATTTTCAGATTTAGGGTATATCTTACAAGCTAGACCATTGGAGTTGCAGGCTCATACTCAGCTATGTGAATTTGGTCCTAGCATCGTCACTTGCTATTATGCCCTTGACTTTCTTGAGGGATATTCTAAGATGCTGCTGAGACATCTACTCTTGTATTTATGTAGAAATGTTTTTGAGGACATTATGCACTGTTTTCTCATGTGGCCTCTCAGGCAGATGCACTCTCTACTGCAGTGTCAGGGAAAAAAGTGTGTTTTTCCTGGATAGCTGGTATGTTTTAATATCGAAGACAGAACATCTTTTCTCTTTGCCAAGAACACAACTAAATTTATAGTTCACCTCTTACTTGGGACAAGACTTACTGTGAGTGAATAATCCTTAACTTAACCTTCACCACAAGTTACTTACCTATTTATTTATGTATCCTGTTGTATAAAACACATTTCCTTAAACTACCTAGAATCATTTCTGCATTCAATAACACATTGTATAAGTACCATACAACTTGCTCATGCTCCCGCCCACGGGGCCTCATATTCTCATTACAGCTTACTGCTAACAAGGACATGACACTTTCTTTAGGCCTTTACTTTCCTTAGAGCAGCAGGCCATGTGTATCCCAGGAGTGATACACACTTCCTTTTTACCACGGGCTCTACGTTGAGATCCACATGTACATCTATACCATCGACAGACACACTTGACACTCACTAACTCTTTTCTTGTATGTCAACTAACTGTCCAGAAGAAACCCAACTTTCTGTGTCTTAACAGACTGTTTGGTTGCTAAAGATGGCGATATATCAAAATAGAAGCACTTAGTATTTGAACCGTGTTATGTTGGCAGCCTGAGATCGGATCTAAGGCATCTACACTTTCCCCATGTTTGTAAGTTTTCTCAGGTCCCAGAAATAATGTTAACGAATGGGTTTTCCTCTCTCAAATCATATCTTCTTCAAGGTCCTTTCTAAAATAATACCTTCTTTTACTATCAGAAAAAAATAATGCAATAAGGAGACACTTTTACTAATTGAAAAAAGTTGACTTTACATGTCAAGAACATAGACTGTTTTGGAAGGGGATGGAGTAGGCAGGCGAGGTGGACTGGGAAAATTGGATGCTAAGAAGTAATATTGTGCCTCTATATGTAAAGCAAGTCTTTGTGGGTTTTTTTGTTTTTGTTTTTGTTTTTTTAAGACAGAGCAGCTATCCCCAGAGCAGCCCGCCTGGCAAAAGCAGGAATGGAAGGGCTAAACGCGTCTTTTATGGAAGTCAGATAAATTTCATGCTCTTTAACATCGACTCTGACTGCAGGCCTTTCGCTGCAGTCTGGCTCCTTCCCCAGTGGGAACAAAAAAGGAAAAGTGATTAAAGTTCCCTCAGTCATAGACGGCAGGAGGCAGTGGTCTTGGCATCTTCTGCAGAGGCAGAGGGAGAGTGCTTTAACAAGACTTGTGAGAGTTCTTTGAAGAAAAGAAGTTAAGACTGGAAGGGTTGGTCAAGGTCCACCGTAACATTTGTTCATTTCCTCTACTTCATATGGCTTATTTGACTTCTTGCAATAACGTCACCCTCTTCATTAAAATGTCCCTGATAATAGGAGGAAAGTGAAGTTGAACTCTGGCTGGGACCAGGGTTCCGCATGCTCTACTGTGAGTAGGAGTGTTTGGAACGTGATTATTGTAAGACATTCCAATTGATATAAATGATAACTAAATCTCTGTGTGTGTGTGTGTGTGTGTGTGTGTGTGTGTGTGTGTGTGTGTGTGTAAGTACATCTCTGTGTGTGTGTGTGTGAGAGAGAGAGAGAGACAGACTCAGACAGACACAGAATATGAGTGAATGAAGGAAGGAATGCAGGAGAGAAATTTTTCTGTCTGTGAGGTGGCTGCAATTTTGGCTGGGCAGAACTGCCTTTGCCTTCAGTGAACTGGCTATAGCTGCTCACTGCAACCCCTCCCCATCCTCTAGGACAAAACCACTGGACGTTTCTCTCTTTCTGTCTCTCTCTTTAAAAAGACAGAAAGAAAAAAAAAAAAAGGTTTGCAATCAGTATTCAGACATTCTTATAACTAATAGGATTAGGGGCGTTACAAAGGGATTTGAACAAGATAATTAGTTTACTGCTTAGTCCACAGTGAAGCAAGAAAAATCCTTCTGAGAAAAGGCAGACAAAATAGGTCAGAAAATGTGTGGGAAATGAGGTAAGACCTCTCAACAAGGACCACAATCAACTGGAATATTATGAAAGGACTCCTGAGCCTTCATTCATAGCTGCAGACTGTTTGCCTTTTTTCTTTTTTTTAAATACTTGGCCACCAGAGGTGTGAAGCAAAGTGACTTACTTAATTTTAGAGTTAATAGGTGTTGTTCCTGGACCCTGAGTATCCTGTTCCAAGTGCATAAATGCTGCCTTCAGAGTATGTCTCACAACGTGATGTAAGAGGAATGTTTTGGAAAATCTGAAGAGCTCTTATCAGGCATTTTACAAGCTGGAAAAAATTATACAATTAGGAGAACTCTTAAAAAACTGAAATTTTCTTGAATAGATTCATTACCTTAATTGCAAAAATAAATCTTGAAAACAGAAATGTGAGGGGTGTGTTCTTTGCTTAATTAAAGTACTTAAGTGATTTGCACAGTTTTCACTGTGGTAGAATATGCTTAAGAAGAATCATTTGAATTTTAAAAATTCACAAAGATGATTTTTTTTTCTTCATAGCCACATTGCATTCTCACACTTCCTCCTCCACTTCCTAAAAACTAGTGCTGTCAACTGTACTGTTGCTATCTGTGAGTTTAAGGTATGCTTCCAAAGGAATGCTAGAAAAAAATATATCTTCAGACTGTGTGTGTGTATGTGGATACCACATACTTTATTTAGCTAGCTTCTGAATCTTACAGCAACCACCAGCCAGATGAAAGCCACCAGAAGCTGTTAGAATGCCTTTGGCTTGGGATAGGCACTGTGTTGACTTAAGACTGGTAGAGGAAACAGTCGGCGTTTCTGCCTAATGAACTACACAGCGACACAACAGAGGTGGCCTTTCATTATCTATCTATGGGTGAAAGGTTAACTGACAAGAGAACTTGTTAGACACACAAGCAATTAAACCCTATAATAACATATTGTTAACATATGACATAATGATTAACTTAAATAAAGAAGCCCAGATATATGTTTTCAGATTCCCAGAGTGTGCTGTGTTTATATTCCTGTCTCCCATTTAGAATGGTAGGCTGCACAGTGTTGGACAGGATACATTGCATATTCTTTTCATGTCACAATAAAATGTCATGTTATTTTCCTTCTGTAAATATACGAAGCTATTTTTTGCCATTGTATCCTGAGACCAGGGTTTAGTTTTAGGAAACAGTTTGAAACTACCCTCTTAAAAAGGGAATAGTAATTCAGGGCCATGTCCTATGGTTGGGCAAGTTACTCCCTGAACAAAGGTGCCCAACCAGCCAGTGAGTTTTTAACTCCGGCTTTCCCTCTGTTTGCAGAACCGTCTTTGCAATTTATCTGTAATTTATCTGCCTCTTTGTGATTACTTCAAACATGCTCTATATACTATCGTGGATTTTAAGTTATAGGTACTCATCTTTATTTACTGTGAGTGATACATATGTTTAGAGGGTCAAGTTCCCTAAATGACTAATTCTGACCCCCCAAATCTTTCTATTAATAGATGGTTTTAGAAAGAGTTTTTTTTTTTAAGCTTCACTTTGAAGACTCAGAACTTAAAATATGCTTATCTATAATTTCAATTGAATTAAAAGGTTCTAGACTCCCTTGTGGATAAAGCTTCATGTTTTGCACTTGGAGAAATACTAATATGAATAACAGTGTTTCTGACCTCCAGGGAATGGCTGTCAGGGGAAGGCAGATACTGACCTTAAAGGGAATGACACAGCACAGGTTGGGATGCATGCAGGGAGTGGGAAGAAGTGAAATATGAAAATGAAGAAGGAGGCCAGGTGCAGTGGCTCACACGTGTAATCCCAGCACTTTGGGAGGCAGAGGCGGGCGGATCACCTGAGATCGGGAGTTCGAGACCAGCCTGACCAACATGGAGAAACCCCATCTCTACTCAAAGTACAAAGTTAGCTGAGCATGGTGGCACATGCCTGTAATCCCAGCTACTCCAGAGACTGAGGCAGGAGAATTGCTTGAACCCAGGAGGCAGAGTTTGTGGTGAGCCGAGATCACACCACTGCACTCCAGCCTGGGTGACAAGAGCGAAACTCTGTCTAAGAAAAAGGAAAAGAGGAAGGAATGGCTTTTGTAGTGTTTTAAGAAAACTGCGCTTCACCATTAAGACAAGAAAAGAGTCTTATGACTAGAGGTGGATGAGCAGAAGCCCTGGGAAAATGTTGAGGGATATGAAGACAGCGGGAAGTATTTTCAGTAAATGGTTGGATTGGATCATAGATGGATGGAAACTGGCAAGATATAAATGGAAATGTAGGTAGATGCTTTAATTGGGGGCTGAATTGTAGAGATTTGAAGAAACAATTTGGAACTAGGAAGTCTGTTTAGAAAGCTAATATGGTAGCCCAGGGGAAATGTGATAAGACCTGACCAAGAGGAGTGATGGTTGAAATGGAAAGAAGTGTATGGAAGCAAGGTGCATGTCAAAGTTATCTAAATTCTAAAAATTGAGAACATATGGCATATAGAATTGTCTTCCACATATTTGCTTACCACTGTACCATAAGCATATTTCCATATTATTCATTATTTATAGAATTATTAATTTAGTTACTGTCCGATGGTCCTAAACTGTAATATATATATATATCCTATCTTCTATTAGTGGACATTTAACTTGTTCTATACGTTTATTAAAATAAAAAGGTTTTTTTCCTCATAAAAATGTGTGGCAACATTGCTCCTTATTTTCTTGGACTAAATTCCTGAGATCATTCATTCATTATTTCACTCAGTTGTGAGAAAGCGTGTATGGGCAGGCTTTTCCTAGGGAAAGGATTTTAAATGCTCTCTGGAGTGTAGGTGGCTACAATTTCTAGTTGGTATGACAACCAGTGGTCCTTGCACACAGCAGATACTGATTGATCCCCTGCATTCAAGGCACTGTCCTTAACTCCACTGGGAGAAAAATTAAAAACATGTGGTGTTGGACTTCAAGGAGTTTGCAGTTTAGTAACACAGCACAATTTAATAATGAAATGAGTATGGCTAAGAGAATACATGCTTAAGGCTTTCGAGTTGAGTGTTAAAAAATTTGTAATTAAATGAGTGTAGTTCAAAGGATAGTGCTGTAAGATTTTAGAGAAGGGACTAAACATCATGGACTGGAGCAGTTGAGAAGGGCCACACTGAATTGGTTCTGGAAAAAGCAGGCATGCCTTCATTTAGTAATGGACAGGAAATTTCATTTAGTGCAGGCTAAGGAAATTCCATATGAAAAGAACATGAATAAAATCTTAAGAAATTTTTCTAGAAAGTTTTTATTTGAAGAATAATAGGGTGTTGGCTCTAACTGGATCAGAGCATTCCAAATGAAGTCATAGGTATAAGCAAATAGGTAAAAATGGATTGTGGCATGCCTAGAAGGTCAGGCTAAATGTTAACTTTATCCTGTCGTGAAAAGTCAACCAGATAAATGTAACTTGCATTTGTGGGATGACTATGAGTACATGTAAGGATTTATAGAGATCTGAATTATAGAGTCAATTAAAGACTTGAGTACAAGATAGTTTTTGAATGAGTGGCTGAATGAGCTGATGTTACTGAGTGCCTGCTTTGTACCAGGGTATGTGCCATGCTTCTTACAAAGTGTAACTCACTCAGTTGAAGTTAGTCAATTTTGTTACCTTGGAATCTTCTTGAATATAGTAAGCATCCAGAAGACAAAAGTCCTGATGTTGTAAGACTTCAGTTAAGTAGATTATCAGAAATAATTATTTTCCAGAGTAAAGAATTAAGAATCAAAATAATAAGATGACCCTCCCCTGCACAAAATATGCAGTAGCTTCCCCAAAGTCACACTACCTCTTTACACATACAATCTAAGTAAAAACTGTATGCTTGTTAGGCAAACAGTGCCTCAGTACATGTACCTAGCCCCCTTCCTTCTACCATATTTCCATGGCTAGGCCTCTAAGGTATGGAAAATCTGGAATGATCCCACCAGGCCTTGTGTTTTCCGGAATTTCCTAGATTTCAGGATGCTCTTCATTTTAAGACCACTGTAGTATGCAGTCTGCAAGCATCAAAACTTATTACCCAGAGTGGATTGCTTACTGGAAAATATTGCACTTTTTAGGTTATTTGTCTTCTGATTTTATCAATATAAAACATCAAATTAATTCAAATCACACATTTAGATTGAGGTCTACAAACTGTAGCCTAAAGTGAAATCCTGCCTTTTCCTGGATTGGTAAATAAAGTTAAATTGGAACACAGCCACAGTAATTTTTTCGTGAGTAGTTGATGACTGCTTTCAAGGCACAGCCATGGAGTAGAGAAATTGCTACAAAAGATACGGCCCGCAAAGCCTAACAAATTTACCGTCTGGACCTTTTCAGAAAAAGTTTGCTGACCTTTGATTTAGGGTCAAAATAATTTTGTTGCTCTCTTTTGGTCATGATCAACAACACTTAAATTGATGAGTAACAGCCTCCTTTGTAAAACTAGGCAAAGTCTAAAAATGAGAGGGAATGGAAAATGCAAACTATTGAATCACCGCAGAGTTAGTTACAAGGATTAATGAGATAACATATGTAAAGCATTTAGAAAATGGCTTGGAATGCAGTAAGCACTTAATAAATGTAAGCATTTTGTCTCATTCACTTAGTGATCTCATATAATTTCTTGGTTTTTTAATTCTGTAATGACTCCCAAATTTATCTTTAGTCAGGACCTGCTCTGTAAAATCCAGACTCATATACCACCGCCGCCCCCGCATCTCCATTTGGATGTCTGCTAGGCAGAATCTCCATCTTAACATGTGCGAAACTGAATTTCTGGTGCCGTCTCCCAAGCTGGCTTCTCCTGCAAATTTTCCTTCTCATGAATGTCATCTTCTCCTTGCTGAAGTCAAGAAACTAGGAAGTCAGGCCAGATGCAGTGGCTCACACCTGTATTCTTAACACGTTAGGAGGCCAAGGCCTAAGGATCACTTGAGCCCAGGGGTTTGAGACCAGCCTGGGCAACATAGGGAGACCCTGTCTCTACAAAACATTAAAAATTATCTGCGTGTCGATGTGTGCCTCTGTGGTTCCAGCATCCAGAGAAGCTGGGGTGGGAGGATCCCCTAAGCCAGGAAGGTAGAGGCTGCAGTGAGCCATGATCACACCACTGCATCCCAGCCTGAGTGACAGAGTGAGACCTCAACTTAAAAAAACCCAAAGTAGTCCGGGGCGGTGGCTCACTCCTGTAATCCCAGCACTTTGGGAGACCGAGGTGGGTGGATCACGAGGTCAGGAGATCGAGACCATCCTGGCTAGCATGGTGAAACCCCGTCTCTACTAAAAAATACAAAAAAAATTACCCAGGCATGGTGGCGGGCACCTGTAGTCCCAGCTACTCGGGAGGCTGAGGCAGGAGAATGGCATGAACCTGAGAGGCAGAGCTTGCAGTGAGCTGAGATCGTGCCACCGCACTCCAGCCTGGGTGACAGAGTGAGACTCTATCTCAAAAAAAAAAGTAAAAACTAAGAGTCATCCTTGACTCCCCTCTTTACCTCATACCGCATGTCCAGTCCTGAAGCTAGTCCTGAATACTCTAAATTCATAGTATATCCAGTATCATATCACTTCTCAACATCTCCATTGCCTGATTCAAGCTACCTAAGCACTCACCCCAGTTCTGGAATACTCTCTTATCTGGTCTTTCTACTTCCACTTTACCTCCCTTCTTGTGATTCTCCAAACAGTATCCAAGGTAATCCTGTTTAAAACATAAGGTAGACCATGTTACCTCTCTGCTCATACTTTGCAGTTGCCTCTGTATTAGTCCATTTTCATGCTGCTGATAAAGACATACCCAACACTGGGCAATTTACAAAAGAAAGGTTTATTGGACTTACAGCTCCACATGGCTGGGGAGGCCTCACAATCGTGGCAGAAGGCAAGGAGGAGTAAGTCATATCTTAAGTGAATGGCCGCAGGCAAAGAGAGAGCTTGTATGGAGAAATTCTCATTTTTAAAACCATCAGATCTCATGAGACCCATTCAGAATCATGAAAACAGTATGGGAAAGACCCACTCCCATGATTCAGCCATCTCCCACTAGCTTCCTCTCACAACGCATGGGAATTATGGGAGCTACAAGATGAGATTTGGGTGGGGACACAGCCAAACCATGTCAGCCTCCAAGCAGCCTACTGGCTCCAACACCAGCCCCTAGCTTAATCTTGGCTCCCACAGTCTCCGTGACTTCCCTCTCTGATTTCATTTCCTGCTGTTAACATTCTGATCTCTCTGTTCAACGACACTTGCCCCTTTTCTGTTATCACAACATGTCAGGAATATTCCCACCCTGGGGCCTTTGCACTGGCCATTTGTGCTGTCTAGAATATTCTTCCCTAGGCAATGTGCTACTTACTTAATGTGGTTTATGTGCCTTTTTCCAGATGTCACCACTGTTGACACGCCTATATAAAATTATATTCCTTTGACCCCTTACTTCATATTCACCTTCCCTGCTTTATTTCTCTCCATAGTTTCTTGTTGTCTGACATACTATATTGTTTACTTATCTGCCGTTGTCTCTCTTCTCTCATTAGAATGTTAGCTCTCTAAGGGCAAGTTTTAACAGCTGTTTCCCCAGAAAATTGAGCAGGGCTTTACACGTAAAATGTACTTAATAAATATTTATTGGATGAGTTATTATTTCCTTTATCATTTTCAGGAAACTTTCATTGAACATTTACCATGTGTTAAACACAATACTGAAGTATTAATTATATCTTACATGTAAGACACATAGAGGTGAAATGCCTTGTTCTAGGCCATTGCATTAGTTTGCTAGAGCTTCTATAACAAAGCACAATAAGCTTTGTAACTTAAAGACATTTATTGTCTCACAGTTCTGGAGTCTGAAATCCAAGATCAAGGTGTCCACAGGGTTGTCTCCTTCTGAGGGCTTGAAGGAAGACTCTGTCCCGTGCCTGTCTCTTAGCTGCTGGTGGTTTACCAGCAATCTGTGGTCTTCCTTGGCTCATAGAAAAATAATTTCAATTTCTGCCTTCATCTTCATATGATATTCTCTCTGTGGTCTCTGACTCTGTGCCTGAATTATCCCATTTTATAAGGACACTGATAATGTCGGGTTAAGGCCCACCCTAATGACCCTGTTTTAACTTGAAGACTTCTGCAAAGACCCATTTAAATAAGGAGATATTGAGGAGAGCAAGTCAAGTGATGTGAATTGGGAGGTGTGAGGGAAGAGCAATTCCATTTATAATAGCCATTGATTTCATTAATGGCAGGCCTTTGATTCAAACTTGGATTCTAAAACTCACAATCTACTAATATTTGAACCCATACAAAGATTTAGTAATATATATTAAGTGCCTGCTTTGTGCCATGAACTCTGTTAAGAACCATAGATTATAGAGTTCAGCTCCTGCCCTTGAGGAACTCACCACATAGCAGGAGAAAAAGACATCATAGAGTTAAGACCTATTGACTTAAACGCACACAGAAAGCGGATCACTTGCCATTTTTAATTATATAAAGTTTTCCATCTATTAGGCTTATTTTGCCAAAGCCTTCTAATGAAATAGTTATACCATTTAATTTAAATTTCAGTGGGGTTGCCAGAAGTGCAATTAATTGTTAAAAGTTCCAACTATGAAATTTTGCTTTGGAAAGCAGTCTGCCCTATCTTTATATACCATTTAATTTGATCATATGCTTGTCATCCTGGCAGAACATCTTGATATACTTAAAGAAACATGGTTAGGGGAAATAAAAAAAATGTTGTCGGTACTACACTGTAGGGTTTCCAAATACAAATGTTAGCATGATTGGGTTATACCGATTCATCATTACGTTGCATTTCCCTGGAGTTGAAACTACATCTGGGCTTGGCAGGGATGCATTATCACCAGTCAGAGTGGGGACCATGTGTCAGTCTCTCAAAGAAGATATATGGTCTTGTGTACTATTAGGATTGGATATGCTTATGTTGCAGACTTTAAATCAATTTCTGAATCCTTTCTACAGATGTTGACTGCTGCAGGTCTGTAAATAGCATAGTATATTCTGAACTTCAGCTGATATATACAGCCTTAAAAAAAAAAAAAAAAAAAAAAGCAATGCTGAGATACAGGGCCGTAGAAAACAACACAATGAATAAAAATGGGACAGCTCAAAATTTGCTGAAATGATCTCATCTGTTTAATGACATTGTTTACACAAAATTACCTTTGAATTTGAAGTTGCCATTTTCTCAGATCAGTGTGGAATTGTAGTAATTTTAAAATTCTGGAAGTTTCTTTTGTAACCTTTATTATTTGATATGTATTGGATTTATTTGTAAGATGTCAATAGATTCCATTTCTTAAATATCCAACTAGAATGCATTTAATTGTTGTTTTAACATTTGCGAGTGTGTTGGGCATAATTTTTAAGAGACTCGTCTGTTGAGAAGTTATGCACAAACACTGATGACCAGGCCTTTACAAAACATTTTGGCCTTTATTTACATTCTGGGTACAAGATTTTTCACTGCAATTAAAACTATAACCCTAGCTTTACTGAAATATCTTTCTGTTAGCAAGACTTTTTATTCAGAGCCACAATGGGGTTAATTGAAAATGGCCAAAGCCTCCAAAAAATAAAAATAAATAAATAACAGCAAACTTTTAAGTAATACACAATGTGCTTTTAATACTGACTTTAAATCCTCCCTCAACCAGGAACTCGTGAAAACATGTGGTCACTGTGGCAAAAGGGGACTGCTGGGTCCTGGTTTAGTTGACATTCTCTTTTTTTACAACCTGGATTTTATATCATTCACTGATACTTTCTTTAAGCTCATACATTTCGTGCTCCTGGCACAGGTTACTGTTTTCTTAACATCAAATCTTTATGGCACTGGCAAAAAATTTTCAATCTCCTACTTAAATTTGATTCAACTACACAGTTTCACTATATCTAACAGTTTTTCTAGATAAGCTTGCTTGCCCCCAATGTGGATTTGCTGCAAAATAATGACTGCAGTAAGCTGAGGAACATGTTCCCCTATCCAGTCTCTCTCTCTCACTGTCTCTCTCTCTCTCTCTCTCTGTCTGTATCCCCCCCATCCCAGATCCAGCCTGCACTTGCAAAAATACATACACATACACACAGTATGCAAACACGTACCCATAGTCAGCACCCTTTCTGTCTTTCTGAGTTAAGGCTGTGATAGCCCTTGGGATTTGCTCAGAAACAGTCACTTCCAAGCCGTAGAAAGTCTTTGTAAACATGGGTCCTACCTGCTCACAAGTTAGACTGTGATCATTCCCTTGTGGATTATCAAACATTCCATCTACTATACAGCAGCCCAGAACTTTATACTTTAACCATTTTATTCTCACTCTATAAGGTCTATAAAGTACTTTTACTGGGGAAAAAAACATTATCTGTGTAATCATCATGACCTATGCAAAATTTAGCCTCATAAGAGAGCCCAACACATATTTTTTAAAAGTAATTTTAATAAAACAATATGGTAGCTACAACAAAAAATATTTAATCAAGGTATGAATAGATTGCTGCATGAGAACAGAAAGAAAAATATAAATGTTATAGTTGAGGGTGGGAGAGGAAAAAGGTTGGGGAAAGGCAAACTGGATTCGAATGAGATCTTGGTGAGTTTCTCTTTCTCCACCAATGGAGAACAGAGATTGCAGTGGTGGGCAGGCAGGCAAGGGAGTGTGTACAAAGTCTCCTTGCCAGATGAGGGAGGCAGAGTGCATTTAGAAAGGGGGACCAATTTTATGAAGGTTATGGAACAAGGAGGAAGCTATGATGTGAAACTCAGAAAGGAGCGAAATGATATTTTGTAGACTTTGAAAGCTTCGAAAGCAGTATAGGAATGTGGTGACCACATTTGTGTATTAAAAAGTTACTCTCAGTGAGTCACGTGGAGGATGAGTTGGAGAGGATGTGGACTGGAGCAGAGTTTCCATGTTCAGTGATGAGATTTACCTTGAGAGGAAAGAGGAAAGACTGGGAGACCTTGCTGTACTGCCAGCAAACTCTGTGGAATTTTCCTTTCAATTGAAAGGCTACAGTTTCACGTCTACTTAATGTGTTTCTACGGAGTGTTTAGATGTGTTTTAGATTGAAAGTTTTTCAGATGAGGAAGATGACTAAGTAAAATAAATGAAAGGGAAAATTTTGCTATTTCGTGGTGAATAGAAAAGGGCTTTTTCCCCCTTTTTCTAATAGTTTAAAAGTGACTAGAATAAGTCACATGAATACAAATCTTAGAACTGAATAGAATTTTGTTTCTCATAGGTCATATCATGCCTGGGAAATCTCCAAGTTCTTTAGGGCAATATATCAGGGAATGCAGTGACATTTTCAACATATACTGTTCCCATTATTTGTGCGTGCATATGCACAGCTTTGGTGATTAGAAAGTCTTTTATTGAAAGATGAAGTGTGGGGTAGGGCACAAAGGATTCACTTTGGTCTCATGAAAAGGCTACTGGAATTTTGACTTACATTTTACTGTGCGCAGACACAAGCACATTGGATTTAATTTCTTTCCACATGAGAGATAGCTACCTTCTTGGAACAGGCACAGGCTTACAATATTTCTCTGGGACAAAACCTTGAGGACTAAAAGTTCAAAGGATTGGTGCTTTAGGGGACAAGGCATGGAAATGATACATTTTCTCATAAACTTTAAATTCATTTTGGCCCAAGCAGATAACTTTTAGCTCAAGGCATTTGAGTTTATTAGTCATTCATTCATTCATCACAAGTTTATTGAAGCACAGCTGAAGTATCAAGTCATCAGCTATTAGCAGGGGAGAGAATCTAAAAATAAAAAATAAAAAAAAAGTAATTTGGAACTAGACCAGGAATGGCTTCATAACAATGATTAGCTAGTATGAATTAAGCGCTTAGTAAGTACCAAGCAGTCTTAGGTGCTGGAAGTATTTATTTTAGAAATTTTTCTGGAATGTTTGAGCGTAACTATAGCCTTGAAAGTAAATGAGATAACTTAATAACCACTGAAGAGCCTCATCATGTAATAATTTCCCTGGAGAAGAGGAACAAGATGTTAGATTGAAATGGATCACTCAGCATGGCATAAGAACCAGGAGACACAGCCAGAGATTTCAGGAGGACAAAGGAGTCAAAATGACAGATGCTGGATTGAAAAGTCTCCTGATTTGGCAGGTACAATACCATTTGACTAGAAAGGAGAAAGGAAACACAAGTTAAATGCTGGAAGGGGTCTGTATTAATGTGCACCCAAAGGGTGTTATCCTTGGAGAGGAGGGTACCTGGGACAAAGATTACTGTGGATATTATAGATACCAGTAAAGAGGTGGAAGGAAGGAAAGGCTCCTGCCTAGGGGGTTTCCATTTTCTGAGTTGAGAAGACAGACTTAACTTTCCCAGACTCGAGGCTAAGCATAGATTGGGACTCTTGAAAAGAATGATAAAGTAACATTGCCACCACTTGCCATTGTGGCAAATGAAAACGGATAAAAACAGGTTCATTTAAGGAGAATTATTGGGGCCCAGCTGAAAGTGAACACCCTAATGTGTAAGAACGTCATCTTGTTTTATTTGTATTCTCCTGTTTTTTTTTTTTTTTTTTTTTTTTTTTGAGACGGAGTCTCACGCTGTCGCCCAGGCTGGGGTGCAGTGGCGCGATCTCGGCACACTGCAAGCTCCGCCTCCCGGGTTCACGCCATTCTCCCGCCTCAGCCTCCGAGTAGCTGGGACTACAGGCGCCCGCCACCGCGCCCGGCTAGTTTTTTGTATTTTTAGTAGAGACAGGGTTTCACCATGTTAGCCAGGATGGTCTCAATCTCCTGACCTCGTGATCCACCCGCCTCGGCCTCCCAAAGTGCTGGGATTACAGGCTTGAGCCACCGCGCCCGGCCATATTCTCCTGTTTTGCTAAAGGTTGGTTCTTAAAAAAACAAAACAAAAACAAACAAAACAAAACAAAACTCAACTTAATTGATATTCAGGTGTAGCTCTCTTGTGGGTTTTACTGTCGTTGTGACAGGTTTCCTAATAAGTGAAATTCCTTGTCTCTAGGCTTAGGAGTCACACAAACCTATGTTAGAATCCTGTCAAAAGCAGTAACTTGGGAAGGTTCATCAACTGTAAATAGAGAATGTTTTGACCGTATCACAGTATTCGTTTTAGAATTAGTAGTAATGCAGCAGTGGATCGCCCAGTGCAGTATCAGTGCAATAAATCCTTGCTATTGCCACTGTCATTTTTATAACTTTCTTTTAGAAACATAGTGCTTGCTTTTAAATTCCATTTTAAGATAAAAATTCTTTAGAGTTTTCTTGGCCTGCCAGTTTCACAATTCTCCACCTCTACCCCCCTGCTGCATTGCAACACCATTTAATTGTCAGATCCACCTATTCCAGGAAGCTTTCTCCAATACTGCAGGGCTGCTGATCTCTGCATGTGCTACCCAATGCCTTTGTCTCTGTTACATACTTTGCGACTTAATTGCATTCTGTCTAGAAAGCCTAACCCATACTTTCTTTGTATTTATAATAATATCAGACCCTTTATTTGTACACATAAGGTGTCTTCTCATTATCTCATGCATCAAATGGAGCTGCAATGGGGTGATTGAGTTGAGCCCTAGCTGCACTGATCAGTCCTGTCCTGCTAAGAATCATGTCAGTTTCTGCCATTCCCCTCACCCCTCTCCTGACCATTAATTCAGAGAGCTCTGCACCCAACCCTGTTATTAAATTATCTGCTATTGAAATGATAAATTGGTTTCTACTTCAGTAATTCAATGTGCTTGGAGACTACTCTTTCCACTCTTATTTTTATATTAATATGTTACCTTAAATGGAGGTGTTTCTTACATAAGCATTATATTTTCAAGAATTCATTATTTTATGAATTTGGATCCATTTAAAAAGAATCTTAAGTAATCTTTAAAAATCAAATGAATTTTTCACAAATACAAACTCTATATCGATGCTCATTAAAGAAGATGTTTAAAAGCATATATAGAGGGTCAGAAAACTGAACGAGAATTAGACCCACCTCCTCTTTGTTAGACGTCATTTCTGCTTCAGGGTATTGCTTTTATGCTGTAATCAGACTCAGTTTTTGCTGTTATTTCTTGATCCCCAGCACATTTTAGTACAGAGAATCTATTAGGCTTCTCTACTTTAGGAAGCAGATAAAAGCACGTATCTGATCTTGTGGGTATGTGCATGTATATTTTTCCAAGAAAGGGTCCACAGATTTCATGAGTATCCAAGGGGTTCTAAGCTCTCTTTTTTTCTCTTAAAATCTAAGAACCATTGCGGTAGCGGAAAGGACTTTTTGATTCTATAACATTAAGCTCAAAAACAAGTTTTACCAATTACTACGTCTGCAACTTAGGACAAATGAAGGGACTCTCTTAACTGTGGTTTCCTTGAGTTCCTGAGAATGTCAAGTGGGCTAAAAGAGACAAAGTATACAAAGCCCTGGCCACAGTGAATGCATAATACATGTTACTGAGGCTTCTTCCTTCTTGCCTAAAAGTCATCCTTCCTACCGAAGTGCTGTTCATTTCCTCTTGTTCATTCTCCATCAGAGATAAAAACCAGCTGCTCCCATCTCTGTGCACAACAACTGTCTGTGTGCTTAAAGTACTTAAGCACACCCTTGCCCTCTTAACTACGGGTTAATTCCTTTGACCCTTCTTCGAAGACAGTTGTCAGATGGGAATGTTCTCAGTGGTTTGCCCACTTAAGGCAGTTTGTCTCTGGAGGCAAGCTGTTGAAGAGGGAAGCTGAGAATTATTAACCACAGATCTCGGCCATGAGCTCGGTTTCTTCTCTTTTACCACGGGAGACCATATTATCTCTACTCTGCGGTAAGGAAAGGATCAGCTCAATGTGATGTTACATGGTTCCCATCCGGCCTGGACACCACTTCCACATAAAAATGGGGAGTAAGTCTGAGAAATCACCACTTTTTAAATGACAGATGCTGTAGAAGAAAGAGAGAAGCAGCAATCGTAGGGGAAGCTTAGAGAAAGTGTTTGGAATTATATCCAGATTTTCTAGTGTCTGTAGCCAAGAAAAGCCAAAAATCAGTATTTCAGACTAACCTTTCAGATGTCTGTTTCCTTACTATCAGAATGAGTCAGGCAGTGTTGAAAACCACAGACTGGGCAATATCAAAATTGCAAATTAAGGAGAAATAAAAGAAAATATGCATCACTGAAAAATAAATAGCTATATCAGAACACCCCTCTGCATATCTCTCTGTTCCAAATAATTGACTAAGTTTTAGGTACAGAATATTGCAATCCTGAGTTCAAGACCAGCTCTTCACCTTATTAACTATTAACTCTATGTATAGACAGATAATAGGAAACTCCATCAAAATAGATGTTCAGAAAATCCCATGTACCCCAACTTCTCTGTGTTGTAGCAAATGAGATCATGTAAATGATATTATGTGTTTATGAATGAAATGAAATTATATTTTTGTTTGGGATCCGATTTATTGTTAGTATTTTCACTGAACAAAGGCAGCAGAGAAAGCAAAAGGCAAAAGTCTAGGAATCCGTGCTATATGTGGATTGTGAGCAGGATAGAAACGTCACAGTAGAGTGATCCTGATCAACGCTTGCCTCGAGGGAGTACCTTGCAGAAGGGACAGAGGTTCTTCAGCAGGCCATCCTTTGGACAGAAAACATCAGCCCTCTTCCTCGTTAGTCACACATTATCCGTAAGATTCTGGCTTCCTCAGGCAATTAATAGTGAAAAACCCTAAATCTCTTGGCAACAACTTTCAAGCCTAACGGTTTTCTTTGTCAGATGGGAAGGAAGCAGGATCTGTGAGGACCAGGGCAGACAGTGAGGAATTCCTGAGGCTGGTGAGCAAGGGACAAGGATCAGGCAGATGCAACTGCCTTGCTAGAGGAGGCGGAGGATCTCTGTGTGATCAGCTCTGCAGTGATCAGTCATGAGGGACGCCCTGAGTTATAATAGCAGGACTAGCTTTATTCAAAAAAGGCCATTGTCAAAAGGCTGTTCAAGGTTACACTTATTCTAACATTGCTCTCCTTTGAATTTTAACACCTTTTTTTGATATAAGAAGAAGATGATGAAGTTAAAAGGTAAGAAGTTATCATAGGAGCAGGCTGTAGCCTGTGTTTCATGTTAAGGAAAAGGGTTGCAAACTGTTTGAGAAGGTCAGGAGACCTGCAGCCTGTCTGCAGGAGAGGGATGGAGCGGAAGAGCTCGGCATCCATAGTGTCTGTGTTTGTCAAGGCCTGGCTAGGTTGAGCTTTCAGAAAAAAAGTAAAACCTAAAAGAGCCGCTGTCTCTTTCTCTTACACACGTGGACACACACAAGTGCACACATGAAAACAGTCGATGAATGCAAAAGTAATTGCTTTGTGTTAGCAATACATTGAGAATCATTGGAGTTTTTCAGCTACTTTACTCATTGGACATTTGAGGAGGAAGAAAGGAAAGAAAAGTAGTATTAGAAGAATCCACAGATTTTCCTCAGTAGAAAAATGTGGAAAGTGAATCTGAAGAAAGAGAAAAGATTGGTTACAAAAAATGGATATTTCATAGGCTAGGTTGTACCAAGCCTGTATCTACATGGTAATACTTGGAGCTCAAAAATTCCATGTGTCAGTCTATCTCTATCTACCTAACTGTTGTTCATTGTCTTTCTGAAACACTTAAGAAATATATTTATTTCCTAATCCTTCGAGATACTAACTCATATTGAAATGCTAATAATGCCCCAGTTTAAAGGTACTAAATATACTGATTGTTTCTTTAAAAGCCTGCACTTTTATATGGCCCAATGGTAATGTAAAGCATCCCAAAGTAATATTATTATTATTTATGAATTTATTTTTTTTGGAGACAGAGCCTCGCTCTGTCACCCAGGCTGGAGTGCAGTGGCGCGATCTTGGCTCACTGCAAATTCAGCTTCCAGGTTCAAGTGATTCTTGTGCCTTAGCCTCCCGACTGGCTGAGATTACAGGCATGAACCACTACACCCAGCTAATTTTTATATTTTTAGTAGAGATGGGGTTTTGCCATGTTGGACAGATTGGTCTTAAATTCCCGACCTCAGGTGATCTGCCCACCTCAGCCTCCCAAAGTGCAGGGATTACAGGCATGAGCCACCGCAGCTGCTCCCAAAGTATTATTATTATTATTATTATTTTTTTTTTTTTTTTTTTTGAGACGGAGTCTCGCTCTGTCGCCCAGGCTGGAGTGCAGTGGCGCAATCTCGGCTCACTGCAAGCTCCGCCTCCCGGGTTCACGCCATTCTCCTGCCTCAGCCTCCCGAGTAGCTGGGACTACAGGCGCCCGCCCCTGCGCCCGGCTAATTTTTTCTATTTTTAGTAGAGACGGGGTTTCACCATGGTCTCGATCTCCTGACCTTGTGATCCGCCCACCTCGGCCTCCCAAAGTGCTGGGATTACAGGCGTGAGCCACCACGCCCGGCCTATTATTATTTTTTATTTATTTTATTTTGTGAGACGGGGTCTTGCTCTGTTGCTGGGCTGGAGTGCAGTGGTGTGATCTTGGCTCACTGCAACCTCTGCCTCCCGGGTTCAAGTGATTCTCCTACCTCAGCCTACTGAGTAGCTGGGATTACAGGCACGCACCACCACACCCAGCTAATTTTTGTATTTTTAGTAGAGACAGGGTTACACCATGTTGGCCAGGATGGTCTCGATCTCTTGACCTCGTGATCTGCCCGCCTCAGACTCCCAAAGTGCTGGGATTACAGGCGTGGGTCACCGTGCCTGGCCCCGAAGTATTATTTTTAAAAGTTACTTCTACTTCGGGAGTGACAGGAAAAAATATTCCAACCATTTCTAGAGGGACTTACATTTTTTTCTATTGAATTATGAATGTTCATTGCTTTTCTTGAAAATTAATTTTTTGTTATACTAATATTTCAATATTATTAGATAAATAATTATACTACTACCAATTAAAAACAATTAAATCAACTGTTTTCAATTAAAGTGATGATTTTTACTCTGAAAATAGTAATAGTTATATGCTCAGGGACTGGAAGAAATCCAGGTAGGATTATTTGGAAACCTAGTTTCATTTTTCCACTTATGCTTACTATGTTTTACTTATGGGGACACTTCGCCCATGGGAAATTATTGAATGTTTTGATTGAGTTAGATTATTTAAAAACTGGAGACAATGTATTGGTTTTGTTCTATTCCATTGTCATCTAATTGACAGAAAAAAAAACAGTTTTTTGTTCTGTTTTGTTTTGTTTGTGAGGGAGTCTCACTCTGTTGCATAGGCTGGAGAGCAGTGGTGCAATCTCGACTCACTGCAACCTCCGCCTCCCGGGTTCAAGCAATTCTCCTGCCTCCAGCCTCCTGAGCAGCTGGGATTACAGGCGCACACCACCACGCCCGGCTAATTTTTGTGTTTTTAGTAGAGATGGGGTTTCACCGTGTTGGTCAGGCTGGTCTCAAACTCCTGACCTCATGATCTGCCCACCTCGGCCTCTCAAAGTGCTGGGATTACAGGCGTGAGCCACCACACCCAACTGAAAAAAACATTTTTTTATTTTGATTTCCTTAAAAAAAATAGAGCATCAACAGTATAAGTATTAATTAGACTGTTGAGGAATTAAAATTAACCGATAATTAGAAACTTTATGGGGAAAACTCAAGAGGTATGAAAGCTAGAGTACTTACATTAAAAAATAACACTATTGAAACTATTCGATTTATAACTGTTGCAAAGAAAATTAAAATACAATGTGTAATCCACTGCAGTGATTTCAAGATTGACAGCTCAGTGGTTTTTTTTTCCCCAGATTACTGAAAACATGATTTAAAATATCTAACTTGCCGAGAGTGTAGTTAGTAAGTAAGAACGTGCGTTCTTTTTTTCAGTGTCATTAACTCAGTTTCCTAAAGGAAAATTACCTTTGATAACATTCTGAACTTGATCAAAATATAATTGAGTAACTTTGAATCTTCATGGTATTTTGATGATGCTTCTTTTATCTCCAGACAACCATTAGAGAATCAAGTACATTTCTGTCTCTCCATAGTAAAATGAGAACAGTGTTGCATATCCTCTCTAATGCTGTGACAAGAATTAATATTAAATCCTATTCCAACTACCTTAACCATGTGGTTGCCCTATGGCTTGGGGCTGCATTGTTTTATTGGGACATTAAAAACAGTTTTTCTTATATTGGAATTTTGTATTTTGTCATATTATAGATATTTGCAGTTCCATTCCATTTTATTCCACTTTATATTCCACTTTTATATTTTATTCCACTTTTATTCCACTTTTTTGCATTCCATTGCATTTCCAATGGTATATAACTTTAATATCAGAACAAACAAATCCATGATTACCATTGAAGTAGAAGGGACCCTTACATTCTGTCAGAGAACACGTGCCTACATCAAATAGACGAGACTATATCTTATTTTTAAAGATCTACTCTACCGAGAAACTTTACCTAGCAATATGTCTGATGAAGGAAAACTTCAGTCCAACTGTGTACACTGTTTTTAACTATGCAGATAATACAAATAGTATATCCTTCTACCCTCTTCCAATTTTAGACAGCTTTTCTGTGAGTCAAAATGCTATGAAGAATTGCATAAGGTATTTATTCATTAGCTGTATTTGGAAAAGCCATAGTGTAAATCCAACATTTGGTTTGGAGTTATATCCCTTTGTATGTAACACAATGAAAGTTATGTTGTGGTACTTCACAGTTAAGATCTAGTCGGTCTGAGCATCTGAATCCATGTTTAGGATGAAAATTTAACTTGAGTAACAAAGGAAAAGGAAAAAGGAGACCCTAGTATGTAGCTCAGGATAATCTATCTTACAACAAACGACAATATGCAAATTCAGTCAAAGCAGAAGGATAAGAATTTTATAATATGCAGGTTTGTGGGTGTGTATACAGACACATTGTTTGTAAACCTCCACTAAGGGTTTTATTTTTCTTCAATATTATAAGTCACCCAGAAGCCCTAGCCAGGGACAGAGGTCACTGTTGTCCTGGTTCCAGCTCTGATGCTCTCTCAGCATCATCTCCGTTACACCTTCCTAAAGTTCATTCCACTGTCAGTAGCTGTCACTCAGTCACACTTAGCGATGTGACCAATGTAACATTTTCCATGGGGGGGTAAATAAAAACTTTACATTTCCCTCCCCAATGTTAATGTTATGACTTCTTTGGAATTAATCCACTGATTTCTTTTTCCTTCAAATTTCAGTCAGTTCCTACTAATTCCTTAAAGGATGTCTCCTTTGTTCCAGCTAATGCAGCTAAAAGGAATAGTATAAGTCAGAAAAGGCTACATTGAATTCCTTTAAGATAAAAAAATTTTCCAAAACCTTATAAAATGAAATGTATTCATATGTTGGTGGTTAATTTCCTACTAATGTACACATAGCGTATGTGTTGAAGTTATTTCATCAGTGAATACCCTCAAAAAGATATACTGAGACAGAGAACTCTGTTCAAATGTGAGCCTTGACTCTACTGGGGCTAATTATCAGTGTAGAATGGCTAAGTAGAATTTGTGCATTTATCATTTTATGCAGTACGTTCGTAGCAAATTGATTTAAGTGCCTTTTTGGAACAGTAGTTGGGCAGAATTGATTTGGTGGGTAGGAGATTGACTTACGCAGCAAAACTGTGTCTGGGTTTATTCTGGCATCTAAATTGAGTTTCAAGCAAGTGGAAGGGTTGGTGGTGCTGGAATGCAGTTCTCCACCGACTTATATTGTGAAGTGCTATGACATACATTATTAAAAGAGATTCAGTAGAAGTATGATGAGTTAAAATACCCATTGACAGCTGGCAAAACAACCAAAGCATTTGAGTTACATTAACAATGTTAAAGTTAATTTTGTCTCATTGAAATCATATGATCTGACACGGTCAAGGTAGAGTTAATGAGATGTCTTAATTGCAAAACTTTTTGTTCCACAAGATAAAGAAACAATTGTGCAGAGTGGATAAATAGGGATGGTGTGTTAAATGTGCATAGTCAAAGGATTTGTACTTTCTTCTCATTCAAACACCAAGTATCTTTTTAAGCCAGAGCAAATCCAGCCTGTGTCATTTTATGTTTAGCTTCCTGAGGGCAGGGACTTTGTTCTGTCTACTGGTATCTCCCTATACTTATTAAATGCTTGGGGCAAATGTGTTCATCTTTCTAAGCTTCCGTTTCCTTGTCTGTGTGTTGGAGATATCAATTACTACTTCTTAGTGTTGTGAATATTAAATGAATAATAGGTGTAAAGCAATTTAAAATGTCTGAGAGTAGAAGCACCTTCCTACCGATTTTATCAGAGAAATAAAATGGACAGTTTCAAAACTCTCTGCTTTAAAAACCGTCCTCTTATTCTTCCTTCTTTTGCACAAGTTGTTCTTTGTTGTATGTTCTGCATCTGCTGTCTTTTTTCCTCTTATTCCTTTCCTCTCTTACTTAGTCCCCTTTTCTCCCCATCACCCTTTCTCTCTCTCTCTCTCTCTTTCATCTTTGTTTCCTAGGATATGGCCTGGGTATGGAAAGAAACCCCTCTCTTTCTTTCTTACTCCAACACAGCTCTCAGCCATTTCTTTGATTTTCCGTATTGTGTTGAATGCTGTCTGTGCTTCGGCCATTTTCTTTCTGCCCATCAAGGTGGTGTGCTTGGGAGAGCAGGCAGCCTGCATTGAGAAGCACTCTCTGCTGCTGCAGGAACCTTTCTGCTGACAGAGCTCAGAGATGCTGGAGTTGCCGGTGCTCACCCCCAAGACCTCCATTCTTGAGGGCCCACCCAGGAGAGCCCACCACATTTAAAACCAGAAGTTGCCTTTCAGCTTTTGTATCTGTGCCCAACTCTCTTTTACATACAGTTCAGAAATTGCGATATCATGAGAATGTGACTTCAGTTCCCTCAAAATATCTGCTAGTTGCATAATCAAGGGTGGTTTGTGCATTTTGTGGAAAGATTAGCCTAAGATTTCCTTTCAAAAATTGTAAAATGACTTTTTACATTCAGAACATTATGATACATCCGGATATGGGTTTTGAACCTATTATCCTTCTTTGTAATTCAGAAACTGTATATGATGGATTTAAATTTTCTGAATTTAAGATGTATCTTAAAATAGCTCAGTGCCTACCGGGATTGTTTAAAGTATTTATTGATAATGACATCAATATAATTCACAAATACTATGTTTAACTGTGAAAAAGGGTTTTCTATTTTATCTTAAATTGTACTTTGATAGATATAATTGGTATGTAAAATTTTACCTAAATTGTAATGCATCTCCCAAAACCTTATTTGTTGGTATGCATTTCCACATTAACATGGTAATGTGTAACATTCATTGAATGTTATTAATATGTGGAAGGCCCTGTGCTTAATATCTCAAATAATTTTCCCAGCAGCCCTATGAAATGTGTTCTAAATGTTAGTCTTAATTTATAGATTAGGAAATTGAAGCTTAGAGAAGTTTAAAAGAGAAAGAAAAACCAGCTCAAGGTCATAACACTAATAAATGACACATCGGGGATGAAACTCTCACGTAATTAAAGCAAAAGTCCAGTCCTCAAGTTATCCCCAAAGTAGAGGGAGCAAACAGAAATATACAGTATTGCACACAGGCTTGGCAAGTCTCACATCTATCAGGTGCTTATTCTATGCTGAGCACTTCACCAAGCATTGCACAAGCTCTAGTCGAGCATGAGGTAGGCAGTTTTATTATGCCCATTTTACAGATGAAGAGGTGGAGGTACAGAGAGGTTGAATGGCTTACCCAGAAAACCAGTAAATGGCAGAGCCAGATGTGGATTCAGGCACTCTGGGTTGAGTGACATGGATCTGAAACCCACACTGTAGTCTCCTCTTTGTTCACACGAAGGCACACGATCTTAAGTCACATTGAATTAACATTGAAAGGTACTAATTTCCACCCTTCGTAACCGTGCTTCCCCTTTACCTTTTTAGAAATAGCTTCCCTGTAGGGAATTCTAAAGGATAGAAAGCATTGATGGTGAGCACTCCTCCCACACCTTCGATCCTCTCCGCAGTCTTCCATGAGTTTCATGCTGCATAACCTGTGTGATACCTGATGATTCTATGCAAGACTGTACTACGTGTAACTAGTCTTTCTCTTGAACGAATGCAAATATCTCTTTTATGTGAAACTCATTTTTTTCTGACACATACTCAGTTACTAGGATCTTTAAATACATGAAAATAATTCTTTTCCCTGATATATATTATTTACTTGGATATAGGAACAAAAAGAGTTTCATTAAGTAAATATACTTTTAATCAAATTAGGAATTTAATCTGTAATGATATTTACAAGTTGGCGTACTCATTTACCATCCACATTTATGTTTCTTTGCTTCTCTAAAGTTAAAATCTGGCAAACATTTATCATTACTCAGTAGTTTCCAAAGTACTCCATGGAAGTACAGATTTATGATATTTCTCGGTCAGAGTCTAAGAGAGGTTAAACCATGGAGGAAAATAAAATTACCAGTAATTAAATTTACAGGCCGGTTTGCCATCTAAAGCAAATTTATTGCTTCACAGTGAAACATAGTTTAGACAGTTTCACATAAAGTGAATCCATTTTTACATGATATAGGTATTATACATTGCTGTTTCAATTTATATAATTAAAATTATATCATTGCACTCTAAGGTTAATGGGATACCCAACTGGAAACCATACGTTGTGGGCAATAAAATAGCAGCATTGCAGTATTGGCTCTTGTTAAAAGCTGATGCAGTATTTCAACACCATTACATTCTACCTTTTAAAAATCTTTAGAATAAATAAGAAGCAAAGACATGCCAATTACAAAAAAAAATGCTCTTTTTCTCTGTCTCTCTATTCCCCACTCCACTTCTTGTCTTTCATGTGTACATATACAAATACATACATATTTAGGATATATATATTTTATATTATGGAATATGTACATTCAGCTCTGTTATTAGCATGGATACACATATGTGGTGATAGACATGGCAGGAAAATATATCAGTTCCCATTTTTGAAAACAGTTTCATCTCAAATTCAAAACAAATTAAAAGTTGTTCCTATAGTCTGTTCAAATTCTGCTAGCATGATCAAAAGAATGTATCATGCATTGCAGAGCTGTTGTGGGTATATGGAGGTAGAATTAAGGGAAGAACAATACAATCTAAAGTCTAGAGGTGAACCAGAACAGACAAGACTTCTAAGAGAAGTATAGTATCTAAAGAGGGTTGAGACATCCAAAGCAGTAGGCATTCTTTGATAGCCATGCTCTAATAAATGGACTCTTATTACACTAAGAAATATTAGACCAAATACAAAAGTGCTGCAAAGGAACCAAAGAGAATAGTAAATATACTAGTCCCCAGCAGAGATAGTTATTGATTTTAAAATTGCCTCACAGAGTCTGCTGCCTTCATCAGCCAAGAAATAGATAAACAAAAATATGTTATATTTATACAATGGAATATTATTGAGCAATAAATATAAATGGAGTACAGATACATGCTACAACCTGGGGGGTTAGAAAAGGGAGAACTGCTAATGAGTACACAGTTTTTTGGGGGGTAATGAAAATGTCCTAAGATTATGGTGATGATTGCACAACTCCATAAATAATCTAAAAAATTATTGAATTGTATAGTTTACATGGGTAAACTTTTGGTATGTTAATTATATCTCAATAAAAGTGTTAAAGTCATTTGCAATAATTTTCTGCCTCTGGGCCATTTTTTGGTGAAGATTTGATGTTTTACAGTTTTATTTATGAAGTCTATTTCTAGGCATTTTTTTTCATGATCAAGAATCATATTTTAGTTGAAGTCTGTAAATTCTAGAAGGAAGTCATAGTGATTGGCTATATTTATAGACCACTTTTACAAAGTCAGAATTTAGTATGTACATTGACGTGAAAAACCTGTGTTCAGGTGACAGAAAACAACAAGGCTTGCTGTTCTCAAACAATTAGATGTCGTGCTCTAGTTGTTCCTGCACAAAGATTCCTACATCCCTTGTTACAATAGGTCTTGTGAAAGAAGGGTTCTCAATGAGATCACTTGGACTCGGAAAGGGGAACATCACACACCGGGGCCTATCATGGGGAGGGGGGAGGGGGGAGGAATGGCATTGGGAGTTTTACCTGATGTAAATGATGAGTTGATGGGTGCTGACGAGTTGATAGGTGCAGCACACCAACATGGCACAAGTATACATATGTAACAAACCTGCACGTTATGCACATGTACCCTAGAACTTAAAGTATAATAATAATTAAAAAAAAAGAAAGAAGGGTTCTCTTAATTTTTTGCTCTTTTTGAGATTAACTGAAAACTTCTTAGTCCTCTAGTCAGTGTTTCAGAATCCCAACACAACCTCTTTTTTTCCTTCTAATTGTTAAATACAGCAAACACTATTTTCTTAGCCCTCATCCCCGGTGATGTCACCCATAACGTACCTTTGTCTCTTCTTTCCATTGTGGTCTCCTTTTTAGAAATAATTGTCCCTTTCTTCTTACCAGACCATCCCTATCACTGTCCCTAAGAGCCAGCTTAATGCCCTCCTCTTTCAAAAGCATTTCCTGATTTGCATGCCACCTCACTATTGTTAAATCCCATTATTTTATTTACACATGTATTCCATGCATGTCATCATGAGTTGATGTCTGCTCTTTACTCACATATGCGTGGCTGATCTTCCTCAGTATATTGCAGTCATTTTGATGAGAAAAATAGGATCACATTTTTTTATGCGTCTTCATAAATGAGTAATGCAATTCCTGACACAAAGTCATGGACTCAGGTATTCAGGAAATGATTATTTCCTGGTTATTATCTATACTATTTTGACTCAATATGAAACTCACACATATCCCTGGACACAGTATTGAGAGAATTAAAGAATTTTTAAGTCCATCAGTTGAGACTGAGACTGAGACTATAGTTTAGGCTGAATAAAAGCTTTCAAAGACTGTTTACCACTTAAAATTCATGGTACTTATATTAACTTATGTTAACACAACTTTGACTTCACCTTTGTCTTACCTGATTTCATTAAAGACATTTGGATCATGAAAAAAAAATATCTCTACCATATCTTAGGGAACCAAAGAGCAAGTCATCATTGTTTTAACTTGCCAGAGTATCAGATGACATTTTCATATAATATTCCCTAAGAAAGACATCAAGTACCTGCTAAATAATTTTCCTGAGAATTGTAATGTCCATAATTATAATACCAATTTTCTAATCATTGATGGGCATTTTAATTTCATGTTTTATTGACCACAACCAGGCATTGCATCAGGCACGGAGGATACAATGTTGAAGTTTTCACTGTCCCTAGGGAAATTTCAACTCTCATGGGATATGTCAACAAGGAAGCTAATGATTACAATCCAGTATGCTATCAATTGAGTATATTATTCTATCAGGGTGCAAGGAAGGAAAACTACTCCAGTGTTAACACATTTCAAAGAAAAGTGCTACAAAAGAGAATGTTCAAGCCCCGCCCCAAAGGATGAGTAGGAGGATTAACCAATTAAAGGACATCATGTGAATATTCCAAGCAGAGAGAGAAGCAAAGCCTTGGCAAGAAAAAAATGTGTAGATACTAAAGATATTGTATATATAAACTTAAACTCTATTGCAAGTCATTTTTGATGATCATCTGCCATCCACAATACTTCAAGCAATAACAGAGTACATTTCCTCCTTTATTATTTCAGGACTTTCTATATTTTCTTACTGATTTTTATTTTAATCAGTGCAGTGGCATAATGATCACTTTACCTACTTTTCCTTTCTGGATCTGAACTTCTTGAGAGCAGGGACTATGCTATTTTTATCTTTTCATTTCTAAGTGTATTCGGCCCATTCTGCCTTCGTAAATAATTCTCGAAGTGAGCTAAATTGAATGAATGGAAGTGCAGAAAGTAAGACGGGCCAGTGCCTTTGTGTGCTCTGATGAAGCACTTCATACCTTCACAAGGAATAGATCGGAGCATTTGATCTTCATGGGAACCATGACGCGGCAGTGGTTGGTATTATTTTTCCTAGTTAGAGAAAATGAAACATGAGTCAAAGAATCTCAGTAACTTGACTAAGATCACTTGATCACCTGTTTTAATTTTTGTGGAGTGGAGCCAAGGATTTCTTTTCAAACTTATCTGTTCCAGACCGGTCCCAGTACACATTAGGCAAAAAAGAGGTTTTAGAGTGACCTCTCAAAAAGAACGGCTTTGATGGTCACACAGCAGTGTGAATGTACTTAACACCAGCGAACTGTACACTTCAAAGTGGATGAAATGGTAAATTTCATGTTATAAAATAGTGGACTTTCTCATCCAGCTCTCTCCTTTGTCAAGAGAGTGTATACACTCTTCTTGGCTTTAATGGGGCTTCCTAGTTTTTATTTTCTGTTGGCATTTGCAACTTCCAACTAGATGCAAATAAACAAATGCCATGTTTGTAAACAAACAAACAAAAAAAACAAAAAACAAAAAAAGCTAGAAGGTACCATTTATCAGAGGAGTTCCAATGGGTTACTAACATGGGGTTCGAAGACCATGGGCATTAACAGTTACCAGGCAAACTTGTTAAAAATATAGATTCCTGGACCTCTTCCCTAGCAATTCTGCCTAATATGTCTGGAGTGGCGCTCAGAAGTCTGTTTTTTAAAACAATGTCCCTAGATATTTTTTATGGGTGATCTTCAAATAACATTTTGAAACCACAGGTCCAGGGTGATTGAACTGTAATACCAGAGAGCCAGACCTCTATAGAAGCCACCTCCTGTAAGAAACAAGATAGCAGTGCTTGAGAATAGGAGGTTTGAGAAACAACAGAGCAAGTTCAAATCCCAGCTCCACTGCTTACTGGCTGTATGACCACAGGTAAATAATGTAACCTCTCCAAACCCCAGTTCCTCATCTCCAAAATAAAAATAAGAGAATACATCCTGACTTGGTTATAGAAACAATAAAGTGTATTCCCTGGAAGTTAGTAGTTGCTCAATAAATGTTAACTTTGAGTATTACCTTATTTTATCAGTTCTAAAGTGCATACTTTTTCACACTTCCATCTGTGGAATTTTACAGTTATTGTCAGTAAGTTATTGACACTTTTTATTAACAGCAAGAAGTGCTGGGATCAAGACATATTAGAGATTAGATGAAAGAGATTATTATTACTGTGTTCAACAAAACTTCAGTTGCTGAGAACTAGAAGTTCCTGAGGGTTTCCAGTGGGAGAAAAAAAAAATTTTGGTGGAGGAACAGCCCCAATAATCCCTAAAAAGAACTCATTCATACATCCAACAAAGAATGCTCAAAGTACTTATTCCATATCAAATTTTATTAAGATTTGCAAGAGGAAAGACGTATGTAGAAGAGACGCATATAAATCGAGAAGCAGCAGTCAAGGTGGTGATAAAAACATACCCTGAAAGAAACAGAATTATCATAAAGCAATGATCACATCAGATTTTATGCTATCAATAAATGCTTTTGAATACATGAATGAGAAAATAGGAGTGAGGGTGAGAAAAGACCACAGCTTACTTTCTCACTTGCAAATATTAAAATCTTGAGTAAACCAAGCATAAGTTTCTTGGGGATAATAACCTGCAAATCGGAAATGTGTTGATGTATACCACCTGAAAGGAGATTTATGTATGCAGCGTGTAGTTCAGTTCCCACCATGATACAAAGACTTTAATCTGTGTTTCTGTCTCTGATCCCTTTATTGAGCTGTAGTCTCTTATCTCCAACATTTTATAAAACGTTGCCATTCTCCTCTCCTGTGTTGCCTTGATACCATTATGTTTAAAAGTCCTCTCAGAAGTCCAGTTTTCTTTCCTCATTTCCCCTGGTTATGTCTATAATGCCAGATTTTGTTACTTATCAGGCTTCAAACCATAGACCTACTTCACAGAAGTCTCCCTTGTCTTACATCCTGCAAGTTGCCAAGTTTTGTAATTTTTTTTTTTTTTTTTTTGAGATGGAGTCTTGCTCTGTCACCCAGGCTGGGGTGCAGTGGCACAATTTTGGCTCACTGCAACCTCCACCCACCCCCCTGGGTTCAAGTGATTCTCCTGCCTCAGCCTCCCGAGTAGCTGAGATTACAAGTGCTCACCACCATGACCAGCTAATTTTTGTATTTTTAGTAGAGACAGGTTCTCACCATGTTGGCCAGGCTGGTCTCAAACTCCTGACCTCAGGTGATTCACCCACCTAGGCCTCCCAAAGTGCTAAGATACAGGTGTGAGCCACTGCGCCTCGCCATGATTTTTTTCTTTTTCTTTCCATGTCTCCCTTGCGCAAACATTTGGCAATGGTGTACTACCACATGCCAGTAATTCTGCAGAAATAATATGAATTAACATCCCTGCCTTTGTTTATCATATTGTCTAACAGGAGAGAAAGTTATTTAGGAAAGGAATTCAATTAAAACTATTTTTTTCAAATTTATTTTAAACATTAACATAAATTTGTAGATATTCATTGCAAACATGATGTCTTGAAGTATGTATACATTGTGGAATATTTAAATCAGCTGATTAACAAATCACTTCCTCACATAGTCATCATTTCTGTACTGAGAACCTTATCCACTCTCTTAGCGTTTGTCAAGAATATGATATATTGTCATTAACTATAGTCACCCTGCTGTACAGTGGATCTCTGGAACTCATTCCTCCTATGTAATTGTAAATATATATTATTTAACCAACATTTCCCCAACCCACTTCACCTTAACCGCCCCAGCCACTGGTAGGTACCATTTTACCCTGTACTTCTATGAGATCAGGTAGGCACCATTTTAACCTCTACTTTTATGAGATCAACTTTTTTAGAACCTGGAGGACATCATGTTAAGTGAAATAAGCCAGGTACAGAAAGACAAATTCCACATGATCTCACTTGTATGTGAAACCTAAAAATGTCAACTTAAATAACAGAATTATATGAAATAACAGCATAAGTCACCTTAAGAGTTCAAAAGAGGGAACAAGGGACTCCCCAATAATGAAAATAATTATGTAATAATCTTATTATCTAATGATGCAAATACTAATTTATGTTGTTAATACAAACCTTATTTGTAATTATGGAAAACAATTCTAAGATATATTTATATGAGTTCATCTTACAGATACGCAAATGGAGAGAGAGGCTTAGTACTTTGCACAGCATCAAGGGTTATGGAGATTTTAGCACTAGGCTCAGCTGAGGAGTTGGTCTGCATCTTGAACAATGTTTAATTCTCCATCTCATGGTGATAGGAAGTAGGTGCTTGAGGCAAAAAGAGAATGTGCAAAAGCTGAACGATTTGGAAGATCATATAAAAGGTGAATTAAGAGCATGAAATTCATGAGTGAAAGAATGAGGTAGAAAGAGAGTCACAGCAGGTATCAAGGAAGGTCCTGAAGTAAGAGAATGAGAGTTTGCAGGTAACTCTAAGGAGGCCGATGTGACTGAAATAGAGAGGGTGAAAGGAAGGGTAAAAATAGATAAGGTCAAAAAGGGTGTGCTGACTAGATTGTTTTTTTTTTGGGGGGGGGATTTGTAAACCTTTATGACACTTTGAGCTTTCTTTGTAATGAGGCAAGATATCTGTAGTTTTCATCAGAGATGTGACTAGATGTGGCTCTAGGAAGGCAAGGGCAGAAGCAAAGAGATGGTTGGGAGACTATTAGGTAACTCAGACAAGATGAGATGGTAGGTGCAGTCAGGGGACTAGAGGTGCCAGTAGATCAGATTCTGGATGTATTTTGAAAATAGAGCTGAGAGGATTTGCTAGTGGTTTGGATGTAGATTGTAGAAGACTGTGATATGTCAGTGAGAACTCGAGAGTTTTTGGTCTGAATGTTGGTATGGATGGTGTGTTCTTAACTGAGATGAGAAGACTTCAGGAAGATGTGTTTTGACATAAACTCAAATTTAGAAATACAATTCTGGTACCAGTGTGGGAGATGCCTTGGAAGGAATCATAAGTCAAAGCAGGGAGATCAGTTTGGAGTCTCAGTCATCGATGAAGAGTGTTGACGAAGTTTCTACCAGTGACCATGGCATTGGAGAATGGAGAAAGGGACTTGACTGGGGACAGTGCTGGGGTGCTTTTGGGAATTAATTGGATATAGTAGAAGGGGGAGGGTCTAAAATGGGAATCTCCATGGTTTCATAACTGGCCAGTAAGACACTTTTCAGACTTGGCTCTGGGAGGCCTGTATCTTTCCAATTGGTCAAATACCAGGAATTAATACCTTTCCTATTTGAAAATGCTTACATTCACCCTTCTTTATATCTTTTCTTTGGGATGAGCTTCAGAATGGGGAAGTCTTTCCAGCTCCCCTCATTTCTCTGTGATCTTAAAAAATGAACAAACCAGGTTTTCAAGTTTAAGGTGCTCAATATTTTTAGTATCTTTGGAAAATTCCATAGTATCATGCCTGAGCATTTGCAGTATCCTCTTAACAAAACTAACCTAGTTTTCTTGTCTTCAGTCCTAACTCCCCAATATCCTGCGCATTGTTAGCATGCTCCTCTTTTCCAAACACTTTTTCCATTGTTACTTGCTTACTCAGCAAACTTGAATGGCTGTAAGCGCTCCCTGAGAAGACACCCATGTTAACTTCCATTGAAGATTTTACATTTGCACCAGATGCTAACTCCTAACTTTGTTACGTAGTGTTCTCTAAAAACATCGCCTACTTCACTGGAGACCCACTGACTCTCTGACACACTGCCTGATAACGGTTCTCTGCCCATTTTCCCTGCCTGCTCTGAAACTCAATTTCCAGATTAATCTTCCTAAAAAATAACCCCAATCAAGCCATTTCCTTCCTCTGAAACACATTTTTACACTCTATTAGCTAGTGATATAATTACAAACTCCTCCATCCCACTGACTCAGTAGTTCTGACTCATTTTGCTCATTCCACACAGTTCACAGAACAGTACACTCCCATCAGAAATGTCTCACATCAACTACAGTGATCTTTGGGGAATTTAGCAGGTATACCTAGGAGCACATAAAAGAGTCTCCAAGTAGAATAAATCACCTCTGTAGTCCCTACTATGTGCCAAGTCATTTTTGAACAATTTAAAAGTATGAACTCATTGAATCCACCTAACAATCCTATGAAATAGGGATGAAGAAACTAAGGCACAGTGATGGTAAGCACTGTGACCCAAGGTCACATGACTAATAAATGGTAGAGCTAGAATTTAATCTCAGCTAATCTGGCCCTGAAGTCAATGTTCTCAATTGCTCTGACAAGCTGCCTCCCTCGTTCCATTCCTGCCACCCACCACGTCCCACCTCTTCCCCCAGCACTGAAGGTTGAGAATTACCAAGCTTAATCAGTTTTAAACAAGTTTCACATAAGATCTCATTTTATTTGGAAGGTGGCCTGGGTCAACCAAGCTGCCAATGACTGTTCCTTCTTTGGTCTGTCTCCTTGATTATCTTTCTCAGATACCACTTATAATTTGCTTACCATAAACAATTTTCATTGTCCTCAAACTGTGATACATATGTATGTGTATATACATATCTATCTATGTATCTATATCTATATGTATATCACATCTCTCCAACTAGATTTAAAGAATTTTCAAAACCATTCTCATAATTCGCACTCCAAATTGCCCTTTTGATTTCCCAACTTCGTTACTGGTCCTCTCATCTAAGTTCAAAGTGACCTCTGTGACGTCTCTGTCCCTTACCTAATCCATCTTCACATGCAATGCACGTCTAAGTTTTGGTTCTTCATGCATCCCTAATATCACTCTTGGTCTTCTCTATTTTTTCTGTTTATAGTATGGATATGTCTCATGCACTAACTGTCCCAGAGTAAGGAAGCATTGAATTAATTGATGGTTGATGGTTGCTTTAGGTTCTCACTGTCTTTTCCCGGCTGTCGTATAAGTCTTTATCTAGACTTCCAAATTCAATATAACTAAATTTGAACCTTTGACCCCATGTATCTGTCCTAAATTCCATAGCCAGTTTAGTTAATCTAAGGAAGAACCCGTGTCCTCCTCCCGACTATCACCTTCCTCTCCACACCATTGTCTGCTGAAATAAGGATGCATTCCCCAGTTGGTATGAAAAAGTCTGAAACTCAATTTCCAGATTAGTCTTCCAAAAAATCAACTCCAGTCAAGCCATTTTCTTCCTCTGAAACACACTGTTACACTCTATTACCTAGTGATATAATTACAGACTCCTCCCTCGGCATCTCCATCCACTGACTCAGTAGTTCTGACTCATTTTGCTCATTCCACACAATTCACAGAACAATACACTGCTGTCAGTAATGTCTCAGCACACCATTGATTTGTCCTTTCCACCCCTTCTCCTGTTATTCCACTGCATATGTTGTACCCTCTTAGGATACCAGACTGTAAACTACTGGCATCAAAAGTACAGAGTGTACTTTTTGCATGCCCTGGTTTTTGCTATTCTGCCCCTGTCCACCTGCTTTTATATGTTGACACATTCACATGATCTTTTTTTTTCTTATTCCAAGTGCTTTCTTGCTTTTTTGACTCTCAATTTTTTTTTTTTTTTTTTTTGGAATTCACTGTATTCCTCCTTCTGTTTGGCTATTCGCCTCATCTTCACTCGATTTGAAAATTCCTGAAGACAGGAAATTGGCCTTACCCAACTCAGTAGCCCTTGCAACGTAGAGTAGATATTAAATAACAATATGTTGGACTGAGATAACTGCTAGTCTTCAGTTGACTATATGTACAAAATATAGATCATTGTTCAAACATAGTCTAATACATTATTTTGCAAATGACAATAAGTCAGAGTCTAGGATGAGTTAGGGAAAAAAAGCCTTCTAAATTCCAGACTATAGGAAGGACATACTGAGATTTCTGAAATCATCTTTAGAAATCCCTAAATCTTCGCTAAATATTTACCTATATTTTCCACATACTTATTTTAACAATTTGTCTCATTGTTTAGCACGAACACCTAACATCTCTGAAGCTCAGTTTCCTTTCCTGTATAACCAAGAAACAGTATGTATTTTACAAGGTGGTTATGAGGAATAAAGGAAATAGAGTTTAAGGTAATAATTTCTGCTTAAAAAGCAACTATTGCATGTAGTAGGTACTAAAAATGTGTTAGTTTCTTCCTCCTGCTGTGGGTGCACATGGCCCACTTAACTGAAAGAGTCTGGGATCCATAATTATTCCTTGGCATCAGAACTGAGACCCCATAGTGTGACCTGTGGAGCCATCTACTCAGGGGACAGCCACACATAAACCATTAGCCTTAAGAGAATAAGGAGGCTCTGAGCAAGCCACTCACACTTTTGCAAAACAAAAAAAAATTCTATTAGCAGGATTTAGATATTTGATGCCCTAGGATTCTGTCAAGGTAATTTGAAGGACTAAAATCAAATTTAGAAGGAATGGCATTCTGACTGTGCATTTCACTGTTTTTTCCTACAAACCACCTAAAATCCATCTCCCTGACTTTCTGCCAGCCCTCTCTACTTCCGTTACTCTAAGACAAAACCATGCATAAGGACTGAGCAGAACTGAAGCTATAGGTGGGGAATGACATAGCCCCAGCTGTTGGGAAGGGGAAGGCTGCAGAGCCTAGGAGCAGGCAAAGTCTGGAGCAAACACTTCTGCCATTTTTATTCATCTACGCACTCTTAAAGGCATTTTTTTTAGTCTTTGAAGTGGAAAATTATAAGCAATTAGAAAACATGGAATTGGTGAAGATATAACAGTAGAAACACTACTAAATAGTTTTCAGGAGGCATTGTAAACAGATTCAAATTTTCTTGAATGCAATGTTTTCCTCCTCATTTCTTATTACTTATTTTCATGTCTCCTATATCTCTCTGCTTTCTCTTTGTTCTGTTGCTTTCTCTGAACACTGTTTCTGTCATCAAGGCTTTTAAATATATATTGTTAAATATTCTTAACTTGGTGTAATTAAGCAAAGGAAGAAAGCCTAAATCAATGGCAAATTGGAGAAATAAGCAATTTTTAAGGAAATGAAGGATTATTACTCTTAGGGATATACTGAAACTATTGAAAACAGTAACAGGCTACATCACTAAGGAAGTGGATGGCTGCCTTAACTCTTACATAAGCACATTTTGTAAATTTATCGTTTGAAATAATTTGTTGTGCTATAGACTTTTCCTCTTTAGATAGACTAGTATATATTTTATGAATTTCTTGGCAAACTTTTTTTATTTGAACACTGAGGATATTGAGTTATAAATGCAAATCTTCGTTGCTTAAAACTTGGTGCTAATAAGGTCGAGACCACACACTAAATCTCTGTATCTGCCAGTTCTCTCTCTCTCTATTGTGCGACTACAAGTGTATGAACAAGAAACTCAGATCATAAGCAGCAGTGGGGGAGAGGATGTGGATGAATCTGTCCAATATGCCTCCTCATATTGGAAAATGGCTCTGTTTTCATCTGCTATGCACCTGTGGTTAGTAGCTTTGTATTTCTTTGTGAGCATCAGTTATCCTAGAATTTTAAAGATAATTTTAATGCCATCATTGTTGCTGTAATAATTCATTTTGTTTGATATTTCAACTCTACTATGTGGTAATGTTACTTAAAACTAGATGAGAATTTTCTGCTTTCATTGACATTTCTTGAATGCATATTTATATTCTACTCGTTAAGGCTAATAATACTATGTGAGCTTATAGAATTGGCGTTGGAATTCTCTGAAGGAAAAATAATGATCCCTTTCATGAGATGAGTGATTTTTACAAACTGCTCTTTCCAGCTCAGAGTGCTTTGTTCAGTGATTAAAACGTATTTCTCAATTAAATTAGAATGCAAATATAGACAGTCTATGTTTATGATTATAATAGAATTATTTAAAGAAGGTTTTATATCAACCTGCTATTAATATTTTATGCATAAACTGTAGGTTTTATTGTTGGGCCGGTTCTGCCATGTTCCATTTTCAAGATTACTAGAAGTACTATGAAAACTTAATCATACTGTCCAGGTTTTATCAGTTTTTACCCACTCCACTCTGGGAAATTAAGGAGGCTGCTTTCTTATATACTTTATAAGTTACACCAGGGGTGTTGGAGAAATATAAACTACTAAAACCTCAGAATCCCTTGAAACTGAATTATGAACAATTTACTATTCTTTAAAGAAATGTTTTTGTTACACAGATACGGAGTGACTCTTCAATTTATGAGTACCGTATTTTATAGTTTCTTATAAAACTAAAGATCTAGAAGCATACTTCAAGAAGCCATTATTCCAACTTTTTAATTTATATTAGAAATGTAAAATATTTATATTAGAAACTGCATATAATGCTATGGATGTAATTATGATCATTTTAGGGTTTTCTTTTTCTTTCCGGTATCCTATAACTTCTCAAACGTTTGGATTAAAATAATCTTTAAATAATATTCTCTAACGTGATCCTTTTTGTTGTTGTTTTTTTTAGTGATCTCAGTGAAAACCAAATTCAGGCAATCCCAAGAAAAGCTTTCCGTGGGGCAGTTGACATTAAAAATTTGTAAGTATATATTTTTAAATGTATAGTGTTTTAAGTTACTATCTATTTTCAAAGTCAAGTTTATATTAAATAAAGTGTCAGAAAGGAGACCTTGTAACAGTAATTTGACAATTGTTTTCACAAGCTGTTTGACGAGATGCTCATTTAGAAGATGTCTGGAAACAAGTCATCATTAAATTCATTCTTTAATCCTTGTGATTAATCTTTTGAAAGCTGTGAAGTGATTTGATTCACAGATATTTATAATTTTTTCCCCACTTTTTCTGTCAGCTTACTTTAGTAACTATGTTTTTAGTTGCTGTTGGTGTTTATTAGAAATAAAACTGTTAGTTTTATTGTTGGGCCAGTTCTGCCATGTTCTGTTTTCAAGATTACTAGAAGTACTATGAGAATATAGACTATTCTTTTCTGGAAATAGTGATTATATTTTCTTCTTAGAGACACCTGTAGCCTAGAGCTACAACTTTTTCCAGAGTTTTAAGATCACCCTTTTCATTAAATACCAAAAGCATGAGAAAGACAAAATTATGTATTCCCCTTTGTGTGAATGTTTTTCTTACATTTTCCTTCATATCCTCATGAAAGAATATATTTATAGCATCCTTTAAAAAACTAAAAGTGAATTTCTGTATTTTCCTTTGATAAATCTTTAGTCTGGTGTTTCAATTATAAGCATTTTTTAAAGTGCCTATATTTCTAAAGGTACGTATCAGATTTAAGATCTCATTGACAATCATAACATCAATCTATCTCTCTCTAAATTTTAAACTGCTATATTAGCTTCTAAAAACAATGGTTTTCGATAGACTATGAATCCTAGGACATAAATGTTTTTCTTAGCTTTTACGTTAGTTTGGAATATAAGGGAGAAAAGCCCCTGTGTACTGAGACTAACTGTCAGGAATTTAATATTTCTTAGCTAGTAATAAACAGGGCAGGCACTTTTTCAAGAATTAACTTAAATTCAGAATTCTCCATGGTTGGATCTGATGCCTTTTTTTTTTCAATAGCAAAAGTAAGACAGATGTTTTCCCTTGTCAAAGAAGACAACTGTTTATAAAGCCACAGATTTTGGCCTCTATGTCTTCTCCTTAATGTAAATGATTTTTTTAAACTTGTACTTTCTAAATGTACAGGTAAAGACAGAAAACTACAAGCTTCTAAGGTATAAATGTATAAAGCCATTAAAACCACGGCTGTAGGTTTTTATGGGTGCTCAATTTAATACGATTTTATTTGCTTTCCTTTTACCTTTGCTAGTTAGGGCTTTGGGAAGTCTTCAGGCAGACTCAATGATACGTGGTGTTCAAATCTACCTGGCCAGAACAGTGTGCAGGAATTCCTATGTACACTTACTTAAGTTGCCTTCACTTAGCTGTAAAACTACGGCAATAGCTACAGTTGACCCTCCCTTAGTAATGCTATTTGCAATCTTACAATAGTATTACCTCTAATTCCTTAAAACAGGTGGCTTTTAATCTTCTTAGTAAAGATATTCAGGGAATCCAAGTAAACAAGTGGCTCTCCTCCCACATTTAAGGATACTCATGGAAGTAGGGACCACTCATGATGGGATTCTTCTTTATATATTTTGTATTTATCCTTAAAACATATGATTTTAAAAGTTTAGAGATAACAGAGGCTAGTCAGTGTTCTATCTAATGGGATGTTGATTTAGCAAAGTTTTCAAATCTTTTTTCCAACACAGGCACAATTTTTTCTCAAAATGTAAAGATTTTTTATTATCATTTATGCACTTAGATGAGTTTTTTAAATTATTAATGTGGTTAGATGAGCTTAAGACTGGAGTCTCAGAACATTTTGTTATTTTTTGGACTTGCAAGTATGAGCAAATTAGTCAACTTCATTAAGCCTTAGTTTTTACTCTTTTTTTTTGAGATGGTGTCTCGCTCTGTCACCCAGGCTGGAGTGCAGTGGTGCAATCTCAGCTCACTGCAACTTCCGCCTCCCGGGTTCAAGCGATTCTCCTGCCGGAGCTGGGATTATAGGCACCCACCACCATGCCTGGCTAATTTTTTGTATTTAGTAGAGATGAGATTTCATCATGTTGGTCAGGCTGGTCTCGAACTCCTGACCTCGGGTGATCCACCCTCCTCGGCCTCCCAAAGTGCTGGGATTACAGGTGTGAGCCACCGTGCCTGGCCAGTTTTTACTTTTATAAAGTAAACAATAGTTATTTGGGTTTGGTATGGTTATTAGGGAAAGAAGATGTATGAAAGACCTTTCAAAACAGTAAAATGCTATGAAAATACAGTATTTCATTTGCAAGTATTTGACAAATCAAATGCTAAAAGTTAACCCTGAAAAATGCATTGTAAGGAGAGACAGGAAAGTATAACATGAAGGGATTAGCAATATTGACTACATATGACTATTCTTTTTGGGTCATTTTGACATGAAGTTACAAAGTGAAAAAAGAAAATATACTAGAAAGTACTAAATGAATATACACAAGACCTTGATTTTTGAACAAGACATTAAGGGCTGTAGGTGCTAGGAAAGAGAAAAATATCACTTGAAGTTATCAGGGAATGGTTAGATTAGAAGAGTAAAACCATAGTGCAGTGCACTCTGTGTGTGTGTGTGTGTGTGTGTGTGTGTGTGTGCGCGCGCGCGTAATGTAAGTGATGGAATGTGCCCAAGCCCAGATTTTGGGTTTTTTTGGTTTTTTTTTTTTTTGAGACAGAGTCTTACTCTGTCACCCAGGCTGGAGTGCGGTGGCACAATCTTGGCTCACTGCAACCTCTCCCTCCCAGGTTCAAGCAGTTCTCCCACCTCAACCTTCTGAGTAGCTAGAATTACAGGTGCCTGCAACCACACCTGGATAATTTTTGTATTTTTAGTAGAGATGGGGTTTCACCATGTTGGCCAGGCTGGTGTTGAACTCCTGACCTCAAATGATCCACTCGTGTTGGCTTCACAAAGTGCTGGGATTACGCACCTGGTCATCCCTGTTTTTTAAAGGCAAAGCAGTATGTATCCTGAATAGCAGCAGTGGTAAGAATTATAGAGATCTGAATATGGGGGGAGCTGAGTATTGTGGCATCTACGTTATTTCAACTTTGGAAGCTTATGTTTCTACAGAAGAAAGGGGCTTCAGAAACTATGTGGATGATGAATGATGTTGATCAAAAGAACAATTTATTCCCACTGTTCTCATTGCCTTCCATGTAGCAATGTGAAAGACAATGAGGGAAATATTCAAATATCACAATGAATGTATAGGTTTATTTTATGAATTAGGATCACAGCTGCAATATTATAAAAATTTTACATTAAAAGGCATTTTCTAGAATTAAAACATAGTTCAAACTACATTGTTCAAAAAAAAGTTCCAATCTCATGGGGTTTGTATGAAGTTTAGTTTTATCACTAAAACTTAGGAAGGCTATCTGGTAAAATTTATTAAAATGGAGGGTAAATTTTAATTCCTATTATTATGAAACTGGTGAACATAAATCATCGTCGTGACTCAATAAATTTCCATTAATATTAGCATTATTAATATTATTAGTATTTGGTGTAAGAAGAAGGTACAGTACTTCATCCCATGTATCATTCTAGTATGTCCATTTACAAGTTGAAAAACCCTGCGTGGTGCCATCGTGGCTACTGTTCAGAGTTATTCAGAGAGTAAAAGAGAAAAAGGAAGTTGCTCAGGCCATATTTTGTAAAGCACTATGTAAAAGCCCAGTCTGATGCACTGTAACAGGTTTATGGGATTTACCACATTCAGGCCTTAGAGCAAATTCCAGCGTTCACAAGATTTTCACTAAAAGCATTTGCTTTAATCTTGTGGATTGTCTAAATATGCTCAAGGCGGTATCCCAACAATACAGAATTGATGCTGTGGAAATTTTGCAGATTAGCAGATCTCATTCCCCTTCCTCCAGGCAAGCCACACTGAAACTATTCTAAACAGATGGACATTTATCTTGCTCTTAAACATCTCCAGGGAGGACTTCTCATAACCTTTTTGCTTCTCTCTATTCATTTCTTAACTGGATTAAATTTTTTTACATTTTATTTTGCTACCTTATTTTCTCCAGCCACAATTTAAGCTACTTTTTCCCCTGACATTTTAGACAGTGAGGTATGCTATGAGAATAACAAGATCATATGAAAATATCAGCTGAATTATAATGTTTATAATTACGATTTACATTTGTGTTTTTAAAGTCCCAAACCAAATATCAACTAAAGTATTGATAGCATATCATTATCAACTGATGCTTTACCAAAATAAAACCAATATTTATGAAAATTTTCTTTAGAAATATGTATATATATTTAAAAAGCCTTAATACTGATGCAGTAAAGCCTTTGCTGCCTTCTAAACAAATCTTGAGCAGGATCATGTTACAATTGTGCCACTGATTTGTTTTCAAGTATCTATTAGGCATTTCCATTAATTGATAATTTAGAAAAATATTAAAATTAAATCTCACTTTACTGCCAAGAATTATGAGCTTATTCTTGAAGAATTTATAGTACTTAGTAAGTACCAGAATATTTCAAAAGTCTTTTGTTTTTATGATAAAACATTCTTATAGTTATTCTAAGATTAAAGAAAAAAGGTACAAATATATAAACTTTAAAATTACCTAGATCACTAGTTTTTAGTCACATCACAAAACAAAATCTAATTTACTTTACCATTAGTTTTTTAGTGAGTTCAGTATGATTACTTAAATTAATTAAATTCAAATAGGATGTATTTTAAATGTACTATGTGAAATAAACCACCCCTGCTTTTTGCTTCTTTAATTTTGCAATACATCCACAAAGTGCATCCTCTATTCCAATGAAACTTTACTATTCTTTCTTCATAAATAAATATATCTCTTTCCAACTTGCTTGCATTATCTCAATTCCATTAACCCCATGTCTGTTATGAGTCTTATAATCCTTTTCCAGAAACAAAGTGCTTCTTGGTAAAAAATATGTTGGGGAAAATATTTGTATTCTTTTTTGTACATGCATTACTTTTTAGACAAGGTTTTGAGTCACAGGATGATTCAGCATGATTCTCTTTAGGTAAGCAAAAATATCATTTGGACAATAAATATATATATTCCTCTGACATTTTAGGAAAGAAGTCGCCCAATTTGGAATACATTATTTATTAACATAAAACGATTTGGCAAACAGGATAGAGACCGTTCATCTATGTTTTGTTACAGAGCTATTTACATCAGTTAGAAATTTTGTTTTTCTGTTGGAACTCTGTCATTTTCAAGTTTTGTATCTATGGATCCATTAGAACCCATAGAAGGAAAACTCACAGTTCTATCCCAGATACACAGAGATACTTACATATTTCATCATATTTTAAATTTTTTTCTCACTTTAAATATCTCTTTTCTAGTTTTCACTGTCATCTACATAATTCCTAATGATAAGAGAGCAAGGGTTGCTCACTTGATATAGAATCAGTATGTAACAAACAGAGAAAAGAGGGTTTGTAAATTTTACCAGGCAAATGCAAGACCTCATTAGGTTTGTCATGTAAGTTAAATCATAATTGCAAAATGTCTTCTTTAATCTGTTAGTTTTTCTGTTTAATTCATTGGATTTTATTTCAAATCCGTTGGTATCAGATTGAAACTGTAAATATCCATGCCCCTAGCTCCTTCCTAGAGTATTTTCAGTAAACCTGAAGCTGAAGAGACTGTAAATGGTAGGTTGGTTTCTCATCCACAGGGATTGCTATCCTTACTCTTAAATAGGTCTTCGGTGTGGTATAGAACCTTCTGAACAAACCTGTAGGGAGGGCTTTTTACTTAGATAGATAGTAAATGAAGGTAAGGTCTTTTATTGCCTTTCTGAAATGAAACTTACCTTCATTTCCTATGTACCTAAATAAAAAGGGGTTGTCTCAGGCATTCATATATAAAAGAAAAATTAGTAGCTCAGCAGAAGTCCCCATCAGTACTATGGGAACTGTCCATGGTCCTGTATTTTGCCTGGTTGCACTCCCTCTGAAAGCACAATGAATTGTGATAATCCCCAACAACTATGATGAAGTTTGCTACCAATAACTTCTCCATGTTTGCATTTTGCTTTGTCTTCAGAGTGCTTTCAGCAGTTTTTCTTCAATAATGCATTTTGTCATGTAAAAATGTAATCTAACAATATTTCTTCATAAATCCTTTCTAGAACAAAACAAAATAACACAAAACACAAGACAGTCTGTTTCAGTAATTGGGAATTCAATTCACATATTTACAAAATATGAATTGGCATAATCGTGCCGTGGCTGCTATATCATCTCATAAGACAGAATGGACCTTTGATTTTTTGCATCTTTAACACTGAACAGCACACTTTGTGACCCCTGAACTCATGTAATAGCCTGCTAATTGAATTATGACCTCTAGTTTATATTCTCATTAGATAATTTTAACAAGGTTGCCAGATTTTTTTCATAAAGTATTGTTTATTATCCCATTACTACACGGTTTAAAAGTATTCAGTTTATTTAAAAAGTTGTTTTAAAGTGCCTTTGTTATAGACACTATGGCAAAACCCTGGGCATAGGGCATAATGTTGCCAGTTCTATAGTATCTATAAGTATCCTAGATACAGGAACTCTAGAACTAGGCAGAATGTTGCCTAGTTCTACAGTATCTATGAGAATTACAGATTCTTTCGTGAAAGAGCGGAGATGATTATTAAATGCTGTAACATCCAGTCTCTTTAGTCATTCTGACTGGTCCTAATATCCTGACTTTGACCCAGGCTCCTAGCCCCCTCTTCCCTTCAATCTGTACAGAAGCTCTTTGCTCAAGCCAGAATGGCCTCTTTATTGCAGACATTCACTGTGAACATTGTAGTGCCTCTGCTCACAACTATTCTTTGATAGACCCATTACCTCCATAGGAAATACCCACTTTATTTTCTGTCTAATTAGATTGTATCCATTTTTTAAGGATCTAAGGTTTTTGGGGGGTTTTTTCCCCCTTTATTTCATGACTACATCAGCCTAGAATAGTCTCTGTCTTTTCTAACATTCTAGAGTACTTTTCCTGTGCTGGTCTCTTCCATAGTCATCACTGATTTAGCTGAAACCCCCATTTGGAGAACAAAAAGCTCCTGAGTCTTTTTCCTGACCCACTATGTATTGAGAGGGAGTTCTGGCAACACATGCATCTCCATTCCAATGAAAACTTCACAGACTGTTTGCTATCTGCCATGTATAACTTACTGAACTTCAGTAAGCCTCACAGTCTCAAAATCCAGATGATGCTAATTTCTCCTTCCCAAGTTATCATGAGGAATAATGAGATGACGTATCTACAGACCCTGCTATACGCTATGAATTCATTAAATGTTAGCAATTATTATTATCATTTTCAGTTTCTACCACTTTTGATTAGTTTACTTACAATTCCTAGGACTTAACGTCAGTTTAGTTGTCCTTCCCTCAAATGATGTTAAAACAGGATCCCCGCCCCCCATCTCTACAACTGCTATCTGTTGCTTCTTCCCCCCAAATTGACAAACTTACATAACTTTATACCATAGGCTATTCCTATAAAAACTGAGATTCTTTATTCCTATGAGAATAGCAAATTGTTGCCTGAAAGATTTAAAAGGATTAAATTCTCACATAATGTAAATTACTTTGGGGTCCTCAGCATGGTCCTTACCTTAATTGCTTTCTTTACCAGTTTTCAAGTTAATACTGATCTGCTTTTATGCAGAGATAAAGGATATAGTTGCTGAAACTTATGTCAAGGATGTACATGTATATGGATCGATTTTTATTTTTCTTATAATCTATATCATAATTTGTATCTGGGGCTACTCTTTAAGAGCCATGATTGGCATAAATATTGGTATATATAGACATTTGTATTGACTTGAAGTTTATACATATATAGGAAGAAGGAGAAGAGACCACGCTCATATATGTAGAGCTTTTTTATTCTTTTCTCCCATGTGGTTTATATGTTTTATTTCGTTTCTTGACAATAGTGAAAAATTGTTATTCCTTCATATTGATTTTAGCCATTTTGATGTGTCTTAAGTCAACTATAGTTTTGGAGTTTGCTATCTTACAATAATAATATGAACATGAAGTAAACTATTTCTAGCACCTTAAATGAAACAAAACAATACAAAATTGGAGCATAGTTATAATAATTTTGTTGAGACATTGAGAGATCCTGATTGGCTTAGAAATTATTAAAGATTGCTATGTTCTACATTGTTACAGTTAAGTACATTTTATGTGTCATCTAATTCTTACCAAAAAACCTATTAGTTATGAGAACTTATAACTTGGATGCTGCAGTAAAACATGAATTTGCTATGGGTAGGAACACACTGATTGAAATTATTGCAGTTTTATATATGTTATTAATCTAAGTGTTGTATATGTAATTCAAATGCAGTATGATATCCATATTTTAAAAGAATAAAACAGGAAATTCTTTAAGAAAACCTAAATGATGGACTAGCATCTCTAACTGTTTCAGGATGCCAAGTAAACAAATGTTTAACCGTTTTGTCATTTAATATACCTATTTGTAAAATTTATATTTAGCAAGATTGTATATTGTCCCCCATACCCAGAATAAATCAAAATTTGAAACTAGGACAAATTATTTTTAGTATTAAAGAAAATCAGATGAGCTTCAGAACTTTTTGCGCCTGAGGCATAGAGTGGTATCTCTTAATGTATGGAGTCCATCGACACACTGCATTATGTAAGACTACATTTACCAGTGCTTGTAAAAATCAAAATGGACTATCTAGAGTTATTCTAGGGTGTCAAAGATATACGTCCTACCATCAAAAAAAAAATCAAAGAATGTTAATATTGAGAGATCATGAATATTCTTCTTTTTTTCTTTTTAAGACATGGAGTTTTGCTCTTGTTGCCCAGGTAGGAGTGCAATGTCACAAGGTGCGATTTTGGCTCACTGCAACCTCCACCTCCTGGGTTCAAGCGATTCTCCTGCCTCCTTCCTAGTAGCTGGGATTACAGGTGCCCACCACCACGCCTGGCTAATTTTTGTATTTTTAATAGAGATGGAGTTCACCATGTTGGCCAGGCTGGTCTCGAAATCCTGACCTTGGGTGATCCACCCGCCTCGGCCTCCTATAGTGCTGGGATTGTAGGCGTGAGCCACCGTTCCCGGCCAAGATCATGAATATTATTCTTCTTAGCCCCATCATTTCCATAAGATTAAAGCAGTTCTTCAAAACACAAATGTACACACTTGGACAGCAAAGGATTGCATAGAAAGGCAATTTGGAATTTGAATAGAAGCCAAAGGGAAGATTGGAGTCAGGAAATAAGGGAGATGAAGACACAAAAGTATGTGCTAAGTTAGGTCAGCCGAAGGTCTGAAAAAAACCACTTATGATACTTCTGCCCTTAACATCCAAATCTCTTTAATGATCTGCAAATTTACACTATGTCTTAGTGAATAGTTGAAGCATAATTTTTTTGGAGAAGTGAAAAAGTCTCCTTGTTATTTTCTTAATTCAGAATAATTTCATGGCACAATTGGAAATCACATCTAAAGAAGGCCAGCCTGTCACTAAAGGTATGGCAGAGAACAGATCCTTTCCTGTTTACAGAAGCCAGAAGTAGGCAGGGCTTGAAAGGTAGTGGAGAAGGGAATGAGCAGGGCAAAACAAAGAGTGGGGCTAAGTAGTCCAGAAACCCTGAAATAAATTACATTGTTGCGTAGTTTTGACACTGTTTATCTTGAACCACATACAGACAAATGGAGGTCTGTTGGGAGAGATTTTCTCATGAGCAGTCATAGGAGCACAACACTTTGTGTAAACCTTCCTTTGAATATCACGAAATTGACAGATTAATGTAAGAATTATTCACTTGTTTAACTTGGATTGTCCTTTCATATGAGTAACTTCATGAAATACCTTCATGTTCAGGAAATATGTGGACTCAGATACAACAGTATTCAGAGAACTTTTAAAGAAAACATCAGTCCTATGGAAACCAAATATTCTTAATGGTTTAGCACCAATAAGGGCTTAGATTTCTGTTAAGAATATGAAAAAGCATGTAACCATGAGCAATGTTAAAGAACAGTGAAATTACCAAAGTTTCCAGCAGCATCTCAACTGCTGCTCCTGTAAGGAAAGTTGTCGGCCTTCCAGTCCTTGTAGGACAAGGTTTGCTTGAGTGCTTTCTGGCATGCTGGAGGTTCCCCTTTGTGTATCGTGTGCATGATTTAGAAGAAGCTGTGTCAGCATTGATTTATACATTGACAGCTAAAGATAATAAGATATGGGCAAACATACAGCTCACCCTTTTACAGATTAACCTGGAGACTGCATTAGGCAAATTTGATAGCATTAAAAGATTTTGCCAATTTGTCTGGAAACAATTTCTCTTTTGTAGTGTGTCAGGGGTAACACTTTATGCCATTGTACTAATTTAAATGGCTTTGATAAATTGTTCAAGAGGTTAGAGAATAGTAGTGTAGATATATATATATATATATATATATATATATATATATAGCACTTTAAAATAAAAAGGCTATTAACTTAATTGTTAAATGAATTTAATCTGTAAAAATCAAAAGTACTCAAGAATGTAAGTGTTTTCTTGGAACCACAGCAGCCATATTACATCATGAGACTTTAAATGTCTTCTTAGAAAATAAAATACTTCTGCATTACGTCTTAATAAGAAGAAATGATTTAGGCTATTGTAGTATCATGGATGTTAGCTATGATTTGGGGAAAACCTTAAGTTTTATAAATTAAGCTTATACAAGCAATAAAATTGTATCTTCCTTGGGGCGCACCTTTGTTAATATTGCATGTCCTAAATTGTACCATTTGCATGACATCAAGGTAGCCTTGTGTATGATTGTGTCCCCTAGAGATCTTCTTACAAATGAGATGTATATTTCATGAGACATTGTCTATATACATAATTTCTAAAGTGAGGAACTTGAAGAGGCCCCTCTGAAAGTCACTGGCTTAAATCATTGCACCTTTATTCAGTAGTCTTGTGAGAGTAACCACTATTTTGTAGAAATGTTCAAACAGTTCTTTACGAACAGACCTCAGATATGAATTAGCCCTTTCAGTGAATGCTGAACTTGAAACAAGGACAGGATACATCTGTATTATGATCATAATCTTACTCCTGTTCATCCACATTCTCTCACCCAGTGCCTGCAGAGCTGAAAACTCGCCTCTTCCGTGAAACATTTTGTTTCTATCTCAAGTGAAACGTTAAAATACTTTTTTAACTGAAATAATAACATCTCTAACATTCAAGCTACTATATTTAAACAACAACTGCTTGTTTGGGGAAAAAAAAAAAAAGAGTGTAGTACAGATACAATATAGTACTCCACTGTTAACTTCAACCAAGTAGAAGGCTCAATACGAACAAGGAAATTTTAATTCCACAACAAGCAGCAGGAAAAGCAGACATAACCAAGTTTGGAGCATTCTTTTTTTGTACTATGAATTTTAACAAGTGCTTAAGATATTGAGGAAGATTCATTTACTTCAATGATGCATTATTTAGAATTTAGCTGATACAGCTTTTAGGCTTTTTACCATAGAAACATGTAGTGTTTTTATGGTGTGCCTGCAGTATATGTTTCTTAGTGGCTTTAACCAAAATTAGCATCATTTTAAAAAGCAAAATTGTTATTTAATACTTTAAAACCTATCTTCTGGAGAGCGATATAATTCTGGAAGTTCCTTAATTCAAAAGTATGCTGTATTTACAATGCAGAGTATTTACATATAATGATAAAGAATGTGAATTACTAGAATAGTGACATTTAATATAGAACAATTACTAGCTTTCTAAAGTGTATTTCTGGTTGGGAATAAGAGCAAGCTATATGGGACATCAGTTCCCTTTTTCGATTTGGAGTTCTTGAAGGAAAACTGCTTTTAAAAGAAGGAAACCTAAAAGTAATGTTGCTCTTTCATGCCAAGGATAGTGAAATTAACATGCAGCTGGGCTTCTCTGATAAATGAATTCTGTTAGGTCACTGAGGGGGTGCATGTGACATTAAGTGATTTACAGTCCTTTACCTTAATGAAATTGTTTCAGCAAGATGACGCTGAAAGCTCTTAATGGATAGCTTTTCTTGATGTAATGAAATTGCATTCCTATGGCATTTAATATAAGGTGCAGTTATTATTTACTGGAGCTTTCCAAGGGCTGCTATTTGCACAGACAGTTCAGAACAAAAAGAGATTTCAGTGGCGGCATAGAGGCTAGAATGGCTTATGACATTCGTAAGCAGATGAGTGTGTTTGTGAGGGCACTTCAGTGAGTGTGTCCAGGGTATCATAGACCCTTCAGGAAACTTCCCATCACCTACCCCAGCTACTGTCCATCCCTTCTACATAGATTTTCATAATCTATTTAACAGGCAACTGGATTACAACCAGATCAGCTGTATTGAAGATGGGGCATTCAGGGCTCTCCGGGACCTGGAAGTGCTGTAAGTACTGCTATTTCTCTTACTCTTTTAATGGGGGCTTTGTGTCTGGACAGGACAAATGTGTAAGCTTATCTGCTAGCTTAAAACCTGTTGTCAAAATAGTCTCTCAAGAGATACCTTAAATAATTCATGGTGAATACAGGGAAGAGTCTAAATGCGTGTATGCAAAACCTTGCGTACCATATCTGTATGTTAGGTAAAATTGTCTAAGATCACTCAAATGTTCGTATAAATAGTTTTATAAGATTCATAGAATTTATCATTGCTAAATATTGAGGTAAAATCAACTTTATAGGAAAAATAACATAAAAAACCCTCTTAGTAGCTGATATCTTGGAATAATTTGTCATTGTTAGGCAATAGAAACACAGTTTCTCATTAAAAAAATAAAATTTTTAACCAGGTGATTTAACATTATTTTTGTAAGAATACTTTGAAATCTGCTTCCTAAGGTTAATAAACCACCCATTAGATCCATTTTCAAGTCTTCACTACTGACTTTGTAACGTACAACATACAGACTTGAATTATAATGGGCAACCTTCTTTTCTCGCTGGGTAGACATGACTGACAAAATTGGTTAGAGGCAACTAAGTAACCTCTATTGGTCAATGACTTATTAATTTTAATGAAATTACAAATTTTAATGAAAACTGTAGTTACTAAAGCATCATATGCCGCCTATACATTTTTTTGAATTTTTTCAGCCAAAATCCACATTTGTAGCTTTTTAAATACACTTACAATTCCTCCACAAATTAAAATATTTTTCTCTGCCTTATTTCATCCTTGACAAATTTAGTCAGAAATCTAAAATTGAATTAAATGTGAGTGTGTTTTTAGTCAATTTGTTAAAAGTTATCGAGAAATCATAAAATCCTTCCTCTTCCCAATAAAAAATGGATTCATTACTTTATAAATCTAGTTTCAGGAATGGAATATAATTCTGAAAATAAATTAATCTTTCAGCTAGAATGGCTTATTTTATCAGTATTTTTATGTGGTTTTGGTTTTAATTTCAAGAAAATAGAATTCCCAGCTGTGTAGTGTAATGAGTTATTAATTATTTTAAAAGATATGTATGTATGAATGAATTGATTGGGATAAAATGTGAAATATAAAAATATAGACTACTCTCTAACTACAGGAGAGGCCACCTTTGTTTCTATTGATAATGGTCTAAGTTTCTATCGGAAAAATATTCAAAGTGCTTATCATATACATTTTAGCTTTAAGACCACTATTTAAATTGTTTACCAGAACCATTTTTAATATACAAAGCTCACTGATGGTATCTCAGAGTCAGAATAATTAGAATGATTTCATAGTAGTGGTCTCATGGCAAAACCATAGTCAGTGTCACTAAAATTCATCGATGAAGAGACTACCACAAGAGTTAATCAGACAGAGCTGATCAAGCGAAAAATGTATTATTAAACCAATGTTCCTAACTAGAAATATGAATGATACCAATCATTTTATGCAAAGTTTACTGACTATCTTGGATGAATTGAATCCCGTAAACTACCTTGTTATTAAGTTTTCAAAAAACTTAAATTATTTTTAAATATGTAGTTATTCAGTGTATTTATTCAATATATGTATATATACACATAAATGTATTGAATACCTACTGTGTATATTTTATAAGGTGGAATGAACACTGTGCTAGGCACTGAAATCTTTTACCCACAAATACAATAACTACATTTGCTTATTTTCTATAAACTAATATCGTTGTCATCAGAGGCAGTACGTTTATGAAAACACAGTCATCTCATACATTTTGATTGTCATGATTAATCAAAATATCTAAAAAATGACTTTAGCAAAAATGAGGAAACACACCAAAGGGTGACGTTTTATGGTTCATGGAATTAAAATAGAAATCCAAAATCTTGGAAACTCTTTTGAGGACCTTAATATATACATCTTAAAGAAGTATATATTGGTCAGAGTTTATTTGTTGAAGAAATAATAAAAATTAGCATATGATAGAAGACAATGTAAATTTCTTCTAAAAAGATTGAAATATTTTATATTAAAATTTTATAAAGTTGAGCAGACATTACTTTAAATGTTTTTTTTTCAATCCTCATACTTTAAACAACCCTTAGAAAAATCAGTTGATAAATGAGCCAAAATTGGACCACTGAAAAGACGAGAATTTATGAAGCCCACATCAATTGTGAAATACAACAAAAGTTTACCTATTATAAATGTTTGGTCAAGAGCTTAAGAGAGTTTGCATTAAGAAGGGTTCTAGAAAGATGACTTGTCTGTTTTGCTTATTTTTACCATTTGTGACTCTTTAGGATGTACTGACTTATGTGGAAATAATGAAGGAACATTAACGTGCACATTGCCTTAAATTTCAGATTCCAAGGGTTTTAGATTTTTTGAAATTTTATTCTTTGAACCATTTGTGAATGTATGGCTATACTGAAGCTAGATGGGAGAAATTGAGGTAATCGCCCTCAGTCATTGATGAAAGTGTATTAAATTAGGATATATATGAGTGTACAAAGAGTGAATAGAGTCCAAGAAGTCAAGTGAAAGTCTAAGGTAGATGAAAGCAAGGAAGCAGTTTAACACTTGCACATTCATGGAGAACTGGTTTATTGTCAGATTCTGATTTGTAGGATTTAGAGGTAACTGCTTATTTTCTTAATATTTAGATACTGTCTCAAAAATAACATTGGAAACTAAATCTTGATCAATATTTTCCCTTTCTTTGGACACTGGACTCAGAAATGATATATATCCCTTCAATTGCTGCTTTTACATGTTTGTTTTTCTTTTTCACAGAATGGACATAATTTAATTTAATTTAATCATAGTGATTCGTATCCACTAAATACCAAACTATCTGCCAAGCAATATGCATGGTGGTAAGGGAGTAAGATGACTAAATCAAGATATAAGTGTGAGAGGTGCTCCATGATTATACAGGCTAATATTTATACATCAAGATGTCTTTTGTATTAGAATATTTACTCATTACAAAGAAAATCTTGAAGTTGAAGACAGAAATAGACTTACACATGGGAGAAAATATTCACAACTAAATAAGTACAATATATAAGTTTCCATTATTTCAGAATAGAAGTTGACCATAGCGGTAACATATACAAGTAATCATACTTAACACTTATATTTATTATTAATTTTTAAAATAATTTTGTTGGTTCTGCATATTTTTCAGACATTGGGTATCAGTATCAGTACTTCTTTCCAGCATCAGTACTGAATAAAATACTAAGATAATGTCTTCCTTTAGTTGCATTATGTGAACTAACATTCTGAGAAAAGATTTCAAATTGATAACTGAAGTCTTTGGCACTCAATGAAAATTTTCCTTTGCACGGAGATAGAAGAAACTATAGTTCAAAATTAATGCATGTCTTCTCCGTGTGAAGTACTTAAAACAACTTATTCCCAAAGTCATATTTCAGAATACTGTATACTATAAAGATTTTAGCCATATTAATTCAGTATAAATTTTGAAGATGGGAAAAGGGATCATCTGAAAGCAAATCCCATTGAGAAGTTTAACCTTTGCATTCAAACATCAGGATATATTTTAATGGCATTTGAAAAAGACATCTCATTTCACCTGCACATAGGAAAATGCTAAAAGCTTTTAGATAAACTGAGCCAACAAATCCAGTGCTCTGTAGGTCCCCCATAAAGTGGTTTAGTTTTTGTGACTTAATTCAAATCACTTAGAATAGTTCTTATATAATTCAATACATTGCAAAACAAGGTAGTAAAGAGGGTCCATGCATGATCTAGGTCTGTAGCTGACATGCCATGTTTTACCGAAAAGTTTTTGTCATTCCCTTGACTTCTGAATGCACCATTGATAACCAGAGCCACCAACTGGCCCAAAGTGGCCTCAAAAATATATTTTGTGTAGCTCAAACATAAGTAGGCTACAGACTGTTTGAAATATTTTAATTAGTTGCCACTATTTAAACATTAGAAAGATCTAAAACTTTTTATTTCTAACTTCCCTTGGAAAATCTGATTGTTTGACATCCCTCCCTTACAGCAGGTCAATAGTCCATTGGAGCTGGACATTATCTGCCACAAGAGAGACTATCATTGCTAGCTTACCATATTCTTCACCCTCCCCAACTGCTTTCTTCCATCTTTCTTGCCCATCATTGTATATTTTTGCACGTGGCCTGCTTCTCTCATTTCTGTTCTCTGCTCAGGCCCTACAGTGAACCTGCAACCTCTCATTCAAACCCTTGTCCAATATCAACTTCATCCACCAGGACCATTGATGCTTTCTCCTGCCTCCTTCAGAGGAACTTGCCTTCTTTAGTCACCACCTCAATGTGTACCTTCAGTCTCTCCCAGTCTTAGAATTGCTTTCCATGTCCACACTTTACTTGTATACCCCTGGGATAACTTCTACCACTTTCTTATCACAACCAGATTTTTCTGAAGGATGAAGAAAGCTCATGTCTTAGCCTAACTAGTTTTTGTAATTTGTCCAATTCATCTCCCCAGCTGGACTGTATGCTATTTTAGGACAGGATTTATGTCTGATTTATTTTTATAATACTCCATGTTACCATAAAATAATAGCCATTCAGGAAATATTTGATGAATGAATGAGTAGTAGTAGAAGTAGAAATAATCAATAATAATAATAATAATAAAACTAATAATGTTGCATTGTGGGAAAAGTAAGGATGATATTTATTTTCACCATAACTCTCTTCACCACACATATTCCTGAATCTGCTACCTCAAGAAACCATGATTGCTGCCACACAGCAGTAAACAAAGGCCAATATATGCTACTGCAACTAAAAACCATTAGAATGGATTAATCTTTTAACATGGTGCTACAGCAAGTTACTTCATCCCCACATGATACAAGTACCAGATATAGATATAGCTGTCTCCACTCAAATTACAGCAGTGGCTAATGTCTGCGGTAAATAATAGTTATCAGGACTCTGTTCCAAGGCCTGACAAGAATGATTCTGTATTGTTGCTATGAGAATTCAGTAAGAGAATATTAATTCAAATGCGCTTATTGACTCATGGACACTAATTACACATAATGCCACTCTACGGAAATGTAATTGGGCATATTTGCCAACTGTAACTATCCTGTGTTTATTTCTTAACCAATATCATAAATAGACATGCATGCACAAGGTACATAAAGTAGAATGTGAATAGTCAAACATGCTATGAATGAAGCCATAAATTTGTAGTAAATGTTGAATAAAACAAAATGTACAGTAACGTTAAATTATGAAAATTATTTATCAACTTGTCTATAGAGTAGTGTATTCTCTGTGTCATCTCTACCAGGTAGCTGTCCTGCATAAGCATAGTACAAGACATTTTCTCTATGTTAGTATGTAAAATGATCAATCAATTTTGTATCTAAAAATTCTAACTTTTCTTTTTAATTCTACAGCACTCTCAACAATAACAACATTACTAGACTTTCTGTGGCAAGTTTCAACCATATGCCTAAACTTAGGACTTTGTAAGTAGTCACAATATATGTAAAGGTCATATTAATCAATTAAAGCTTCCCCTTAAATAACATATTCAGTAAGCAAAGGATGGGACCACTAGCTTACAAGGTAGACAAGGAAAACCCAACTTGGGAAAAGACTAGATATGATATTTGTGGGAATGAGCTATTATTCTGGAAACTGGAAAGATTTCTTTTAAATGATATGCATTATGGGAACTTTGGAGTTAAAAAAAAAAACATTTACTTTGAGCTATTGTGGAGGTCACATTTCATTAAGAAATGGAAGACTCCTTGATTGGCTGTCAGAAATGATAAATGGGAAATCTTTATGATTTTATTGCTGTACTGCAAGCAGACCTAATAAAGCTAAACTGGTTCTCCAACATTCCTTATAACGTGAAATTATAGCATCACCCTCTAGTCCTTCTATAATTAAGGTTGTGTCAGCACTTATATTTAAAAGTATCTTTTTTGGGGTTACAGATGGACATTAGGATATTTTTGGTCTAATAAAGTATTGACTATAGCTATTTCTTTTCTCTTGAAGAAAAAGTAATCCTTAAAGCCCAGAGTAGGCTTTAAAATCCTTAAAGCCCAGGGTGGACTTTAAGTTATGGAATTTCAGAGGTAAATCTCATTTGAACTGAATTTCAGAATCACCTTGACCTAAAAAAAGTATATTACATATAACATGTAGGACATGATTGGAAACAAAACCAAAGCATCAGACTTCTTGGGAAAAAAAGGGTTTTTAAGTTGGGTAAATATATTTTGATTAGATTTTCAAAATATTCCTCATTTTCTGATAGCTTGTAACTGGAAAACATTAATTTTCTTTTTGTAATACAAATTTTGAATTACCAGCTTTTTAATGAACTAGGAAATACCAATTTTAATGTCATTTTTTTCTTACTGAAATCTAACTCTGTGTGTAATAACACATCATTATAATTTCCTTGGAATATTATTTAGCAAAATAAAGGAATTCTACAAGTATACAGACATAGCTGAATTCTGTATTCTTGGGGCTATCAGAATGAGACTAATCTGACTGAATTAACAGCCCAATTCACTCAAAACTATAATTTCCCATTAACTTCAGGCATTTTTTTTAAAAAAGAAATTGATCAAGCTTTCAATCTTTGCAAAAACAAAGCCAACGAAATTGTAAAAACATTCATCTGAATTTTTTTGACAGTGTCCCTTATTTTCCTGTAGAAATTCATGAGTCTGTCTTACTAATCAGGTTTTTCAATTTTTACATTCTTTTCTCGTTTCAAGTTTGTGCACACATAATTAGAATTTTTGTAATGTGCTTGGTTTAGATGGAAATATTTAGAGTACAAGGATATGGAATGTGCGCCTCTGTGGCTTCCAAAGGACAGAACTTCAACTTCCAAGCAAACCGAGCCAGAGGACACCCATCTTTCCCAAAATGTAGCTTTTTGTTCTGTGGTACGCCTTCTAGTTTCGAAGCAAAGAATTGTGTTCCTTATCTACAAGCTCAAGGAGAATGCAAAGCAGTCACTTAACTTTAAATTCCTTTGCTTTGGTTGGGTCATTATTCTACAGTATCATCGCTACTTAAAAATTCCATTTTTATGGTCTAATTATCTTTCTGGACTGAGTTCCATGTTTTAATATCCATTACTGTTATTGGGTTAGAATTGAACACATCAGCTTAAAAGGACTAAAATGGTATTACTGTGTCATAGATGGTTCTGGGAATAGTGCTTTGATTTATAGCTTTGGATGTCCTTTTCTTTAGTTTGAGAAAACAGAAAAGCCAGTTTGAAGTCATTTACCTAATTTAGTGGATACATTTGTCTGATATTTTATTAATGGAGAAGTGCAATTTGCCACTTGGAAGCAATCCATGATCTTGTGTGGATCCTGCCAACACAGAGCCACTCACTTAATTCCTTCACTCCCAGCCATTTGTGCCTTTTAATTTCAGTCGCTGCTCTTTGAGGATAGGTCTCCAGGAGCCAAAGGAGCTAATCCCTTTTCTGTGATTAAACAACAAAAGAAGGAAATCAGAATAAGGATGTGAAAAAAGTGTTTTATATTGAATTATTATTCTGTCTTGTTCAGCAAAAAATGCAAGTGACCTGCTGAAAAGGTTTTACAAGTGGTTTCTATAGAGACTCATAATGGCGGGACTTATTGATATTTCAAACTGGGAGCCACAACTTTTACTAACTTGCCCCTCGCCCAGTCTCCCCACTCTCCCACCCCATCCCTATTGGCTCTCGGGATGTTGGAACTGTGGAGCAATTTGCATTGGACTTATTTTTTTCTCTTTCCTCTTTTAAATGAACATAAGTGAAATATGTTCATTTAAAACATAATTTTATGGACATATTCAAGCTTCTATAAATTGCTCAGTTCAGACTAAATGAAGAGAGACTTGATTCTGTGATTGTACATTAGTTTAATTTTTAGGAAAAATAATTATATTGGAATCTGCTTAGCTTTACTTCTATGTTAAGAAATAAAGGTATATATTATTAATGAAATGACAACTTTCTGTTTTCTTGCTTTACACTTCTTTTTTTTCTCATTTAGTCGACTCCATTCAAACAACCTGTATTGTGACTGCCACCTGGCCTGGCTCTCCGACTGGCTTCGCCAAAGGCCCCGGGTTGGTCTGTACACTCAGTGTATGGGCCCCTCCCACCTGAGAGGTCATAATGTAGCTGAGGTTCAAAAACGAGAATTTGTCTGCAGTGGTAAGGGAGAAAGAAGAATGATGTTATTGTGTTTATTGTATCCCGTTACGTAACAGAATGTGAGGGCTGCATGCCTCAAAGGTTTCAGTGTTGTTCACTAATGTGCAATTGTGCACTAATCACTCTACGGAGATCCTCTTTTCCAGTGAAAATATGTTCTGAGACCTTACTATATCGGTTGGCAAGTACTGGTTACTTGTATCTAGATTATGCTAAAACACTTTTCAGTTTCCACTCCAGGGGAAATATGGAAAATCGCTAAATGATGGCTCTACTTGTGATTTTTTATTTTCCCATTACATAATGATTTATAGCTACTTTTATGTTAACAATTGAAAACAAAAATGATTAGCTAATCCTAGATCCCTGCTAAGAAATTCAAAGAGCAATTCAGCCATAGTTGCAAAGTAACAAAATACTTTCCATGCATACATGTATACTAATGGTTCAGTTTTACTTAAAACAAATATTAAATGACCAGCTTTAATAAAAACAATCTGAAATCAAAAATAAGACATAGGATCAGGCACCATGGCCCACGCGTGTAATCCCAGCATTTTGGGAGGCAGAGGCGGGCGGATCACCAGAGGTCAGGAGTTCCAAGCCAGCCTGGCCAACATGGCAAAACCCCGTTCTTACTAAAATTATAAAAATTAGCTGGGCGCGCTGGTGCATGCCTGTAATCCCAGATACTTGGAAGGCTGTATCTCCCAGATACAGGAGAATCACTTGAATCTGGGAGGTGGAGATTGTGGTTAGCTGAGATCACACCAGTGCACTCCAGCATGGGTGATAACAGAGAAACTCCATCTCAAAAAAAAAAAAAAAAAAAAAAAAAAAAATATATATATATATATATATATATATATATATATATATATATATATAGGCCCGGCATGGTGGCTCACACCTGTAATCCCAGCACTTTGGGAGGCCGAGGCGGGCGGATCATGAGGTCAGGAGATCGAGACCATCCTGGCTAACACGGTGAAACCCGGTCTCTACTAAAAGTACAAAAAATTAGCTGGGCGTGGTGGCGGGCACCTGTAGTCCCAGCTACGCGGGAGGCTGAGGCAGGAGAATGGCGTGAACCCGGGAGGCGGAGCTTGCAGTGAGCCGAGGTCACAGCACTGCACTCCAGCCTGGGCGACAGAGCGAGACTCCGCCTCAAAAAATAAATAAAATAAATAAATAAGACATAGGCTGTGTCTAATATCAATCAATAGCTAATTGATTACTGAGTTTTTTAATATGCTTAAGCACCAACCTAAGTATTTCACATATATTTACTTCACTTCACCTCCCTCATAACAACTGTATGAGAAATGTAATATCTCTATATTTGGAGATTCAAATGCTGTGAAAAAGAATAACCTTGCCGAAGTTTATATAGTTGAGTCCAAGGATCTCAACGGAGGTGGTTTGATTACATACACACACGTGCGTGCGCACACACACACATAGTGATACATAGTATCTTGTTTATATATAGATAGGGTTGGTTCTGCTTCAGCTTCAGAAGTATCTGTTCAAAATACAACAAAACAAAATTTTAAGAAACATATAATGCATCAAAAGTAGTTCACAGATTTTTAAAGGCGGGGTAGGGAGACATGACTAGTACTTGATGCTTTTAAATGGTTATATTTTAGACCCTGTATGTATTTTTTCACATGTTTTATAACCTAAGCAAAATTTTTGTGTACGATCATGGAATGTTCTCAATATGTCTGATTGCTTTTTTAAAAAATTAAATAATGAAATGACTAACAGTTCGTTACTAACCACTTTTTTCTCTCTTCACTTTTTCCTTTCTGTTTTCTAGATGAGGAAGAAGGCAAGTTCACATTTCTTTTTTAGACTGAGGATATTTTTGTAGTTTGAGAGCTTGTTTAGAGGGATAGGATTAGCAGCTGGCTTGCAGCCTCTTCCTGGCACATCACCACCACTAGGGCCCTTTCCCGGCAGGTTGGAAAGGGCTGTCCCCACTGTCTTCCAGAAACCGTGCATTTCCAGATGCTTATTTAGTACAACTGTGCTGATACTCTGTTGCTCACCTTTCAACCATTAATGTCTCATTTAAAAATTGTTCCAAATATTGAGTGATAAAAGTACATACAGAAAGGGAGCTACTTATACTAAAATTTTAAATTACTCGAAGCCCCCAAGAGAATCATTTTTTATTAACAATAAAATTACTTTATACAAATTATTATTATCATTTCAGAGAAATTGATAATTTTGAACCTATCAAGACATCACATTCTGGATTATCTAATTTTTCTCCATATTTATTGGCATATGATTATTTAATTTGAGCAACAGTTATCTTCTGATGGAAGTATTACTGTTTTGTTTTATTTTTAAAAGAAACTACAAAGTACATAAAGCCACATGAATTTGATAAAGATCAAGCTCTATTTAAGCTTATTAGGAATGAATATAAATTAGTCTGAAGTTGCTGGGGTTTTGGAAATTAGAATAGTTTTGAATGTAATTCTGACTTGAAACTGAATTTAGCTTTTCTCACAATAGTTTTAAAAATTAGCAGTATTATGATCAGTTTTTAGAATCTCATTTACTTCCTCTCATTTGCTTTATTGATCTGAATATATAAATGCATGCCTCCTAAAATATATTTTAGAAATATAGGACCATCTTATGATCATGTATTTAAAGAGATTTATTTATGTGAAATGCTTTGTTACTTGGGCTAAGTTTGTATGTTTCACAATTATGATATTCAGGAGGAAAAATATAATTTCTGTTTATTTCTTTTTTAGGTCACCAGTCATTTATGGCTCCTTCTTGTAGCGTTTTGCACTGCCCTGCCGCCTGTACCTGTAGCAACAATATCGTAGACTGTCGTGGGAAAGGTCTCACTGAGATCCCCACAAATCTTCCAGAGACCATCACAGAAATGTATGTGCCTGAAATTCTTTCTTATCTCTCCACCTTCCCAGTGAACCAAACTTTGATTTTCTTTGGGAAATTCTGGGTTTATCAAAGGCACATCTGATCAATTGGCTTAGACAAATGTTCCCTTCAGAAGTGTATTGATTCTTACTCTGATTGTTTAAAAACATACCATGATAAAGTGGCTATGATGTTTTTTCTTCCACTGATAGAACTAAAAGGAATACATTTTTAGGAAAAACAAGACAAACAGGATTATTTATACCTGGTTCCACCCTTTGGGCCTGTATATCTGTGGTTGTCTGTTTCTCAGTTTGGAGCAGTAGGAGTATAAAAAGGGACCAAGCTGGGGCTAGTAAACCACAGGAACAGTAGGTGATGCTCTGCCTCCTTGAGAGCTCATGTTTTAAAAGGCAGTTTCACTGTTTTGTTTGAATTGATAGTTCAATGCAAAGTGTAGAAAGGATAATATTACAAAGTCAAATGTAAAGATTTTTTATATAGTGCATGTTTTAGCCTATTTGAAGCAGTGTGTACCTCCATTAAAAGTTAAATTCTTATGACAAAGTATTGCACACATATTTTATATGCAGCTGGTGAATGCATTTCTATGTCCTCACCAAATATAAGTCATGTGGATCAAACAAGATCACATAAGATGTAAATTGGAATGCTTTTACGATCTTAAAAAGTAAGCACTAGGGAAAATCATTATCTCAATATTCACTAAGAAAATCCCTCTTAACCACCCAGCCCATTATATTATTATTTTGTAGGCCAATTCTAAATTGTAACTGAATAAATTGTCTTGGATTTTTTTGGTTGAAATGATAGGAACAGCTTCTTAGAATAGACCCACATAGTATGTGAAAAAGTTGTTTTTAAAGTGCTCATTTTAACCAATTTATTATGATAATAAAGTAACTTCTCTAATGTACCTTATATGAGAATAATCTTAGTTCACAGGACCCACTGCCATTAGTTTAAAGTATCTACCATGTGTTTAATAGTGTTCTTAGAGCTTTGCAGTATAAGACATGAACCTCTGCAGGAATTCTAGATTCTGGGGAGATTTGACACTGAATAACCTATACACATAATAATATCATTCTCATCAAAATTTTAATTGATAGAACATTACTTTACCTCTAGAAGACATCTGTAAGTATTTTTGGGCTGAACCTTGAAAGAAGAATAAGTTATAACTTGGGAAGAGATAGAAGACATTCCTGAAAAAGAAACATTGGCAGCAAAGAACAGAGGTGGCAGTGAGCATTGTTTGAAAGATTGTAGTTGAACCTAATTAGAATAACAGGATAATGTTGAGGCATCATGAAAAATAATGCCCTAAAAAATACATCTCCATCTAATTTTAAAACTACAGATTACTGAAGACCTTGACACTTGGTCAGAAGATATTAGATGTGATAAAGTTAAGAGCAGAATGACATACTAAATTTTCTCATAAGGGAACTATATAGTCATCTATGAAGGCATAGACATTTATTAAGTAACCATTTACTACCTAAAGGCACCATGAATTTTCCAGAGATCGCCCATCAAGTGATTAGCAAATGTGACATTCAAATTGAAAACTATTAAATGAGGTACACAGTGAAAAACATAATAAGAGATGAACACATCAAGTGCAAGGTCTTACAAAGGGTATGAAGTTGAGGGCAAGGTACAATGGTTAGCCAGAGTCAGAAAGTTTTAGTTGGAACCCCAGGTTTACCATCATTTACTATTTGTGAGACCATGGACAAGTTACTTATCCTCTGAGACTCTATATCCCATTTAAAACTAAGGGTGGTTGTCAGTTTGATGTGAAATAATTAACACACATAGAGCTATGTGTGCTTAGCATATAGTAATCATTCCATAAATGATAACTCAAGCATAGAAGTCTTTGTGTAGAAATAACACTGAGCTAGACCTTGAAAGATAGGTAGTGAATGAAACTACAGAGATGAGGACAAGGCTTTCAGAATTAATACAATATGATAAGCTAGGCAGTAGGAATGAAAGTACAAGATGTGATCAAATAGGAATTCAGCTTGCCTGATATTTGATATGTGAGACAGTACCAGGAAAAAAATTGTAAATATGCATTGGAGTCAGTTCATGAATGGTCATGTGGATATAAGGATCTTGGATTTTATTTGGAATGCATTTGAACATAGGAGTTTTAATCTGAATTTTCTAGAATAATTGGTCTGATGGCTGTGTGCCAGTGATGTGACAAAAGGAGAGAATGCAAGGCAGGAGGCCTCTTCAGAGGCTATTTCTTTGGTCAGGTGGAGATGTCAGAAGAGTAGGAGCTGGTCAGTAATAGTAGGAATGGTGATGTGGAAACAGCTATGATAGCAAATATAGGAGCAGAATTCATGGGATTTGGCATTTGATGAGATAAAGGAGTAATGAAGAAAAATAAACCAGACTCTGCCAGAGTTTCAAGTATGAGTGATGGGGAGGTTGTGGTTGTATTGTTGTATATAAGAAAGTGAGAAGCAGGACCAAAACTGGAAAGGAAGATGACAGTGAACTCAATTTGTGAAATACTTAAGGACCAGTGACACATTTTGAAGTACTAAAATAATACAGACTATAAGAATTTTGGAGCAAGCAAGACAAGGACTTAAGGCAAAAATTTTGGAGTAATTAACATAATAGAAAACAGTCAATATTTGAAACCATCAACTGGCTAATGAAAAGGAGAGTAAGAGAGGAGAAGCTCAAGAACCTAAATAAAAACTGCAGGGGGCTCTAATAGGTAAGGGGGGAAGAGACTTCTAGGAAAAATGATCTCCAGAGGCAAATACTGCTGCCAGTTAACCAAGCTGGGGTCTGAGAGAAGGTCTTGGAATTTGACCTGCATATTGCTCTTAGAAGGTTCCATTTTGATAGAATGGTAGGTCAATAAGCCACCTTTCAGAGTGTTAAGAAAAGAAGTATTGATTAATATTCGAGAGAGTATATAAGCTGCAGTTTGAAGAGTTTGGCTGAGAAAGGATTTTTTTAAAAAGACAATTGTTGCTCTGTAATGGACAAACTTGAATTAATTCTAAGATGCAGAAACCTGTCATCATTAGAAAGTCAGAAAGAAAGAATGAGTTTAGAGAGAAACGAGAGTGTGAGAGTTGTATAAGATATATGTGGGAGCAAGATCAACCTGGACACAGGAGCGAATTGGTCAAATCCAGATCATAGGGAAGAGGAACAGAAAGCTGTTATAGGTTGCTAAAAGGAGAAGAGTAAGATGGAGACATAACATATTCATATAGCAATATGAAACACTTAAAATGGTTTTCTCAGGTAGTCTATTTTATTTCTTATCATAGTGATTTTCTTCTACTTTGTATGCTCTATAGATTTTGTATAATGGTGGGATTTAGTTGCATTAAAGTTGTAGTAAAAAATATGTCCCATGGACTTTGCCTATATTGAGAAGGTGGTATATCAGGTAAAGCTACAATAAATTAAATTTATGAGGAGAGATGAAAACATGTGAAACTGCCGGTGAATTTTACTTCCATGATTATTACATTATCAGCTTTATCAGTAGAGCATCTGGTAATAAATAATATTGATCCTCAACTCAACAAGATAATTCCATTTTCATTCATTATAGTGGCATAACTTACTAGCTTAGTAATTTATTTCTTTTATTACTCTTCCATTTTTTATAAGAACAAAGAACATCACTAAGATTATTAAATGTGGAAATATCTTTACAGATGGCAGGTTTTTATTCTGTGATGAACTGAAAATTATAAACTCTCCCCATTTTATTCAAATATGTTTTAATATCTGAATTTTACCATAAATTGTCAGTGGAGTTTCTTTATTGCAAGTTATGAGATATTTCATTCAATAATTTTGACTTGATTACCTACTGTGTGATATGTCGTTATTCTTACAACTGTCTCATAATATAATTCTAACAAAAAAAAAGTATGTATGTGCCATATATGAGTGATCAACTGCCTATAAATCTAAGTAGAAAATAATGACTCATTTTTTCTGCTTTCTGTTTCCAACTACAAATTCATACTTCTGCTATTTGCTAACACAATCATTTGTTAAGCAATAGAAGGAAAATATTCCTTTAAAATCAGAATTGGAATAATTTGGAGAAGGAATATAGAAAGAGACTGACATTTATTGAATACCTGCAATGTCAGATTGCAGTTGGATCGCAATGTTGGCTTATGCACATTTGATCTTCTCATTGACCTGTGATGGGGATATTTATGAAATTAAATAAAATGGTAAAACTAATGCAGAAACATAAAGATAAAGGCTGGTGGTTTTCTCCAACAGGCCTCATTATACTCGTCATTTTACCACAATGCAGGCGATCTCTTCTTGCTTATAGGTTAGAATCTGCTTTTGACTGTCCCTAATTATCATGTTTTGTAATTATATACTATTGTGTGTTTATTTTAAAATATCTATCTCTTCTACTAAAGTAAACGTTCTATGAAGGCAGGAACCAGTTCTGTTCTTATCACTACTGAATACCCAGTGAAAAATCTAGTACCTTGGCACACAGTGGGCACTTGACAAGGATTTATTGGGTAAATGAATAATTTAAAAATTAAACATTTGGAACAGATTTGTCTCTGAAAAGATGAAGCTGTGTTAACCAAGTTTAATAAATACAGCCAGAGGAACAGCCTATTATTTCCCTGTAGACAAACTGGTACTTTTTAAGCATCAAATCAGCAAAAGAAAAAGTAAATGAATAGAATTTTTAATAGCATGGGCTAAAATGGGTCTAGAATACTAAAAATTCATTAAATTTCCCTGTTCTGCGTACTTACTTGGATTTCCATGCTTTAAATATTTCTGAGATTTTTTTTTTTCTATTCTCAGCTGACCAACTCAGCATTTAATAGGTACCCTATTATGGAGCTATATTAATTTAATCATCTTACAGATGTGTTAGACATCTTTCTCTACAGTCATATTCCCTCTCTAATGAAGCCTGTAGACATTTAACTCAAATCTTTCAAAGACTGAGAACTTTGTTGTTTAACAAAAAAAAAAAAAAAAAACAGAGGCTCAAAACACTTAGAAATTTTGTAAAACACCATCAATTGTGAAGAGGCTAAAATGGCTTCAATCATACATCTGCTCAACTCTCAAGCCCATGGTCCCTCCTCGATCAAGCTATAAAAGAGGTAGGCATAGCTGGGTCTTGTTGGAATATCATAAAAGGAGACATTTTCAAAATCATGAAGAGAGAATGACTGATACTCCGATAAAAAGGACAAGAGAAATTTTAAGAAACTTACCTATGAAGAGAACGTAGAATGAACAGAGAGAAAGACAAGGCATTAAGATACAGGATTGTTTGCAAAACTGAGAGCTGTTTTATATTACTTTATATCTGTAACTATTACAATGTCATCTTTCCTATTCTCTGTTAAATGTTCTCTTATTTCCCTGAATCTTCTCCGCACAGCACTTATCACGGTTTAACTTGTTATTTGAATAATGTAAAACTCTACTATTACACTGCAAACTGGGTAAGAGCAGACCATGTCTTTCCCTCACCATTTCTGCCCCAATACTTAGCATACCGTGGGTGGGGAAGACAGTGTTGGGAGCCCGGGAAGAAGATCTTGGACACACAATCTGGAGAGCTTCCAGGCCCCCACTCTTCGTAGTAAAAAGTAAAAAGAAAAAAAAGTCTGGGCGCGGTGGATCACGCCTGTAATCTCAGCACTTTGAGAGGCTAACGCGGGCAGATCACGAAGTCAGGAGATCAACACCATCCTGGCCAACGTGGTGAAACCCCATCTCTACTAAAAATAAAAAAAATTAGCCAGGCGTGGTAGTGCGTGCCTGTAGTCCCAGCTACTTGCGAAGCAGAGGCAGGAGAATCGCCTGAACCCAGGAGGCAAAGCTTGCAGTGAGCCAAGATCGCGCCACTGCACTCCAGCCTGGGCGACAGAGCAAGACTCTGTCTCAAAAAAAATAATAATAAAATAACATAAAATGTGACAAAACAATGTGGACTAATGAAAAAAATATAGAAGGGAAAAAAGTAGAACGTATAACACAAGGTAAACTTAGTTGTTAAAGGGAAAGCCGTTTGCTGCCTACGGGTCATTCCAGCACTTTGCTGCTTTGAACTCTGCTAGTTGAAAACCTTATTCTTCAATAGATGCAATGCCTCCTGTGAGTCTGCACATGATCTAGTCTATGGCAACACAATCATTAATAGCAAATTGATTCTGACCACATCAAATCTTAAGAATTACTTACTTAGATCACCTTCTGAGGTGTACAGTTTTGAATGCGATGTGATAGATTGCTATGAAGTTGATATTTAGTTCTCTTCAATCTAGTTATAGATTTCCTGTGGCATATTGCCTTTTCAAACCATTGTATAGAAATTCCATAAATCATGGAGAATATTTAGTAAGAGCATAAGTTATAACAATTTGGTTTGTCGTGTTTGCTTCTACATCCTCCTGCCTTTACTCTTCGCTGCCTTTTTCAGGGGCTCCAGCTCCATCCATGTTGCTGGAGAGGACATGGTTTCATTCATTTTTGTGGCTGTATCTTCTTCCATGTCACATATGTTCCACATTTTCTTTATTCAATCAACCATTGATGGACACTTAGGTTAGTTCCATGACTTTGCTATTGTGAATAGTGCTACAATAAACATATGAGTGAAGGTGTCTTATATAATGATTTCTTTTCCTTTGGGTAGATACTCAGTAGTGGGATTGATAAGTCAAATAATAGTTTTATTTTTAGTTATTTGAGAAATCTCTGTACTGTTTTCCATAGAGGTTGAATGTTGAACTAATTTACATTCCTACCAACGGTGTATAAGCATTCCCTTTTCTCTGCATCCACACCGTCATCTTACACATGTCAGAATAGCTGTTATTAACAATTGCTCTTATTTCTCTAATAATTAGTGATATTGAGCATTTTTTTATGTTTGTTGGCTGCTTACAGGTCTTTTCTTGAGAAATACTTGTTCTTGTCCTTTGTCCACATTTTAATGGGATTGTTTATTTTTCCTTGTTGAGTTGTTAGAGTCCCTTGTAGATTCTGGATATTAGTTCTTTGTTGTAGGCATATATTGCAAATGTAATTTTAGAAGTGTCTTTTTCTGTTCGTTTCTCTTTAGATAACTACCTCCCATATATGCATAACCTTTTTACATGCTATTTCTGCATTTGTCCCACTCAAAATTTTGAATCCTTAATTTATTAAATAATACTCAATTTTGAATCCACATATTTCAAAGTCTTCTTACTTTTTTTTTTTTTTTTGTTTCTTTTTTCTTGAGACAGAGTATGGCTCTTTTGCCTAGGCTGGAGTGCAGTGGTGCCATCTCGGCTCACTGCAAGCTCTGCCTCCTGGGTTCACGCCATTCTCCTGCCTCAGCCTCCCGCATAGCTGGGACTGCAGGGGCCCGCCACCACGCCCAGCTAATTTTTTTGTATTTTTAGTAGAGACGGGGTTTCACTGTGTTAGCCAGGATGGTCTCGATCTCCTGATCTTGTGATCCGCCCACCTTGGCCTCCCAAAGTGCTGGGATTACAGGCGACACCATACCCGGCCCAAAGTCATCTGACTTTTTGTATGTAAAGATATGCAAGTTAGATCTGACCAACTTGCCTTTAGCCTATTATGTACTGGCTGATTTAAAATAATTACAAGTACTTATGAAATCAAGTATGAATTTTTAATTGGTTAGCATGTATTTAGTAATATTTCAACCAGTAGAAAATTTATCATGCTATGCAATTAGTTTATTTTAATTATGCTGAATGTTAAAAAGTACAGTACACAATTCGACTAATTTTTTTTACAGCACACACAGGTGAACTTGACTACTATTCAGACAATATTGATAAAATAAGTAAGGCAAATGATATCATTTTTTAAATGTAACATGGTATGAAAGAAATAGTCAATATTCTGAGTTTGCCTTGTTAAATAACAAGTAGGTTGGCAATTTCAAAGTGCAATTGTTTTCACTTTGAAAGAGGTTTCATTGTTTCATTGAGAAAATATTTTAAAACATAAACATATTCACCTTAAGGAAAATAAAATGTAATGGAAATAGGCTTAATTCAGAAAATGTTGTAAAAGTTAAAATTTGAGCAATTCTACTTTAGTTCTTAATTTTATTAGAGCACTTCTTAACACATGGAGCACTTGTTAGCATTTTGCAGTTTTACGCATTCCTGATATTATTGCTACTTCAAATCCACATACAAATTAGCTAACCTACAGTATTACTTTCGCTTCACATTTTATGTTTTTATAACTTTGTGCTTTTCAGGCAAGCTAATATGAAAACATTCTCAATATTTTATGTCTGTTAGAAATATAGATGACATAGTACTTTTTAAAAGCATCTTATATCATGCATAATAAAAACCTTCTTTATGATAAAAAATTTTTCAAAAATGTTAAATTGTTTATTTCACTTAATTCCCATGGAAACACTATGTAGGAAACTACACACCTCCTAAAGGTTAGCAAAATTCTTTTAATTTTTTTTTAGTGTAGTAAATAGTTTTGTTCATTTTTAAAATGAAAACCTGGTTTGAGATAGGAAGCTATCACTCCGATGTAGGCAATTAGAATTGCATTCTCAAATTTTCTTCTGAGATCCTCACAATAGCAGAAACTACAACTGTATCTCCTATATACTAGGAAAGTACTAGTTTTTCCTCTATCAAATATAACTTGCCTAGAAATGTCATTAAATAAACAATCCTAGGATTAAACAAGTCAATATTATTTTATCTCTGATTCTGTGCTAATATATATATGGTTAGAAAAACAAAATGCAGTGATTCTTCTCTGGATTATTTTTTGTGTGAGTTTAGTAGTCATAATGTCATTGTATGCAAAAGAATTTTTTATGTAAACATCATTCATTATTATTTTTATTCCCTTGTGTTTTTGGATTATATTTTCTCAAGTTTTCATATTATGATTTCATCAGATGAGCCCAGAAAAAGAGAAAATACTTTACCTTCCTACAGACACGGAGCACCTCATTATTCAGCATACAAAACAGTGTTCTCAATGCGTTTCCACAGAAGAAGCTTCTCATGTTAATTTTTTTTAGGGGGAGGGGGTTGAGGTCTCACTCTGTCACCTATATAGGCTGGAGTGCAGTGGCGTGATCTCGGCTCACTGCAACCTCCACCTCCAGGGCTCAAACAATCCTCCCACCTCAGCCTCCCATGTAGCTGGGACTACAGGTGCATGCCACCACACCCAGCTAATTTTTTGTCTTTTCGATAGAGACGGGGTTTCACCTTGTTGCCCAGGTTAGTCTTGAACTCCTGAGCTTAAGCCATTCATCTGCCTCAACCTCTCAAAGTGCTAGGAGTACACGTGTGACCCACCACAGCCAGTAGATTCTCATGTTAATTCTTAGTTACCAGTAGCCACACTCAGTGTTCTCCTATAGCAACTTTGATAGCTCCAGAGCAAAATAGTGTAAAATGAATTATGTAAAATACATTTATAGATGAAACCATGCAAGTAGTTCCACAGGCCATTATTGAGTTCACTATTAATCATTTGAGTGTTTTCATCTTTATTTTGGTAAAATTCCTAATTGTATATGCATATTTTGAGCAGTCTCTAATTGTCATTGAAAGAATAATTGACGAGAAAGAATTCTACTATTGAAAGAATAGTAGAAAAATTATCTTCAGAAGGCTTCATATGTTCACTATGTGCAGAGAAACCATTTTCGTGAAGACTTTGTGTTCATGATAAGAAAATTCTTCATTTGTATTCATTTTTTGCAACTTATTTCTTTCTTGTACCTAATTTCCCAAAAAGTTATTTAGGTAACACACATGTTATATGTACATATACCCAAACACACACAAATGTTGTACATGTGTTTTGTTAAATTGTGTGATAACTTAAGCAGAAAACTATATAATACCTTTGTCAAAAGAAAAATGTAGAGGATGGAATCAAACTTTTGTAATATTAGTTGAGAAGTAAAAATGAATATAACATTATAAATAAATTGGAGAAAAAGAAATATTAAAATAAGTGCAGAGATTAAAATGGTAAGGACAGACAGCAACTCCAACTGGTTTCTCCTAAAAAGTCCAAGGAATCTGATGAGTACTGTTGCAACACAAGAAGCACATGCAGAAAGGCAGCATTTTAAAAATATACTACTACATACTCAACAAGCATTTCTGAGTGCTTGCTCTGCATCAGGCATTATGGATGAAAGGGGACAATCTCAACCTTCAAAATGTCTACAGTGCAGAGAATTGAAGCTTTACACGAACAGAATTTTAAACATGAGATAAGTAGTAAAATATATGTGCACAAAAAACAAAGAGGGAGGGCTACCTTGTTCTGCCTTGGAGAATCAAATAATCTTCAGGAATTAGGATGTGTTTTGCAGGCAGAGAACTTGAGGGCTCTTTTAGACCTAAGAAGCTGCATGTGCAAAGTCCCAGAAAAATGATAGAGTAGTGTGTTTTTGGAAAAATTAAAAATTGCAGTTGTTAGAATGTAAAGTGGAAGCCAAATCTTGAAGAAGAGACTGTCCTGATGACAATAGAATACGAGGGAAATTGTATAGCAAGGTAGTAGCATGATTAGATTTCTTTGATAGGAAAATCACTCTAACATGGAATGGAGGGTGGTTTGAAAGAAAGGAGCCCACTGAGAATGAGGTTACAGCAGACTCTATAAAGGATAATGAAGGCAGGCCTAGCAGCAGATAGTGATTCCAAGAGGTGGCTCTAGTGCTCATGCAGTTGATTCCCCTAAAACTTCTATGGGAAAAAAATGGAGGCCCCCTCAAATGTAAAATAAGACCCATGTAGCCTCTGACATAAGAATGAAGACATCTGGGGCATAGTCACAATGTTATTTATTCTCATAATTAGTAGAAATGTCATTGGCATTTTAGCAATTATGTTATAGACTGACGGTTAATCAGCTGGAATGACAGGTGAAAAACTACATAGTTCGTATTTTACTAGTGATCAGCATTATTTAAACTTTAGGAAAAAGATGATATATAATGTGGAGAATAACTCAGTGCAGGGGTGGAGAATAATGAGAGCTACTCTCTGCTTGTTGAATAATACTGTTAAACAAGTGGTACAGAAAGATGATTTTTGTAATTTTTTAAAACTAAAATGATTAGCAAGCAGGAGAGTTAGCTCAGTGTCTAACTCATAGTGTCTAAAAATTTTTTGTTATTAATGAGAAATAAAACAACAGAACCTCTAAGTGTTTTTCTTTCTTGGGTTGATTTAGAAATATATATATGAAAACATAATGATAGTGACATATTCTCTCCCCCTGAAATCTCTGGGCCATGTGCCTAAGCCCATTTTTCTCCTCTGAGTCTACACCATTTGGTTGCATCTATTGAGTGTATCTTTGTATTTGAATATGTGTCCTTGTGAATACATGCATGAAAATTTTAGCACTCATTCAGAAGGTGCACACACAGATATTTTTGTCTTGCTTTAAATGCTGAAAGACCAAATGGAAAATGAGGCATTTCTCTCCTATAAAAACACCAATTGAATTTACACTTGGGGGAATCTATTTTAGAATGACATCACAAAAATGTAAAATAAAATTTAAAAATGAATACTTTTGAGGAACAAGGAATCCCAAGACAGAAAATGACAAGAATCAATTAGTATGGACACAATCCTAAGGCAAAACTTCTAGCTGTATGCAAAGTATGTCACTCTAGAGGCCAATATTCACTAAGCTGCTGAAGATGTTTATTAAATTTGCAAAGTTCTGGAGACTGCAATTACAAAACAAATAATACTATAGGCTAAAATATGTTGGATCATTTTATGTGGAAATATATGAAAGATTTTAATGATATGATTTACTGCTAAAGCTGGAAGTAACATTCCAAAAATAGAAAGTACTTACTTTACAATTATATGTAATAGGCGTGATAATCCTTAACATCAAAGAAAAGGAATGTCATCTTCCTCCTTTTCAAATGATGGGCCAATCTTACCTATGAGGAGAATGTATTGGCTACAGCGGACAATTTAAGATTCAGAAGCCAGGATGGTCTCGATCTCCTGACCTCGTGATCCGCCCGTCTCAGCCTCCCAAAGTGCTGGGATTACAGGCTTGAGCCACCGCGCCCGGCCTAGAACTGTCAGTTTTATGGCCATGTATAATCAGCATCTGGGCTGTATGTTACAGCCACAATCAATCCAAAGACGTATTTTACTGGGTATTATAAAAACTTTTTTGTGTTTCTAAGGCAGTCCCCAAATTACAGATAGTGCTATATTTTAATCCTGTTGATCACAGAGATTGCAGCCAGTTATATCTTTTCAGCTTCAATGTGAATGATGTATGTGTGTATGTGTTTCATATACAGTTACTGAGTTATCTGCAAAATTGTACTGCTAATTTGTTTAAGAGCATGATTCGGGACCATATATATTTATTTCACACTAGAAATAAAATAATGTGTGAGATTTATATATACATTTATATAGTTATATAATATATGTGTGGTGGGGTGTGGGTGTGTGGGGGGAGTGTGAGGTTACAGTAGTCCCCTGTCTTCCACACTTTTGCTCTCCATGGTTTCGGTTACCCATGGTCAACCACAGTCTGAAAATACTAACGTATTTTGAGAGAGAGCGACCACATTCATATAACTTTTATTATAGCATATTGTATTAATTGTTGTATTTTATTATTGATTATTGTTAATCTCTTTAATTAAACTTGATCATAGGCATGTGTGTATAGAAAAATAAATAGTGTATATAGGGTTCAGTACAATCTGCAGTTTCAGACATTCAGGGGGTCTTGGAATGTATCACCTGTGGGTAAGGGGAAACTATAGTATATGCTGTAAACTTTTAATTCTTTAATATATTGTGCTGCATATTATATTTTTGATTGCATATATATACATATTTTTATTATTTCACTATTTTTGTATAAGAAAGAAAACACCATATATTTTTTCTACATCTCATGTAATTTTTAGAAAACATGGTAAGTTCTATTCTCCCCATTTTTCAGGAAGAGAAACTGAGACACAGAGAAAGAAAATAGCTTTTATAAGGTCCAGACAGCTAATCAGCTGCAGATCCAGGATTTAGTCCATGTCTATATAAGTGCAAAACTCATATTTTTAATCGCTAAATGACACACCTTGAAAAATTCTATGTATGTCTATAAAGTGTAGACATATCTCTTGAGGGCTATTGAAGATTTGGCATGTGGATGTTATTTTATATAGTTTGTCAAAATAACACAATTTTAAAACATTGAAAATAATGTCTAAGGATTGAATGCTAGAGAGCTGAAAGTGTCATTTAAAGTGCTAATACTGTTTAATGTCTTATAAATGTCTTTAGAACTATTTTTTAATTGCCCCGTCATACACACTGCATGTTGTATACCCTACTGATGTAAGATCTGCTCACCGATAACCATTAGTGTATTTGATGTGTTACAGAGCCCATCAGTCCACAAGGGGCAGAATCAGACTTCATTGGACTAAAAGATGGCTGTACATAATTGACATGTTCTAAGAGTCTTGTGTATTAAAGCAGAGGGATATTTCATGATTTTTTGTTTTCTATAATTTTTGAAATAGGCACCAGAAAGTGTTATATATTGTTTGTAGTTCATTCTTTAGGAACTTTAAAGGCGTGAAGACATGTATAATGAGGTAGCAGTAATTAGAGAACAAGAGAAAAAATTGTAGAAGTGGAAACAGAATGGGAAGAAGTCTTTTATTGGATAAACATACTTTTGAGTTATTTTTAATGGTGTAGTTAGAAAACTGTCTTCATCTTCTCATATATTGAGCATGTAACTGAAATTTCCTTCTACATTTGAAAGAGTAGTAACAGCCATTGCTTTGGTTCCATGTATGTATGTATGTAAACACACAAACACGTACAGTGATAAGATGTTATGCAATCATTTCCATAAATTATGTGGAGAAAAAGGTGTTGGCTCCTCTTACATGGAAAAGTCTTTCTTGTCGTATGTGATTTACAGTACTTTCCTCCCCTAATCACTTTCTAAATCTATTTTTACTTTGAAACTCATGATACTGAATTTTCTCTGAAGGACTGGCATTTGAAAATCTCTTAATTATGGTGGATTTTATCCATGGCATGAAAATATATCTTAGTCTTTATACTATCTATTTTTGTAATCCTGGAATGTTTTTAATTAGGTTCTTTGTGGAACAATGGATTCAAATTTGCACTCTATAAAATTCAGCAGCTTCTATGCTATTAAAGCACAGATTACAGGACAGCAATGCTAGAAAATGTAAATTTTATTTGCCCTTTCTTTTTACCTCAACCTGAAAACTTCAGTATTTCACTTCTTTATTTTTTATGATCTAAGTATGTTTTCTTCTTTTTGTAAGACAAAGGACATCATTTGAGATGTGTGTTGGTTTTAGTTTATCAAATATATTCTAAAGTTCTTACAATGAAAAGGACAAACTCTTTATTCTAAAGACCCAAATATTTGCAATAAGTACAAATTAGTTTATTGTTTGTCCACTAAAGAAGAGACAACAGGCATTTTGTAATATATTACAATTTATTGTTTGATATCTGTCCATGGCAGGATATTTTCCTGCTTGAGAATCTGTCCCTCTGAATGAAGGATGCAATTATGTTTTGCCTTAATGAACTGCTGAGACTGTGCGATAAAAACCAGTTCGCTGCTGAGTCAGTGTAAATAACAACGTAAACTGTGTATCAAATACTTTTTTTAAACAAGATTGAAAATAGATAAATGAATAAAATAAACAAATCCATGGTACATGTCATTGTACAACTTTCTGTTGTACATGTAAATGCAATAGTTTGCAATGTGAAGATCAAGTCCTTGGTACATTGCAATAACGGATGATTCACGCAGCATCACTCAAATGTGTCCAAAGTATTATTTTTGCATATAAAAATATAATGCCATTTTATCATGACTCCTCTTTCTTTTATAACTTTTTGAGTATGCATTTTCAAAAAACAAAGGCCTTATTTATTGTATAATTTGGGGTTTTTTAACCTTCAATCAGTGAAATTAGTTGTAGATTAATTACAGAAATTATCATAACATATATTTGAGTGTCATTAGAAAAATTAGTGATCATGAGTATTCTAGTTTGAGACTTTAAAATAATAATTGAATTTTAAAATTTCCAAGGAATATCTTCAGTTATATCAAATTATAGAATTAGTTTGGCCACATTTGTGAGCTCAGGTTATTGACATTTCAGAAGTCTCTACACTGAATATAGCATTAAAAAAAGACTTATATTGGAAATCTAACTGGAAAATAAGATTATTTATCAATAAAACTTTCACAAATGTATGAACATCTCTGCTTTTTGATTATCATTGAATTCCAGTCATATAGCATAATATTTTGGACAGAGTAGACATTAAATATTTATAGGGTGAATGAACTAATTAATGATTATTGGTTTCTTTAGATTATTTTCAAGAACCTGAAATCATATCTATGAAAAGTAGTGTATGAACTAGCTTTGCATTACTATTAAAAGAAATCTGCTAGTCACTAAGAATTATTTTTTTTTCTCATCAGAGCACTATGTTATTGTGAGCAAATCTTTAACACATTGAAATAATATTTAATTGGCCAGGATATGAAGTCTTCTAACCAATCAGTATTATTCCATCTGTAGCTCGTTTTCTCTGTATATTTATTGATTACATTGTAAGCTTAAAATTCTACTATAAGAATGAATAAAGGCCAAAAAGAATTTCTCTTAACTGTCAATCAAAACATTCTAATCAATAAAGTAACAGGCAAATGATTTACATGTCCTTTACTCTATTTAGAGCTTTTGAAAAAAAAACTCCCTTTCTTATGACCTAGATAAATAATACAGATGGCAAACTCATATTTCCATCATACAGTTTATTTACTGTCTTCTGGAGCAAATCTGCCCATTAGGAGCCAAGAACCCAGTGAGCAGGGATATGTGAAAACGAATAGAATACAGTGAAATAAGAACAGAGGAGTTAAGATGGTGTCCTTGGGTATATAGGAAAAGGCGCAACTCATTATACCTAAGAAAATAAGGAAAGGATTTAAAAGGAGGCCATGTTTTCGCTGTCTTAAAATAACTAAGCATTATTGATATCAATACTAGTATAAAAGTATCACTAACATACATGTCCAATAATAAGAAAGAATTGAGGAAATAGGATACATTTCGACAATGGAATATTATGAAGGCATTAAGAGTAATGTCTTCCAAAATGTTTAATGATACAGCAATACACGTGTGATATGATGTTGGATGTAAAGACAATACACGCAATTCTATTTGCAGTAATACCTCAGTTACATAAAATATGCTCAAAATTCTGTATGCAGTAATACCTCAATTATATAAAATAAATATGCAAGCAAAAAAACGCTAAAGTAAAACTCACTGATCTGAGTGGTGCATTATGGATTTAGTTTTTAACCATATTTTTTACATTTTCCAAGTACAGTAAGCACCAAGGAGATAGTCTAGAGTGTCTCATCAAAACGAAAAAAGATTGTTAGTAATATCAAATGTTACAGTGAGTTCAAGAGCAATGAAAACTGAGGAAACCCGTTGAATGGTGAAATAAAGTGGTCAGAGAATGAACCCTGATACTGTTGAAGAAAAACCGTAGCACTGTGAGAAGGGCTTTGAAATCAGAAAAGACCAAAATTTTGGCAATTTGATTTAATGTCCTAGGGATAATTTGTTTGTTTTGATTTTATTTTCATTAAATGTTGTGTGTATGTGTGTGTGTGCGTGTGTGTGTGTGTATGTGTTAAAGTATTACCAACATTCAATAAAAATGAATTAATGTATATGACACATATATGGTATGTTTTCATATTTATTCATATTTAAATATATACACACATATACGTATATATATTTATATAATATATATATGCATATATTTTTTCAAATCCAGGCAGGAAAGTGGAACTCATGCTAGGTGAGCTTTATTTTCCTGTTGAAAATGAACTCTATTTTTCTGTTGAAAAACAGAGGGATTTAATATAGAAAATGGACTAAACAATTGCAGGAAGATAACAGGGAAAAAACTGCTACCACCCCAGGGCTATAAAGACAGAAGAAGCTGGTATTTTACAAAATTAGAAGGTGGCACCAGCAGAAAGTAAAATTAGGAAGGAGACGAGACCACTTCTGTAGACATCCCGTGAGACAGAGAAAGGAAGACATACCCCAGCTTCTCCTCTCCGCCAACCCTTCACCACCCTCCCAGTGTCTGTCACTGGCAAATCTCACAGCAGCCTGTTGGCAAGTGAGCCTGGGATATATGGTTCACTGGAGTCAGCTCTCTGGGACACAGAGCAGAACAGAGGCGAAGGGGATGGGAAATGATCATAACGATGTTTCTTTGGAGAGAAAGGAGGCTGAGAAGCAACATTTTTTTGATAGACTGAAATATGTACCAAAGACTTCATGAAATCTACTGATTTGTGCGTTGATTCATAACTAGGTGGGTAAAATCTTGTCTTTCTCTGTTAGCAGGACCATAGAGTAGATGATATCAGAGTTATTTTCAACTCTGTGATTTTAGTATACCATAAAAATACTTCAGTGGTGCTCAAATGCACTTCGCTGCAGTGGTTTTTATGTGAAATATTCACAAAATGAATCCACAGAGCCTAGACTGTCTTACTGAAAGTATGTGTAGCATATATGGATTTATAATTTAACATTTTGCCTCATAAGAAGCTTCAAAATTAATTTTGTGAGTAGAAAATTATTTTTTAACCTATAATACGCTTTCTGTAGAGGAAATAACAGTTTTATAAAATTTAATATTCAACAGTAATTTTCTTTGTGGAAAAGTTATGATTGTATCTAAAATATGTAATAGATTTATTCAGTATTTCTACCTATTTCTCTAATTTATGTTAAGGTAGTTAAAATGTACTCCTAAGTTAGTTTCTTAAAGGTATTATTTCTTTTGTACAAAGTCCAGACTTAAATATTGATGGATATGTAGTACTTAAAAATCTGAATATTTTAATTATTTTTATAATTGCCTTGTTTTTAATCCCAATTTGCTTCACATTTAGGGACAGAAAAATTAAATTTAGTGCTTATTTTTCAGGAAAAAAATATATCAGTCATGAAGAACATCAATTTTACTTCTTGACATCAGTCCTGAGCTTGAATTAAACATGTCTGAAGGTTCACGTCTCCATTTAAAAAGTTGAATTTTTTTTCATTGCAGACGTTTGGAACAGAATACAATCAAAGTCATCCCTCCTGGAGCTTTCTCACCATATAAAAAGCTTAGAAGAATGTGAGTGAACAATATTCTACAATATATGTAATTTTAAAAATTAGGTCATGAGACCATGCAAAGAAACCTAAGTATGAGTATATCAGTGTTTGACAGCTTAAATATTAAGTGATGTGACTGTCTGATTACTAGCTCTGTAATAATATTTTAATCTTAATATCTAAACTATGTAATTTTAAAGGTCTCTGTAATTTAGCATATTGATTCACACAAATGTGAATGTTTATGGTCAATATATTTTGCAAATATATTCAGGTGTTCTATTGTCAAAAATAAGACATGGCATCTTATATGGGAAAATAGACAATGGTTATTTTTTAAAGCATGATTTCTTTTTTAAATTTCGGATCCTTCAGATGTTAAGTGTTGCACATTTTGTACATGTATTGATGAGTACAAAACCAACATTTAAAAGCCATACGTAGCTATTTCCACATTAAATCTCACTGACATTCGATTGAATGTAACCTAACCCTATTTCTAATCTTAGCGACCTGAGCAATAATCAGATCTCTGAACTTGCACCAGATGCTTTCCAAGGACTACGCTCTCTGAATTCACTGTAAGTATTCACTGGGTCACTGAAGGAAAACAGAAAACCATAGCAAAGAGTGGCTACCTTTTTTAAATTGGGGTTTAAAAATACTCTTAAGTTTTTATTGTGAATAATGAATTATTAATAATGTTAATTATTATTAATCATTACTGGATCCCATTATTTTTATGGAGGACTGCTACCTGTCACTAAAATTCACCAGTTTGATCATTTTGCTGTTAGGAGAGCAAGAGTCAGATCCCCTTTTTGACCATTTTTTTATTTCTAAAAGAAAAAGAAAATATTTATTTTGGAAAGCATATAGCTAGTATCTAGGGACAATATCAGTCTCCTTTGAAATGCTAGGCAAAGTCTTGCTGAGAACACTTGAAGATGACCACTGAGAGGAAACCTCGACTCTTTTTCATCACCTTAATGCTATCCTAAAAGAATAAGCTTTTAATCTCTCAAAGAACAAAGATTTTAAAATATGACAGCTTTTTAATGTCAAGAGAACCTTCAGAAAGATAACTATGTAAATTAAAGTAGTTTAAATATATAGAAGCTGTTATTAATATTACTTCACACTTGTAAAAAAATCTTCAAAAGTCCACCAAGTAACCTTTAGATCAGATTTTAAAATTCGAAAGTGGAAGCCGGCACATTTTTATTTTTTAAGAGCTGATACTCAGAGAAAGGTTCTTATTGATGTCAATTCCTGCCGAAATCTTTCAGATTTCAGAGGTCAGGGGTAGCCAGTGAGAATGCTGAGATACACATGTGCGAGACCCAGATAAACCCCTGGAGTTTGTGGAACAACTTGCTGGCACTCTTTCCAAGGGGAGAACTAGATCGAAGTGCTCATCTGGGCACATGAGTGTTCAGATTGCTATGTTAGTCTGTTTAAAAAAAAAAAAAAAAAACTACAATTTTATTTTTAAAAAGGAAAATGGAAAACTGTTGCTTAACTGGCAGTATCCGCTTGGGTTCACTTTTGCTTTTTTTGTCTTGGAGGGTTTTGACTAGAAGAAGCACAAGATTAAAGGAACAATTGTTGGCAGAAAATATAGAGTGTAGTCATGTATTGCTCTCAGGCTATACTGTCAGGTTCTAAAATAACTAGGTTCAATGTAAAACTCAGATCACCCAGTCAGATTGTCCGTAAAGTACTGTTAGCACCATTCTGAACAGTAATACTATCCAGAATAAACACTGACAACCTCCCCATCATACAGAAGGACAAAAGGCAAATCAGCATATCAGTTCCTGATTCTCCACAACTTTGGTCCTCAAAGATAACCATTATATGTCAAGAAGAAGAGAAATCAGTGGGAAATTCTTATTTATATCAGCTTGCTTGCAGAGTTTGATAGTAAGCTCTTGCCTTAATAGTGTTAATTGACACTTCTGTGGTTGTAAGAATTAAAAGAAAATATATAAAGATATTTAAAAGTACATTATAAATAGAACAGCTTATTATAATTTGTTACTTCTCTCAATAAATTACATTATGTTTGTTGATAAGCAGGTTCCTGTAATTAATTATTATAAATTATGTAATCTAATAAACAATAAAATAGTGTGTTGTCACTCTTTTTGCTATTTGCTAACACATGTAAAATAACATGATTGCTACATTGAACTCTAAAGCCTCGTGGTGAGACCACTCACACACCCAGTTGCCTCAGAAGGCTGTAGAAAAACTTTATCTTTACTTGAGGATAAAGTAAACTGCAGTTAAGTGAGGGAGTTAAGTCACTGGGGTTTTTCCAGTTCAAAATGTAGCAATACGTGGAAGATTACAAACTGTTTGCCAAAAGTGGAATACCTGCATAATACTGTAAAACAGATAAACTGGAAGAGAATCAAATAACTGAGTTATTTTAGAGAAAGCCCACGTGTCACCACACATATTATTTTCCTTGTCATGTTCACAGTTTGAGTTCACTTTCCAAAGTTTAAGTTATTTTCCCCTCCTTAAAATAGATAACTACACATATTTACAATACCTCTCTTCTTCATTGATCCACAGTTAATATGTTCAAAAGAAATGTATTGGGCCCGATTATGTACCAGGCCCTAGTAGAGGGTCTAGAGATGCAGAGTGCCCAGAATACAAAAGTCCCTGCTTCATGGAGGAGACCAATGATAAACTGGCAAATGTATAGTATCCATAAAATTTACCTATATTTATAGTATTACATCTATCTGTGGATGAAAATGCTATGAATAAAAATAAAGACAGAACAAGGGATAAGGAATGCTGTGGTTGGGGGGAAGCTAAAACCTTGAATAGGATGATCAACAAAGACCTGAAGAGTGAACTGTGTAGATAGTGCAGATATATAGAGGAAAGGCATTCAAGACAGAGGGAACAGTTAAATACTAAGGACCTTTAGCAGGAGTATGCTAGATGTTTCAAGAATTAGCAAAAAATATCACTGCAACTGGAGAGTAGTGGGTGCTTGAAACTGAAGTAATGAAGAGAATGCAATTGTAACTACAGGTCTGGGACACTATAATTAGGGTGGGGGAGGAAAGCCAGTGAAAGCTAGATTTCCAGAAAAGAATTGTGCTGGAGATCATGATACTGACCAGGAATTAAAACTTTCCAGAAGGGAGCAGAGTACTCGGGAGTATGTAGTTTACTACAAAAACCATGCAAGTACAAGGCAACACCTCTATTTAAATAAAAATTTTGCTTACAAGTTTCGCTTACACCTGATATTTTAATACCATGCCTTTCTAGAACTGTACTCAAGAATATAGACAGATTAATCACTGCATTTGCTAAATACATGAAAATATTTGAAGGCGATATGATGCCAAGCACCTCTATTGCATTCTACTTAAAAAATAAAAATTTCAGCCAGGCGTGGTGGCTCACGCCTGTAATCCCAGCACTTTGGGAGGCCTAGGCAGGCAGATCAGTTGAAGTGAGGAGTTCAAAACCAGCCTGGCCAACATGGTGAAACCCCATCTCTACTGAAAATATAAAAATTAGCCAAATGTGGTGGTGCACGCCTGTAATCCCAGCTACTCGGGAGGCTGAGGCACAAGAATCGCTTGAACCCAGGAGGCGGAGGTTGTAGTGAGCCGAGATTGCACCACTGCACTCCAGCCTGAGCGGCAAAGTGAATCTCTGTCTCAAATAAATAAATAAAAATTTCAAGTTATTTAATCGCCAAAATTGCATCTCTTAGAGACAAGTGGACTTGATTTACCTAATTTTTTTATGTCCTCTCCTACTAAGAAATCCTATAACTTTTAATTAACATTATCATTTATTTTTATTATGTATTATGTAAAATTATAGTGTTATATTAATATATTGTTACATAGTATAATATGCAATATATTAACAGAAATCAAACATTTATCATGTCATTTTATCTTCAGGGATTTTAAAATTTCTTTCAATGTGACATCAACAAGATTTTTATGATATTTAGTAATAATGTCTTAAGAATTCAGCCTACTAGTGTTTTTAGCATTGTCTGTAAACAGTTTTTATTGTTTTCTGTTTATTACTTGGAAACTTCCTTCTATAGTAACAAAACGTTTTAAGTGTAGTATCAATGTAGCGTACTGCTAAGCATATCACCTTTAGGACACTAGGTGGCTATGTTCAAATCCTGGCTCTAGTACTTAATAGTTAGAGGCTGAGCTAGTTAGTAAATTCCCTGGGTATTAGTTCTTCCATCTTTAAAATAAGGATAAAGTTACTTCCCTGCTAGCTTTGTTATAGAGTTAACATCAAGAGATAATAGGTATGGCCATGGCAAATTCATCTCTTGATACAAAGCAATTTGTATGTTTCTGGATCTCAATTATTTCAGAGAATCTTTCTTTATGCCCAAGGTCCTCAATGTATGATTTTTCTCTTTTCCCATTTTCTTCATTAGCCCTTTGTAAACTATTTTAATTCATTTACTCTAATTTCCTTATTTCTTGAACTAGCTCCCAAATTCCACAGGGGTCTACAGTGGAAGACTTGAACGCTGTACTTAGATTTCCGGCAACCTTTTCCTAAACTGCTGTTAACTCTCCTGCCCAGTATCTTGCATTTTACTACAGGTTTTCAATGAAAATTAAAAGGTAGCACCTCTGTTTTGTCCTCTGCTTTATCTTTACTGAACTCTTCTAAAAATCACTTCGAGTTACAACTTTCAAATATATACATTTAAAAAATTTTGTAAGTATAATTTCCCTGACATTTTTTTGAATGATAAAGCCTCTGCCCATGACACTTTTTTCATGATAATCATCTTATAAGTTGCTATTTTGGACATTTTTTTTCTCTTCAGTAGGAGTTGTCTTCTGCCAGCTTTCTTTTTTGAGACAGAGGGTCACGCTCTCACCCAGGCTGGAGTGCAGGGGCGTGATCTCGGCTCACTGCAACCTCTGCCTCCCAGGTTCAACTCATTCTCCTGCTTCAGCCTCCCGAGTAGCTGGGATTGCAGGCGCCTGCCACCACACCCAGCTAATTTTTTGTGTTTTTAGTAGAGACAGGGTTTCACTGTGTTGGCCAGGCTGGTCTCGAACTCCTGACCTGGTGATCCGGCCGCCTTGGCCTCCCAAAGTCTTGGGACTATAGGCATGAGCCACCGCGCCTGGCCTCTGCCGGCTTTCAACAAGAGCAGGAGAGCTCAAACACTGGTCACCAGCTATTGCTGCCTCTTACTGTCCTCATGCTGAAACTCACAAGGGCTAAACTGTGTTTAACATTCTTGGCCTTCCTTATAGCAGCAGGTACAAGAACTGCCTTAAAATTTCCCTATTTTTCCAAAAGACTAGTCAAAAAAAATCTCTATCAGAGTATTTGTATGTTGTACACATATAATAGTACATATGCATATACTGTCTATGTGGTATGCTGAACATAAGTCATGTATAAACTGTAGAGAAGATACTCAATTAGTCATTCTTGGTATTTGGGTGATATTATCCACATCCCTCATGTATTGATTTTCTTTTCAGCTGATTCCACTTTTATCTTTCAATTTCTTTAAAACATTTCTTTTCCTCTAACAGTGTAGGACAAATTCTCACTGGCCTTCTCTTAGTTTATATCTTTATGTGATATTTCTTTCCCTCATTTTTATAGATTTTGGCCCTATTTCCTGGGCTGTCATCCAATTTCTCTATCCTGGTCTTTGGATTTTTTATATTTTAACTTATTTTCCTTGCTGTCACTTTGATCTCATTGCTATGTAAAATGCTGTACCCAGCCCTAGTCCTGCTAAACCTTTTTGGAGAAATGTCATTCCCATCACATTGAGTATTTCTTTATTATTCTTATGGTTAATACTCCATACAGCAATAATACCTATACGGATACATTTCCTGCATCCTAGTGTAATTTTCTCTTTTTTTGCTGTTTACCCACTTTGTCTCATTACAATAGCATCTGTTACTTTTTAACATGGTCTTAAGGAAAACAATGATTTATTGGAAAAAATAATTCCACGACATAAATACGACGCATCTCCTAGCTTGTTCTCCTTTCTTGCTATTTGGGCCAACCTTCAAAGCAAAAGTCTCAAGTGCACAACCTACTAAATTGTCCACCCCTTGATCCTCATGCAGGTTCTCCACAATTTATACACATCTTTGTTCCTTTCTAAATTGCAGTGGATTCACAATATCAGACTCTTCGACTATTCAAAATTACTCTTTTGGATTTCCCTTTGAAGCCATATCTTCTTTATCTCAGTCATATCAGTGTCTGAGACATGGGCAGATGATGGGCATTCAAAAATGACTATTGAATTGAGCACCAAACTTAGAATCTGGCTACGTTACTGGCATGTAATAAGTGCACAATCTCTATTGCTGAGTGAATGAATTAAATGATATTGAATTGAACATCCCAAATTGGTGCCATCTTAATCTACTCATTTGTGTTTCCTAATGCCCTCTCTTCTGTTAATCTTGACCTCAAAATATATATCTATTCATGCTTTACCTTTTCTGATTCCCTTTCTGGCTCGTTCTGGACAATATAGAATCCTCTCTTTTGTTCTTTGATTTTTAAAATGGTTTATTTTCTAATTGATTTACTTTTCTAAAGAAATCTACGTTTTCTACAAACAAAATTTCATGTTCTGTTTTATAGTTATGGAATCTAAAGAGACGAATGGAATATCTCTTTACACTATAATAGCACCCAGCTTTATTTATTCCTTTGAGGATTTTCTTCACATTTTATAATATACCTTACCTCTCTGTGACATTTTGAAAAAGGAACAGCTTTTCTCTCACATACTCATTTCTCTTGTATTATTATTTTCTTCCTTTTCAAAAAGAGATTATATACTGCTGCCGAACATATCAATTATTTAGATTCTCATTTCAGCTTTTTCTTTATATGTTATGGCAACCATTTGTTTATTTCCCAAAAGAATATCTCTCTGATCTTTGAAAATAATATGTACTTATTTTAGAGATATATTAAAATACACAAAAATATGTAGATGTAAATTCAAATCACCTCTGGATGGCAAATCATCTGCCATCTAAATATGTTTCCCTTTTATTTTGTGCATATATGTATATATTTTTAAAACAAAATTAACATAATACTTTAACATGCTTCTTTTTTACTTAATGTTGTATGTATCATGAGGACTTTTATGTCACTACGTACTCTTCTATTCTTGATTCTACACTTAGCATTCTTCGTTATATATGGTATGCTCTCATTACATATGAACTGTGTATGTGTGTGAGTAGAAAAACAACTTAAAAGGAAACATTTCTATGAAAAGGCAATGCAAGTGGAAATTATGTATATATATATATATAATGTTCTTTATTTTTTTGTTTTCCAAATGTCCTACAGTAAGCATATATCTGATCTGCAATCAGGCAAAAGACATTTGTAAATGAAGTTTGTTTATTCAGCTGTAACTTTTATGATGTATTGATTGCCTACTAACTTCCTCTATGCCTGAGTAAATATGTATTAGATGAATTTGTTATGCAGGTTCGGTGTCTAATTTTTTTCATTTAAAACATTTTTTTCAGTGTCCTCTATGGAAATAAAATCACAGAACTCCCCAAGAGTTTATTTGAAGGACTGTTTTCCTTACAGCTCCTGTAAGTATTTGATTGTTTTCCATCTCTCGAGCCTAGTAATATATATTAGCCGGTTTGTTATCTCATATTTTTATGGAGGCTTTGGAAAAATTTGACTCAAAATGATACAGTTTAACAAAATAGAAAAGATTAGTCTAGTCAAGCTAACATTCTTGATTATTTACTTGAAGACACTACTTTTTGGAGTAGTCCCCAAACCATTTTCTCTACACTATCATGAATGTATGCATTCTGGCTGCTCTATCATTTAAAGCTTCTACAATCCCTGTCCTTGTGAAACATCTCTGTTTTAACTTAACCAGTAGTTGGAACCGAGAAAGATATGGTGATATACTCAACAACCTTTGTCCAAAGAATCTGCAGGAGCCACAGTACTGCAATAACTTCCTCAAACACAGATGGTGTGCGGTGAGCTGTAACACACGGTAGTCTTCAGACTAACCTTTAGAGAGAGAATTACCTGTAAATCAAAGACCACTCTGATTAGACAATAGATACTGCTCATTTGTCTCAAAAGAAGCATTTACCATACATATTTGCAAAAAGCAGATTTAACACCATGTGTTTTAATGCATGCCCATATGAAAAGTAAAGTTGGAAAAAATATGCAAATATTAAAACTTGGTAATCATCAAATTCTATTTGTATCATCAAACAGAGGACCTCATTTGGGGCACACACTGGCCTAGATGCTTTAGATACAAAGATAATTGTGTTGTATTTTTTTTCTTAGTAAATCTCCCTTAAAATTCTTATGTATACAGTGTTATTTTCCCTCTGGAGTATATTTATTTCTTGGTATTTATTTGGTAACTATTTATTCCTAATCCCACAGTCTTCATATATATATATGCGCATATATATTATATATATTATATGTAATATGTATTATATACTTATATATAACATATATTATATATATAATTCCTGAATTGATAAACTTATATTCTTAATTACATCCTATTATCCATGTCTTAAACTTTTTCACCATTATGCAGAAATGTATTTTACATTCCATCCCAGCATGCACACATACAAACAAATGAAACAAAATGTTAACAAAACAATAATGAACCTTATTATGTGTAGTGCTCTCCTTTCTGTTCACCCCTGCCCCAATTCTCTCTTTATTTTCTCAGTGCTACATAACCCAGTAAATTTATTTTACAATAGACCAATGAGTTATGACAAATACTGATTTCGTTACTTAATGACTTTATTTGGGTTTCAAATTTTTCTAAGCCTCGCATTTCCATTATTAAATATTGTTACTAATTTGATAAAATTATGCTATTCACAGTCCAGATGTCTGTACGCATTGTAGATATCGCTTGATGCTGTAACCAAGTATTGCCTACTTGTGACTCACCTCTCTGCCATTCTTCCACATTTCCCTAGAATTACTCTCTGTGCCAGTTATTCACAGTCACTCTTACTATCACTGACCTATCTACTACCAATACATAAAATGTCACCTTCTTTTTCTTTCCATGCACACTTATTGGTGGCTGATGTAACACACATGCTAATAAAATATGGAGATCTATATAGATAAACCTTCTAAAGCCATCTTTATAAAGTTTCATTTCTACACTAAGGCTCATTCTTAAGCCTGCCAGAGCGAAAGAATGACATGATTATCTCTTTACAGCTGACTGAGAACCTGGTAAAGTTAAGTGTCTTAGTTTTGGTTGGTCAGATATTAGAGAGAAGAGTCAGGGAAATAAAAGAAACAAAACAGATTGTTGTTTAATATTTATTTACTATTCTTTGGGCCACACTGAGTTAAAGTAAGTACAAACTGCATAGATGCAAGATGATGCAACACAACATCTTTCAGTTTCTTCAGGCTCCACACAATTTCATTGTCCTTGTTTGCTCTCTAACTGCTTTATTCAATTAGATTATTAATTAAAGAACAGGTCAGCATTACTCTCCTCCCAGGGAGGAGAGGTATGGAGTTAAGCAGCCCCTGTCACCCACCATTTCTTGAAGGCTTTTAAGAAAGTATTACATATACCAGAGGGAAGATGAAAACTTCAGCTCCTGACGGGGAATCAAAGAGCACAGCCAATTGAATCACCGTGAGAAAGTCATCACTTTGCATGTTGCTGATGTAGCACCTTTAAAAAATCAAGTAAAACGGAAATACCCCATGTTAACACAGAGATCGTTTTATTGTCAAAGGAGAAAATATTTTTAGTATGTTAGATAACGAGGCATAGCCAAACCACATGACACATATTTTTTGAGCTGTTACATATTTGTTAAAAGTTCTAAGTATCAAAGCAGTGAACTAAATATAGCTAGATATAGCTTGATGCTGTATCCAGTATTGTCTACAGTTTCTCCCTCTTAAAAGGCAAGAATTTAAAAAAATTTTCTCCATCCCCATGGAGAAAAATATTCTTTCTCTCCTTATATAATAACATGCTTCAGACCATCGCCAATGGGATCGTTTCACCTCTCCGGGGCCATTCACACTATGTATGTGTAAGTTATTTGGATCACATTTGATGACATTGTTTCCACTGTGAATGCAAGAGTTGAGTCCATTACAAGTCATCTATAAAACTGTACTGTATGTGTTTCCAAAGGCATTTGACCCAGAACCCCTTTATTTGTGACTGCTATCTCAAGTGGCCAGCAGATTATCTCCATACCAACCCTATTGAGACCAGTGGTGCCTGTTGGGGATGGAGAAAAAGAATATTATTTTTTAAAATTGTCCTTCCTGAAGAGGGAGAAACTGTCATTGGCCAAATAAGCAGGTCTGCATAAAACAGGTGACAAGACTGCATAGCATGGAATGACATTCTGCGGAACCCAGAGGGAGGAGTACTTTGTTGGGTGGAAGTTGAGTTCAGAAGGTGGTTGAAGAAAGTAGAGAGCAGAGTACATGCTGAAGAATAAACCTAAGCTCACACACAGTCACATCCACAAGAATGATGTTTGCCAAAGTATAATCCATAAACCACAGTTGCACAGAATATTGATATAGTATATAGGGGGAAAAAAGAGTTTGTGGGGAATTGTGTTAAAAAGTTAAACAGGTATTTATAATATAAGACTACAGCCTATACTAATGTATCATGTGACTCTCCAAGAGGGTTGTAAAGTATTCACTCAACAACCAATATTTATTGAGCTCCCAGTATGTGCTGGGCAGCTGGGAAAGGAGGGGAAATGAAAGAGACATATGGATGATTTACTGTGGGGTAGGGAGGCATATAGATGACAGTCAGCAGTAACATAAGTTGCATATAGCAGAAAAAAATATATATATATACTTTAGAAAATAGAAAAAGTAGATCGAAGTAAAAGGAATTGAGAGTGCTAGGCGTTGGGAAGGTGTCAAAGACAGCCTGCATGTATTAAGGAGAGGGGTCCGGGAGGCCAGATTGAGAAGGCAATATTAGAGCAGGCTTGACATCTAGGAGATGAACATTTCAGACAGAGAATAGCAGAGCCTGGTGTGTTTAAAAAAGAGCAAGGAGATTAGTGATTGGAGCTGAAACAGCCAGGAGGAGAGAACTGGGAAGATTGCAGAGTTCTGAAGAGTGGACTACTGGTCAGGCTGTTGTGACGACTTAGGCTTCTGCTCAGAGCCAGTTGGGAGCTGTCACGTGGTTCTGAGATAGGGGTGACGTGATCTCTTCTATGTTTAGAAGGACCACACTAGCGACTGTTTTGAGAATAGCCTGAACTACTTTTCCACAGAGTGTTTTGAGGGATTAATGGTGTCTTAGGACATTTTTATGGTGTCCTTGCCAATGGAGGCTGGGTCTCACCCATTTTTGTGTACTATTCCACCCTTACATCTTCCAGAGGAAATGATTAATAATTTGTAGTGAATACCTGCATAAGTACCACTAGATTTAGGTTCATTTGATCACATGACTTTTGCTTTATATGGTAAAACCCCACATCTCCAACCTCTAATTCCTAAATTATTAAAGTTAAAATGTTAGTGTTGAGGTTAAAGAAATATATTTCACGGCTGGATTCTCTTAAAAAGCACAAAATCTTGCAGGTGAGTTAGTGAGATGCTACACTTTAATTCTACAACTATTTAATCAAACAGATTATTGAATGCCAACAAGATAAACTGCCTTCGGGTAGATGCTTTTCAGGATCTCCACAACTTGAACCTTCTCTCCCTATATGACAACAAGCTTCAGACCATCGCCAAGGGGACCTTTTCACCTCTTCGGGCCATTCAAACTATGTATGTATAAGTGATTTGGATCACATTTGATGACATTGTTTCCACTCTGAAAGTAAGAGTTGAGTCCCTTGCGAGTCATCTATAAAACTGTTCTGTATGTGTTTCCAAAGGCATTTGGCCCAGAACCCGTTTATTTGTGATTGCCATCTCAAGTGGCTAGCGGATTATCTCCATACCAACCCAATTGAGACCAGTGGTGCCCGTTGCACCAGCCCCCGCCGCCTGGCAAACAAAAGAATTGGACAGATCAAAAGCAAGAAATTCCGTTGTTCAGGTAATTTCTTCACGTGTTAATTTCCCCTGTGACCAACAACAATGGTTACATGAGACCTAACAAAAGCAGCTGGCCTTCGGCTGATTAGTGAACACTGTAGAACCATATTTCTTTTTCTTCTGCCCATGAATAGCAAAATAAAGAGAACTGTAGACACAGTTCAAATAATACTTCTATGTGTAACATTTTAATACCACGGAGAGCAGAAGAAGTAGGCTATTGACCAAGTTAAAAAGAAGCCTACATACTTCATAGTACCTTTCCAAAATTCAAATTTAACAAGAGCCTTTTAGCCAACTGAGAATACCTTTGAAGTATGTTAAGTCTCATGTTTGTTGTCTTGACCAACCTCAAGTAATTAACTGTATTTTCGTTTCTTCAGAAAGTGAATTGAGACTTGGTTACATGATTTGTTTGGGCTCAGAAGTCCAGGGGCACCGGGAGGGACTACAGATCCCTTGCTTCTTACTCTGAATGCACTTCCTCAGTTTGCATTCTCTTATTTTGCATACAACTGTGAGGATGCATTTTTTCCAAAAGCTATTTTTATAAAATATTTTGGGAATATTGCATTTATTTGTAAAAAGCTAAATATGAATACATTGTATTGATATTAAATGGAAGGTTTCCATCATTCAAATTTACTATTTGCTTTGATATAATATTTTCCTTTTTTTTAATAGAATACATTATATGTCTGTTTGGTAGTATGCTACCTAACTATTCCAGGGGTATTTCACATTCGGCAGTTAATTTCATACTAAAAAGCTAATATAAGGACCCAGCTGGTTATTGTCCATAATTATAGATGCATTTACTACTCACTGTACATTATTATATGTCAGTCACAGATGTGAATATACATTTTTCACTTAAATGTAGTAACTTTAGTCCATTCTTAAGCTAATATAACTCATATCTCTGCTTGCTGACATTCAGGTGCATCTTCTATTTTTTTTTTCTCTTTTTTTATTTAGCTAAAGAACAGTATTTCATTCCAGGTAGGTTTTGCTCGGTAGTAGGACTGACTACAGACACCCTTTCCTCACCTTATAAAATATAGCTTCTAAAACTGATGTGCATGCTTCTGAAAATACAGTGGATACTCTATAGATAGATTGATGCATATATCACTTGGAGCTGTTTCCTGAAAGCCTGACCTTTGCATGCAGCTTCTGATGTTAAACATCTATATTATTAAACTCCACCTTTTCTTCTCTCTCTTTTACTTTGGCGCATTATCTAAAATTTCTCACAGTAGCTAAAATGTTTGAAGCTATGGCTTTCTACTTAAATCATTTTCTCTCCATACATTGTATATCTGATCTTCCAACCTGTTTTTAAAATATAGCTAATTGAGCTGGTTTTAAAGACAGAGATCTTTCCGACGTCAAAGAGCTCGTTCTACATGAAATCAGTTACAGACACACAGAATTTCATTTTCCACCATGAGACTTACTTTTTTATAGATTCTTATATTTAAAAACTGTTCTTATTGCTTTACTTTTGCTTCACTGTTTGTAGAAAAACAGCAGCTTCCTGATGATTTATATGCAGTTGTTTCTTATTTGTTTATGACTTTCCATTCTTCTATATCCGGAATTACAATATAAGTCTGTAAAAAGAACATTGATGTCTGATGTGAAAGCATCAGAAGTTCATGGTCTCAAAATGCCTTGAGTAATTAGGCAGATGGATAGAATGTGTCTAAGAAAAGTAATCGCAATGTTTTACCACTTCAATCTTAACACTATCAAGACTGATGATTCTAGAACTAGCTCTTTAAAATATGTTTCTTTACTTATTTTTCCTTGCCTGCCAATTGTGTAAAATGCCTCTTGACTTGTTTGTTTTAAACCATTATGTTAAGTATTGATTGGCCACATTCACCATCTCTTGGGTATATTCTCGACTATAAAATATTTTAAGAGCTACAGATTAAAAGATATTTCTACAGCGTTAGTGTACAGTGTTAGTCTACCTTTCCGTATTTTCTAAAGAATAACTCTGGGTTTAGTCTCTATTTTAAGGAGATATTTGTTGCTTGCCATTATTGAATTACAATTTGGATAATTTTATGGATTTAGTAGATTTGGTTATATGACTTATTTTGAGCTTGAATGATCAGTAGCATTGTATGTATTATACTGGCTGCATAACAAGTAACATGTTGAAAAGAACAGTTGATTGGCCTTCATTGATAATGTTTAATATTAATTACTTTACCCAATTAAGTGGAAAATAATCTGATAGCTATTATTTAACCAAAAAAAGCCATATTCTAAATACCAGATGACCTATTGAATAGAACATTAATATGATTTAAATCCTAAAATTATGGCAGTAATAGGTACCAAATTATTTAAACTATTTAATTTAAATACACTTAATTAATAATTGATGAGTTTAATATTTCCAATTCACTAAATAAAGAACAAAAGTGAGGTTATTTTCACGTATTCTGATACAGTTCTTCCCTGTTACTGACAGCAGCCAAATTAGGATTTGGAAATTATCTTTTATATCAAATATCATGTCTTAACTTTCAAGTTTTGATAATTTAATTTACATTATTTAAACATAATAATTGCAGAAGCCAGGCCTCAAAAGGATCATTTGGGCCTCCTTCCCTTTTTTCCAAAAATTTTAATTAAAATTTGAGTCCACCTAAAAAGCCATCATAAAATAAGCATTATTACTGTTCCACTGAATGCAGATTATTTGAATTGCAAGATACCCAGTGTACCTGTCATTTAGACTTTGTGCACTCTTACTTCATTTTGGAGTGAAGCTTAAATCATAAGGCACCAGTTCCTCAATAAATACTGTGGCATTAACTGCCAAATGTAATGAAACCGTGATATTCACCATCACAAACTTCTTATGAGATTCTGATTCCATTTCCACTAAGAAACATTATTTATAAGTTGAAAAGTTCATTAAAAAGTATACATCACAACATAAGGATTAATCCAAATGTTCTAATGATTGTCCTTGAGGATCTCCATGATTAGTTTTTCATTCACTTTTACGTGTGGACCTCCCTACTACCATTTTATATGACACTCTACATATTACAGTGATAAAAGAAAATCTGTCTTGCAGAGAGTTCATCTTTTAAAGGAATCGAGAACTTAATTTGCACTATGCATCTTTTATTACATTGGTTTTCTTGTGAGACCACCGTGCTTCAAAATATTATTTAAAAAATTTTACAAAGCATGACAATTCCCATCACATCATGCTATTTTTTCAATAATTACCATAATAAAGAAAGAAGGAAGAGAGCTTAGTTTTATAAATATGTATATTAATCTTAATTGGGATTACTCTTTCTTTCCTTCTTGGTGATCTTTACTTTTGCAGGAATTCACCATTTTGGCTGTAAGTAAAAGTATCTGATCTGAAACATAATACCCTCCCTTTTCAATCCTGATGTACCTTCTTCTAGTCTTGGTCTCTGGCACCTTTTTTTTCAAGAAGAAACCGCAGATCCTTTGAGCTTCTCTGTTGTCCTTATAGCTCACCTTCAACTTCTTCCTGGATGTTGTTCCTGAAAGCTGTTGTTTCCATTCTGCAGTTCTGAGGAACGGTGGAGGCACCTTTTCCGTATAGCCCCTTCTTTGTGTTTCCAGGAAATCTTCGGTAGTAATACTCTTACTATGGTCATAAACATTCTGCGGGAAGAATGCATGTCATGTAAACAGTATTACATTTCCAGAACACCTGTAGCTTTTCTCTTCCTTCCCTCCATTTTCCTCTTGGTCTTACCTTTGGCCTAGTGGTTGGTGTAGTGACAATGTAGCGAGATTTTCTGTTGTGCTTGATCTAACCATGTGGTTGCGAGGTATGAGTAAAACATGGTTCCGTCAAGCACCATGGAACGTCACGCAGCTTTCTACAGCATGGCAAGCTGCTGAGGCTTAAATCAGGATTTACCTGTCTCTTTCTACAAAATCAAAATGAAAAAAAAAGAGGGCTTTTTAGGCATCTCTGAGATTATGTGAGAGGGAGAGAATAGTAAAAAGTCCATAGAAAATTTAAAAGCCTGAGTATATCTATTTGCCTTGAAAGCCCTAATTTACAATGATATATAGGATCATGTTTATTACTGGATATATTTTCAATTCTTGACTCAGAGAAAAAAAATAAACTTTTTAATAATGAATATCCATTGTGTGACTAGCTGTGAAATAGGCTAGAATGGCTCAGAATTGGATCAGCAGAAAGTACAGCTGTGAAAAGCTCAACTTTATTAATGTTTTCCTGTCATGTGAATCTGGTCACTCTTTTTTCCAGAAAATTCCAAGCCTTTCTTTTAACCTTTCTCCTGACATCCATTGACCAAAATACCCCAAGTTGTCTCCCTGCTACATAATCTATAGTTATCTTACTTTTTTCTTCCTACAAACTAATAAATATTCTAACCTTTAGACTCAGTATCTTTTTCTTGGTTTGAATTCTCAATAGGTACAGAAGATTATCGATCAAAATTAAGTGGAGACTGCTTTGCGGATTTGGCTTGCCCTGAAAAGTGTCGCTGTGAAGGAACCACAGTAGATTGCTCTAATCAAAAACTCAACAAAATCCCAGAGCACATTCCCCAGTACACTGCAGAGTTGTAAGTTCATCCGCCAACAAAATTCTGGTTGGGAAGGAGGGAATGAAAGCATTAAAGCATAGGAATGTTTGTCTTGCCATTTTTATTATTAATAATTGTGTTAATTTTAATTAATAGGCATTACATTGGCATAACTCTTCTTAGTACAAGAATATATTAGAGGCTACCTTCGTTCATCTTTCTAGCCAACCATACGATTAAGTACAGAACTAATTTATCTCTCAAAATGCAGTAAGCACTTCTTAATAATAACAGTGGTGTTTATTTGATGCTTATTTATTGGGTATTATTTATTCCCAAACTATTTTCTATGTACTTAGTTTTTTTAACGTATTTAATCCTTATAGCAACTAAATAAAGTAGTTTGAGAGCCTCAATTTTCAATTTCTGTAAGCGATAGATTCAAGGAGTCCATCTTACCTAATTTACTACTTCATTGACTTACGGGTGGAAGGATTCAGTGATCATCAGGTATTAAAGTAGAAAGGATAGCTTTTTCTGAACAACGCAAGAAAAGCTGAAAAGGCAGAATATGATGGCATTTACACTTAACAGCCTTAACACAGGTTCTTGCACATACTAGGTACTAGAATGTTGGTTGGAGCACTCACAGATTCTACGCGCATGCATGGTTTGCCTTTACTGACTTTATTTATAAAAAGACGACCTCTAACGTTAGTGTTCTAACAATTCAAGAAAAAAACTAACGAAACCTCATCATTCTCTCAACATCTTAGCCATGTTTATGGATAGCAACATCTGGTATTTGTCATTTACTGCTTTGCAAAGTTCATTGTCTATTTGTTTGTATATAATCCTTCTGTCTTTAACTAGATTATAGCTCCTTGATGACAGGGATTGTGTGTTATTGTTTATCTCCCACTGTGCCTGTACTCATGCCAGTACTTAATTAATTTTTAGCAATTTGAATAACTAAAAATAAAGTAATGCCTTTCAAAGACTTGACAGAAACCAACTATCTTGTAGTTATAGTGATTTTTTTTTGTAGTCCTGTTAGTTAATGAAGCTATTTCACAGCTCCAGGAATTTTAGAAATGCATGGAGACCATGCAACCAAGGCCCTGAACTTTATTTTTTACAGTTATATAGGGATTTATGCTTATTACCTATAATACTACAAACAAGTGATATCTTCCAGCACAATAGCACTTTTTTTTTTTTTTTTTTTTTTTTTTTTTTTTTTTTGAGAGAGGGTCTCAGTCTCTTGCCCAGGCAGGAGTGCAGTGTCACCATCACAGCTCCCTGTAGCCTTGGCCTCCTGGGTGCAAGGGATCCTCCTACCTCAGTCCCCCTTCCCCATCCCCCCAAGAAGCTGGGACCTCAGGCATGCACCACCACACCCAGCTGATTTTTGTATTTTTTGTAGAGATGGGATGTTGCCCTATTGCCCAGGCTGGTCTTGAACTTCTGAGCACAAGCAATCCTCTTGCCTCTGCCTCCCAAAGAGCCAGGGTTATAGGCATGAGACACTGCCCCTGGCCTAGCACTTTAAATAAGTTTGTTTGTCATGGAAGAATTATAGTGGAAACTAGCCTCCAATTTAGACTTCAGCAAATGTGTGTAATGTAAGAGATTTGTAATTTTTTAAATTATACAATAAAATCAGTACTGAGAAGAAAGTATTTGCAAATCATGTATCTAATAAGACACATTCACAATGTATGAAGAGCTCTTATAATTTAGATTAAAAGGTATTTTACTCAGCTAATGAGTGGTTAAATTATTCATATTGACCTTTCTCCAAAGAACATATAAACACATGTCCAATAAACACATGAAAAACTGCTCAATATCATCAGTTATTAGGGAAATTCCAATCAAAACCACAATGAGATACCATTTTAGACCCACTGGAATGGCTAAAAAAAAAAAAAGGGGGCCGGGCGCGGTGGCTCACGCCTGTAATCCCAGCACTTTGGGAGGCCGAGATGGGCGGATCACGAGGTCAGGAGATCGAGACCATCCTGGCTAACACGGTGAAACCCCGTCTCTACTAAAAAATACAAAAAACTAGCCGGGCGAGGTGGCGGGCGCCTATAGTCCCAGCTACTCGGGAGGCTGAGGCAGGAGAATGGCGTGAACCCGGGAGGCGGAGCTTGCAGTGAGCTGAGATCCGGCCACCGCACTCCAGCCTGGGTGACAGAGCGAGACTCCGTCTCAAAAAAAAAAAAAAAAAAAAAAAAAAAAAAAAAAAAAGGGAGAGCAACATAGTAGAAGAAATTGAAACCTTTATACATCGCTGGTCTGAATGTAAAGCTTCTATGGAAATCTTTTTTGCTATTTCTCAAAGAGTTAATCACAGATTTACCATGTGATCCAGCAATGCCACTCCTATGTATATGTCGAAAAAATGACAACATATATCCAGGCAGAAACATGCACACCACGTTCATAGCAGCATTATTTATAGCTGTCAAAGAATGGAGGCAACACAAATGCCTCCTAACTGATAAATGGATAAACAAGTGTGTCATGCCTGTGTAATGAAATATCATTGAGTCTTAAAAAATAATGAAGCACTGCCATATGCTACAACAGGAACAAGACATTATATAAAGCAAAAGAAGCCAGACAGAAAAGGCTACATCTTACATGATTCCATTTATACAAAATGCCCAGAATAGGAAAATTAATAAAAACAAAAAGTAACCTGGTGGTTGCCAAGGGCTGTAGGGGAATAGCCACCGAGAGTGACTGGTAAGAAGTATGGGGTTTCTTTCTGGGGGTAATGAAGATGTTCTGCAATTAGATAGCAAAGATGGTTGCACAATTTTGTGAATATACTAAAAACCACTGAATTGTACACTTTAAAAGGGCACACGCATTCTAATAAAGCTGTAATTTTTGTTCCAATTGTGAAGAAAACAATTAGGGAAAAAACAGTCTAAAAATCCTTTTTAGTGGGGACGATAGTGGAAAAAATTGGAGAAAATTTGTTCTAGAGATTGCTGAGAGCTGGTTTTGATCTTTGATTTTTTCTTGTTTTACTGTGTAAAAAAAAAAACTTCCTAACATTTTATTTTGATTAAAATTTGAATAAAATGAGAAAAAACATCAGTATGTTCCACAAATCTTCTGTGATATATGTATTTCCTTTTATTTTCCTGGTGTCATTCAATAATGTTAGAATTCATTTTGAGAAATCAAATTTAATGCTTTCCTAACTATTAGTAATAAAACTTCTCTATTCCTTCCTTTTTCTTCAGGCGTCTCAATAATAATGAATTTACCGTGTTGGAAGCCACAGGAATCTTTAAGAAACTTCCTCAATTACGTAAAATGTAAGTCACTTGTTAGCTTTTTTTTTTTTTTTAATTTCCGTAGCATTTTGTTGTGTTCATTTTCTTAAGTTTCTTAGAAAATTAGAAAATATTAAAAATCCTGGGAAATTTCCCTATGATGGCGACCTGTGACATGAATTCAGGGTAATCTCTGCAAGAACTTTTCTGTGTGTCAACAGTGTCAATCACATTTTCTATGGCAGAGCCTAAGCATCTGACTTTAACTCAGACAGCTGGTCTGTTATGTGGCCACAGCAGGAATCCAGCAATCTAAGCACATTAAAATGGGTTCAGTAAGGTTTTGTAACTTCCTTTACTATTCCCCAAACCATGCTGTTATTTCTTTTTCATGTCAACTATTGGACTTTTTTGCTTCATTAAACTTTCATTAGAAGATATTCAAAATTAATGATTGGTAAACTGGCTCGATAGCTCATCTGTGTTACTACATGTCCACAACTCATATTTTAAAATAAGTTCATAAGCTCAGCAGTTTCAGCAGCTCTCAGTAGGTTACTCCATGCCCCTGGGGAGGTGTGAGGGAGAGACAGGACATACGTCAATAGCATGGGACCAGTGGAGCACCCTCACACATGCAGAAACATCAGCAGGAGGAAAGAAGCATTGACTCACTTTAGCTGTGTGTCCACATATGTAACTGGCCCATAGTCACATAGACTGTAAGTTACAGAACAGACTACTTGTACAGTTGGCATCCATATTAGGCTACCTCACAAATGGTTTCTCATATCTTAATTGCCCTCCTTTTTCACTGTTATGAAATGCACTTTCTTTTTAGCTATAAGATGATTTTCCATGAAACAAATATTTATTAAGAAGCTACTGTGTACAATTCTCTCAGAGAAATTAAAATATGCATAAAAATGATCCTTGTTTGGGGGACACTCCTGGTCTTGGAGTGATCGATCAGTGAGAAAGAAAAAGAAAAAGCCTATAGAAAGTTAACCTCAACTAGATACTCTTGCCTTCTGGCAAGCATTGTAGTAGTTAGTATCATACATAATACTGACAATTAATTTGGTTGTTTCAACACATTATTACATGAGAAGTTCTTCTGGGAATAAACCCATATTCAAATACATTTCTGATGCTATATATAAAACACTAACAAATTTTACCCCTTCTATCTCTACCCAGTTGTCTTCTTTTAGTCATTAGTTCATTTGACAATTTTAATCAGGGATATTTTTTTGAAAAGTTTCTTGTTGGATTTTATAGATGGCATAAAGGTTTGTGTAACCCAGTACCTGACCTCAAGAATTTTATACTCCTGGGGACCTTTGGAGAGTTTGACATGAGTCACGCTGGCATATTTTACCATAGACAGTCCCTCTTATTATTATTGTCCCTTTGTCTTGATGGTGTAGGGAAGTGGAATCTTTTCAGAGCCCTGGCAGTGCTGGGCAGTGAAAAGTTGGAAGACTTGGATCATTAGAAGAAAATGATCAACTATGTTTCAATTCCCTCCTTATTAGAAATTGTTTAAAATCTTTGTTCCCACAATTTTTATTTAGAAACTTTAGCAACAATAAGATCACAGATATTGAGGAGGGAGCATTTGAAGGAGCATCTGGTGTAAATGAAATACTTCTCACAAGTAATCGTTTGGAAAATGTGCAGCATAAGATGTTCAAGGGATTGGAAAGCCTCAAAACTTTGTAAGTATTTGTACTTGCATTGCAGTTCTTCTACCAAAGGATCGCAGCTCATTGTTCATTATAATCCTGGGAGAGAGAAACACCTCCTACTTTTACCCACCCCACTCCCTCTATCTCTTTCACATTCTCTCTGTTGCGCGCGCACACACACGCGCACACACACACACACACACACACACAAAACACATATTGTGAATGCAAATAGTCCCTTACCCCAATATTCCTACCTTCGATGTGTGTTACACACACACACTCACGTATTGTGAATGCAAATGGTCCCTTACCCCAATATCCCTGCCTTTGATGTGTGTTACACACACACACACACATTGTGAATGCAAACGGTCCCTTACCCCAATATCCCTGCCTTTGATGTGTGTCACACACACACACACACACGTAATGTGAATACAAGTGGTGCCTTACCCCAATATCCCTGCCTTTGATGTGTGTTATACACACACACACACACACACACACACACGTATTGAGAATACAAATGGTCCCTTACCCCAATATTCCTGCCGTCAATGTGTTGATAGCAGATGATCAGGGGCATTCCTCATGGCTGCTGTCTCCTCTACAAAATAGATCATCCTTGCTCCAGTGCTTATATGGATCTGACCACCTTGTCCTGCCTCAAAATGGTCATTTTATTTCCTTGTTGTCAAACACCTCTCTATACTCTCCTTCCTCTTGGCCCGATTACTGTAAGCTTTAGAATCTCCTTGAATCTCTGCAGTAGAATAATTCTAACAGCTTATCTGGAGACTACTGTTTTGTTTTTGTTTTTTTGCCCCTGCAAGGTCAGTGTAAAAGAAAGGCTGGTGATACATCTTTCACTATTTTTTCAAAGAAAACATGCTAAGAGTTGTGTCTACTTGCTCAGGGGTAGGGAGTTTAGGGGAAAAATTATATATGTTTCCAAAGGGTTGTCCAAGAAATATGGGAATTAGATTGAGATATTTCAATCAAAAGTGCTTACAACAATTTTGTATTACTTGAATTTTTCACGCTGCATACACACACACATATACACACATATATATTGTGTCTATAAAGTATATAATTATGTTTGACAAAAGTGATAGCCTGAAAATTGGAAGAGAGACAAACCAAACTCTGAAAGCTTTAGAAGGCAGAAAGGAAAATATTCGTAACCAGGAAGCAGTCCTTGTTGACTGTAGTGGGGAGTCTGTCTCGCCCAAACCCACGACCCTGTCCCGCGCAGCCTATGAGAGCCATGTACGACCAGTGGGCTGATGGCTGAGTCCATTGTCTGCTCTTTGTCAGATACAGAGGGAGAAGGGCATTCCCACAGCCAGTGAGATGTGTCTATAGAATCCCAAATTCAAATCCCACCCCCAAAGCCCTCCCTGCACCTAAGAGCAGAAGTGCGTTCCTTGAGTTTTGCTGGGATAGCCTGAAACCTGACCACCCAGCAGGACCAGTCTGGGACCTGCTGACCCATTCCAAGGGCTAACTTGGTGCCCTTTCAAAATGATAGGCAAACGTTCACTCAGCCTTGTGATGAAAGAGATACTGAGGGCTGGGTGCAGTGGCTTATGCCTGTAATCCCAGCACTTTGGGAGGCCGAGGTGGGCAGATCACGAGGTCAGGAGTTCGAAACCAGCCTGGCCAATATGATGAGAGCCGGTCTTTACTAAAAATATGAAAATTAGCCAGGTGTGGTGGTACACGCCTGTAGTCCCAGCTACTCGGGAGGCTGAGGCAGAAGAATCACTTGAACCCGGGAGGTGGAGGTTGCAGTGAGCCGAGATTATGCCACTGCACTCCAGCCTGGGTGACATAATGAGATTCTGTCTAAAAAAAAAAAAGAGAGAGAGAGAGAGATACTGAGGAATGTGTAGGAAGAGGATAGAAAAGAGACCACAGGTGGCTGCATCTAACCTTTTCCGGAGTTGTCTCAGGTAAAATACAAATATTGCAACAAGCAGAAGGCTCCCTTTTCAAACAGCAGTTAAAGGACTGTTTCTTGATACTGGAACCTTCTCCTGGCAGAGAAGTACCTTGGAGTGGGAGGAAGGCAGTAGGCTGTAACTACACCTGTACACATCTGTTCAGGCTGCCATAATGAGCTTCCACAGACTGAGTAGCTTACACAACAGAAATTGATTTTCTCATCATTCTGGAGGCTAGAAGTTCAAGATGGAGGTGCTGACAGGGTGAGTTTCTGATGAGGCCTCACTTCTGGGCTTGTAGACGGTCACCTTCTCACTGTTTCTTCAAATGAGTTTTCTTCTGTCTGCTCATAGGAAGAGATAGTGAGCTGCCTGGTATCATCATTTTCTTCTTGTAAGGATGGCAGTCCATCAGTATGGGACCCCACTCTTATAATCTCACTCAGCCTTAATCACCTCCCTAAAGTCCCTCTTTCCAAATATAGTCATACATATGTTCTGATAAATGTGTCATTAGGCAATGTTGCCGTTGTGCGAACATCCTAGAGTGGACTTACACAAACCTAGATGGTATGGCCTACCACACACCTAGGCCCTATGGCACAGCCTATTGCTCCTGGGCTGCAAACCTGCTCAGCATGTTACTCTACTGAATACTGCAGGCAATTGTTACTAACACAATGGAAAGTATTTGTGTATCTAAACATACCTAAACAGAAAAGTACAGTAAAAAATATGGTGCAAAATATTTAAAATACTACACCTGTATAGGGCACTTAACAAGAATGGTGCTTGCAGAACCGGAAGTTTCTCTGGGTGAGTGAGTGAGTGGTGAGTGACCGTGAGGGCGTAGGACATTACTGTACACTAACATAGGCTTTATAAACACTGTACACGGCCTGGAGTGGTGGCTCACACCTGTAATCCCAGCACTTTGGGAGGCCGAGGTGGGTGGATTACCTGAGGTCAGGAGTTCAGAACCAGCCTGACCAACATGGTGAAACCCCATCTTTACTAAAAAATACAAAAATTAGCCGGGCATGGTGGCGGGCACCCGTAATCCCAGCTACTTGGGAGGCTGAGACAGAAGAATTGCTTGAACCCAGGAGGTGGAGGTTGCAGTGAGTAGAGATCGCACCACTGCACTCCAGCCTGGGTGTCAAGAGAAACTCTGTCACAAAACACTGTACAACTGTACACTTAGGCTTCACTAAATTTATTTTTTTAATGTATTTCTTCAGTAATAAAGTTAAATTACTGTAACTTTTTTACTTTATGAACTTTTTGATATTTTAACTTTTTTTACTCTTTTGTAATAACACTTAGCTGAAACACAAACATTGTTCAGCTGTACAAATTTTTAAATTCTTACATAAGAATTTTTTATTCTCTATTCTTTTCTATTTTTTAAATTGATTCATTTACTTACTTTTGCATTTTTAAACTTCGTTAAACATTTTAAACTTTGTTAAAAACTAAGAAACACATACATTAGCCTAGGCCTGCCCAGGGTCAGGATAATCAATATATCAATATTACTGTCCTCTCCCTCCACACCTTGTCGCACTGGAAGGTCTTCAGGGGCAATAACATGCAAGGATAACATGTCATCTCCTAGGATAACAATGCCTTCTCCAGAAGGACCTGCCTGAGGCTGTTTTATAGTTAACTTTTTGTTAATAAGTAGAAGTACACTCTAAAATCACAATTAATAGTATAGTATATACATAAACCAATAATATAGTTGCTTATTGTCATTATGGAGTATTATGTACTGTATGTAAGTGTTGTGCTATAATTTTATACAACTGGCAACACAGTAGGTTTATTTACACCAGTATCACCACGAACATATGAGTAATGTATTGGGCTATGGCATTTATGATGGTCATGACATCTCGAGGCAATAGGACATTTTCAGCTCCCTTGCAATCTTACTGGACAACTTTTGTATAGCTCTGCTTGACCAAAATATTGTAATGTGGTGCATGACTGTACAGTCACATTTGGGGCTTAGGGCTTCAAAATACAAATCTGAGGGGGATACAGTTCTATCTGTAACACCACCTCAAGGAACTTTTCAAAGTATTTCTTATTGTTTTGTTGTTCATTCACAGGACTCTCCCTGTGAAAAGTTATCTAAATTCCACTTTCTCCCTTCATTATATTTCTATGGATGTTTTTGAAGTGCTTACGTTTTAGCACCTGAGACAGATATTAACTGACTCTCTCCTTAATCTGGTTATGTTCCAACAAGCATCATAGAGCAGTTTAGAACTAAACTCAGGGTAGTCAAAATCCTAGAATAGTTTTATCTGAACATACCTATTCTTGGTATCTTTTGTCTTGGAGCTATGAAGATTTTGAGAGCACATTTCCATTCCCCTAGGCTTCTTAACCCTAATAGGCCACTTATTAGTTCACATACATATTTCAGCCAATCATTGAATTCCTTGACATTACAGGTGAAATGTGTGCATATGTGTGCTTATGGATTTTTCTAGCAACAGAGTTCCAACTTTTCTCTTTTTTTAATTTTATTTTATTTTATTGAGATGGAGGCTCACTCTGTCACCCAGGCTTGAGTGCTGTGGTACGGTCTTGGCTCACCGCAAGCTCTGCCTCCTGGGTTCACACCATTCTCCTGCCTCAGCCTCCCGAGTAGCTGGGACTACAGGCACCCGCCACCACACCAGGCTAATTTTTTGGATTTTTAGTAGAGAGGAGGTTTCACTGTGTTAGCCAGGATGGCCTCAATCTCCTGACCTTGTGATCCGCCCACCTCAGCCTCCCAAAGTGCTGGGATTACAGGCAGGAGCCACCGCACCTGGCCCTCAAAATTTTCTTCAACTTCCCCCAGGGACATGTGACTCCAGCAAGATTAAGACCCAGTGCTCTTCATCATTTATGGCAAAGGAAAGCGCTGATAGGAATGCTTTTCTGTTGTGCATTTGTTTTCTAAAATAAAACGATGCCTTCATAAGGAGAGCATCATCTTTTCTTCTTATCTGTGACTTGGCAGAATGCAAACGTTTACATTTCTTATTCATTATGGGACAATCTAGAATTTTAAAGTGACACTTTGTTTCTTTATTTTTACCTCTCCCATTTACATCCTTCAATTTTTTTAGTAGCCAACTTATGTTTAGAAAAGTTAAGGAATAATTTAATTTTTCAGGAATTCTGAATATGATTTATGGCAACTATTCATATACTCATAACTATTTTCACATGGGACTTTGAGCTTTTTGTTCAGTTTTTAAGCCAGACAAATAAATAATTAGCAAATAATTGATAATCAAGCCAAAACTTTAGCAGTAACTAGGAAATGACAATAGTGTTAACCCTATTAATACAGTGACTTTAAAAAAAAGTATTTTTTCATGGTAAACCTTTTTAAACTTTATTGTGGATATGGGATCTGTTACTGTTGCCTCTTTTTAAGTTCTCAACTTAAAACAATGAGCTAATTTTCTTAAATAAAATTATTCGTGTAGTCTTTGTAGATATTCTATCCATTTTGGCTCCCCCAGCCCATGTTTGGCATTGACTCAGTATGTAAGTCCCTGAGATGCCCTCAGTTCTTCATCTGCAATGGCTATTGATTCTTTTCCACCTCCCTTCTGTTCAACCTCAAATGTAATACTACCCTGAATACACAAATCACAGGGCTCCAAGGACTCAGAGAGCTGTAGGTGAATTAGGACATTATGCAGTCATGCAAACATAATTGTAGCATCAAAGGAAAACATTCTGCCCTCATCGTGGGATTGTAAATCCATGCCTAGACTCACCGTGCCTTTTGTAACTGAGATTAATCATTGACAACTCAAAGCACTTTATTCTTGCAAGATATTCCCAGTATATATTCATAGCAATATCTAATAGCAAGAGAACATTTTTTAAAAGTAGTAATGAATGCTACATATTTGCAAGGATCATTTTGATCCTCAGATAGGCAAAATTGATTGCCTGACGCTTTGTCTCCATAACAATGTCCCTTTTTTCCCCTCAGGATGTTGAGAAGCAATCGAATAACCTGTGTGGGGAATGACAGTTTCATAGGACTCAGTTCTGTGCGTTTGCTTTCTTTGTATGATAATCAAATTACTACAGTTGCACCAGGGGCATTTGATACTCTCCATTCTTTATCTACTCTGTAAGTATGAAAAATAGCCTTTATGTATTACTTGAGCCATTTATTATATTTGTTAATGTATTTAATGTATTATTAAGCATTTCATTAAAATGTGATCAAGGGTTTAGGACTTTAAAAAGTGCAAACTTGTTCATGTCAAATTTATTTAAATTTTTAAAAAAATATTACCTACTATCTTACATTAAATTTTAACAAAAAATTATAGTATTGTTCAGTGAATTATTTTTCCTAGTGATGTTATCAATGATGTAGCTTAATTCTAAATTTTAGAATTATTATAACTTGATAGTGCTGCATATAAAAGAAATGTTACAAATTTTTGCCAGTGTTCTCACACTGGAGTATTTTCAGTATAAGTATCATAAAAGGAGAATGGATAGGGTTATTGCCAACAAACTTGCTCGAAAGGATCAGCCAGGCACGGTGGCTCATGTCTGTAATTCCAGCACTTTGGGAGGCTGAGGCGGGCAGATTACTTGAGGTCAGGAGTTCGAGACCAGCCTGGCCAACATAGCGAATCCCTGTCTTTACTAAAAATACAAAAAAATTAGCTGGGCGTTGTGACACGTGCCTGTAGTCCCAGCTACTCGGGAGGTTGAGGCAGGAGAATTGCTTGAACCGGGGAGGCAGAGGTGGCATTGATCCAGGATCACGTCACTGCGCTCCAGCCTGTGTGACAGAGCAAGACTCCATCTCAAGGAAAGAAAAAAAACAGAATCATTCAAAATAACAGGAGATATATTAGGATGACCAGATCAAAAATAAAAGCTGTTTACTAGAGGGCGTCTACTATGATATTAGCAAAATATTGAAGAAATAGGTTGAGCTGATCCAAGAGATTATTTTATGTAGACAGCTTAAAAATAAAGAGTATTTGTAGGCCTATAGACAGAATTCAAGAAATTTAAAATAAATAAATAAATAAAATGTAAAAGTAAAAAAAGCCACACACCTCCAAACAATGTATTTCAGGTCTCTCATATGTCAGTATCTAAAAAGCAGCATTTGAAATTATTAATTATCTAACTGATAAGATTTCCCAGTAATGGTGGCATGCAAATATACTAATCTAACTTATAAGGAGGGGAATTAAGATAGAGAAAAAAAGTTCATAGCTCAAGTCAGTGAAGAAATAATTTGAGAGAAGCATCCATCCGTCAGTAAAGTACTTCATCCTCTTTTTGCATAAAATGTGACATTTTACATCAAGTGACTAATTTGCGCATATTAAAGATGGCATGTTTATAAATAATGAGATTGTCAATAGGTTTATGCTGAAGTGGTGAGATGCCAAAAGTATTGAGATTTGTAGAAGCAAATTCATTTTTATAACTGGCATTTAATCAACTCAGCTGTCAGTTTAGATGGGAAACCTATTCTCTAGAGCAAATAAGAGATGGAAATCTTGAGATGACAAATTAATGAATTAGCTGTTGTCAGGTTAAACTCAATAATATAAGGTAATCAGCCTTCATCTTTATATTAAATTACTGCATTATCAGTGCGAAGTTTGACAGCAAGTCAGATTTCTGACAAGTTTAAATTATTTCTAAATGAAATATCTATCAGGATCCGCTGTGTAAGCCCCAAATTCTGCCTTACCTTATTTTTTGCATGAAATCATGTGAAGAATTACCTTATGAAAAAGTGTTGTTACTGTTTAAGTTCCAAGCATAAATATTTTAGCAAAAAAAAAATGCATCTCATATACTGCATGTGATTCTGAGTATGAATGGGGGTCTGGGAATACAAAGAAGAAGGAATTGTTACTGGTGAAAAAAAGGTGGAGGAGGGTAGCTGGGGTTTTGAGAATTAAGAAGATGAAACCCCAAACTAAACCATGCATTGTTTGCCTGTGGCTCTTAGAAACCTCTTGGCCAATCCTTTTAACTGTAACTGCTACCTGGCTTGGTTGGGAGAGTGGCTCAGGAAGAAGAGAATTGTCACGGGAAATCCTCGATGTCAAAAACCGTACTTCCTAAAAGAAATACCCATCCAGGATGTGGCCATTCAGGACTTCACTTGTGATGACGGTAAGAAATCCTTGTCAACTCTTTGGTTGTCAGGCATTCGCATGCCTGTTCGGATACAGCTTTGCACAAATCTGCAGCATAGTTCAGCTTGGCAAATAATGCTCGTGTATTTTTTGCTTTGTTGTTTGGGTTTTGTTTTAGTACCGGGACACTTACTTTCTCAGACTTGCCTTCCATATTTGAGTCTACTTGATGTGCATTTGTGAATGTTTTAGATTTTCTAGTTTCCAATTTGTGGTTGGTCTTATTTATATAGCTTCATTTTAACTTTTCTTTATTACCCTAGGCATGTTTTTTAGTACCTACATTTTCAAAGGAGAAAAGAAATTATCTTATAAAACAGAAGTTTAATAAACCTGACAAAAATACTAGTTGTCACTTTTCAATGCTCTTTCTATATCATCATGTTTGATTCTCATATAGCCCTATCAGGTACATAGAGCAGGTTCTATTATTGTTGCCAATGAACAGAGAGCTAATTTGAGCTTTATAAATGAGGGACCTAAACTTTTAAGTTAATATATTCTCTTTTATGTCTCTTCATATCTGTTTCCTTGCAGTTTCTCTGTAATTCACTTTACATTTACGTATTCTAATTAAAAATATAATTTGTACAAATAACTATTTCAATTGTATTGGTAATTGTAATTACAGTTTACAAATTGTAAACCCTTTTCCAGAATTCTTCCCCAGGTGGTCTGAAAACAGTGCTATATAGAGCTTATGGTATCAATTTTTAAATACTGAATGTCCCATATATAAATGATTATACAGCTTAAGACTCTTGTGTTTGTTAATTTAAAGGCATAAAATCCCTTCTAGCACCTTCAAGACCACAAATCTGGGTTTTCCTGTATTTCCTCTGCAATTTAGGAAATGATGACAATAGTTGCTCCCCACTTTCTCGCTGTCCTACTGAATGTACCTGCTTGGATACAGTTGTCCGATGTAGCAACAAGGGTTTGAAGGTCTTGCCGAAAGGTATTCCAAGAGATGTCACAGAGTTGTAAGTAGAGCCTGTCTTTCTTTTCTTTTCTTTTCTTTTTCCTTGATGATAAATGTTTCACACACCCAGAGGAATGGAGACCAAACAAAAATCTTTACAATCTTCTTTGCAAATCGTATTCTAAGGCCAGTTAATTATTATCCTGTAAAACAGTAAACAATGCAAAAGCTACTTTAGAGGCCCTTGGGAATTTTGTGTGTGTGTGTGTGTGTGTGTGTGTGTGTGTGTGTGTTTATGCTATAAGATTTCTCAGTGCCTTTACTATGCTAAGGTGTACTATGACTCTTCAAGAAACAATGGTAAAATATAAGGTATCTTTCACATTTATTTGTTCCTATACCCCTTTTCTCATGGAGCATCTTATAAGACTAATGGCCCATGGAATGCACTTTGGGAAATGCTTTGTATTTAATTTATTTACAGTCTAGGATATTCTGTACGGGAAACTTCTTTTTGTACCTCTGTGACCCCTAGGAGGAAGTTTTACCACGTGGGATAAATAATTATCTGGTATATGGAAGAAACTAGCATAATCTCTTCCCTTAAGAAGAGATGCTGCTTTTGGTGGCTTGAATCAAAGTCCTTTAGATCCTAAAGGGTATGGGACCAATTATTCTTGACATTTTCATTACTGGTATTTAACCACAAATTACATGGCCAATATATACACATCTCAACCTTCTGCACTGCCCACACTCCCTTGGCTGCCTCATGCTACACTTGCAGAATGGAATTCATTAGAGAATATGCTGCCAGAATAATGATGCTTCCATGCCCCATTCATTCCATTCCTTTGTCTCTAAACCAGTGTCATATTCTGGATTTGCTTGATCTGAATACAATTGAATCACTTTGCCTCTGTTTATTTTTTATGTATATGGAACCATGGATCAATAATGATTTAAACCCACATGTAATTTATGCAGATGTGCATCAGTTGTTTGTGCAGGTGCACACACGTATTCCAAATGAGCAGGTTTGACAAACTTTTGACAGTGTGCAACATAGGTAATGAGGTTCAAGAACATGTCATTTCAATTTTTAAGGATCTTATTTTCAAATCACGTGCAATTCCTTAAATCCTAAGTTTGATCCTGAATGGAACTCTTAGAGGAAAAAGGCACAATCTTAGCGCATGTGCACAGAACATGCCTCTCAGATTTGAACGGCTGTTAAGTGTTCAGGTCCTCTCTCACTACCAATCACATTGGTTAATCAACTGGAAGGACTGTTTTTTATGTATATGTGTGTAATTGAATATTTAATTCTTAATGGTTTTTTATTTCAGAAGATCACATAGGGATCTTCCGAAACCCTGATCTGTGGGAAGGCTAGATGCCTATAGAATCTTCTGTGTCCACAGGGCGGGGAACACACCGGGGTCTCTGTCATGGGGTAGAGGAATGGGGGAGGGATAGCATTAGGAGAAATACCTAATGTAAATGACAAGTTAGTGGGTGCAGCACACCAACATGCACATGGATACATATGCAGCAAACCTGCACATTGTGCACATTACTCTACAACTTAAAATATAATAAAATAAATAAAAATAAAAATAAATAAATAAAGCAGGGATAATTAAAAATAAAAAAAATTTTAAAAAGAATATTCTGTGTCCAAAGCATTAATTTTAGGAGTACACCAATGAAGAACTTACACTCAGACCACCTTTGATGCTAAATCCTTTCTTCTACTGTTTTAACTGTACTATGTATTGGTCCCTCTACTCTATTCCCATTAAAAATCTTTAAACATTTCTTACTAAGCTCCATTCAACATCCTGCTTGGTGTATGCCCTGTGCTATCTACGTGCTACTTCAACTATTCAAAAAGTTGAATTTTCAATCTATTTTACTACAAATTATTAGAAGGTAGTCTTTTTTTCTAAAGAAAGTTTGTTATAGAGATGAGAAAAATATTAATTCATCTGTTGTGAATTCAAGTTTTTTATTATTATTATTATACTTTAAGTTCTAGGGTACATGTGCATAATGTGCAGGTTTGTTACATATGTATACTTGTGCCATGTTGGTGTGCTGCACCCATCAACTCGTCAGCACCCATCAACTCGTCATTTACATCAGGTATAACTCCCAGTGCAATCCCCCCCTCCCCCCTCCCCATGATAGGCCCCAGTGTGTGATGTTCACCTTCCCGAGTCCAAGTGATCTCATTGTTCAGTTCCTACCTATGAGTGAGAACATGCGATGTTTGGTTTTCTGTTCTTGCGATAGTTTGCTGAGAATTACCCCCTAGAGAGCTTATTCTTGTAACCTTACAGAGTCAGCAGAATCCTTCTCAGCAGTAACATATATGCATGTATTAGAAGAATTTCATATGTGTATTACATTAAATAATTAAAGACTTTGGCAAAAATTAGTATTATTGGTGGACTAGTTTGAGCAAATGGTATCCATTATTTTTAATCAGTTCCATATAACTTCCCCCCTTAGATTATTTTACATATAAGCATTCATAGTGCACATTGTGAATCTTTTTGACCTTCCTCTGTTTTCCAGAATAAAGAGAGAGTGCTGAACTATATAGGGTGATGCTTCCCTCTAGTGGTATCAAGAAAAACTTAGGTAGAGGAAAGAAAAACATGGAGAGGGGTCTAAGAAGAAATATCAAGTCAGAAAATTTAGGTAGACATGATGAGTCATAACATAGACCTAATTATTTATCAAACATTAAATATATTTTCTGATAACTGGTGCCTTTTATATCATTGTTTTTATTTTGAAATATTAGGAATAAATTATTATCTTAGGCAACTTTTCAGCTACTTCTATATCCAGAAAAAATACCAATGTCAACCTGGAATCTTGAAATGCACCACAACATTGGGGTAGGAAGGGCCACATGTTCAATGTCCCAGAAGTGTTTGTGTGCACATCTATAGTCAGATGGCCCCAGTTTCTGAAAGACATTTGTACCCTTCACCATCTATGTTCTAGGAAAAACAGCCTTGGAAGGAGATGAAATTTATTTTCCTTATTGTGACATCATAGATATAACTTCAAGCATTCAATTATCTTTGTGTCCTGCCAGTTAGCCCAAAGCCTATTTTCTGATTATTCTTCTGATTCTAATAAGAAGGGAAAGTTTACTTATATATGGTTATTTGATTGTTGCTGTTACATATATATATTTATACATTTGATCAATTTATATTCCATAAAATCTCCTAATGTTATTATCATAGCGGATATGTGTTGGTTAAAACTATTTTTAAACTTAAACCTAGTATGTTCAAATCCCCAAATATGCCTTTAATGTGTCCATTGTTATTCACTAAGTGTATTGACACATATTAAGGCAGCGATGAGTGGTCTTGGCCACAGCAGCAAGGTTTTGTTAGTAGTTAATGAATTTCGTGGTATTGTGTCCACATAAACACAAGCAAACTGAAGGCTGACTAAAAATTTGGTTAATTGAATGAACCTCCTTGCTTGCACACAGATGGCTAAATGCTTGGCTTGCCTTGTTAGATAAACCACAAAGAACCGGACTCATGGACAACTCTGCTTTTTTTTTTTTTTTTTCCTTTACTTCTCTTAAATAATAATCTATGCTTGGAACACAACATCTTAAAACAAAAATTGCCAAGGGGTTCCTTGCCTCAGTTAAGAGTGAAGTACTGTTTACTTATTTTATGCAAGGCCACTATTAACTTTGCAAGAAGATAATATTGTTCCCTTGTTTTTAGGTATCTGGATGGAAACCAATTTACACTGGTTCCCAAGGAACTCTCCAACTACAAACATTTAACACTTATGTGAGTAACATATTGCACTTTTCTTTGACTTACTCTATTTCCAGAAAATGGGGATGGCAAGGGACGGAAGATTTAATGAACCTTTCAGATAATATAAATCATTCACAGTTAGTTGCTTCCCTCCTTGCTCATTGCGGTTCTGGACCACTGGCTATATCTTCATTGACTATCAATCAGGCGATGGAGTGTCATAGCAAGATGTCCTCCTGTATTCAAAAAAACACAAATACAATGAAGTCTAAGTAGTCAGAGAATTATGAAAATGTGTAAACCTGCATACTTTTATTGATAGTGAATATGGGTTATTTTATGACAAACTAATGAAGGAAAGATAGAAAACGATGCCTTTATTCTTGACTTTAAGCAAAAGATGGTAAGTGGTAATGACTTTCCCAAAAATGTAAATTTAGTTTATTACATTTGTTTCTTATACAAAGCATTATTAAATAAGTTATGGGTTTCTAGTATAAAAATTTATTTTATAAAATCCATACATATTCATGTAGTATTTAGGTAAACTTGACAAAGATACTAACATTTTGAGTATAAATTTCAAAATTTTGATTTTTTAGCTTAAAATAGCATCTCTTTTTCATTAACGTAAACAACTTTTGACCGCCCTTAAGTCTCGAATACAAAAAGATATTTAAATATACAAACATTTGATCTGGTTATATGCGCAATGCTTAAAAATTCATATAATCTTTTACATATAATACCATACTTTTAGAGTAGCCTTATTGGTAATTGAGAAAACTTTTCAGAACACAAAAAATCAGGAAAAAGATAGTAGATATTAATTTCGAAAGTACCATATCACTTGTTTAAGTCTATATGATTTTAGAGTAAATATTACTAGCTTAAGAAGCAGATTACTAGTATTCCTAGAATTAGGAGGTTTATTTCTAAGTGAATTCTAAAAACCTAAGTAGCAAAAGATGTTACATGCCCCAATGTAAACTAGGTACATTGAAGCTAGTTAAAATTGCTGCTGATCACATTCCTTGAAAGTATGGGTAAATCAAACACTCTATAGAAAGTAAATAGGACTATTTAAATGACAAATGATTAAATAATGGGAAAAGATATCCTCTAAGATGTCTTGTTCTGCTTCTAGTTATTTATTTGATAGCAGCAAGAGCTGATTACATACATTTTGTTCTGTTAAATAAACCATTAAATTGCTGCAATTTCCAAAGGGTCACTTTAGCAGAATTGGCTCATTTGTGGGACAGCATGTGATTACTTTCAAGCCAGTTCGAAATGACAAATGAGGATTTGTGGATCCAAAAATGGTTTTACTAGTGACTCATTATACAACTCTAGGCAAGTTACTTCTGCTAATACAGATACTTTTATTTTTAAAATTTAGGAATAGTTCTTCAGCAGCTAAAAATATGAGTATAAAGCTCCTCTCAGATTCTTAACATTTTCACAATTTCATGGGTCCATTTTACTGACTTTTGATATTTTAATAAAGGAATAGATTATCCTCAGCTTTTCTGAGTCTTCCATTTATTCATATATTTTACATTTTGCTTCAGAAAAAAATTAGTGAATACATGTAGTTATATATGGTGAATATATATTAGTATTATATATCATACACATATATTTTAATGTATTTTTTACATATATAGTGTATGTGTATATATATGCACTATATATATAATGAGAATAAGATCAAGTTCATGGAATGTAAATTACGACCCATCGTACAAACTATCCATATAAATAGCCATTTAACATTGATAAAAATTCAACATCTCTCCCATTTACTTAACATTCATTAAACAAATATTTACTGAGGACCTACTATGTGACCATGACTCAGCCAGGAGCAGGAGCACCGACGTTTTTATTGATGGCATTTTGAATGTCATTAATCAGGGGTTCTTTCAGTGATCAAATTTGAGGCTGTGTGTCAGTGAACATATGTATCAATGAGGGTAAAGTATGTGTATCTGATAGGGCTTTTGAGGATAAGGGTTTATTTCCCACCTGCAAAATGTGTCTATCGCAAGTCACCTCCAAGGAAGCTCTCTGTAAAATATCAAAAGCCTTGTGGAGATGGGGGCAGAGGGATAAGGGACAATAAACTCTACTCTGAAGCTGCTGCTCTGAAGTGAACCAACCCCTTGCATGCACACTACATTGGCTAAAGCAATGCATATATGTATATACATAAAATCACTCCTAATTTCAAAACGGTGAGGTGTAATCATGAATAACATTGCAGTCTACTACAGTGGGTTATTCACTGTTTCGTTGTTTTCAGATAACAGCTGAATGCTAACAATACTGCTGTGACTATGAATAAGAAGACCCTTCTCCTTCTAAGAATCACTAATATTTCCATTCCTGTGGTTAACAGTGTACTCCATTTCTTTTTCTCTTTTAGAGATTTAAGTAACAACAGAATAAGCACGCTTTCTAATCAGAGCTTCAGCAACATGACGCAGCTCCTCACCTTGTGAGTGTGAAAGTGTGGTACTGAGTATTCATTAATTCATTGGACAAAGGACAATCTCTAGATGCTGGACACTGCTATTGAACAAGACAGTCTGTACCCTCAAGGAATGTTTCTATTGGGAGAAATAGACAAAACCACAATACATGAACAAATGTAGATGTTAGAAAAAGTATTGAGTTCTATAAAAAAAAACAAAACAAAGAGTAATTTATGTTTGTGGGGGGCTTAGGGGAGATCCCTAAGATAGGGAAAATCCACCTTAGGGAAGGGATGGTTGAGGCACCAAAGTTGGGCAGGAGTAGGCAGAGAGAAGCATTCTAGGTTGTATTTAGGAAATAAGTATGTTGTGTTAGGGTGATAACACACAAAAAATAACAATATATTGTGTGTTAACACTGTCAGTTAATAAGCTGCTTTAATAAGCCTTTTCTTAACTGCTTTATTTTTAAAGTATTTGACCATTCTTGGATTTCCGAATAAAACAAATTGACATCTGTATGCTTTCAGAATTCTAAGTTACAACCGGCTGAGATGTATTCCTCCTCGCACCTTCGATGGATTAAAGTCTCTTCGATTACTGTAAGCATCTTAGGTTCAACAAAATACCTCTTTTCTCAGAGTTCTGAGTTTGGGATTGTCTTTTTAAGGATGTAACTGCTTTGTTGATTCTTGGTGCTTGAAGATACATGCATTAGGATTTATTATAAATGAGGAAATAGAAAAATCATGTCTTATTGTATCATTGTCTAACAGCTTTGCTTTGGACAATGTAACCTTATTTTTAGTAATACTGATTGTTGTTATAATCATTTATTTAATTATATGTAACATTAAGATATATGGTTTATATAGTTTCAATTAACTTTGAAAGAAACTTTCAAAATTAATTTGAGAAACTTTCAAAATTAATTTCTTTAGAAATTATAGTATATGAAAACATTTTACTATAAAAGTGTACTTTAAAATATGTGAAATAAAACATGATCCTTGATCCTACTCTTCTGCTTCTGAATGGACAGTTTGATGTGCTCTCTGGTCCTTTTTCAGATGCATTTTTTTCTGTTCTCATAGATGTATGCCCATGGCTATATAACTTTTAAAAGCCACAAATATTAATAGGATCTGTGTTTGTTCTACCATTGTCTATTTTTGTTTAACGTATGCTTCTGAATATTTCTAGTCTATCATCTATATGAATAAAAATACATATATAAGAATAGAATAGATATATATTTATACATATATGCATGTAACTCAGCTGTTTAATTGATACAGACTATTCTATTGGTGGGAGGAACCAGAACTGATTCAATCATCCTCATCTTTACTGTAATTTGGTTTAATTTCAAATTTTCATGAGTACTATACAGTACTCTAATGAACATCCTATACATTCATCTTGGTGCAAATATGCTGACATTTCAGCAAGAATGTAGGGTGTGTGGGAAGGTACTGTCAAGTATATTGGAAGGATTCCAAAAGTAACTGTCATGTTATTCCCCAAACAAGACTCTGTCCATTTAGAAGTTTATTTTTCCACCAACTATTTAATAGAGTACCTTTTTCAAAACACTCTTAAAGACATTGAGTATTATTTATTCTTTTATTTTTGTCCATATGACAGATTGAAAGTTATTCTGCATTCCTGTCTTAATTTGCACTTCCAATTAGTAGAGCATTTGAGTATATTTTATTTGCTTACTGAGCACTGGTGCATTTTATTCTAGTGAGCTTGATCATATCATTTCCCCATTTTCTGTTAGGTACTTTATATTTTCCTTATTAATGTAGATACCTTTATGCATCTACTACTTGACTCTATGCTTGCAGGAGTTTTTTTTTAAATAAAAGAATTAACCCTTGTATAAGTTGCAAATATATATTATTATGTTTCTTATATGGAATATTTTATTGTTTGGATATATTTTATGTTGTCAAAAATTTCTCCCTCTTTTCCTTGATGGTTTCTGGATTTTATATTGAGCCTTTGAAAGCCTTCCTCACTCCACGTTTATAAAAGGGAGATCTTCTATTTCCTTTTTTTTTTTTTTTTTTTTTTTAGACGGAGTCTCGCTCTGTCTCCCAGGCTGGAGTGCAGTGGCCCGATCTCAGCTCACTGCAAGCTCCGCCTCCTGGGTTCACGCCATTCTCCTGCCTCAGCCTCCCGAGTAGCAGCGGGGACTACAGGCGCCCGCCACCTCGCCCGGCTAGTTTTTTGTATTTTTAGTAGAGACGGGGTTTCACCATGTTACCAAGGATGGTCTCGATCTCCTGACCTCGTGATCCGCCCGTCTCGGCCTCCCAAAGTGCTGGGATTACAGGCTTGAGCCACTGCGCCCGGCCTATATTTTCTTTTAATACATCTTTATTTTTACATTTAATTCTTAATTCTGGAATTTATTGTGTACACATAATGTGAGGTGGAAGCTGTTTGCTTTCTCAGATATCCAGTTGTACTGAAATGGTTTATTTTATAGACCATCTTTTCTGCACTGATTTAAAATGCTTATTATAAACTAAAGTCTCGGAATTTCTCTGGAGTCTATGAGTTCAGAAATGTAGGAAGTTTAATTTTTCTTTTTCTTTCTTTTAGTTCTCTACATGGAAATGACATTTCTGCTGTGCCTGAAGGTGCTTTCAATGATCTTTCTGCATTGTCACATCTGTGAGTACCTGGTTTATGGATATAGGTTTAGGGTCAAACCTTCCTCATGAGTGACCTGGAACATTCCTCTGCCAGTTCTTTTATTGTAACATCATAAGATGTAACCGGTTTCATCTTTAAAGAAAACGTGAAGATTTTCAAACTGGATATGATGCCCTCTATAAGATGGCTTTAATTTTCCCTTCTGGCTCTTATTTTCCATTAGTCAAATTATCTTTGCTTAGCTAAACGTGTCTCTTCTGCAATAATGGCTCTCCAACTTTACTAGCCTGTGCTTTTTCTCTCATTATTTTCTGATTCTAGAATACCAGCTGCCTTTCAATTATCTATCCTAACCCTGCTTTTCTAAGTCACATCCCAAGTATCACCTTCTCTGTGAAGCCTATCCTGATTTGCTCAAAGTGGCTTTATTTATTCAGCATCAACTATGGCACCACGCAAAAATAAATTCAACATGGTTCAAGACTATAGTTTGGAAGTAAGACACAACCAAATGCTTAAATTGGGTGAAATGGCTTTTCTTTTGTGTTTTCTCTGATTGCAACTTGTTTGTATCTCCATAGTTTTTGGAAGTACAATACAACCATTTGAAAATATGTGATAAGTGGAGTCCAAAAAACTCATTTGGGTGAAATTCTGTGATTTTATTATTATTAGGTGTAATGTTAAGATCATGGCAAACCTAGAAGGAAGTTCAGTCAGCAGCCTTAGGATCCAAAACCTCCTTGGCTGATGTTGAGTTGGATGCCTGGTGGCAACTATCTGCTTCAGCCTAAATATCAATGTCAGTTGTGCCCTGGTTCCCTAGAAGAGATTTCCTGCCATATCCTCTCCCGGTTTTGCACTTCTCTCGAAAATCCACAAACTCCAAGAAGATACGAGTTTACCAAATTGAGAAAGGAATAATCATTTTTGACTCCAAAAATATATGTATGATGGGAATTTTAAAACTTCCTGCCCAAAAGTCTATGCTTTTACATCTTCTTTGAATTGAATTGGAGATCCAGTAGTCAATCACATTATGTCTTCATTTGCCTTATAGAGTCTGTGCTATCAATTGACGTTTTGTACATCAGGCTATCAGACTGGTGCCTATCAATATTCCTTCCACTAAACTACTAGGTCCAGGAAGGCAGGGCCTTTCCATTTTCGTCTTTGAGCCAAGAACCTACCTCTAAGCCACTCCTTTACAAACTCCATGGCTGCCACGTGCATGAGCTGCAATATGAAGAAAGCTACTAGCTCAGGCAGAGAATGCAGCCTGAATGAGGAGGCAGCCGTTCTGCTAGTGTTATGGTCAGGCATCAGAAGCGGCTTCACAGGAAAGGTGCTGCTTGAGCTGAGCAGAACTTCCCTTACGTGTTACCAGCCTCCTCCCGCCACAGTGAGAGCAAGTGGAGTCTTTCTTGTCCTGTGCCCTGCTCTGCCTTGCATTTCATTTGTGCCTTGTCTTTTACCCCCTAGATCATAAAGAGCTCTGCTTTTTCACTTTTCCCACTTCCTCCCCTGTCATAGCAAGGACTTAAATGTTGGAAGAGATGAGATCAAATGACTAAAAAACATTTTGCTCATTTTCAGTTTGGAAGGGTTTGAATCTGACATACATATGCGCATAACATTCACTACATTCTGATTCTTAAATGGGGCATTAAAACTTCCACAATATCAAGTATTATGACTCTACACATATATTTGGGGGGCTACCTAAAAAATATAGCATAACTCTCCTGGCAGTAGACCTAGAGGTCTTATTAGTTAGAAGCTAATTGTAAATCAGAAGTAAGCCGTTTTTAAATGCCATTGTATGCACCTACTGCTTCAATCCAAGCTTTATAAGGTTAAGAGTCCAGGTCTCAGTTTCTTAACCTGTAAAGTGAATTATTAAGTAAATGGACCTTATAAAGTTACTATTTAGGATAAAATGAAGTAATTCTTATAAATGGCTTATCCCAGCTCCTGCATATAGTAATAGTGCAATAAATGTTAGCTATTACCTTAATTACTTTCCTGTCACTACTACTAATGAACAACCATAAAATGAACGACCTTGAAAAGGGACAGACACCACCCAGTGCAGGTCCAGCTCAGCTCTGGTGAGCTAGCTCTAGACATCTTCAGTATTTTATATTCTTTCTTTGTACTTACCTGTCTTTTGTCTGCATCATTGTTGCCAACCTTTCTTTCTACTTAACTCTAGCTATCCTACACAGCTTAGACTTTCTTAACCACTAGCCTCTCAGAAAAGTTAATCTGTTGGTTCGCCATCATCTTGTAAATACTTTTCCTACATCACTTCTAATGAAACTTCTTTGCATCTATGAGTATATCCTAATGTAATGCTAATCTCCTCTGCAGCAGGGTTCTCTGGAGGTAAGAAAAATGCGTTATTTATATTTGGGTCCTCAGAATCTTGCCTTGTGATTTAAGTTATCAGTAAATAATTGGTGAATGAAATGTTAATGCACTCAGGGCGTGCTTACACTCAATATAAACACGTCTCTGAAAATATTAGGAGACCTTCTAAAGCAAGATGAGTGTTAACACCAGTGACAACTCACTAAATCCCAGTGCACATCGTTCAGGAAAATGGGGAATCCCCAGAGTCTCTATTTTTTGCTAAATTGTTATCCTCAGTAAATCTATGGGGATTTTCTGCTGAGCATCACTTTGAATTCTTTGCCCTTAGGAAATAACAATACTTCCATACTTGTGTGTGTGTGTGTGTGTGTGTGTGTGTGTGTGTGCTTTTGTGGTGTTGTTTTTCCAGAGCAATTGGAGCCAACCCTCTTTACTGTGATTGTAACATGCAGTGGTTATCCGACTGGGTGAAGTCGGAATATAAGGAGCCTGGAATTGCTCGTTGTGCTGGTCCTGGAGAAATGGCAGATAAACTTTTACTCACAACTCCCTCCAAAAAATTTACCTGTCAAGGTATGGTTTTTAATCATTTGTATTTCTTTTAAGAATTACTATATTAAGTAAAAAAGAAAAAAGACAACCAATTGTCACTCCAAATGTATGGTTGAAAAGCCCAATAAATGATTATTTCTTCAGCCCATGCTTGTCAAGACAGAGCAGTTACCCGAGGTGCCCAAGTAAAGAATTAGGCTTTTCAAATAAATCTCAAAAGTAGTCCATTGGAAATGACCAAGTTTTCTTGAAACTGTATCAAAAATGTAGAGTTCACAATTTCTGGAAATTCCTGTCATAGCCTCTAACAAGTCAAATGTTTTGCTTTTGCCCTGTCTGAACATGTGCCCTGCTCCTAGGGCTGCCAGGGCCCTGTGGCTTCCTCATTCCAGGTAAGGAGAAACAGGCCCTCCCGAGTGTTCAGCCCAAACCTTCTGACTCGCCTCATGTGCTGCAGCCTTCCTGTGTTGATGTTCTTCTTTCTTGCTTGTTTATATCCCTTTCTTTTCCTTTTGTTTGATGTATTCATGAATTCTAAATATTGTCAGAATAACAAATATTATTTTCTTTTTTTATTACAAGAATAATACGTGCCCCTAAATAGGAAAATACAAATAATAAGAAACAATTTATTTTCTGCAAGAAGAAATAAAATTAACCATTAATCAGTATACCTAGAGATAACCACTACTAAAGTTGTGTGAATATTTCCACTGATGGTAGTCAACTATATAGATTTAGGTTCCTTATAAATAGTAGGATAAAGTTTACTATTATACTTAGATTGTGGGATTTGGGGGGGCTTTTGTTTTGTTTGTTTGTTTTGTTTTTGTTTTCGTTTTTGTTTTTTGAGATGGAGTCTCCCTCTCTAGCCCAGGCTGGAGTGCAGTGGCACAATCTCAGCTCACTGCAACCTCCACCTCCCGGGTCCCAGTTCAAGCAATTCTCCTGCCTCAGCCTCCCAAGTAGCTGGGATTACAGGCAAGTGCCAACATACCCAGCTAATTTTTGTATTTTTAGTAGAGACGGGGTTTTGCCATGTTGGCCAGGCTGGTCTTGAACTCCTGACCTTGTGATCCGCCTGCCTCCCAAAGTCCTGGGATTACAGGTGTGAGCCACCACGCCCAGCCAGATTGTGTATATTTTAAGAGGGTCATTCATGATTATTAGATGGAGGAGATAAATTCTTGAAAATGTTAAATGTCTAATCAGAAAATGTTGATTAAGCATGTTTTATGTGCAAAACTCAATCCTAGGTGTTATGGAGCATAGAGAACTTTATGGTATGGCCTTGCCTTCCATGACTTGAAAACCTAACTGAAAAGATAAGCTTTCAACATTTGAATATTTATGGAGGAAAAACATACTTAAGTAGGTAATACTGTGCTGTGGGTTGCAGTGTGAGCTCTGAAGCCCAGCCTGGTTGGAGCCAAATCCCAGCTTCACTTTTTGGTACTAGGTAACTGTAGTTTAATTACTTTACTAGTCTGTGCCTCGGTTTCCTCATTGTAAGCAAAGGTGGTGATGGTTATAGTCTGAAAGGATTTTGTTAAGATTAGATAATACAGATAAAAGACTGCCTCACACGCAGAAACATTCAATATGTTAGCTGTTGACTGTATTGTTATAACATTTCAAAACACCAAAAAATGGTGATGTAGGACACTTCATAATTTATTAATAAAAAAGTAATTTTCAAAACCTATACACACCCTCAATGTTTTAAATTTGGCCTGTAATGTATTTCATAGTGGTAAATGTTTGCAAAAGGTAATTTGCAGCACATTGTAAATATTGACATTTTAAAACAAAACTCTTCGGTGATTTTTTTAAATGTATCTGGTGTTATCTAAATACCAAAGCTAATTTTATAAGAGAAAAAAACAAGATCCTTCTTAATATATTGCATTTTTTTTTCTTAAACTGTAGTTTCTCCTTGAATTCCTATTTTCAATACATCAGAAAATTGTATCACTTTTTGCTCCAAAAAAAGTATGTAATTGAAATTTTAAAATTTCCTGCCACCAAAAGTCTGTAAGTTTTTACATCTTCTTTGAATTGAATTATTGCTGTTAATACTAGTGCATCACTGATTGAAACTACATACTTGTTTATCAATATTTTATTTAAAGTTGAAAGTGAAATGTTATTGCAGTGCCTCTCTGGGATTATTTGCATTGATTGCAAGAATTTTTGCATAATTGTTCTTTTACGATCCTAGCTCTTTATTGGGACAGTGCACCAGGATAAGTTTCTGGTAGGCTGAGAAGTATATCATTCTTTCGTAAAGTGGGAGAGAGATGATTGTCAAAGGGGAGGCAAGGAAGGTAGAACTGGCATAAAACCTTCTCTTCAGCACATTATTAGGTAAATTACATGGGGAAGTTGAGAAACTGCAAACTGATTCTGTTACACCTTTCTGTGCCCAGCGATACTCATACTTTATTTTTAATAGTGCTAATGCTTATCTGTATTTCTTAAAGTTTATAATTCCCTGGAGCTATTTCTCGAAAAAATATTGTAACACAAATCTGAGAAAAGTTGCATATTTGTATTCCACTCTTAGAGCATCACAATTTACATTAATTTGTGAAATGCCCTCAGAAGTCCAAGATAAGTCCCCTGTCTCTCTCTCTCACCTTGGGAATCCCAATTCCCTGAGACCCAACAATATTGAAATTAGACCACTCATAACACTACAGTGGTCTCTAGGTGTTCAAGTGAAAGGAAGAGTCTCACATCTCTCAGTTTAAATCAAAAGCTAGAAATTAGCAACAACAACAACAACAAAAAGTGTAGCAAGGAAGGCCATGTTGAAAGCCGAGATAGACCCAAAGCTAAGCCTCTTGGGCCAAACAGTTAGCCCAGTTGTGACTACAAAGCAAAAGTTCTTGAAGGAAATTAGAAGTGTTACTCCGGCAAACAGACCAATGATAAGAAAATGAAACAGCCTTATTGCTGATATGGAGAAAGTGTTAGTGATCCAAATAGAAGAAGATCAAACCAGCCACAGCATTCCCTTAAACAAAACCCTAATCTAGAGCAAGGCTCCTGCTCTTTTTGTTTTTATGAAGGCTCAGAGAGGTGAGGAAGCTGCAGAAGAAAAGCTGGAAGGTAGCAGAGGTTGATTCGTGAGGTTTAAGGAAACAAGCCTTCTCTGTAACATGAAAGTGCAAGGTGAAGCTCCAATACTGATGTAGAAGCTACAGCAAGTTACCCAGAAGATGTAAGATAATTGATGAAGGTGTTGACACTATTAAACAACAGATTTTCCATGTAGATGAAACAGACTTTATTGGAAGCAGATGTCATCTAGGTCTTTCATAGCTAAAGAGGAGAAGTCAATGCCTGGCTTCAAAGTTTCAGAGGACAGGCTAACTCTCTTGTTAGGGGCTAAGAAGTTGAAGCCAATGCTCATTTACCATTCTGAAAATCCTAGAACCCTTGATAATTACGGTAAATCTACTCTGCTTATGCTCTCCAAATGGAACAGCAGAGCCTGGATGACCGCACATCTGTTTACAGCATGGTTTCCTAAGCCCATTCTTGAGACCTATTGCTCAGAATGATTTCTTTCAACATACTACTGCTTCTTCACGATGCACCTAGTCACCCAAGAGCTCTGATGGAAATACACAAGGAGAATGATGTTTATATGCCTGCTGATGCAATATCCATTCTGCAGCCCATGGATAAAGGAATAGTTTTGATTTTCAAGTCTTATTATTTCAGAAATACATTTTGTAAGGTTACAGCAGCTGTACATAGTGGTTCTTCTGATGGATTTGGGCATATTACATTGAAATCCTTCTGGAAAAGATTCACCATTCTAGATGCCATTAAGAACATTTGTGATTCATGAGAGGAGGGCAAAATATCAATATTAACAGGAGTTTGGAAGAAGTTGATTCCAATCTGCATAGATGACTTTGAAGAGTTGAAAACTTCAATAGACTAGGTAACTACAGATGTGGTAGAAATAGCAAGAGATTAGAATTAGAAGTGGAGCCTGAAGATGTGACTGAATTGCTGCAATCTCATGACAAAACTTCCACAAAAAAGGAGATGCTTCTTACGGATGAGCAAAGTGGTTTGTTGAGATGAAGTCCATTCCTGGTGAAGAAGCTGTAAACATTGTTGAAATAACCACAAAGGATTTAGAATATTCTGTAAACTTAATTGATAACACAGTGGCAGAGTTTGAGAGGATTTACTCCAATTTTGAAAAAATGTTCTACTGGATAAATGTTCTGTGGATAAAAGGCTATCAAACAGCATCACGTAGTACAGAGAAATATTTTGGTGAAAGGAAGAGTCAATCGAGGCAGCAAAATTCATTGTTGTCTTGTTTTAAGGAATTGCTACAGCCACCCCAACCTTCAGTAACCATACCCTGATCAGTCTTACCAGTCACTAACTCCAAGGCAAGAACCTTGGCTAGCAAAAATATTACAACTAACTGAAGTTTCGAATGATCATTCACATTTTTTAGCAGTAAAATATTTTATAATTAAGGTATTGCATTTTAAGACACACTTAATACTTATACTTAATAACAGTATAGTTAAAAATAACTTTTATATGCACTGGCAAACCAAAAACTTTGTTTAACTGTCTTTATTGCAATATTCACTTCATTGAAGTAGTCTGGAACCAAACCCACAATATCTCCAAGGTCTGCCTGTACATACATTCATACGTGCATACATCTTTGTGTAACTCAGTATTTATTATCTGACTAACTTGAGCTTTTTTTTTTTTTTCATTTATTGACTCTAGAATCTCATGTACTTAATGTAGCATTAATGGAAATGTGTTTGAGGGAAAATTAGCTCTTTTCAGCACTGCCCAATACAACTTTCTATACTAATGGAAATGTTCCAAATCTGTGCTATTCAATATGGTAACCACTGGTTACATAGGATTGTAGAGCACTTACAATATGGCTAATGCAATTGAGAAAAATAATTGTTATTTTATTTTATTTACATTTAAACTGAAATATACATGCATGTCTGGTGGCTACCATAGTGGATGGTGTAGTTGCTACAAGAACTCAGAGGAATCATTTGCATAAAAGAAGGAGGGCTGTGAAGATTTAATGACATAGGTGGACAGGCAGACAAGTGTGAGGATAATGCCACAGGTGGGCATAACTATGGGAGCAGAGCTTGCACTGTAGGAAACTTCTGGACCTGTTCCAGGGCCAGCAAAAACAGTTGAGCTGAAACTTGTTAATTGTCAGATGATATAAAGCCTAAATTTATCATTTCAACTGTGGAAGTTCAGTGTAATATTCACTAAACTATAAGATCAATAGATTGCATGTCTTTCAAGGTATACCTTAAATAGCAAACAGCATGGGTGTAAGCCAGTTGGCAAGCAGTGTAGACATTCAAGGCTCGATCAATATAATCGCAGTTGCCTTTAGAAGACTTTAGAGTTTACTCAGTTTTTCTGTAACTGAATTTTAGAGTGATAGGCACTGAAACTTACAGTGACCTTTGCCAGCATTTGTTTCAGCATTTGTCAAACTATTTTGAAGTTTCATTGTCCTATTAATGAAGACTCTGCTAGTTCAAGGTTTATGACAATGTAGACTGGATCGTTGCCAATACTACTACCATTACAAATAATAATAACAATAATAGCTAAGTTCTATTGAGTAGTTTACCTAATTCTGAGTACTTTACATAGATTTTTATCTCTTTTGATCTTTCCACCATTCTTATAGTGAAAACTATCATTTCCCCATTTGAGATATGTATTTTAGAGTCACTAAGCAATTTTTAAAAATCACTCAGCTGCTGATTGGAGTCAGAATTTGAACCTTGACTCTGATTCCAAAGCTTACTGCTAAAGTTTATTTTATAATTTTCAATAAAAGTATTTTCAAAATAAATTTTCAGTGTAAATAAGATTGCCACCCTGTTATTGAAACATACTTAGAAAATGAAAATTCTGAACTACCCTCAAAAACTTTACTAGAAATATTTACTTACAAAAATAGATTGGTAGAAAGCCAGGTATTTTAACCTATTAATTAAAATAATTCATTCAAGGAAATCCACTGAGTACTATACTATTAAGCATATATGCATTATGAGTTTTAAAGCAACAATATAATGTTTCTTTAAATGTTTTGTAATTTAACTTTTAACTAAATTTTAACTTAACTTTCCCTCTCGTTATGCCAGTCTAATGTATTTTTATTTTATTCATGAACATTATGTAAGTACAAACTCTCAATATTAAGGTTTGTCAATGTATAATTTCAAAATATAGCAGGAAGATGAATTTTTTAATTGAATACATGGTTACCTAGCTATATTTAAATACAATTTAAATGATTTTTTTCTACTAGAGGATGCCATGCCATGCTGTTATTTTGAGTCATTAATTATTTTAATAAAGAAAAAAGTGTTTTCTTTATATAAACTCTCATCATTTTGACGCATAACAGAAATAAATGAACAGGAAGAAACTGATTATCAGATCATATTTAATTAATACCCAGATAGAGCATTCCTGAGTGGGAAGCAGATGGCCATGACTTGTCTTTATAACCCAAATGTCCTGTCCTCATCTTTTAAATATAAGATGACATCAGAGTGATTAAGCAGTCTGCAGTAAAACAGCTTTTGTCCTCTCCAGATAGTCATTGAGAAAGTCAGTGTGGAAAGTGGAACATTGTTAATTTCTAATATTCCCTTTATTTCTCTTGGTTCAGGAAGTTTTAGCTATGGAGCAACTAAATTATCATTTTTTTATTTGGAAGACATTTATTAAATACTTACATGTGCTGAAGAGTGAACAATCACATGGAGATGACTTACATGTGCTGAAGAGTGAACGGGCTAATGGAGATGAATGATATATTTCTTTATTCATTAAACAAGTATTATTCAAGTTCGTACAATGTACACGGCACTGTGTCTGGGTGGTAAGACGATAAACAATGCAGAGTAAAACCTCTGTTCTTATGGAGCTGATATTCTACTGATAGATACTTTTAAATAGGTAATTCTAAAAAACGGTATGGAAGTCTGGTGATAGAAATATGTATAAGATGCTAATAATATATCCATACCAAATGACTATGGAATTGTAACTGATACTGTCAGGTCCAAGAGGCCAACAGGAAATTCTTCTTGTGAACCAAATGGAATATAACACAGAGTGGGGAGGAGGCCCAAATGGGCAGGGATCTGGTAGCCATGAGCTCAAAAGAAAGGCCAGGATATGGTGCTGAAGTACCTCATTACTTCATTTGTAAAGGCCAACTGAAATGTCAAAGAAACCTGAAACCTTGACAGAACCCACAATAATGAACATTTAGCATGCCATGGTTGATCTCTTCCTCTAATTTTATATGTTAGGAATGCTCTAGATTCTGGAATTCCTGTGAAAAACATCACACCTCTCAGCAATAACATTGTAATATTATTGTTTTTCTTAGCAAAATCAACATTTTCCATTTTGGAGGAGTTTTTGATAGGCTTGAGTGAGAGCTTTTGTTCTGTTTCTCAAAATTATTGATATTGCCCTTAGTCATTTAATTAAGCATGAAAGTGATTAAATAATTCAGGCCTAACTACAGCAATGAAAAATTCACAAGTCAGATCAGTTTTGAAGCATTATTTAGAACTTGGTCAAATCTTTTTTATATTTTCAGATTTAGTATTACTTGTACATAGTGATTATATTGGAAATTACCTTAGATTTTGGAGGTTTTGATTTGCTTATTGGCTAAAGAGAGCATTCAGGTTTGGATATGGTAATCTGCTAAAAGTACCATTTAAAAAGGCGGGGGCTCTTTTATTATAGTTTTTAAAACTTAAAACACTGGGAAAAACTGAACAGACATTTGTTTTTAATAGCTAAAGAGAACTAGCAATTAATGCTCTGTTCTTACATGTTTTACATCCATATTCTCTCTGATGCAAAGATTTTATAAAATAATTATTGCCCTTTCTATTTAATTTTGACTCAGGAAATTCATTTAGTGGCCCAAAGTCACATGTAAGTGTTGCAAATGGCCAAGCCTGCTAATCCAAAAGGTGTAGTAATTTAGCCTTTGTGTTTTTAGTTAACTATTTTGCAATGCAAATTTACAGGATTTTAACCTCTATCATCTGGAGATCATCTCCACCCCTCCACTGAAACTAGAACACCAGTGCCTTCTATCTTGCCAATTTCAGTGGCTTCTTTTTAGTTATCTTTATTTGCTCTCTTTACATCTTCGACACTGGTGGCCACTTCTCCTTCCTCTAAAATCTCTTGGCTTCCTCATTCCTTTTATTTTTCCACCCACTTTTTCATGTAGACATGTTCTATCTTTAGCCCTATTAAGTTCTCAGTAGATTTCAATCCATACCTTTAAATTTCTAGCCATGGTTTTTCTTAAGAACTTCACATTCATATTTCCATTCACTTAGTGGATTCTTCTCCCATGATGGCTTGCAGAAACTTAAAACACATATACTAAGACATGCATTCTCATTCCCCACATCCACTCTGTAATTGATACCTGTATGTCACTACTGCTAAACTGTAAGTTTTTTTCAGAAATTCAGGCATTTCACTTGTCTTTGGTCTCTTAAAACCTGGCCTAGTGCCTGGCACAGTGTAGATGCTCAGTAAATATTTGATAAATTAATGATGGAATGTTGGCAACAAATATGCATTTGGTATTATTAATAATACTTGAGAAATGCCATAATGCAATTGCAAGTGGAGCGTAAAAGCAATGGTTTTAAATAAAAACCTTCTGTTAGTTAAATTATACCCGACAAATATCCCCAGTATGTTTCCCTGAGTTGCCTTTGATGTACCTCTGACTTGATACAAGGGCAGTACTAGAGGATTTTGTTATTTGACCCATATTTCTAAGGGATGCCAGAATGAAGGCAGATTCTAGAATGCAGCTAGAAGTTTTTGTCTGGAGTTTTTGGTAATAAATCAAAATGAGAGGCAGAACTCACTGGGTAGCAATAGTGGTGTCAGGTGCATAACTAGTGATTTGAGTCAAGTAAGCAAGTCTGCCTACAAGCTTTAATGGATTTGAGGTCCGACAGTTCTTCCATTAAAGATTAAAGTAACTGACAGAGACAGATTGTTAACCAAACTTTCTTCTCATTTTCCCTTTGAATTATTAAGCTAACCACACCTCCACCCATGTAGCTAATACTATAGTGCTCTCTTAATCACGACCAAATCTTAAATCAATCCAGTTTGCTTAGACTGTTCTCCTTCATTTCAGTGACATTAGTAAAGATCTTTATCCCTGAAGCTACATTTCCTTTCCCCTCTGTGGCACACATCTCATGAAGGCTAATTTGTTAACAATATGTTAACGTTTCTTGGAACCAGTTAGCTTTAGAAAGGAGAAAAAGCTTAAAGATCGCAGTTCTTTACCAAGCAGCCATGAAAGAACACAGAGAACCTCTTCTGTTTCTTAAAGTTGTACTGATATTTCTGGTGCTTGGCCACACCTGCTTTGCAAATCACAGTTGCATGCCTTAACAGCATAAAGTCATTAACTCTCAGTGTTGTACCTGGTGCCCACTTCTATTTCCCATGGGTTTCATAATAGTCCCTGTAGTTTCCCCAAATTTGAGCAGCTCGTAGCACATATAGAAGGTTCTCAGGGAGCCTGTGATGAATAGGTAAACAGCAAGATCTCATTTGCCTTTGTCTTTGTTGAAATTTGGACAAACAAGAAAATGACTGCCTTTCTCCTTTTAAATAAAACACTTTTTGTTCCTCCTACCTACTCCAACTCTCTAGAAGTCTAAGAAGGAGTGTCAGTACTTGCCGTAATGTTGTCCTTGATCTCAGTAGATTCCCTGCTTGACACAGATTCTGTGCCCAAGATTGCTACGTATTATGGGCATCTTTGTTTCACCTAGGACTAATCACGTGTGCAAAATTCTGCCAAGTGTTGATTTGCTCGTGGAGAGCTGTACTTAACTCTTCCCCCATTTTATGATGACTTTATTTGGCATCTCTCTTTAGCTCTGATATCATCTCCTTATTGTATAAACAGATTAAAGTTGTCATTCTCCTTGAATAAGAAGATTGCAAGAGAGGAGCTCTGAGAAAGTGTAGTGGATAGAAAATGAATCACAAGTTGGATGCAAATAGAAGACAGAAGATGGACTTAGAAGAGCAAAATATGGACAGGAAGATGAATGGGAGGAGAGCCAGATGCAAGGAATATCATTTCAAGAGATTAGACTATAGAAACAAGCTGATTTAGATAAACCAGGTAGATGTAAAAATCACATTCCGAAAAGGATTTTTGATTAAGGAGAATTACAAGCTACATAAAATAGGAAAAGAAATTATATCACTTTTAGACCCTTAGAGATATCAGAGGATGCTGCTATGTGGAATTTGTTTGACTTACAAACATCTTTTACTCAAACTCAAGTACTAGAAATAAGAAGTGATTGTTGAATAACTGGGTTTAAAAAGATATGAAAAACAAGAAGCAAATAGAATGATAGCTAACTTTACCATTGGTAAAGTTGATAGTCATGAACTTTACCAACCTGAAGAAATTAGAACTCAATTATTTTGCTCTGTTCCCAAACCCTGTGCCACAATCAGTTCAGCAAGTTTAACAAAGTGTTAAAAGAGTCCTGGGTGTATGAGAATGCTTGTTATCTTGATTTTTTTTTTTTTTTTTAGCTAAACTGAACATATATGAGGGGGCAACAATCTCCCATAACAAATTCCAGATATAAAAATAATTCAGCATAATTATGGAAAACCAAATTTGGTCTTGAATAAAATGCAAGGAAATTAGGTAGTGATTATTAATCAGATATGGTCCAGTGGACATTTATTATATAAATCTCCACTATGTGGTAAAATGGACACGGACTGTTTCAGCCAGGCAGTGATGCTGCCAGTATACTCGATTAAATTCTTCAAAATGTATTCCATTTTCTTCCCTAAGACAATCTCTTAATTTCTCATCTAATTACTCAGACATCATTTTTGGAACGTATCACATTCTGCAGGATGAACTTACAAACTGCCAACCCTCAACTCCTTTTATTTAAGCCGTAGCCTTACAAGGTTGAAAGCACAGTAACAAGCCAAAATACATTTTTTCTCAAGACCTTGGGATGTGGCCAGATAAATGCTTAGAGTTGTTGCATTTGCTGACTTGCTGTTTTGCTGGCATACATTTCTTCACCGTTTCATCCTACGCCTTTGTTCTGAGTTAGGTTCTTTCCTGTAAACTGGTTAAGGGATCCACTAGCAATGAGCTATTTTCTTTCCTCTTGCTGACGCATATATAACTTTAGCAAGCTCAAAACCATTTGTCGTTAGGTATTATGCTAATTTAACGAACTGCTTTCACTGTCACCATTCATTTCTGCAGTGTGCTGAACAGCTAAGTTTTTTGCCCTTAATTGATAAATAAATTGGGCGGGGTGGAGAGAAATTAAATTTCTGTGGAGCTCACTTTACTTCAGAATTAATGCCAGCAGTTTCCCAGCTGTAAATTGAAACAGAGACTCCTTTAGTTATTCTAGTTACCAAGACAAAATGTAGGGGACATTAGCACTGGCACAGTCTCTCCTAGTGACTGAGGGGTCACTAGAAGAAGTAAGCACCAACTCTTTCCTTTAATACGGTCATCCTAGGACCAGTCAACTTTCTCCTAATGGCAAAATAGAACCAGAATTTCAATACATTTCAGGCATTTTTTAATTGATAGAAAAACTAAACACTACAGGGCACTATCATTTTCATGGATTTTAATTCAATACCATTACTTGAATATGTACTAGTATTTCCCAGAGTAAAGAATATGAAGAGACACAATGAATCTCTGTGGTCACCATATTTATTCATGTTGTCTTATATACATGAGTTTCTTTCAGTAGATCAACAACTCAAACGTGGGCTCTAATCTGTAGAATAATTTGATGCAGGTAGTTTATGTGAGTAGAAGTTATATAGCTTTTTGGTGAAGGTACCTTAGAAGGTTAGAGCAGTAATGGTGGGGGTGCAGAGCTACTATGCAATTATCCAGATAACTTCGCTAGAAATTGCATGTGATAAAACTTGCAATTAGAATTATTGCTGCTTATTCCAGTGAAGGCAAAAAACTAAAGAGAGATTATACTACAGAGTGAAATATAATTAATGTTTACAGTAAGAAATGTATGTGTTTTACATATAAAGATATCAGTGTCCTTGTCAGACACATTTGCCAAAAGGCATTGTGGTGAACTCTCACACACAATGCACAAAGTAGCATAGGTGGAAGATACTTTTATTGAGGACAGTACAATTTCCACATTGTTAGTCTTTTGTCCAGTAAGTATGTGTGAACAAAGGAAAATGGCTGTGGCTAAATATGCATGTAATCGAGACCTTGCACGGCTCTTGAAGTTTTTTAAAGATATCTTCCAAAACATGAGATTGCAAGTAAAGGTCATTTCAAAGATGTTTTCTTTTTGGAGAGGAAGATACAGAAACATCACCCATCATGTATTGTGCAAATGAACCAACAAATAAACCGAATCCAAAGGAAATGAGGGAGATTATAATGGAGCTTACACTTTTGGTTTATTTCTATATGCATAAAGAGGCACTGTTTTGTATCTCCTATACAAAAGTCGTACTACTGAGTCAATGTTACCTGGGCAGATGCATTGTGTTGTGTTTTTAATTACAGTGATGAATTTCTACTTATTTATAAAATTTGCTCACCCCACGCCACACACGTAGTCTTCTCTGGGACTGACAATAGGCATTTCTATGAAGCAGGAGGAGGTTAAAGTACAGACAATGGCCAAGAAAAACATCCAAATAAACTAGTCAGCCCATGAGGGGACTCTGCGTCACTGGCACCATTAACGTCAGATACCAACTCAGAGTCCCACACTGACCTCAGAGAGGCTCACAGTACATCCAGTTGAGAAGGCCTCGTGTTGCATTATTGAACATCATAGGATGATGCTGATTTCTGGCTTGTCATGGATGAGAGACACATATAGATATGTGACCAATAATAATTTTATACAAAATTTACCATCACATTAAAGCATACAAGTAATTATAAGTAAACTGGAAGAGCATCAGTTGCTCATATATTTCAATTAATTTTCAGGTCCTGTGGATGTCAATATTCTAGCTAAATGTAACCCCTGCCTATCAAATCCGTGTAAAAATGATGGCACATGTAATAGTGATCCAGTTGACTTTTACCGATGCACCTGTCCATATGGTTTCAAGGTAAGTAAAAGCACTTTAAGAGTCACAGTTTGAGAACATACCTTTTCTTGGTGTGCCTTTATTATTCTACTGTGCTTTCTCTATGTGCCGAGAACTGCTTTAGTTGACTTTACTTGCCCCTTCTTCTCCAGGGGCAGGACTGTGATGTCCCAATTCATGCCTGCATCAGTAACCCATGTAAACATGGAGGAACTTGCCACTTAAAAGAAGGAGAAGAAGATGGATTCTGGTAGGTCATTAGTCTGTGATCATCTGTGTCTGAAGTATTGGAGCAAGGATCACTAAGCCAACATGTATTTTCCTTTTCAAATGAAAGAGCAGTATTTTTCAAAGAATGCTGGAGAAAGAGTACTTACTATGTATGGGTCCCTCTCGAAGATGTTGCAATATAAAAACTAAATGGAGACACTACAGTATTATCAGCTCAGGATGCTACAAAACCAAAACTAATTTACAAACATACACACATGCACATTATGGTTAATCAGGTCAGATTAGGGCAAGACAAAGTATTAATATTGGCCCCATTATACTAATTAATAGCCAACTAGTCTGCTATTGCTAGTCATATATTCATCTGTTGTTTTGCTTATTGCTTTAACAGAGTGTGTAATGATAAGATATAGGTCCCACTGAAACAGAAAATTAATGATTTATTTCTGAGATACAATATAAGTAGACAGACTTGCTGTGAATGATTTTAATCTGGAGTTTTTTAATCATATGGTACAATTATTTCAGATGTACTTCATGAATTATGAACTGGAGCTCTTTATTAAATGACACTAATAATATCACATAAGAATGCTAATATACTACTAAAACTTGTTAGAATTTCACTTTTTAGAAGAAATAGACTTCTGCATTCTGTTATGAAGTTGTCTCTTGTTCAAAAATTATTCAATACGTACTCAAGATTGTTTTATGCCAGAGGAAGGATTGCATTTATTAAGACAAAGAGAACATTCACATTTTGCAGTTGCAAGGAAGACAAATATTTTATTTTCGGATTCATTTTTGTTTCAAAACATCAAGGACATTATATATATGTAATTTTAAAAATCAGAACTAGTTCCTCTTCATTTATGAGCAAAGAAGTCTGAATTATTTTATTAGAGCACAACTCAAGATTAAGATATCTAGGGCTGTGGAATAAAGCTGCTTGTGTTTTAGACCTGCAAATACAGTGAGTTTATTGACTTTTACGACCATGGAACCATTTGCCTTCTTGCAACCAGCATAAATTTTATTTTTTGAATGGTTTCTGCTTGGGTGGATATTACTTTAAATTGATGTTTACAACATGTCATTTAAAAGCATTTTAAAAAATCAATTTCTGGTAGTTAAAAGCTCTATGGTTGGTTAGTGTAATTATGCTTTTTTCAATATTTAGACCACATGACTTGAAAATGCGGCAAAAAGATGTTTTTTGCTTTTTCTTCCTCTGGCATTCAGGTGTATTTGTGCTGATGGATTTGAAGGAGAAAACTGTGAAGTCAACGTTGATGATTGTGAAGATAATGACTGTGAAAATAATTCTACATGTGTCGATGGCATTAATAACTACACATGCCTTTGCCCACCTGAGTATACAGGTACAAAGAACAGGAAATATTTTGCCTTCAATCAGTATACCTGTTTGAAAGCATCATTGGAACTATGTTATATATGTTTAGTAAATCATTTTATTATTTGATAAATGGTAGGTGTCTTGAAAATCAGATGTAATGTAAATAATGTAAGGACTTAAAGATAGTTTCAGCTAACCAAATAAAAGACCCAGGAATCTCTGTTCAAACACGTGCATCTATTATAAAGCCATGCTATCCAGTAATAAAAGAAGCTATTGTCCTAAAGCTTTTAGTCCCACAATTAAATGGCATTTTTGTGCAAACCATTTTCCCTGTGCAAACCAACCCCCAGTACCTGTGTGAAAAGAGGACATTTATTTAATAGCCAAAACATAATTAAGCATTTGAGATCATTCATCTTCATACTTATGTCTTTGCTAGTGAGTGTTTGCCTCTAGTAACCCATGTCCCTCAAATTAAAAGTCAGGAAGATACTGAGCACTTTGGATAGTCTTATGAGACGATCACCTTTTTTCTAATACTTTTGTTTATTTGGATGACACATCTCATTAGACTATTAATTGCTAAACTTCTTCCCAATTCAAACCAATTTGCTCTAAAGTCAACATCAAGCTTATGACTTGTCTATTTTGTCAGAATTGATTTTTTTTAATTTTTTTTTGTGTGGCTCTGAATTAGAAACTTCATAGATATGCCCCTTTTCCTTTAATAAATCACTTAACATTGACAAAGGAAAAACAAGAATGTTGTATATTTTATTTGTAAGAAAAAAAGTGGAGAAGTAGTTTTGGTCACTCTACTCAAAGTTGCTATTTTCATTTTCTGGGTGCATTTCATTAATTATATCTATTTTCATATAATTTAATACCTAGTGAGAAAATCACAGGATGAAATTACAATGCAGGTGACTGGAGTTAACATCTCACAACATGAAAGATGGGCATACATCTGTATAATTAAATTTTCCCAGGGATTGTTTGGAAAATGATTAAAATGGAAGCTTTTATGGAGTACCCAAACTGAATTTTACTAGGTACCTTTCTTGATGGGAAAATACTAGGTAGAATAATGAGGCTCTGTTTTGGCAACCCAAATCTGTTTGAGTGACTCTGAAGGCTGCCTTTTCTAGGGTCTTATTTTTAATTTTTATTTTTTTGGCACCAATAAAGCACCCGATATCATGTAAAGCAGTAATAGCATACTAAGTTTCCAGTAGAAATTTGAACATGCTGTATTACCAAGTCTTATAGGACATATCTACAGACTTTAGTCTGCTTAGTGGGTGGAATTTTAGCATTATTTGATATTTTACATGCAAGTTTCTAGAGTATCTAGAAAGAATGTAGGTGTTATGTAGCTTTGACTTTCACACTAATATTACCAATATTATCACACCTCAGAAACTTGACATTAGCCTGTGACCACAAATTCTGGAACCCTTTGAGCTACCCTGAGAATTTAACTTCATTGGATGGGCTGATTTAGACTTGTCCAAGAAGCCCAATGTTTGCACTAAAATCTGCTACCTGGTACCTTCTTAGAATAGAATAATTCTCTTTTTCCATCATTTTCCTGATCATTATAGAAAGGGCTTAAGAACCCAGTTAATTTTGGAGGCCTCCTTAAATCAACCCACTCTCCCTCCACCAGACAAATTGGATCCAAGCATTTCAAGCAAACTTTGCCTAACCAATACCTTCCTAAGCACAGAACCAGGAATATATATATATATATTTCCTGATGAAAACGTAGGCTATGGAGCACAACTGCAATCAGGTTCTTATATGTCTTTTTGACAATAAAATTTCTAGAAGGTGGTTGAGGACTCTTTTGAGTTGGTTTGGAGGAGTCCTCCTGCTTTGGCTTTTGATTTGCTATTCCTTATTCTTATCCATTTCTTTTGGGTCTTTGTCTTAGCTGCTCACCCTTCATTTCCCCAGCTCCCTCTCTACACCTGCTCCTCTTGAACACACGTTTTTTCCTATTCTAAGGGTCAGTTCAGAGCAGTTTCCATGGAGAAGTGTTATGAAGCCTCCCTTCCCCAACTATGTCAGATCTCTTTCTTTGAAACATATCATAAATACCTAAAGCTTAGCCAAACCGTTCTTCAGCCAAAATGTGACATCTATAAAAGCTGTCATCTGGGAACTTGCCATGAGTATCTGTCAAGAGCCATTTGGCTCTCCACAAGAACTGGGACTGTTTTAGTCTTTTTACTTATAACTATTGCAAATGTCAGTTTGCCTTAATTTGGGCAAAGGATCAACAAAAATACTAAACAGAAAGTACATGGCATACAAAACATGAAGATACGACCATTTTATCTTCAGAGTGGGTCTTGTGGGCCATGAAGAGTTTGACAATTTGGCATGAGAGAAGATATCTAAATGGGGCAAATGTATAACTCATCTATTAATTGTAGTATTTTTGTGCACACGTGAAATGAGCTCATTTACAAAATTTCAAATAACCATCTGCAGATTTTGAAATCATTGACACATAAGTGACCTTTAATTATGGGAAGTAGGAATGAAGCTCTAGAGTTTTATATCCTGCTTCATCCAAGTCTGCAGTTAAGGAGGAATTTTCTTATAATGTGATTATATGGTTTTAAATTTGAGTTTGGAATCTGATTAATGAGCAGGAGATCTGGGAGCAGAAGCACCGCTATGCTCAGGGAACAGAATAATGTTGTCAGTGTTTAAAAATCATCCTAGTAACAAGTTCATTTTTCCTTTGAAAATTTTGTACTCTATATCCCAAAGGCATACAATGAGAAGTGAACTCTGTTTCATGGGAACAAATAATGCCATACAGAAAAAAGGCTTGTAAATTATTATGGTGACAGTTTTTATATTTGACACCTATATCAAGAGTCAGAACGGACATAATGTCAATGGAAACAAATCCAGAGATCTGTGAGCAATCTGACAGAGAAGTTGTGACGAACAGACTACAAAACATGACTAGAAATATTTAAAATAAAATGAGCCACCTATGGGGAATTTATTAAACTATATTTAAGCCCTGTGCGACCAAAATAGCACAGTAAGTAGTTACTGATTTGTTAGAGGAGAAAATTCTCTGCTCTTCCCTGCTCCGGGGATTGACAGCATAAACTGTAAGGACAAATACTGTTTTTCTGTTATCTAAATCTTGCTGTAACTTCACCACCCTAGTCACCAAAACCATTCTCCATATACTCCAGTTCATCATCTGTGCTTCCAGTTGTGTAATGCATGACTGCCGATTACTAGCATATTTTAGGTAAGATTAACCTTTGAAAAGTTGAATTCACTATGAATCTAAATTAACATCCCTATACTGTTAAGAAAGTAGGACTTCAGAATTGTAACACAAACAATTTTAAAATTAAATCGAAGGTTTTAATTGTAGCTTGAGAGATTTTGTTGGTTTTGATTTTTTGTGTGGTTATTTTTTAAAAATCATGATCATCTTCTTTCTAAAGACAAGACATTTCTTGGAGCTAAATGTCCAAGGAATTCCTGAACTTACATAAACCTAACACCTATAAAAATAAAAACTATAAATATGGCACCCCTGTTTTTTAGAAAAATGGACCCCTTTTTTAGGCTCTAGTGTTAACTTAGGTGTTTAATTCAAAAATGTGCCTTTGTGTATTTCCCAATAGTCAGAACCCTGGATCTGCTATATCAAGACTGTGTGTCTTAATTAATTCTTATTCTTACAGGACCACATACAAGTATGACACAGTTGATCACATTTTAAGCCCTCCTTTCACTTAATGGGATTACTTAAATTCCATAAAATGAACATCTCCATGCAAATTGGGCATGTAAAGCCTTAGAACACATTTTGTGGAAAATATTCAGACCACTTTAAATTTTCCATTGTGTACCCATTTTCTCTTTGTTTTCCAAATCTCTGACGCCCATGCACAAGCCATTCGGTGTCCATCTTAAACAGTAAAGGTGATGGTTGTTCCGTCCCCTGGTTTAGACGCAGACCTCTAGCTCCCTGTGATAGCATTTACCTTTTGCCTCATTTTCTCCATGTTTGTGCGTGTGGCCCGGCTGTAGGTAAGAAATCCAAGCCTTGCTTCAGCTCGCTCGCCCACCCCTGCTTCTCTGTTGTGAACGCTACGCATTGGCTTCCTGTGCTCTGCTGTTGTATTGCAATGTAAAAAGTCTTTTGTCTCTTCTGTCTTTGTCGCTGCCAGCTGCTAATCTGAATGAGGTGGAAAAAGGTTAGTTGCCTTTTAAGTCTATTACGATTTTCATTTTAGTCTCCCTCTTTCTTGTAAAGTTACGTAGATTTCACTGTGTGTACATGGTAAAAAGGAATGTTGACAAAATATAAAATCTGAAAACAATATGTCAAATCAGTCATTCAGATCTTTAATCTGTACCTCACTATGCCAAACACTATAAAATGGGCCTCTGATATGCAATTTATCTATTGTTAGAAAATAACGAATAGAAACTTTTTGAGTGGGAAGAAGGGGTGGCTAGAATAAGGGACTAATATACATTTTTTAAATTTTCTACTTGTCTGTATGCTTCCACTTTTTAAATACGTCACAAACATGTATTACTTTTAGAATGAACCACGTAAGTTATTTAGTACTGTAGATAAGGCTGCAGATAGAAAAATGTTTAAGTAAGAAAGACTGTTCCCATAACTTTAAGCAGATATCTTTAGTAACATGAAATATGAAAAATATTTGAAGGTGTATACATTTATTGAAACACTTTAGGAAATAAATATTATAAAGCCTAAGAAGTTGACTTACAGGATGTCATGACTACTAGGCAGTACGTTTAAGCATAAAAAAGCCATATTTAATCATTGACATCAATATGATCCACCCAGCTCCCCAAATACATCAGGGCCCATAAAAGTAAGCCGTAGAATTATTAGAGTGATAGCTGTGTCTGGGAAATCATCATGGAATATTTATGACATTTTATCTTAAAGACTCAGAGTTTTAACTAATTACATTAGATTGTTAATTATTCAGCTTACTAAAAGTCTTCAAGTACGAAATGCAGGCACAATGTCCTAAAAGGAACACAATGTGTGCTTGTCTTGATAGTTCCAGTTGTATCTGAAGCATTTGCAGTTGGATTATGAGGATAATAAAGAAGTTATTATAGACTGGGGCATGGTGACTCACTCCTGTAATTCCAGCATTTTGGGAGGCCAAGGCAGGTGGATCCTTTGAGCCCAGGAATTTGAGACCAGCCTGGGCAACATGGTGAAACCCGTCTCTACTAAAAATACAAAAATGAGCAGGACATTGTGGCACACACATGTAGTCCCAGCCACTCCTAGGAGGCTGAGGCAGGAGAATCACTTGAACCTAGGAAGCAGAGGTTGCAGTGAGCTGAGATTACGCGACTGCACTCCAGCCTGGGCAACAGAGTGAGACTTGCTCTCAACAACAACAACAACAACAACAACAAAGACAGAGGTTATCATCTAGCAGGTCTTTCTGTCTTCTCTTGCTATGGGTTTCATTTCCTCTGTTGCGTTGCTTGGATGATTTACTGTGTTTGCTGACTTAGTCTTACAGTGTGCAGAGTTAAGTTGAAAAACATGAAAAGAAAATGGTTTCATATGTTAGAATGTAACAATATAACATGTGCTATTCTCTGGGGATTAACGCATCTAATACCTTCCTGGGTCAAATGGCATCTTTTCTCTTTACAAGTACTAAGCAATTGATGGCCTGGTCAGGGATGTCTAAGGGCTGAGTCTATCTCAGAAACATAATAGCAATTATTCCATCACAGGAATATGTCCTTAAATTGTTGTGTATACTCTTAGAAACAATCTTGGCAGTACGAGTGTTTTAAATCACCATGTGGTTTCATGTGTTGACTAAATTTCATGCTTATGTTTATAAAAGCTCCCTTTTATTTTCCAAGAATTTGCTGCTGACTGAATTTGCTTTTAAAAGCAGTCAAATCATTCTCTATATTTTTAAATCAAAACTTAATTGGAAATAGAATTTCCATTTTTTCTAGCACCTGGGGGAATTTTCTTAAGAAGAATGTACGTCATTAGTCGATGCGCTGTTAATTTAAAAGAACTCTGTAGTTTATGTGAACAACACAAAGGTGGGCAAAAACTTCTATGAAACGACGATAAACCACTTGTTCAAGGATATGCACCTTGTAAGTGGAGGCCCAGATGCAAACCCATGTCTCATTGGCCGCAAAGCATGCACTTTGGGGTGGGGGCCTCTGCTGGAGCCTGTCCCTTCTGCCTTGCTGCCTTCTTCAGGCACAACTTCTTTTCTGTCTCACAATAGCTTATTTCTCATTCATGGTTTATGCCAAACAAGCTTTCCTTCTGCTCTCCTGCTGTCTCTTCGGCTCACTATGCACAATTGTCCTTATGTAAGGAAAGCTGTACCCACAAAATTCAAGTGCAGCCAAGCCGTCTATTTTATCTAGACATGAAAAAAGCACCGAATGAAAGCCTGTACAATTAATGAATAAATTCTCTCCGAGAACTAGGCTACCTTTTATCCCATAAGGCAGGTGGTTAGTTTGTGTAGGTAAGGGGGAAAGTTCAGGTTCTCATCCCGGCACAAATATTTATAAACTCTGGGATACCTCCCAGTCTTTTATTTTTCTTCTGTGAAACAGGAACAATGATATCTGTCATATCATTCACATAGACATTTGAGAATAACATGTAACCATGTATCGGAAAACACTTTGAATGGGTAAATGTCTATACTCCAGAAATATTGAAGGCTGCCCTGTAAGACAGGTTTAAATTTTGCATCATTTAATTCCAAACATCGTCACTACGGTAACATGGTTCAGATATAGTTGATGCCATTCCCCATGGCAGAAGAATTCTTATGGGAATTCTGTATTTTAATTTTTTATAAAGAAAATTACATAAGGTAAATTATGTATAGAATGGAAATTTCTCTCCCCATATTGTTTAGAATTGTCTGTCTTTATTATTACTGTTTTTAATTTTACTTTGTACACTCACTTCATATAGAAAGATTTTATTTAGGGATAGGTCTTTGGTCCTCTTTGCCCCCATACACTACTTTGAAACATAAGGAAATACACAATGCTGAAGAGCTCTTGGATTTGGCTGAGCTGGATTTGTAGATTTTGTGTATATTTTTAGATATTCGTGATCTCTTAGTAACAGTGACTTCTGTTTTTAATTCTGCTTCGAGATGTGTAAGGTCTTTATATCAAGGTCATTATAGATGCTGACATACTTGTGAGCCTCAAATAAGGGAAATGTAAGTTGCCGTCTGTTTTTACTAGAGAGAATACTTTGGCAGCCTTGTGATATTATGTGGTTTGTATTCATCCTCCAACGTTTCAAAACTTTCTTAAATGCACTTTCATCTCAAAAAAAGTTTTAAAGATCTTGTTTTCTCTTTAGTTAATAGGCAGTGCCCACTGAGCCCAGAACAACAATTTAGTCTAACCAAGTCTTATTCAATCTAATTTGAATTGAGTTAAATATTTTGAAATATTTTGAAATATGAAGTTTGAAAATATTTTGAAAGCTGAGTTAAATATTTTCTGAAGTTTCAGTAGTTGCTGGAATTGGCTATATTATTTAGCCTCAGTGTTCCAATAAGGAAATGCTGAAAAACACTTCATTTTGTGTTTGTTTATTTGGAGAGGTAAGGTTTTTTTTTCCCCCATTTAAAAATATGCCAGATGCTTATTGAGAAAACATCTTATGCAGGACACCATGCTAAATATTGAAAGTGATACAGAAATCCATAAAACGTTACCCTTATCTACTGAGCAAACTCTTTGGCTTTGCTTCTTTACCGCAAGGTCAGATCAGGTCAAATATTTCTCAGTATACAACCATCAATTCTCATATCCCAAGAACATTAATAATAGAATATAGCTACTTTACTAGTTTGTAGGTAAAGAAAAACACTCCTTCTGAATATGGACACTGACCAAGCTCTCTGACAGACTCAAGCAACTCATTTCATACCACTTAGAAAACGAAAATAGGAACCGAAAACTGATTGCCCTTCTTTGAAACGTCTAAATACCTACGTGTATAGCATATTTTCTTGAACCTTCCTATTTTGAATTCTGATAAACTTTTATCTCACGTGGTTTCTCTATGGCAGTGCTCCGATGATGTACGTGTCCCATTTTACACCTATTGCACACAAAGATCACATCTGTTAATGGCTAATGCATCTTACTGGGCATCTGCCTGTGTTATTGTGCTGTGGTGCCTGGGATTATAACCTTGAGAATGTAACAAAAACCTTGAGAATGTAACAAATAGGGCTGGTCTGGTTTAGCAAAAGAGGAGAAAACATATATACTTTTCTTTCAGGTCCAGCTTAATGAAGCTGCCCTGAGATGACTCCCATAGTCTCATCAGCTATGTCTATCCTGTGCTATAGATCATCAATCTCTCTGCCACACTGCATGGTCTGTAGGAGGAGAGAGAATGTTTCTGTTTCTATAAATAAAGAACAAATGGGAAATGTATACTTTTTAAAATCAGAATTGGATCGAATTTACAAAATTTGGTAATGATAAACATTCAGGTCCATTCATCTTAACCTTCCTCAAACGTGCCACTTAAGTGCTGACAAGTGCAATTTCTTGATAATGGAGCTCAGAGTCTCCATCCTTTATTGGAATGGTAACTGTTCGGCATAAAAATGCAGTAGGGATATCTGGAAGTGAACAGATTACCCATCTCATCCAGCCTGCAAGGGCACACCTCGGGCTAGCATCTCAGAACACAAATCTGCTACCAGTTTTTTAATTCTCTCTTTGCTTCCTTACATTGTTCTTTATGTGATCTGGGTCTCCGTTAACATTTAAAAAGCATTTACCTGCCAGAAGCAATCAAATAAGTGCTATCTTTCCTATTTTTTTATCCAGCACCTCGTTTGTGCCAGACAATTTACTAGTGAATGCAATGGGAATGGAGAGATACAAAAATATAAATATAAAGGTATCCCATGCCCTCAAGTCGCATACTTTTAAGAAATTAAATCGTATTTTTTATCTATTGGGTTGCTTATTTTGATATCTTCCCTTGCTGAGTTAATTCAAAGAGAATGAAATTAGTACATTTATTCAAATCTTTCTTGAGTTTGACTGATTACATTCAACACTAGAATTCTGGTCCAGTTATCCAGATTGCCATCCTAAATTTCTCCTTCATTATTATCAATATTAATAATTATTTCTTCTAAAAAAAATAGTTTGTTACAAGTTACAATAGGAATAAAAATGGGCTGCAATACCAGCTCCAGTACCCTCACCACCTCTTTCGTACATCTATGATATCCAGAATGGACTCAGATTTTTATCTATTTCAAAGAGAGAATCAGCTAATCTAGTTACATTAGCAGAAGGTAGCAACAGTAGCAAGAGTTATGTGTGCCAGCAACACCATGTACTGCTATCTAAAATTATTTTGTTGTAGGCATGCCCAACTTGAATTTAAAAAGCTAACTTTGGGGAAAATTAAATAGAGATACTCAACATCCATTTAGTGTAAAACAAATTAATATTTTTAACAAATTAATATTTTTAACAGTGATTTGAGTCAGAAAATTTCAGAAATCTTAATCTGGGGACAAAATGATCCACCTTTTTGATAAGCAGGCTTCCACCATTTTGATAAGCAGGCTTTGAGGACTAAATAAGCCGAGATGAGATATCCCATTGCCCAGATTTCTTGGTAGGTAGAAAGCAATTAATAGTCCAGCCAAGACAGGGCACAGTGGCTCACGCCTATAACCCTGGTACTTTGGGGGGCCGAGGCAGGCAGATCACGAGGCCAGGAGTTCGAGATCAGCCTGGCCAAGGTGGTGAAATCTCATCTCTACTAAAAATACAAGAAAAAAAAAAAAAAAAACCATCTGGGCATGGTGGTCCGCACCTGTAATCCCGGCTTCTCAGGAGGCTGAGGCAGGAAAATTACTGGAACCCAGGAGGCGGAGGTTACAGTGAGCTGAGATTGCACCACTGCACTTTAGACTGGGCAACAGAGCAAGACTCTGTCTGGGAAAAGAAAAAATAGCCCAGCCAACAATTCTTCAAAACTTTCCTCTCTGTAATTAACACGGCTTATTTAGCAAAGAGAACAGATCTCTTCAGGGGTAATAATGTATTTCAGAACTGTATAATATAGTTTTTAATAATAATTAAAAATAATTTTATTTAGCCCAGTTTCTAGGCCGGGATGCTACCCGTATGTCAATCATTAAGGGAACTTAACAGACAGTAGAAAATTAGATGTTGATCTTATTTCTCTAAATTCTCCGTATAGTAACTTCTCCAGGGTAAAGCTTTGTCATACTCATCCTTCAATCATTTGCTAGATCTAGCACAAAAAATGTCTCCCAAGATGTATAATGAAAATTACACTAAAGCAGCTTTTGTTGGTGAAATAAAAAACCTGACTCTGAGAGAGTACATGTAAACTAATTCTATTATAAGTAAATTTATTTTTAAACTATTCTTATTCATTTCAGGAAACATTTAATGTTAACTCTCATGGACCATATACTATCTTCATTATTCATTCATTTGTCAAAAAGTTACTATAGTTAAGAAATTTCAACAATGCTTAATGAGTTAAAGCAGTATATTTTAAAGAAAAAGTACATTTAAGAAATCTGACAGGATGTGCAGGAAATGTAAATCAACTCAAATATCCTCCACTTATGATGAGTTTTGATGTTTTGACATTTTTTATATATATATATATATATTGAGACGAGTTCCACTCCTTTGCCCAGGCTGGAGTGAAATGGCATGAGCTCGGCTCACTACAACCTCTACACCCTCCCCACAACCCGGGTTGAAGCGATTCTCCTGACTCAGCCTCCCGAGCAGCTGGGATTATGGGTGCCCACCACCATGCCCAGCTAATATATATATATGATATATATAATATATTATATAATATATGATATATAATATATATTATATAATATATGATATATATAATATATATTATATAATATATGATATATATAATATATATTATATAATATATATCTCAAATATATATATCATATATGATATATCTCCTCCACCTCCTGGGTTCATATATATCATATATGATATACGATATATATTACATTTGAGAGATATATATATATATATATATTTGAGACAGTGTCTGGCCCAGACTGGAGTACAGTGGCATGATCTCAGCTCACTGCAACCTCCGCCTCTCAGGTTCAAGCGATTCTGTTGCCTCAGCCTTCCAAGTAGCTGGAATTACAGATGTGCACCACCATGCCCAGCTATTTTTTGTATTTTTAGTAGAGACAGGGTTTTACCATGTTGACCTCAGGTGATCCACCCACCTTGACCTCCCAAAGTGCTAGGATTACAGGCATCAGCCACCATGCCTGGCCGATATAATATAAAGTAATAAAACACTTTCAGGATTACTTTTATATTTAATGATAGTATATATATTATATATGTATATATCTATATATATGTGTGTGTATATATATGCACACACACAAGTAGTTAATAATTGCAGCTGTCATTCAAAGTTCAAGCACATCTGCAAACTTACCATAAACACTGATGGCACAGGCATTCGACTCACTTTCTCTTCTGCAAGACACAGTAGTCTATGACTCTCTTGCCTTTGCCATCTCTAAGACCTTGAAGAGAAGACTTGTTGTTATTGTTTGGATAGCCTGTCCTGCAAGCCCTAACTGCTAACACCAGCTCCCCTCCAACGGAGGAGTAAGTGATGATTGGTCCAAGTCAAGCACAACTCACAGTGCTTTGCAGAGAGACTTCTGGCCACGGCAGCACATGTAGAGCTAATCTACACTACTGTGCTCCACTTACGTCTTGACTCTCTTGAAGCACAGGGAGCCTTGTCAGGGGCCATTCCCTCTCCTTTGTGCACCGCTTATTACAGACTGACTATTGGAGAAGCTCATAGTACTAAAAGAAAACTTGAGACAAAGGAGAAGACAGCTACATGAAATAAAATGAGAGGAAAGAGACATAAAAATGAAAGAAAAAAAAAGGAAGAAATAGTGGCGTAAGTTGAAAGTTTTATTCCCCACCATAAACTTCCAGTGATTTGGAATGTACTACCTGTATTGTTTTGCTGGGGCTGCCATAACAAATTACTGCAAACTGGAGGCTTAAACAACAGAGTTTTATTGTCTTACAGTTCTGGAGGCTAGAGGTCTGGAATCAAGGTGTCCATGGTGTTGATTCCTGCAGAGGATTGTGAGGGAAATGTCTCTCCAGGCCTGTCTAGTTGGCTTCTCCCTGTTTTTCATATCGTCTTCCTCTATGCCTGTCTTTCCTGGTATCCAGGTTTCCCTTTTTGATAACACCAGCCATATTGGATTAGGGCCTACCCTAATGACTTTAACTTGCTCTCCTCAGTGAAAACTCTATCTCATAATAAGGTCACAGTCTGAGGTACCAGAGGTCTCAAACACACCAGTTTTTTGTTGTTTTTTTTTTTGCTTTGAGGGGCACAATTGAATCCTCAACACCACCTCACTGTATTTTAAACTCTGTGTTTGCACCAGAAAACCTGTTCTACCTCCACTGTTCTCCATGTCACCAAAAGGTAATTCCCAATATACATACCTGAATCATAGACGTCCCAGACAACTCCCCCTGTCTCTTTCCCCCATGCTTATCCAGTCCATCAAAAAGTCTCATCTGTTTTGCTTCGTAAACACTGCTTTGGGCCATGTATACCTCCACCCCACCCCTACCCTGCATAAGCAGTCACCTCTCATGTGTATCCCCACTTATGCAATCTGCCATCCTCCAATGGAGACAAAGTGCTCTTTTCTTTCTTTCTTTCTTTCTTTTTTAAAGACAGAATTTCGCTCTTTGTTGCCCAGGCTAGAGTAGTGCAGTGTCGCGATCTCTGCTCACTGCAACCTCCGCCTCCCAGGTTCAAGTGATTCTCCTGTCTCAGCCTCCCGAATAGCTGGGACTACAGGCACCCACCACCACACCCGGCTAATGTTTGTATTTTTAGTAGAGACAGGGTTTCACCGTGTTGGCCAGACTGGTCTCAAACTCCTGACCTCAGGTGATCCGCTCGCCTCTGCCTCCCAAAGTACTGGGATTACAGGCGTGAGCCACCACACCCAGCCAGAGTGCTCTTTTCAAAGTGCACATGTCATCTGGCCATGCCCCTACTGAAAACCTTTCAGTGGCAGCCCATTATTCATAGAATGAAGACTTTCGACCCTGTGACCCAGCCAGCCTCTGGGGCTCCTCTGGCACCGTGTTTTCCCAGGCTCACTCCCATCTCTCAGGGCTCCTGTTCTTCATGCTGCCTCCTGCAGAAGCCTCTGTCGGAGCTCTTCATTCTCCACTTCACCCTTGCCTCTGAGTCTCACCTCTTCAGAAGAACCTTTCCTGTCCTTCTTCAGAGCAAACAGTCCCTTTCTAGAGCCCCATAAAATGTTCCTGCTTAGCATTCAGCACAGAGGCAATTTTATATATATAATAGTCCCCTCGTTATCTGCGGGTGATACATTCCAAGACCCTCAGTAGATGCCTGAAACCACAGATAGTACTGAAGCTAGTTGCTATCAATCAGAACATGTTTCTGTTCATGTCTTTCAACCCACACGCTGAATCCTTTTTCATCCCAAGTAAGCCCTTAGCATGCATGGTGGCTGCAACTTTTCCACTTTGAGGTATGACAGCAAAACTAGTTTGAATTTCTTTTTTCCTTGTTCACAACTTTGCAGAGATAGGAGATTCATTTTTACTGTAGATCTTAGCAACCTCAGCGTACAGTTTTTCTTTCTTTCCTTATTAAGAACTTTCACCTTTTCACTTAAAGGAAGCACTTGACAGTTTCTCTTGGGCTTGTCCAAATTACCGACATCACTACTCTTGCACTTTGGGGCCATTATTAAGTAAAATAAGGTTTCCTTGAACAGGAGGCTGTGATACCACAACAGTAGATTTGATAACTGAGACGGCTCATAAGTGACCGATGGGCAGGAGGCTTCTCCAGCCAGATACCCTGAATAGAGATGATTTACGTGCCGGGTGTGATGGAGCAGAATGGCACAAGATTTCACCAAGCTACTCAGAATGGCATGCAGTTCAAGACACGAATTGTTTATTTCTGGGATTTTCCATTTAATACATTTTGGCTACTGTTAACAGTGGGGAACTGAAGCCACAGAAAACAAAGCTGCTGATAAAGGGAGACTATTGTACTTGGGAAATTACTGAATTAATATCTGTCTCCCCCTCCTCTCATACGTAAACTCCATGGAAATAGGAGTAGTTTGTTGTTTACCGTTATACTTCTAGCATTGATACAGGTCCCCATACATAGTTGGGACTCAAAATATATGGTGATGTTAAAAATCTGATTTGCTGTTTTAATTATTTGAAAAAGCTATAGGCAGATCATTCTATAAGTATCAGGGAAGAACTTTGTAGAATAGTTCTAAAACTATTTCAGTTAGTATGGTAACAAATTTAAACGAAAAGATAACTTAAGATACTAGGAAGGAAGTAAAAATGAAGGTAATAGGAAGGGCCCCTTTGTGTTGAACAAGGAACGAGCATTAAAAACAGGTTCAGGCCGGGCACAGTGGCTCACACCTGTAATCCCAAGAGTTTGGGAGGCCGAGGCGGGTGGATCACGAGGTCAAGAGATGACACCATCCTGGCCAACATGGTGAAACCCCATCTCTACTAAAAGTACAAAATTTAGCTGGGCATGGTGTTGTGCGCCTGTAGTCCCAGCTACTGGGGAGGCTGAGACAGGAGACTTGAACCCAGAAGGCGGAGGTTGCAGTGAGCCAAGATCGTGCCACTGCACTCCAGCCTGGGTGACAAAGTGAGACTCTGTCTCAAAACAACAACAACAACAAAACAGTTAGGTTCATAGATCTAAAATGAAGCAGAAGGTAAGGCCAAGCTCCAGGTATTATTTCTCATAAAAACCATCAATGTGCATTGAAGTTTCCTCCTCAATGCAATAACACTCACAATATCGGTACCATAGGGGGCTCTGAGCACATGCTGGCACTTTATTTTTACCGCTGAATGTAGTAATGTTGTTTTGTACAGCTAAGCGTGATACTCCCTCTGGTAACTTGCTGTCTGCATTATCCATATCTTCAGAAGCATTTTCCTTTTTATTTAAAAAAAGAGATTTTTTCAGAGCCACAGTTGACCTTACACATCTTTAATTCCAGAGCCTCAGTTTACAGATGAAGAACTGAGGCCGAGAACAATAAAATAGTTCTGCAACCAGTCAACTCCCACATATTGCATACAATTGTAGGCCATCCCAGACAGTAATACAACTACCCAAATGTCATTTTCCCCAGTAAGGACAGTTACTCCCTAAGATCTCTTTATGCTGATTCACTCTTCACTGCAGAGTATTATCAATTCTGATGATCCAGCTTTTACTCTTCCACCTGGAAGGCGACCCATAACATTTCTCATCCAAATCAGGGTAATTATGTGAGTGCCCAGGCACACTATTGACAATTACCTTGGGACAACAAGTGTAAACCAGGAGTCGTGCAAGCCAGGGTGAATGGATACATTACCACTCCATGCAATTTTTCAGAAGAAATACATTCACAGACATTCAGTAAGTAGCATCTTACCTCCTCTTCAAGAGTGAGTCTGAAAAATCATTCCCATTTACAAGAGTGGGTATCACTTTTGACATGCTCTTTCACAAGTTGTAATAGTGTTGCTGTAGAACTTGGTCATTTCTTGTCCTGCTGTGTCCCATGTATAACTGACAGGCAAAATCAGGAAGAGGTGATCTAAGAAACAGACAAAACTCTATACCTGTCATCTCAGCCCTTTGGGAGGCCAAGGTGGGATGATCACTTGAAGTCAGGAGTCCGAGACCAGCCTGCCCAACATGGTGAAACCCCATCTCTACTTAAAATACAAAAATTAGCTGGGCATGGTGGCACGTGCTTATAATCCCAGCTACTCAGGAGGCTGAGGCAGGAGAATCGCTTTAGCCTGGGAGATGGAGGTTACAGTGAGCCAAGATCATGCCACTGCACTCCAGCTTTGGTGTCAGAGCAAGACTCCATCTCCAAAAAAAAAAAAAAAAAAAAAAACCTCTGTATCAATTATACTAGATCATTTATTAACCTCTCTTATCCTGAAAAGGTAACCATAGACCCCCTGATTGACCACTCTGTTTTCTCTCCAAAACATACACAACCAACATATATACATACACTCAGAATGTTTTCACCTCTTACCAACAAGAAATGAAAACTAGAATCATAAGGAAAATTAATTTGTTCATCTGATCAAAAGTGAAATCACAAATGCCAGGCAATGATTGTGTTCCACCCTATTGGGAAGTTTTAAGGGTCCATGGCTGAAAATAAAGAAATAGGATTTCCTGGGATTTAGAGGAATGGGTTGAAGCCAGATCATAGAGTCGAGGCTTGCCTAGGCTCCTATCTCTTGAGAGGCTCATGGGCACCAACATTTAACCTATATTCAACCACATTGCCCCAAACCACTCCAATGGATAGATTTATCTTTCTTAATGTCAGTTTAAACATATTAAGACCTGCTTATGGGGTAATCAATTACAACACTAACTCTGTGTAGTCAAATAAGAATATTTCCAGTTTTCCTCTCTGTCACCTCACACTTTATCATCTCTGGAAGGGAGGCAGCCATTGATAATATTATCTCAGGCCCTGAGCCATCACGAAAGCAAACTCAATTGCCCTATTTTTTTTATTATTTTTCCACTAACTGAGTACTAGCTCTGACTAAACTTATAGTAAAAATAAAAACCAGGTAAAAATGGCATCATGTCCTCACAATACTATGAGTTTTGGGAGAACTTTTCAATATTGGTAACTAAAAATACATTAGCTGACTAATGTTAGTCATTTTATCTCTATTCTTCCTGGAAAACCAGTGCAGCTTTTAGCTGTCCAATTTCCTCTTACTGGTTGAGAAGGAGATATGCAGTCCAGTATTTGTCTAAGGAGCTTGCTAAGTTTCCCTTCTTTTATTGAGCTCCTGAATCTCACCACTGTTGCACTCTTTTGAAAGCTGTCCTTCCCTCAAGTATAGCAGAATCCAATATAATTAAGGAAAATTAAAGAAACAGTCCAATGAATACATTCATGTTAACATTTAGTCAGGGAAAATTCACAGTAATGTTTAAAGAGAATAGCGTTTATTACTAATCACGAGTGAGTAATTAAGCAAAAAATTACACTAATCTCTAAAGGCTAGAATGAAACCCGAGTTGATTACAGGTCAACAAAATAGAGCTCTTGCCTTAAAGCATGATTCTTCCTTTTAGTAACTATTATTTGAGTATGTCAGCATAGCACACTGTGGAAAAAAAAACAAAAGCAAATGTGGCAAGAGTTCTACTCTTAGTGATTTTACAGTCAAGGAAAGAGAATCAGATAAACACCAGTAATATAAAATGCATACATAGCAGTGCAACCCTAAAACCTTACCTTATATGCTTATAATGAATATTAAGTGACTGCATATTTATACAATGTTTAAAACTGTCTGGCATACAGTAGTAAGAACCATATAAATGCTCATTAAGTACATAAACAAATGTATACCATGTATATGCCATGAGCCAGGCACAGTCAAACACGATATAAAATTAGAGATAGAGAAGAAATAGTTGAAAACATCTGGCATGATTCCGTAAAGAAGGGGACATATAATGGATGAGAAAAATGACAACAGAATTGTGAAAGGATGTTATTAAAGCAAAAGGAGAAACCATTAGCCCAGGCATGGAGTTAAAATAAATTCAGGAAATAGTAAACAGACCCAGGTGACATGAATGTAGGGTGGAAGATTGGTCTTTAAAGCAAGTTAGGCAGTAATTGGATGCAGAAAATGTTTTTGTAATATTTCCTAGCATTGTAAGTTTTGGTGATAGTAAAGAAAATCAAACCTTTTTTTTTTTTTTTTTTTTTTTGATTGCTCTTGTTGCCTAGGCTGGAGTGCAATGGCACAATCTTGGCTCACTGCAACCTCCATCTCCCAGGTTAAAGCGATTCTCCTGCCTCAGCCTCCCTAGTAGCTGGGATTACCGGCGCCTACCACCACACCTGGCTAATTTTTGTATTTTTAGTAGAGACGGGGTTTCCCTATGTTGGCCAGGCTGGTCTCGAACTCCTGACTTCAGGCAATCCACCTGCCTCAGCCTCCTAAGTGCTGGGATTACAGGCGTGAGCCACTGCACCTGGCCGAAAATCAAATCATTTTTGAAGTCATCAACTTATCTTACTAAAGTCAGGTGTATAGCTATGTAATGGTCACAAAGAAGTATCATATACAATCTCAATAATGATTATTGCTATTTTGCTACTGTTATAGAGATAAAGAATACTTGACATTGATGTCATTTTTTATGTTCAAGTTGGCATGCTTAGTCTAAAGCTGTTGATTAGAGATTTAACAATCTGGTTAGCTAACAGTTTCTTGGAACTTTGTCCTTGTTCACTCCTTTCCATTATCAAGTCTATGGAGTAATTCTTTGTAGACAAGGGTCAACTCTCAGTTTTATTTTTTTAGAGATGAAATTCATTTTCTCTGTTCTTTCCCTAGCTCAAGACTTTCTTTGCTGGTAGATTGAGAACTGATTAGGAGCAGAGCCCATTACATTCATCCTTGTAGCCCCGGCCTCTAGCGCAACATCATGTAGTAAATCCTTATGGACTGTGACTTAGGTTGGATGGATTGGGTTGGATTGTATCAGAGTAAATAAGGAATAAAACATGTCCCTTTATTATAATTTTAAAACACTGTCTTATTTAGGCATAAAATAAAAAGTACATAAAATTACATTTATTATGTATCTCAAATGGTCCTTCTTTCCATCAGTTTTTACAAACTGTCTTGGATAGATACTACTATAAACAGCCTATATCTCCATCAGATAGATTTGGTTAGAAACTGAAAGTGATTTCATCATAGTAGGCTGATAAAATATGATGAACGCATTTCATCAAGGTATCCAACTTAGAGTAATACTAATTGAAATCACAAGCCTTTAAATAAACCTGTTTAAAAATCATTCATCATGCATGTTGCTAAAAATCTTTCAGATCCCTGAAAACTTATAGAAGCAATATATGAGACTTTCCGTGCAATTAGTTCTTTTTAAGAGACAGATAAAAACTAATATCCTGCACCAGATTGATGTAATAAGTAGATGAATACATTTATTAATTTGCATCCTGGGAAAAGACCCTTGAAGTCTAAATAATATGCCACATTTAGTTGTCAAGCAATGATTTCTACCAACTAGCTGAGTATTACTTTAAAAGGATCCCCTTGTAACAAAGGGGTGCTGTTACAAGGTTCACACTCCTGAAATTTTTACCGATGCTGTTACAAATGACAGGTTTAGTAGTTTCCTGGAAATGAACAGCTGCCTATAGATGTGTCACTTTATTTGTCTATTTATTGCATAGAAAACAATTCGAAAGTAGAAGTAAAGTAGAAAAGGTAAAAATAACTTAAAATGTATTATGTAAGTTAATATATATTATGTATTTGAATACCTTTCCAGTCACCTTAATACTTTCACAGCAATTGGGAAAGTCTTCTAAATGAAAATTACATTTGGTCTAATGTATCTGAAATAATAACCATGTTTTTGGTATCAGAAGAAATTTTCTAAAGAAATTATCAGTCATGTGATTCAACAAAGAGTACCTAGAATCTGCGTGGTTATGCCTTCAGCTCTCATTTGTTGACAGAAGTTCTATTTCATGAGTTAGGTGACTTTCATGGAAAAAAATCTATGTTCTCTCTCTCTGGATCGAGTCTCCTTTTACTTTTTTCTTTTTATGTCAGAGGATGTGAGTCTAAGAAGCATTCTGTTGAGCTGCGGCAATGATTCCTAAGAAGAAAACAAAGTGTTTTTCTTTTAGACTTTTAAAACCAGAGACTATGAAGATTCGAGAATATTTTTTTCAAACATAAAACTGTAGAATAAGCCAGGCATAAAAGGGTACATATGGAATGATTTCATTTATGTCAAGCTCAGAAACAGTCCCGGCTAGCCTATGGTCTTGTCATGACAGTGATCCTCTTTGCAGGGACCCCAGGGGAAGGCTTCTGGGGTGTTGGTACGTGGTGTGTTTCTGGATGTGGGTGCTGGTGACCTGAGTGGGTTCAGTTTGTGAATAATCATTAACAATTTATTTATCCTTTGTATCCATGCTATATATCAAGAAAAAAAATCCAAAATAAACAACAGGAATGAAAAGCATTCAGATTTCCTTTTCCTAATTCCCATAGTATATTCTGAAGGGGCTTCTATTAGTCACAGATCGCAATAGTCCTGTTGTCCAAAATCACAACACTACTTAGCAGCATACCCAGAACTGGATAATGGACCATCTGGTTCCATGCCATGTGGCTTTTGTTTTGGGTTTTTTGCTTTGTTTTGTTTTAAATCACAAGCTGCCCTAACCTCTAAGACCCATGACAGTGACACAGTCTGCTGGCAGGAAGCCTGTTGACCTTTTTCTATGAGCTAACACTGTTTGCCATGTTGCAGGTGAGTTGTGTGAGGAGAAGCTGGACTTCTGTGCCCAGGACCTGAACCCCTGCCAGCATGACTCAAAGTGCATCCTAACTCCAAAGGGATTCAAGTAAGTCCAAAGCTGCCTTTTTGCTCACAGAGTAGGGGACGCATTATTTTAGAAACCCTTCTCCTCCATCCTTAGCTTCACACCTCTGCTCGGGATTAAAGGGACCTATTCGCTAGTATCAATGACGTTTTTTAAATGTCCATATACAATATGGCCTTTTTTTTTTTTTTTTTTTTTGAGATGGAGTCTCTCTCTGTTGCCCAGACTGGAGTGCAGTGGTGCGATCTGGGCTCACTGCAAGCTCCGCCTCCCGGGTTCACGCCATTCTCTTGCCTCAGCCTCCCGAGTAGCGGGGACTACAGGCGCCCGCCACCACGCCCAGCTAATTTTTTATATTTTTAGTAGAGACGGGGTTTCACCGTGTTAGCCAGGATGGTCTCAATCTCCTGACCTCATGATCCGCCCGCCTCGGCCTCCCAAAGTGCTGGGATTACAGGCGTAAGCCACCGCGCCCAGCCCCGGACTTTTTGTATAGTACACTAAAGAAAAATGAAAAAGTGTTTCCTTTTCATCTATGATTTTTTTTGTGAAGTCACCTATGGCAATGAGCAGCCTTTGAAAATACTTACTTCAATTTATTTGAAGGCCCATCTGGTGACATTTGTAATATCTTCTAGTTGCTTCATTGTCTGAAGGTAAGTCTGTGGTAAAATAGAGAATTTGATTTTAATGTAATTGAAGATGTTACGGTCTGAAACAATAATTTGGCTATCCAAGGTGAGAAAGATAGAGTGACCATATATCTCAGGCTGCCCCAGGGAGTCCCAGGCTATGCCTGTGATGATTGTTCTTATTATTGATAGTACCTCTTCCAACTTAAATGTTTTTTGCATGAGGTGACAAAGCATTATAATCCTGCTAAGCGTACTCCCTAAAGTGAACACAGAACTTCAAAAATCACTTCTTTTTGCCTCCCCAGCAATATTCCTGAAATATGTTTGCTATCAAATTTTATGATTTCTTTGCCACCATCCGGAAATATTGTAAGGGTCTTTCAACAGCACTTCTCTTGTTAGGGCTGGCAGTAGTTAGAGATCATCTAGTCCAAATTCTTCATTTAAACATGAGAAAACCATGGCCCAGAGAGGTTAGTTGACTGTCCAGAGATCTTAAGATTATTTACTGGCAGAGCTAGAGCTAGGATTTATACTTTCCAGTTGGGTGATTTTTCTACTATGTGTTACCTATAAGAAGTTTCAGAGTTTATTAACATTACAGCTGGTATTGTATAGCAAATAGGCTGGATTCTTAGGAATTACACAGTCGGGTACAGGGGTTGAGCTGTGCTTTCATCAGACAGCTAGCAAACAGCATTATTTGTTCCTTCAAGCAATATTTATTGAGTGCCTGCCATGGCCAGAGCACATGGTAATAATACCATCTTATGATTTTGTAGTCCTTTATAGCTATTCACCTTCACTTATTTCATCTTCTTAGTGAAATGACCCAAGCTCAATTGCCATAGAATTCAGAGAATTAACAATTACACAGGTCAGGATGAATTTTACAAGAGAAGATGGGATTTGAGCTGGATTGCTAAGATATTTATACTTACCAAACAGATCATCAGATATTTTAAGTTGAGTGGGAGATTGGGGTCAGAATCACCAGATCTCCACTGCTTTTCAAATATCAATCTAATTAAATATTTATTCTCAAGCTTTCTTTTGACAGTGTGCTTTTGCTTTAATTTGGTTTAAAATTCAAACATTAGAATATGTAGGTATAGTTGTAGCACCTGCTAATTCCCTACGATGTCTTTTTGAAAAAGGAAAAAATAAATTTGATTCTATTTTGCATTATATTTTAGTTTACAACCCTAGGCAAAAACCCAGTGTTATTCCATTTTCACTTTATACAAAACTTTACATTATATTTTATTCAACCAAACACTGTAGGTAAGTTGTTTTTAGTCTTCATATCAATGATACACTCACAATTTAATTTGGCAAATTGAAAACACATCAGTTACATAATAAATATCATTTCTTAGAGAAATTAGCTAGTAAGGAAAGTTTTCCAGAACTGCTCATCTGCTGAGCAGATTTCACGGTACTTTGTGCATGGTAAGTATAAGATAAAGTATTAGTAAGACTTAATTGAAACCATTAAAAGAAAGTGAGTCTGTCTGCAAAAAGACTAATCCTTAATTAAATATCTCCTCTCATTATCAAATAGATTAGACACCCTTAAAAGTGCATTTTGCCGCATTATGGACTAACTAATTTTGAAACCCACTGTTTTCAGTTGTAATTTGCGAGCTCGTTTCATAGCTATGTGTATGTAGGTTAGCAGAAAACAGGTTAAGTCAGTGTGTGTGCTGTTACTCCCAACTTATAAATGATTGCACATTGTGGGAAAGGTAGCTGCAGAAAGAAAATAGACTTAAAAATCAAATGATGTGAAGCTGCTAAAGAAAATCTCTACTGACAAATGTTGTTTAGACAAGTTATACTATGTTACTTCAACTTCATTTTCTTATTACTAAGCTAACAGAGCTGGTTTTACTTTTATTGCTTTATTATATACCTCATAAATCTCCCAAATTGCTTTGAGATATTTTTAGACTATGATACGCCATAACCAGTATTTTCAAACATGCATCTTACATAGCCAGCTATGGGCTCCTAAACAGTGTATTTTGTATTCTTTGCTTCTTCCTCCCTCCTTGTCAGATAATAGAGTTGAAGGAATGTGATAGGTTTTATTGATAATACAAACTAAGGAATTCTTATTTAAATTTTTTTCTTTCTGTTTTGAAACTCAGTCTGAGGAGCAAAAGAAAGACAAAAATGTTGGGCATAATGTAACTCCAAGCTCTAATGGTCTTGAAAAGTAGTATTTGGAGAGAAGAGAATATAAAATAGCTCTTAGACAGCCACTATGGTGGATGTGTGGTTCTCTTATCTTTCACTTTGATTTCTTTTTTCAGATAAATAATTCAGAGTGTTTCAAAGCATTTCTTCTTTCTTTTAATGCTTGGCACTTCAACAGCTCTGCTCACATTAACATTGATGGAAGTTCTCTTCTCGGGCCTTGTCCATCTCTTTGAGAATGTATATGGCCACTTAGAGTCCATTTAACTTCAGACTTGTTGTTTACTTTGCTTTGTTATGATTTAGCATTAAAACCAACTGGCTGCAAAGCAAGCATGCTTATGCAGTGAGCTCATTTTATTTCTTAATTCATACATGCAGAGCTGAAAGTCTGTTTGCTACTCTTAGAGGCTATATACTCCCATTTGTTTTAATTCGTCCGCTCTCCAGCAACTCTCAAACCCTGATTTTGCATTTTCAGACAAAACCTTTGGCATTCAGTAATGCCACATTCCCTTGGGTGTTTTTAATTAACCTTACTTCAAATCCTAATAGCTTTGAAATAGAAAAATGGATAATTAATACAGACTAAACCATAAAAACTTTTATAGAATTACAAAGATGTATATAGAGAATTATTTTAAAAACCAGCCATTTATAGAACATGCATTATATATAAAAACTATACTAATTAATTTACAGATAGTTGCGTTTAATCTTTAAATAAACCTGTGAGGTGGAATTATATACATGTTAAAGATGAGGAAAAGAACACTTACAGAGATTAAGTAATTTAGCCAATATTATATATACTTTATGCTAAGTGAAATAAGCCAGACATAGTAAGACAAATACTGGATGATCTCACTTATGTGTGGAATTTTAAAAAGTCAAACTTACAGAAAAAGAGAGTAGAAGGGTGGTTACCAGGAATTGGGGTGGGGAAAATGGGAAGATGTTGGTCAGTGGCACAAATTTTCAGTTACAAGATGAATAATAAGTTCTAGAGACCTAATATCACAGCATGGTCACTATAGTTAATAATACTGTATTATATACTTGAAATTTGCCCAGAAAGCAGATCTGAAATATTTTCACCACAAAAGGAAAAGGGTAACTATGGGAGGTGATAGATATGTTAATTAGCTTGACTGTGGTAATTATTTCACAATGTATGTATGTATAAAACATCACCATGTACATCTTTAAAACATAAAGATTTTATTTTTCAATTATACCTCAATAAATCTGGAATAAAATAAAGTTCATAAGGTACAATTAAGAATGAAGCCAGGGTACAAATGCAGTTCTGTAAAGCCTGAATTCTGCAAAACCTGAATTCTGCAGAGCTAAGTTTCGGTTTTCTCATATATACACATATATATATACTCATATATATACACATATACATATATACACACATACATATGTGTGTATACATACATACACATGTACATATATACACACATATACATGTACACATGTATACACATACACATGTATGTGTGTGTATATGTACATGTGTATATACGTGTACACGTGTATACACATACACATGTATGTGTGTGTGTATATGTACATGTGTATATATGTGTGTATATATGAGGAAACTAACTTAGCTGTGAAGAATTCAGGCTTTGCAGTTATGTGTATATATGTGTATATATATGTATATGTATGTGTGTGTATATATATATAAAATCAGTGAACCCTCTCTTAAATCAAAAACACTCTTGGAAGCCAATGTGTAAGCCTAATAAATCACAACAGGAGAGTGTTGAGGAAAAGGTGGAGGGTAGAAGGAGGCTTCCAGAAGCCCCCTCCTCATTGATGGCCATACCTGTAGGGATTCCATGGTCCCCTATAGGTCCATAATGCAGTTTGAAAACTGCTGCATGTGCCACACTGCCTTTCTCCATGCAGCTATAAAGTCCTGAATCCTTGGTGTCATACCTAGAGATCCCAGTGGTCAGCACTGGAGAAGTACAGGTTTAAAGGGAGCCTCTGGAATTAATTATCCAACAGCATAGTGCAGTGGTTAGAGATACAGGCGTTCTTGTCAGATTGTTTGAGTTCGATTCCTGGCTGTGGCACTTAGAAGTTGAGTGTTTGGGGGCAAAGTGCTTCACCTCTTTGTTCCTTAGTCTCCTCACCTGTAGAGTGGATGAAATAATACCACCAATGTCACAGGACTGTGGAGAGGTTTCAGTGAATCCATAGATGCCACATGGTTAGAGCAGGGCCAGAGGAAGTGCTTGGTGAATGTCAGCTGTATTATTACTCCCGGTTCTTCACCATCAATGCAGCCAAGACCCTTTACCACCATGGTGAACAGGCTGAAAACTGTCCATGGGATCGGCCCCGTGAATTTTCTACCAGTTCTTCTATCCTAACCCATTATAGCAGTCCTGTTCTTCCATAATGAGTATCTGGATTCATCGTGTATTAGGGTATTTAATATTAATATATTTGCTTTTCTTAAAATAATACCTTGTTCTGATGTATCTAGTCTCTATTGTAAAATTAAAAATGTTAATCATGTTTAAAATATGTTTAATATTCCCAGTACATTTTACAACATAGCAGTTTTATAATCTCAATGAGCAAATGAATTAGGCCAAACTGAAAATAATAAGGCACCGTAAGCAAACAAAATGGGGAGAAAGAAAGGATGGAAGAGGGAGGAGAGGGAGTGGGAGGGAGTGACCCTGCTACAATTATCCTGTTGTTATTTGGACTGTGGATATTCACTATCATCAAGGAGATAAAAATAACTATTTCTCTGGTAGATCACAGTGATAGAACATGGAATATACTGCAGAACAGTTCAATTTTCTAGGTATCCATTAATGTGGGGGCTCTATGAGCCTATTCTAAATAAGTATTTTAAAGATGGTGCCATGTGTCTAGATAAAATGCATTGTTTACTTATTTTGGCTCAGTTGGGTTTGAAACCATTACCTGCTTGTTCCAACAGATGTGACTGCACACCAGGGTACATAGGTGAGCACTGCGACATTGATTTTGATGACTGCCAAGACAACAAGTGTAAAAACGGAGCCCACTGCACGGATGCAGTGAACGGCTATACGTGCATATGCCCCGAAGGTTACAGGTAAAAGCAGAAATGAGTAAGACCTAGTGTTCAATAAGACCTAGCACAACAGGGTGACTATAGTCAGTAATAGCGTAATTGTACATCTTAAAATAGCTAAAAGAATATAACTGGATCGTTTGTAACACAAGGATAAATACTTGAGGGGATGGATACCCCGTTTTACATGATGTGATTATTATGCATTACTTGCCTGTATCAAAATACCTCATGTATCCCATAAATATATACACTTACTAGGTACCCATAAAAATTAAAATAAAAAAATTTTAAGACAAGAAAAGTAGACGTTATAGAAGCAAAGAGTAGAATGAGGATTACCAGGGAGGAGGACAGAGGGATGGTATTTGGGGAGATATTGGTCAAAGGGTCCAAAGAGTCATTTAGGCAGGATGAGTAAGTTTGGAATATCTATTGTACAGCACAGTGATGATTTTGATTAATAGTTAAGAATACTTGAAAACTGGAAAAACAAGGAAGTGCACATATATAGTATACAGTTAGGTCATACAGCTCTCAATTCAGATTGGCAATTAAGTAAAATCGTATTAACATATTTGTTTTTCTCCTTATTCTTCAGTGGCTTGTTCTGTGAGTTTTCTCCACCCATGGTCCTCCCTCGTACCAGCCCCTGTGATAATTTTGATTGTCAGAATGGAGCTCAGTGCATTGTCAGAATAAACGAGCCAATATGTCAGTGTTTGCCGGGCTATCAGGGAGAAAAGTGTGAAAAATTGGTCAGTGTGAATTTTATAAACAAAGAGTCTTATCTTCAGATTCCTTCGGCCAAGGTTCGGCCTCAGACGAACATCACACTTCAGGTAAGAGATCTCTCTCTATGGAGAGTTGATCTGATCTTAAAATTCAACTTCAGAGAATAAACATTTGTGGTAGCTTGTGAATGATTGACAGTATATCTTAAATAGACAGTTAAAAACAGAAAATGCTCCTTGTGTGGACAGCGTTAGTAATTATTCTCTTCAACATTTGTATTTTCAAGACAAAATGAAAACCAAATATTTTTATTTATTCATTATTTGATAAGCAGACAGTAATAAAAAATATGTCTCTTTGTTTTGTGCTCAGATAAAAACATTTTATTCATTTGCTTTTATGGCTCTGCAGTTCAGCCTGTGCACGGGGGAGGCTTTTCTTAGGAAATCTGCAGCTAGGAAGGGTGCAGTCAAGAAAGAACACCTGGATTCAACCACCAGCACTTTCTTTTTTTTTTTTTTTTGTGGGGGGGATGGAGTCTTGCTCTGTCACCTAGGCTGGAGTTCAGTGGCACGATATCGGCTCACTGCAACCTCCGTCTCCCAGGTTCAAGCGATTCTCCTGCCTCAGCCTCCCGAGTAGCTGGGATGACAGGCGTGCACCACCATGTCTGGCTAATTTTTTGTATTTTTTAGTAGAGACAGAGTTTCACCATGTTGGCCAGGATGGTCTCGAACTCCTAAACTCATGTGATCTACCCACCTCAGCCTCCCAAAGTGCTGGGATTACAGGCGTGAGCCACCGCGCTTGGCCAACCAGCACCTTTTAACTCTTCACCCAGAACTTTGAAGACTTGACATGAAATTAACAAACTCAAATTTTAAGTCTTTCCACCAACTCACTGTGTACCTTTGAGCAAGTCATTCAGATCCCTATCGAAGAAGCTGCACTAGATTAAGGATAATAAATATAATGTACATGGGACAAATTAGGTCTACATATTTGTTTTATCTGATAAGCAAAATCATTTAATATATTTTCAATTCAAATAACTTTAGTCAGCTTCCTGTAAATGCCACCCCTGTTTTGGTTTACCCTGATACTCTAGTGAGGGCCAGGGGGTCCTTCTGAAGTCAGGAAGAAGAGAATCCTGGAAGGCATGAGTCCCTGCCTTCCGGTGTTTGCCCCACCAAATTGTTGCCCCACCAACAGTGATGTTGGGGCTTAAGTCTTAACTTAATTAATCCTTTAAAAGCCAAAATGGGCCAAAGAGCAGGATAAAAACAAAGACTTCCCCCTCCACATGGCATAACTGTGAAAAATTTGTGGGTTTTTTTTTTTTTAATATGGGATATAAAAATCCATCTTTGACAATGTGGTCATTTTTCACAGATGGTATAAATAAAGCTTGTAACAGGAGCAAAAGGAGTGGTTTAGCAAAAATCTCCAGCAAAGAAAGTTCTGAGCACATCCAACATGTTTACTTGAGGATTTCTTCTTGTTCTTTTTAAGTTTCTTTATGGATTTATTTGCAACAAAGCAATTTAAGAACAAGTCACCTTTCAAGTAATAATTTCAGCATTATTTTCTCATAGCCATCCGGAAAACCTAAACCAGAGTAAAACCTCTTCACCTCACTTAGCAGTCTCTTTCTGATGAAATATGTCTGGTTGCCTACACATCCTAGTAATGCCAGGGTTACTTTCTACTAGATTGCCACAGATGAAGACAGCGGCATCCTCCTGTATAAGGGTGACAAGGACCATATCGCGGTAGAACTCTATCGGGGGCGTGTTCGTGCCAGCTACGACACCGGCTCCCACCCGGCTTCTGCCATTTACAGGTGAAGATCTCTCAGTTACGGGTAAAGGTGAAAAAACATTGCTTAATGAAGAACTGCGTCTCCTCTATTATTTTGTTATGGGGAGGAGAGAGACTAAGTTGGCTCCAGCAGGTCTTAGGATGAGGGTATTTGTGAGAAACCTGGCAGGAACGGAGGGCATGCTCAAACTGGAGAGTTTGAGGAGGGATTTGTAAGGGGGCTGCTATGTCCAAAGAGGTGACTGGGATAGTACAGTAACCTGCAGCTGGAAACAAGGGATGCAAGGAGGTGTTGTTACCCATCCACCTGAAGGATCAAGAGGAGGGAGCGGTTATGGAAACTCATGCTCTGTAAAGGCTTTGTAGAGAGGCTTGCCTGCCAGAAGCTGGGACCTTTACTAGAGGTTTGGAGTAAGCTCCCACGGAAACAACCAGCTTTTGAAATACACAACCTCACTCTCTTTCCTCCCAACAATCTCCTGTCTGTGTTCCCCACTGGCCACACTGCATGCCAGGAAAGAAGGAATCTATAGACTCTGGTAATGTAGCTTGCACATGAGCCTCCCAGGACTCAGAGTTGGGTAAAGAAAGTTGGAAGGGAGGTCCAGAGAATCAAATGAAGATATCCAGCACTGTGAGTGACTTCAGGCTGCCATTCATACCTCACAGGTTTATTGAGCACTTACTATGTGCCGGACCTATCCTGAGCTTTAAGGAACAAAGGCCCAGCTCATTTGGAACTTACGCAGATTAAGCAAATGGATTCATACAGTGTTGTCATAGGGAATCTTGACCATTCATTGTGGAAGTTTTCTAGTGATTAATGATATTAATAATATACTGGAGACGTGAAATGGGTGGTGGTCGTGGGGTATAGTTTTTAGTCCTTATTGCATAAGACTAACTATCAGAGCCCCTCTGTTGGAACCCAACACCAATTCCCTAACATCCTGCAGACTATTTAGCTAGTTATTTTTTTACCTGTAGAAATTCACCCTTTATAGAAGGGGTCACAAACTCCTAAGTAGTCAGTTTTTCCAGATAAGTAACATAAATGATTAAACAGGTCAAGTACAAGAAAATAATATGCTCTCACCCTTTTATTCTGTAAAAGATCTAATTTTTTACGTAAGTATTATTTTATTATAAATAGCCTTGATGTTGGCAATATAAAATAAGTGGTTGTGACTGGAATGAACCAATAGTAACTATTTGTCAAAACAGGATTGCATCTACTCAGTTCTCCGTGGGGAAAATATGGACTTAGGTTTTGCCAGACTCTTGGTTTTTCAGGAAAAAGGCAGAAATCTGGGGGGTTTTTAATATAAATTTTCTCTCCTTTAGATATCCGTGTGCATTTTTAATACTATATATGATGAACAAAACATATCTGTAGGTCAAACACACTTGGCAACAAATGAATAGGCATTGATTATGACGTAAAGTGGAGACACTGGCCTGCATGTTATTGGTACTCTAATATGTATCAATGTGCTTCAAAAGACTTCACATCTTATTTGATGCTTCATAGTAGTTCTGGGAAAGTACATGCCACTTGTAGCCATGAATGGAATTTGATATCCACCACTTGTGAATATTTGGAGCATGGAAACAAACACATAATTGTTGATTTCCAAGTTGAATACAATACTTATTTTATCTCCAAATGGTGATGAATTAGTGCCAAGATTTTAGATATTATGAGGCCTTAAATTTTCTTGCCTCAATGTGTTTCGGCCCATGGAAAGATTTCAGAAATTTGTGGTTCATTGTTTTATTTATTTTTAAATTTATTTTATGTAATGCAGCACAGAACTCTCAGAAGCCATAGTAAAGGTTTTTGGTTTGGCTTATTAAAGCTAGCATTCATATCACATATGCCAAAATATTTCTAAATACTTTGTAGAAGCCCAAGTGATTACATCCAAACAAGGACCTACCATCACTAGTTTTTTTGAGTTTATGCTCATTGCCATTTCACCTAATAAAGAATGGAATGTATCTTATGACATTTATCAAAGGACTGTTATGTTGCATATTCTTTATTAGGAGCTGCAAGCCTATGTTTCTGCTGGCAGATCATCTAATAGAGATACAAAATGTGAGGCCTAGAGCAAATATAGCTTTAATTTAATTATTGCCTTTTGGCTTATGACCAAAAAATTTTCTTGATTTTCCAATCAAGAAAAGCTATGACCTTATTTTTTAATAAAAGAGGCAACAATTACCAAGAATTCAGATATATAGATATGTATATTTTATTAATATATTAAATATAGAATGTTATGTTTACATTAAGAAAATTAATATAAGAAAAAAGGAGGAAAGGAAGGAAGCAATGAAGAAAAAAGAAGGAAGACAGGAAGGAAATGTAAGGAAGAACAAGTATCAAAGGAGATAAATATGAGCACTTATAATTTCATGTATTTGCACAAAGAAAAACTAGACATAGACAAGAAGAAATAGAAACAAGACTTCTGCATGAATACCATTTTATATCCATTTGATTTTTGAGCCATTTCAATGTCATTACCACTCAAAAATCAAATTGAAATAATAGAAATAGCAGTTGCTCTGGAGATAGACTGGCTTGATTCCAGTCCGGCTCTGTTATCAACTAACTGTGCATCTTAGACAGATTGCTTCAGCTCCTTGGGCCTCATCTGGTAAATGGGGATAACAAATAATAGTCTCCTTTTTGTGAGATTATGGTAAAAATTGTATGACATGATAAATGTAAAATATTTGCAATGATGTTTGGTAAACCGTAAACAATGATGGCTACTAGTATCACAAATTCAGGATGTTCAAAACTGAGTTTATTTCATTTGCTTCACCCAAACCTGTGTTCCCATCGCATTCCTTCTGGCATTGAAATGCATCACAGGTGCAATGGATCTACTCTTAATCCTCTCCTTTCCTTTACCTTCAATTTGCAGTTTTTCCTAACTCTTAACTCTGATACGGCTAATTTTTTGACCTTTTTTCAAATGCCAGAAAATGCCAAGCAAGGTAACCTCTGTCCTGGGCCAGGCCTTTACTACAATGTAAAATCTTTGATGAAAGATAGTACTTCTCCATCCCCTGTAGTAAAATCTATCAATAACAGTGTTGCAATCAGCTGTCCCATAAGTGGCTAATAAATATTCTGTCTGGGTGAAGTACACTTTCAAATTTTGATTTGTTTCCACTTAAGTTCAGTTTTATTGTCATAATGCTATGTTATATAAAATTTACTTTGGTAAAACATTGTTTTCTAAATTTTGCATTATTTAATATATTATTGGGTCTTGCACTTGGAAATAATTTTGTACCTCAGGTGCATCTTTTTTTTTTTGAGACAGAGTCTCGCTCTGTCGCCCAGGCTGGAGTGCAGTGGCCGGATCTCAGCTCACTGCAAGCTCTGCCTCCCGGGTTCACGCCATTCTCCTGCCTCAGCCTCCCAAGTAGCTGGGAGTATAGGCGCCCGCCACCTCGCCCGCCTAGTTTTTTGTGTTTTTTTTTTAGTAGAGACGGGGTTTCACCGTGTTAGCCAAGATGGTCTCGATCTCCTGACCTCATGATCCGCCCGTCTCGGCCTCCCAAAGTGCTGGGATTACAGGCTTGAGCCACCGCCCCCGGCCTGGTGCATCATTTCAATTGCCTGGTTAATTCTCCACATTGAAGAAAATGGATTTTATTTTAGCAAAATGAAATCTGATAAAATGAGGGGAAAGTAATAATATATTGTTATTATTTCTATAGGATATTTTTGGTTAAAAAATTATTTTATATGTCAACTATTGTTTCACATAAATCAGTATGAAGACTATTATTTTATGAAATTATGTCTAGACTGGTCATTTGTTGCCCTTCAAAAAGACTTTCTTTTAATCTAGATAAGGGGAAACATTTTTTACAAAAGTTATTAATAAAAAATATGTGCTTCTTTCTTTAAATTCAAACAAATGTCATTTCCCAAACCAGACAGCCTCTTTGTAAACACAGCCAACTATGTTCAAAGTTAAAAGACACTAGTTAACATAGCTTGAAGTGTGTTTAAGAAAACTCAAGAGGTAGTAATTATTATTTTAGCAGTAGAAATAGAGTAGTATGCACATTTTCTCATCTTATTTCCTACATCCGAATAGAAGATCATGGCTTCTTGTAGACATACCTGCTGTTAACAGCATCAAGCATACAGGCATTAGTGTAGAATGGTTGTTTTCAAAAGTCTGCATTGGAATCACCTGAAAGATATGTTAAACTACAGGTTGTTGGGCACCACTCCTAGTTTCTGATTCTGTAGGTCTTAGCTAGGCCTGAAATTTTGCATTTTTAACAAGTTTCCAGGATATCTTGTACTCCAGGGACTACACTTTGAGAACCCCTTGTGTAAAAGGAATACATACTTTGCGAGCTGATTGTCTGCATCTCTTCCCATATCCAAGTTCTACAACATCATGCTTGATGCTCACAATGAAATCAGCCATGTTGGGAGTATTCCCACCACAAAAATCAGCAAAGCCTACAAATCCGGGTTTCTGTTCTTGTTTTTTTTTTTTTTTTTAACAGTACCAGCTGTTAAACATTTGCCAACAACCTGCTGCCTAAAGGGCTGGAACCAGCAACATAGATGAAATTAGCTGCCTAACAAGGGAATGGATTTGGAGTATGGCGCACGGGCCTAATCTTTACAGCACTTAGAGAATAGCATAAAGAGGGACTTAGTAATTGTATTAGTCCATTTTCACACTGCTGATAAAGACATACCCAAGACTGGGTAATTTATAAAGAAAAAGAGGTTTGATAGACTCACAGTTTCACATGGCTAGGGAGGCCTCACGATCATAGCAGAAGGCGAAAGGAATGGCTTACATGTCTTACATGGTGGCAGACAAGAGAGAATTGAGATCAAAGCAAAAAGGGAAAACTCCAATAAAACCATCACATCTCGTAAGACTCACTCACTACCATGATAGCAGTATTGGGAAAACCACACCCATAATTCACTTATATCCCACTTGGTCCCTCCCACAACATGGGGAATTATGGGAACTACAATTCAAGATGAGATTTGGGTGGGGACACAGCCAAACCATGTCAGTAATAGTGCCATGAATAAATGGAAAAATGAATAGCAGCCTAAATTTAAGCAGTAGGTCCTCAGACAGGGCTGGAGTATTAAATTTTTATTCTCAAGTAGGCTAATAATGTGCTGTCTTTCAAAGTGACTTTCTTTTCATCTAGAAAAACAAACTTTTTTTAAATGAAAGTTATTATTGAAAAATATATGCTTTTTTTAGATTCAAATTAATGTGATTTTCCAAACCAGGCAGCTTCTTTGGAAACACAGCTAACTACTGTTTAAAAATAAGAAAATCAGATGAACCACCTTACTGGTGTGCAAGTTTTCATATTTAGGCAACCTGCTCAAATTCAGGGGACTTTCTCTTACCTACTGTTACATTTGGTTGGCTACATACACTCTGGACTGTGCAGTTTACAGGCTTACATTTCAACAAAAATACAAAAGAAACTCAACAAAGATGATCTCTGTATCTGAGAAGCTCAGTCTCATTGGGGAGACAGACAGTAGACAGAATCTATATGGTATTCTTGTTTCCAAGATGTTTATTCAGCCATTCTTGATATGCCATATGTAAAAGTCCCCCTGTTTAACTAGCTTATAACCTTGGGCAAATTGCTTCGTTTCTTTGTGCTTCATTTTTGTTATCTCAATAAATGCAATTAGATCTGCTTTTCATGTTTGGTTATGAGAATTGAATGAATGTAAAGCACCTGGCATCGTGCTTGGCACAGAGTGGACTCATAATAGTGAGTAGTGCTGATGACTCATGGATATTCTTCCTGCTCAGATATCCGGATACAGAAGAATAAATACCCAAGTGGGAATTTTATAGCCTGACATCTCACTCTACAGTATGTTCAAGTTTAGAGAAGCCTTTCTAGTTTAGAGAATTTTATTCATATTAATCTGTTTTAAAAGTACTGATTAAAATATTACTTGAAAAACTATTTTCTAAAGCTTTCTTTTGAAAAATTCTTATATCTTTTTTTTTTTTTGAGACAGAGTCTCGCTCTGTCGCCCAGGCTGGAGTGCAGTGGCACGATCTTGGCTCATTGCAAGCTCCGCCTCCCAGGTTCACACCATTCTCCTTCCTCAGCCTCCCGAGTAGCTGGGACTACAGGTGCCCACCACTGTGCCTGGCTATTTTTTGTATTTTTAGTAGAGACAGAGTTTCACCATGTTAGCCAGGATGGTCTCCATCTCCTGACCTCATGATCCGCCCACCTCAGCCTCTCAAAGTGCTGGGATTACAGGCGTGAGCCACCGCACCCGGCCTACATAGATATCTTTAATCTCATTTGGCTTCCCATTCCTTTTGACTAAAGAGATATGCAAGAATATTTTTTAGTATCACTCTCACTTCACAGGTGAAGTATCATCAGGCCACAGATACCATAATGAGATGACCAGTTGAGTTTGTTTGGTTTCCAGTTCCTATTCCAAAGCGTGGAATATGCCACTGGATACTTCAATTTTAATTTTTTTTTTTTTTTTGAAATGGAATCTTGCTCTGTCACCTAGGCTAGAGAGCAGTGGCACAATCTCGGCTCACTGCAAACTCCACCTCCTGGGTTCAAGCAATTCTCCTGTCTCAGCCTCCAGAGGAGCTGGGATTACAGGCGTATGCCACGATGCCCAGCTTATTTTTGTATTTTTACTAGAGATGGCGTTTCACCATCTTGGCCAGGCTAGACTGGAACTCCTGACCTCATGATAAACCAGCCTTGGCCTCCCAAAGTGCTGGAATTACAGGCGTGAGCCACTGCACCCAGCTCAGACACTTTAAAATTTTAAGGCAAGAAGTTGAAGCACACATAAAGAAAAACAATCTGTTTATTAAACTACAGAAATACATTATGTTTATCATTGTTAATGTATTGTGTGTAAGCAAAGTAGATAAAGAAAATCAGAGACATTTTAAAATCCCTCTTTTAGGCCCCAAAGTTCTGAATTATTTTTCTGTAGCAGACCACAGACAGTGGGGTAACTGCTTTGTTTTCATGTATCCACTTCCAGTATATAAATTCAAGAAAACAAATCTCAGGAAATAGGTGAGTGTAGTAAAACTAAACCTCATAGTAATAGTAATAACTGCAATTCAAATTCCCAGTAGAAAGGCTCAAAGTTAAGTGGTTCGCTTGTAGTTTTTGTGAGTCATAAAATATATTGTTCCCTAGGGAGTGGTGAAAGAGAGTTTATCAATACTTATCAGAACCCAGAAGGATGCCATGCGTTGCATGTGGGTATGTAGGAGACAGCTGCTACAGACTGAAAAGTGGATTATGGCTTTATAGCTCAGGCAGTCTTACTATGTAGCAACTAGTGTGTTGATCACTGCTTTTATTCTATTTTATTTTATTTATTTTTTGAGACAGAGTTTCACTTTGTTGCCCAGGCTGGACTGCAGTGGCACTGTCTCAGCTCACTGCAACCTCTGCCTCCGGGGTTCAAGCAATCCTCGTGCCTCAGCCTCCTGTGCAGCTGGGATTACAGGCGCCCACCACCATGCCCGGCTGATTTTGTTTGTATTTTAGAAGAGTCAAGATTTCACCATATTGCCCAGGCTGGTCTCGAACTCCTGAGCTCAAGCCATCTGCCCATCTTGGCCTCCCAAAGTGCTAGGATTGTAGGTGTGAGCCACCGCTCCTGGCCCACTGCTTTAATTTTAAACGAATGTGTAAACAAAGGATTCCTGGACATCCCCCAGTTTATCTCATGCTAGAAAAGACAGCATGAAACACCAAGTTAGAATGTTATTAACTCTGAAAAATTCTCTTTAGGTCCCATGTGTAAAATATCATCTTAAAAAACAAATTGGCCAGTTGTGGTGGTTTACATCTGTAATCTCAGCACTTTGGGAGGCAAAGCCAAGAAGATCGCTTGAGACCAGCCTGGGAAACATAGCAAGACCCTATCTCTACAGAAAAATTTAAAAAGTAGCTGGGCATGGTGGCATGTAGCTGTGGTCCTAGCTGCTTAGGAAGCTGAGGCAGCAGGATCACTTGAGTCCAGGAGGCTGAGGCTGCAGTGAGTCATCATTATGTCACCGTACTCCAGCCTGGCTGACAGAGCGAGACTCTGTCTCAAAAAAGAAGGAATCTAAGATCATGAACTTCACTATGCTTACCTGTTAAAAGGTCAAGATGAGACTTCATTTAATTCCAGGGAGATGTAAATGGAATTAATCTCAGTGATAAGTCTTGTGAAGTTCTGGTGTGATCAGATTAGACATTTAAAGCTTTTAGGGAGAGAAAAGTGTAGTCAGTCTGAATCTCACTCATAATTGTGAAAATAAAATCCAAACTCAGTTTTAAAATCCATATAATTTCTATGCATTCTTCAAAGGCTCGTTGTGAGATTATTACTTTTATTAATAATTCAGTGTTTTTTAGTAAACGAATCAAGTTTTGCTATCATACAAAGTTATTTACTGTAGAACTTTATTATTCCCAGGCTATTTGGGACAGAAATTGTATATTAAAAGCTTGTTAGTGGTGAAAACACATGCCATTTGTCTAGGAATAGGTATTCCTCAGGTTTTCGATTATAAAAGTAGTACATAATAATTAGGAGCACATACACTTGAGCCAGACAACCTGGCTTCAGAACTGTTTAGCCACTAACTAGATGTGTCCTAAGTGCCCACCTCTTGTTGTGAAGCTTATGTGAGGTAATACTTGCAAAGTTCTTAGTGCCTGGTCCTTAGTATGTGATATATAATCCTTTGCTCTTATTATTTGCACTTCTCTTAAAAGGAAGAAAAATCACCTAAGGTCACACTAACCAAAGATGACATGTCTAATGAGAGCTAGGACAAGCTGAGCAAGATTTATCTCTCAGCATTATCCTTGACGATACTGCCACTGAAAATTCCAACTATGTTTTATACAATGAATTTTCAGAGGTCTTGTCTTAAACATGCTTGAAGCGTAATGATTACCTATAGATATCATCTAGGAGCATTGCTAAAAACAATTGATATATGTTATTCCTAATACATCTCCCTTATATTTACTTACCACATATTTTCAGATATAAATAATACATGGCCAATACTTTAAATTAGCTTACAATTATCAAGAGTTTAAGACATGTACTTCAAAAAAGAAGAAAAAGGAACAGAGGAGGGAATAAAAGAGCAATAAGTAAAGTGAGTTGATGATGAAACTACCTACCTCCAAGTTCCAACTGCATTCGGGTGTTTAAAACTGTAAAGTGTGTTAACTTAAACCACACAATTGTACTGCATCAGACACAGTCATTGATGATGACATGCCTGAACTGACTGTCTAAGACCAATATGTGACCAAGAATCCATTCCTTGGTAATATATGCATCTTTTCTTTGCAGTTTTAAAGAGAAAATGGGGACCTCATTATTAATATTTATCAAGGTTGATGTTGATAGGACAGCCAAATAAAACTACTTGGAAAGTTGTGTGTAACCTCAAAGTAAAAAGGAACTGGCTTCTACTCTATGTCTGCCTTTATTTTAATGTTTTACTTTAAAACTTTTAGTAACTTGAACAAGATATGCCCCCAAAGAAGTTATTACATTTCTGCCAGCCTTTAACATTATCCTACAATTAATATTTAAAACAAAGCTAAATTAAATTCTTTCATCAAGAAGATTCAGAAATAGGGTTGAATTATTTGTATCATGATGATCGTGGTTGGGTGGGGGGGGCCGATATGATAGTGATGGTGATACTAATATCTAACATTCATTTTCGCTATGCTGAGTATCTTTCAGTCATTTTACATAGTCCTCAAATTAACTATGGAAGGCAGAAATATTTATTAGCATTTACTGAAGAGAAAACTGAAATATATTAGTAATAAAGTAACTTATCTAAATCAAACACTTCATAAATGCAGGACCAGGATTCAAATCCAGGATTATCTGACTACAGAGTCTATATGCTTAACCATTAGCTGATGTTGCTACTTGGCATACCCTCTTAGGAGAGAGTCATATTTAAAACCACTAATGGATGGTGTGCAACTTTACTTAGAAAATAATTTTCTGGTCTATTTTTTTCTCTGCCAATTGTATAGATGTTAAGTGTTAGGATAATTAAAAGTGTAAAAGGCAAAAATATTGATTGACATATCTAACATTTAATTTTATAAAGTTGTTATCTGAGACAGGCTATCAAAGATTCCTGCACACGTGGACTCTTCTAACCACTTAAACAGAAAGAATGTCAAATGTTTTCACATTTCTGCAGAACGATTTCTCTTGTTCTCAAATCAAAAAAACATTTTATTATCTGTCAGCATACAATGGAATATGATTAGACTCCAGTGGTGAAAGCCATGCAGAAATATGTTAATGCATTTTTCTATCATTCCCTAGACTTTGCCATTTTACAAATTTAAATATCAGTGCCCAGAAGTTTAATCAGTCATCTTGCATACAGAGTATTAAGTATTCACATTTAGTAATAATCTATCACATGCTCCCATGTTTCCATGTTGAAGCCTTTTTCAGTCTCTCTAGTATCCCAGCATGTTAGATCTGTAATCATCACCATTAATTTTTTGATCCCAACTTCCGTTATGCCATATTTTTCCTGTATAGCGAAAGGTAAGTATGTTCTTAACACTGCACTGTGTATTGGTCCTATTTCTTCTTTGGTCCTGTTTCATTGGTCTGGTTTGCTTTTTTGCCTGCTGTCACACCAGTGTTAGATATGCAACTACACTTTAAAAACCATGTAACACATATTTACTAATTGCATTCAACTTCATCTTATTTGTTAATTCTCATTTTCCATTTAACTTTCTTCATCTTTTTGTCTTTATTCACTCATCAATTTCTATAAGCCCTTCCAAGGTTTTTAGAAGGTGACAGTAATAATTGTTAGACCTGGCCCTTGAAAATTATAGAAAAGAATCTAGAGAGCCATTGTCATTGCAGTATTTCCTAGATATCACTATGTTAAGCATTTTATTTCATCTGTTATTCCCGTGTCTCCCCTGAGCATAGATATCTTCTTCACAGTAATATCAGTTGATGAAAATGCACAGAAAGTAAGAGGGTATTATTAACCAATTTCAAAAAGTACTGAGATCCCACCAAGTTGGTTCTCCTTGCATTTGTGTGTATGTTTGATTCTGATAAGTCATAATATACAGTTTTTTTAAGAGCAGAAGCCAGGAGTTGCCTAAGATCAGTGTGTTAGAGTGTTTTTAACACCGGCCTAGGTTCCTTGTCTTTTCAGTACAATTTGAAGTAATAGTGTCTTGGTAAATGGAACTTTTATGGCAGTTAAAAGCAAATGTATAAATTATCCTTTGGAATTGCTACATGTTGAGAGAATGTGGCTGGATGATGATGAAATGCAGTTATTTCTACTTCTCATCATAAAAGAACAAACTTACTTTGTATTCAGTTCCTGAGAAGCTGAAATCAATCACATCTCCTTGAAAATACCTATTTTTGAAAAAAATTCAACTACTGGTCTTTATCTTCAGTAGTGTTAGATTGCCGTCTCTTTTCCCAAGGAGTGCTTATTAAAGTTTGTATTTTAACTGCCTTGCTGTAAGGAAAAGAAAAGGGAAGAATCAGCCAACTTTTTGTTTCCGTTGTAGTGTGGAGACAATCAATGATGGAAACTTCCACATTGTGGAACTACTCGCCCTGGATCAGAGTCTCTCTTTGTCCGTGGATGGTGGGAGCCCCAAAATCATCACCAACTTGTCAAAGCAGTCCACTCTGAATTTTGACTCTCCACTCTACGTAGGAGGTAAGCGGTTTTCCAAGTTCTGTTGGTCCTCAAACCCTGTGATTCTCATCTTGGATGAATTCTGAAGTTTATTAATGCCTAGCGCATCAGTATTTGTCATTGACCAATAGTGATCAATCCTTGAAAGATGGATGGCAAAGACAGAACAGAAAGATCTCTAGGTGGGTATTCAGGGATCATTTTATAATCTCATCTCTGGTTCTAAGTAAACGTGTCATCTGGATAGAGAAGGACATTAATTAATATTTCTTTTGTATCAGTCACATGCTGGGTGATTTATACATTATATAATTGAATCTTATATTTGATCTGGTCTATGGAAAAGAAAGTTGGTTAGAGGTTAAATCATACAATCAAGAAAATGATAAAACAAGTTAAATGCAAACTGGGGAGTAGATGAGCCCACCCCAGCTCCCTTAAGGAGGCAGACCCTATCAGCTCAGTCAAATGTTGCCGTGCTGGAGCTTCTAGTTGCTAATTCGTGTGGATGATAGGATAAGTATCACTGTAATCCAGTGACTGAATGAATGAATGAACAAATTAAATGTACAAATTGTATTGGAATAACAAGAAATAGTTCTGTTCCACCAAGACCTTAAGGTGAATGAACAGGAGACAGGGTTGTAAAGGTAGGTTAGGACTTGCAATCATAGAGTGAAGACCCTGGGCTTTATTTTTAAGTGTAAAGAAGGCAGATCAGTGAATAAATGAGGGACAGAAATATAAGCAAAGTTCTGTAGGAGCCCATCGGAGAGGACCCGCAGAGGAGGGAGCTCCCGTTCTTGCCTCTATTTGGAGGAACAAAAATAAACTGGAGGCATAGAATTTCAAAATTCTGGTAAAGGAGCAAGAAAGCAGTCAATGCTGAATTGAGAAACATTGGATTAAATTACATTGAATTTATTTGAACTGACTGATAAAACTAACTTACAGATGAATAAGTCAAAGCTTTGAACAGGTTAGTGTACAGTTTCATCACCATGACAGATATTTTCATGAGTTTCACATCATTTTCTGAAAAATAATAACCTATGCTACACCATTATCTCAACCACTCAGAGCCTTCTTTTTAGTGCCTCTAAGTCTAGGGCATTTCTGTTTTAATAATTTCAGTAGTAGACAATCTTAACACTTTGACAGAGTTGGATTGTTTTAGAAACAGTTCGAAGTCTTTGGTTCAATTCTGTAAATATTTATTGAGTACTTAACCACATACTAGGAACTAAGTAAATGGATACATAAAGGATACAAAGTTGAAGAAGCAAAGTCCATTCTACTCCCTAAAAAGTCAGGAATGCAGAGGCATCTTCAAGTAACTATGATGCATTATCAATAAAGTATTGCATAGTGAGTCTACTCAGCGAGTTGACTGGTCTAATTGCTTCACGGCGGAGACTCTCATTACAAAGCAAGTCGTCCATTCTTGCCAGCATTCCAGTTAACAGGGTTGCTTTTAGGTGGGTGAAGCCAAGTCACAAGTGTACCTTTGATTTGAGACAAAATAAATTATATTTATTGAGTCCATGCTATGTGCCCAGCACAGTGCTCATTTTATAGCCTTAATCTGCAGAGACCTTAGGAATTAGGTATGATTTTCTCTGTTTTGTATTCCCTGAAGAGCAATCCCAAGGATTTTATATAACTTGGCCAAGTTCACAAAGCTATTATGCAGTAGACACCTCATTTAAGTCCAGGTCCGCCTGACTCCAGAGCCACCTGCATTGCCATTCACTTCTTAACATAAAGCAGAAAGGGAGCATATCTAAGTGTTGTGGCCTTTTGTTGTTTATTTATGGACTTTTCATTCACTTGGTTTTATTATGCTTTCATTAGAATCCACTTCATTAAACCTTTCAAAGCCCCTTTAGAATGGAGTACAAAACAAATTTTAAAAATAAAGGGGGCTGGACATGGTGGCTCACACCCATAGTCTCAGCACTTTGGGAGGCTGAGGAGGGAGGATCACATGAGCCCGGGAGGCTGAGACTGCAGTGAGCCATGACTGCACCATTGCAGTACAGCCTGGGAAACAGAGTCAGACACTATCTCAAGATAAAAAAGAAAATACAGGATGAGACTGTTTAAGTCAGAACATTCCTCCTTCCCCAGTCCCCAGCCCAGAAAAAAAAAAAAGAGGAAAAAAAGTTTTAAACTCCAAAATGAGAAGTATTTATCCTTCTGAAGGTCGAGGGCCTGGAAGAATTCAAACAGCACCTCTGTGCACCCAGGCCTCAAGGAAACCACTTTCATCCCAGTCCCACTGCCAGAGATCACCATGGGTCCGCTTTCTCCCCGCTTAGAGTGCATTCTCAAGGGTGACTCAGATTTTCAAAGCACAAGGAACCTGTAAGACCACAGCCTTGAATGCTGTATGGCAAAGGCATGAGAAGCAGAGGGAGAAAAGGAGAGCGAGGTAACTAGGTGTCCTTTCAAAGTGGTGACTACAGCCGGGCGTGGTGGCTCACACCCGTAATCCCAGCACTTTGGGGCCGAGACAGGCGGATCACGAGGTCAGCAGATCGAGGCCATTCTGGTTAACACGGCGAAACCTCGTCTCTACTAAAAATACAAAAAATTAGCCAGGTGTGGTGGCAGGCGCCTGTAGTCCCAGCTACTCGGGAGGCTGAGGCAGGAGAATGACATGAACCTGGTAGGTGGAGCTTGCAGTGAGCTGAGATCGCGCCACCGCACTCCAGCCTGGGCTACAATGGGAGACTCCATCTCAAAAAAAAAAAAAATATATATATATATATATAAAGTGACTACAATGAGATACCATCTCACACCAGTGAGAATGGCTATTATTAAAAAGTCAAAAAATAACAACTGCTGGCAAGGTTGTGGAGAAAAAGGAACACTTATACCACTGTTGGTGGAAATGTAAATTAATTCAGCCATTGTGGAAAACAGTGTGGCGATTCCTCAAAGGCCTAAAAATAGAGCTACCATTCAACCCAGCAATCCCACGACTGAGCATATAGCCAAAGGAATCTCGATCATTCTATCATAAAGACACAGGCATGCATATATTCATTGCAGCACTATTCACAATGGTAAAGACATAGAATCAACCTAAATGCCCATCAATTCTAGACTGGATAAAGAAAATGTGGTATATATACACCATGAAATACCATGCAGCCACAAAAAAGAATTGAGCTGATGCCCTTGGCAGGAACATGGATGGAGCTGGAGGCCATTATCGATAACAAACTAACAGGAACAGAAAAACACATACCGCATGTTCTCACTTATAAGTGGGAGCCAAATGATGAGAACACATGGACACAGAGAGGGGAGCAACACACACTGGGGCCTCTTAGAGGGCGGAGGGTGGGAGGAGGGAGAGGATCAGGAAAAATCACTAATGGACATTAAGCTTAATTCCTGGGTGCTGAAATAGTCTGTACAACAAACCCCTCGTGACATGGGTTTACCCAGTTTGTTATACGGTAACACATATACACTGTTGATGGGAGTGTAACCCTCATATACCCCTGAACTTAAGATAAAAGTTAAAAAAAAAAAAAACAAAAAACACGGGTGCTGCCCAAGAAAGACTGCCTGAAGGTGTTGCCTCAGCATATGGGGAGAGGCAGCCCTTTGGTGAGTATATGGAGAGGCAGCTTCATTTACCCTTGGGTTATACCCAGGATATGTGCTTTACTTGACACAATTTTTTTTTTTTTTTTCCTGAGGTGGAGTTTCGCTCTTGTTGCCCAGTCTAGAGCGCAATGGCTCAATTTTGGCTCACTGCAACCTCCACCTCCTGAGTTAAAGTGATTCTCCTGCCTCAGCCTCCCAAGTAGCTGGGATTACAGGCGCCTGCCACCACACCCAGCTAATTTTTTAAATATTTTTAGTAGAGACAGGGTTTCATCATGTTGGGCAGGCTGGTCTCAAACTCCTGACGTCATGTGATCCACCCACCTCGGCCTCCCAAAGTGCTGGGATTACATGAATGAGCCACTGCACTTGGCCGACACAAAATAATTTAATTTTCTTTTTTTTTTTTTTTTTTTTTTTGTCTATAGTCCAACTGAACCCTTATTACCTAATGGGGAAAAAAAATCAAGAAATAAGCCCCATGCATGGAAATCCATGTATATGCGACATATGCCCTCCTTGTCCTGCCATGGGACAGAGGACCTAGGCTTGATACTTGGTCTCTTTATTGCTATTTTGAGGCCTGTAGAAATAAGGCTACAAGCTGTTTGCTGAGTTATCTGTTGGTTGATTGACTGATTGATTGAATGACTTCCAACTAGGTCCATGGCATAGAGGAAAGGCTTAAAAAAATTCATGGATCTGGCTGGGCGTGGTGGTTCATGCCTGTAATCCCACCACTTTGGGAGGCCGAGGCGGGTGGATCACCTGAGGTCAGGAGTTTGAGACCAGCCTGAACAATATGGAGAAACCCTATCTCTACTAGAATTACAAAATTAGCTGGGCATGGTGGCGCATGCCTGTAATCCCAGCTTCTCGGGAGACTGAGGCAGGAGAATCACTTGAACCCAGGAGGCGAGGGTTGCAGTGAGCCGAGATCGTGTCATTGCACTCCAGCCTGGGCAACAAGAGTGAAACTCCATCTCAAAAAAAAAAAAAGATCATGGATCTACTTCTGTTTGTCAGTGAAGACCTAGTTTCCTAGCTAGCATGTGAAAAGATTGACTCAGAATAATTCTTGATTTTATGATAGCCTATTGAAAGTCAAATATATGTATGATGTCTAAACATTTTCATTTACAGATTACTTTAGTCAAAGCTGGGCTTTTTCTAATTGTTAACTTTGGAACAAAACGGAACAGATTTACTAATTGTTCTCTGTGCTGTGGCACTTTGCCAATCTGTATTTATTCTTGACATGTGCACATATGCGTGTTGTGCCTATATCAAAATGAGCTATTAAAAATAGTTTTGGAAGAAGTTCATTTTTAACCACTCAATAAAGGACCATAAATGTGTGGTCATTAAAGTCCTTATGATGGATGGATGTGGTTAAATTAGAAAAACTGACCCCAGGGCAAGGAATTTTCTGTCACCAGTCCTCTCCTGGAAATGGTAAGTTTCATCCTTTTGGCCCTGCTCTAGAAAGCAACCCACAGCAAGAGGGACATGACTAGACACCTGTACTCACAGAACTTCACAGCCAAGAGACTTCATTCAGTACCTGTCAGAGTGTAACCATGGACTACCTGAATCACCTGAGCTGCATGTAGATATTTAGATTTCTGCACCTTTCCTGTTCCAACAGCATCAGAACCTCAGAAGGGGGAGAGAGTGGAGCCTGCAAAACTGCCTTTGAGCATGCACTGCTGTTGGTTCTTACGTATGACAAACTTAGGACAGCTTCTCTGGTCCATATGCTCATGATATATAGATGACAATGCTAAGCCCCAGAGAGAAGAAACAACTGCAAGTGCACACAGAACCAGAAATCCTTACCCTCTACCCTAGTGGTTTCATACAGCTAGCTCTCTGACTTTGGTGGCTGCTTTGAATGCCAATGGATGAGTCATTTCCTATGAATGGGAAAGGAGAAGGTGGCATAAGTTCGGACCCACAGTGTGCTACAGTTCTTGGTCTTTATATCCAACAAACCCCCTAAAGAGTGAGAAACTGGGTCTTCCTCAGCCTAGAACTTCCAGCCAGTAGTCCAGAGTTTAGGCACAGCTAAAGCATAACTGGGGGGTTGTGGGGAGGTGGTAGTGGCGTTGCCAGCACTCTGAAAGCCTCCAACACCCTCCCCGCTTCCCTGGATGGGTGCCTCCTGCAGGATGCCTTCCAGGGACTAAGGGTCTGGCTTAGGCCATGGGAAGATTCTTCCGTTTTGCCAAAATGAGTGTTACCAGATGACTGTCGCTAGTGGAATGTATATATACAAAGATTGCAAATACTCTGTTTTTGAAGGGATTTCTTTTTTATTTCTGATTTCTTGGACTATGAAGTCTTCACTCTCAATTAGCAAGAAAGAAAAAATGATGTGAATGAGGTGCTGTCCTGAAAAGAATCAGGAGTGAGTTTATGGCATTGACATCGTTGACCAAGCTCAGGGACGCTGCCAGGAGCGAGCTGGATTCGTTGCCAACTTAGAATGTGGCAGGGCTGGGGTGAATGGTCACTGTGAACCCCAGTTCTCAGCCCCTGAGACCTGGTGGACCTACCCCTGATTCCAGAGATAGAGGAGGTTCTTCTCATCAGCCTAACTCTAACCTAAACTCGCTGGGTCACCTTGAGCATGTCGCCAGGGCTTTCTGAGCCCTAGCCCCTTGTCTTTAAGATAAGGGATAGAATTAGAGCACTACAAACTGAGCTTTATGGAGCTCCAGACTTCCAGGAGTGTGTGCCTGGAGGTGGGGGGTGGAGGACAAACGGAGAGGGAGCATTCCCTTCCCCCAATCTTGCCTTTAAGGACAGTAGCTCTGCCTCTACGTTTTATACATTTGTGTACATGTAAAGTTTTCTTTGAAGCAAATTTTAAAAGTTAAAGATTAACCACCAGTGAACTAGGTATTTTGTTCTAGTTGTGGATTAGAATTCCCTGGAGCGTCTTCCAATACAGAACAAAAAAAAACACACATCTCTTCTCCACTTCACTTCCCTACCACCCTGTCCAAATATCCTGCCGTAATAGGTTGGCAGTGAGATCCTAAGCATCAGTATTTCTGGGTAGCAAATGGCTGAGAAATCCCCAGAGAGCCTGACCTCTGACCCGGTGTTCCTCCCCAGGCATGCCAGGGAAGAGCAACGTGGCATCTCTGCGCCAGGCCCCTGGGCAGAACGGAACCAGCTTCCACGGCTGCATCCGGAACCTTTACATCAACAGTGAGCTGCAGGACTTCCAGAAGGTGCCGATGCAAACAGGCATTTTGCCTGGCTGTGAGCCATGCCACAAGAAGGTATGTGCCCATGGCACATGCCAGCCCAGCAGCCAGGCAGGCTTCACCTGCGAGTGCCAGGAAGGATGGATGGGGCCCCTCTGTGACCAACGGACCAATGACCCTTGCCTTGGAAATAAGTAAGTTCCTGCTGCTTGGTAGTTGAGCACACACCTGAAAGCCTCAAAGCCAAACCCAAGGAAGGAAGGAAGGAAAGAAAGAGGGGAGGGGAGAGGAGGGGAGGGGAGGGGAGGGGAGGGGAGGGGAAGGGAGGGGAGGGGAGGGGAAGGGAGGGGAGGGGAGGGAAGGTTCATTAGGCATTAGCACTCTGTCCCTCATATTTTCTCAGTCATCCTCCATTCTTACATCACCTCCGTTCATTCTTACCTCCTCTGCTGAATGCATTCCCACTCCTGTGTTCCTCCTCCCTGTAGATGTGTACATGGCACCTGCTTGCCCATCAATGCATTCTCCTACAGCTGTAAGTGCTTGGAGGGCCATGGAGGCGTCCTCTGTGATGAAGAGGAAGATCTGTTTAACCCATGCCAGGCGATCAAGTGCAAGCATGGGAAGTGCAGGCTTTCAGGCCTAGGGCAGCCCTACTGTGAATGCAGCAGCGGATACACGGGGGACAGCTGCGATCGAGGTAAGCCAGCCCCACCGGGTACCTCACTCATAGCAAAGCAAGAAGGATACCCCGTCTTTGAAAAGAGAGAGAGAAAAGGTGGGGAAAAAAAAAAAAAAGGAGCAACAGAGAGGGGAGTGATAGGAGAGATAGGAGTGATAGGAGAGAATACCAGGTCTTCGCACTACTTGCAGTTGCTGCTATTGATTTATTTTCAAGTATTATGAAAGCACCAGATGTGAAATGGCCTTAAACCTCCACCACAAGATTGTACGCAGCCTTCAGATGCTTCTCACAAGTTGATTTGCTGTAAAAGAAATACTCCTTTTTACCTGAAGCACATTTACTTTACTCCTGTCTTACCTTTACCGACTGTTCTCATCCATATATATTATTAATCTTCTGGCACACAGAAGATGGTCCTCCTAATTCTGCTCTAGTTTTAGTACAAAATGACCTTTGACCTTAGAATCGACTGATTTATCACAGCAAATCATGTGGGTGAGAGGAACGGAAACAGGCTGACTTCTTAGTTCACCTTCCTCCTCCTCCTTTGTCTGCGTGATCAGAGCTCGCCTGGTCTCCAGCTGGCACGGATTTTGTTTTGTGTGTCAGAGGGACGAGACAAGAAGAACATGCCCGTGGAAGCTTTTAGCAAATGTCTCTTTTTCGAACTACGTACTTCATACTGGGGTAATTTATGAAGTTAGTGGAATGTTACTTGTATTAAGTAACAGATTGGATAATATTAAACTCCAGGTCTAATAAATAAAATCGCATACTCTCTGAAACTACTCCCTGTGGTAAACAAAACCAGCTGTTAGTAGTGTAAAAACAGAAAATGTGTATTTTTTTTTCCTTTTTTGCAATGAAAGAAAAGATTTAGGGATCCAATTTTCTTGTCACTGCAATAGCATTGTATTTATACTCTACATATATAGCTTTCACTTGGCTGAAAATAAAGACCAAAAAGAAGTATTTTTCAAAGAATAGGAAGCCGTGCCACCAGCTAATAATATGTAAAGCAGGTTACAAAGTGGAAGCAAAGGCTTCTGAATTAAGTTGTGGATTCACAGTCACTCTGCATGACTTACAGTGACTGTTCTTAAAATGCTTGTGCTTTTTGTTCTTTTCCAGAAATCTCTTGTCGAGGGGAACGGATAAGAGATTATTACCAAAAGCAGCAGGGCTATGCTGCTTGCCAGACAACCAAGAAGGTGTCCCGATTAGAGTGCAGAGGTGGGTGTGCAGGAGGGCAGTGCTGTGGACCTCTGAGAAGCAAGCGGCGGAAATACTCTTTCGAATGCACTGACGGGTCCTCCTTTGTGGACGAGGTTGAGAAGGTGGTGAAGTGCGGCTGTACGAGGTGTGCGTCCTAAGCACGCTCCCGGCAGCTCTGTCTCTGGAAAAGGTTGTATACTTCTTGACCATGTTGGACTAATTAAGGCTTCATAGTGGAAATATTTGAAATATATTGTAAAATACAGAACAGACTTATTTTTATTATGAGAATAAAGACTTTTTTTCTGCATTTGGAAAAAAAAAAAAAAAAGAAATGCTTGAACTAAAGCTTCCCCTATGCTGGAGAAGTATGAAGAAAGATATACCTGGAGGCATTAGAACAGCGATGGGAACCATTGCAACTCGGGTCCATCTTTGTAACATGCTGAAGACAAGCAGAAGCACATGCACGAGGGGCAGAGGAGCTACTGTGCACTGCTGTGAAATTTTCCAGAGCATAAAACCTGCGTACCCTCCTTCACATCAACTAAGTTCACTAGGACATACCAAGCACATGCGTGTGAATGAGGATGCAAGGCAAGAGAATGGAACTCCAGAATTCACAGATAGAACAAATGGATGAGAAATATTTCGTGCAAAATATAAAGTGTCCTGAGGATCTGGGTTCCATTCACAAGAGGAAATGAAAGTGATAAAATAAATTTTATCTTCCTTTTAAATGTCAGCATGTCAGCAGAAGCAGCACACAAAAGTCTTTACCATTTTCCAGTATTAATTTTTTGTAATATAAATGATAAAGGAGATGATAAAGAACCAATAGATTATTGATAAATAAATTAGTAATAATATGATTTTTTTTGTTTCTATGAGTTCTAAACAGCCCTATACAGTATTCAGTTTCCATGAGAAATATTTATTGTATCAAAGTACATTGTACTTAACATTTTAGGCCATCCTTTTACTGTTCCTTGATGCTTTAATATATATTAATTTATAATTATCCTGATATTTTTGTACATTTTTCAAACTTAAAAAAATCAGGAATTTTTTTTTTTTTTTTTGGCAATAGTACTAACATAGGGTTTTATCTTGGGATAAATATGTGTTGGTCTGTTTGTTGACCTTGACATCTGCTCACTGATGTCACTGACCTACTGGCCTCATTCAGGACACCTGCAGAGAGTGCGCAAAGTCCAAGAGAGGAAAACACAAATCTGTATGTGAGATGGTCATTGTACAGAAAGAAGTGGCCCCTCTGCAACATGTCCTCTCAGAAAAGAAATGGTGTGTAGCAATCAACACTAGAAAGTAGACCTTTTGCAAATTAATATGTCCTTGACCTTTTTTGCCCTTTTCTGGGGGTGGGGTGGGGATAAAAAGACTGTCATGTCAAGAACTGTGATTTTTTTTCCCCCCAAACAATAAAACTCCTTTATTATCTTAATGTTCCCATGTTAACATGTTTGCTGCTAAATTACCATGTAGAATTGATAATGATTTATAGTGGACTGTGCTCTTCCCTCATTAAAATCCCAGGGTGCCCTGTAAAGATGCAGATGTTTCTTCCTGAAAACTTCTTTTTTTTACAAAGAAAATTAGATGTACATGTATAATTCAGTGTGCTTTGTCTTTCTCCAGACTAATATCAGTTACACTGCTGATGTTTGTAAATTAAACAGATATTTACTTCATTAACAGCTTGGTGGTTTTCTTAGAAATTGCACAATAGGCCACTCCTTAAGAATTTATTAATCAAAATGATACAGAAAGAATAAGGAAGAAAACCTATGCCTTTTTGTTGCCAAAAATTGGTGTGAGATTCACATGTTGTTATTTCTGGGGACTGATACTGGAATGGCCACATAAGAGAGATGGATATAAAAATATACAATTTGCTGAAAAAAAGATATTCATTTTTTTTTTCAAAAAAATTGTAAGATGAAATCTAACTAAGATGAAATGTTTTTGTTCTTGTTCTTCTTTGGTTCTCCCTCCCCAACAGAACCAGGGAGAAAACAATAAAAGCCACTCTTAGGCCAGGGTTGGTAACATCAAGGTGTACTATCCAGGACAGAGAAACAACATTGTCTGGGAGGAATAATCCTCATCAACCATAATAAGATGCCTTTGTTTCCATATAAACAAACAAACAAAAAAAACAACCATGCATACACACATGCACATACACACACACTCGGTCTCTCTCACAGACACAGACATCTAAGCATTTATTCATTCTTGTTTAAAATGTCTAAATTTTAATTATAGAAACAACTATATAGCTACTCTAAATTATTCAGTCCCATTGATTGCTTCTTTTTTCCAAGGGGTTTAAATCATTCATTAAATGAAGAAACATCTGTGAAGATGACATGATTTAGATTTGTGTTTATAGACATGTATTATCCATACAGCCACTGTTTTTTGAGTGCTACTTATATGCCAGGTACTATGCTCAGGGTTTTCTATGAAATATCTCATTCATCTATATAAATCCATGAGATTATTGTGCTTCCTGCTTTACACATGCATACAGGGCTCATAAACAGAGGAGCTGGATTCCACCTCAGTCAGGTATTCCAGACCACATTGTCTGTAATTAAGGCAACAGCTTAGTAACTGCTACCTCTACTTGGGGACTTTCAAGCCTTAGAGCCTTATGCCACAGCCCAATAATTTTTCCTCCTTATGTAGGTTTAAGTAATCCAGACTAGAGACTTTACATTTGATGTTTCATTTTTTAAGGAAAACAAAAGTGAAACCTTCATAGCTTCCAGACTGTATTCTTTCTCCTTCCTGCTTATAAAGACAAAAAATAAAATGATGGCTGTCTGGGATATGAGCTGAGTTAGTAAGTTTCTTAGGGGATTGTTTGCCTTGAGATGTGACTACCTCCTGTCCATGCACCCTTTAAAAAAAATCCAATAGTCAAATAATTACTAACAAACAAGATAAATTTAGGGTAATTATTAATATTACAAAAGTTTCCTTACTTAGAAGGTCTTGCCAATAGGATTACTTTAAATAGGAAATTATTCTAGAGCAGATCCAACAGAACTATGCATTAAAACAAAAAAAAATTCATGCATTTTAGAATCAAAGCTACTACATGGAATAATGTGCATTGTAATCTGAAATGATAAAGTAGCTAAACATCTCTAATGTGTTTAATTTAAATTCTCACATGAATGAGGCACCATCAGGAAATGCCATGGGGATCTGACATGTGTTTGATTTAAGATGTGTTCATTGAATAATAACCATCTCAATCATCTTTGGAATTTGTTTTCACTACAGATTTTCTGAAATTATTTCTAAGCAATATAGATGAACCCCTATTTTAAAATTTCTCTGAGAGTTTTCTTTTTTGGGGTGATTTGCTTCGTCAGCAGCAATTCTTTCTGGAGAAATGATCAAAAGATGTTGAAATTGATTCAGTCCTTAAAGACCTCAAGCTTTATGGTGTCATCTACCTCATGGAGTGACCATTATTTCAAAAATAGTGCTCGTAAGAAAGGAAGCTATACAAGGATAGGAAGCTTCATACAAAGTTTTACATTAAGTATCTAAAGCTATATAAAATACATAAGTTATCTTCATTTTTATTCCTGTGTTTTCAAAAATCAGTTAACAACACATCTATATTTCCTACCTCCTATCATGTGCAAGAAGCTACAGTAAATTTTTGATACACGGTTTCACATGAAACAGACATCACTTCAGCCATTTTAGAGCTTACACTCTATGCAGCTGGGGTTGAAGTTGAAGTAGGTAATAGATATTATACAAATGGTCACACTAATACATAATTCCAGATTGTGATAAGCATCTGAAGGAAGTTATGTGATATTAGAAGAAAGAACGACAGAAGAATCCAATCAAACAAGTGTAAGGAGGTTCGGGAATGCCTCTGTGAGGAAGTGACATTAAACCGAGTCATGAAGGACCAAACAGAGTCTAGGATGCAGGCAGATGGAAGCTTGTGTGGGAATAGGGATGGGAGTTCATGTGGAGAGAGCAGCCCATATCTAGGCCGGAGGAGGAAAACAACTCATGTGGTCAAGGAAACAAAAGAATTTAGTGTGCCTGGCGTGAGGTATATAATTGCTTTTCACACAACAGTGACCATTTTCAGGATTTCTTAATTCACCATATAGCCCATATTTTTCTTCTGAGCATCTGTTTGCAGTGAGGTCTCAAAACATCAACAAGAAGGGATTTCCATTTTAAAATAGCAGCTATTTGGCTGTGCCTAATGTAGCTCCTGTAAACTTCCAAATGAAATATCTCTGAGGATATAGAAAATATCCTCGAAGTAGCAGTGAAAATTAAGAATAGTAGTGAATATTCATGAGCTGACGGCTGATAAAGCTGGATTGAAAAAAAAAAGCAACCACTGGCCAATTCATGCTTCGAATCTCATGTGCATTTTTCCTGCCCTGTTTATACCAAGATCAGAGACTTGGGAAATGAGTCAACTGGAAACATAGCAGAAAATGCCTGTGCATTATGTGTAAATTAAAATCTGAGTTTTAGTTACATCATGGTGACTGCACTGGGCTGGGAAACCCCAACCTTCTGCCCTCCAACCCACCCTTTGCTCTGTTGAATGAAAACAATGTATTCCTCTAGATTATTTGAAAATATATCTCTAACTCCCACTGTAGGATAAAATCCAAACTCTTTAGTTCGGTATTCCAGATTCCTCACAAAGTGGTCTTCTCAAATCGGCCTTTGGTATGTGCTCTTAGATTAACAAATGCTAGGGAGGGATATTGTAAAGCAAATTCTGTGCTGAATGGCCACCTTGTGGATATGAGATTCATCCACATACAGGTGGTAGTTGAAGGTAAGAAAATGGGTAAGCTAAGTTAGAAACACAACAGAATGAACTTAACCAGAAAACTAACCCCACTTCAGATGATACATGTCTGGAATGAAGTAGTCCCAGAATAGAGAGAGAGAAAGAGGAAGTTTTAATAAAGCAATGAGGTAGTTACTGGCCAGTAGTGGGTAAGGAATGATAGACTGTTCTCTTAATAAGTCTGATAACAAAAGAAGAAGAGAGGATGGCAGCTGGAAAAGTTGATGAGGTCACAGGGTTGTCATTCAATGAATCAATAACTATTGGTTTATCACCTATAGTAACAGCTTGTGAAGAAGTGGGGCAAACACTTGAGGGGATCATCCTGAGATCCAAGCTGGAAGAGCAAGACCAACCTAAGTCATCCCTTACATGAGCTTGTTGATCAGTGGACGTAAAAAGCAGAAGCCAGATATAGTGAGATTGAGGAAACAAGATGCCTGAGAGTAAAAAGTCACAAAATCACCCAGAGTGAAGACAGCAATGTATATGCAAGAATTCTTTATCAAATAGAGTTCTCCATTGCCTTCCTCCTCCTCCCCTCACAAAGGGGATACAGCATTTCAAGGGCTTTGTCTAGAGATATAAAATTCAGCTGAGCAGAGGAATTGCCATCGGCATTGGGAATTAGCTTTGTCATTGTATCAATAAGTGGCCAGCTGAATTTAGATTCAAAAGAGAATCAAAAATTAAAAAGCACACACAAGAACACAGGGAGTGTGAGAAACAGCCACAGAGACCATTGTCTAGAAAATCTGCTATCATTAATCTTACTCTCCCTTCTTGAAGTGGCTAGAATTATTTTCTATTGTTTTTTTTCACATAGATGGTGGCAGAGAGATTAAGTGACTTGCCCAAGGTCACACAATCCAGGTCTCCTGACTCCAACCATAATGCAATATTGATTTCACTGGAATTGAAAGGCAAACTCTATCAACAGCCCCGTGAGATAATGCTGGAGGAGTATTTCTCAAGGAGAGTTATTTTGGTTTTAAAAAATGCCCATGAATAGCACTCACTTTCCCAATAAAAATGCATTTTTAAAATATTTCCCACTTGGTAAAGGAAAATAAATAGTGCTTTTTACTGGAATTTGCTTCCAAAAAAATGAAAGTGAAGGGATGGAATGTACATGGTTGCTTCAGTATTTTTGGTCATTGTTCCGGTCAGATATGCCTTGATTGAGTGGGCTGACCTGGAGCAATTGAATTCCGTTGCTAAGATAGTCACAAGGACAGGACCAAACATGCCCTCGTCCAGTTGTATCAGCTGCAAAGTCACATCCTTGGACTCAATCCAGCTCACAGGGTATTCTTTGTAAGGAAAAAAGAGACAAAGTTTAAAAAAAAAAAAAAACTATAGAGGAATTTCTATTTGAATGAGCGTGTTTGATAATGTCCCTTAACCATAATCTCAGAGGCCTGTGTTATCTCAGAAAGGAGAAAGATGAACATCTTTGAATTGCCTAATCTTGCACTTGCTTGATCCTGCTTGGTCTCTGCTCACAATATTACCATTCAATTACCTCCACCACTTTCAATTACATCTTACTTTCAATTACATCTCTACATTGATTTTTTCTTCCTATTATTTCTGTGTTAGCCACAATTCTCCTCTGATGTTTGTCAACTCCTTTTCGGAGCTCTGAATGAGCAGGAACACATTTCTGAGTGACACACACAATACCCTGTTTGATTGGGAAATAAATCACTTATCATTTGGCAAAAAAAGCACCTGCTGGTCTAACCGTTCAGTAAATGAAGCAGCAATCATTATATCTCTGTTTCTTCATTTAAACTTGTTTTCCTTTTTTCCCTTTTCTTGTAAATGCTTCCATATTTTAGAAAATTGACACACAATTGTACCAATAGAAAAGATGGTCTGAGAATGAAGAAGTACAGGATAGCAATTCACATCCTGCTCTTTCCCAACTGAGTACACCCAGGAGGCAAGAGACCCAGGCAGTGCAACTGAGTCAAACCTAGGGCTGCTCCTCTGGACCCTGACATACATACATACACACACATGCACAGACACACACACATACACATAGGACTATGAAATAATGTAGGAATAAAGGGAAAATTAAGTTACTCAAAGAATTGACTGATTTCCAAATCTAAAAGGGTAATCCTTACAGCTTTGCGTAGTACTCTCATCTCCTTCACTTGAATTCTATTCCTTTTAAAAGCAGAATCTCAGTACACAGAAAATCAGTTTCAGTATGGGACCAGACCAGTGGGTCCATAATGGGAAAAACATCTTTGACCTGAGAACATCGGGGGAGTTACCTTTCCAGGTTCCTTTTCTCACCCCAGCTTAGGTCTTACTTCTTCTACATTACAATGTAATAGAAGTGTGTATCTACCCCATTTCTCAGGAGACACTAGCATGCCCTAGTCAGTCTCCTACGGACACTGTGATATATCTGCTAGAAAAACATCAGGACCAAAGGACTTACCCTGCCAGCTTCTGGGGCCTCTCCCAGTGGACAGTCCTCAGCTCTTGGCCAACTTTGGAATTACCTGGCTGAAGGTAAACATCTTGCCCAACATCACACAACTTTCCTAGGGCAGTCTGATCCACAGATATAAAGATCTGACCCCTCTCCCCAATTTGGGATATTAATGAAGGGCCGTCCCCGTTCACAGGTCCTCGTGGGATCAGCTGAAACGTTCTTTAACACAGCATCACAGCGCAACTTTTCCCTCTGCCCAAGCCTACCTCCTTTCTTTCCATCCACAGGTGGTGACCTTCAGAGCACTCCCTCATAAACCTCATGCACGGAGCATCAGTATCCTAGGGAACACACCTGGAATCCACCTGTCTCTGAGTGACATGGAGAACAGGAGACTGCAGTGAAGAAATGAGCTGTCCCTCTGAGATTCAGAAAGCAGCAAACGTATGCCTCACAGGGAATCTGGGGACTTAATGGTAACATTTCTCAAATAAAGTGTGATGACCAGGTGGTACCCTCCTTGGATGAGACTGTGAGCCCTGAATATCTGAGACAGGTCTCAGTTATTTTAGAAAGTTTATTTTGCGAAAGTTGAGGGCATACCCCTGTGACACAGCCTCAGGAGGTCCTGATGATAAGTGCCCGAGGTGGTCAGAGAACAGCTGGGTTTTATACATTTTAGGGAAACGTGAGACATCAATCAACATACATAATATGAACATTGGTTTAGCCCAGAAAGGCAGGACAACTCAAAGAGGGGAGGGGGCTTCCAGGTCATAGGTAGATAAGAGACAAATGATTGGTTTATTTTGAGTTTCTGATTAGCCTCTGCAAAGGAGACAATCAGATCTGCATTTATCTCAATGCACAGAGGGGTGACTTTGAATAGAATGGGACGCAGGTTTGCCTTTAACAGTTCCCAGCAAGACTTTTCCCTTTAGCTTGGTGATTTGGGGGCCCCAAGGTTTATTGCCCTTTCATATTCCCCGTCCCCCCTTTTCTTTTTAAAAATATTTTGGAGAAAACATTTTAGCAGAAAATGAGTCTCTGGTCTCAGGTTTTGTCTGACTTCTCATGGCTAGGATGGTGTACTCCTAGACAGGTAGGTCCCAAGTTATTAGGAAAGCTCATTTTTAGCAGGCTGTCTCATGTCCTATGAAGAGAAAATATGGGGAGGAAGGCAGAAAAACAACAAACAGAAGAACAATCCTGGAAAAGTGATATAGGCCACATTACACTGAAATCCACACATCAGTAGGCAAGTATGAAAGGGGCTTATATATGTAAATAGGTTGCTGTTATTTTCTTCTGAAGTTTAAGTTGTCCAGCTTCAGTTCACAGAGCTTTAAGAAAGCACAGGTTAGTGTTCAGTGACTCCAAATTAGGAAAATGGGGAGAGAAAAAGAAGGAAAAAATTGAAAACATGATTTTAAAGACTTGTAGTCAAGAAAAATTAGAATTTGGTCCCAACTGTGTAAAATAATAAAAATTGAAAAACATTAGGCAAGACTAGAATCTAATAACAGGTGTACTATAGTTTTTGAAACATAATTTTTCTCTCTCTAAGAATTTCCCATTTTCACTCAAGACAAATCATGGTGGTGAGAGACAGGACTAGCTGGAATTTCCTAGGCCGACTAAGAATCCCTAAGCCTAGTTGGGAAGGTGACCGCATCCACCTTTAAACACGGGGCTTGCAACTTAGCCCACACCCGACCAATCAGAGAGCTCACTAAAATGCTAATTAGGCAAACACAGGAGGTAAAGAAATAGCCAATCATCTATTGCATGAGAGCACAGCAGGAGGGACAAGGATCAGGATATAAACCCAGGCATTCGGCATTCGAGCCAGCAACGGCCACACCCTTTGGGTCCCCTCCCCTTATGTGGGAGCTCTGTTTTCACTCTATTTCACTCTATTAAATCTTGCAACTGCACTCTTCTGGTCCGTGTTTTGTTACGGCTCGAGCTGAGTTTTCGCTCGCCGTCCACCACTGCTGTTCACCACCGTCGCAGACCCGCCGCTGACTTCCATCCCTCCAGATCCTGCAGGGTGTCCGCGGTGCTTCTGACCCAGTGAGGCGCCCACTGCCACTCCCGAACAGGCGAAAGGCTTGCCATTGTTCCTGCATGGCTAAGTGCCTGCGTCCGTGCTAATTGAGCTGAACACTAGTCACTGGGTTCTACCTTCTCTCCCGTGACCCACGGCTTCTAATAGAGCTATAACACTCACCGCATGGCCCAAGATTCCATTCCTTGGAATCTGTGAGGCCAAGAACCCCGGGTCAGAACACGAGACTTGCCACCATCTTGGAAGTGGCCTGCCACCATCTTGAGAGCTCTGGGAGCAGAGACCCCTCCAGTAACATTTTGGCGACCACGAAGGAACCTCCAAAGCGGTGAGTAATATTGGACCACTTTCCCTTGCTATTCTGTCCTATCCTTCCTTAGAAATTGGAGGAAAATACCGGGCACCTGTCGGCCAGTTAAAAACTATTAGCATGGCTGCCGGACTTAAGATTCAGGTGTGAGGCTATCTGGGGAAGAGCTTTCTAACAACCCCCACCCTTTCTGGGTTGGACTGTTGGTCTGCCTGGAGCCAGCTTCCACTTTCAGTTTTCTTTGGGAAGCCGAGGGCCGACTAGAGGCAGAAAGCTGTTGTCCGGAACTCCTGGCAATAGCTGCTTGAGATCACGGCACAGCCAGAAGTCTGTACTCAACAGTCGCCAATGCGTGCGCCCTACCTTTCCTTCTGACCCATACCTCCTGGGTCCTGACCATGATTTTCTTGAAAGTGTAGCCCCAAAATTCTCTTTAATTCTGAATCTACTTCCTCTGATCCCTGCCTGCTAGGTACTAATGGTTCAGACTTTCATTTCCTCTAGCAAGTTGTATCTCCAAAAAGATCTAAGGAATCTCTAGGCTGCATCCTTAGGCTTCTAGGCTATAAACCAGGGAGTCTTATCCCTGGTGTCCCTCCCGATTTAGGTATACAGCTCTCGACATGGGCAGTTATGTGGGACCCGTTCCCCACCACCCTTGCCAGGGCCCCAAGTTTGTAATGGCTGGGGGAGAGAGAGAGACAAAGAGGGAGTCAAGGAGAAAAAGAAAGAAAAAGAAATAGTAAAATGAGTGCCCTATTCCTTTAAAAGCCAGGGTAAATTTAAAACCTGTAATTAATTATTGAAGTTCTTCGTGACCTGTAACACTCCAATACTACAGTGTAAACAAGGGCTTGGTCTGAGAACACTGAGGCCACTGACAACCCAGAGCTTTCCTATCAAAAAATCCCTAACTCAGCAGATTTCCTAACAGAGGATTTAAATCTTAATTATCATAGAAAGGTCCTACCAGACCTAGGAGGAACTCCCTTCAGGACAGGACAATAGACGGTTCCTCCCAGGTGATTGAGAAAAAAACCCAAGGAGTATTCAGTAATTGATACTGAGACTCTTGTGGAAGCAGAGTTAGAAAAATTGCCCCATAATTGGTCTTCTCAAACGTGCGAGCTGTTTGCACTCAGCCAAGCCTTAAAGTACTTACAGAATCAAAAGACTATCTCAATCCTGACTCAAAAGGTTAGCTACACCCTCTCTGAAATGAATTTGCATAAGAACTGTTGTTTATAGAAATGCATCTTGATGGGGCAGCTGGATTGTTATGAAATACTCAGGAGCCCAGTCCAGCTCTAGGACTCACCCCTGAGCGCACAGGCAATATTGGGCACACTGGTAAAGGAACACTAGAATCCAGCAGCCTGGACCCCTTTCTTTGTGATCAAGAGAGGCGGGAAAACAGGTGCAGAACAGCTACATCGGTAAGCGTAACTAATCCGATAAGTAGAGGTCCACGGGTGGTTACGCACCCTGGAAAGGAATAAGCATTAGGACCATAGAGGACACTGTAGGACTAATGCTCATCGGAAAATGACTAGGGGTGCTGGCAAAAATGCCCCTAAGATGTATTCTGGAGAACTGGGACCAATTTGACCCTCAGACGCTAAGAAAGAAACTACTTGTATTCTTCTGCAGTACCGCCTGGCCATGATACCCTCTTTAAGGGGGAGAAACCTGGCCTGCTGAGGGAAGTATAAATTATAACACCACCTTACAGCTAGACCTCTTCTGTAGAAAAAAGGCAAATGGAGTGAAGTGCCATATGTACAAACTTTCTTTTCATTAAGAGACAACTCACAATTATGTAAAAAGTGTGATTTATGCCCTACAAGAAGCCCTCAGAGTCTACCTCCCTACCCCAGCAACCCCCTGACTCCTTCCCCAACTAATAAGGACTTCCCTTCAACCCAAACGGTCCAAAAAGAGATACAGCGGTAAACAATGAACCAAAGAGTGCCGATATTCCCCGATTATGTCCCCTCCAAGCAGTGGGAGGAGAATTTGATCCAGCCAGAGTGCCTGTACCTTTTTCTCTCTCAGACTTAAATCAAATTAAAATAGACCTAGGTAAATTCTCAGATAACCCTGATGGCTATATTGATGTTTTGCAAAGATTAGGATAATCCTTTGATCTGACACGGAGAGATACAACGTTACTTCTAAATCAGACACTAACCCCAAATGGGAGAAGTGCCGCCATAACTGCAGCCCGAGACTTTGGCGATCTCTGGTATCTCAGTCAGGTCAATGATAGGATGACAACAGAGGAAAGAGAACGATTTCCCACAGGCCAGCAGGTAGTTCCCAGTGTAGACCTTCACTGGGACACAGAATCAGAACATGGAGATTGGTGCCGCAGACATGTGCTAACTTGCGTGCTAGAAGGGCTAAGGAATACTGGGAAGAAGCCTATGAATTATTCAATGATGTCCACTATAACACAGGCAAAGGAAGAAAATCCTACTGCCTTTCTGCAGAGACTAAGGGAGGCATTGAGGAAGCATACCTCCCTGTCACCTGACTCTATTGAAGGCCAACTAATCTTAAAGGATAAGTTGATCACTCAGTCAGCTGCAGACATTAGGACAAAACTTCAAAAGTCTGCCTTAGGCCCAGAGCAAAACTTAGAAACCCTATTGAACTTGGCAACCTCAGTTTTTTATAATAGAAATCAGGAGGAGCAGGCAGAACGGGACAAACGGATAAAAAAAGGCCACCGCTTTAGTCATGGCTCTCAGGCAAGCGGACTTCGGAGGCTCTGGAAAAGGGAAAAGCTGGGCAAACTGAATGCCTAAGAGGGCTTGCTTCCAGTGTGGTCTACAAGGACACTTTAGAAAAGATTGTCCAAGTAGAAGTAAGCCGCCCCCTCGTCCATGCCCCTTATGTCAAGGGAATCACTGGAAGGCCCGCTGCCCCAGGGGATGAAGGTCCTCTGAGTCAGAAGCCACTAACCAGATGGCCCAGCAACAGGACTGAAGGTGCCTGGGGCAAGCGCCAGCCCATGCCATCACCCTCACAGAGCCCCGGGTACCTTTGACCATGGAGGGCCAGGAGGTTAACTCTCCTGGACACTGGTGCAGCCTTTTCAGCCTTACTCTCCTGTCCCGGACAACGGTCCTCCAGATCTGTCACTATCCGAGGGGTGCTAGGACAGCCAGTCACTAGATACTTCTCCCAGCCACTAAGTTGTGACTGGGGAACTTTACCCTTTTCACATGCTTTTCTAATTATGCCTGAAAGCCCCACTCCTTTGTTAGGGAGAGATATTCTAGCAAAAGCAGGGGCCATTATACACCTGACCATAGAGAAGGAACACCCGTTTGTTGTCCCCTGCTTGAGGAAGGAATTAATCCTGAAGTCTGGGCAACAGAAGGACAATATGGACGAGCAAAAAATGCCCGTCCTGTTCAAGTTAAACTAAAGGATTCCGCCTCCTTTCCCTACCAAAGGCAGTACCCGCTCAGACCCAAGGCCCAACAAGGACTCCAAAGGATTGTTAAGGAGCTAAAAGCCCAAGGCCTAGTAAAACCATGCAATAGTCCCTGCAATACTCCAATTTTAGGAGTACAGAAACCCAACGGACAGTGGAGGTTAGTGCAAGATCTCAGGATTATGAATGAGGCTGTTGTTCCTCTATACCCAGCTGTGCCTAGCCCTTATACTCTGCTTTCCCAAATACCAGAGGAAGCAGAGTGGTTTACAGTCCTGGACCTTAAGGATGCCTTTTTCTGCATCCCTCTACATTCTGATTCTCAATTCTTGTTTGCCTTTGAAGATCCTTCAAACCCAACGTCTCAACTCACCTGGACTGTTTTACCCCAACGGTTCAGGGATTGCCCCAATTTATTTGGCCAGGCATTAGCCCAAGACTTGAGCCAATTCTCATACCTGGACACTCTTGTCATTCGGTACATGAATGATTTACTTTTAGCTGCCTATTCAGAAACCTTGTGCCATCAAGCCACCCAAGCACTCTTAAATTTCCTTGCTACCTGTGGCTACAAGGTTTCCAAACCAAAGCCTGAGATTTCCAGGCTCAGCTCTGCTCACAGCAGTTTACATACTTAGGAATAAAATTACCCAAAGGCACCAGGGGCCTCAGTGAGGAACGTGTCCAGCCTATACTGGCTTATCCTCATCCCGAAACTCTAAAGCAACTAAGAGGGTTCCTTGGCATAACAGGTTTCTGCCGAACATGGATTCACGGGTACGGTGAAATAGCCAGACCATTATATACACTAATTAAGGAAACTCAGAAAGCCAATACCCATTTAGTAAGATGCACACCTGAAGCAGAAGCAGCTTTCCAGGCTCTAAAGAAGGCCCTAACCCAAGCCCCAGTGTTAAGCTTGCCAAGAGGGCAAGACTTTTCTTTATATGTCACAGAAAAAAACAGGAATAGCTCTAAGAGTCCTTACATAGGTCAGAGGGACGAGCTTGCAACCCATGGCATACCTGAGTAAGGAAACTGATATAGTGGCAAAGGGTTGGCCTCATTGTTTATGGGTAGTGGCGGCAGTAGCAGTCTTAGTATCTAAAGCAGTTAAAATAATACAGGGAAGAGATCTTACTGTGTAGACATCTCATGAGGTGAATGGCACACTCACTGCTAAAGGAGACTTGTGGCTGTCAGACAACTGTTTACTTAAATATCAGGCTCTATTACTTGAAGGGCCAGTGCTGTGACTGCACACTTACTTGTACAGCTCTTAACCAGCCACATTTCTTCCAGCCAATGAAGAAAAGATAGAACATAACTGTCAACAAGTCATTGTTCAAACCTACGCCACTTGAGGGGACCTTTTAGAGGTTCCCTTGACTTATCCCAACCTCAACTTGTACACTGATGGAAGTCCCTTTGTAGAAAAAGGACTTCGAAAAGTGGGGTATGAAGTGGTCAGTGATAATGGAATACTTGAAAGTAATCCCCTCACTCCAGGAACTAGTGCTCAGCTGGCAGAACTAATAACCCTCACTTGGGCACTAGAATTAGGAGAAGGAAAAAGGGTAAATATATATATAGACTCTAAGTATGCTTACCTAGTCCTCCATGCCCATGCAGCAATATGGAGAGAAAGGGAATTCCAAACTTCCAAGGGAACACCTATCAAAGATCAGGAAGCTATTAGGAAATTATTGACTGTACAAAAAACTAAAGAGTTGGCAGTCTTACACTGCCAGGGTCATCAGAAAGGAAAGGAAAGGAAAATAGAAGGGAACTGCCAAGCAGATATTGAAGCCAAAAGAGCCTCAAGGCAGGACCCTCCATTAGAAATGCTTATAGAAGGACTGCTAGTATGAGGTAATCCCCTCTGGGAAACCAAGACCCAGTACTCAGCAGGAGAAATAGAATAGGGAAGACATAATTTTCTCCCCTCAAGATGGCTAGCCACCAAAGAAGGGAAAATACTTTTGCCTGCAGCTAACCAATGGAAATTACTTAAAACCTTTCACCAAACCTTTCACTTAGGCATTGATAGCACCCATCAGATGGCCAAATTATTATTTACTGGACCAGGCCTTTTCTAAATTATCAAGCAGATAGTCGGGGCCTATAAAGTGTTCCAAAGGCCATACATTTCAATCCCTGTATCTTTAATCTCCTTGTTAAGTCTGTCTCTTCCAGGATCAAAGCTGTAAAACTACAAATCGTTCTTCAAATGGAGCCCCAGATGCAGCCCATGAGTAAGATCTACCACAGACCCCTAGACCGGCCTGCTAGCCCATGATCTGATGTTAATGACATCAAAGGCACCCCTCCTGAGGAAATCTCAACTGCATAACCCCTACTACACCCCAATTCAGCAGGAAGTAGTTAGAGTGATCATTGACCAACCTCCCCAACAGCACTTGGGTTTTCTTGTTGAGATGGGGGACTGAGAGACAGGACTAGCTGGAATTTCCTAGGCCAACTAAGAATCCCTAAGCCCAGCTGGGAAGGTGACCGCATCCACCTTTAAACACGGGGCTTGCAACTTAGCCCACACCCGACCAATCAGAGAGCTCACTAAACTGCTAATTAGATAAACACAGGAGGTAAAGAAATAGCCAATCATCTATTGCCTGAGAGCACAGCAGGAGGGACAAGGATCAGGATATACACCTAGGCATTCGAGCCAGCAATGGCAACCCCGTTTGGGTCTCCTCTCCTTATGTGGGAGCTCTATTTTCACTCTGTTTCACTCAAATCTCGCAACTGCACTCTTCTGGTTCATGTTTTGTTATGGCTCGAGCTGAGCTTTCGCTCGCTGTCCACCACTGCTGTTTGCTGCCATCACAGACCCGCCGCTGACCTGTATCCCTCCAGATCCCATAAGGTATCCACTGTGCTCCTGATCCAGCAAGGTGCCCACTGCCACTCCTGATCGAGCTAAAGGCTTGCCATTGTTCCTGCATGGCTAAGTGCCTGGGTTCGTTCTAATTGAGCTGAACACTAGTCACTGGGTTCCACGGTTCACTTCCGTGACCCATGGCTTCTTATAGAGCTATAACACTCACCACGTGGCCCAAGATTCCATTCCTTGGAATCTGTGAAGCCAAGAACCCTGGGTCCGAGAACACGAGGCTTGCCACCGTCTTGGAAGTGGTCCACCGCCATCTTGAGAGCTCTGGGAGCAAGGACTCCCCAGTAACAGTGGGACTAATTTGCTTTATTATACTTGGTTTAATTATTTGTCTACAGTGTAGCAAGAATAATTATTTTTATTATACGGGCTTTTAAATTGGCTTTGATGGAACTTTGTTCCATAGAAAGAATCTCAGATAAGACTTTTTAAAAGCTGAGCTGAGCCATGGGTTTGTACCATCAAATACCTCTGAGTTGGGTGAATTCCTCTTATCTTGAGGTGCCAAGATAAACTTGGGGTTCCTGGGCCTGTCCAAAAGTTACATTCTTTACTTATCACAGGTCAGGAACACTGTAGATAAGGTATGAGGCCAGTTTTCCCAAAGGGGCTTTTATTGGTTCCATAAGTCAAGTTTGATTCCTTAAAGGAAAGCACACCATTCCAGTCAAAGCCTTGGAAATAACCAGCTTGTCCAATTGTGTACTGTTACAAATGAAAACAGATTCTTACTGTTAACAGATTCTTACTCTTAGTAACTGTATTGCTGTAAGTTAAGAATACTCACAAATAGTTTCCAAATTTTGGAGAAATCAGGTAGAGAGAAACTTAGTTTATAGTTTAGATTTGAAACAAAAATTATAACAGTTCTTTCCCAAAACAAACCTTATTTCCCTGTGGACTAGGCTGCCTAAATCCGTAAGATTAGAAATTATGGTAATCTTACTAAATTCAAGATGTAGCTATTTTCATTAAACCATATTAATGTCTTATGTATTTAAAATTACAAAAGCAAGGATTATTCTGTTTTGGACTGGGTTTATAGTTTTATAACATGCCAAATTTTGACACCTTATAGTATTTTGCAGGAATAAATATAAAATTGCTTGATCAATAAATGCAAACAAAAATGTATGCTGGCAATTCTTAAGACATTTCTAATATTACTTTACCAATAATTTAAAGCTAGCTTATTTATTAAATATTTTACTTGTTATATAACCTTGAAAAAGCATTCAACTAGTCTTTTTCCCTGATGTATTTGATTCAAGCACTTTTATTTTCTTAAGCCAATGAATTAGAGCTCTTTTATATAATTTTAGTAGTGAAACATTGTGTACACAACATATAAATACATAGATGTATTAGGTATGTTGATAGAAGTACATCTTATGGATTCAGAAAGGCTCTTGTTTTTCCTTAGACTTCCAAATTCTTGATAACCTGCTTCATTAACCGTAGGCATTTGTCAGCTAAATAGCCTAAACTTGCATATTAAAGGAAACAACTCAGGTGAAAATTAAATAGCAAAATTTACATCATAAGGTACAGAAAGAAAAAGTCTGTTGTGCTGGAGGGAAACTAAAATGAATTTAATTGCTAATTAAACATAAACGTATAGAAATTATAAAGTCCTTTGAAATACACACACACACACACACACACACACACACACACACACACACACAGAGAAAGATCCTATAGCTTTTACTTCAGAACTTTAGGCATGAGATAAATATAAATTCACTGGCTTGCAAAAAACGACCCTGCTAGATCCAAACAGTGGTTTCTATCTTAGTAGACAAATAACAGCAGATATGAAGCAGGCAGAAAAGAAACTAGAGAAAAAGGAAACTTAAGAACTCTACAGTCTTCAGGTCAACCTTAGGGCTCTTTTTCCTTAATGTAAATGTCCACAAAGACCATATTGCTTCCATTTTACATTAAACTCTGGCAAGTACAGGTGCCATAGAACTTAGAGTTCTTGAAAGAGGGTCATTCTCCTTTTCTTTTTTTTTTTTCACCTCATTCTTAGGTTGTGTCCCACATTTTTTTTTTTTTTTTTTTTTTAAAGGAGGAATTGAGCTGTGGCCTAGGGTTTAAGTGTGGTGGACTGATACGTGCTGCTTTTGGGCAGGACTCCTCAGCATGTCAACACTGAGTTGTTTCCACTCGCTTACATGTCTCAGTTTCTCTCTGCAGAGGTCTATAACCTCTGAGAGGGATCAAAATGCTGAGTGATCAGCCCTTATATGCATTTCCTGGATGAGCCATTTTTTAAATTTTCAAGATTTTCCTGTAGGGCCACTGCACATTATTGGAAGTCAAACCCCCAGATAATCCCACCAGGTCCTAAGTCACTCAGGGGTGCCTTTTGTCTGGGAGGAGGAAAATGCCCTTTTTCTTTGGAGCCGAGAAAGCTCAGTCTCTCATTGACCTATGAAAACAACAGTTCAGTTCCTCAAGCAAATGCACACAGACAAGCTGAATCAAGATTAATTTTGGGAGAAAAGGCAATAGAGAGGATCCTTTAGAATGAATCTCTGAACTAGAATTAGGATCCTTAAACAACAACTTCCTAGGAGAAAATAAACAACAGCCAAGACTACTTCCTGTAAACTGTGCTCAGCCACCCCTAACTTTGTAGCTCTTGTCTGCCATTATACACACCAAGGTCAAATCCTGTCACAGTACAAGGTCATCTCTGGTACCCTTGAAGCCAAAGGGGTCCAGTCATGCAACAGAGGAAAACAGAGCTGCCTGTGGCTCCTGAAACTCAACAAAGAAAATAGAACAACCCCAGAGGGGCGAGTGGCACCTTTGTTCTGAACTCTTTAAAGGGGTTCAAGTCATTTGAAGCTTTCTCTAGATTTTTTGGTACTACAGATGGCAAAGGGGGAAGAAAGCATGAGGTGGAAAAAAAGCAAATGAAAGAACATTTATGTTTTTTTTTTTTAAGACAGGAAGCAAACACAGAAACCAAGCACTTGTGTTTTTTTGGTTGTTTTTTCCTCTTTTGCAGCTATGAGGAACTTTATCCAAATTAGAGAGGCTTTGTTACCCATAATTTGGAATTCTCACTCAACTTTGACCAAGTCACGTAGAGTTGGTCAAATCAGGTGGGAGAAAGAACAGAACAAGCAACAAGAAAAACTCCAACAATATTATCATTGAGTGCTCTCATGGTAAGGAGAAATTAAGACCAGCTGGTTGTTAACTTACCTTCAAATGGGTCTCAATCTGAAAACTATTCTCTACCATCCTAGAAACAGGAAAAAAAAACACTCAAAGTCATCTCCTCTGTTGGGAGCGAGCTGAAACTTCATAAAGGAGTTACCTGCCTTCCATCATCATGGAAGCAAGAAATCTTGTCTTCCTTGTTGGAAGCAAGTAAAACTAAAGAAAAAGGAAGTTGTACAGCAAAATTAATGTTAGAGCTCAACTACATTTGGGGAGATCAGGGATTCTCTGGAGGGGATGCTGCCAGACCTCAGCAAATCATCCTATTGGTTTGAGCCATAAAGTTAGCTCATGCTGATACCAAATCTCCAGATAGATTTGTCAAAGCTCAGGGGCACCTGCACTCAGAATCCCTTCATGGTTATTGAAATGTGAACCCCAAATATCTGAGACAGGTCTCAGTTATTTTAGAAATTTTATTTTGCCAAGGTTGAGGACATGCGCCTGTGACACAGCCTCAGGAGGTCCTGACAACATGTGCCCAAGGTGGTCAGAGCACAGCTTGGTTTTGTATTTTAGAGAAACATGAGATATCAACTAACATATGTAATATGAACATTGGTTTGGTCCAGAAAGGTGGGACAGTTTGAAGCGGGAGGGGGTTTCCACACCACAGGTAGATGGGAGACAAATGGGAGGCAATCAGATGTGCATTCATCTCAGTGAACAGAGCGGTGATTTTGAATAGAATGGGAGGCAGGTTTGCCCTAAGCAGTTCCCAGTTTGACTTTTTCCTTTAGCTTAGTGATTTTGGGGATCCAAGGTTTATTTTCCTTTCATAAGACTATCAATTCTGCGTGAGCCCCATGTGGCTAGTGTTCTAGAAACTTCCAGTAAGTTCCTTCACAGCTGTCCTCAAATGCATTCCTCAGCCAGGAGCCCAGCCTGCTGTCTTACAGAACCTGAACCCTATGACTTTCCCTTTCTTTCCCTTTTGTGCTCTTCCTTCAAGGTCCTGCAGTCTCTGCTCTCAGCCTCTCAAACATAAAAAGAGATTATTACCACCTCTGTACTGGAAAACAGAGCTTTATCTTTCCCAAGAGGTCTTGACATTGATACCCTAAAGACCTCCTATGACTCGTGGCCTTCCATTTTTCAAAGACCAAGAAAAAAATTACCCAGTGTCTTAGTCACTTTGGGCTACTATTTAAAAAAAAAAAAACAAAAAACAAAACAAAACAAAAAACATAGACCAGCTTAAACAATAGAAATTTATTCTCACAGGCCTGGAAACTGGAAATTCCAGGGTCAAGGTGCTACCTGATTTGGTTTCTGATCAGGACTGTCCTGACTTACAGGTGGTACCTTCTCACTATGTTCTCACATGGTGCTATAGGGTAAATGTTTATGCCCCCTCAAAGTTTATATGTTGGAATTATAACCCCCAAAATAGAAGGTGGGATGTTTTGGAGGTGATTAGGTCTTGAGAGTGGAGTTCTCATGAATGGGATTATTGCCCTTTTATTTATTTTATTTTTAATTTTTGTGGAGGCAGAGTCTTGCTATGTTGCCCAGGCTGGTCTACAACTCCTGGCCTCAAGCAATCCTCCTACCTTGGCCTCCCAAAGTGCTGGAATTACAGACTTGCCTTCTTTCCACCATGTGAGGTGTAAGAAATTGGCAGTCTTTAACCTGAGAGGCCTCAGTAGAACCATACTATGCTGGTACTCTAATCTCAGACTTCTAGCTTCTAAAATGATAGAAATACATTTCTATTGTTCATAAACCACCCAGTCTATGGCACTTTGTTATAGCAGTCTGAACTGACTAAGACTCATGGTCTCTGCTTGGCACTTACACTTGGATTGGGGGAAAGTTGAGTGGTGGGGAGACATCTGTTCCTCTTATTATAAGGCCAATAATCCCATCAGGAAGGCTCCACCCTCATGACGTAATCTAACTCTAATTGCCTCCTATCCTAAACTCTGATAAGGGACAGACTGCCTCCTCAAGTGGGTCCCTGACCCTCATTTTTCCTGACTGGGAGAAAACTCCCAGTAGGGGCCGACAGACACCTCATACAGGAGAGCTCTCACTGGCATCTGGCCCGTGACCTCTGGGACGAAGCTTCCAGGAGAAGGAACAGGCAGCAACTTTTGCTGTTCTGCAGCTTCTGCTGGTGATACCCATGAAATTTATATTTCATATATAATTTTCATTGTCATGTATCATAAATTAATTATTACTCTTTTGATTTCTTTCAAGCATTTAAGAATATGAAAACCATTCTTAGCTCATAGGCCATATAAAAATAGGCATCAAGCCAAATTTGGCCCACAAGCCATAGTTTACCCACACCTATGCTAGATAATTGAGAGCCAAAATAAATGAGCTATTGTGCTCTGTCCTGGAAGAACAATCACAGTGGAGACTTGGGGATTCCATGAAGTAAATGTCCCATAAAATGGTAAGTACCATAACTGCAACAGGGAGCTATGGAAGACTAGAAAAAATTTTAAAAAAGAAGAAAAATATGCTAGAATGACAATTTAAATAAATAAATAAAAAGAAGGAAGATAATTCAATTCAATGGAAATTTCCTGCCACTGCATCATCTTACTGCTATAGCCCTGGGATACCATGATATCTTGTAAAGGGCTGGTGCTCTGTAAACATTAATTGAATAAATTAATGCTTAATGAATTCATTCATTAATTTAAAAAATCTCAAGAACCCCCCCCTAGGCATTAAATAAGCATAAATGAATACACTGGGATACAAGTCATTAAGTAATTGCTACTTCGAGAAGAGAGACAGATATGTAGGAAATCAGTAATAGCATAGTGTGATAGGTATAAGTAACATAATTATCAGTAGCAGAAAAAAGGGAGTGATATAATCGGTTGGATCAAAGGGAATTAAAAGAGGATTTCTGGTGACATTTAGTCAGGCAGAAATTATGGGAAAAAGAAAATCGAAGTCACTATTCCATTGTGGCACTGAGAAGAAGAGCAGGTCATAGGCAGCTGGGACTGGGATTGACAACTTGGAGAAGACAGCTACCCACTCAAGGCTAACATAAAAGCTCTTCACCTGGGGATGCCAAACACAAAACAGTTGGGCATACCCCAGGCGGTACTTCTAGGGCATTGTTAGCCACATTTCCCAAGCAAAATTAACTGACAAATAAGAGGGCTGTTGGCTTTCTATTGACCTTACCCTCCCTCAAGTTCTTAGCCACACACCTGGCTACTGCTGCCAAGGTGGAGCTTAGAAACTCAGTCTGAAGGAGTTGCAGAATACATTCAGTGCCTTTATAAAAGGGTGGGAAATTAATACAGTGAACATTAACTTCATATCTATCATTTCCAGAAATATTCCAGAAAAAAATATTTTTATTTCAATAGTTTTGGGGAAAGGTGGTTTTTGATTACATGGATAAGTTCTTTCATGATGCTTTCTGATATTTTGGTGGATCATTACCCAAGCAGTATACATTGTACCCAATACGTAGTTTTTTATCCCTCACCCCCACCCCAACCTTCCTCTCTGCCCTGTTCCCAAAGTCCATTATATTATTATTATTATGCCTTTGCATCCTCATATCTTAACTTGCACTTATAATGAGAACATATAATATTTGGTTTTCCATTCCTGAGTTGCCTCACTTAGAATAATTGCTCCAGCTCCATCCAAGTTGCTGCAAAAGACATTATTTCATTCCTTTTTATGGGTGAGTAGTATTCCACGGTGTATATATACCACATTTTCTTTATCCACTCATTGGTTGATAGACACTTAAGTTGGTTCCATATGTTTGCAATTGTACTGCTATAAACATGCATGTTCATGTGTCTTTTTCATATAATCGCTTATTTTCCATTGGGTAGATACCCAATAGTGGGATTGCTGGATCAAATGTTAGTTCTATTTTTAGTTCTTTATGGAATCTCCATACTGTTTTCCATAATTGATCTACTAGTTTACATTCCCATCAGCAGAGTAAATGTGTCCCCTTTTTACCATACCTATGTCAACATCTTTTATTTTTTGACTTTTTAATTATTGCTATTCTTGCAGGAGTAAGGTGGTATCTCATTGTGATTTTAATTTGCATTTCCCTGATAATTAGTGATGTTGAAATGTTTTTCACATGCTTGTTGGCTGTTTGTATATCTTCCTTTGAGAATTGTTTATTCATGTCCTTTCCCTACTTTTTGATGGGATTATTTATTTTTTCTTGCTGATTTGAGTTCCTTGTAGATTCTGGATATTGGTCCTTTGTCAAATGCATAATTTGCAAATATTTTCTCCCATTCTATAGGTTGTCTGCTTACTCTGCTGATTATTTCTGTTGCTGTGTAGAAGCTTTTTAGTTTAATTAGGTCCCATCTATTTATTTTTGTTTTTGTTTCATTTACTTTGGGTTCTTGGTCATGAACTCTGCCAAGGCCAATGTCTAGAAGAGTTTTTGCAATGCTATCTTCCCAAATTTTTATAGTTTCAGGTCTTAGGTTTAAGTCTTTGATCCATCTTGAGTTGATTTTTGTATTAGGTAAGAGATGAGGACCCCTCATTCGTCTACATGTAGCTTGCCAGTTTTCCCATCACCATTTATTGGGTAAGGTGTCCTTTCCCCAATTTATGTTTTTGTATGCTTTGTCAATGATCAGTTGGCTGTAAATATTTGACTTTATTTCTGGATTCTCTATTCTCTCAGTTGGTCTACATGCCTATTTTTATACCAGTACCATGCTGTTTTGGTAACTATAGCCTTGTAGAATACCTTGAAGTCAGGAAATATGATGCCTCCAGATTTGTTCTTTTTGCTTAGTATTGCTTTGGCTATGTGGGCTCTGTTTTGGTTCCGTATGAATTTTAGGATTCTTTAGAAAATATATCTTTTAAATCCCTTTGCCAAAAAATACCTAAATATAATAGAAAAATAAGACAGTTACCCTTTTAAATTCATAGTCAAGTATGTGAGAAAGTAGAGGAAATTACCAAGACCAAAACCAAAGAGGAAGTTGAAAAAGCCTGCAACCATAGATCTGCTGTTATGTGGGTTTGAGATTTAAATTTACATTACCTTTCAATAAATCCAAGTGATCCTAGGTTAATAGCCTTCAGGGGACCTGGCAGAAGCAAATGCAAATACTCTCTGGAGGATGAATACTATATATTGAAATATTAGCTCAAAAATCCATAATTATAGAATATAAAACACTGAAGAAAATAAGCCAGCATAAGTAGGATCAACAGGAATTTATCAGATACAAAATATCAAAAAGTATATTTAAATATTTAAATAAGAAAAAATTAAAATATGAGCCAGGAACAAGACCAAGTAGGTTTAAAAAAAGAATGAAAGAAATATGAAAAATATAATGGTTGGACTTAAGCATCTGTGAGTTAAAGAGCATGTAGATATAACTGTAAAGAAAATTTAAGAACCAGAAAATATATCTGAATAAATTATTAATGCAATAGAGGCCACATGTGGTGACTCATGCCTATAATCCCAGTGCTTTGGACGGTCAAAGTGGGAGGACACTTTAAGGCCAGGAATTTGAGGCCAGCCTGGGTATTATAGCAAGATCCTGTATCTTTAAAAACAATTAAAAATAATAATAATGAAATAAAGAGACAGAAATATTTCTTAAAAGAAAAGGTGATAATAAATGGATGAAAGGATGAGAAAGTCTAATGTACATCTATTAAAGTTTCCAGGAAAAAAGATAGATGGAATTAGAGCAAATATTAAAAGAGATAATGGTTAAGAATTTTCCAGAATGGATCAAAAGTATAAGGCTTTTAATAAGAATGATACAATGGACTTTGGGGGAATGGGGGGAAGAGTGGGAGGGGGTGAGGGATAATAATAATTAGTACTCATATGTTTGCTATTATTAGTTATGATTGTGTATTACAGTGGAAAGCACATAAAAGTTGGAGACAAACAGCTGTTTTCAAATTGAAGTATGTTTCCTATTAGTTGAGTGATCTTCTCTGTGTTATACTTCCTGATCCTCAATCCTTTCTCTAAAAATAGATGCTTGCAGTCTATCTCATAGTATGGTTTAATGATAAACTAAGATATTATTATATGTGCAACTGTCAGGATAGTGTCAAGATTAAAACCAACACTCTGTAGACATCACATATCATGGCTCTACTTGCTTTATTTGTAGCTTTTATCTTGAAATGGTATTGATTTCTCTGAACTTAAATTTCTTTATCTGAAAAAAATTAACAGTAACCTCTGCTTTATATGAATCATTAATTTATTCAATTTAGTCATTCAACATTCATTTGCTGAGGATGTACTCTGTGCCAGGCACTGTGCTTTGTCCTGGAGATACAAATATGATTATGTAAACTGACATCTTGTGGGTTGGGAGAAGGAATAATAAATTAAGGCATGTGAAATAATTAGCCCCATGCCTGTAGCTCAGAAAGCCCACATACCAGGCTGAACCATCCATCCTTCCTTTCCCTGACTTGGTGTATCGGGCGTTGTGTCCACTATCAGCAGATAAAATAAGTGAGGTACACGTCTCGCTCTAAGGACTTGGAGAAATTGTGCCCCATGATTAAGAGGCAAGTCTGGATGCTGCCAGCCAAGTTCAGATTCTGGTTCCTCTATTTACTAACTGTAACCTAATTAGTTTCAATGACCAAACACAGAACCTAAGATGGATTTAGATGAAAGCAGTTTGTTTAGGAGGTGATCCCATGAAGCCTATGAGAGAATAGAGAAGTGAGAGGGAGCATGAAAGAAAGATGATAGAGGGCATATTAATGAGCAAGTTATTTCTAGGTGCACTTGGGGGTAATTCCCACGGGAGGAACTCTGACTTTGTGGAACACATCTTAGAACTGTGCCACAGAGAGAGAAAAAGTCTGTGGTAATTTATCTACTAACTCATGCCCTTCATTGGTTAGGGCCTGCTCATTAGTCCCCACAAGCTGGCCAATCTTGTTCTATGATTAGAAATCAGTCTTAGGCAGAGACTCCCCAAAATCGGTGTATACAGTAACTTTCTGGTAGGATTAGGCCTGTAGATGGGGCACTGACAGATTCCCTTATGGTGATTTAATCTATCTAAGCCTATTTCCCCAAGATGTAAAATAGTGAATAATTACTTACCTATATTGCCTATATTTCCTCTAATACTTGTAACTCCCTGTGCCTTGTGAAATCTATTCTCCACTTCACCTATAGAAGAGACTTGTGCTCAGCTGGACTACATTTTTCCAGCCTCCCCTTGTGTTAGGTGTGTCTGTGTGAATAAGTTCTGGCCAATGCAATGCAATGGGAGGAGTGTGGGCCTCTTTCAGGTCTGGGAATTAAGATGTTGGGCATATCTTCTCCATGTCCTCTGTCCCTGTCTGCATGACTGAAACACACCCATGGCAGCTATCAAGCTCCAAATGTGGAGGATGATGTCCTGGAAGTGGCTGACTCAGACAAAAGGAGCTGGGTGTCTGAACAGCACATAGAGCACAGCTGTCCCAGCCAACCTGGACCACTGGCATCAGAACCATTATGAGAGAGACATAAACTTCTGGGTCCTCTACATCATAATATTTGGGGTTCCTCTGTGACAGCACCTTTCCTACCCTCTCTAGTACACTTCTTTTTAGGTAGTTGTGGGTAACACATGAGATAATCCAGGAAAAGTGCTTAAAACAATGTCTGGCATCTGGTAAAGTTCTGTTAAATAATTAATTGTTGTTATTACTATTTGCTAAGGTCTGATCTTCTCAATGATATCTGAAGAACTTAAAGTCAGAGTGGGGGAGGAATGGAACTCCAGAGAAAATTAGAGATGTTGCTATAAGAATTACAGAAACTGGATTCTGAATAGTCCAAAATGCCAATGTTCATCCCACGTAATAATGACAATAATGCCTACAGTTTTGAGGGTCTACTTTGTGTTAGTCCCTGCATGAAAAGGTTCACCTATGTTATTTTATTCACTCTTACAGCATTCTTACAGGACAACTCTTAGCATCTGTATTTTGCTGTTGAAACAGAGACTCATGAAAATATTAGAGCATTAATCTCAAACCAATCATCATTAGGAAAAAAGAAAGAAAAGAAGCCCTCCCTTAATCAAGATTCTCACTGAACTCTGGGATACTTGAAAATGGAACTGACTTTTTAAAAGATAGAATAAATGACAAAGGTGCAGGGAGTGTCTGAGTCATCTGAGGGAATGTTAAGTAACATGCAACATTTTAATTCCATTTGTCCGTCTCCTCCATGCCTCCACTCTTCAGAGAGTCTACTCATTAATCACCCAGAGACTTTTTGTCTATGCTCAGGCTGTCTTTACTGGGGAAGTAATATATCTTGAATTTTTAAAGTCACAGTAATGGTCCCGAAACAAGGCCAGGGTACCAATTTTTACCATTATCCACACAGTCAACATTTCTAGACTTACACGACAGTAGCAGTTCTCTCTCCTGGGTGATGACTTTATATAAATATGCATGCAAACAAAATAGGAGTTTTTTTGGAGGAAGTTTCTGCAGGATCACTTCACAGACTCTGTGTTTTTATTAAGGAGATATCCTGGGGCATGAAGCCAGTTCTCAACTGTGAATTTCCTGATATTCAGAACTAAGGATATGTATTTTCCAGAAAAAAAAATGTACACCATGTGGGTAGATTCCCAGCTAATCCTGCTCTCTCTCCAGACACCATTAACCATCCTCAGCCCCAACTCCTCTTTCTCTAATCCTTTTCCTCAGTGCTTTGAAACAGCCCAGGGACAAATGGAGCAGCTGCCAAAGGAAGTGATCACTCCAGACTTCTCAGATTCCAGAAGCAAGGGATGTGAAAAAGGAGAAAACTTTCACTCCCGGGTAGAGAGAACCAACGTGAGTCCAGGGCCACTTTAGGACCTACCATGGCCAACTTTATGGCAGTGGCCATGACAAGGATTCTTTCCTTGACTGAACTTTAGTCAGACTCCTTGGCGCAGTCTTCTTGACTAGATCTGGTCCTTGGTGTGCTGAGTGCATTTTAGCAAAGAATTCTAAGCCAGTTTATTGAACATCCCCTCACCTTTGATAACCTATCAAGCTCCTCTTCCCTTTTCCCCTTGGATTTTTAATCAAGTTTCTCTTACCTTCACCTTTAATGCCAAACAAAGTTCCCATAAGTAATTTTCCATCCACTTCATTGTGCTGTATGATGGCTACAAATCTCCAATAGTCCCTGTTGTATTCAGAGTAAATTTCAGCCTCTCTACTCTATTACAAAAGTCTTGCCCCCTATTGCAATAGTTTTGAATTTTTGACTAATGTAGTCTTTGCTTGGTCAAACTTTAGTCAGGCTTCTGAACCTTCTCCTAGGCATATTTGTATACTTCCTTATAAAATCCAGTTTTAGCAAAGAACTCTCCTATGTGAATTTAGCAAGAACCCCCTGCCCTGGATAGATATCTGATCATCCTCAATATTTGATCAGGTTCCTCTTTCTCCACCATCCTGCAGGAGATGTCTGATCACCATGACTGTGGCCTATCTTCAGCAAGAATAGTATTAGGTCAGTTCAGTCAGAATCACAATTACCCCTGATGTTTCTTAGTAATTTCCATCCACTGGCTTACACCCTGCTCCCTGCTATAAATTCACATATGTCCATGCTATATTTAGGGTTGAGCACAATCTCCCTCCCCTACTGCAAGACCCCATTGCAGTGGTCCCTATACCTATTATAATGGCCCTGAATAGTCTTTTTAAATGTGTTTTCACAAATCATTGAATAAAACTTTAACAGTAGTAGTCAAAATATTTGGAAAAGTAATCAGATCATTTTCTTGGTGATAAATGGGATTGTGGAGCAGGTTAGAAGCCACACAGCCAGGGTTCAAATCCAGCCCCGCTGTAGTTGAGGCTATGAAGTTTATTGAGTTACTCAAGTTTCTTGTGTGTTGCTTTTCTCATCTGTAAACTGAAGATGAGGATGTCAGCTACCTTATAAAGGTAATTATGAGATGATTGATTAAAACACCTAAAGTGCTTAGAATAGTTCCCGTCACCCAAGTAAATGTTCTTAAATGGGCTTTATTTATTGTTTTTTATTTTGTGATTACATTTAAGATTCTAGTACTTTCCTAGGTCAGTGACCTAGAAGTTTAGACAAGCCTGTCATCTGCTTTCCATTCTTAGCCAAGAAGGCTTCCTCAGAAACTAAAATCATGTCAGAGAAACCCAAGAATAACACGTAACTTCTCAGTGGTTTCCAACACTTGTTACTTCCCATTGCTATTCTTACTGTACAATATCACCTCCCTTTCTAGAGGATATTCCCAAAAACATTTAGCTCAGTGCTTCACACATAGTAAACTTTCAACACTGCTTGATAAATGGAAGGAAGTGGCAAAAATGGGGCTGATTGGAAAACACAAGAAAGTATCAAAGTGTTTGGGGGACCTGGGTAGAAGAGTAGAAGATCTAAGCAGGCACTCATATGTCAATACAAATCACTAGTTTTCTAGCCCTGGCCAACTTCCTACATTTTGCACCTTGTGAGAGCAGCTGAAATGCTTTGGATATGTATCCCCACTCAACTCTCATGTCACATTGTAATCCCCAGGCTTGGAGATGGGTCTGGGTGGGAAGTGATTGTATTATGAGTGTTGTGGTGAAACTGGCCGGGGCTGGCATCATGAGCAGTAAATTTACCAAGACAGTCATAGATAAAGAAAGGTAAGTACAAAGATATTTTGCAAAGGTGCAACAGGCAACACAGCAAAGAAGGGGCTGACTGCAACGATGTAGGGGCTAGAGGAAAGTTTTATAGGGTCATGCTGGAGGAGGCTATGTATGGACAAGGTTGTGCTGGTGGGGCCATGTGTAGAGTGATGCAGTTGTGCCAGTGGGTTGTCAGTTATTAGCCATCTCTTGGAACAACTGTTCTTCCCCATCTGGGACCCCATCCTTGCTGTCACTTACTTATTAGGACTCCACATTCCCTGCCCCCAGAGCAGAACAACAAATCTTTAGCATTGGGGATGGAGGTCTCATCTTTCAACTACTTCCTGCTGGTCTGGGGTATAGAGTTGACCCTACCTATGGTTTATGGTCTGTCAGGAGATACTGTCAGTCATTGTGTCAAACTGTGAGACTTAGAATATTAAATCTTATTGGAGGAAAGAACTCATCAGAGAGGAGGAGCAAGTCCAAACAAAACTGGTGTCCAGCTGACTCCAGGGGAGATTTGTAAAGGTAGCAGGTATCAATGAAGAGAGACTGATATCCCATTTGTAGTATCATGTGAAAGTGAAACTGTTGAATTCTAGAACATAAAATTTTGTATCTTAAGTCAGTTACCAAGAAAGCAAATAAAAACCTTTTGCAGTATGACTTTTTTTTCTTATTGGAAGCCCATTTAGATAACCTAAAAGTTAAACTCGATGAAAAAGTGTTTGAATTTTATTAGACACAGCATAGGGAACCAATTTTAGAGAGACTATTATACCTTAATTACATACATTCCTTTTATAAATTTCCTTTCACAATTTTTTTCATGAGTTACGCATACCATCTACAACATGCTTGAACTTTCTGACTTGTCCCAAACATCCCTCTTTTTAAATAAACAGATTATATTCATCATGGTAGACAGGAGGAAGGACTAGATTGCAGCTCCGACTTGGATGGACAGAGCAGTGTCCAGAGGCTTGCATTGTGAAGTTTAGCTCCAGATCAACAACAAGAACAAACCAGCAGTCCCGAGAGGACCCACAGACCCTCTGAAGGAAGCAGGACTCAAGAGACATCCTAAATACTGTGAGTGCCCCAACTGTGGAAGTGGGAAAGGGAGATCCTCCTCTCCTGAACACACACCCCCACTGGAGAAACCCAAAGTCTGTTTGTGGAGAAGTTTCCAACCTTAGCTGGAGCTGAGTCAATTTAGAAAGCTGAGTGAAATACAGGGGTAGCAGGAAAGGCCCTGGGAGCTCACTGGGTCCCCAAGCAGGTCATTCCTTCCTGAAATCACAGGGCTCCATCAGGAGGGCGGCCAGAAGAGTGAGGAAAAACACCACAGGGAGAAGAAAATCTCCAGCTGAACTTCGTAACAATTTGAACTGGGTGAAAAGCATCCTGTCCAAAACTTGGGGGAAGGTGTGGATGCTGTGTGCAGACTCACAGGCTAGAGAAGAACCAAGCACTTTTCTTTCACAACTGGGAGGTGGGTAGCCTGGGGCAAGTTCTCCAGCCCTGTTTGCCCATTGCTTGGAAACAGATTCAGGACTGTTAGCAGGGCCATGGTGGCAATGAGACAGATTTTTCAGTCCACATGGGAGCTGGGTGAGGCCTGTGACTGCTGGCTTTCCCCTACTTCCATGATAACCTGCATGACTCTGCAGAGGCAGCCATATTCCTCCTAGGTACAAAATTTCATTGACCTAGGAACCTCACCCCCATCCCCCAGAGCAGCTGTATCAAGACCCACCCAGGAGATTCTGAGCTCAGATACACCTAGCCCTACCCCACCTGATGATCCTTCCCTACCTGCCCTAGTAACTGAAGACAAAGGGCGTATCATCTTGGGAATTCTAGGGCTGCACCCACTGCTGGTTCCATACTACCACAACTGATGTGCTTTGGAAAGCACCACCTCCTGGCAGGAGGCTAACCAGCACAAAAATAGAGCATTAAACTGCCAAAGCTAAGAGCCCTCACAGAGTCCATTTTACCCCCTTGCCACCTCAACCAGAACAGGTACTGGTATCCACAACTGAGAGACCCAATAGACTGTTCACATCACAGAACTCTCTGTAGAAAATCCCCAGTACCGGACTGGAGCCAGGTATACTTGCTGGATGGCTAGACCCAAAAGAAAGACAACAATCTTCAGTTTGGCTCATAGGAAGTCACATTCATAGGAAAAGGGGGAGAGTACTACATCAAGGAATACCTCATGGGAAAAAAGAATCTGAGCAACAGCCTTCAACCCTAGACCTTCCCTCTGACAGAGCCCACTCAGATGAGAAGGAACCAGGAAGCCAACTCTGATAATATGACAAAACAAGACTCTTTAACCCCCCCTCCCAAAAAAAAAATCACACTAGTTCACCAGCAATGGATTCAAACCAAGAAGAAATCCCTGATGTACCTGAAAAAGGATACAGGAGGTTAGTTATTAAGCTAATCAGGAAGGCATCATAGAAAGGTGAAGCCCAATGCAAGGAAATAAAAAAAAGATACAAGAAGGGAAGGGAGAAATAGTCAAGGAAATAGATAGCATAAAGAAAAATAAATCAAAAATTCAGGAAACATTGGACATACCTAATAGAAATGCAAAATGCTCTGGAATGTCTCAGCAACAGAATTGAACAAGTAGAAGGAAGAAATTCAGAGCTCAAAGACAAGGTTTTCGAATTAACCCAATCCAACAAAGACAAAGAAAAAAGAATAAGAAAATATGAACAAAGCATCCAAGAAGTCTGGGATTATATAATCAGTGTTCCTGAGGAAGAAGATAAATCTAAAAGTTTAGAAAACATATTTGGGGGAATAATTGAGGAAAACTTCCCTGGCTTTGCTAGAGACCTAGACATCCACATAGAAGAAACACAAAGAACACCTGGGAAATTCATCACAAAAAGATCATCTCCTAGGCACATTGTCATTCGGTTATCTAAAATTAAGATGAAGAAAAGAACTTTAAGAGCTGTGAGACAGAAGCACCAGGTAATCTATAAAGGAAATCCTATCAGATTAACAGCAGATTTCTCAGCAGAAACCCAACAATCTAGAAGGGATTGGAGCCCTATCTTCAGCTCCCTCAAAACAATTATCAGCCGAACATTTTGTACCCAGTGAAACTAAGCATCATGTATGAAGGAAAGATACAATCTTCTTCAGACAAACAAATACTGAGAGAATTTGCCATTACCAAGCCACCAGTACAAAAACTGCTAAAAGGAGCTCTAAATCTTGAAACAAATCCTGGAAACACATCAAAACAGAACCTCTTTAAAGAATAAATAACACAGGACCCATAAAACAAAAATACAAGTTAAAAAACACAAAAACCAAGGTACACTGGCAACAAATAGCTTGATGAATGCAACCACATCTCAATACTAACATTGAATATAAATGGCTTAAATGCTCCACTTAAAAGATACAGAACTGAGAATGGGTAAGAACTCACCAACCAACTATCTGCTGCCTTCAGGAGACTCAACTAACACATAAGGACTCACATAAACTTACAGTAAAGTAGTGGAAAAAGGCATTTCATGCAAATGGACACCAAAAGCATGCATGGGTAACTATTCTTATATCAGACAAAAAACTTGAAAGCAACAACAGTTAAAAGAGATGAAGAGGGGCATTATATAATGGTAAAAGGCTTTGTCCAAAAGGAAAATATCACAATCCTAAACATATATTCACTTAACACCAGCACTCCCGGATTTATACAACAATTACTAATGGACCTAAGAAATGAGATAGCAACACAATAATAGTGGGGGACTTCAATATTCCACTGACAACACTAGATAGGTCATCAAGACAAAAAGTCAACAAAGAAACAATGGATTTAAAATATACCTCGGAACAAATGAACTTAACAGTTATATACAAACATTTTATCCAACAACCACAGAATACACATTCTATTCAACAGGGCGTGGAATTTTCTCCAAGATAGACCATATGATAAGCCACAAAACAGCCTCAATAAATTTAAGAAATTTGAAATTATATCAAGCACTCTCTCAGATAACAATGGAATAAAACTGGAAATCAACTGCAAAAGGAACCTTCAAAACCAGGCAAATGCATGGAAATTAACCTGCTCCTGAATAAGCATGGACTCAAAAATGAAATCAAGACGAAAATTTAAAAATTATTCAAATAGAATTACAATAATGACATAACCTATCAAAACCTGGGATACAGCAAAGCCTGTGCTAAGAGGAAATTTCATAGCCCTAAATGCCTACACCAAAAAGATTGAAACAGCACAAACTGACATTTTAAGGTCACACCTCAAGGAAGTAGAGAAACAAGAACAAACCAAGCCTACACCCAGCAGAAAAAGAAAATAACCAAGACCAGAGCAGAAATAAATGAAATTGAAACAACAAAAACATACAAAAAATAAATGAAACAAAAAGCTGGTTCTTTGAAAAGATAAATAAAATTGATAGACCATTAGCAAGATTAAGAAAGATTAAGAAAAGGAGAATGCAAATAACCTCACTAAGAAACAAAACAGAGATATTACAACTGACACCACTGAAATACAAAAGATCATTAAAGGCTACTATGAACACCTTTATGCACATAAACTAAAAAACCTAGAAGAGATGGATAAATTCCTGGAAAAATATAACCCTCCTAGCTTAAATCAGGAAGAATTAGATACCCTGAGCAGACCAATAACAAGCAGTGAAATTGAAATGACAATTTAAAAATTACAAGCAACAAAATGTCTAGGACCAGTTGAATTCACAGCAGAATTATATGAGACATTCAAAGAATTGGTACCAATATTTTTGACACTATTCCACAAGATAGAGAAAAAAGGACCCTCCCTAATTCATTCTGTGAAGCCAGTATCACCCTAATACCAAAACCAAGAATGAACATAACCAAACCAAACCAAACAAAAAAACTACAGACCAATATCTTTGGTGAACATAGATGCCAAAATTCTTAACAAAATACTAGCTAACCAAATCCAACAATGTATCAAAAAGATAATGTACCATAATCAAGTGAGTTTCATACCAAGGATGCAAGGATGGTTTAACATACACATGTCAATAAATGTAATACATCACATAAATAGAATTATAAACAAAAATTACATGATCATCTCAATAGACGCTGAGAAAGCATTTGACAACATCCAGCATCATTTTATGATTAAAACTCTCAGCAAAATCAGCATACAAGGTATATACCTAAATGTAATAAAAACCATCTATGACCAACCCACAGCCAACATAATGCTGAATGGGGAAAAGTTTAAAGCATTCCCTCTGAGAACTAGAACAAGGCAAGGATATTCACTTTCACCACTACTCTTCAACATAGTACTAGAAGTCCTAGCCAGAGCAATCAGACAAGAGAAAGAAATAAAAGGCATTCAAAGCAGTAAAGATGAATTCAAATTGTCACTGTTTATTGATGATATGATGGTTTACCTTGAAAACACTAAAGACTCCTTCAGATAGCTCCTAGAACTGATTAAAAAATTCAGCAAAGTTTCTGGATACAAGATCAATGTACACAAATCAGTAGCTCTTCTGTTCACCAACAGTGACCAGCAGAGAATCAAATCAAGAACTCAGCCCCTTTTAGAATAGCTGCAAAAAATAAAAAATAAAAAAAAATAAAAAAAGGAATTCCTAACCAAGGAGGTGAAAGGCCTCTACAAGGAATACTACAATACACTGCTGAAAGAAATCACAGATGACACAAACAAATGGAAACACATCCCATGCTTGTGGATGGGTAGAATCAATATTGTGAAAATTACCATACTGCCAAAAGCAATCTACAAATTAAATGCAATCCCCATCAAAATACCACTATGGTTCTTCATAGAATTAGAAAAAAACAATTCTAAAATTAATACAGAACCAAAAAAAGAGCCCTCATAGCCAAAGCAAGACTAAGTAAAAGGAACAACTCTGGAGGCATCACACTACCTGACTTCAAAGTATACCATAAGGCTATAGTCACCAAAACAGCATGGTACTGGTATAAAAATAGACACATAGACCAATGGAACAGAATAGAGAACCCAGAAATAAACCCAAATACTTACAGCCAACTGATCTTTGACAAAGCAAACAAAAAACATAAAATGGGGAAAGGACACCCTTTTCAACAAATGGTGCTGGGATAATTGGCTAGTCACATGGGTGAGAATGAAACTAGATCCTCATCTCTCAACTTATACAAAAATCAACCAAGATGGATTAAACACTTAAATCTAAGACTTGAAACTATAAAAATTCTAGAAGATAAGACTGGAAAAATACTTCTAGACATTGGCTTTGGTTAAGATTTTATGACCAAGAACCCAAAATGAAATGCAATAAAAACAAAGATAAATAATTGGGATTAATTAAACTAAAGAGCTTTTGCACAGCAAAAGAAACAGTCAGCAAAGCAAACAGACAACCCACAGAGTGGGAGAAAATCTTCACAATCTATACATCTGACAAAGGACTAATATCCAGAATCTACAATGAACTCAAACAAATCAGTAAGAAAAAGAACAAATAATCCCATCAAAAAGTGGGCTAAGGACATGAATAGACAATTCTCAAAAGAAGATATACAAATGGCCAACAAACATATGAAGAAATGCTCAACATCACTAATGATCAGGAAAATGCAAATCAAAGCCACAATGAAATACTAACTTACTCACGTAAGAATGGCCATAATCAAAAAATCAAAAAAACAGTAGATATTGGTATGGATATGGTGAACAGAGAACACTTCTACACTGCTGGTGGGAATGTAAACTAGTACAGCCACTATGGATAACAGTGTGGAGATTCCTTAAAGAATTAAAAGTAGAACTACCATTTGATCTAGCAATTCCATTACTGGGTATCTACCCAGAGAAAAATAAGTCATCATACAAAAAAGATACTTGCACATGCATGTTTATAGCAGTACAATTCAGTTGCAAAACCATGGAACCAACCCAAATGGCCATCAATCAATGAGTGGATAAAGAAACTGTGGCATATTTATATGATGGAATACTACTCAGCCGTAAAAAGGAATGAATTAATGCCATTTCAGTGACCTGGATGAGATTTGAGATTATTATTCTAAGTGAAGTAACTCAGGAATGGAAAATCAAGCATTGTGTGTTCTCACTGATATGTGGGAGCTAAGCTATGAGGATGCAAAGGCATAAGAATGATGCAGTGGATTTTAGGGAAAGGGTGGGAGGAAGTGAGAGATAAAAGACTACAAATATGGTGCAGTGTATACCACTTGGGTGATGAGTGCACCAAAATCTCACAAATTACCACTAAAGGACTTACTCATGTAACCAAATACCTACCCCAATAACTTATGGAAAAAAAGTAAAAAAATGCATAAACAACCAGCCATTTTACTTTAGGACAGGAATTTGTCATACAAGATCCTTTCTCATATAAAGTCTCTTTTTTTATAACCTTCCTCGCCACCAATACCTCTTTAATAACCTTTAAATTAAACCAAAGTCATTTTTATTCTGTTAGAAAGTTATGGTTTGTAATGTAAATATTGCCATGTGAGTACTGTGAAGAAGGACCAATACGGAGGTTATCTACATACTGCAGAAGTTATCTCCCTCAAGAGATTGCTTTGTTAGATTTCTTGCTAGGGCTTGTCTGATTAAGTGTGGGTTATTTTTAAATCCCTGGGGTAGGACTGTTTTGGCTGAAGTTATTAAAGATTTAGGTAGCTTTCCTGGGAGAAATCGGGCTATTAGAGGGAAAGATGAATTTAGAGGTTGGGTAAATATTGAGTAGCCACCCATCTTGGAAAGTATATTTAGCACCAAACAGGTGAAAATATATTCCAATTATCATTCTCCTACCAGACCCTAGTATTGTCTAAATACCCCAATTTAGACCTTACTTAGAACTGACAGAAGAATGGTAATAGGTCCCTTAAGTAATATAAATGAGTGTGATTTTTTTCTTTTGGAGTGAGGGTGTGCCATTTACCTCCATTGCCCCACAGGATTTGAAGGACAGTTGCTCAGAGAGGATTAGTATAGAGCAGGCAGCTCTTGAACCCAAAAGGAAATTTATAATTTTACTTGACACCTCCAGAACTGCTCTTCACTTTGCCTTATTGATGATGATGTGTGATTTGGAAGCCAGCCAGAGCAGAGAGCCCCTTCAGCTCAAGGCCATCAGGGGTTGGGACTCTGTCCTCAGAGCAGGGGCCCTGGTCCTCAGAGCAGTTCCATTTTCAGTGGCCAAACTTGTGGCAGAGGGAGCAAGCTGTGTGGGGCTTTTTCCAATTTATTCCTTTGGGGCAGTTTGCCTTCCAGTGGCCTAACCTTCTGCACAAATGGCAGGTACCTGGAGGAGTGTTCTTAGGGAAACCTAGAGGGGGATGGGGGTTTGTAAAGCAGCCAACAGTTGAGCCTGCCTCTTGTCCCTGCATTTTTCTTGATCCTTAGCCCTGTCCTCCTTATTCTTCTCTCAGTTATGAAAGACTGAGGAGGCTAATGTGGAGATTTTTTGCACGGGGGCCATGCTGCATTACACAAGAAAATTCAATGTTTCCTTCTGAGAGTCTGAGGGTTAAATATATCCCAACGCTTTAAAATGCAGCCCAGGAGTGGGTCTGAGGGATGAATGAGCTTTTTCTCATGGTGGGACCAGGAAGAAAATATCTACTGGGGACACAAACTGCAACTTCTCTTGGGGTGTCCTGCCGAGGGAAAATGGCTCAACTCACATCTGCAGGGGGACTCTGAGATGCATTTTCAAAAGGTGCATCTTACCTATTGGAAAGGATCTCCAGGCACTAGGGCTTTATTCTGTATGAATCCTGGATGAGCTACTCCAGGTCAGTCTAGATACCAGTTATGCTGGGGAGCCAGCCCAGGTACAAGTTATGCTGGTGCTCAGTACAGCTACAAGGGGAAAGAGTTGAGGGAAGACTCACCATCCCTATGCTGTTTGAAATCATTTGACTTAAGATGTCTGGACCAGGAGGGCCAGTGGGCGTCACAGGAGAACTTAGAGTGAGAAAGAAGGAGTCTGACTTCCCTAAAACATGTGTAGGTTCACCCTGGTTGAGCTTTCACTACCAATCATACTACACGTAGGGATTGGGGACAGCCTCTGCCCTTCCAGCAAGGCAGCCAAACCTGTTCACTCCCTGACCTTCAGGCTACACCAGGGAGTTGCCCTGGCAGGTGACCCTAAATTACCAGAGGTATACTAAAGTTTGTGTGCCAGAAGACTGAAAAGGAAAGCAAACTCTGAACTCTCACCCAATTGGGTAACAGTGGTCAGACATCTTTCCTCCAGAAGCTTCTAATCCCCAAGCAGGGGACCTTCAATTGCCTCTGGGCTTGGATGCTGTCAACTGAGAACTTGGAGTTGGAGAAAGGGAGAGAGTAAGAGAACAGTCCCCAATCAGTCACTGAGCAGTCCCTGAGCACTTCTAGGCACTCCCTGTATGAGCCACCAAAATGTCATGGGTACGATTAGATGGGGATGGCATTGGAGGTAATGAAAGAATTTACCAAGACAGTCATAGGTAAAGAAAGGCAGATTTATTAGAGGGAAAGTACAAAGATACATTGAAAGTATGCCACAGGAAGCACAGCAGAGAAGGGGCTGTCTACAAAGAGGCAGAAGCTGGAGTTTTATAGGGTCATGCTGGAGGGGCCTACATGCAGAATGAGGTCATGCTGCTGGGGCTATGTGTGGAGTGAGTGAGTTGTGCTAGCGGGTTTTCTGTGGTTAGCTGTCTCTTGGAAGAATTGTTCCCCCCAGTTGAGACCCCTTCCTTCTTGCTGCTTACTTATTATTACTCCATAATGGGGGTAGTCCTTCATGAATGGTTAAGCACCATCCTCTTGGTGCTCTTCTTTTGACAGTGAGTAAGTCAACATGAAATCTGGTTGTTTAAAAGTGTGCAACACCTTTCCCGTCTCCCTCTCTTGCTCCTACTCCAGCCATGTGAAGTGCTGGCTTGCTTTTTGCCTTCCATCATGGTTGTAAGATTCCTAAGGCCTCCCGAGAAGCTGAGCAGGTGCCAGCATTATGCTTTCTGTACAGCTTGTGAAACTGTGGGCCAATAAAACTCTTTGAAATAGATTACCCCATCTTGAGTATTTCTTTATAGCAATGCAAGAACAGATTAATACAGAAGCCTTACTATTTTCTTCTTCCATGTCCCTTTATAGAGCCGTCACTTGTAGAGGAATCTTCTGTTCACAGAAATTCAAGAGTGATAATGACCACTTAATGCCTATTCAACTGCTAACTTAATTAGATAATGTGATACTTGGAATTGACTTCAAGGCTCCATTGTTGACTGTGTTGATCTCAGTATGTTGTAAGCATTTGTTACAAAGGTCTGGATTTAAGGGTAACATGTGTTTCCACGGAGGAATATAAAACATATCTGATGAGTTCAGATGATGTGTCTTGGAGTCTTCACCACCAATTGTTAGAGAACTGAGATCCCTGCAAGTGTCCCTCTTCAGCAATTTTTGGCAGTCTAGGAAGGAGCATAGTCCTCTCCACTTCCAACCTTTCAAGGTGCCACAAAACTGTAGTTCCATCTTTGCATCTCCTATCAATGCATAGCAGCTGAAGGTGAAATGCCGTGCCTGGGGAGGTCTGCAGTTTTAACCAGTGAGCCTACTCCATGCTTTAAAGGGCTCTGACAGCAAGCCAGAAAGGAAGGTTTGTTCTCAGGTTGATATAAAGAACTGTCTGGGGCTGGGTAATTTATACAAGAAAAAAGGTTTAATTGACTCACAGTTTTGCAGAGCTGGGAAGGCCTCAGGAAACTTACAATCATGGTGGAAGGGGAAACAAACACGTTGTTCTTCACATGGCAGAAGGAAGGAGTGGGGCCAAGCAAAAGGGAGAAAAGCCCCTTATAAAACCATCAGATCTTGTGAGAACTCACTCACTATCATGAGAACAGCATGGGTGTAACCACCTCCATGATTCAATAACCCCACTAGTCCCTTCCATGATGCATGGGGATTATGGGAATTACAATTCAAGATGAGATTTGGGTGAGGACACAGCCAAACCATATCAGGTGGAATTCTTCAAGTCTTACCTAGACCATTCCCTTGTTTCACTCACTCTCTCACTCACTCATCCATTGTTCATCCAGTCAAGCAGTATTTCCTGTAGCTCTCCTATGTACCATGGAAACACCAGCTGTGTGGCTATAGAGACCATAACTCAGTGCCAAATTAGACTGTTGGTGTCTCACAGAAATTTTATAACATGTTTATTCATCCATTACTGTAAACACCTCATTACTGCTACAGTATAATTCTGAAGAAAGGTAAATGCAAGTCTCCCATATAAGTATAAAATAAACATATAACAAACATTTCATTTATAGCTTCCAACTGAAATAATTTTGACAAAGCACACATTTTCTTGAGCAGAATGCAGGGGGGCAAACAGGAACTGCTGCAGATTTGAGTGCAGGAGCTGCCACTGAAAGTGTGGGCAGACAGAAAGAGGTGAGGTCCCAAAGCCTTGCCTGCTTCCTCAACCGGGAAACTCATAGCCTGGGGCAAGGTCTGAGTAGGGGGCAGGGGTGCTGTGGGAGTGAAACTGATCTCGCCAACTGCATGGGAGCTGGGTGAGGCCTGTCACTATTGGCTATCCCACACTTTCCTGGCGAACTATATAAAACAGCAGACACAGCCATAATTCCCTCTGAAACATAACCCTGTTGGCCTGAGAACCTCCCCCAAACCCACACAGTGGCTGCAGCAAGCCCCACTCAGGAAAAGTCTGAGCCCAGACCCGCCTAACCCTGCCCCACCTGATGGTATTTCATTACATAACCTGGTAGCCAAACACAAAAGACAGAAACTCTTGGGAGATTTATGGCCCTGCCCATCACATAGGAAACCAACATACTTACCCTGGCCAACTTAGAGTAACCTTAGATCCCCCTACTGCTACTGCAACTGGTGCTCTCCTGAAAGTGTCACCTCCTGGTTGGCAGCCAACCAACTCAGGCTGTTATAGCAACCCAGGATGGAACAATCCTGATCCCAGGAAGGAGAACACAACAACTAATTCTACAACTTGCAACATCCCAGCTAACCACAGGTTCTGAGTGTGTCCAACATATAACCAACATTTGAGAAAGCATATCTACAACCAAGGACTCTCACAGAATCTACTTCATTCCCCTGCCACCTCCACCAGAGCAGGTGCTGGTATCTGTGGCTGGGAGACCTGAAGACAAATTACATCACAGGACGTTTTGTAGACATTCCCCAGCACCAGCCAAGAACCTGGTATACCCATTGGGTGGCTAGATCCAGAAGAGTAATAACAATCACCAAAATCCAGCTCTCAAAAAGCCCCATCCCTGTGAGAAGCAGGGAGAACACCACATTGAGGGATCACCCCGTGGGACAAAAGAATCTGGGCAGCAGGCCTTGAGTTCCAGACCTTTCCACTGAAATAGTCTACCCAAATGAGAAGGAACCAGAAAAGTAATTCTGACAATACAACAAAACAGGATTGTATAACACCACCAAAAGATTACACTAGTTCCCCAGCAATGAATTCAAACAATGACAAAATCTCTTAATTGCCAGATAAAGAATTCAGAAGCTGGATTATTAAACTACTCAAGGAGATGCTAGAGAAAGATGAAAACCAACTTACAGAAATTTAGAAAACAATACAGAATATGAATAAAAAATTCTCCAGGGAGAGAGATATCATGAAGAAAAAACAATCACAACTTCTGGAAATAAAAGACACATTTAGAGAACTACAAAATGCACTGGAAAGTTTTAAAAATAGACTAGAACAAAAAGAAACCATGAAACCATTTCTCTCTGCTAGATATCTGGGCCTGTGATGGGAGTGGCTGTACAAAAGCCTCTGAAATGCCCTGGGGACATTCTCCCCATTGCCTTTGCTATTAACATTTGACTCCTCTTTATTTATGAAAATTTATGCAGCTGTCTTGAATTTCTCCTTAGAAAATGGGTTTTTGTTTTTGAACACATGGACAGACTGTAAATTTTCCAAATTTTTACTTTGCAAGCAAGCATATCTTACTATGTTAGAGCAGGAAAGGGAGTGAAGGGGGAAGTGCTGCATACTTTTAAACAACCAACTTTTGCTTCCCTTTTATAAGTTCTCTTTGCTTATGCAAACCAGCATAGGCTTTTAGAAGCAGCTGGGTCACATCTTGAACACTTTGCTTCTTATACATTTCTTCTACCAGATACCTTAAATCATCTCTCTCAAGTTCAAAGTTCCACAGATCCCTGGAGCATGGGCAGAATGCCACCAGTTTCTTGGCTAAAGCATAGCAAAAGTGACCTTTGCTCCAGTTCCCAATAATTTCCTTATCTCCATCTGAGACCACTTAAGCCTGGAATTCATTATCCGTATCACTCAGCATTTTGGTCACAATCATTCAGCAAGTCTCTATGAAGTTCCAAAACATTTTCCTCAACTTCCAATATTCTTCTGATTTCTCAAAACTGTCACAACCTCTGCCCATTACCCAGTTTCAAAGTCGCTTCCAAATTTTCAGTTGTCTTTACAGAAATGCCCACTCCTTGTACCAATTTCTGTATTTGTTCATTCTCACACTGCTATAAAAAGCTGTCTGAGACTGGGTAATTTACAACGGAAAGGGGTTTAATTGACTCATTTTTCCACAGGCCATACAGAAAGCATGGCTGGGAGGTCTCAGGAAACTTATAATGATGGCAGAAGGTGAAGGGGAAGCAAGCACATCTTACTATGCTGGAGCGGGAGAGAGAGCAAAGGGGGAAATGCTACACACTTTCAAACAACCACATCTCATGAGAACTCATTCACCATCATAAGAACAGCAAGTGGGGATGGCACAGTGCCTCACTCCTGTAATCCCAGCACTTTGGGCGGCCGAGGTGGGCAGATCACGAGGTCAGGAGATCAAGACCATCCTGGCTAACACAGTGAAACCCTGTCTCTACTAAAAATACAAAAAGTTAGCTGGGCATGGTGGCGGGCGACTGTGGTCCCAGCTACTTGGGAGGCTGAGGCAGGAGAATGGCGTGAACCAGGGAAATGGAGCTTGCAGTGAGCCAAGATTGTGCCACTGCACTCTAGCCTGGGTGACAGAAGGAGACTCCGTCTCAAAAATACATAAATAAATAAAAAGAACAGCAAGGTGGAAGTCCGTCCTCATGATTCAATCACCTCCCACCTGGCCCCCCCTCTCTTAACATGTGGGGATTAGAGTTCAGCATGAGATTTGTGTGGGATCACAGAGAGAAAGATCATATCAATAACACAATGAAAAAATAGGGTATTAAGGCAACAACTAGCATAATGAATAAAATAGTACCTCACATCTCAATACTAACATTGAATGAAAATGGCCTAAATGCTCCATTTAAAAGATATAGAATGGCAAAATGAATAAAAATCCACCAACTAAGTAACTGCTGTCTTCAAGAGACTCACCTAACACATGAGGACTCACACGAACTTAAGGTAAAGGGGTGGAGAAAAAGATATTCCATACAAATGCAAATCAAAAGCAAGCAGGTGTAGCTATTCTTATATCAGACAAAACAGACTTTAAAGTGAAAACAGTTAAAAAGAGACAAGGAGGGACATTATATAATGATAAAAGGATTAGACTAGCAGGAAAATATTACAATCATAAACATATGTGCACCTAACACTGGAGTTCCAAAATTTATAAAACCATCACTACTTGACCTAAGAAACAAGACAGATGGCAACACAATAATAGAGGGGGAATTCAGTGCTCCACTGACAGCACTAGATAGGTCATCAAGACAGAAAGTCAACAAAGAAACAATGGACTTGAACTATAGAACAAATAGTCTTAGCAGATATTTACAGAACATTCTATCAACTGCAGAATAGACATTCTTTTAATCAGCACATGAAAAATTCTCCAAGATACACCATATAATAGTTTATGAAAGAAGTTTCAGTACAGTGAAGAAAATAAAAATTATATCGGCCGGGTGCAGTGGCTCACACCTGTAATCCCAGCATTTTGGGAGGCCGAGTCGGGCGGATCACGAGGTCAGGAGATCGAGACCATCCTGGCTAACACAGTGAAACCCTGTCTCTACTAAAAATACAAAAAATTAGCTGGGCATGTGGTGGGCGCCTGTAATCCCAGCTGCTCGGGAGGCTGAGGCAGGAGAGTGGCATGAACTCAGGAGGCAGAGCTTGCAGTGAGCTGAGATCACGCCACTGCACTCCAGCCTGGGCAACAGAGCGAGACTCCGTCTCAAAAAAAAATAAATAAATAAAAATAAAAATTATATCAAGTATCCTCTCAGACCACAATGGAATAAAACCAAAAATTAACTCTAAAAGGAAACTTCAAACTATATAAATACATGGAAATTGAATAATCTGCTCTTGAATGATCTTTGAGTCAACAATGAAATCAAGATGGAAATTAAAAAGTTATTTGAACTGGACAATAATAGTTACACAACTTATCAAAACCTCTGCAATACAGCAAAAGCAGTGCTAGGAAAAAAGACATTAAACATCTGAAAGGGCACAAATAGAAAATCTATGGTCACACCTCAAGGAACAAGAGAAACAGAACAAATCCAGCAGGAGAGAAGAAATACTAAAGATTAGAGCAGAATTAAACTGAAACAAGGAAATACAAAGGCAAATGAAATAAAAAGCTGGTTCTTTGAAAAGATAAACAAAATTAATAGACCATTAATGAGATTAACCAAGAAAAGAAGAGAGAAAACCAAAAAAAACTCACTTAGAAAATAGGAGATATTACAGCTGATACCACAGAAATACAAAAGAGTATTCAAGGCTACTGTGAACACCTTTTATGTGCAAAAACTAGAAAATCTAGAGGAGATGGATAAATTCCTGGAAATTACAACCCTCTTAGACTAAATCAGGAAGAAATAGAAACTCTGAACAGACCAATAACAAGTGGCAAGACTGAAACAGTAATAAAAAAATGCCAACAAAAAAAGTCCAGGACCAGATGGAATCACAGCTGAATTCTATCAGGCATTCAAAGAAGAATTGGTACCAATATTACTGAAAGTATTCCAAAAAACAGAAAAAGAGAAAATCTTCTCTAAATAATTCTATAAAGCCAGTATCACCCTAATACCAAAATCAGGAAAGGACATAACAAAAAAAAAAAAAAAAAAAAAAAGAAAATTATTGACCAATATTCCTGATGAACATAGATACAAAAATCCTCAACAAAATACTAACTAACTGAATCCAACAGCACATTAAAAAGATAATACACCATGATGAAGCATGTTTCAGACTAGGGACACAGAAATGACTTATCATTCGCAAGTCAATAAATGTGATATATTAGAAACAAATAGCATATGATCATCTCAATAGACACAGAAAAAACAAACATTGGACAAAATCCAGCATCCCTTTGTAAATAAAATCCTCAGCAAAATTGACAATAGAAGGGACATACCTCAAGGTGATACAAGTCATCTATGACAAACCCACAGCCAACATTATACTGAATGGGGATGATATGGTTTGGCTCTGAGTCCCCACCCAAATATCATCTTGAATTGTAATTCCCGTGTATTGAGGGAGGGACCTAGTGGGAGGTGAGTGGATCATGGAGGTGGTTTCCCCCATGCTGTTCTCATGATAATGAGTAAGTTCCCAGGAGATCTGATGGTTTGAAGTGGCACTTTTTCCTTCATTCTGTCTCTCTCCTGCTTCTATATAATATGTGCCTTGCTTCTCCTTCACCTTCTGCCATGATTGTAAGTTTCCTGAGGCCTCCCCAGCCACGAGGAACTGTGGGTCAATTAAACCTCTTTCCTTTGTAAATTACCCAGTCTCAGGTAGTTCTTTATAGCAGTGTGAAAACTGACTAATACAGAAAATTGGTACCGGCAGTGGGGCACTGCTATAAAGATAACCTGAAAATGTGAAAGCAACTTTGGAATGGGGTAACAAGCAAAGGTTGGAACAGTTTTGAGGGCTCAGAAGAAGACAGGAAGATGTGGGAAAGTTTGGAACTTCTTAGAGACTTGTTGAACGGTTTTGACCAAAATGCTGATAATGATATGGACAGTGAATTCCAGGCTTAAGTGGTCTCAGATGGACTTATTGGGAACTGGAACAAAGGTCACCCTTTCTATGCTTTAGCAAAGAGACAGGTGGCATTTTGCCCTGTCCTAGAGATCTGTGTATGGAACTTTGAACTTGAGAAAAATGATTTAGGGTATCTGACAGAAGAGGTGACCTGGCTTTTTCTGAAAGTGTGCAGTTACATGTGTTCACAAAGAGATGATCTGAAATTGGAACTTATGTTTGAAAGGGAAGCAGAACATAAAACTGAAAAATGTGCAGCCTGACCATGCAATAGAAAAGAAAAACCCATTTTCTGGGGGGAAAATTCAAGCCAGCTGCAGAAAGTTGCATAAGTAACTAGGAGCTGAATGTTAATAGTCTTGGCTGTTCCCAGGGCATGTCAGAGATCTTTACAGCAGCCCTCCCATTACAGGCCTGGAGTCCTAGCAGGAAAAAATTGTTTTATGGGCCCAGAGCCCTGATGCTCTGTGGCCAGGACTTGGTGCCCTGTGTCCCCACTACTCCAGCTCCAGCCATGGCTAAAATGGGCCAAGGTACAGCTCGGGCCATTGCTCCAGAGGATGCATGCCCCAAGCCTTGGCAGCTTCCATGTGGTGTTGGGCCTGCAGGTGCACAGAAGACAAAAGTTGAGGTTTAGAAGCCTCTGCCTAGATTTGAGAGGATGCATGAAAACACCTGGATGTCCAGGTAAAATTCTGCTGCAGTGGTGGGACCCTGATGGACAACCTGTACTAGAGTAAGGCAGAGGGGAAATGTGGGGTTGGAGGCTTCATACAGAGTCCCCACTGGGGCACTGCCTAGTGGAGTTGTGAGAAGAGGGCCACTCTCCTCCAAACCCCAGAATGGTAGATCCACTGACAGCTTTCACCTTGCACCTGGAAAAGCCACAGACACTCAATGCCAGGCTGTGAAAGCAGCCATGGGGGCTCTACCCTGCAAAGCCACAGAAGCAGAGCTGCCCAAGGCCTTGGGAGCGCACTCCTTGCATCAGCGTGCCCTGGATGTGAAACATGGAGTCAAAGGAGATTATTTTGGAGCTTTAAGTTAACGAGTGCCTTGCTGGCTTTTGGACTTGCATGGGGCCTGTGGACCCTTGATTTTGGCCAATTTCTCTCATTTGTAATGGGAACATTTACTCAACATCTGTACCCCCATTGTATCTTTGAAATAACTAATTCATTTTTTAATTTTATGGGTTCATAGGCAACAGGGAATTGCCTTGTCTCAGATGAGACTTTGGACTTGGACTTTTGTGTTAATGCTAAAATAAGTGAAGACTTTGGGGGACTGTTGAGAAGGCATGATTGGGTTTGAAATGTGAAAAGGAGATGAGATTTGTAAGGGGCCGGGGGTGGAATGATATGGTTTGGCTCTATGTCTTCACCCAAAGCGCATCTCAAAGTGTGATTGGATCATGGGGGTAGTTTCCCCCCTGCTGTTCTTGTGAAGGTGAGTTAGTTGTAATGAGATCTGATGGTTTAAAACTGGCATTTGCCCCTTCACTCTCTCTTTCTCCTGCTGCCATGTAGATGTAAGATGTACTTTGCTTCCTTTCAGCCTTCTGCCATGATTTAAGTTTCCTGAGGCCTCCCCAGTCATGCAGAACTGTGAGTCAATTAAACCTCTTTCCTTTATAAATTACCCAGTCTCAGGTAGTTCTTTATAGCAGTGTGAAAATGGACTAATACAGGGGAAAAGTTGAAGGCATCCTCCTTGAGAACTGGAACAAGATAAGGAGGTCCACTTTCACCACTTCTATTCAACTTAGTACTGGAAGTCCTAGAAAGAGCAATTGGAGAAGTGAAAGAAATAAAGGGTATCCAAATTGGTACAGAGGAAGGAAAACTGTCACTGTTTGCTGATTATATGATCATATACCTAGAAAACCCTAAAAACGAATCCAAAAAAGCTTCTAGATCTGATAGATGAATTCAGGAAAGTTTCAGGATACAAAAATCAATGTACAAAAATTAATGTTGCTAGAGAAGTTCCTCTGAACCTGTAGGGCTCTAGAAAAAAAATTTGTGGCACTACTATACACCAACAATGACCAAACGGAGAATCAATTCAAGAACTCAATCTCTTTTACAATAGCTGCCAAAACAAACAAACAAAAACAAAACAAAACAAAACAAAAACTTAGGAATACACCTAACCAAGGAAGTGAAAGATCTCTACAAGGAAAACTACAAAACACTGCTCAAAGAAATCATTGATGACACAAACAAATGGTAACATATTTCATGCTTATGGATGGGTATAATCAATATTGTAAAAATGACCATACCGCCAAAAGCAATCTACAGATTCAATGCAATTCAAATCAGAGTACTATCGTCATTCTTCACAGAACTAGATAAAACAAGCCTAAAATTCACATGGAACCATAAAGGAGCCTGCATAGTCAAAGCAAGCAAAAAGAACAAACCAGGAGGCATCACATTACCTGACTTCCCATATACTACGAGGGTATAGTTACCAAAACAGCAATGATACTGGTATAAAATAGGCATATATACTAATGGAACAGAATAGAGAACCCAGAAATAAACCCAAATACTTACTGCCAGCTGATCTTTGACAAAGCAACAAAAACATAAATTGGGGAAAGGACACCTTATTCAACAAATGGTTCTGGGATAATTGACAAGCCACAAGTAGAAAAACGAAACTGGATCCTCATCTCTCACTTTATACAAGAACAACTCAATGTGGATAAAAGACTTAAAGCTAAGACTTAAAACCCTAAAAATTCTAGAAGATACCATTGGAAGAACTCTTCTAGACACTGGCTTACGCAAAGAGTTCATAACCAAGAACCTAAAAGCAAATGCAACAAAAACAAAAATAAATAGATGGTACCTAATTAAACTAAAAATATTCTGCATAGCAACAGAAATAATCAGCAAACAGACAATCCAAGGAATGGGAGAAAATATTTGCAAATTATGCATTCAACAAAGGACATGAATAGACAATTCTCAAAAGAAGATATACAAATGACCAACAAACATATGAAAAAATCCTCAACATCACTAATTATCAGGGAAATGGAAATTAATACCACAATGGGATACCACCTTAATCCTGCAAGAAGGCCATAATTTAAATATATATTAAAAAAAATAGATGTTGGTGTGGATGTGGTAAAACAGGGACACTTTTACATTGCTGATGGGTATGTAAACTAGTACAACTACTATGGAAAACATGGAGATTCCTTAAAGAACTAAAAGTAGAACTAACATTTGATCCAGCAATCTCACTACTGGGTATGTACCTAGAAGAAAAATAAGTCATTATATAAAAGGACACTTGCACACATAGGTTTATAGTGGCACAATTCGCAATAGCAAAAATATGGAACCAGTCAAAATGCCCATCAACCAATGAGTGCATAAAGAAAATTTGGTATATATACAGCATGGAATACTACTCATCCATAAAAAGAAACAAAATAATAGCATTTGCCACAATTTGGAAGGAGTTGGAGACCATTATTTGAAGTGAAGTAACTCATGAATGGAAAAAAAATATCGTGTGTTCTCATGTATAAGTGGGAGATAAGCTGTGAGGATGCAAAGGCATAAGAATGATACGATGCACTTTGGGACTCAGGGAAGGGTGGAAGGGGATTGAGGGATGAAAGACTATACATTGGGTACAGTGTAAACTGCTTGGTTGATGGGTACACCAAAATCTCAGAAAGCACCACTAAAGAAATTATCCAAGTAAGCAAAAATCACCTGTTCCCAAAAGCTATTGAAATAAAACAACACAAAAAAACCTTTTTTTAAGATTTCATTCATGAGGGTTAATGACAGAACCCATAAAATATTAAGCCAGCACATTTCAAGTGCTCCCTAGCCATGTGTGGCTTGTAGATTTCATATTGGTGCAGATAAAGAATAGTTCCATAATTACAGAAAATTCCACTGGACAGTGCTACTCTAGATAATGGTAGGTACTATAGAAAACAAGCTGGTAAAATGTTCAGGGTGCATAAAATCTGGGCAGGTTGAGATTTGTGTTTACTTAGCAAGAATGGTGTTGCCATGGTTTCTCTAAGTAGGCGGCATTTGTGTTGAATGACAAAGAGTCATATTTGCAACCTAATGACAGATTTTTTAGGCTGATAGCTTGAGTTAAAGTTCTGAGGCAAAGAGAACTGGAGAACTGGAAGAATAGAAGGCAGGTAGACACAAGGACAAAAGGAAGATTCTAGAAGTATAAGGTATTTGATTGTCACTCTAAGATTGGAAGCCAAGTTTTTCTTACCCTTTTTCCAGAAGGGATCGCTTTGGTAAATCCTCCTGTCATGCACAGGTAAGTCAGGGATCTATTCTCTCACTTTGTGATAGCCTTGCCTTTCGATGAGGAAACCTTAATTCAAATACTGCAAACTAGAATGTGTGATATTTAATCATGTGAAAAGGCTGGAAAGGCAGATAGAGATAGTAGCTTTTCTGGTTAGGGTGGATTTTTCTGTTCTTAGAGATTTGTGATTGTTAAGATACTTCTATTTTTTTTTTTTTCTCCAGAGGTCAGGAACAGGGATTTAAGGGCCTTGACCTTGGGAAGAAACTGTAGGCCAGAGGACTCTGATTTGAATAATACTGTAGACCAAGTTCTAAAGACAGACATGACCCAAAGAAAACCTGTGAGATGGAATCTGGCTAAGAAATGTTCAGAGAAATGACGTCCGACAACCATCTGAAAGTTTTCTGAGTTGTGATCTATTCCTTTACCCTATTCTAAAGTCTTCAGTGATACACAGTATCAGCTTTACGTTAGCACTGCCTTTCTGAATAAAGTGTAGGATAAGGCAAACTAAGCAAGGCTAAAGCATTATGAAGTGAAATAAGGATGTGACCCAAGGTAATCAGGAAGAAACGTGGGAAGGACAATTTATAAGAAAATTCAAATCCTGGAATCCTGGGAGGAGATTAGATTCAAGACAGAGGGCTACTCAGAAAGCTATACAACATGAGGATGCTCGAGTTACATAAAAATCATCACAATAATTACAATAACTAATGAAACAACTACTAGATTTCAGACACCATATTTACATACATTGCCTCACTTAATCTTCACAATAATCTTGTGGAACAAATACTGATTCTCTAATTTATAGAAAAGGAAATTAACCACCATAAAACAAACAAACAAACAAACAAAAAACTCCACATCTCAGAGGCTTTCCAAAATAGAACTCAGTTTCCCACTCAGGTAAAACAAAACAAAAAAAAGGGATGTTCTTCATCAGCATGTGTCGAAGACATTAGAACCAGAGCCACTTCATCTTGAATAGGGATTACGTACAAGGAGGCTGAAATCTTCTGGGCTGCATTTTCAGGAGGTTTAGCCATTTTTAGGCATAGGATGAGGTAAGAAATCAGGACAAGATACAGGTCACAAAGACCCCACTGATAAAACAGGATGCGGTAAAGGAGCCAGCTGAAACCTGCCAAAACCAAGGTGGCAATGAAAGTGACCTGTTGTCGTCCTCACCGCTAATTATATGTCAATTATAAAGCATTAGCATGCTAAAAGACACTCCCACCAGGAGCCATGACAGTTGACAAATGCCATGGCAATGCCCGGAAGTATGTGGTCTAAAAGGGAGAGGAACCCTCAGTTAAGGGAGGGGAATCCTCACTCCTTTCTGGAGAAACTCATGAATAATCCAAACCTTGTTTAGCATATAATCAGGAAATAACAATAAAAATAGCCAACCAGCAGCCCTCGGGGTTGCTCTGTATGGAATACCCTTTTTTTTTTTTTTTTTTTTTTTTGAGACGGAGTCTCGCTCTGTCGCCCAGGCTGGAGTGCAGTGGCCGGATCTCAGCTCACTGCAAGCTCCGCCTCCCGGGTTCACGCCATTCTCCTGTCTCAGCCTCCCGAGTAGCTGGGACTGCAGGCGCCCGCCACCTCGCCCGGCTAGTTTTTTGTATTTTTTAGTAGAGACGGGGTTTCACCATGTTAGCCAGGATGGTTTCGATCTCCTGACCTAGTGATCCGCCCGTCTCGGCCTCCCAAAATGCTGGGATTACAGGCTTGAGCCACTGCGCCCGGCCCTGGAATAGCTATTCTTTTGTTTCTTTTCTAATACACTTATTTTCACTTTACTCAATGAGCTTACCCTGAATTCTTTCTTGCGTGAAATCCAAGAACTTTCTCTTGGGGTCTGGATTGGGACCCCTTTGTGTAAGTCAAGACCCACGCTCCTTCCACCCCGTGTATTCATCATTCTCTATAGACTTTAGTGACAATGTGCATCTCCATGGAGGGAAGAAGGGGAAGCATAGAGCATGTCCAGGGAGAGGTTTATGGGACATCTAATTGGCTAGAACTCAGTCACATGGCCACACCTGCCTGCAAGGGAAGCTGGGAAAGGAAATTTAGCTGTTTCCTGGGAGATAGAGGAAATGAGTTTGGAAATAGGTAGCTAGTCTTTGCATTGTTAGGCAATTGTCCTGGTGACTGGTCTATGAATGTCAGAGGAGGGATTTAAAATGTTTTTTTTTGTTTGTTTGTTTCTAGAGTCCATGAGACACTGCTTATGCACATAGAGTCTAGAATTTGGGAATTGTTAGATTTATCCTCCTTGATTCATTGATTTATAAACCTTGGTTTCTAAACTGAACCTGAGGTAGAAGTAGGTTACCAAATGACATCTATGATAATAAGCAGATAGTGAACACTAGTTTTGGAGTCAAACATATTTGGTTTTCCTCATCACTAAAATGGAGAAAATAGTATGTGTCTTAGAATGTAATTGTTAGACATAAATAATACATGCAAAAGCCCCCCAAATATGCCTGGTACATGGTAGAAGCTCAATGAATAGTAGCTCTCTTAATGTGATTTTTCTAATGAGATAAGAGTAAAATGAAATGAGGTTTGACCAACAAGAGAAAATCAAAAAATTTAGTGCTCAACTGTCTTAAGGTCTTGAAAAAAATGGTAAGGAAGCTGATACATTAAATTCTGAGCAATTGAATGGCCGCAAAAGTGGATAATGTGATCATAGCTCACATACAGAAAATGAAAACATATCAGGTGTCCAGAGAAACCAAGAATTTCCTGACACTGAAACTTGAGAGAAATTTTATAATAGAGACAATGGTTTAGGAAGTGAGTCACATTCTCAACCAAAGTAACCTCAAATGAGTAACAAATTTTCTAGAACTGTCTCTTGATGTAATTTTCATCAGGGACATACTACCAAAACCAAATTTGAAAAAAGCTCAGTTCTATAAAGGTCAACAAAATGAAGGCCAAATAACCAACTCTCTGATTATTTAACTTGACCAAAGAATAACATTCAAAGATCCACAGGAATGAATGAACACAGCCTTGGTGCCTGTGTCCCCCAAGAAGGGAATCAAACATGCACAAAATAATCCAGGAAACAAGGGGAGACAATATTTACAACTTTCAGCAATATTTATTTTTATTTCATACTTTTGTGTTTTTAGTTCGTTCCCAAATGTATGTATTTTCCTAGTCAACATACATAATGTAAAAATAAGTATATCCATAAAAATCAAATATGCTACAATATTTATTTAACTGATATCAGAAAACAGGAATAGCCAAAAGGTGGAAGCAACCCAAGTCCATATACAGATGAATAGAAAAGTGAGATGTATATAAAACATAATAGGATACTATCAGCCTCAAAAAGGAAAGAATTTCTCATGCATGCTTTAATATAGATAAACTTTGAAGACACTATGCTACATGAATAAGCTAGACCCAAAAGAACAAGTATTGTATAATTCTACTTATATGAGGTACTCAGAAGAGTCAAATTCATAGAGACAACAAATAGAATAGTGGTTACCAGGAGCTGGTAGAAGGCAGAAATGGGGAGTTATTTAATGGGTACATAGTCTCACTGGGGAAGATGAAAAAGTTCTGGAGATGAATAGAAGTGATGGTTGTACAACAATCTAAGTGTATTTAATGCCACTGGATTACATACTTAAAATAGTTAAAATGTTAAATTTTATATTATGTATATTTTACCACAACAAATACAATTTACCTTCGAGAGGCCTCTGCTTTAATTAATCATCCATGAATATTGAATTCCTTTTGTGTCACAGTTGAACTTTCAGTGATAATTGAAGAACAAGCTACTAAGGTCATGTGCTCTGACCAGAGCCTGTGAAGTTTTCACTTTTAAATTTTCTTTTGCCTTTGTGTGATACTATGATACATGGAAAAGGTACCCATATTAGAATAAAATAGACCCATGTTTGAATGGTGATGCCATCCCAGTTGTATTTTCCTCAGGGGGTGGGTGACCTTGATATTGATGTTGGTAATGCCCTACTCTGGGTGCTTGATGCCTGGTAGCTGCCCAGGTAGGTACTCACCTCACTTTAGTGCTAACCTTAAGGAATCAGCTGCTTTGTCTCAGTGTCTGAGTCTCCAGTTTATTCATCCCTGAGGTAGCTCCTTCCCAGAGAAATCTATGTTCAGTGAAATTTGGTTAATATAATTCATTTAAGGCAATCACATAGTCATCATATCAGGACTGTGCTCCAATCCCTAATTTTTATGTTTTTGAGAAGCATATTCACATTAAGCAAAAATTAAAAACAATGATAAGGAAATACCCAATTACCTTCCTCACCCTGAAATGAAATTCCCTAACTTACTGAAAAAGAATGTAGATTGAACAGCAGCTGTGTGAATGCATTAGTGCTTAATATGCAATGGAAGTCACTGAAATACGGTGGCTTAGTGAACTTCCTCTGATGTCCAGGGCCTGTCAAACCTCAACTCTAGCACATGTCTACCATGTGACCTTAGGTAGGTCAATTTACCAAGCTTAGTGGTAAAATTTCCTCATCGACAAACAGTGTTCACATCACAGGGTTACTAGGACGGTATAATGACTTCAGCTATATCCAGTGACTAGAATCAGCACTTACTAAACACTCAATAGCAATTAGCTATTATTATTGGTGGTTCTGTCCCATTTCCTATGTGCAGCACTTATGCTGAAGATGAATTTCTTTTTGGTTTGAGATGCTGCTGTCTCCTCAAAAGAGAGATTCCAAACCCAACCAGAGCAGTCAGAGCATCCTCATCCCATGCTTTGGGGCCTATATTGGAAACACCTCCCTTTGCTGGTTTCCTACTGGATCATAAACCTAAACTACCTTCCTATTTTTCAGAATTCTTGACCAACTAAGTTGCCCCCTGACCACATAGACATCTGCTTCTCCTAGTTCACTCAGTGCTTCTAACCCTGGTCCCTACCACACATGTGCTGTTAAGACCGACATGATGCAGTGGGCTCTTTCCATACCCAGCTCTCTGGACCACAATCTCCAAGGCACAGAGCCAGGCTCTCTTCCTTTCCAAAGCTCACCCCAAACTTTCCGCTTTGCTTTGTATGATGATTATAGCTTAGCTCTGCACATGTGGACTCTGGATATGTTTCCAGCTTCTTGACTCTTTTTGGAATTGAATTGAACGTTTATTTAACTTTGCTCTTTCATAATTTTTCTTTTTCTGAGTTTGACAGTATATAGAGTCATTTGTTTTTTAAAACTTCTAAGTAACTCCTTGTTGTTTTGTTTTTTCCTATTGGAACCAGCATTAGGAGATACTTTCATATGAAATAACTTAATGGTCCACTAACTGCTTTGGTGGTGGCTTCATGAAGCTTCTCAGGTTGGGAGCCCACTGGGCATTCACATCCAGCCAAGGGCCAGACCACAGTGGCTCAGTGAGATCTCTCTGCCTTGCAGAAATGTTCAAATGTTGAAAGAGCCTTCAACGATTATCACATTTTCTTCAAAGTAGTAACAGCACTTCCTACATTTAAGCCTTCATAGTCTGTATTCTCAAACTCTGGAATTCAAAGAAGATAATAAAGTTTAAGAAGTTGTATGAAAGGAACTGAAAATTCAAATCCCAGTTACTAGCTGAGAAACACTGAGTAAGTCTTTCTCCTTCCTCTTTATCCATCATATATATAAAGTGGGGATAGGGATGTCTATGTCACAGGACCATAGGAAAGATTGATGATAATATGAGCAAGGTGCCCATAGCCATGACTGGTCCATGGAAGGTGCTTAATCAAGAATTATAATTATTAATATTTTCCATCTTTTAGATAGGTATAATTTATTTTCCTGTGATGACTCTGCACTTTCTTTGCTTTTGACTGGCAATTTATGAGCTTAGTATCCTGACACTGGTTAGCTCATGCTGACCGAGAGCTGTGATCAACAGTTATAGATGTCTGTACTTGAAATCAAGAAAATAAATTATTTCAGGGGATATGGCGGACCAAATATTTCACAAGATGAAGCCCACAGGTAAAAGATTACACAAGTGTGTGATGACAAGTGGGTGTTATTAAAGAGGTGGGGTTTGGAGGTCAGTGTCTGACCACCAGTGAGCCTGTGAACTGCTCTGAGGTTTGGGCTCATCATCTGAGAAATGAAGATAATATATTCTGCCTTCCCCAGAGTTACTGTGATGACAAACATTTAGATAATACATAAAATTCCTAGCACTGGCCCAAGACCCAGTAGGGTCACCACAAATGATCATTCTCAACTTTGCCTTTGTGGTAAAATGGTGGGAAGCACAGTTCTACCCCCACACTTGCTCACCAATGCACACACGCATGGGAAGGAGTTTTATTTCCAAGAATGACGGTGCCATATATCACTAATAGCGGGTGATTAGGTTAGGCTGCAATCCTGAGTCCAGGGGACTCAGTGCCTGCTTCCAGAGATCTAATTAATCTCACAACTAAACAGGAGGCCACTCTTAAAATTACTTCAGAAAGCATTTTTCATTTTTTCCTTCTATGGGCATTATTAACTTTTAAAATGTACTTTGTTTTAGCTGAGTGCATCCCAGCCTCCTCTGCCAGCCACCACCTCGCCTCTTGTATTGATGGGCTCCTTAAATCCTCACGAAGCTCGTTTTTGTGTCCATCAGCATTCAAAATCTCCCCTTTCTGTCCTTGCAAGAAAAGTGCTTCTAAGAGCTGGGGGAGGAGTGTGCTGGGAAAAAAGGCTCAGAATTATCCTGGCTGAATTTGGCATTTGCTACAATCTTTGATCTCGGATGCAGTAACGTGTCAGCCAGACCAAAGTCATTTTATATAGAGGTCTGCATAAGCGAAGTGGAGGGACTTCATGGTTAATTGATTAAAATGGTCCAAAGAAGGTGTGAGATCAAAGGGCTGCTCACTGGTTTTATGTTTCCCTGGGGTCCCGCAGGCCAAGTGGGTGACACAGATGACCTTGGGCGTGAGAGTATTCAAATGCTGGTGTTTGTTTGTTTTATTCCAAAACACAATTTGTGTTTCCCAGGGCTTCCTGATGACAGGTTGCATTGTGGGCTCCCCACGGCCCTCCTCTATGTTTAGGGGGGCCTCAAGTGGAACAGCAACCATGAGCTGGAGGGCATGACCCTGTCATGCTGCCACCATTGCCTCCTTCTGCCAAACCCCAAGGAAAAAGACTCCTTTACATTACTGGAAGGCTAAGACCACAATTTTCTCTTTATCTTTTTTTTTCTTTTTTCCAGTAAGGGTCAAGAAAATGTTGTCACAGTGTAGGATCAGTGCCTGGAACTGAGACGAAAGAGAGCCTAGAAAATGTCTCCTTGTTCCTAATTGTCCTGATAAGAGCAGCAGGAATCTGCTGGGCAAACGTGTTTATCAAAAGACTCCAGGGATTAAAAATGTAGCAAAGAAGGAAGAAGTAATAGTAAGAGAGGATCTGCTGCCCAGAGAAGCATCATAAACTATCACTGGTGACACTGAGCATTCGCAGTGGAACAATAGTTACCATTTATCAAGTTGCTGCAATTTATCCGGCATTAGCTAGTGCTAAGTGTAGCACATCCCTTGCAAATTCTCATTAATCTTACTTCCTAATAGACAGAACTGAGGCCAGAGACCATAAAGATCCCTTCAGATCACACAGTTTGAGCTTGGATTTGAAACTGTGTTGGTCTGGCTCTGAAGTACACACCTCGATCATCCCGTGATGGGCCCAATTGTGTCCACCAAAAATTCATGGGTTGAATCTCCAATCCCAAGTTCCTCAGAATGTGACTGCAATTACACAGAAGGCTTTAAAGAGGTAATTAAGTTAGGATGAGGTCATTAGAGTGGTCCAACTTCATTATAACTGGCATCCTTAGAAGAAGAGGAAATTTGGACACAAACTGTTACAGAAGGAAGAGCCTGTGAAGGCAGAGTGAAGACAACCATCTACAAGCCAAGGAGAGAAACCTCAGAAGACATCGACCCTGCTGAAACCTTGATCTTAGGCTCTAGCCTCTAGAACTTTGAGAATGTAAGTTTCTGTTGCTAAGCCACCCAGTCTGTGGTCCTTTGTTACGGCAACGCTGAGAAAACCTAATGTATACCCTTAGGCTATGTCTAATTTCCCAGAGGAATGACCCAGGAAGGCAGGTGCTTAAGAAATGCCCTTCCATTTCCAACTTGCTAGGTGTAAGACACAAACAATGCAGTTATCAAAGAATTATGTATGTGAGGTTTTTTTGGGGGGAGTGGTAATCGAGTACATTTCCTGCTGAAATAATATTGTTTTTTCTATGTGTGAAACATAGTGAGAAATTTTACATCCTTTGAGAAGCCATCTATAACCCCACAGCACCCAAATAATTTAGATGCATCTCTTTTTTTGCTATCTGAATATCTGATGTGTATCTCCTCCCTAGCACTTAGCAACCCTCTCTGTAGTTGCTAACTCTCTGCATCCTATACTGTAAATACCTTCAGATCTTGAATTTGTCTTTTTCAGGTTTATGTTCCCAGGAACAAGTAACAAGCTTTATTCAGGAGAGTTACATGAAACAATAAAAGTGGAAAGACAGACATGTCTGAATGAGGACATACTTTACCATGATTATCTAGTCAGATGCCACTGTCCTGCCAGTCAGCTCAAGATGACATTCTTAGAGTTAAGAACACAAAGAAAGGGCTCGAGTTACTAAATGAAGGAGCATGTGGATTTTTTACCTTGTTGGAAGAAATGACAGTCTAGGTTCTTAACACGCAGAAAGCAGGAAAAAAAAAAAAAAGAAGGCAGTAACCAGGCAGAAAGGAGCTGGGAGAAGGGAAGCCAGGCAACGTGACTGCCAAGGGCACCAGTCCAAAGTGGGCAAGATGTGGGTGAGGGGAAGACCAGAGTGGGTCCCTCAGCCTGGCAAGGCTGACACCAAAGCCCATACTAACACCCACCACTCTGTCATCTGCAAGGGCACTGTAATTTTAGAGACTTATATGCACCTCACACTTTTCCCTTTTCTTTTCTCTTGCCCTTTTCTCTCTTTTTTCCTCCAATTTTGTCTTTTTATATCCCTTAGAATTTAGTGAACACTCTGTTGGAAACATCAGTCTTCTTCACTTGTGCTCAGATAAACCATGGACTGTAGCTGTGTTGACGTAGAGTCTGGCATTTTCTACAAAGGGCAGGCTCCTTGTATGGGAAGAGTGCTATGAGTCCCCAAAGCAAAAGGCCCACCTTGCTTTTCAACAGCCACACCAAACTTGTCAAGCTTTGCCAAAAGCTACAGAGAGTTACGTGTTTTGTCTTAATAAAAGCGATTCTGTTCTTCTGTGTGAATCTTAGAGATCAGTGTTACAAGTTCTCAACAGCTGTCTTGTCTTAGTAAGGGGTGGGGTGTCCGCTAAGGAAAGGCTATTTTTAGATTTCAGTCAGGTAAATATATGAATAAGCTTACCACACAGCTTCTAGGACCCCTTTCTTTCTCACTCGGCTCTTGTTCCTCTGTTACCCAAGCTGGAACATTTGGACTGTGAATTCCACTATGAAAGTTTGTATCTGTGATGGTTAATACTGAACTTGACTGGATTGAAGGATACAAAGTATTGATCCTGGGTGTGTCTGTGAGGGTGCTGCCGAAGGAGATTAACATTTGAGTCAGTGGGCTGGGAAAGGCAGACCCACCCTTAAGCTGGGTGGGCACCATCTAATCAGTTGCCAGCATGGCTAGAATATAAAGCAGGCAGAAAAACATGAAAAGACTAGGCTGGCCTAGACTTCCAGCCTACATCTTTCTCCTGTGCTGGATGCTTCCTGCCCTTGAACACTGGACTCCAAGTTCTTCAGTTTTGGGACTCAGACTGGCTCTCCTTACTCCTCAGCTTGCAGACGGCCTATTGTGGGACCTTGTAATTGTGTGAGTTAATACTTAAATTATTATATATCTATCTATATATATATATCTCCATATATATATGAGGATTATATATATATAAAATCCTTAATAGGATATATATATAATTAGTATATATATTAGTGTGTATATATATTCTATCATATATATATCCTATCTATGTATATACAATATATATATTATTAGTTCTCTCCCTCTAGAGAATCCAGACTAATACAGTGTCTTCTCTTTTACAGTCTTAGAACCTGCCAAGGAAGGTTTTGCAGTGCCTTTTACATGCTGTGCTAAATCCAATGCCCATGCCACATTCCTTTTCCTTGATATAAAGGCAACTTGAAGATGGTATACTATTGATAAGGGGTCACACGTACCCTCCACTCATTTCTCTATGTAGCCATCCAATGAACAGTCACTGCACAAGAACTCCATTGGCTCTGTTGGATGACATGCTAAGAACAGGATGCACACCAAAGAGTAGAGCTCAACAGATCCAGATCTAAAGTAGCAAACAAGCCAGGGGTGGAGACTTCAAATCCTAAACAGTAATGCAAGGGTTCCACAGACATAAAATATCACAAACATAAGTCTTTAGAAGCAACTTTTGATCCTGTACCAAGAAAATGACATGGATAAGAAATAAAACGTTTCATGATAGAGTCAGGTTTAAAGCTGCTGTTTGTGTGGATCAGCAAAAGGAACATTTTTAACAGGGGTAATAGTAAATGGGCAAAGGAAGTCCAGCAAGAGATAATTTTCTTTTTTCTTTTGAGATGGAGTCACTCAGGCTGGAGTGCAGTGGTGCCATCTCAGCTCACTGCACCCTTCATCTCCTGGATTCAAGAGATTCTTCTGCCTCAGCCTCCTGACTAGCTGGGACTACAGGCATGTGCCACCACCCTAGGCTAATTTTTGTATTTTTAGTAGAGACGGGGTTTCTCCCTGTTGGCCAAGCTGGTCTCAAACTCCTGACCTCAAGTGATCCACCTGCCTTGGCCTCCCAAAGTGTTGGGATTACAGGCATGAGCCATCATGCCCAGCCCAGCAAGAAATAATTCTGTCAGGAAAGAAGGATGCTCAGATGAGGGGCTTATCTTTGTCTGTTTGTGCTGCTATAACACAACACCATAAACTGGGTGCTTGTAAACGACATAAATTTATTTCTGACTGTTCTAGAGGCTGGGAAGTCCAAGATCAAGGGAGACTTCATGTCTGATGAGGGCCTGCTCCCTGGCTCATAGATTGTGCCTTCTTGCTGTGTCTGCATGGTAAAAGGGGTGAGAATTTTCTAGTCCTTTTAAATAAGAGCATTAAGCTCGTTCATGAGGACTCTACTTCCATGTTCTAATCATCCTCCAAAAGCCCCACCTATTATCATCACACTGGGGTTTAAGATTTCAACATATAAATTTTGGGGAGACACAAATATAGTAAAAGCAGAACAAGATGATGTGAAATGGTTCATGTAGTGGGCTGAATAGTGTGCCCTCCACCAAACTCATATCTATCTGAATCTCAGAAAGTGACCTTATTTGGAAATAAAGGCTTTGCAAACTTCATTAGTTAAGATGAGATCATAATGGACTATGGTGGGCTCTAAATACAATGAATGATATTATTGGGGGAAAAAAAAGAAGAGAGGATACATAAAGAGACACAGGTCAGAAGGCCATGTGAAGATGGAGGAAGAGATTTGAACAATGGGTCTACAAGCCCAGGAGTGCCAAGGGATGCTGGGAGCCCCCAGGAGTTAGGAAGACGCCAGGAAGGATTCTTCCCTAGAGCCTCCAGATGGAGCATGGTCCTGCTGACACCTTGATTCTAGCCTCCAAAGCTGTGACAAAGTGAATTTATCCTGTTTTAAGCCCCTTGTTTGTAATAATTTGTTATGGAAACCTTGGTAAACTAATGCAGTTACGTTCATGCAGATTAAGAGTCTTACTCTGTAGTTAGATGCACCAGGAATTATGTCACAGCTCTGCCACTTCCTAGCTGGGAGACTTTGGACAGGTCAACTTACTTCTCTACACTTTAACTTCCTTAGCTATAATATGGATGGATAATAACGATCACATGTGGCTTCTGTGAGAATTTAATGAACTAAAATATACAATGTGCTTCACATAGTACCTGACACAGAGTAATCACTCCACCCATGTTTCTTATAATCTCCACTATCATTATTTTTAATAATATCACACTGAGTATTCTCTATATTTGAAGCACTATGATGGATGCTACAGGCAATATGAAATTTAATAAGATATTTCTTACCCTTAAATTACTTTCTTAGTCAGCTCAGGCTGCTATAAAAAGTACCATAGACTGGGTAGATTAAAAACAGACACTTATTGCTCACAGTTTTGGAGGCTCAAAGTCCCAGATCAAAATGCTGGCAGATTTGGTTCCTGGTGGAGGCCAGATTCCTGGTTTGTAAATAGCCACCTTCTCGCTGCAAGCTCACATGGCTTTTTCAATGCTTGGGCATATGGAGAGATAGGGAGAGAGAAGTGAGAGGAGCAAGAGGAGGGAGGGAGAGAAGAGAGGGACAGTGGGCAAGAGGGAGAGAAGAAGGAGAGACGGAGACAAGAGGGAGAGAGGGAGATACTTGGGTCTTCTTCATGATCTCATAAGGACACTAATCCTATCATGCGAGTCACACCCTCATGATCTAATCTAAACCTAATTACCTCCCAAAGGCTCCACCTCCAAATACCATCCCATTGGTGGGTAGGGCTTCAACATATGCATTTGAGGGGTGGACACATTCAGCCCATAACAATTGTTAAACTAAAAAGAATTCGATCATCCACACCTCCACAAGGCACTACAGTGAAAACTTCAACAGAATGTTATCTATTGATCTTTTATGATATATGTTAGATTTTCTAAAATAAAACCCACAAAATGACATTTTCTTTTCTCTAACATTCTCACTTCTGTTTTATGCAGGAGGCTGCAAGGGTATGTAGACACATGAGAGACCTCTTGTGTTAGAAAATGCAGGAAATGTTTGGCTCTAAGACTAGTGTTACTGGCAAAGAGCAAGTTGAGACACAGCTGAATACAGCCAGTGGGGGGAAAAGAAAATGTCTGGCAGGCCAGTATCACTCAGACCAGGTTGGATCTTGATCGGTTTCTTAGGGTCATTGTTCAACTCTTGCCAGACTGTGCCTTTATGGATAAAGTCAAACTAAATGTTTTAACAAGTGGTTAAAAAGCTGAATTTTCAAACCTGTTAAGTCATTGCTTCTTCCCATCCGGAAGAGACTGGGAGGCAGCTCTCCTGTCAAAGTCTGGCTGGTGAATTCCTCAGGGTCGCTCTCACAGCGCACAGAGCTATTCATCATTTTAGCGAGCATCCTTAGAGGGGAGCCCCAGTGATTTACATGCTACAGATAAATTATGATGCCTCTCATGATGTTATCATCATTTCAGCTCACGGATTTGAACACTTTCTGGGAGAGGACTTTTTTCACCCTTTCTTAAATGATGAACAACCCCCAGACAGATTATATTGTAGTTGTCAAGTAAAAAGATATACGTATGTTTTCTTAAAGATAAACAGCTCAGCCACCACCACTAGTCAGCCCAGCAACAGGAAAACATTGTCCACTGAGAGTTAACTGTTTATCCCACCTGGAAAACATCAAACTTTCCTGGTCTTTTAGTCTTATTCTATTTAATGATCCATTTTCTCCTGTAGTTTTGCCTGGCTATTTTGTTTCCAACAGGATATAAGCTAGTTCAAGCCAAAAGCCTCCTTCTTTATTCCAATAAATTTGCAAAGTAGCACAGCTCAGATTTAACTTCATTTTACCTTGAATAGTTCCAGTCTCCCATTCTGTCCCATGCCACAAGCCAGTGGACGGAACAAAGATTTTCCTCTCTTCAACGCTATCTTGTAAGATTCACGTGACTTCTGTGGGTGGTCCACTCTACCACAGTCTTTGGGTACTAGAACATACATTTCTAAAACAAGTATGGTAGGCCAGATAATACCTCCTTCTCAATATGTTCATGCCCTAATCCCTGGAACCTGTGGAATGTGCTACCTGGCAAGGGGGAATTAAGATTTCAGATAGAATTAAGTTTCCTAATCAACTGTTCTTGAGGTGAAAAGATGAGCCTGGATTATCCAGGTGGGCCCAGTATAATCATGGGAATCCTTAAAAGTGGAAGAGAGAGGCAGGACTTTCCCTCTGGAGTGATGTGATATGAGAAAGTTTCTACTGACTATTACTTGCTTTGATGATGACAGGACAGCCACAAGCCAAGGAAGGTGAGCAGCCTCTAGCAGCTGCAAAAGGCAGGAAAATGGATTTTTCCTGAGAACCTCCAGAAAGGAACGCGACCCTGTGGACGCCTTGATTGCAGCCCAGTGAGAAACACTTCATGCTACTGACCGCCAGAACGGTAAAATAATGAACGTGTGTTGTTTTAAGCCACCATGTTTGTGATAATGTGTTAAAGCAGAAATAGGAAACATAGCAGAAAAGGAAGCATAAGATTTTAATTTTCTTTCATTTTGAACAACCAGCATATCTTTGTGCTGCTATAACTAAATACCAATGACTGGGTAACACATAAAGAATGGAAATTTATTTTTTACAGTTCTGGAGGCTGAGGAGTCCAAGATCAAGGCACTGGCAGGTTCAGTTGTCTCATGAGGGCAGCTCCTCTAGAGGGAAGAAACGCTGTGTGTTCACATGGCAGGGGGTAAGTGATTGAACTGTGTGAAGCTTCCTCTATAAGGGACTTAGTCCCATTCCCAAGGGAGGAGCCCTAGCGGCCTCATTACCTCTTAAAGGCCCCATTGCTTAGTACTATCACATTGGCAATGCCTGCATTTTGGAGAAACCACACTGAAACCACAGCGAGCCCAGAGCTGGCATAGAGCAACTAGCTAATAAACGTTGGCTGAATGAACGATTTGTGTTCAACTATCCCAAGGCAAACTCCCTCTTACTGTCAAAGTCACCGATTCCTCTTCAGTGCACTGGCTTCTTAGTTCCCCTCTGTAGGGGCTTCTCACTCTCCCTTCACTTCCACAACAGTTCACGGCTACTATTCCTTGAGCTCCATTGAGCCAATCTGCTCACTTTGCCAGCTCAACCCCTGCTCTGATTGTCTTAGTTGATCCATCAGTACTTGAAAAGGAAGCAGTAAGGTCTTTCCAACTTCCCTAGCCTCATTCCTACTTTTTGCTTTATACTTGGTGTTCAAACCCTCTAAAACGCCTGGGGTTTCCAAATACATCATTTGTTTCATACAGTCATAACATGTGTGCTGTTTGGGGAAGGGAGGTTGTTTGGTTTTTATGTGTGTGCTGGGAATGTTCCTGTTCTTTTGGTTCAGGTGACAAACTCATATTTGTCCTTCAAAAATTACACCATGGGCCGGGGGTGGTGGCTCACACCTGTAATCCCAGCAGTTTGGGAAGCTGAGGTGGGCGGATCACCTGAGGTCAGGAGTTTGAGACCAGCCTGGCCAACATGATGAAACCCCATCTCTACTAAAAATACAAAAATTAGCCAGACACAGTGGGGTGCACCTGTAGTCCCAGCTACTTGGGAGGATGTGGCTGGATAATTGCCTGAACCTGGGAGGTGGAGCTTGCAGTGAGCTGAGATTACGCTACTGCACTCCAGCCTGGGTGACAGAGTAAGACTCCGCCTCAAAAAAAAAAAAAAAAAAAAAAAAAAAAAAAAAAAAAAAAATTACACCATGTAGTACTCCCAGGAGAATTCTTTGATTTCCTAATGTTATTCAGATCTTCTACTTATAAGCTTCTTTACTATGTTATTGGCACACTTATTGCTCACTGTGTATGTAACTGGGCCTCCTCCTTTTCTGCCCTCATTTTAGTGTCTACAGCCTCATGTCTACAAACAATGTGTAATACAGCAGGCTTTTAATCACTGTGTCATGAGTTAATGAATAGGTCATATTTAAGAATTTTATCTTTGGAATTTTAAAGAAGGCATTTGATTTACATTAAGGAGAAAAGACATAATTTTCACATTGGAGAGAGGAGACTTCTGTCATAGTGCACTGAAATATAGGAAGACAAAAACATCTTTATTTTTTAATAGTATATATTTTTCACAAATAAAGGTATCAATATAGTGTTAAGAAAAAAAATGTGCCTAAGTGTTTCCAGTTGTGAGGTTGGGGCTGAATTACTTAGTGTCTGGTATTCAATTCAGAGTAGATGTTTTACATGATTAAGATTTTATAGTGTGTTTTCTTTAGTACAAAGAAAAGAGGAAAAACAAAAGAATTCCTAAAGCTAGTTAATTGCATTTAATGGAATTGCTTAAAATTACTGGCTTGTAAGACAGTAGATTTTGAGGAAAACATTACTGCTCTTACTTTTTCCCCTTGCATATCTGTTAAAAATCTCTTTGAAATGAACATAGGTTGAGAGAAAGAGGTTAAGGTCAAGTTTATATAACTGAATCATCTGACTAGATGATTATTTTGGCTGTCCTCATGATTGATTTTTCTGTGTCATTCAGAATTAATCAGGAGAAAACTCAGGTAATCAGATCAGCTGAGCCAAGCCCGGTTCGATGACCATATGTGACATGGCTAAGGAGTTATTTCTTCACATGCCATGTCCACTGATCATCAACCAAAAGGGGAATCACTGGGTTTTCCTCTGGGACCTGTGATTAAGTGGAGAGAGGGGAACTCAGTCTTAGTTGCATTAGAGTCTAACAGAAACAGCAACTATGCACTTTGCAAATGGTCAAGATCACGGAACTTGTTTTCAGGATATTACAGGCTAATTTGAAACCAGAGTTCACGACTGCATTATTTTCGGTGAGGTAAATATTCCTAGAGATTATTTTGTGAGTATCTCGTCATTGGAGAAGAAGGGTCCATGAATCACAAAGAAAATATTCTTGCTAATATTATTTAAAAGAAATTCTGTATGAAAAGAGTTTGCAAAGATATAAACCTTGACAGACAAGCACTGGGTGGTCAGATTTAGCAAATAAGGACATTCAGTGAAACTCGAATTTCAGATAAACCACAAGTTTTCAAGCACAAAGCTTTCCCATGTAGTGCATGAGATATACTTTTGCTGAAAAACGTGTGGTTTATCTGCTATTTAAATTTAGCTGGACATCTCCATGTTACCTGACAAACTTCACAGGTACCCTTTGGGACATAGTATCTTTAATGTCTTCAAACAACTGCAATTTTAGCAGCGAGTATGTGAAACCAACTAAATGTTCTTTTAATGACCATCTTTAATTATTTGATTAGAGGAGTTATAATTTAAAGATGATGAATATGGGTGAAAGCTCGAATGTGTTTACTAAAAAAGTTAGTAAGTATAGTTTGGAAAGAAGATGACACTAAGTAATGACTCTGGGAATTGTGCCGGAAAAATTTATAACAGTTGCATAGTACTTTGTATTCCACTTGATGTATTAGATGGGATTACTGCCATACACTGAGAAGAAAAATATACCTTGTGGATATTTTGGTAGCTAAGATGATAGAACGAACTTGTTCAAGGAAATGTGGGAGTAGAAGAGGAAGCTTAGGGTTGGAGTTCATCAGAATAGCAATTATCCAAGCGGGTCAATTTTTTTAGGAAAATATGTTTTGATAATTGAAGTCCAGGAGGAGACCACCTGACTAATCCACAATGACCTTCAAAATGTAAATACCCAAGTGATTTATGTCATTTTTAAACTCTGTGTCTCCAGTTAATGGCTATTCTTTGGATTATTTGGGAGAAAAACAGCTGGTTCTTATAATTATTAGGGGATTTGGATCAATAGAAAGAAGACGCTCTGTTCTTTTAAACATTTCTTATGCAACATCATATACAACCCACTGCCTGCCCTCACCCCTCCCCTGGCCCTCTGGCTATCATATCACTCTCCGACTTTTAATCACAGACTCTGTCTATGTAACTCTACAAAAGTCCAGCCAAAGAGCCAAATATTTAGCCAGTCCTCTGGATATTCTGTTCTCAGCATTTCAAATATCATTTTGTTGAAAAACATCTGGGTCTTTGGCCATGACAAAATGAGTTGTATCTTTCTTCATCAAGGATACTTGGCCTCATATAGCCAGAGAAATAAATTAACAGGACCAAAAGATGCCTAAAAGTATCATCTGAGGAATCTCTTGTTTCTAAACAGTTAACATGTAAATCAGGGTTTCTCAATAGCAATAGCGGCACTGTTGACATTTTGGACCAGATGATTCCTGGTCATGGGGGGCTGTTCTGCACATGGTTGGATATTTTGCAGCATCCCTGCAAAATAGATGCCATGAAGGATCTTTGCCTCCCAGTCGTGACAATGAAAATGGTCTCCAGACATTGCCCGATACCCCCTGGGGAGAACAGTTGAGAACCACTAACCTAAAGTATTCAATTTCGATAGTCTTATCCTGTGCCAACCAGCCTAGAAGGTAACTATTGAAGCTGAGTTTAGTTTAGAGAGAGTAACAGAGTGCCAAGAATGGACAAGGGATAGGATAGCAGAGAGCAGAAGCATAAAGCCGTAGAAAGAGCCATAGCCAGCCGGGTGCTGTGGCTCACGCCTGCAATCCCAGCACTTTGGGAGGCCAAGGCGGGTGGATCACAAGGTCAAGAGATCGAGACCATTCTGGCCAACATGGTGAAACCCCGTCTCTACTAAAAGTATAAAAATTAGCCGGGTGTGGTGGCATGCGCCTGTAATCCCAGCTACTTGAGAGGCTGAGGCAGGAGAATCGCTTGAACCCGGGAGGTGGAGGTTGCAGTGAGCCAAGATTGCGCCACTGCACTCCAGCCTGGCGACAGAGCAAGACTCCGTCTAAAAAAAAAAAGAGAAAAAATCATAGCCATTTCTTTCATTTGTTCATTCTACACCCATTCATTCATTCATTTGTTCTTTTGAGAGATACATATTGAAGGCATACCTAATAGAAGAAACTGTTCTGAAGTCTGGGTATTCAGCAAGAAAGAAAACACAAATTTTATGTTCTCATGGAGCTTATATTCAAATGGAGTGTGGGGGACTTGAATAAGAAGGCATCTAACGTACCTGGTGTTCACAGATGCTAAGATGAGAAGCAGTGAGAGAAAAAGAGACTCATGAGGGAGAGTATTCCTCAGGGTCTGGTTAGGAAAACACCCAGCAATTTCAACAGTAGGATGTTACAGAGGGAATGGATTGACAAGGTATAGGAGGAACACAAAGCCTACAAAAGTGAAAAGAGAATGCAGAGATAACACAGAGATAGTAGCTTCAGAAAGTTGCTGCGACTCCCTTCCAGGGCTGGGGGTACAAAGGCAACAGGATCAAGTTGTTAGAGCCTTGAACTTAGTAAAGATTCCGGTGGCGCTGGGATCCAGACCACTGAGGAGGTGGAGATGGCCCTGCCTGCCATTGTGTGTGGCTGTGGAACTGAGGTTAGAAGTCCTGGAGCAGCTGGGTGGCTGACCGAGTGGAGATGGTATCTCTGAGGAACATGCTAAGGCTGCTGCAGAAAGTTTGGAACAAATCTGTTCACTGTAACCACCTGCTGAGCTGGCCTGCCACCAACAGGACCAGCAAGCCAACAAAAGAGAAGAAAATTTTCTCAGCAGCTCACCTGCTTTCCAGTCTGCTGCCAGCACCCTCTTGGCAGAGTTTATTAGGGAGCCAGCGGCATAGGGGAGATGCTGTCTACAGAGACCCAGTGCCAGCATTACAAAGTAGAGTGTGAAAGGGAGGGTTGAGGCTGAGAAACAGAGCTTCATAACCAGCGCAGGGAGGCTGCTCTTATACAGCAGGCCCTTCAAGCCTACCCCACCCTGATTCGGAGAATGTCTGGGTCATTTTGCTCTGTGCATGAAAATGCTTCAGGAGAATCATCCCCCACACTCTGAACTCCTTCTGTGAACCTTTGATATAATGCTTATAATGCTTGTAGCATTAGTGACTTTTTCAGCTTGGGTAATTCTAATTACTTGTGTGTGTGTGTGTGTGTGCATACTTGTTCCACATTCAATCCGATTTTAATAAATATTAACTAGGTGCCCGCTAAGTGCAGAGCTCTGCATCAGATGCTACATGAGACCCAAAAGAATTAAACCTTGTCCCTAAAGTACTCAGAATATCGATTCCTGTGTGTGCCAGCTGGCACATATTACTATTTTAAAAAGGTCTTTTTTTTTTTTTAAATTTATTGAGGTCTTTTGAATCCTATTCATCTCTGTTTTTAAAGATATTAGCGATGCACATCTCCTCCTACCCCACTTTAGTCCCCAGCTTTATCTCTTTTATGAACAGTATTAGAGTTCCTCCCAGAAGCAATCCTTTGGTAGAAATTGTATAGAGAGAAATTAACTCTTTCAGACTCCCCGGGTGCTATTGCTAAATGTTCTATAAAACTCTTTCCTAATTACTACCTGGAGAGAGACTTGGCATCCGGAAAATAGCATCCAATACGTATGCATTTATTTTCCTCCTTGTTATGTCATGGAGGGACATGAGTGCAACACACTGAAAATAAAGAAGACTAAGGGATGCTTGTTCATAAATAAGAATAAGATAAGGGGATAGGCTGGGGCATTTTAGTCTCCCAATACACTTCGAAGGTTTGGCTTCTTAGATAGCCTGAGCATGGATTCCTGCCTTCTACTCCTGTAGAAGGGGAAGGGGGTGGAGCTTGCTGTGACTAGGGCTGTGCCACTAACTTTGGTTGTTAATGGTGGCCTTCCTTAGCCTGTCTCCAAGAACACTGATACTGCTACAAGTCATGTGCTGTTAACCAAGCATTTTGCCCCTTTCCTTTTGAAGTGGCACTCTGTTAAATATTAATATTTTATTCCCTTGTTGCTTAAAAATGTTTTTAAGGCCTATGAATACTTTGGGCAACATTGGTGGTTTTTCATGCTTCCTCCTCTAGGTTTTTAGGGAGAAATGCCTACACTGTTCTTTGAATTGCTTCATTATTGTTATTCTCAAAATCTTTTCCACGTACTAAAGATCCTAAGAATTTTAAGCTCAGACTTTTGCCTCTGTAAATATATACTTTTAAATAGTAGCATAATATTACCCATGGATCACAGGATTCCTAACCATAGCTCTACTTGGCAGTCAGTCCATCCCCAAAAGACCATCATGGACCACACACTGAATGTTCTACATAGGTTGGGAAAATCTAATGTTAAATATAATACAAAGAGACAACCAGTGATAAAGTTTAAATCCTGAGTCTCCAAGCACATTTTCTTTGAGGGATTCCTTTTTCTTTAGTTTGAGGTAAAAGACTCCAGGACAAAGGATCTCTCTTGACATCCAGAAGCCCTACTAGTGGTGCTCTTGGGTGTAGGTGTCATGAAAATGCAAACTGTCTCTTACATGTGGTCAAAAACAATGTTTCAAAGCAGCCCAGCAGATGTATTAGGCTACAGTAATTCTCCTCTGCTTAGCATTTGGTCAAGATAAGCATTTCCAGTCAATGCTGATTGCATTTAGCCTGACCATGTCTTTGTACGTTTCAATGCGATTCTATTTTCTCCTTTTAATCGTACAAATATATAACAATAAAGAAAAGAATTTTGCTAGCAGTTGAATAACAAAATGTGTTCAACACTCCATTAATAAAATCTCTATCTTGTTCAACATCTCCAGTAAATAGCCTTTATATATTTCCTCTCTTCAATTTGCCAGCGGACAATAGGAAACATTAGCTGGAGTTGAATGCGGGAAAGCAAAGTAAAAGAGATAGTTATCCACTGCCATCTAGTGGCTAAAACCTAAACTTCGACCAAAGTTTTTGGATCCTTTTCTTGTAACATGGTAGAGAAATAAATATTGGTACATATTTGCACATTTTAAAAGTCTTAATTAAACTTTTAAATTTTTGAATAAAAATCTGAACAGATAACAAACACATTAAATTAAGTTAATTTTAACTCTACTACTCATATCTCAACAATAAGACAGGCAAGATAGTCATGTGGAACAAAAAATGAAAGCAAGAACTGACAAGTATTGGGTTATCTTCCCAAGGAAGACAGCTAATCAGGAAGGTTTTACCCTAGCTTAGACCCTAATCTGAAAATGATAGATATCACTGATGGAGCCAATTTGTTAATTTACCTTTGTTCAACTCTTCGGAGCTATCTTATTCCCAGCACTAATCTCTTTCTTTAAACCAATGTGGGGACCAAAGACCAAAGTCAGCCAATGCCTCTTAGAAGCAAACAAGTATTTTAGAGATTCTAGCATTGAAAGTTAAGAATTTGGGAACACAGATTAACCTTTTTACAGAGTTTTGATATTGCTATTCAAGGCTGCCCTACTGGACAACTAGAATTTACTCCAAACACAGAGAAATCAAGTGTACTATTCTCTAGAGAAACAGAACCAATAATGTGTGTGTGTGTGTGTGTGTGTGTGTGTGTGTGTGTGTGTGTGTGTAGAGAGATATTTAAGGAATTGGCTCATGTGTTTATGGAGGGTGCCATGTCCAAAATTTGCAGAGCAGAACCCCAGAGCCAATGCTGCGGTTCAAATCTGAAGGCTGTCAGCTGTAGATTTCCCTGTTGCCTCAGGGAAGGTCATTCTTTTGTTCTATCCAGGCCTTCAACTGACTGGGTGAAGACTACCCACCTTATGGAGGGCAATCTGCTTTACTCAAAGTCTACTGATGTCAATGTAAGTCCCACACCAAAACAGCCTCACAAAAACATCCAGAATAATGATTAACCAAGTATCTATGCACCATGGCCCAGCCAAGTTGACAAAGAAAATTAAACGTCATACCAGGTGAAATGTACAGAGTGAAAAATGAAAGATATGGGAGAATTTGTGAAAAGTTTCAAAATGTGCTTATCATTCACCTGAATAAAATGATTGCTTTATGTCAGAGGTTCTAAACAGCACCTGTCTTTACCACTGACACTTCAAACACCATTAGAGGTACTTGATCATTTGACCCAAGTGGTACAGCAGCTTGGATAGCAGTCTGGAACTGTTGCAAGTGGTACGGCAGCTTGGACAGCAGTCTGGAACTGTTGCAAGTGGCACAGCAGCTTGGACAGCACTCTGGAACTGTTGCAGAGCCTTCTCTTTTCAAAACGAGTAGCTTTTAGGGTCTCTTGGTAAATGGGCTACAATAATGCACCCAAGTGTCAAACATGTTTTCTCCAACATCCAAAGAGGCCCACTGGGTGTTGTATCTCTTGTTTTGGTCATAAGAGAGGTCAGATGCAACGTGTCTTCACCTATCTCAACATGCCCCACACCACTGGATCCCTAGAAATTGTACTGTGGTGGAGGTACTTCAATTTTGGTCAGATTTATTTTCCACATTCTGATATGTAAATGTCTTCCCAGTAGATATAGAGTAGTTGTTACTTCTTGCTCATTAGGTCCAATCATCCAAATATCATCAGTGCAAACAGCCAGTGTAATTTGTTATGGAAGGAAAAGGCTAAGTTCCCATCAATTAAATTATGATGTATGGCAGGAGAGCTGATATACCCCTGAAGTGGGACAGTAAAAGTGTATTGCTGGCTTTGTCAGATGAAAGCAAACTGCTTCACCTAGTCTTTACTAATGGATATTGGACATAAAATCACTGGCCAGATCAATAGTTGCATACCAGGTACCAGGGAATGTGTTAATTTCCCCAAGCAATGAAACCTCACCTGGTATGGTAGCTGTGACTGAAGTCACCACCTGGTTTAGCTTTATGAAAATCCACTGTGCTTCTCCCAGTTTTATCAATTTTCTATACTGGTCAAATAGGTGAGTTGAGTGGAAATGTGATGGCAGTTACCACTTCCATATAATTTAAGTGCTTGTTGGTGGCATTCATCACTGATATTGTTCTAGGCATGTGATGCTGTTTTTGGTCTATTATTTTCCTAGGTAAAGGTTGTTTTAGTGGTTTTCCCCTGGCCTTTTCTACTACTTTTGTTGCTCTCACTTCACAGGCCAGGGAATGAATGTGAGAATTCTGCCAGTTTCTGAGAATGTCTGTTTAAATTATGCATCCCAGAAATGGGGAAATAATCACAGCATGGCTTCAGGGACTCACTGGAGCCACTGTGGGATAGACCTGAGCTACAACTCCATTGATCACCTGACCTTCAAAGCCCCTATGCCAACTGATAGATCACAGTGACATTTTGGTCTCCTGGATCTAGTGCCAATGTTTGCCAACTCCTATACTAAAAAAATCCAGTGTATTCATGTTTGATCCTTTAAATTATGATTCCTTGTTGTTTGAAGGCTAACATAAGATTATATCCATTTATGCCTTCTTTTTTATAAACTGTGGTTTGACAGTCATCTATCTTGCCCCATGACTTTCTCTGACCAGTATGGCATTAGTAAACATGGCAAAAGAAAAGCTTGTGAAGAGCTTTAAGACAATGGTGCTTATCCTCTTGGAACGTTCCTTCTTGGAAGGAGGCTGGACTACCCTTAGATCACCATGCTGTGAGGAAACCCAAGCTCATCATGTGAAGCATGGAAGGGCAACAAGACAACTAGCTTTGAGCTAGATGCAGCCAAGCGAAAATCCCTAGCCAACACTGTGTGGAAAGAAACCACATAGCAAGCTTAGCCCTAATTCCTGACCCATGGATCATGAAAAGTAATAAATCGCCATTGTTTTAAGCCACTACGTTCTAGGGTGGTTTACTGTATGTAACAAGTAGATGAAACACGTTTTCCTTAGAGTTTTCCATATTAGTTTTCTAATCATTAGTTTTTCAGCTGCTGTCTTAATTTTTCTTATCAATTAATTACAGATTGTGGGCAAATTGTGGATACTTTCTGGGCTTCATTTGTCTGAACTTTAAAATAAGGGATCTCTGCTATTTGGCCCCTGAGTATATCTTTCAACTCTAAAAGATGAAGTATGGAAGGTAAATATTATTTTTAATACACATTGTTTTAGAACATATCAAGTAATTTATTTGGATGATATGTTTTCTTTATTTTTCCCTTTCTAATAACTGGCTTTGAGAAACCAAACAATTAACTTTATAAATTTCCAAATAGTTACATTACAGGCTTTCTGTAATTAGGACTTACAACGGCATACTCGGTTATGAGAGAATTCCTTTATATCATATAGGATAGGATGAGATAAGAAATACTCAAATGGAAAATATCTCTGATCAACCTTCTCTTGAGTATTTTAATTCTTAAGCTACACAGTAAGGTGCTTTAAAACCCCACCATAAAAAACTAATTAAAATTCTTCTATCTGAATTACAAAACTTCATGTTTGTGTTAAGAATGGAAACAATGCAGAGATATATAAGGAATAAAATTAATCTTTCCCCTGCTGTCTATTAATTACACTCTTCAGAAGAAAGTACTATTTTAAGCATTTCTCTAGACTCACAGGTAGCAGTAGATAGGTTAGATAGATTCATATATAGACAAATGGGGATGGATAGAGGCAGACACATGGATAGGTCAGTAAATAGATATGTCTATACTTGTATGTTTATATATAAAAATATGTATCCATTTTAGTTTCGTTTTAATTTCATTTACAAATAGAAGTCCAATCCATACGCATCACTCTACAATTTCCTTTTGTTCTCTCTTAAAATAGATCATGGACACCAATGAAACCAATACATTCATCTCTTATTTATTCTTTTTAATAGATGTGTAATGCTCAATAATTATCCAATTATTCGCCCACTGATGGACATAAAAGTTATTTCCTTTATTGCTGTCTTAGTCAGCTCAGGCTGCCATACCAAAATAGCATTGACTGGGTGGCCTACACACCAGAAATTCATATTCTCACATGGAGACTGGAAGTCTAAGATCAGGGTGCTAGCATGACCAAATCTTGGTAAGGGTGTCTCTTCCTGGCTTACAGAAGGCTGCCTTCCTGTTGTGTCCTCACTTAGCAGAGAGAGAGAGAGAACAAGAGAGCTCACACACACAAACTCTAGTATCTTTTTGTATAAAAGCACTAATCCCATCATGGGAGCCTCACCCTCATAACCTAATCTCAACATAATTATCTCCTAAGATCCCATCTTCAAATAACAACACATGAAAAAGTTTCGTTGCACAACAATGTGAAAATATTTAACACTACTGGGCTGTATACTTCAAAATGGATCTCATTTGGTAAATTTTGTGTTATGTGTTTGTATTTTCTTACCATAATTAAAAAAAGAAAAAGTATACATTTCAAGCTTGCCTTTATGGAAGATTCTCTTCTCTAGAATTGAACCTACGGATTGAGTTAGGTTGAACTTACTGGAAAATAAACAACTGAAAGGTAGTTAACTTATTTCTATCACATAACAAGAAGTCAGGAAGAGACATGCAGTTTAGAAGTGGTTTGACAGTGACATGAAGTCCAAGTGCCCCAGGTTCCTCTTGCCTTCTTGTTTCATCGTCATTAGCATATGGGTTTTGTATTTTTTGTCCACATTTACTCTTGCATTCCAAAAAGGATAAAGAATGAAGCCACAAGAAAGTATAGCACTTGCATTAAAAAAAAGCACTTTTTCATAACTCTGCAGCATATAATCCTTTGTGATCATGTGGCCAGACCTGTGTCACACTAACGACAATGGGAAGTATGTTTTTTATTTTTACTTTTAATATGTATGTATATATTTTATTGTGTTTTATAGTGAAGTCACTGCCCTGAACAAATTGGGTTTCTGTTAGTAAGGAAGAAAAGGAGAACATATATAGGCAACTGGCTATATTTGCATATTGCTCGAATTAAAAATGTTTATTTCAAAGACTCAGATGATTATCAGAGAATTAGCCTCACATAAGCTCCATAATCATCCATTTTTCTTGTTTTTCCTCTACTCTTTTATTCTACTCCATGCTCTTCCTTATTCTGTAGGATCACTTTCTCTACCTTAACAGCATGCACTTGGCACAAAGCCCTATTGACAGGAGCTCACACAAACTGACACTCATTATGTTCTTACGAGAGACGATCTATGTCTCTTGGTTCAAATTATTCAAATAAAAATCTGACTGGGTTGCCTGGGAATTAATTGTGTGCCCAATTCTGGCCCCATCAGCTCACCGAATATCCACTTCTGACACCTCTTGCAGTTAGACTGGGGCTTGTGACTAGCTCTGGTCAATGTCTGGGAGGTGGAAGTGATTTTGTGTCTCTCCTGGGCCGAGACAGTAGAGCTGGCGTGTCCCCTTCATTCTGCTGTTGACCTGCTGTCCTATCCTTGGTGAGGCCACTTTTTCCCACACATCGAGCTACAGAATGAAAGGTGGCTCCTTGACTTGCATGATACAATATGTAAGTGAAAAAGTTTTATTTTCTTAAGCCACTGAGATTTGGGGATTGTTATGCGTCATATTGTGCCCACCCCAAAATTCATGTTTAAAACCTAACCTCCAGTATGTCAAAATCTGACCTTATTTGGAAACAGGCTCATTGCAGAGGTAATAAGGATGAGATAACACTGGAGTAGGATGGACCTCTAATCCAATATGACTGCTGTCCTTATAAAAAGGGGAAATTTGGACACAGGCACACACATAGTGAGAATATCATGTGAACATGAAGTCAATCATCTACAAGTCAAGGAGACAGCCTGGAGCAGATCCTTTCTCCACAGCCCTCAAAAGAAACCAACCAACATCTTGATTTCAGAATTCTAGCCTCCTGAACTCTGAGGAAATAGCATTTTGTTGTTTTAGCCACATAGTATGTTGTATTTTTTTATGGCAACCCTAGCAAACTAATATGGGGTAATTTGCTCCTGTAGCATAGAGTATTACAATTCTATTACAATTACATTTCTCTTGCTATTATGTCTGTTCTATTATAATTTCCTTGCCTTATGGTTTACTCTTCCTTACTGTTTCTTTCTAAGTTTACCCTAGTATACATTTTTCAATGTAGCATAAGCCTAGGAAAGTAAAGATAATAAAATCTTGTTCACAATTAGGTGAAAGCTCTCAAGAAAAAACAAACTGAGTAGAGTCTTTGGGTCTGTTCATAATCAAGGAAAGTGAGAAAAATATTTGGAAGCTCTAAAAATATGGAAAAGGCTTGTCAACTAGAAGTTTCACTGTCACGCCATTCATTGGATGTTTTAAAAATGTCTTCCTCCTTGAGATGATCAGTTTACAGAGTAGAGTGAAGAACTGTTTATTCTCCTCTCTGGAGAATATTGGACTGGCTGCCATTATCTGGACACAAGTTGGATGAGAGAGTTAACAATGGCTGCACTCAGTTTTGGGAGTCACATGGTCTCCAATTCCTCCATTTGCAGTAGAGTAGCCACACCATCAGTTGTGCCTCATGTCACAGATCCTCTATTTTACCCTCCATGGAGAATACACTCATAGATTCCTTCCCGAGCATGAGAGAAGTCAGTCAGAAGTGGTTCAAAAGGGGAGTAGAAGGATCTATGTTTCTAACTTTTCTAAGTGTTTTCACCTTAGTCCTCCTCATGTGAGCTGCACCTGTTTGCCACTAAGACCTTCAGGTTACTAGCCCTTCAAGTTTCAGGGCTGTAAAATGAGCTTTTTCTTAACTTTCTTCACTGAAGTTTGATGGTTGGCTTTCTGAGATCTGCTAAGGCAGTTGTCAAGGTTCTGATAATGAGGTTTGAGGATTGGCTTTCTGAGATCTCCTAAGCCAGTTGTCAAGGTTCTGATAACTAAATTGCGTTGTTGCTGTTGTCTCTTCCTCTGCTCTCCCTATCCTTGTGGGGTTATGTATTTTTTTAAAAAAAATCTATTTACTGTAGTTCCGGGGGTGTTTCAGCAGGTCAAAATTAGATGGTTATTTTTAGTTCTCCAACCAAACTCTTTACCTGAAAACTCTGACTTACTCTTTATGGCCTAGTTCAAAAGAAACATCTTTGTAGCTTTCCATGACTGTTATTCTCACGACTCTTAAAATAGAATTAGTTGCTCCTTTAACTGGTGCTCTTGTTTGAAGGCTCCGAAAAACTCCTGTTGAAATGTAACTGTCATCATGATGGTATTAAGAAGTGGGGCCTTTTAGAGGTTATGAGGCCCTAAGGGCTCTGCCCTTATGAATGGATTCATGTGACAGTTGCAGGAGCGGGTTCCTGACGAAAGGATGAGCGTGGTCTAATTTTCTCTCTGTGTCTGTCATGCTCACTTGTCCTTCCATCACATTATGATGGAGCAAGAAGGACCTCATCCAATGCAGCCCTTCGATCTTGGACTTCCAGGCCTCCAGAACAGTGGTCCAAATATACTTTTCATTATGAATTACCCAGTCTATGGGTATTCTCTTATAGCAGCAGAAAATAAACTAAGACGAGTAGGTTACCAGTTATTTTATATACGCGTCTATTGAAGCGCTAGTCTCATTGAATTATATAAGTATTTGTAACAGATTAATTTCTCATTAGCTCCCTACGGACAAGAACATCTTTTAATTTACCTTGGTATGCCCAGATGGTTTGTATTGGTTTCTTGACTAGAAAGAGTTATATTATTTAAAAACAAATGCAAGTCATCTTTATAAAATTTCTTATTCTAAAAAAAAAACTACTTAAGTTTATCTATCATGTTATTTGATCACTAACTACTCAAATATCAAAATCTGAAATAGAATTAAATTTTAGAAAAATTTGATTACTGTTAATTTTTAAATTAAGAACTGTTTAAAGTTCCATATACTATATTTTTTAATAACACCAACCCTGTGCATAAACCACATATCAAGGAAGATAATATTTTGAGTGATTCCTTTGGTTTTTAAAAATAAACTTTTTTTTTTTGTTTGTTTGTTTTGTTTTGAGACTGAGTCCTGCTCTGTCACCAGGCTGGAGTGAAATGGTGCAATCTTGGCTCACTGCAACCTCTGACTCCCTGATTCAAGTGATGCTCCTGCCTCAGCCTCCTGAGTAGCTGGGATTACAGGCACACACCACCATGCCCAGCTTATTTTTGTATTTTTTTTTAGTAGAGAAAAGGTTTCACCATGTTGGCCAGGATGGTCTCGATCTCCTGACCTTGTGATCTGCCTGCCTCAGCCTCCCAAAGTGCTGGGATCACAGGCATAAGCCGCTGCGTCCAGCTCCCTAAACATAAACTCTTTAACAAAACATGTATACATACAGAAAAGTCCCCAAATCATATATGTTCATCTGTTGTAGTTTTACAATGTAGACACATTCATGTAACCAACATCCAGATTCTCAGAAGCCCCTTAATGCCCCTTCCTAGGCACAAACTCCACTGAAGATTTGCTCTGATTTTAACCATCAAACTATTTGCTTTAGTGAAATCATTACTTCTACTTCTCCACTTAACACGGGAAGAGAGAAAGCCATCATTAGTCCAATGTCTTTGTGTTGTCCACATATAGTAGGCAGAAAAACAGTCCCTCAAAGGTGTCAGCACCCTAGTCCACAGCTATATATTACTTTGTATGGCAAAAAGGAGTTTGCAAATGCAATTAATTCTGAAGTCTTTGAAATGGAAAGACCATCCTGGATTATCCAGATGGGCCTAATCTAATGACATGAGTCTTTAGAAGTGAATGAGGAATATAGTGTCCTCTGGAATTTGAGAAAGGCCTTTAGCTTATAGCTAACAAGAAGGGGGAATCACAGAGTCACAAGCAGGTGAAACTGAATTCTGCCAGCAACTTGAACCAGCCTCTTTGAGCTCCTAGATAGAAATGCAGTGCTACCAACACCTTGGTTTTAGCCCTATGGACCCAAGTTGGACTCCAGAACTGTAAAATAATACATTTGCATTGTATTAAGTCATTAAATATGCTAATTTGTTACAGCAGTCATAGAAAATGAACACAACATGGTCCCAGGACATTATTTCAATTTGCTCCACAGAAAGGCCAAAACTGCCTTCTGCTCAACCAGCTTCAAGAAATGATCCCATAGTTAAGACAGCAATGCTTTTATTGTCTTTCCCAGTGAAACTATGAATTAGCTAATCCAACACTCATTTACTGGGTACTTAACTGTGCACTTTGAATATAGAGTCTGCTTTGAAGAAGAAATAGCAAAAATTATTCTTTGTTTTTCCTGGATAATAAAGTTCCTATATAATATTCTCACTCAAAAGCCTGTTATATTTCAAGCTGAACAGTTTTTTCATTATCTAAAATCTGTTTCAACAAAGGGCTCACTTTTGCAAAGTTTAGAGTTTTTAATAATCCTTATTGTTATGTTGAATTTACATATATTACTCTGAATCAAACCTGCAATGATTTCTTATATTTATATTCTTATAAATTTTGCTTTTTTAACAATATTTTAAAGATTTCCTTTGACAAATCCACACCCCCGGTTTAGAATAATGAAACTTTTAGTGTGTCTTTTATGTATAAACTATTTGAGGTGTTTTCTCAACATTTCTGGGTAATGGCAAAGATTTGCTCCTCATGTGAGTAGGAAGAATGCTAGGAAAAAAAAAAAAAAAAAAGCAGCGGCTCCAGATGTCCAATTACTCAATACTATAGTGAGAGTTGTTCTTTTTATGACTCCCACAATATGGGAAGAATTAATGAAACAAAAAGGGAATCTCAGCACCCCCCATAGGATTAATTATATACATATAATTTCAGAATGTTCTCAATATAAACATGTTTCAGCAATTGTTTCAGCAATTGACTCTCAGATTGCATAGAAGTCTGCTTAAGGCTCACGCCTCTAATCCCAGCACTTTGGGAGGCCGAGGCTGGTGGATCACGAGGTCAGGAGATCGAGACCATCCTTGCTAACACAGTGAAAACCCATTTCTACTAAAAATACAAAAAATTAGCCAGGTGTGGTGGCGGGCGCCTATAGTCCCAGCTACTGGGGAGGCTGAGGCAGGAGAATGGCGTGAACCCAGGAGATGGAGCTTGCAGTGAGCTGAGATTGTGCCACTGCATGCCAGCCTGGGTGACAGAGTGAGACTCTGTTTCAAAAAACAAACAAACAAATAGAAAAACAAGATCATATGTTCAAAGTCTGACATGCTTGTCAACTAATTGATGTTTTACTTGAAAGAAATTATTTCTAGGTTTAATGTAACTTTTCAACAGAATACAATCATAACCTACATTATGGAATGGATTAAAAGTCCCTGAAAAATTTTCCAGACTTGTATTAGTTTGCTAGGACTTCTCTAATAAAGTACCACAAACTGGGTGGGCTTAAACAATAAAAATGTATTGTCTTACGATTCTGGAGACCAGAAGTCTGATATGAAGGTGTTGGCAGGCTTGGTTCTTTTTGAGGATGAGAAATCTGTTCCATGTCACTCTGTTAGTGTCTGGTGGCTTGTTGGCAATATTTGGTGTTCCTTGGCTTCTGCTGTATCACCCGGTCTCACATGGTGTTAGCTGCACACAGCCTCCTCCCCGTGTGCCTAAATGCATCCACATTTTCCTTTTTTATAAAGACACAAGTTATATTGAATAGGGATCCCACCCTACTCCAATATTACCTCATCTTAGCTTAACTAATTACATCAGTTATGACCCTATTTCCAACTTAACAACACATTCTGAAGTACATGGGGTTAGGACTTCAGATCAATCTGGGGGTGGCACAATTCAATCCATAAACAGAATTCATGCTCACAATATGTTCTTACTCTCAGTGCAATCTTTGACTTAATCTCTCTCAAATTATTATGTTATACCTTAATGACATTCCCCTTCATTCTGATACTATGGTTTCTATAATAATTTAACAGTAATCATTCACTATCATCACAAATTCTCCCTCACACATGTTTAAATCAGCACTTCTTAAACTGTAAAGCACATTTCCTTCTCTGGTGAATCTCGGTAGAATGCAAATTTGGATTCAGTGGACCTGGGGTGGGACCTGAGATTCTGCCTTTCTTACAAGCTGCCAGGTGGCGATACCAATGCTGAGCTGAGAAGAGAACTGCGAGTAGCAGTGATGCAGAGGTCTCCCTGCAAGCTACAGATCAGAAATTAAGCCTTCTAGAAAGAGAATCTTCAGAACAACCCAACCATTTTCCTCAGCAAAGGACTGTACCAGGTACTCTTAACTATCAATTTACAGGGAAGGAAACATGAACAGGTTTTTCACTATAACTTGACATTACCGTGGACACTTGTCAAATCAAGGCTTTTATTTATTTATTTATTTATTTGGTCCTTTGGCAAATGACTTAGTGAAAGAAGACTCATTAACCTGAGAGCAGCAGAACAGAAATTAATTACTTAACATTTAAGGAACTGATTGAACAGTGGCTGATGTTTTGCTTTTTAATGGACATAGGGGAAATGCCACGTCTTTCTTATCTACCTCTAACCATCAATTTAATTGGTTATACTGAGCTAAGTGGAATAAAACACTCATTAAACAGTATCTTTTTCTGACTAACACCTCAGAATTTTTAAAAAATCTATAGTTGGGGGATGAGGAAAATAAAGAGACCTGGGTCAAAGGTTACAAAGTTTCATTTAGGCAGGATGGATAAGTCCTGGAGATAGATTGTACAGCATAGTACTCTAGTTGCCAATGCTGCATTGTACATTTGAAATTTGATAAAAGAGTAGATCTTAAATGTTCTCATCATACACACAAAATGGTAAGTATGTGAGGTTACCAATAAACGGTAACTATGTGAGGTTACCGTTTTGTGGCTCTATATTAATAATTATTTATATACTACATATAATAATATATGTTATATGATTAATATAGATCCACAAAATGGTAACCTCATATAGTTACCATTAATATATCCATGTAGTGAATATATATGTGGATATATTAATTCACTGGATTGCGGTCATCACTTTATAATGTATGTATACCAAAACATCATGTTGTACACCTTAATTTTTTTTTCTTTTTTTGAGACGGAGTCTCTCTCTGTCGCCCGTGCTGGAGTGCAGCAGTGCAATGTCAGCTCACTGCAACCTCTGCCTCCTGAGTTCAAGTGATTCTCATGCCTCACCCTCCCGAGTAGCTGGGATTACAGGCACGCACCACCACACCCAGCTAATTTTTGTATTTTTAGTCGAGACAGGGTTTCACCATGTTGGCCAGGATGGTCTCGATCTCCTGACCTCATGATCCACCCACTTCGGCATCCCAAAGTGCTGGGATTACAGGCGTGAGCCACCGCACCCGGCCATACACCTTAAATATCTACAATTTTTATTTATCAATTATACCTTAATAAAGTTGGCAACAATTCTATAAAATATTCTAAAACAGATTATAAACTAATGTCATAAAATATTTCTGTAAAAGTAACATTTCCTGCTATCCCATGACATTTTTTCCATGCAGACTGTGGCTGGACTATTTTATGCTTACTGCCTCAGGGAGGAGTTGTTATCATAAAGTTCTGATGCTAAGAGTTGAATTCTTGACTTTGGATTTCAAAAGTTAAATCATGCTGCTATAAAGACACATGCACAGGTATGTTTATTGCGGCACTAGTCACAATAGCAAAGACTTGGAATCAACCCAAATGTCCATCAGTGACAGACTGGATTAAGAAAATGTGGCACATATACACCATGGAATACTATGCAGCCATAAAAAAGGATGAGTTCATGTCCTTTTTAGGGACATGGATGCAGCTGGAAACTATCATTCTCAGCAAACTATCGCAAGAACAGAAAACCAAACACTGCATGTTCTCACTCATAGGTGGGAATTGAACGAGATCACTTGGACACAGGAAGGGGAACATCACACACTGGGGCCTACTGTGGGGAGGGGGGAGTGGGGAGGGATAGCATTAGGAGATATACCTAATGTAAATGACGAGTTAATGGGTGCAGCACACCAACATGGCACATGTATACATATGTAACAAACCTGCACGTTGTGCACATGTACCCTAGAACTTAAAGTATAATAATAGTAATAATAAAGAAAAAAAAAAAGTTAAGGTCAAGGCCAGTCATTATTTGGAAGAGCTAGAAGAATATGTCATCAGTCAGAGTCAAGCTCTAGATCTGAGAGCAAAGAGACAATATGCCCTTCCTTCCCATCCTCCATCCTCCTGCCAGGGCAATGCCCCAGAACTAATAAGGGCCTAGATACCCATGAACTTAGGGTATAGGATGAGAAGAAATGGCCTTATAGTGTGTCTAGACAAAAGACTCTACAGCAACCTCACAGGTTCCCATGGTTTCTACAAGGTAGAAGCTAACAGCTGAATTTATTTGGCTTCAGATTGGAAGAATAGACTACCTCCTGGATAGTTAAAAGGAGACTGGAATTAGCTCTCAATGAGAACCTGGAAGGAAAAACAGACATGAGCAATCTACATGAATGAAGGATAAATGACTGAGGACCAGAAAGACCAAAGTATGTATATCCCAGCAGATGACAACAGAGGACCAGATGCCACACTCTTCCAAGCCTCATCCTGTCAACACAATTCCAAGGAGAGGAAGGGTAAGCTTCTTTCATGGAAAGAAAAGACATTTGTAAAAGAAATTGAATAGTACTGTGAATCATAAAGGAAGGTGTTAATTGCACTGGCTCTGTAGTCTGAGGTTCATACCCAATTCATATCCTTTACATTTGGATTGATCCTCAAACATCTAATGGTGTGTTTTACAAACAGTATGAACTCTCTAGCTATTTGACACATTTATTGACTTCATTCTATGTTTGCTCAACTCTCAGTGGCCATAGCTTTCTGTGCTCTCCAATACGGTAGCCACTAGCCATCTGTGGTTATTGAATATTTGAAATGTGGCTAGTATGGACTGAAATGTGCTGTACGTGTAAAATACACACCAGCTTTTGAAGACCTAGCACAAATAACAAGAATGTAAAATGTCACATTAATAGTGTTTATATTTATTGCAAGTTGAAGTGATAATATTTTGGACATATTGGCTTAATAAAAATATACCACTAAAATTACTTTCACATGATTCCACCTTAAAAAAATATGCCTACTGGGCAATTTAAAATTGTATTATGTGACTTGCATCACTTTTCTATTGGACAATGCTACCTCATATGCTCACTCATGTTGATTTCATTTGCTTTCACCTGAGGAGCCATGATCACTGCTTAATTTGTTCCATGTGCAAGCGGACACTCAATGACTTTATAATGATGATGTCTAACATTTCCTGACAAAGTGTGCTGGAAATTATACAAATTTCTTGTATCTCATTTCTCAATGCTAGGACTTGGGAATAATCATTGGGAATGATTGCTCTGTCTGTAATTAGTATAAAAACGAGGAGATTTTCTTTACAAGAACTAAGACAACATTTTCTTAAAAATGCTTGGTGGCTTAAATGTAAATAAATAAATAATGAATAATTTTTTCACAAGACAATGAGAACCAGGACAATGAGAAAAAAAAATCATCCTGAGTGGTTTATTTTGGTTAGATTTATTACCTAATTCATAATGTTATGTAATATGGAGTAACAAATTAAAAATAGGACAATTTGAAGAAATTTTACTTATAAAGGTACAGGGAATCACACAGACAGTACAGTAATCTAGAGATAGTAGCCTCTGAGATTTTGTGCCTAGAACTGAAGTTTGACATTTAGAAAGTTTCTGAGTCCATTTGGGCTGCTATAGTGAAATACCATACATTGGGTGGCTTATAAACAACAGAAATTGATTTCTCATGGTTCTGGAGGCTGGGAAGTCCACATCAAAGTGCCGACAGATTCAGTGTCTGGTAAGGGCCTACTTTCTGATTCACAGATGAAATTGTTTCACTGTGTCCTCACATAGTGGAAGGAGTGACAGTTCTCTCTCAGGCCTCTATTATTAGGGCACTAATTCCATTCATGAGTGCTCCAACCCTATGACTTCATCACCACCCCAAAGCCCCGCCTCCAAATACCATCACCTTGGGAGTTAGGATTTCAACCTATGAATTTTGAAGGAAGAGAAACAATCAGACCATAGCAGAAAGATGTGACCTTCACTTATGGGTATGACCAGCTTTAGGGAACCCCTTAAGGATAGGAGCAGGAGAATGAATACTCTGACTTCACTTTCCTCTAATTCTCTAATCTCCTATTAGTGTTCTTCAGCAGCCAAACCCAGTCAGAAACCAGAAGGCATTGGAGCCTTGTTGATATAGTTCATACCGATCAGCATCCCAGAGCAAATAACAGGACAAAGGGAAGAGTGTACCTATACAAGAGCAAACAGAAAATATATGGCATATTCTGTCTTTTCAGAATCATTTATCATACTGCTAGACAAATAGGTCACCTTCTTTCCCTCATCCCATTCTCTCTTAAATAGAAAATTAAACCTTAAAACCTGAATAGAAGACAAAAGTCCACAATCAGTCTCTGTTTCTCACACACTGTGAGCTTTCCTCAGAAGGTATTTTACCCCTATGGCCCAACTCAGTGTCTACATATGCTGACGGCTCTAAAATCCATAGCTGTGCGCCCAGGTCTCTTTCCTGCCCTCTAGACGAGCAGATCCAACTGTATGCTAGTTAGCTCCCGCAAGATGCCTCACAGGCTTGTCAAACTAGTGTATTCAAGAAAGCACTCACCACTTACTGCATAATATCCTGATAGAGTTGCAATGCCAAGGAGCATGTTTTCTGTTCATTGTCTAAAATGATGACAAAGTTTAGAAGAGGCTGTTTTAATTGTGATTAGGAGCAGCTTATACTAATTGTGGTTATTATAAAGATATGAAAAATCCATATCATTGTCCATGGTTCATACACCAACACATAGCATGGGACTTTTGCCACTTACGATGTCCTCTATGTTAGTCTTAATTTGCTTTCACCTGAATAATTGCACTAGTCAATGCATATTGAGTACTTCCTATGTGTCAGGTATTTGTGCTCTTAAATTTCAGCCTCACAAGAACCCAATGATGAAGAGGAAATGGAGGCTTGTAGGGGTTGTCATCCCCAAGGACTCATAGCTGATAAGGCGTGGAGGTGAGTTTTAGATAGCCGAACTCCAGAACGTATATGCATGTCATTCCTCTGCAATACTGAATACAAATCATTCTTACAGTACAGGGAGGAGGGGTTAAAAGGTCACGAACTAGGAGCTCTGCTGAGTCCAACACTGAAGATGCTAAGGGTAAGGAAAATATAATAGGTCTTGAGGAAGCTGGAGAGGAGAGATTATAAAGTAAAAGTAGCCGAAGATACAGGATACAAGATTTTTAAAAAATTGTTCTTTTCCTTTTAAAGAAAAACGTTAGTTAAGCATGCAGTGCGCTAGGCATTGGGGATAGAAAAGCTATAAGGACAATTTCAATCTAGTGAGAAAGAAAGGTAAATACTTTATAATAAATTTTAAAATTTAGATTTGTATGCAAGGTTCACAGAACATTAGAGAAATTATAGACAGAATTTATTCATTCATTTTATTCATTCAGAGGGCATTTCTTGAATACCCACCGCATTATGCTTGAAGCCGGAGAAACAAAAAGGGCAAAGATAAAGGCATTATCCTGAAGAAACTCACAGTCTAATGAAGATGCTTCTGGGGTGCTGGGCAGGAAGCAAGGATGGAGCTACACGAGCACAAAAGGATTACACAGCCTCGAGTGCTCAGATAATGCCACTTTAGTGTTACCTACGCAAAAAGTTAGGGCTTTGGGTTGGCAACAGTAGAGGATGCTACAGAGGAGTGCAGTGGACAGGTCCAAAGGGCTTGGACTTAACTATGACAACCCAAATTGTTGCTGGTGGAACGCAATGCAAGGGAACATGCATTTTCCTGCAGCATCAGTTCTGTTATGATGTGGAGCACAAAATCATGCTTTTTACTACTTAAATGCGGATATACTGTGAAGAATGCAATAACATATGAGATTCATACAATACGACAGGAAACGAATTTCCACAGCTAGGCTTATGAGTTAGCCAGATAGGACAGGAAACTACAAGAAAATCCCACAGCTGGGCATGCAGATGGCTGTGGCTTTCACCCCTGAAGACTCGGGGGAGGAGTTCACAGTCTTCAGCTCTCCGGGTATCTAGGGTAAGATAGTTGAGGAACAATGCGTATTAAGTGTGCGAGAAAAGCGTTTAGGAGTTAAGCGCATGGGTTGGAGAGAGGTTAGGGCGCAGGCGACTGGGAACCCGTCATCTTCCCTCTGCTCTCTGGACCTCTTAGTCGAAAAACATCCTCCACCAAGTGCCCCTTTGTCGCCAGAGACAGCGTCTGTAGTTCATGAGCTGCTCGCTGAACGCCTGGCGGCTGGTTGCCTGGGCAACCCTCTTTCGGGGCTCCTCCGCGACCTCTTACTATTGGTTTAGAAGACGCAGCGTGCGTCTGACGTCTTTGCGCGGCGCGACCAGATTCGGGGGCGGGCCGCGCGGAGCCTTATTTCCCCGAACGCCGGCGCTCGGTGGCAGTGGCCGCGGCTGTTGGCCCACCGAGTGCCGGGCATAAGCTCCCCCGGCCCCCGGTGGGGGCAGCTTGTGTGCCGGTCGCGGCGGGAGAGAGGCGCGGTAGGAACGAGTCCCCAGATCCGTGAACCGCGGGTACGGGTGTCCAGTCCGCGCTGTCGGCCAAGCCAGTTTGCTTCCTGATCTGTGGCTAGGGCCCTGGGACCCCGTTGCTAAGGACCCTTGAGATCGTGAGCACTTGGAGTGTGCCCCTCCTTTCCTGGGGTAGAGGGTCTGTCGAGAGTATCCTTCGTTAACCTGAATTAAAACTGGTAAACTCCTCCTCCCTCGGCCCATTTAAATAATCTGTTTTTTCTTTTTTCTTTTTTTTTTTTTTTCTGTGTCTTCCTCTTTTGCTAACTTTGATAGCATCCTGGCCCTGGACTGGTCTTTAAGTATCTAGAAGTGAGTGTAGGAGGGGTGGCTGGGAAGATGGAAAGTTGATTCTAAGACCCCTAAGCAAATTCTGCGACCCCTAATACTGGCCCTTTGAATTTGTGGTTAAACAAAGGGATTGGGATAAGTGACTGTTGGGCTCTGGGTCTTTTAGAATTTGACAGAGCTTTACAAATGGAACATAGTTTCTTTAGTGGGGATCTTACACGTTTGGAACTTTCTAGACCTGGATTAGAAAGCAGGAAAAAAATGTGGCCTCTGCTGACTAGAATTTTTTTAGTTCAGTGGTCTAAAAGCTGAGTACAGGAGAAAGTGCATACAGGGAAAGAAATAGGCTATATCAGCTGTCCAAACAATGATAGGAAGTACACTTTCCTACCATTGACAAAGATGCCGGCAGTCCCTTGTAGATAGATGACCTGTAGCAGCCAAGGAAGCTTTAAGGGGAATGTGTGGGCTTTGTAGGGTGGTTTGTTTGCTTTCTGATATTGTGACGTAGTTTAGTTCCAGGTTAAGTGGATTTATGGATTCTAATATCTATAATTAGAACCTTTATCTTGTTTTGTATAAGAATGAGCGGTGACCTTGATAATATTTATAACACAAAATAGTTCTTACTGCTTCGCTTCTTCCCATCACTGCCCCTTTACACCATCCTTCACATGTTATTTAGTGGAAAACCACTTGGAAGAAGAGTTAACCAAGGATACGATTTATTAAACTTTCTTTCACAACTCATACTCCAGGCTTGTCAGTGGTATGCTCCCAGGTGGTTATTTTTAAAAATTGACCACACTTCCAGTTGTCCCTTGGTGTGCGTGGAGGATTGGCTCCAGGACTCCCTCCCTCCCCCCAGTCTCTTTCAGATACCCAAATCCACCCATGTTGAAGTCCCCCAGTCTGCTCTCCGTATCCGTGGTTGGGTCAATCTATAGATGTCGAACCCGCGTATACGGAGAGCCAACTGTAATTTGTCCTTAAGGTAAAGGATAAAAAAGTGAAAAAGCAATTGCTTTGGAAAGAAACTAATACAGAATTTTGAAAGGGAATGTATACATGTTTGCATTACTGTATGTGTATTTATTGCTGAAAATTATGTAAGTATATTGTACTTAAAAATTGTCCTGTATACTCAAACTGTAGAAGCTCAATTTTCTAGCATGTTTAAGACTTTCAAATGAGTTTTGGTGACTTTCTGAACTCATTCAAAATATAATACAACACCTTCCCATTGGTTTGTTACAGGAACAACTTTTTGACGTGAAGGAAGATAGAAATTTAACTATAAAATTCCATCCAAAACTTCTACTGAATTGGTAGGTAGTATTGAAAAATGTGCATCATAATTTGATGTGGCTGCCTATGCATTTGTTATGTTTGTGGGTACGCATCTTTGCTTCGTGTTCATCTGTTGCAGCTGTTAACAATTGATGATCAAAAGAAACTGAACTCACCTGGTCTTCAAATTGATGTAGCCCAAGATGTTAAACCAAATTTTTTAAGAAGGAGAAAACATTTGGTCACACTGTTAGTAATAGTAATACTAAAGAACACTTTGTACCCTTGTAAAGAGAATTATAATAATAGCTAAGACTCATGTGGCCCTTATTGTATGCCAACCATTATAGAAATGTTGTTTTACATATATTCGTATTAGTCTTCATCAACACTTAAAGTAGTTCCTGTAATTATGCCCAATTATGGAGTTGAGGAAACTGATGTATTTTTTTTTTTTTTCCAACAGAAACTTGTGTTGTTCCCCTTCCAGGAGCTTCTCAAAACAAAAGTCAGGCACCATATTAAATACTTGTTGAATGATCACAGAAGTACGATAGTAGGTTAACATATTTGAAGCTTCTCTCAGCTTATTTTAGAATATTATCTGACAACTTTAATGAGATTTTAATTACCATAGTACTAGAAAATGCTCTGGGGATGAAGGTGAAGTGTGGTAACTGGGAAATAAGTCATCTGCTGGTAGTGGGATGAGATAAATGAGATCAATGTATTAAATCAAGGAAATTGAAATTATTCAGTGTGCAGAAGCAAGTTTACATTTAGTTTATCTTTACATGGTATCAGACTTTAAGCTGGTACATCATGTTTGAGATATCTGGCTATTTGTCCTCCTTTTGAGGATTTCTAATTTGTTAAGTGGATTAAAAGCATTTCATGTGAGGAATAATTTTAAAAAGTATCAGTGTTTATCCTGAGGAAGAAAAAATGAAGGAGTTAAGAGTTAATGCCATCAAATATTTGAAAAGCTGTCATTTGGAGGTGGAAGAGGACTTTACCTGTGTTGTCCTAAGGGAGGATCTTACGCTATACTTGAGAGGCAGTCATTATTAAAGGCATTAAAGTGAGACACGTGCTAATAGAGTAACTAGTTGTCATGGAAGTGAGGAAACAGAGTAATCAAGCAGAAATAAGGACACAGGATAGAAATCAGAATGCCATAGAAATATGCATTTGAAAAACCAAGATCAGGAAAGGCTTCATGTAAGTTGGGAATGAAGCTTGGCCTAAAAATACCAGTAGGCACTAGGGTATGAGTGTGTGTGTGTGTGTATTCCTTGCTAGAGATACACAATTGTAGAAATTGACTGGATTAGCTGGAAACCTTGGGATATGAACTAGAGTCCTCCATTAGCAGAAGAAAAGGAACTGTGTAAGGGAAAAGTGAACCAATATTCCGTGGGTGAGTAACTTGAGAGAGAATTTCATTTACTCCCCCAGAAAACCTTGATAGGCTTTTATTTCCCTCTTTAAACAGGTCAGGAAGTCGAGGTTTAGGGAGGTTAAATCTGCCTAAATTCATAAACTTCATAATTGGTAGAACTGAGATGTAGACCCATATTTGAGCCCAAAGCTCGCTCTTTGTCGTCACAACATGTAGCATTGAGTGTAGGAAATGAAGGAAAAGGAAACAATGGTGATTCTGGTTTTCAGTATGAGAACCAGAAAACTGGTGGTACCCTGGGCTAACAAGGGATTCATAACTTCAGTGTGACAGCCTCGGTGTTAGTTATATTAAGTTTAAGGAGCTTGTGATACATTGGACAGGAGAGTTCATTATGTCACTGGAAAAGTAGAGCTTGATGTGCACATGGTAACATTTGGAACTTCGGAAATAAGCCAGAGAAGGTGGAGAGGATGATAGGGGATGTGCCAACCGCTCCTTTCAGAAATCTAGTCTGTGTTTTCTGATGTGGCCAAGGATTAGAAGTGAGTTTCTAACAGTTTATTTTGACAATTTGAATGGAAAAAAAGTTGACTTTTGTACATCATTTTCTTGGAGAAGATTATTTTGCTGTTACTGATACTATTGAAGTTGACATAATTTCATGTTTTCTCATTAGTCTTTTCCAGTATTTTGCTCCATATCAACTTTTTTGTGTATCTTTTACTGTATTATATAATTGTATACTCTGTTCTGGTTTGGTCTTTGTATTGATAACAAATGCTCCTCCAAACAAATTTTGAAATCAACTTTTTTTTTTTTTTAACTGCAGGAGTGAAAGGGAAGCAATGCAGAAATCGGAGGGCTCTGGAGGTACACAGTTGAAAAACAGAGCAAGAGGTACAGAGCTTTGTGTTTTAAGTGAAGAGGCCAAGTTTGTTAATGGCACTTTATGTGTTACAGATGGATGCAAGGTGAACTTTATTGCTTTTACCTGGTTTTTATTGATGGTCTGTTTTGTCCAGGTGACTATGATCAGAGGACATCATCAAGCACACAGATAAAACACAGGAATGCAGTTCAAGGAAGCAAATCCTCATTGTCAACCAGTTCTCCAGAGTCTGCAAGAAAACTTCATCCTCGACCAAGTGATAAACTGAACCCTAAAACAATTAACCCGGTAGGTCCAAAACTACTCCTAACTCAGTAGATTTTTTAAAGGCATTTCACACAGTGTTGAACAATTCTGGATGCTGTCTTGAGTTTTGTCCCTTTGCTAGTTTTGAGCTAATGATGAGGAAGGGCCTGTGGTTATGATGATGAGGTACTAAGATAATCAGCCACATGTGGGAGTGAGTATGGAGGTAAGGAGACACAGAAGTTAACCTCTTTGGGTTATCGCATTGTCGTGCATAGAAAATTGCACTTTAGCTTTAGATTTTATTTGCAGTGTTGTTTTACTTCCCAATGAATAAACTTGTATTCAGTTGCCACAGAATGCTTTTCATGCTTCCATAGTTGCATAAAGGTCTCTGACTGTTCCTCTGTATTCTGTAAATTAGCTCCACTAGAAATCCTAATTGTAGTACTAGCCTCCTTTGCCCTTTCCTAACAATTTAATGAGATTTAATAGACATGGGATTTATGTAATAAAAAACAGAAGTGAACACACCTGTGCAACAGCACCAGGTGTTATTTGCCCCGTGCTCAACTCAGGGTGAGATATTAGTGATTTCAGCTTTCGAAGGGGATTGTGAGAGTGGCTGAAGCTCCTGACTGACTTTGATGGTAGGTAGAGTATGGCAGGTACTTAAGGAAGTAAGGGCATAGTGAGCTCTCCAAGATGGAAGGAGTGTCTGGCTTGATAAAAGAAAAGTGAAAAATAGTTGGAGCGGCTATGTTCCTTTGCTTCTTTCTGTAATCTTCAGTGTCAAGGAAATTGAATACCTGAAGAAGGCCCTAATAATCTTGTTGCTCTCACTTCCTTTGCTTATATTTAGTTGAGGGAGTTTGTGGTGACGCTTCAATTTTCTTCGTCTCTTTAAATAAGTACTTTTTGAATTAATAATATTTAATGACCTTAGTCCTAAGTTTTAGTAAAAATTGAGGAAAGTTTTGGGAAATAGTTAAATAATTTGACCTGAGATAAGCATGTCTAAGATATGTAAAGGCTACCAATCTAAAATGAGTTGGAAGTCAGAATAGTATTTACCTCTGGACGAAAGGTAGTAGGGATTTGGGAGAGGCAGTGGAGGCATCTGGTATGCTGGAAACTTTCAGATTTTTCAACTCTGTTAATAAACAGGTGTGTTCATTTTATGTGAATTCACTATTGTGATTTATGCACATTAATATTTTAAATATTTGAGTTAAACTTTTTGAAATGCTAATTCAGTATAGTATGGTATATAACATTAATGCAGAGTTGAACTATGGCCTGAAATTATTAAAAATTGAATGGGATAACATTTTTCCCTTTAGACTTGGTAAAATTTGGTTAAAATGAATAAAAGTAATCCATTCATAAAAAAATTCTGATTTTATGGGACGTGGAAGATGAAACCATGATTATCTCTAGAACAAAATAGAAAGGCAAAGGAATTGTTTAACATTTCAATCAGAAATGTAGTCTCTGTGGGTATTTTGAAAATTTAGGGATTATTTTCATGATCTGTAAGGGCCGAAAAGATCGTTTGCTTGTAGGTGGTAGAAGTAAAATATGTTGAGAGTATAGTACTAATTTGTCTTAATTTTTTCCCCAATATGTGGAGCACTTTTTTCAAATACATACATCTAGGCATATATTTGAGAATCTTCTCCATCTTCTATTCTCTTTTTTCAAATAACTTTCTTACCTAATATGTTTATTACTTGAAAATAATTTTTAAAACTTGTATTTCTTAGCAGAAATTGTAACTAGATAAGTGAAACAGTATTTATTGAGTATTTATTGAGTATTTTTTGCAGGAGGCAAAAAACAAATATACTTTTCCTGTACTTAACACCCCTTCTCCATAGAGTCCTCACCTTGAAGGGTCACAGTGGGAAGAGGGTAGAACTATCAATATGTGGTTTCAGCCGCCTTCAAGCATTCTGAATCGTTAGGGGAAAAAAGATGTACAAAGTGTAGTTGTGGTATTCTAATAGAGAATTGCCAATTTTTCTCAATTGTGTTGCTGGGTAGAAATGGTACACTTTGATACCAGCTTGGTGGTTTGAAAGCAAGATGGCTGTGTGCGTCTGACCTCAGAAGTATGGGTGATAGTAATATTTTCATTTTTTATTTTAGTTTGGTGAACAGTCGCGAGCGCCTTCTGCATTTGCAGCTATTTACTCTAAAGGAGGTATTCCTTGCAGGTAAAATCAATACAATTTGTAACTGACCAAATTATTCAAAATCATTGAGTAAAATCAATGCAGTTTAGTTTAAATGTATTGTAAGTTTTATTTACTAGTGAGGTTGAAATAAAGGTGACTGTATTCACACTTTCTTTTGGACTGTTATAGATCCCTGGATGTTGTTGAAGATAACCATTTTAATTCCAAAATACAGTTATTGGGATATATGATAAACCATCAATTAGTTTAAGAAATTTACGTAAACCCTTTTTCTGAAATAAGCAATTTAAGCATTCACAGGCTTGGGCAAGTTGCAAATTAAAAAATCCTATCTTGTTGGTAAAATGAAAGTTGTCAATTTAATGAAATTGTTTCTGTTTCATAATAAATACATATGGCCGTTTTTGCTTCCTTTTGGATATAATTCTTGCTGCCTTTCTAGACAGATGTCAGAACTATTTTTTTAAAAATACAGACTATGGATAATATATCATTTTATGATTTATTTCTATAAAGCATTTCTTCAGAGTGCATCCAGTTTTAGCCTATTCTAGATGATAGAAAATTTTATTTTGATTGTGGAAAGGATTACAGCATTTGTTTATTTTTGTTCCAAAGTTAAAGAAATCTAGTTTTTTAATGGTATTTTCAGATTTGGAGTGAAAAATAAGCTCAATAAATACTCTTCAGTTTATTGTTATTTCATATTTAGATTCTGATTTGAAACCCTATTTAAAGGTTCTTAACTCTCTACTCCCCACCCCTCAACAATTTATTGTTGCAAAAATGTAAAAACAATTTTACAGAGACGTCTTGCTCTTATGAAAATAAGCCTAAAGGAGTCAAGAAGTTGAGAACATTACAAAGGAGTTCAGAGAAGCATTTAGGTTGATGGATTAAGTTCACTATCATGATTGTGATAGTTCCTTGAGTGTATTTGTACATAGAAACATACCAAATTGTATACATTAAATATGTGCAGTTTATTGCAAATCAGTTATTCCTCAATAAAGGCTGTAATCCCAGCACTTTGGGAGGCCAAGGCAGGTGGATCACCTGAGGTCAGGAGTTCGAGACCAGCCTGACCAACATGGAGGAACCCCATCTCTACTAAAAAAAAAAAAAAAAAAAAGGCAAGCTGGGTGTGGTGGCACATGCCTGTAATCCCAGCTACTTAGGAGGCTGAGGCAGGAAAATTGCTTGAACCTGGGAGGCAGAGGTTGCGGTGAGCCAAGATCGCACCATTGCACTTGAGCCTGGGCAACAAGAGCGAAACTCCATCTCAAAAACAAAACAAAGCAAAAAAAAAAAAAAAAAAACAGTTAAAAGAGGCAGAAACCCTAATTCAGGGGCCACCACTTTGTAACCCTGAATGGGCCATTTTACCTTCCTGGCCTCAGTTTTCTTCTCTTTAACAGGGAGAAAACTTGGTTTTGCCTTCAGGTTGTTAGTGTTAGGGTTACATGATCTATATCTGAAAAAGAATGTTCCTTGTACAACATTTTAAATAATTACTACATTTTGTTTGCATTTTTTCATTTCTGTAGATTACCTACTGTGTCATATTACCAAAAGATATCACCTGGAACGTTTGCGTTAAGATTCACAGACAGCAACATGCTTAAGCACCAAAACTGTAACCTTAACACATGTGGGGTCACTTTTGCTGAAAGAGTAGGATTTTGTAGGATTATTGACATTGCTTTGTAAAATGTCCTTGTTCTAATATGGTTATGCTCTATGTTAGATGATACCTGCTTAATATAGAATTATATTTTTCTTGTTGCATTCACTGACTTTTATATTTTAGATTGGTACATGGTTCAGTAAAACACAGATTACAGTGGGAATGTCCTCCTGAAAGTCTTTCATTTGATCCACTTCTTATTACTTTAGCCGAGGTAAATATGCTATCTCTTCTATTAGGAAAAAAATGTTAAAAATTGCCTTAAATGTTACTTTGTAGCTGTCAGTAAATTTCATTCTGTGCTTTTGAAAAAGGAAGCACACAATAGGCATTGAAACACCACACCCCCTTAGGAAATAATTATGATTCTTATATAGTTATTTGAAATTGATTAATCAGCTTCGTAAACATGGAATTAGTCTGCATAGGGATTTATAGATAACTGGATGAAATATTTGTACTTATTTAAAAAAATACATGGACTCATAATGAGGAGAGAGATTTTTTGGTGGTAGTGAAATCAGGGAAACATCCGGGATTAAACTGAAAACTGTCAGATAGTGGTAAGTGGTTCTGTGTACAACCAATCGTGTTGACATGATGTGTTTCTTAGGGAATTGAGACTATCTACCTAAGTGTTCTTTTGGAGAACACTCCAGCTCTCTGCTTTACTTGTACATTTCCAGTACAATATCATGGAGGTAGTTTTAAGTTTTATAGGCTATTTAAAAAAAAAAAAAAAACTTTTGATAGCTTTCTTTATATAGTTTAACATTTGTGTCAGGAAAAATGTTGGTGGAGTCTTAGCTTCAAGTGAATCATTGCTATCTTCTATGAATTTTATTCCTAGAATTAGAATCAGAAGTAGAGCAATGAATTAACCAGCTGTCTTGTATTTAAACTTTTAATTACTTGCCTTGTTAAAAGTTAAGGATCGTTTTGTTGTCATTAGTAAGAACCAAATGATTCGAATTTGGGTGATATTAGTAATAAAACACCTGAGTTCTTTCACTGATAGTTTTACTTAGATTAGTTACTACTGTGTAACTTACTCTATAAACATGGCAGTACCTTTTTAGGTTAATATCATTTGCCTTTCCTATAAAACCTGTGGGGAGGACCAAGTGGGAGCAGAAGAGAAAAAAGTAATTTTTCCAATTGAGATTCTTTAATTAAAATGAAACATCAAAGTCTCTAGTTCCTCCTTTTAATTTTCCAAATATGTTTACTCTCTTAAGAGTAAACTAACCAGTTACTAGCAAAAACTATAAGTTTTTGTTTTTCTTAATTTATTGCTCAGTATTACAGGTAGTGTATTTTTACAGGTAGCCTATTTTGAAATTCAGTTCTGAAGTTGGCATTAAAGGTTAGATTGGGTACTGTGGCTCATGCTTGTAATCCCAGCACTTTAGGAGGCCAAGGCGGGAGGATCAATTGAGCCCAGAAGTTTGAGACCAGCTTGAGCAACATAGGGAGACCCTGTTTCTACAAAAGAAAAAAAAATTCACGTTAGCCAGGCACAGTAGAGTGAGATGCTGTCTCAAACACACACACACACACACACACACACACACACACACACACAAAATTTGTGATGTTTCCTTAGTTCTTATTTAAACTTTAAGCCTTTTGTACCAGGTAGCAAACCATGTTTTTGTTGTTGTTGTTGTTGTTTTTTGTTTTTTGTTTTAGACTAATCAAAACTGGTGATAGCTTGGAAAGTGTACTGTAGCTAATCACATTGTACAGGGAGTGCTTTAATTTGGGATATCTTTAAAGGGACTCTAACTTCTGCTTAAAGTCAGCTTTTTATGTACCTATTGTCCAAATGTCAATGCTTTTCTTTCTGTATTGAGTATATGTTTCTCTTTCTCCTGGCCTCATTTTCTAACAGATAAGTAGTGACAGAAGAACCATGGCTGAAATCCACTTCAGCTTTTAATCTGAGAGTTATCTCTAAAATGAATAGGATACAGGACACTGCTAAGATGATAGAACCTGTGATCCAAAATGATACCCATGTGCTTGGCAGGATGGTTTTCAAAAGCATGACACCTTTGAGGAAGGGAAATGTTTCATTACTATTGGGAAGCAGATATTTAGGTCTGAAGGACAAATTAGTTGAAAATTAGTATTTCTAAGCATGATTTTGCAGCTGATGATATTTATTCACTTCATAGATAATTAGTCAAACTGAAGGAGTTTACTGTTGATTTTGTTTGTTTTGCTTTATCATTTTGAAAAAAGTCAGATGGCCCTTTTATCTTGACTCACTGTGATTGGTAAAATCATAAAAGAGTCCTAGCTAATTGTTTCTAATGCATTTAGGGTGAAAGGCATAGTGAGAGATGATCTGCAGTTTTTAAAAAATATTTTCATACTGCATTTCAGTATTACAAATGATATTTAAAATCTTAATATGCCTTTAAAATGCATATAGTATAATACTTGCTTTCTAAATATGTTAATATAAAATACTTAAATATGAAGGAAATTTATTTTAGAAACTTATTAAGTCATAAAATCACTAAATGTAGTGGGTCTCATAGCCGTGCATTCATAAAGGAGTGGTTATAAACAGAGTAATATGCTCTGCTTTCAGAAAGTGTTTGAGTGTATGTAACAAAATGTTTTTATTATCCTAGTGAGTTTCCCTTCTTTTTTCTGTATTTTCATTTACCTTTCCTTTTCCTCCTTCCATTTCCTACTTTTTCCTTCCTCCCTATTTTCTCTTTCTTTTTATATTTTTTCTTGCCTCCCCTGTTTTTCATTTCTTTTCTTTTCCTTTTTCTTATTTTTTTCTTTCTCTTCTCCCTTCCTTCCCTTCTGTGGGTAGAGATTACTCCTGTCTCCTGTACGGCTGGCCCTTCCTATCCATGGGTTGTACATCTAGGGTTTCAACCAGCTGCAGATAGAAACTATTAAAAAAAATACAGTGCAACAATAAAAAATACAAATAAATACAATATAAAAATTATTTATGAAGCATTTGCATTGTAATAGGATTATAAGTAATCTAGAGATGATTTAAACTATATGAGAGTATGTGCACATAGTGTGCTATTTTATATGAAGAATTTTAGTATCCACAGGTTTTGGTATCCATTGGGATCCTGGAACCAGTCTCCCTTGGGATACCAAGGGACCCTTTGTCTCACAGTTTCTCAGTGTAACTGAAATTGTAACTGCTGAAATTGTAATTATGATTAGGAAAACAAGAATGAAACTTGATTTTTGTTTAAGCAAGTAAACATTCAATTTTTCTGTTATTACCATAATGAAATGGGTAGTAAATCATGTTTCCTCTTGGTCTTTGGCAGGGTCTGAGAGAAACCAAGCATCCATACACCTTTGTGTCAAAGGAGGGCTTTAGAGAATTACTTTTGGTCAGAGGTGCTTCTGAAAAAGCTGTTCCTTTGCTACCTAGACTGATTCCTGTGCTAAAGGCAGCTCTGGTATGTCATGTATTTCATTGTACTTTATAGTTGAAAACATATGATAGAAAAGAAAGCTGTAATGTATTTAAAATATTGTGTCTTTTTTCCTCCAAATTATATGCAAATTAGTTCTTTATCTGTGATTGTGACATATTTGCAGAATTAGGGAACTGTTACTCAGAATTAGGGAACTGTTACTCAGAATTAGGGAACTGTTACTCAGAATTAGGGAACTGTTACTCAGAATTAGGGAACTGTTACTCAGAATTAGGGAACTGTTACTCAGAATTAGGGAACTGTTACTCAGAATTAGGGAACTGTTACTCAGGGCCAGATAACTACATACTTGAAGACATCTTTTAGAGGATGTACTAAAGGTAAAAAGGGACATTTTAAGTAATTTGAGGATGTAATCAACCTCAAATCAGTCTTTCTGTATGCTAGATATATTTTAGTTAATGCTTCAGTCAGATGGAAAATTTTCTTTTTGCTTCTAGATGTCCTGTGTTGAAGGTTATGTTTTAAAATTCTAGGTTTTGTTGACTATCTTCTGATTTTAGATGTTTAATCTTACCGTTTTCTCTACTTGCTTACCCTTTTGTCTAATCTATCTTTTCTTTCCTTTTCTCTTCTCTTCCCTGATGCCCCTACATCCCCAACTAACCAACCTTACAGGTCCATTCGGATGATGAAGTGTTTGAAAGAGGATTGAATGCCCTAGTTCAGCTAAGTGTTGTTGTTGGTCCTTCTCTAAACGACCATCTGAAGCATCTGCTTACAAGCGTAAGTACTGCAGAGATTAGATAATGATTGGCTGTATGTATCATGCACCAATCATCTCTCTTTATGATTTAACAACTTCAAATCTTTAACTCAAAACTTTAAAAATCTTATCATCCTTAACAAAAAATATAGAACTCATTCATAAAACATTTTACTAATGGACAGTATTAGTTTTATTATGTTTTTTTTAATGGAAAACAGCTACATGAGCAGAGTTTAGGGTTATAATAAAAAGTAAACCAGCCAGGCTTGGTAGCTCATGCCTGTAATCCTAGTGCTTTGGGGGTGGAGGTGGGTGGATTGCCTGAGCTCAGGAGTTTCAGACCAGCCTGGGCAACATGGTGAAACCCCATCTCTACTAGAATACAAAATGTTAGCCAAGTGTGGTGGCATGCGCCTGTAGTCTCAGCTTCAGGAGGCTGAAGAAGGAGAATTGCTTGAACGTGGGAGGCAGAGGTTATAGTGAGACGAGATTGTGCCACTGCACTCCAGCCTTGGTGACAGAGCAAGACTTGGTCAAAAAAAAAGAAAAAAAAGTTGAATGGATAAAAGCTAATGAACAGTAAGATGGTGTTATGTTCATGTTGAATAACTATGAATTATAAGCAGTGCTCATATGCTGTCTTGTGTAATCATATATTACCAAACACATTTAAGTATTTTTGGTTTTCATCGTGATATTTTAGTGAATCTGTAAATTGCATTCAGGAAGAGACTTTTTCCTGATATGTGTAACTTTAGTCCTTACTATAAATATTTACTGGGACCCTGTGCAGCTCCTGAGGTTCCCAAGACCACTCTTAGGTTTGATGATTTGCCAGAACGATCCATGGAACTCAGGAAAGCTGTTATTCACTGTTACGGTTTCTTATAACAAAAAAAGATTAAAAGCAGCATAGGTAAGAGGCACATAGGGCAGGGTCCAAGAGATACCGGGCACGGAGTTTTCAGTTTTCTTCTCCTAGTGGAGTTGTTCATGCAGTGTTTACTTCTTCCAGCAACAAGGTGTGGCAACGTGCATGGAGTATTGCCAACTAGAGAAGCTCACCTGGGCCTTAGTGTCCAGAATTTTTATTGGTGTCTGTCATGCAGGCAAGACTGCCTGCCTGTGTGGTTGACATTAGTCTGCACCCTCTCTAGAAGTCGAACTAATACCCTGTGAACCAAAGTTCTCATCATAAATCACATTGTATAGACTACCTGGTGTTGCCCGAAACTCCCATGTTGACAAGGATACCCTATCTGGCAGGACATTCCAAGAGCTTAGAGGTTGTCATTCAAGAGCTAGGGGCAAGGGCCAAACATTAGGCAAGGGACATACATACCGTTAGAAAGATTAACGTCTTAGGTAGGACCTCCCTGTCTGCGTTCTTCTGTATTTCACAGCTGAGGTATGATTTTGATCATGGGTCCACTGTTTTTTCTTGGATCCATCCATATGAGAGATCCTAGAACTATATTTTTAACTTCCTATTCCACAAATAGTGTAATACACACCAAGAACCACCTGGTTAACACTGTAAGAAGTAGGGGCGATGGTGACTATCAGGATAGATATGCTCATAAGTGGTAGATGAAATTCCATGAGGTTTCAGGTGAGGAGAAGACATAGTGAGAATAGACTCTCAAGCCTGGACATTTGAGGAGTCTTAGGACAGAAGAAAGAGAATCTTGGCAGATAATTGTAAGCTTCATGTCAGGGGGTGTGGCTGACCAGCTACGGGAATTTCACACTAGTGTACAAAGTGATTCATTGAAATATTCAGTAGTTTAATAATAATCTCTTGCACTCTGCTGTCCTGTTTTGTGCCAGGTGTGCCAAGCATTGAGAAGATAATCCTGAGCAGAAACAGGCATGCTCTCAGCCCTTGTGGAGATTGTTGGTTTTGATTTTGTTTTTTGTGTTTGTTTTTTGCAGGTGGGTGGGGGATGTAGAAATAAAGCAGCAAGGACATCTGCTGAGAATATTGGGATGGTGTCAAGGGGAAGTGATATGTAGAGAAAAGGAATCACACTGGATCCTTCCTCAAAGTCAGTCAAGCAAGGCTTCCTAAATAGCCTCTCAGTCCCACCTCCAGTGGCAGAAAAGGCCAGATTAACAATTGTACACATTTGTTTTGTTTTTTTAATCTTTCTGGGTCAGTGGCATTTATCTTTGGTCACTTACATTCCTCAGAGCTCTCATTTTCCTAGACAAGGACTGACTGAAAGGTTACCTAGCTTTCCTGAGCTGCCAGCATTTTGGGAAGACCTAGACACCACCCTGACCGTCAGATCCTGGTATTATATAAAGAGCTCTAGAAATAGGTTGTGTGAGGGTTAGTTCCTGGTCTGTTACCACTCACTATGAGACAGACACCACTGAGGATGTCAGTGAGTTGCTGTCGGACCCCCTTTGTCCCTCATCCCCATCTTCCATACCTTTCAGCCTCAAAGCCTTGTTTTTCATCTGGTTTATAGACTTCTACATTAGATGCTTATTGGAAGAAAGGGTATTCTTCTAGAAGAAATTTTTCAAAACCAGTTACTGAACCCCTATATACAACTCATTTTTTCCTCTATGCAAAATAAACTATACCTTTCCTGAGCTACAAATGTAGGGACTTTACAGAGGGAATAAATTACCTGAAAATCTTGCTTAAAATGCAGAATCTGGGCTTCTGCCCTGGGATTCTGGTTAAGTATGGCATGAGACCCAAGAATCTGCATTTTTAAACAGCATCTCAAGTGATTCTGATGCTGATGGCCCCTGGATCTGCCTATTAACCTCTGTGCTATACAGGGTGTATACAGATTCAGTAGGGTAATGCAGTCTGAAGAAAGCAACTGGAAGACTAGAGAGGGGCCCTCTCCATCCCCAGGGCGTTCACTATTACTAAATTACTCATGTAAGTCCTCTGTCCTTTGTCCTCTCTTCCCTTTTTATTGCGGGAAAAAGTGTGCTTTAGAGGCAAAGCTTTCCATCATGGTCTTCAATGCTCTTGCAGATTACAAAATCGCAAAATATGCTATTTTATAGAAAACTTCAGATAGCATACTGTAGCAGATTTTATAGGATTGGTTTTACTTGAAATAATGCAAATTGTTTTTTAAAACAAATACAGAGGTACCTATAACATAAATTTCAATGAGATGCTTCCTAAGAGAAGCCTTGAAATCTAAAACAAGAGGTGCTTCTGAAGATTTACTTATGCATATGGTGAACATTGTTAAGTTTAAAGTCATTTCGTTTCCCCCAATCTTACTTTAAAAGCTTTCCAAGAGATTAATGGACAAGAAATTCAAAGAGCCAATCACCAGTGCATTACAAAAGCTAGAGCAACGTGGCGGAAGTGTAAGTAGAATATTATTCCTTAAGTCTTTTTTTTTTTTTAAACTTTTAGGCATATTATTAAATTGACTATATATTTAACATATACTGTCTCATTTCAGCCACGGGTAACTATGTGAAATTGATACTGTTATTTTCCTTTTAGAACTCAGAGTTTCTGTCTCTAGGTCAAGCCCTGCTGCTCAGACCAGACTCAGATTGAATAAATGTAGGGCTTGTGTACTTTCACAGTGCTTAATATGGCATTCCATGTGGCACAGTGGTACAGTTTTTTTTTCTTTAAAGTATTTTCAGTGGTTTAGTTTTGACCATTGAAAAGTTCAGAAAACCAAATGATTAACTTAGCTCATTGAGGAAAAATACTTTTTTCTCTTTCATTTGCTGTCTTTCTGACTCAGACGTCCAGATGATTGCACTATTCTGTCTGTAAGTGCGTGCATACCACATAGGTGTAGACACACACACACACATGCACACACAGTGCTGGAATAGTTTAATTGGTTATTCTAACTTTTCAAGGTACAAAAATATGGAGGATTTCATAACTACGTGGCGTCAAATTACTAGACTAATTGAACTTTAAGCATTTGAAGGAAGCATTCAGATAATCTCATCTTAGAAATATTTCCATAAAAGCAGTCCTTGCTTGTGGGAATTTTGTTTAATCAGATCTTAATGATAGAATTACATGTGACTATCTTAACATTGCATAATTTAGTTCCATTCTAGGTACTTCTGAAGGAATTAGTTATGAGAAAATTTGCCTGATCATACACAATTTTTAAAATGGCAGACATAAAGCTTTAGCGAAATTATCTCGTTTGACCAATTTCAATGGGTTGTTTGATTGATTATATTCTTTCCATGATGGATGCCTAGAATACAGTTTACAAGAGGAAGTAAGTCCCAAAGCCTACTAGGTAATAAATTTCTTTGTTGTGTTTGGGTCCTAGGCAGAGAATTAGCATGCGGACACCTTGAGGAGATGTGCAGAACCTTCCCCTAGCTAATCCCGTGTCTCCTCTGCAGCAAGGAAGTTCTTGCTTGCTCTTCTGAGAATTTAAATGCAAAATATATTTCTCCTTTCTTCTTCTGTGGAGTGGAAGTGAACAAATGCTAAATAATGATGCCACAGCTTTTCAGTGGGAAACCCTCCCTAGGTAGTTTTCCGTATCCTGTGGGCCAGTATGGGAAATGGGACAAGTAGAAAGAGACAGGCCAAGCATATTAGATTTTGTGGTGGGAGTGGAGGGGGTGTGGAGGAGATAGTATACATGTAAATAAAGTTTAGAAACAACACATTAAGATTTGGAAGGGGAACACAGAGGTGTACTTGAGCAATCTAGGGTCCCAGAAATATCAGATTCTTTTTTTACTACTCCATCTTACTAGCTTTGAATGTTGCTAATACAGAATTTTTAAAAAGATTTTGTAATTATTTTCTTCTGACTTGTTTTCTCGTTATGTCCTACATAATATTTTAATAATAGATTGCAATAGAAAATTTTCTGTTGCAATTACATGCCAAAGACTTTCTCTTGGCTTAATTACTATTGTGCTAGCCTCTATTACTTTGTAATCCTTCATGAAATTAATGCTCTTTTTTCTCTTCTGAGAGCGTAAAAGCTTATATATCTTTCTTTAAATATTAGAAATAAGTCTTTAAAAATGAGTGTTCTTAGTTGTGGTTTCTCATTTCTTAGGACTTGTGTATATCAATGATGGAACTATTCAACGTCGGGGTACAGGAAAATATCTGTTACAGATAGTCACAGTGTTACTTTCTTAGAACTGATCTGCCTTAAATTTGAAATCAGTTCATTCTTAGCCTGATTTGTTTTTTTTTTCTAAGTGAAATGCATATTTATTTTGGGAAAGGCACAACACAAATCCTGATCTTTATTGGTTGTTTGGGAACTTAATACATGGCAGGTACTCTGCAGAGTACTTTTTAGACATGAAACTCATTTACTCTTCCTAGTCATCAGAGGGAGATTCTATTGTTATCTCCCTCTAAAGATCAAGAAACTTAGGCACAGAGAAGTAATTAGTCCAGGTTTGACAAATAAGTGACCAGTAGATGCTGAATTCAGATACTGGTAGTCTGGCTTCTAACTACTTCTCTAGTTAGATACTTCAAAAAAAAAAAAAAAAAAAGAAGAAAGAAATAGCCTATATTTTATTTAACACAGCTAAAAGTCCTTCTTATTTCATCATATTGTTCTTACCCCCTTTTTTTTGTTCTGAGTTTTGGATACTTTCTAGGCATATTCCTGCAAATATAATACCTGTTAGGGGAAGTCTGCATGATACTAATGATGCTCAATTTTTTCTGTTGACAGGGAAGCCTTAGCATCATCAAATCTAAAATTCCAACGTACTGCTCCATATGCTGTTGAAGAAGGGAGCCAACAAAAATTGTTTTTACTACCTGGTGACGTGTCAAACACTGACCGTGGGTACTCATGGAACCTTTATTCCATGTATTTTATTCTTTTGTAAATCACAGCCACCCTTCATTATTTACTAGGTTAAGATGAATATACGCTGAATCAAAGTTATTCAGCAACAAAAAAGAACAGTTACTAATGGAAAGTTACTAAAATAAGTTCTGTAAGAGTACAATTTTCTGAGGTTTTTTTAAAAATTTTTATTATTTGTGCAAAGAACCATTATTGAGTTGGCAAGATAAGATGCATTTGTATTTTCTGGTGCCTTTTTATTTATAACACTTTTTTGGCAAACAATTTGTAGGTGTGCCCTGATTTTTATAGACAGTTTGCTGTTTCTTGGGTTTAATATTTAACAAGACCGTAGAAATTTAAAATAGTGGACAAATGTTTGTGAATACACTTTTTAAAAATTGTTTTAAAAGAGAGAAGGGATCTTGCTTTGTTGCCAGACTGCAGTGCAGTGGCATGATCATAGCTCACTGCAAGCCTCAAATTTTAGTGCACAGATGATCCTTTCATCTTAGCCTCCCGATTAGCTGGGACTACATGGTGGCACATGCCACCATGCCTGGCTAATTTTAAAATTTGCTTATAGAGATGGGATCTCACTCTGTTGTCCAGGCTGGTCTCAGTTCTGGCCAGTGATCCTCCCACAATGAACTTCCAAAGTGCTGGGATTACAAGTGTGAGCCACCATGCCTGGCCCCATGAATACACTATTAATTATTGTTTGTAAATATGTATCGTATAATGTACAATGCTTGGAAAATTTTTTCAGAGTATTTTAGAATAGTTTAAGAAATTTTTTCTAATTCTGTAAATTCTATTACAAGTATGTTGTTTATTACAACTCATTACAACTACCTAAATTTTAGGTGTTAACTCTATTTAAGTAAATACTGTTTTTGCATTTCATAGCCAGAAAATACTGATGTTCACATAAGGATATTCAGCAATTAAAATGTTAAAACTTGTACATGCATTCATGGATTTTGTTGTGCTTATGTTTAGCAATTTTTAAGAAGCTTTTAAAACTTAATTTAGACATAGTTCAGAATTTTAATGTAATAGAAGTGATTCCTTCTGCAAGAGAGGAGCAGAGGAGAGGAAGAGAAATGGAAAACAAGAATAAGACCTTCTATCTTATGAGCAAAAGGAGAGGGCATAGAGATTTCTGTAGCCACACCGAATCCAAGGCATGAAAGGGATGGAAAGGAAAGATGGGTCTTGCGGAGCAGCAGTGTTGCATCTCAGCAGCTTTGCAGAATGCACTTTCCTTGCTCTATTCCCCAAACACCTGGAGTGACCTCTACGATTCTCATTTCAGGTATAATCTCACAACTGTAATTTGAACAACTGTAATTTGAAAGAGTACAAGTAATTTCTGAGGATTCTTAATGTAGAAATGCCCACCCTGCCTCAGAGCTTGTCCTTCCTGAGCCCTTTGTCTAGCATACTTTTTCCTCTGGTCTCTACTCCCTTGTCACATCCTCTGATCATACTAGCTACAGCAGCTGCCTGCCCACTGGCCTTGCTTTTACCTGTTTTCATTGCATTTAGGACCACCCAGAGCTATCTGCGATCTAGAAAATAGTATAAGATTTAGTTTTAAATCTAATAATTACAAAAAATTCTTGGAAAAGACCTAGACAGTAGAGTTATAAACATTTTATTTTGCTTTTATTTTTTCTTTTTGAAATACAAAATGTGCACATTGAGTTTACACAAACACGCGATGGCAAATTTCAGTGTACATGTATTGTACTACTCTTAATTTCTACACTGGTGATAGCAGGGCAGCTTTCAACATCCTATCTCTACACCAGAATAGATACCTGATTTATTGTTGCAAAGACAGTTGCAAATTTCCTCCTTCTGTAGCCTCTTGGTCTTTGTGATATTTCTACAAAACAGGGACGATGTGTGTGTCTTTAGTAATGTGGTAACTTTACAGTTGTGGCTGAGATGATTAAAAATAATCTGAATTGTTGGAATTTTATGATGCACTAAATCATATTGTAATCTGGATTAGTTGTTGAGCACTTATTTTCTACTGAATCTTGGTAGTAGTTGTCAATGTAATGGAACCACTGGTGCTTTCAAAGTGAATTTTGCTTGCTGTTTGTTTGTTCCTAGTAGACAGTGGGGTAGTCAAGGTTTCTTTGTCCCTGAATGGCTTGTAATATAAACATGCTGTAAGGAAGTCAGGGGAAAGAGGACAGATTTGGCCTTTAATGCTGTTAGGATTACTTGTTATTAAGCATTAACATATACTGGAGGATAGATATCCTGACCCTTTGCATATGTCTGTAAACATCCTTGTTTTGTTTGATGCCGTCTTGAACTTCCACTTGATGATACAATGGAAAACAGCCTGTAAGATTAAACAAATCCAAAATTGTATATAGTATATAGGCCTTGGCTATAATGTATGATGGAAAATTAAATGCTTATTAAGTTTCATTAGGCATAATTAGGCATATGCTGATATCTGATGATAAATTTTTAAATGTTTAAAAATACCAGATAAAATTAATTTCTAATAGAAGGTGGGAAGGGAAGGCCATAGAAACTGGAACTATGTGTTTAATTGTAGTAATCTTATTTGTTTACTTAAAGTATATAAATGGAATTACAGCATTCAGACATGAAAATTAATTTAATTTCTGGAAATTAAATGCAGATGTCAGTATATTAGAAAACCATTCAAAATCCTAGGACTGAATACATACAAATGAGTAGCAAAAAACACTGGTATTTTAAAATCACTGATATGTGAAAGCCTCAATAATCCCATGGCTAAGGAATCAATAAAACTATATGCCAGATTCTATTACTTTTGAATATTCACAGAGTATGAAATGAGTTAGAACATCCCATGAACTCAGTGGCATTATGGAAAGGATGCAAATTTATAACTGAGAAACTCAAATCTTTTGGGGATTGCTTTATATTAAAACAAAGCTTGTTTGCATAATATGCTTCAGTGTCAAGCTGAGCAATCTATGCTAAAAGTGGTAGCTCCGACTTTAAGGGTGGTAGAATAGTTCACATTTGTCTGTTGGATTCAGGATCTAGTTGACAAGTTAAATCACATTTTCAAAGAGCTGCATGGAGCGCATTATGTTTTCATCCTGTAAGGGAGAAACATAGAGCGATTAAATTCACCATATCTGCAAGGGAAAGTACACTATTTTGCCCCTAAGTATTGCGCCCCCTTCCACCAACCACCTATGCCAAAAGCTCAAATATTAAGTGTTTGCAAATATAAATGCCATTCTATCCGTTTTCCACATAGATCACGATGAAGGAGGACCCATTTTATATTTTGTGGAGTCTATTGACGGCATTAAACCACTTTATTTAAATCTTTACTTGGTGTGTAATAGAGGATATTTCTCAAATCATAATGCCAAAATGGAAACTACAGAGGCGCAGAGGTAAGTCAAAGCAAATGAGAATTTTGGCATTCTATGCAGATCATAGGCCAAATCACACAGACTTTTATACAGGTACAAGGAAAATTGTGTGTGTGTATGAGCCAGCAGTTCATGAAGATTGGAGGCTGGAGTGTAGGAGGCAGGATAGTGGATTAAGAGGGAACATGTTTGCAGTAATCATCTGTCTCTCTCTCTGCAAGTTATGGCTAAATCTGTGTTGCCTGAAGGAGACTTTAAAAATGAATGGTCTCCATTACAGAGAAAGGATTGGGGAGCAGAAATGACTGCTCAGTGGCTGTGTTCAGTTTAGCGTGTTCTTTAGAAATGAGTTAGTTAGGGGACAGACTTTTTGCATTATTGGAGCACTTGTCGGTTGCATGTGAATAGCACTTAGTGAGATGTTTATGGTAGTGGTAAATGGTGGCTGAACCAACAATGGCTTCCACTGCTAGAAACCAAGTAACATCATCACCACCAAGCAGCTTAATGTCACCAAACTAATTCTCTCAAAGACCACCATATTGAAATCCAAGTTGAGAAACAAGCAGACATCCAGAAAGGTAAGAACAACAATTTTAAAATACAGAAACAACAGATTTGTTTTCATGATTATTTGAAATTTTTTTTTTTTTCGAGGAGGAGTCTATTTCTATTGCCCATCATTCTGGAGTGCAGTAGCACAATCATGCCTCAACTGGGCTCAAGTGATCCTCTCAAGTAGCTGAGACTTCAGCCACGTACCACCATGCCCAGCTAACTTAATTTTTTTTTGTAGAGATGGCGTCTTGCTATGTTGCCCACATTGCTCTCAAGTTATTTTCCTGCCTCAGCCTCCCAAAGTGCTGGGATTACAGTTGTGAGCTACTGTACCAGGCCTTAACAATTTTTAACTGTGGTTCTACTCACACATCAAGTCAGATAATTCTAAGTAAGCTAACACTGGTTTCTTCGATAACAGGCTACTACCTGCAGTTCTCTTCAGAGAAAATTTTCCACTGTTTCTTTTTTGTGACAGACGACCATTAGTGAGTTCAGCCAAAGAGCCATTTCTTGTCCACATACACTAAAATGATTTTTCTCTTAGAAATCAGATAGAAGCTTGGCCTGTTGTGATGCATACTTGGCTATTTAGGAATTCTAATTCTATGGAAATATGATAATATATGAGTTATGCTACGTCTGTGCAAAGAGCAATTCAAATTCTCATATATGTTTTATCCTCCATGATGAATACTCTCTAAGGAATTGGGGAATCAAAAACACAGTACAGGCTGGGTGCGGTGGCTCACGCCTGTAATCCCAGCACTTTGGGAGGTTGAGGCGGGTGGATCATGAGGTCAGGAGATGGAGACCATGGTTAAACCCTGTCTCTACTAAAAATAAAAAATTAGCCAGGTGCAGTGGCGGGTGCCTGTAGCCCCAGCTACTCGGGAGGCTGAAGCAGGAGAATGGTGTGAACCTGGGAGGCAGAGCTTGCAGTGAGCCGAGATCACAGCACTGCACTCCAGCCTAGGCAACATAGTGAGACTCCGTCAAAAAAGAAAAAAAAGTACATGTGCAACTTTTGTATTCTCAAAAAGATATGGAGGGTTTCCTCCATAGCTTGACTCAGTAGGCACTCTAAATGTTGATTATGTAATTGGTGCTTGTTTTTAAAGTGTTAGGCGTATGTTGCAGGTTGCAGAAGTGGTAAACTTAGGCATATGATCTCTGTATTTTGCCCAGTTCATGGTAGCTAGCTGCTAATACTCAGTTTAGCTGTTATGATAGCTGAAGTGATAGTTCTTATACTTTCATTACTTACTTTTTGGCAGCTTTCAATGAACTCATCTATGGTAACAACCCCATCTTTATTTTTGTCCATTTTCTGTTCAGGAAGAAAACAAAAAATTATATTTAGCCTTATAGCCCTTAATACCCTCACACCTGCACCAAATGAGCTGAAGCTGATAAAAAGAAAACCTAGCTGCTTATTTCACATGGAGGAACTGTTTCAGAGCAGAAACCAGTAGTTTCTTAGAGATAAAAATGATAGGGCCAAATCCTTCTGGCTGTTCAATATGATGTGGTGAAGATTTAGAGTCACGCTGTCCTAGGTAAAATCCTACCTTTTAGATATGACAGCTCGGCCAATTTGCTGACACTTTCAGAGCTTGCTTTCTTTTTGTCTCATCTGTAAAATGGGATTAATGAGGATTTATAGGATTCTTGTAAAAACTGAATGAAAACAAAACTTGTGAAATATGAGAATTGTTTAAATGTTGTATCTTGGATTTAGAGAATGTTCAATGAGTGTAGTTATCAGCATTGCAAATTCAAATCCAAAGCTATTAAATTAATGGGATGGTAAATACTGTTTTGTCTCAGTAAAAATTATTTTCCTTTGCTTCCTTTTGAATCATCGTGGTGCTTGGCAAACATCAGGAAATGTTCTCCTAATTTCATTCCCTCTTGACTTCTGTTTTCATTCCTACCTGAAAAAATGTTTCGACGTGTTGTCTGGGTGCATCTTCTTTGAGGACAGGATATGTACATTTACCCATCATGTCGTATATTGCTTTCATTATATCAAGCATTTCCTGAAAAGTAAAAGGCTTATGTGAGGTTGCACACATGTATGAAGAAACCATTCTAAGAAGCTCTGACAGATTTTTCCTACTCAATGATGACAGTTGGTTGTCCCAAAGGAAAAGCCAACAAACAGCTTTCTGCCTCAAGAGCAGAAGAATCAGATGTGAGAATGAATTCTGATCTCTTGGTTTCAAAATGAAGCAAATTTCCATGTATCTACCATAGTCAGGAAAAGAATATGCTGGTTTAATGTTTGGATTTCTATAGACTTTAAGTAGACCATTCTTATTTAATTGAATTATTATATATCTTATGTGTTGATCATCAGTTTCCATCTATTGAGAGTCAAATATACTGCACACCATATATTGAGAAAAAACACCATTTAGAATTAGTGAAATTAATTGATAAGTCTTAAAGTTCATTAGGATTTTTGTTGTATTTTTCCTACTATGGCTTTAACTGAAGTCACATGTGAAGACCAGTCAAAATATTTTGACCCTGGGAAACACCTTGAAATTTTATTAAAATAGTCTAATTTTTGCCTTACCATTTTCATTCTTATGAGAGTAAAAATAATGTCTAATAAACATGTAGATTTATTGTTGCACATTTGTTTCACATGAAAGCTCTCTCGACTAGGTTGATAATATAGGTATATACTTTTAAGAGTATTCAATTCTATTATAAATGATAAATTTGTAAACAGGTGAAACCTTTTAAGATGTTTTAAGCATAGATAAGTAGCAAGTAGTTAGACACAGGCAGAATTCTTGAGATGTGTTAAACAGAAACGAATTGAAGAACAAGAGATACCTAATACTCCTGAGGTACCTGGGTAATAAATATTCAGGGTATAAAAATATACAAGAAGCACTAACTATTTAGGATATGCTGCATATACATGAACACTTAATAGTCATTGAGGTCTTAATTTGGCACCCAGTGGTGACACCTATTCTGGCCCCAGGTGTCCTCTGTGCAAGAAACACAAATGAAACTCATGACTACTTATCAGGCTAGACTTGTAGCCAGGCACACTTGCACCTGTGTCTCTCCAATAGAGCAAGTTCATGTCACTGGCTGTTGGCCCTGGGCGCCTTTTGTGTGTGGGGTCTCTTGCTCAAAATGCAATTCTGGGGAAGGCCTGTGAGGCAGAGAGAGACAGGACATAGGCACATAGCATGCCCAGGATTCAGGGAGCGTGGTCTTTCAACCCCACTTGCATCCTATCCTGTGTAGTTAACTTACCCGTCCCTTTGCTTCTCGCTATGTTTTAAACTGGTTTAATAAACTGTAATACGAGTATCTTAATTTGGTCTGTGAGCCTTGTTTCCTGGATAGTCTTCCTCAAAGTGCATTTGAAGACCCCACCATTGTATCAGGCCATTCCACAATCCCCATGATTGTAAAATTGCATTTCCTTATGGATCACATGCTATGGGGAAAAGAAAGGCTTCAGGCTAAATATGGAAACATGGCTTGGATACATTTTCTTTCTGATTCCAACCATGGTCCTAATACTGTGAATGGAATAAAGATGCCAGCAGGAAACAAGTGTGTCATCTTTGTGTGTTACATACTTACTTTGGAGCTTCACCATAAACCATTTCTTTCTATCCCAAATTTTTAATTATACATCTTTCTTCCACTACATAAAATACTTTGGATTTCCTGAGAAAAACTTCAAATTAATAATTGCAATTAATATTTTAAAGTTAAGAAATGAAAATCTTCCAAATTATTGCTGTGTTGGTGAGGTATCTCTTACCTCTTTAGTGATGTAGCCATCTTTATTTATATCATACAGATTAAATGCCCAATTGAGTTTTTCTTGTACTGTCCCCCGGAGCAAAATGGAAAGACCTTTGATGAAATCCTAAAAAGAAATAAAAATACAATTTTATATGACATTTCTAAAAAAAAAAAAAAAAGAAAAATGATGGAAGTAAGGGCTACAACCCTCTGGAATTTGAACCATTTATTTAGCAAAATGATGTGTTATTGGTTGTCTATTTTTCAGACTTCTCTGTGGGCATAAATCACTCGTTAGTCTTAACATTTTCATCTTATAATTGGAAACTGAGTTAAATCAATGGTAGTACTGGAAATTGTACCAATGGATACCCACACGGCAAGAGGCTTGAGTATAAGTGGTATTGGCTTGCCAGTGCAAGCACACATGATATACTAAAAGAATCTAATAGTTTTTTTTTTTTTAAAATACAAGTGCACTCATAACACACTTCAATGAAAAAACATTTGCTAATAAGAAATGTGGCTGACCATAAAAGATAAACCAATTGTGGTCTCTAATTAGAAATCCAGTTTTAATTTACATGTGGACAGTGGGTAAGAGCATGGAGCTGGAGAGGACAGACTGCCTGGTTTCACCCTCCAGCTGCATTACTGGATGGCTTTGTGTCTTCAGGCAACTTAACATCCCTTTGCCTCAATTTTCATATCTGTAAAATGGAGCTAATAATAGTATCTACCTCTTCACAATTTTATGAGGATTGAAAAAGAGGCTGCTTATAATTGTCTCTGGCAAGGACATTGGCTGTGTAGGTTTTTGTTAAGTAAATGGAGCCCTCAGTTTGTATCCTGGTTAAGCTAGTTTGATTGCATTGCAGACTGGCCAGATTAACTTGATTAAATTCATTTAGGTTTTTTTTTTTTTTTTTTTTTGAGATGGAATCTTGCTCTGTTGCCCAGGCTGGAGTGCAGTGGCGTGATCTTGGCCCACTGCAACTTCCACCTCCTACCTCCCGGGTTCAAGCAGTTCTTCTGCCTCAGCCTCCCGAGTAGCTGGGACTACAGGCATCCGCTACCATGCCTGGCTAATTTTTGTATTTTTGGTAGAGATGGGGGTTTCACCATGTTGGTCAGGCTGATCTCGAACTCCTGACCTTATGATCTGCCCGCCTTGGCCTCTCAAAGCGCTGGGATTACAGGCATGAGCCACCGTGCCTGGCCAGATTTGTTCTTATGTACAGCAGGGTTAACGTTACAATGTGCTGTATTCAGTTTATAATCCAGTTTTAAGTAGGAATGAAAGCAGAGGGGAAATCCAAAAGTCTTCTGGGTGAATTTGCATTATATCTCCCTTTCCCACATTCCCTTATTTTATAGCTGTATTTCTGTCCGAATTTCTCAAATTGTTTTTCTTTTTTAAATAAGTAATATCCATATAGTTCAACATTTTAAAATTATGTAAGCCGTCTGGTGAAAAACCTTTCTTCCATTCCTGGACCCAGCCACGTGTTCCTTTTACCCATAGACAACTGGCATAAATAGTTTGTATTTACTTCCAAGGAATTTTTGTGCATATACAAGTATAAGATATATTTGTTTGTTTTACTGGCTAACCAGACTTCTATACTTTTTTTTCCACTTAACCATAGATTAGGGAAACAATTCAAGTTTCCATTGTATATGTAAATGCATCATTGTTTATTTAACCAAATTGTTCTTTTACATTTTTTCTCATTGTTATTTCTAGGTATTTTAACCTTTCTGTTGCTGTTGTAAATGAGATATTTTTCTATCATATATTCTAAATTAGTTGTTTGTATGTATGAAAGCTATTGATTTCTGTGTAATTTTGTACCCTGTCAACTTGCTGATACCATATGTTGGTTTTCGTCTGGGTTTTCATGTGTGCAATAATAGTAGCTGCAAATGGAGTTAATTTTACCTGTTTTCTAATTTTTATATGTTTACTTTTTTCTAATTATGTGGCCTAATATCTATAGAACAATATTACATCATGTAAATTATAATAGATATTCTTAGTTTTTTCTTGAACTTCAGAATATTTCAATTCGCTTTTAAGCATGATACTTAGTTTTATCATGGTGAAGAATTATACAACCATTCCACTTAGACAAATTTATCAAGAATGGCCACTGACCTTTTTTGGCAAAAATGAAAAAGACAAAACCAGAAATAATTGTCAAATTCATATTGCAAGGGGCCCTGAATAGCCCAGTCAATTTTAAGAAAGAAAAACAAACTTGGAGGACTCACACTACCTAATTTCAAAACAGTACAAAGTTACATTAATCAAAACAGTGGTACTGGCATAAAGACAGATGTATACAACAGTAGAATAGAATTGAGTCTAGATATAAACCCAGCTGTCTGTGGCCAGTTGATTTTTCAATAATGGTGCCAGGACCATTCAATAGCTATGGAAAGAATAGTCTCAATATATAGTGCTGTGGCACCTGGATCACCATACTTAGTCTACTTCCCATTGGCATGCAAGTTAGAATGTCAAGTGAGAGAAGAAGAGAGAAGGCCACAAGGAATTCCAATATTTGGCAGGCACAGAGAGGAGAAGCTGGCAAAGCATCTTGAAAAGAAGTTGCTAAAGAAGTGAGTCAGGAGAACAGAGCATTTCCATAGGAAAGGATTGTTCATTTTGCTGCCAAGGTTGGAAAAATGTTCATTGGACCAGCAACATGGAGGTCACCAGCAAGTGATAGGGAACAGTCCAGTGGAGTAGGAGTGAAGAGTAATTTTTAATGAGGAGCACTTTGAATACTGAAGAGAAGAATCTAAAAAGAGTAAGAGTCAGAAATGGGCTGATGCTCCTGAGAAGGTGGGGAGGCTCCAGAACGCAGGTAGATGGGCCGACCTCAGAAGGGAGTTGATACAGGAGACAGAAGGACATGGTGTGGATGCCAGTAGCTGCTTTGCAGGTGGGAAGATGACTGCATTTCTGTCTGATAGCTTTAGTGAGTGTGAGGTGTTTGGGAGTGAGGAGCCAGGTAGAAGAGGTATGAATCTGAGGTTTGAGGAGAGAGGTGGGAGCTCTGCTACTAGGCAATAAGGTGATGTGCAAATTAGAAAAACGGAGACCTCCCTCAAATTATTTCCCTGCCATATTTTAGAAAATTATGACATATAATGTAGTTTAATTAAAAGGTAATGACAGCCCTTGGAGGTGCGAGTGTACATCTTTCAAAACCAGCAGGCTGGGGATCATGGCTCATGCCTGTAATCCCAGCACTTTGGGTGGCAGAGGTGGGAGGGTTGTTTGAGCCCACAAGTTTGAGAGCAGCCTGAGCAACCCAGCCAGATCCAAATTAACAAGAACAACAAATTAACGGCGTGGTGGTACACACCTGTTGTCCCAGCTACTTGGGAGGCTGAGACGAGAATTGCTTGAGCCCAGAAGGTTGAGGCTACAGTGAACTAACTGCACCACTGTGCTTCAGCCTGGGTGACAGACCAAGACTCTGTCTCCAAAAAAAAAAAAAAAAATCCTTGGCTTTTTCAGAAGGTATAAAATATACATTGCAGAACACAGAGCCTTATTCACAGAAGATTGCTGAGCAGTTTTGAAAGCTAGATGAGATTGATGGTTATTAATGTAAACTATTTTTTAAAAATTCACAAAGTAGTAACAATATGTCATTAATTTTAAGGGGAGCTGGCTACAGGGTCTTTGAAAACATGCTTAGAGTATTGGTTCTCAAAATATAATGTGCAACACCTGGGGAGCTTGCTAACAGATTTCTGGGACCTACCCCAAGAATTATGATTCATTAGGTTGGAGTGGGACCCCAAAATTTACATGTCTGACACGTTCCAAGGGGAAGCCTATACTGCTTCCAGGGATCACACTTTGAGAACCACTGGCCTACAGTACTCATCATTGGCATTGACCTCACCACCACACAAAACAGCAGAGTAACAGTGAAAGATTTTGAGTACTTTTGGGGAATCCCCCCAAAATGGCCGAATAGGAACAGCTCCAGTCTACAGCTCCCAGCATGAGCGACACAGAAGATGGGTGATTTCTGCATTTCCAACTGAGGTACCAGGTTCATCTCATTGGGACTTGTTGGACAGTGAGTGCAGCCCATGGACTGTGAGCCAAAGCAGGGTGGGGCATTGCCTCATCCAGGAAGTGCAAGGGGTCAAGGAATTCCCTTTCCTAGCCAAGGGAAGCCGTGACAGATGGTACCTGGAAAATCGGGACGCTCTCACCCTAATACTGCACTTTTCCATTGGTCTTAGCAAATGGCACACCAGTAGATTATATCCCGCACCTGGCTTGGGACGTTCCCACCCTAATAGTGCACTTTTCCAATGGTCTTAGCAAATGGCACACCAGGAGATTATATCCCGCACCTGGCTCGGAGGGTCCCACGCCCACAGAGCCTTGCTCACTGCTAGCACAGCGGTCCAAGATCGAAGTGCAAGGCAGAAGCGAGGCTAGGGGAGGGGCGTCTGCCATTGCTGAGGCTTGACTAGGTAAACAAAGCAGCCCAGAAGCTCGAACTAGGTGGAGCCTACTGCAGCTCAAAGAGGTCTGCCTGCCTCTGTAGATTCCACTTCTGGGGACGGGGCATAGCTGAACAAAAGGCAGCAGAAACTTCTGCAGACTTAAACGTCCCTGTCTGACATCTCTGAAGAGAGTAGTGGCTCTCCCAGCCTGGAGTTTGAGATCTGACAACAGACTACCTCAAGTGGGTCCCTGACCCCCGAGTAGCCTAACTGGGAGACACCTCCCAGTAGGGGCCGACTGACACCTCATACAGCCAGGTGCCCCTCTGAGATGAAGCTTCCAGAGGAAGGATCAGGCAGCAACATTTGCCGTTCTGCAATATTTGCTGTTCTGCAGCCTCTGCTGGTGATACCCAGGCAAACAGAGTCTGGAGTGGACCTCCAGCAAACTCCAACAGACATGCAGCTGAGGATCCTGACTGTTAGAAGGAAAACTAACAGAAAGGAATAGCATCAACATCAACAAAAAGGACATCCACACCAAAGCCCCATCTGTAGGTCATCATCATCAAAGACAACGGTAGATAAAACCACAAAGATGGGGAGAAACCAGAGCAGAAAAGCTGAAAATTCTAAAAATCAGAGCGCCTCTTCTCCAAAGGAATGCAGCTCCTCACCAGCAACAGAACAAAGCTGGATGGAGAATGACTGTGACGAGTTGACAGAAATAGGCTTCAAAAGATCACTAATAACAAACTTCTCCAAGCTAAAGAAAGATGTTTGAACGCATTGCGAAGAAACTAAAAGCCTTGAAGAAAGATTAGATGAATGGCTAACTAGAATAAATAGTGTAGAGAAGACTTTAAATGACCTGATGGAGCTGAAAACCATGGCACAAGAACTACATGATGCATGCACAAGCTTCAGTAGCTGACTCAATCAAGTGGAAGAAAGGGTATCAGTGATTGAAGATCAAATTAAATGAAGTGAGAAGTTTAGAGAAAAAAAGAGTTAAACAAGCAAACCCTCCAAGAAATATGGGACTATGTGAAAAGACCAAATCTACATCTGACTGGTGTACCTGAAAGTGACAGGGAGAATGGAACCAAGTTGGAAAACACCCTTCAGGATATTATGCAGGAGAACTTCCCCAACCTAGCAAGGCAGGCCAACATTCAAATTCAGAGAATGCCACAAAGATACTCCTCGAGGAGAGCAACCCCAAGACACATAATTGTCAGATTCACCAATGTTGAAATGAAGGAAAAAATGTTAAGGGCAGCCAGAGAGAAAAGTCGGGTTACCCAGAAAGGGAAGACTAACAGTGGATCTCTCAGCAGAAACTACAAGCCAGAAGAGAGTGGGGGCCAGTATTCAACATTCTTAAAGAAAATAATTTTCAACTCAGAATTTCATATCCAGCCAAACTGAGCTTCATAAGTGAAGAAGAAATAAAATCCTTTTTAGACAAGCAAATGCTGAGATATTTTGTTACCACCAGGCTTGCCTTACAAGAGCTCCTGAAGGAAGCACCAAACATGGAAAGGAACAACTGGTACCAGCCACTGCAAAAACATGCCAAATTGTAAAGACCATCGATGCTAGGAAGAAACTGCATCAATTAACAGGCAAAATAACCAGCTAACATCATAATGACAGGATTAAATTCACACGTAACAATATTAACCTTAAATGCCAATGAGCTAAATGCCCCAATTAAAAGACATAGACTGGCAAATTGGATAGAGTCAAGACCCATCAGTGTGCTGTATTCAGGAGACCCATTTCACGTGCAGAGACACACATAGGCTCAAAATAAAGAGATGGAGGAAGATCTACCAAGCAAATGGAAAACAACAACAACAACAAAAAGCAGGGGTTGCAATCCTAGTCTCTGATAAAACAGACATTAAACCAACAAAGATCAAAAGATATAAAGAAGGCCATTACATAATGGTAAAGGAATTCAACAAGAAGAGCTGACTATCCTAAATATATATGCACCCAATACAGGAGCACCCAGCTTCATAAACCAAGTCCTTAGAGACCTACAAAGAGACTTAGACTCCCACACAATAATAATGGGAGACTTTAACACCCCACTGTCAACATTAGACAGATCAATGAGACAGAAAGTTAAAAAGGATATCCAGGACTTGAACTCAGCTCTGCACCAAGCAGACCTAATAGACTTCTACAGAACTCTCCACCCCAAATCAACAGAATATACAGTCTTCTCAGCACCACATTGCACTTATTCCAAAACTGCCCACATAGTTGGAAGTAAAGTGCTCCTCAGCAAATGTAAAAGAACAGAAATCATAACAAACTGTCTCTCAGACCACAGTGCAATCAAATTAGAACTCGGGATTAAGAAACGCACTCAAAACCACACAACTACTTTGGAAACTGAACAACCTGCTCCCGAATGACTACTGGGTAAATAACGAAATGAAGGCAGAAATGAAGATGTTCTTTGAAACTAATGGGAACAAAGACACAACATACCAGAATCTCTGGGACACATTTACAGCAGTGTGTAGAGGGAAATTTATAGCACTAAATGCCCACAAGAGAAAGCAGGAAAGATCTCAAGATGCAAAATCAATATGCAAAAATCACAAGCGTTCCTATACACCAATAATAGACAAACAGAGCCGAACTCCCATTCACAATTGCTTCAAAGAGAATAAAATAGCTAGGAATCCAACTTACAAGAGATGTGAAGGACCTCTTCAAGGAGAACTACAAACCACTGCCCAATGAAATAAAAGAGGACACAAACCGATGGAAGAACATTCCATGCTCATGGATAGGAAGAATCAATATTGTGAAAATGGCCATACTGCCCAAGGTAATTTACAGATTCAGTGCCATCCCCATCAAGCTACCAATGACTTTCTTCACAGAATTGGAAAAAACTTCTTTAAAGTTCATATGGAACCATAAAAGAGCCCACAATGCCAAGACAATCCTAAGCCAAAAGAACAATCCTAAGCCAAAAGCTGGAGGCATCACACTACCTGACTTCAAACTATACTACAAGGCTACAGTAACCAAAACAGTATGGTACTGGTACCAAAACAGAGATATAGACCAATGGAACAGAACAGAGCCCTCAGAAATAATACCACACATCTACAGCCATCTCATCTTTGACAAACCTGACGAAAACAAGCAATGGGGAAAGGATTCCCTGTTTAATGAGTGGTTCTGGGAAAACTGGCTAGCCATATGTAGAAAGCTGAAACTGGATCCTTTCCTTACACCTTATACAAAAATTAATTCGAGATGGATTAAAGACTTAAATGTTAGACCTAAAACCATAAAAACCCTAGAAGAAAACCTAGGCAATACCATTCAGGACATAGGCATGGGCAAGGACTTCATGACTAAAACACCAAAAGCAAGGGCAACAAAAGCCAAAATTGACAAATGGGATCTCATTAAACTAAAGAGCTTCTGCACAGCAAAAGAAACTACCAAGAGAGTGAACAGGCAACCTACAGAATGGGAGAATATTTTTGCAGTCTACCCATCTGACAAAGGGCTAATATCCAGAATCTAGAAAGAACTTAAACAAATTTACAAGAAAAAAAATCAACCCCATCAAAAAGTGGGTGAAGGATATGAACAGACACTTCTCAAAAGAAGACATTTATGCAGCCAACAGACACATGAAAAAATGCTCATCATCACTGGCCATCAGAGAAATGCAAATCAAAACCACAACGAGATACCATTTCACACCAGTTAGAGTGGCGATCATTAGAAAGTCAAGAAACAACAGATGCTGGAGAGGATGTGGAGAAATAGGAACACTTTTACACTGTTGGTGGGACTGTAAATTAGTTCAACCATTGTGGAAGACAGTGTGATTATTCCTCGAGGATCTAAAACTAGAAATACCATTTGACCCAGCCATCCCATTACTGGGTACATACCCAAAGGATTATAAATCATGCTGCTATAAAGACACATGCATACATGTTTATTGCGGCACTATTCACAAGAGCAAAGACTTGGAACCAACCCAAATGTCCATCAGTGACAGACTGGATTAAGAAAAGGTGGCACATAGACACCATGGAGTACTATGCAGCCATAAAAAAGGATGAGTTCATGTCCTTTGTAGGGACATGGATGAAGCTGAAAACCATCATTCTGAGCAAACTATTGCAAGGACAGAAAACCAAACACTGCATGTTCTCACTCATAGGTGGCAATTGAACAGTGAGATCACTTGGACACAGGGTGGGGAACATCACACACTGGGGTCTGACTTGGGGTGGGGGGAGGGATAGCATTAGGAGAAATACCTAATGTAAATGACGAGTTAATGGGTGTAGCACACCAACATGGCACATGTATACATATGTAACAAACCTACACGTTGTGCACATGTACCCTAGAACTTAATAGTAATAAGTAAAATAAAAATAGCACTTCTAAGTCAATTGTGGACTTGTGTTGTTTGCCTCCCTATTAGGTCCCAAATTTCCATGTGGTGCTCCATGATGTTCTGTGGAAGCTCACTTCATCTCTGCGTCTAGTGATACAGCCATGACCTGGGCAAAGTTAGGAAGTACATTTATCCCTTTGGCTGGACAACTGGATCTGTGGTTGGCATTTCACTAAATCTAGTCCATGTCTAAGCATGACTCCCCAGACTCAGAGTCTTGCTAGGAACGGTAGGACAGAGATGTGCTTCTTTCCTTGCTCAACAGGAGCAATGAATCCTGCAGCCAAGGAGCTGTGGCCTCTTCTTGCAGCCCTAAAGGGTCCCACCCTTAGGTTGTAGCCAGCCCCATCTCTGGCCTTTTTGTTCCTGTGAACCAATGAAATTATCATACTGGTTTTCGGTCACTTAATGTATCTTTTTCTAATATTTGTGAACAAAAGTATCCTGATTCACATGCGGACATCTGATTCACAACTTCTTAAATATTATGTATCTTGGACCAATTTACATTAAAAGATAGCTATGGACTTTGAGCACCTCTCTCTTTTTATCTTGTGGGATGGTATCAGTAAAGAGTTATTTAAAACAGGAATGACTATCTCTTTTTGTGCAAAAGAAAAATGAGAAACTTAATGTGGCTTATAAGATTTTTGCTCCATGCTTTTCTGAGTGGTAACTGAAGTCTCTCAAGTAGGAAGTGGCAAACTTAAAACAACAGCAACTCTCAAAGAGTACTTTGCACAATTACTTTACTTGTAAATGTCAATGGAGGTTATATCTGTCCCCTAATGTACAAAAAATGATAAAGGGTTGGGGAGGTCTGTACCGAATTCTGGTTTCCATTCTCTTATTATCAAGGCAAAAGAAGGAGAAAGGCATAGAGATTTGACTTTATAATAGCCTGGACTTGTTCAGTTGTGGATTCTGTTCATCTGTCACACCTTTAATGAGTGCCTCAGTGCTGGCCACTATGCCAGGGACATTAGTCCTCCTGACTCCCCTGACTCCCTGCCAATCAAAGACTGCTATGGCTTAGAATCATGCATTTACATGTAGTTGTCTTACTGGGTAATGAGGTGACCAATGTCATTATTAACTGGCTTTGTTAGAAAAGTTCCCCCAATTAGTGTAAATTAGTTCAACCATTGTGGAAGACAGTGGGGTGATTCATCAAGGATCTAGAACCAGAAATACCATTTGACCCAGCAATCCTGTTACTGGGTATATACCCAGAGGATTATAAATCATTCTACTATAAAGACACATGCACATGTATGTTTATTGCAGCGCTATTCACAATGGCAAAGACTTTGAACCAACCTGAATGTCCATTAATAATAGACTGGATAAAGAAAATGTGGCACATATACACCATGGAATACTATGCAGCCATAAAAAAATGAGTTCATGTCCTTTGTGGGGACATGGATGAAGCTGGAAACCATCGTTCTCAGCAAACTATCACAACAGAAAACCAAACACTACATGTTCTCATAAGTGGGAGTTGAACAATGAGAACACACGGACATAGGGAGGGGGACATCACACACCAGGGCATGTCGGAGGGTGGGGGGCTTAGGGGAGGGGTAACATTAGCAGAAATACTTAATGTAGGTGATGGGTTGATGGGTGCAGCAAACCACCATGGAACGTGTACACCTATGTAACAAAAGTGCACACTCTGCACATGCATTCCAGAACTTATAAAAAAAAAACCCCAACTGATAACTGCTATAGTTAACTTCTAATAAATAATGAGCACATATTTGGTGCCAGACACAGAGCCAAGCCCTTTACTGACGTTATGACTTTTTCATTCTTACACTATCTTATTAAGTAGCTTTGGTTGCTGATGTTTTAGTGGTATGAATACTAAGGTCAAGAGGGTTAAGTACTCAGCCCAGGGTCTCAGAGCCACTGGGTGGCAAAATGGAGATTAGATCCCATCATACCAAATCCAGAGCCCCTCATATCATATTTATTCTGCCTTTCAGGTTTAAGCAAATTAAGTGGAAATCTCCCATTATCCTTTATCATAGAATCAGATGGTCTCTCTACTTCTCAGTATGCTATTGCTATTCAAAATGTGTTCATTCCCTAACCATTTCTGTTTTCTAGAGATTTCCCAGGTAGCTAATCAATTTAGAAAAATAACTGCAACAGCCTAGTTTTAAATTTGATTTTCATCCAAACTTTATTAATTTAGCCATTAGTTTTCCCTTAGAAGGCAAGGCATGTTACCAATATGCATATCATATACAACCATTACAACTAATTTCCCAAATTATAATCAGTGTTCATTGCAATTACTAGTATTTTACATAAATATTATAAAAGCAATGTTATGCATGGTTCCATATCATTAACACCAGACTAAATTTACGTGTAAAATTGGATATAATTTGCCCTAGGAAATTGGTGGTATATTTCTGATACATAAGTAATTTCAAGTAATGGAATCACTAATAGTTTTTGCCTTACTCATCCTCTGGAAGCCAGGTATAAAAGTTTATATTAGGTGAACTGTATTAGGTAAAACCTTTGGCTTCTATATTATAAATTAAGACTGTGCTGTAATTAAACTTGTTCCTAAAGTGAAGCAAACACAAATACGACATTATCATGAAATGATCAGTTACTCTCACGGAATGACTTAAGCTGCCATTAGCAAAAGAAACATTATGGAGACTGGAACCCAGGACACTCTTCCGACAACCATCTCCTCTCCCTCTACTAACTGCTGCTTCTACACCCAGGATAAACCTGCCTGCCCCATCTTGACTTAGTTCATTCCCTCTCCTTAGTTCATTTCTTCTCCACTCTCAGCTTTTATTTTTCTCTTTTCAGTGATATTTTTCACTTAAGTTATGGGAGATGATGTTTTGGGATTCGTGGCCCAGAATCTTTGCAATTGTGGTACCCAGTCTGCATGAGCACGGAGTATGTGTGAGGAGGTTTTTGGGTGCCCCTGTTCATCCTGCCCCTGTGGTGACTGGCTGGATTACATCGCAGAAGGCTGCACCCTTCTTTTTTCATCTGGACTCCACAAAGCTCTTGCACCCAGATAGCTGCCTACGCCCATATGAACTTTTCTTTTAAACATAACAGTTCTATTGAAATACAATTCTACCCATTTTGTTTTAATTTCTTTTGAATTTGTTTCATGCTTCACCTCCAATACCTTTACTGGAGTTCAGGCTTTCATCAGCCCCTGTCTGGACTCTTGGCATACTTAGCTGCTAATTACACTCCATGTTTCCAGGAATATAGCTCTGATAAATTAACATCCCTGCCAAAAATTCTACAAAGACTCCTCATCTCCTGCAAGATAGTCCAGTCTCCTGCCTAAGACGTGTCAGGATCTGGCCTCTGTCTCCTTCCCCAGCCTTCGCTCTTGGCTCTCCAATTGTGTATTCTATCTTCTTGATGATTTACACATGTTTTCTCTTGGTTCCCAGACCTGATATACTCTGTCCAGCCTCTGCCCCACTCTCCATTGCTTTCCATCCCATCCCAAGTCTTTATTCTGTTAGGGAGCTCCTGACTGTCCTTTAGACTTCGTCCATCGATTACACTGGGCAGGCTTCCCTGCTACAGCCCTTTTTGCACCCGTACTATTTCCTTGCTGACTTCATTCATCATCTGCTTCCCTTTATCAGGGCTCTCATCAACATTTCTGCTGATATTTAAGATGCATCCTTCCTCACTTCCAAAAATACATGCATCTTCCAAATTATCTCATATACATATATTCCATAAATAAATATATATATGTATATATGGAAAAGAGAAATTGGAATCACGAAGCAAAATATGTATAATGCTACTTCTCAGCCCAAGCACAACCAAATCAGAATGTAACAAATGAGGTATATATTTTTCACATATTTTTCCTAACAAAAATAAAACCCTTCACAGCTGATCAGAGTTCATGTTGGGTTTATTCTCCTAATTATATATATATCTATTATATCTCCTATATTTAAGTCAATATACTACAATTTGTGATCCGCCATGTACCATTTGAATCATATGAATTACATACATATATATATGAAATATATATACATATATAAGCTATGTAAGTAGGACATATTTCATTTTACTAGAAATATACAGTAGTTCATGAATGAAATTATACACAGTAGTTCATGAACAGAATTATACACAGTAGTTCATGAACGAAATTAAATACTTTCTAGCCAGACGTGGTGGCAAGTGCCTGTAATCCCAGCTACTCAGGAGGCTGAGGCAGGAGAATCACTTGAACCTGGGTGGCAGAGGTTGCAGTGAGCTGAGATTGTGCCACTGCACTCCAGCCTTTATGACAGAGCAAGACTCTGTCTCTCAAAAAAAAAAAAAGAAAAACAAAACAAAAAAAAAACTTTCTCTACAGATCACTTAAAGTTTGTCATTTAAAAAGAGATTTCCTCGTAGAATTGTCAGACTGGTGAATATAGTCTTTTTCTACATTTAATTTATTGCCCGTTTGCCCCACTTACTGAGACTGCCACAGTGGGGCTTTTGACTTTATCATCTTTGTATTTCCAAGGCCTACCACTGACTGGCCCATAAGGAGGTGTCAGTAACTGTTAGTTAAATCATTTGCCTTCTGGGACTTTTCACATGTAGTTGAAGAAATGGACTCTCCCTGTATGAGCCAATATAAAGCACTAGAAAATAAATTAAATGTGGCTTGCAATTTGTACATCTTTTGAAAGATAATTCTTGGCAATTACATGAGAGAAAGGGAATGTCCTTGGGCTTTATTTCCCCTGAGCAAAAATAATCATCACGGAACTCACATTTCCTCCTAAAAAGCGTAAACTAAAGTCAAATGATAGGAGTATAATCCAGGGCTTACCTCGAAACTCACAGCTCCATTGTGGTCCGTATCAAACGCATTGAACAGAAAATGTGCATATGTTGTAGAGTCTGAAATGGTGAAAAGGGAATATTAAGTCAGTGTTTCCATATCCAACATAAGACTTGGATTGCAGTCCAAGCTTCCTTTGATCCAGAAGAATTAACTCTGCCTCCTTTAATTTGTGCTTTCTTCACAACTGCTTACCCTCTTTCTGTAGAGGACTAGAGTTTGAGATTGACAGGAATGAGCAACCTAGATGGAGGCCATTGGTGACAAACATTCTCTATGAGTTTCTGGCTGGCAATGCTGTAGTCCTGGGTGATGGGATTAACACTGGGACAAGAAATGGTCCCATAGGTGGATGTGAAGATTGAGACTTGTCTGGAATTTGCTTAGTGTTTGGGCGAGAACAGTTCTAGAAGTAAAGTAATAATAATATTAATGAGACAGAGATGAGTTGCTATTATTAGTGTCTCTGTCATTATTAGAACTTTCATCATTGTTACAACTCAGAAAATGATACTGGGACTTAGAGAGGGTGAAAAACATGCCCAAAGTCACACAGTGAAGAAGGAGTAAATCTGGGACATGAACTTAGGTCTTTCTGACTCTGAGAATCAGGCTAGCCCACAGCCAGTACCAGGCTAGCCCACAGGCAGTGAAGTTGGCTGATGGATTGGGGTCAGTGGTCACTTGGGAAGTTTCTGTGGCTGTGTTGGAAGGGGACTGGGTGGTCCTACATGTTCCTAGTTGTATGAAGTTGCATGAAGTAGGGAGCCCCTACTCTTTCAGGGTCCTGGGTGGGATTCGAGGATCTGGGTAATGATGGACAATTATGTCTTCTGAAGTCTAACAGGTCTTCTTAGTTTGCTTCCATCAGCTATTCTTCCCCTCTCATTTTTCCTTCCTTCCTCTCCTGTTTCTCCTTTGTCTCCTTAATCTCTGGGCTTTCTGCCATTTCATTTAAAAGTCTGTATTTTTTTCCTTATTGTTTTCTGTTCTGAGTGCCGAGCTTTCATTCCTAAGGGTTTCTGTGCTTGAACCTTGATAAAATTTACATGATTATTTTCAGTGTTTCATCTCATGGGCTTTAGCCTTTTATTTTAACCTTTTTTGTCTTTTCAAAATCAAATGGTAACCTTTTCGCTCATTGGCTCTAGCCTTTTATCTTCTGTTTTAAATCTCATCTCTTTCTAACTTTTAACCTTTATTGGGTTTTAACTTATCATTGATTTACTTTTTACTTTATGAATTGCTTTTTATAGGCTGTCAGGAAGCTAAGTCACAGTAACAGGAGTACAGAATTGCCCTCCCCAGATAAGAGAGGTCAGAGGTCATCTAAATTTCTCTCCTGGCTCTCAGGGCCCACGGCCTCCTTATAGGTTGTTTTTCCTGAATGCTTCAGTGCAGTAATTAACATTACTGAAGGCTATACATTTCATGAGGTAGATTGTACACTCAATTTCTCAAAATGACAGTGGCATCTTCGGTCATCTCTCACCTTTTTAATATGCTATGAGGAACTACTCATCTTTAAACACAGGAATTACTAGCACTATTTTCAGTGAACTAACCAAGCACCAACATTGAGTCTAAATAATATGTAACACCGTGACATCTAGAGTGGACGTCCATCCAGTATTGATAGGTTGCAGGAAGAAATCCTTTTGCATATGGAGCCAGGGGTTTAATTACCATAAACTTAGTTCTGTTGTTAGGAAGCTCCATTATAGAGTTATCAAGAATTGGCAGCCTATTTCAACTTGCAAAGTCGTTTTACTCTCAACAGTACTTTTTCACAGACTTCTTGAACTACATAGTGCCCTCTGGAGATGTGAATTGATCGATGGTGTGTTAAACTTATTTTCGGAGGAGGAAAAAAAAAAGAGATTTTGCATATTTTATAATGAGCTTCATTAAGCAAGTCTCTTGTTACCCTGTTTTTACAATCAGAGTAAATGTTTTTACCTTAGCAAGCAGTACTCACTGTGAATAATGGCTCAAAGCAAATGATGTTTGCTATTTTTTTAATCAAAAAAAAAAAAAAGAACATGGGTATGTGATAATTACTATTCTTCTCAAACGGAGTTTTTCTAGCTTAAAGCTTGACATGTGGGAATTATGCTTTCAATGTGGTACAGAGGACATCCTGTTCTTCTAAATGTGCCTCGGCAGTTCTTTTAGAAGTTACAGCAGCTTCCCAGTCTAGACAATCCATGCACAGAGGTTTTGGTAATAGCATAGTAGAGTCAGACTGCCTGAATTTAAATCTTAGCTTCAGCAAAGATTAAGTGCATGACCTCAAGCAAGTTGTTCTACCTTTGTGTGGCTCAGTTTCCTCATCTACAAAATAACAACATCAGTATGTACTTCATAGAGGTTTTTTTTTTTTTTTTTTTTTTTTTTTGAGACAAAGTCTTGCTCTTGGCCCCAGGCTGGAGTGCAATGGCACGATCTCGGCTCACTGCAACCTCCACCTCCTGGGTTCAAGCAATTCTCCTACCTCAGCCTCCCAAGTAGCTGGGATTACAGGCACCTGCCACCACACCTGGCGAAGTTTTGTATGTTTAGTAGAGACAGGGTTTCATCACGTTGGCCAGACTGGTCTCAAACTCCTGACCTCAGGTGATCCGCCTGCCTTGGCCTCCCAAAGTGCTGGGATTTACAGGCGTGAGCTACTGTGCCCAGCCTTCATAGAGATCTTATAAAGTTTAAATGAGACACTATTTGCAAAGTGTTTAGAAATAAGCCTATATACTTATTAAAATTTCAATAAATATTAGCTATTATTTCCTGGACAAGCCACTTTTATTTCAACTACCTTAAACACATGTGATCAAATCTTTTACAAATGTAACATCTTTTCACCTTAAATAACTTTCTGTCTTTTTAGGATTTCTGTTGTGTGTCTAGGTGACGAGCTGTAATTTAATGCAATTTTCCGCTCAATAAAAGACAAGAAAATTATGTCCTAAAAAGCAATGGTCCTTCTGATGGAGTTTGGATTTCTTCTGGCAAGCACTTGAAGACAGTGGAAAGTTTGAAAGAAGAGGAGTGAAGCTACTTGCTTTGATTGGGTGAGAGAAAGAAGCAAAGGCATAGGAATGTCCAGCGAGGCAGAAAACTGGATAAAATGACGAAAAGAGAAACTGTCTACAGAAGCATCTATGGTTCTGGTTTTACTCCACTGTGTTCTTAAGCACTCAATAAATATTTGTTAAAAGATTGAATAACTGGCTTCTTGGAATCTAGATTTCAGTACAGTCCAGGGCTTAAAAGATGTAACAATGATCTCCCTTCTCCGTCTATGATCTCTTCCTGATCACATTTCTTTAAATAACAAAAATAGTTACTGAGTTTGTTAAGCTGAGATTGCCTCAGTTTCTTATAATTTTACTTGTGAAGGTGAAAAATAAATGTTGAGATTTGATAGTTGAGCAACAACATTTACAGATTCTTAGGACGGGAAGACATTTTGGATATGATTTAGCATTGTATTTACATTGAACAAAGGTAAAAATAGGGACTTTTAGTGACAAACTGAGGTCACCTAGTTACTTCATGGTAGAGTTGGTAATGAAATCAAGATATTCCTATACCACCTCTTAGAAATCCAAGGATACTAGAGTAGAAAAAACCTGAGGATTCCTTTGATGTGACTCCTACATTTTACAGAGAAACAACCTGAGGCCAAGAAAAGTAAACTACTCGAGGTACATACCTTGATAGGTAGCAGTCTGTCCACAAACTCTGAACTGTCTTAGTCCAAAAGTCTTAACCCAATTATATTGAGAACACAATGCATATAGCAAATAACCCTTGAGTTCGTTCTTCATAGTATTTGAACAAACACACTTGATTATCATGCCCCAGGTTTGTAGAATGAAATCAATCTGGTTTATTTCTTTTTCCTATCCCAAAGCCCTACTCCCATCGAATTCAAGCACGAAGAATAGAATTAGCTTCATGTATTGGAATATACAATTCATGACATCGTTACTGTGGTAAGGCAAGTTCATATGCATGAATAGTAGCTTCCGTCAATAAGCCCCCTGTAAATCACTCTGAAAAATTGTTAGAAATATTGTCCTAGGACAAGGATATTCAGTGGGTGAAGTCTTTTTTAAATTTTCATCTTTATGTCTACAGAACTCATCTGACTCAAGTGCCTTGCACACAGCAGCTGCTTAATAAATGTTTATTGATAGATTATTATGACGAGCTCGTTCATTCATTCATTCATTCAACAGCTGTCTATTAGATGCCTAGTGTAGACAACATAAGTGCATTCCTACAACATGAGCAGAAATAGCCCAGGAAACTATGATTTTTATGGGCTTTAAAAATGTTTAGTGAACTAAAAGCTTACATACTAAGCTTCTATTATATGTGGAGTTTAAAAAGTTGTTGCGTAACCATATAGGCAGTAGCACCAACAAGCCGTCTCCTCTCTGCTTGCCTTAGAGTAGCCATACTTTATCCCCTGCAAACAAGAGGCTTGTGTTCAATCCAGTTTTTTCTGACATCCAGCTCACCGAGCAAGTTGGGCTTGATAAACTGTTTCACAAAGCAGTAGAGAAAGCTAACAGCCTGACACAATACAAATTGCAGAGAGTTCTGTAGATAAGACAAAGCACTTTCCTGGAGGAAATGGTGAGATGTTGTGATTTATGGACCCATCAGTGTTACTGTTCATAATGAGAAAACCTGTTGCATTCAGACCATCATCCTGAATAAACGATGGCTCCGTGGAATGGAAGTGTAAGGATGGCCATCATATGAATTTGTTTGCCATCAGAGATCACGTTCTTCCTTAGGACATTTTTCCTTTTCTGGCCACATATAAGAAACAATTTGTATGTATGATATTAATTTTTTTAATGCAAAGCAAATCATAATTCTTTTATTTCATTTCCTTCAGCAATGCCTCGTGTTCAGATTTCTGCATTCAATTAACATGAAGAATCAAATAATTGTTAAGAGTGTAACAGTAATTTTTTCTCAAATCCCTAATCCCTTTGGATTTTGTAACAGGAATCCTTTGCAAAATAGATGTGCTCTGTTTAAGAAGATGTTCTCTAATGCGGAAATGTTGTTTTTCAAATAAAGATATAATTTTAATGTGGAGCTGTATCCAAGTTTTAGTATGTAATAACTTGATTTGAAATGATTGAAAACTGAGGATTTTCATCTGCATTGGTGCTTTGATATTAATGCTTATTAAGATGTTGGTAGGCACTCAGTAAATATAATTTTTCTTTAAAAAATCTATGGGTTTTTAAACAATTTAGAGAAATATGAGGTAGTTAATTAATTCCCCAAATTAATCTCTCATTAGTGCAGACAGTGAACCCATTATAATCCTGGCATCAAGTACTATTACCAATACCTGTCTCTGGTCTGTGAGAAGGGCCCTCCCCTCTGCACTGTAGTAATGAGATGGGGTGGGAGAGTTGTCGTCCAAAGTATATCCAAATTCACTTAATAACAAGTCTTCCTGTGTTTTCTTAGAATTCTAATTTAATTCTTTTAAGAGTCCATCGAAAACAAAAAATTGTTTTGACAAGTCAGGCACAAAATTGTTTTAAATCCACGAAACTAGCTAAAACCAAATGGAATTAAAACCCCAAAGGAAACCTGACTCTTGTATGAAACAACTAATACTTAAGTGCTGTATACTTTTCAAAGAGCCTTTTACAGATACTATTCCATTGTACAGTGATAGCCACCACGTGAGGTGGGTGTCATTCATTCATTCATGCAAAAAGTATTTATCAAGTGCTATTACTTGTCAGTTACTGTCCCATGACCTGTGGATACAACAGTAAACAAAGTGGAGAAATCTGTTCCCCTGGAGCTGACATTCTAATGGAGAGAAAGACAAAAACAACAATAGTACAAGTGAAATATATATTATTGGATTGTCTCAAGTGCTATAGAGAGACATAAAGCAGGGGAAGGAGGAATGTTCAAGGCATTGCAATTTAAGATAGAGTGATCAGGGCAAGTCTCACTGAGAAAGTGGCATTGGAGTAAATGCAAAGGTGATGAGATCTTGAGATAGATATTTGAGAGAAGAGAATTTCAGGCGGAGGGAACAGCAAGTTCAAAGACCCAGGAGCAGCAGCATGTCTGGTGTGCTGGTGGGATGGCCACCATTTGTAGGCCACTCTATAGGTTGTGGCTTATGTTCTATGGAATGGTATGGTTTTGAGCAGAGCAGTAACATGATTTGCTTACATTTTAATGGGATCACTCTGACTCATTTTTAAGAGTAGACTATGGTTCGAGGAGGGGTCATCAGAATCAGAGAAGTCAGTTTGGAGACTACTGTGTTTATTTTGGCAGGAGATAATGGTGGCTCCTTTAAGTGGAAATTAGTAAAATAAAAGGCCAATTAGCAAGGTCAATGGCAAAGTCAACTCTGGCCATAATCACAGAGAGAAACAATTGTCCCCTATGTTGAGTAGACGTCAGAGTTGAAAGGAAGTACTAGATGGTTCCCTCCTTGAGGTAAAACCTTCTTCCTGAACTTCCGATTCATGGACTCCACCATCCCATCCCATCACTCTTTTTCCTCCAAATCTGAATCCTATTTATCTCTTTTCTTTTCTATCCTAAAGCTAGTAACATCTCCTTTACCAGCTCCTTCCCTGTGTATAAACAATGTCCAATCTCTTCTACATTAAAACTAAAGTCTTCCACTGGTATCTACCCAGCACTATGGCCAGTTTCCTTGTCATCACTTCACTCTTCCAGCAAAGCTTTCTGTAAGTGCTGTCTCTATTGGTGGTCGCTGCTTTCTTCTCATCGTCCTTTTCACCCTCTGCAATTTGGCTTCTGCTTGTGCGCTCCACTCCCTGGTACTTCATCCAGGGCACTTGGGCTGTCCTGATCATGCCCAGTAATGACTCCCATGTTGCCACACCCCAAAGAGACCTTCTGATTCTTACTAGACTTTGTTTCATTTCTGAACTATCGATCTCTGTTGTGTTTGTTTCCATAAACTGTTCATTCTCCGTCTCCTTTGTGGATGCCTTTTCCTTATGGTTCTTGACATATGTTCTGGGGTTTCCTGCTGGCCTCATGGAGCTCACCACCTTTTATAACTCCCCCAGTAACCTCATCTACATCATGGATTTAACCACTACTTCTTGATTAATAATTCTCAAATCCCTGTCTCTTTCTCTGACTTGTCCTCTGAGCCTCAAATTTGTACCAACTTCTAGTTGGGTCTAAATCCCCGCAGGCACCTCAGATGTAATTTGTCCAAAACTGAGATCATTATCCCACTACTACTCATGTAAAGAGTCACCTGGTGTCCATGATGGAATCCTGGAAGGCATCAGAAACTCCTCTCTTCATCTTTTTATGCCACAAAAAGCTAGTTCATCACTAAATTCTTCCATTTTTATCATCTAAGTATGTCTGTAATCTGTCCCCACTTCTCAATTTCTCCTATGCAAATCCTTGTTTAAAGACCTTATTGTTTTGCCTCCTACAGTAGTAATCTTCTAATTAGTCTCCCCCGCCTGCAGTATTGCTGACCTCAAGCTAATCTTCCACAGACCTATCAGCAAAATGTATCCCAAACACAAATCTGACTGTAACAGATCCCACTTAAACTTCTCAGTGGCTTTGCTTCACCTCAAGGATAAAGTCCCATTTCTTCATATGGCATCCTTGACTGTCTAGGACATTTCACCCTCCATTGTACACTCTCTACCCTATTCACACCCAAATCCTGGCAATTTCCTGCAAATGCCCACCTTCAGTTCTATACTGTGACCCAAGTGTCCTATTTGCCTAAAACGTCATGTCCCTACTGGCTTTTAAAGCGGGAAGACATCATACTCTCAGGAGAAGTGAACTTCTCCTGAGAGGTATAATGGGAGAGCAAGACTATATACTTTGGAAATGGATCAAACTCTCTGCACCTTACTTTTCACGTGTATATCTTTAAAAAAAATGAGGGTTACAGATGGGGTTGTTAGATGGTGAGGCATGCCAGGGGCAGGCACATAGTAGATGCTTTCTGAATGGCAACAACTTCAGCTCAGGTTCAACTCATCTGGCGAGACTCTTTTTATGTCCTGTCTGTCCTGCAGCTAATTTAATCATGCCAGCACTGTGCCCTCAGAATATTAGTTTTTAACTCCCATAATCACAGTTATACTTGAGATTGACATTGCCCATCTGCTACACTAAGCTATAACATTATTTTGGAGAAAGACCACATCCTATTCCTCTTATTCCTCCTACATGATCAGCACCTCACACATGGCTGGGCACACCATAGGCTATGGGACAAATATGAGTTGGGCATCTGTTAGGTGATTGAAAGAAAAACTGTAAGGTCCAATGGCAAGAATATCTTTTCACTCATCTCTAACATGCATGTATTATCTTTACGCTATCCTTGTGTTTTCTTACCAATTAAAATAATATCTAGGATGGTTTCAATTTTCTCAGATGAGGGAGCACAGCAAAGAATTACTAAAAGAAAACAGCAGAAAATATACAACGGGAGGCTGCAGAAAATCTAGGTTATAACCCAGATCTGCCACTGAGTCAATATGTGGCCCGGAGCAAACCATTTACCTTCTCCAATCCCCAGATTTCATATCTGTAAATTGAGGATAATTATGTTTGTCCTAATTTTGAGAGTTGGGAGAATCAAGTGAGACCTATAATGCATGTGAATGAGCTTTGTGGCATTGTGAGCACCCTCGTAATAGAAAGCATTGTGCATTTGAGAGACACAGTACTAGGCACACAGTAATAGTTGTATTCAACTAAAGAGTATCCTCTTGGATATTTGAAAATTTCTAAGTCGCTGGCTTTTATGATACATTAAAAATTATATGCACTTGCATGCTATGCATTCTTTTACATAACGATTAAAAATGTAGCATCATGCTATGAAAAATTAAACTCAACTCAACACTGCAAGCATAATTGTAACTCTGATAGTATGTTAACAAGTCCACATTTGTACTTACCTCCCTGTGGGAAGAACTGCGAGTAAATCTCTTTGAAGGTTTCTTCATTAACAACACCACTGGGGCATTCCTAGGGAAAGTGGCAGAGAAGCAATATGAGCAAAGTGCTCATAAAACTGATTTTTTTTTTTTTGCACATTTTGAAACAACGGCCTACCACGCAAAGCTGCACCAAGAAAGTTAACCATTCATCTATTATTACAAAGGGAATAAAAGCACACTATAAACTTATCTTTGTTCCAGTTCTCACAGGAAAAAAAAGTAGATGTAAATATCTTTGCATATTGAGTATCAAAAGTGTGATGTATTCAGAAACACAGTGCTGCTTTTAAGAACACATCTGTTTATTATAAATGAAGTAAAAGGAAACTGCATTTTTTTTTCACACAGCAAGCATGTCGCGAGAGGTTTATAATATGGTCTTTGGTGAATCTTGGTTTTGTCTTCTCCAGGTTTTCTGAACCCACATAATCTTTGGTTCAATGGCAAAATTACTTCATTGGCATCTCCAGTGGCTCAAGAAGTTTCAAGCAGGACTAGATACTAATGCTTGTTAACAGGATGTCTAGGCATACCCGAGACATGGTTCTGTAACAAGTGACCTTGGGTGAGAGAGAATCCCATGATATTTTTGAACTTCTGGAAAGGAGAGTCTGCAAAGAAACAGTCTGGGCTTAATAGATCCCCACCTTTGTCCCTGGGTCAACTTATCGAAGAACAATGAACATTGATCTTGGGAACTACACCCATGTTGGACTACTGACCGGGAGGGGCCACAGGACAAGGCTAGCCCTCTGAGAGTGGTTTTGGCATTTTTGCTAAAAAAAAAAAAAAAAAAAGGAACAAGAAACTTAAATCTAAAGTGTCAGAAGGGGGCTACCGTGGTGGTGAATATAAGGTTTGAGCAAGCAAATTGTTCCCCAATCTCTGGAAATTCCTCAATTTTTTGAAGTTATAAGAACCAGTCTGGTTAAGAATGTTAGGCATAGAGGCCCCCTGAGTGGTGGAGACTGACAACCACATGATAGTCCAGAATTGAATCACATGTGAGATATTAACTGTATGGTGATCCCTTGTTATCCATGGTGCATTGCTTCCAGGACCACCCCGGATACCAAAATCCACACACACTCAAATCCCACACTTGGCACTGTAGAACCTGCAGATAAGAGAAGTTGGTCCTTCCTGTCCTGTATCTTTGATCTGCCTTTGGCTGTGGATGCTGAAGCTGCAAATTCAGAGGGGCAACTATATTTATTGGCAAAAATCCACATATAAGTGGACCCACACACTTCCAGCTAGTGTTGTTCAAGAGTCAACTGTACATTGTAAGTGGAGAAGTGATAAGTTCTGTTTAGTCCCTTAGTAGATTCTCGTGAACAGTCGCATGTGATCAGAGCTCCCCTGACTCTAGCTGTCACAGCACTCCCGCGCCACCTAACGTCCAGCCAGGACTAAGTTCACCGGGGAAGGATGAATGGTGTGCTAACTCCCCAACAGGCCTGACTTTAGACATGAATATTCTGTGTACTCTAAATTCGATACTGTTCCTGGCATCTTTATCAATCACCTACATCACTTAACCCTTAAAATCATTGTTCCCTCACTAATAAACTTACTTTCTGAATTTGGTCTTTCTTTATTCCAATGAGGCAGTTACTCAACTGAAATGTGCTTCACCTGCAGAATTTTCTATTTTCTCATTTGTTGTTTTGAAAGGTAGGACCTTTGATACATAAACAATGTTAGCAGTTTCAATGTGAATTTGTGTTTACAGAGCTTCTCAATATGGTTTTATCCCATTTGTTAATGATAATGAGCTTAGGTAGGCAAAATAGCTCCATTCACAGAGGCAGAACTGGAGGTGCTGGGTGGCAAAGCACTTTGTTACACACTAAGCCAGTGGGGAAGCTGGAATGTGGACTTAGGACTCTCTAGGTCACAACAAGGTTTCATATTAGATGACCCCTATGGAAATAATGATGACCTCAAGGACCTAAGAGAATTGGAGCAAAGAAAAAAACAACCAAAATCAAAAGAGCAAGCAAGTGAACTGTGATGGTTGATTTTATGTGTTTAACTTGTCTGGGCCATAGTGTCCAAGTGTTTGGTCAAGCATTATTCTGGATAGTTCTGTAAAGGTGTTTTTGAGATTACACGGATGCAAAAGTAATTGTGGTTTTTGCTATTACTCTCAATACATTTAAGCTGGTGGACGTTAAGTAAAGCAGATTGCCCTCCATAATGTGAAGGGGCATCATTGAATCAGTTTAAGGCCTGAAAAGAACAAAGACAGACCTCCCCAGAGAAAAAGAGTGTTCTTCAGACATCATCTGTAATATTGGCTTCCCTTGTTCACCAAATACCCTGCCTTTGGACTTGAACTGTAACTGTTTTCTGAGGCTCCAGCTTGCCAGACCCCTCCACTAGTTATCAAGCTGGCCAAGGCTCCACAAAGTATGAGCCAATATCTTAATAAATCTCTTTATACTCACATCCTATTAGTTCCATTTCTCTGAAGGACCCTAATACATAAATGAATTAGCAACCAACAGCTACAACTCTGAAAAGGAAAGAAGGTGGTATGTATACAGCCAATCTTTCAAACATTTTGACTATGTAGCTGGCACCAATAGACCCATTTTAAGACTAAACACTTTGGAGTTGGACCTTCTCACACATGGAAATTGTGATTTATTGGCTGTTTAATGCTAAGCCATTTGCTTGGGATAATAAGGAGAGAGTAAATACCTGGCTCTCTGCCATCGGGTCGCAAGCTTGTGCAAAATTAGAGTTGGAAAGGTGCCGGGGAGTTAAAGTTGATGCTGATAAAAGAAGAGGATGGCAGGAAAAGGGACCTCTGCACTCAACAAACTTGCTAGCTGCCTTCGGTCTCTAGATACATTTGATAGATATAATGTGAAATGAATTTGTAAACTGACTATCTGACATGCACGTGTTTTGTGTTTAATCACATATCTGTGTCAGAGGAAATCTTTTCTCTGCCAAATGAAAACTGCTGGCCAAGTTTCAGGGTGGAAATCAGATAAATTTGTCTTTATCCACCTTATATTCATTACGTTAGTTTACAACTCTATGAACACATATTGTATGCCTATTATTCCAGGAGCCTCCTAGGAACTGGGACTGCTACAATAAATGATTCAAAGGTCTTACCATCATGGAACCTCTATCCAACTAGAAGAATAAAGACTGTCTTTGTTCGGGCTGCTTTAACAAAATGCCATAGACTAGGCAGCTTATAAACAATAGAAATTTATTTCTCATAGTACTGGAGGCCAGGAAGTCTAAGACCATAGGGTCGGCAGATTCAGTACTTGATGAGGGCACATTCCTGGTTCATATATGGAACCTTCTAGCTGTGTCCCCACATGGTGACAGGGGCAAGCTAGCTCTGTGGGGTCTTTTATAAAAGGACACTCATCTCATTGATGAAGTCTCTGCCCACATGATCTAATCATCTCCCAAAGACCCCACCTCCTAATACCATCACATTGGGGGTTAGGATTTCAACATATGAGTTCTGAAGGGACACAAACATTCAGACCATAGCAAAGACCAAAAACTAGATAAAAGATCAAAAAATCAAATCCAAGAATTATGATCTTTTATTTATTCCCAGAGACTTTTTATTGAAACTAGTGCATTTTTAACCTTCAGGTGAGAAACGGATGCTAGTGATTTACAAGATGGTATACATTCTCTGACTTTTTGTTCACCTCTTTTGTGCAGTGATCTCTCCATAAAAGTGGTCTCTCTACTGCTCCATCAAGAATGAATTTGGCCAGGCTGCATGTGAAGCAAAGTATAAACCACAAACAATGTGCTACATTAGTTAACTTGCTGCTGTAGCAATTAGGCCTTCAAATATCCCTTAATCAAAATGCTTGGGAACAGAAGTGTCTTGGATTTTAGATTTTTTGGGATTTGGAATATTCACATTAGACTCACAGGTTGTGTTAGTTCATTTTCATACTGCTATAAAGTACTGCCCAAGTCTGGGTAATTTATAAAGGAAAGACGTTTAATTGACTCACAGTTCAGCATCCCTGGGGAGGCCTCAGGAAACTTACAATCATGGTGGAAGGCAAAGGAGAAGGAGGGCACCTTCTTCACCAGGCGGCAAGAAGGAGAAGTGCTGAGTGAAAGGGAGGAGCTCCTTATAAAACCATCAGATCTTATGAGAACTCACTCACTGTCAGGAGAACAGCATGGGGGAAACTGCCTCCATGATTCAATTACCTCCACCTGGTCTCTCTCTTGACATGTGGGGATTATGGGGATTACAATTCAAGGTGAGATTTGGGTGGAGACACAAAGCCTAACCACATCACCAGTTGAACATACCTAACCTGAAAATCTGAAATGCTCCAATAAGCATTAACTTTGAATGCCATTTTGTCACTCAAAAAGTTTTGGATTTTAGAGTATTTTGCTCTTTTGGATTAGGGATATTCAACCTGTATAACACATTTAAAAACCATGTAGTATATTTCTTATTCACATAACAATCTTGGGTGAGTGTACAGATCAACTGATGGTTCTTCTAGGGACAGCGGCTAATGAAGATTTGGTGACTTTAACATATGGCTCCAACAGTCTCTGTGACTGTCTCATCCAGAAGGAGGAAAAGAGTGCTGAAAAGAGTGCTGAAGAGAGTGCATGGAAGCTTTTTATGGGCCAGGTCTTAAAGTGGTATACATAATTTCTATTCTCACTTTTTTTGTTGTTGTTAGAGATCACTTAATGTGTCTACCCCAAACAAAGTAAGTCTGGTATGGCCAGGAAGAAGACAAGAATGCAGATTTGGTAAAGAGTTTGGAATATCTATCCCTGTGGCATGTTTGAAAGATACTCCAAGTGTCTGTGTTCTGAAATAGTTCTCCCACTGACGCTTTATTTATTGATTTTTATTTTTTGTTTTTGTAAAGATGGGATCTCACTATGTTGCCCAGGCTGGATTTGAACTCCCTGCCACAAGCAATCCTGCCTTGGCCTCCCAAAGTGCTGGGATTACAGGTGTGAGCCCAGCCTCCCACTGATGTTGTAACATGAAGATTATCAAGTCATTTAGCAGTATAAATTGTCTCCATTTCCCAGGTGTCATTTTTAAAGACTGTTTACTTGCTTCAAGTAAACAAGGACAATGAAGCTTAAACATCTGAGCATGAATTTGTTCACTGGGTTTTCCTAAGGATGCAAGAAGCAGTAGGGTTCCTGGGTTTAGGGAAAGTGAGAAATGCCTCACTCATGCATCTTTTGAAAATTTGCTGTAAGCTCCTACTAACCTTTATGGTTCTGTATTCTATTTTCTAATGAAATTTTGTCTGATTATTAGCAAATGATTATTCCATGAAAATATGCCCTCTATAGAAAAAAAGAAAATGAAAATCACCCATAACCTGACTACTGTAAGAGTATATTGGTCATTTATCTAAGCATATATACTATAGAAATAAAGTTTTAATAAGACAAAATTACAGTATTTTATCTTCTTTTTTTAACTTTAGGATAAATATGCTGAACATTTTTTACATCATGATTTTTAATGACCGCATAATAATGCATCCACTGAACTTACCATACTGTTGCATATTGAGACGATTTTGGCATTTTTGCACTACATAGGAATAATGATGTAATTAATATTCTATGCATCCATCTGTGACTGCACCTGTGGTTCTTTCTTTATGACGAATCCCAGAAGGAGAATCATAAGACCAACGAGTTAAACCATTGAAAGGTCTTACTATGCACAGTCATGGTGCTTTCCAGAAATGCTGCATCCATTTGTGCTGCCACCGCAACCTTATGAGAAAGTCTCACACGGAGAGGAGCTACTGACCAGAATCACATGGGAATTGGACGCGCACACAACCCCATGAACAAACAGCAATCATTTGCTTCCCTCATGAGTCTAATCATCATTCTGAAAATTACTAGTGGATACTAAGGCGTTTGGACAGGTCGCTCCAAGGGATAAAGCAATTTGCCTGTTTTTCACGCAGACAGGGTTGCTGTGATGGCAGTCAGCGGAACCACATCACCACAATCACAATGGTTTATTGAGTATAAAATAAACAGCTCCATTCTTTCTTATGTAGACCATTACTTTTAACATTTTCATCAACCCTGAAAGGTGGGTATTATTTAGACATGAGGACAATGAGCTGGGAGAGATGAAGTCACTTGTTTGAGTCACACAGGTTTTGATGGAGACATCTATTTGCTCATTGATTCAATAAGTAGTTATTTAATGCCTTCTAAGTGTCAGTAAATAGTCCATATGCCTTTTACTATTCTGGGCACTGGAGATACAGGAATGAGTTTTTAAAACTCCATTTTTTTTTTTTTGCTCTTGTAGAATATAACATTTAGTGGAATCAAATTCATAGCTCTGACTCCATGAATTGCAATGTTATCTTGCCCTCTGGATTATTACTTTTTCTTCTATTAGGACTGAAAACATGTTCTCCTGGAGAGTCATCTGTGGAAATCCTTGTTTTGGGAAGATGTACTAGGTGTGTTTGTACCCAGAGGCACCCGTCACGGCTGTGTTAGAGAGAGGTATGTGCAAAGGGAAGCCATTTCAATCAAAATTGGGAGCACCGATTAAAATTTATTGTGTATTGTAGCTTGAGAGATTTGAGGACAATAATTTTTTTCTTTTTAGAAATCTTTGGTTTTAGTGCAACAAGAACCTCCCCACCTTCCTCTTTGCCACATACTCTTTACTGTTACTGTAAATGGCTAGACAGTAATGGCCTGAGGAAAATGTTCTGGTTTTTAGGACCAGTCAAATGAACTGCTCCATCCAATATTTAGGAGCTGGAGGTCCCTGGTTCTGCTGGCTGGTATACTCATCTATGATGACCATTGCATTTCTTTTATTGCCTCTGAAACCCTTCGCTATGATATGATAATAACACAATAAATGTGGAATGAGGTTTTCTTTGTAATATAACTGCCATAGATTTGTCAGTTGGTGAAGAAACAGTTGCCTTTTGGGGCCTTACTGCTGTATTCCCTGATGAGCCTTTTCAGTTCTCTCAGGCCATGTGGGGACGCATGTGAGGGTCAAGATTAGCTGTAGATATGCAATGAATACTATGCTAGCACTAATATCAATTCTAACAAGGCATTATTACTATTATAATAATCAGCATACTTTATTAGTATTGATATTTTATAATTATTAATGTGATGATGACGATGATACTGATAATGATGAGCTAAAACACATGAGCACTTTATATGTTCCAACCTTGCATTAAATGTTTTACATGGATTATCTCATGGGAATAGAAAGATGTTAGTATTAACTCCATTTTACAAATGAATGAACTGTCTTAGAGAGGGGCCACTGCATTCCCATAATTAGAAAATATCAGATCTAATCTATGGATCACAGAATCAGGAAACTTGAGTGTTTAAAGCAACTTTAGAGGCCGGGCACAGTGGCTCATGCCTGTAATCCTAGTACTTTGGGAGGCCAAGGTGGGTAGATCACCTGAAATCAGGAATTCAAGACCAGCTTTGACAACATGGTGAAACCCTGTCTCTACTAAAAATACAAAAATTAGCAAGGCATGGTGGCACATGCCTATAATCCAAGACGAATTTTCAAAATTTAAATGACACAATCCTACAATCTGTGCTGCTGATAACCCCAGATTCTGTGGACTTCTCTCTGCTCTCTTTAGAGTTAGTAAATACAGGGCAGGGACTAACCTTTATGATGTTTAGAATAGGGAATATTAAAAATATTTATGCTGAATGAATAAATCTTCAGTTCTTAGCTTTTAATAAATTAGAAAATGAATTTGCTCTGATAATGTCCTCCAAAACTTGGGTCTAAATTTTTAGAACTCCTAAGATCAAGACCAAGATAGTCATGGGGGTTCCGATATCCCCATGATTGCCCACAATGACGATGATCACAGAAATTAGGGGGAGATGGCTAGGATCAAGAAAAAAACACTTCTTATCTCAACATAACATAGTCAAAAACTGGACTCTAAAAAGTTCATTTAAAAACTATAGGATTAACCTTTCAGTTTTCAAAGCAGAAAAGCTGATCACAAAGAACTAGAACTGGCTATAAATTTCTGTTCTAATATGCCCAGGTGTTTGAACTCCTAGCAACTGATTTATTCCTTCTTAGTGTAAATGTTCTCATCTGATATAACAGGTAAGTAATACTAACATCACAGGTAAGCAAAAGAAATGAAAATTAAACTAGACAATAGATGAAAGAAACCCAACCAATTTTAAAAACTGAATATACTCAACATGTTGGGTATTTTCTTGTTTCCAAAGTCTGCATTAACTACATCTTCCGTTTCCTGAACACACTTCTGGGGTCAAAGTGGTTAAATATGAATTGCAGATTAAAAAAAGAAACAGCCAATGGTGGGAAAAGGCTGACCTAGATACTATCCTTGGAAAAGGAATGAGAGCTGGGTGACCAAGATTCAACTCAGCTGCCTGAGTGCAAGGATGTGGGCACATTCTGAGCCCCACAAGTTCTCAAGGTCACCCAGGATAGAGCAGAAATCCAAGGTGCTAGGCAAAGCTTCTCTCCCCTTCTAGTTCTCCCCTCTAACCATAGGGAAGAAGGAAATTACGTGAGATTTACAGCCAAAACAAAAACAAAAACAAACAAACACACACAAAACTGGCTCAAGTTTCAGCTCTACTACTAACCAAGAAATAATTGAAAAGTTCTGCTTTGAGTCTTCGTCTTTAAAGCTGCAGGAAACAATAGCATCTTACAGCAAAGAAATGAAAACTAATTGGCATGTATATAAAGATTCTAGCATAATACTAAGCATTCTACAAATTTTATTTATTTTTACTATTATCTCTTCAAGCAACTTAAGTTGATTCTGCAAAAAGAGATTTTCCAAATTTTGTAGGAAAAGGCTTCCGGGATTGGGTCCAATCCCTGAATCTTTAGTGGAATGCATGTAGAATTGTTTGATTTAGGGAGACTTTTAAAAGGATTTTCTCCACTTTATCCTGAAGAGAGTGTCCATTTTGTCAGGGTCTTTTAAAAAATGATGATGTAGTTAAATTCTATAGGCACCCAAAACCATTTAGTGGGGGAAAAAAAACCCACAAATGGTGCCCTGGGAGAAAGCTTATGTATCAGTTTTCTATTGCTGCATAAAAAATTACCATAAACTTAGTAACTTTAAACACACAAATTTATTATCTCACAGTTCTGTGGGATAAAAGAATCTGACATGGCTGAGCTGTGTTCTCTGCTCAGTCTCACACTTAAACCGGCTGTGGTTCTCATCTGGGCCTTGCAGTCCTCTTCCAAGCTCATTGACATTATTGGTAGAATTCAGCTTCTGTGGTTGTAGGACCCACGTCCCTGTAACCTTGTGGCTGTTTACTGGGGGCTTCTCTCTCAGTTTCATCCCATCTTCAAACCAGTAAACAAAGGCCTACTGAGTCCTTCTCACACTCTGATTCTCTCTGACTTCCTCTTTGGTAAAGGACTCGTGTGATTAGATCAAGCCCACAAAGATTATTTCTGTATCTTAAGGTCAACTGCCCTGAGACTTTAATTATATCTGCAAAATTTCATCACAGCAGTACCCTGATTAGTATTTGATTGAATAACCAAGAGACAGGGATCTTGAGTGGCTGCCTTTGGGTACCTATTAATACCTACCGCAGCCTGCTTCTTCTGAACATGAGTTCATGTTGGTTTTCCCAGCAGTTCTTGCTTAACAACAGCCTTTTCTTTACACTTCTACTCAGAAGTGTATCTACCACAACTAGCAATTATATTTCTTGGTGACTGCCATAGTTTAATGTGATTTGAAAGGACTATATTCTGTCAAGGCTTTAGTCTCAGCAGTGTAAAGACCAGCTGTGAGGCCAAAATTCAGTATTTTTTATGAGTGCTAAAAATAATATCCCATATGCTGAGTGTTCCTCGCCTATAGCATGTCTGCCTATATCCAGAGCAGAAATAAATTTTTTTAGATTTTACTAATTCATTAGATCACTTTCAAGTTGGCATGACATCAGCCTAATGATATTGACCAAAACAAAACAAAACTGTGTAAAGAATTCTACTTAAAAGAAACATGCAGTGTTTCAATCAGAAATAATAAAATAAAATACAGCAAGCACTCCATATTGCAGGTGCAGCATCCACAGATTCAACTAACTGTGGCTTGAAAATATTTGAAAAAATAAAAATAAAAAATAAATAAAAAATAAGGCAGGTGCGGTGGCTCACGCTTATAATCCCAGCACTTTGGGAGGTTGAAGTGGGTGGATCACCTGAGGTCAGGAGTTGGAGACCAGCCTGGCCAACATGGTGAAACCCTGTCTCTACTACAAAAATACACCCCCATCAAAAATACAAAAAATTAGCCGGGCATGGTGGCACGTGCCTATAGTCCTGGCTACTCGGGAGGCTGAGACAGGAGAATCACTTGAGCCCGGGAGGAGGTGGAGGTTGCAGTGAGCCGAGATCGTGCACTCCAGCCTGGGAAACAGAGCGAGACTCCATCTCAATAAACAAACAAACAATATAAATGAAAAACAATACAGTATAAAAACTATTTACACAGCATTTCCATTGTATTAGGTATTATAAGTAATCTAGAGATGATTTAAAGTACATGGGAGGATATATAGGTTGTATGTAAATACTATACCATTTCATATAAGGAGACTTAAGTGTCCCCAGATTTTGGTATCCATGGGGAGTTCTGAACTCAGTCCCTCAAGAATACAGAGAGATAACTGTATGGAGATGATGGTATACACATACGTTCATCTGCACATACGTGGTTTTATAAAACCTTTTTTTTTTTTTTTCCTGAAGATTTACAACAATCTATTCTCTCTCTGTCTGATTTTTGTCACCTGCTGAATTGACTAGATTCTGGCCCCTTGATAACTTCATTTCGACTATCATCTCTGGACCCTTTACACATTTTCCTCATGGGTAAGCCATTCTTTCTTGATCTTTTTTGTTACTTATAGTCAAAAGTATTCTAACATAAGCTACAACCTTCTTGTCCTTGCATTACATCTTTCTACAGAAAGAGAAAATAAAAACGAGTTGAGTTTACAGATTGCTGACAAGTTTGGCGAAATGTCTGCTGGAGAAAGAAGTGTAGTCTCTAGATTACAGTGGTGGGTGCGCATATGCGGGTCCAGATTTCTGAAGAACGTCTTTTAAAGTCTATCCGAAGACACTTTGAGAAAGCATAGGAATTGGGGGTGAATAAAACTTTTTTTTTTTGAGACAGAGTCTCTCCGTCGCCCAGGCTGGAGTGCAGTGGTGCGATCTCGGCTCACTGCAGGCTCCGCCTCCTGGGTTCAAGTGATTCTCCTGCCTCAGCCTCCCGAGTAGTTGGGATTACAGGCACTCACCACCAAGCTCTGCTAAGTTTTTTTGTATTTTTAGTAGAGATGGGCTTTCACCGTGTTAGCCAGGATGGTCTCCATCTCCTGACCTCGTGATCTGCCTACCTCGGCCTCCCAAAGTGCTGGGATTACAGGCGTGAGCCACTGTGCCCGGCTGAATAAAACTAACTTTTAATGATCATTCATGGTCTGCTCGGCACTGAGCCATGTGGTGTAGAACATACATGTTCTCATTAAATCCCTGACAAGTAAAAGAGGTAGATGTTTTCCCACACGATGTTTAAGAAATGAGCACAGGGAGGTTTAAAGAACTTTCCCAAGGTCACTGGGACTGGGATTTGAACTTGAGTTTGACTACAAAGCTTTTACATCTTCCTAAGTTTGAAAGATGAGTGCACCTGCAGGGGGAAAGTTAACTGAGGGGTAACTTTTATCTCAATGTCTTTCAATCCTATTAATCACTAAAACACAGAGTATTAGTCATTTGTTCAACACGTATTCATATACCAGGCACTTGGCTATGAACAGGAGCGTAATGGTGAATCAACAAGCATGGCCCTCATCCAGAGGAGCTTACTATGGAGGAAGCTGTCAGTACTCAAATACTGACATAAATAAATATCATATTGAAACCCTCAGGGCAAAACAGCATGAAAACTGGAATTGTTTTTTACAAATAAATTGAAATGTCCCAGGTGAGGGGATGGAGGACAGGACCTCAAGGTCTCTGGTCATCTGCTTTTGTGAGGCAGGTTCAGGATAGGTCAGATTCAGCTCTAAATACATTTTATTATACATTTCTGGTCATCTGCTTTTGTGAGCAGGTTCAGGACAGGTCAGATTCAGCTCTAAACACATTTTATTACAGATTTCGTTGCCTTTCTCTCTCTCTCTTTTTTTTTTTTTTCAGAGTTTCACTCACGTCTACCAGGCTGGAATGCAATGGCACTATCTTGGCTCACTGCAACCTCCACCTCCCAGATTCAAGCGATTCTTGTGCCTCAGGCTCCCGAATAGCTGGGATTACAGGGCCTGCCACTATGCCCGGCTAATTTTTGTATTTTTAGTGGAGACGAGGTTTCACCATGTTGGCCAGGCTAATCTCAAACTCCTGACCTCAGGTGATCCGCCCACTTCAGCTTCCCAAAGTGCTGGGATTACAGGCATGAGCCACCATGCCTGGCCCCTTTCCCTTTCTTACTGCCATTCTGAGAAAAGAATAGTTTGTGCCTCTTGCATAAATTTCTCCCTCAGTGAGCTACCATTACCAGGAGCAGCCCTGAGTCTCTGAAGTTAAAATAAAATAAAATAAAATAAAATAAAATAAAATAAAAAGTTTAGTCTGCTTAATTAAGTTCTTGTTGCAAAACTTTCTTAATTGTTACTCTCAGTTGTAGCTTTTGGAATTTAACAGCCCCTCGCTTATGAGCCACTCGTATCACTTACTAGCCTGGAACTTTGAATAGGTTACTAAACTTCTTCAGGTTGGATTTTATCGTCATTTATTTATGCAGGACATATTTTTGCAATTGTTGCAAATACTTGAGAAGTTTCTTCCCTCCTTTGCCTTCTCCTAGTGCTTCTTCAGAGATTATGAAAGGAACAATTATCAAGGGTCACAGTAGCTGCCTAAAAGGAACCTGTGTCTGGGACTTCAATGCTTCCGGCCTCTCAGTGGGGCAGTAAAGCCTCTCTCTCCTCCCCATGCCAGGCAAGATGACCCAAAAGGAAACTCCCGGGCCTGCTGACTCTGAGCAAGCTGGGGCAGAAAGCTTCCGAGGGCTCTCGGAGCTCAGACGGCGCTCAGGGTGAGCTGGTCCGAACGTTCTTAGGACTGTATTGTCATATTGAGGCACAAGGGGGCAGTAGTGTCCTCCATGATAGCTAGAAAAGCGATTTCCAGTTCTTTCTCTTTAGGGATTGTTCTTTTCCTAAGCTTGGTGCCTGTCTGGGTAAATTTCTTTCAAGAAGGCTATTTCCTTTTTATGAACGGTGACAGCCTCATTCCTACATTAGATAATTTAAAAAATTAACTATTTCTGGGAATGGGGCCCAGAGGCTCTGATCTCCTCCATTTTGGATATTACATTTGGAGTACGTCAGTCTGAATTCACAATCACTTTTTTGGCATTTGGGCCACTGTTGATTTAGTCACCAAAAATTTGCAGGTCTTAGAAAACAAATAAGCCAGACAACGCCACTAAAGTTCCAAGGCTTGAGTCTGAAAGCCTTATGAAATGGTTAAGTGTACGTGGGCTCTGGAATCAAAGCTGCTTGAGCTTGCTTTGCTGTTTAACAGGGGAACAATTTAAACCTTTAAGATGAAAATAATGACACTACCCTATCTGGAGGTTATTATGAGGCTTAAATAAAGATAACCCATGCACAATGTCTAGCGTCATGCCTGGATGTATAAACACCCACTGCACATTCCCCATGGAGGGAATTAGTTCTACAATGATGCTCATTCCTTACCTGCTAGCTTTTGTCATGTTTTCATGTAATGTGGGATATTATGTTTATCCTTGTTAAATACCATCTGCTTATTTAATTTCAGAGGATTTTTAGAATACCACACCAATCTTCCACTTTCTTAGTTATTACTCCTAGTTTTGTAGCTTTTGGAATTTAACAGCTCCTTCCTTACGAGCCACACATATCACTTACTAGCCTGGAACTTTGAATAAGTTACTAAACTTCTTCAAACTGGATTTTTATCATCATTAATTAATGCAGGACATATTTTTGAAAGTACATTATATGTCAAAAAGTGTAACAAGAAATGAAGCTAAAACAATCAAGACAGATGAAGTCCCTCTTAGAATTTGATGACTATCAGAGAAGTCACACATAAAACAAAGTTCTGTGTAAATAATAATTCAGTTACAGTTGTGATAAGTGCTACAAACCAAGTATGTAAGGTCTAATTTATAGGGAAGACTTCCCTGAGGATGCGACATTAAAGGAGGGACCTGAAGGATGAGTAAACATTAGCAGGAGATAGAACTGGGAAAGAGGCAAAGGAATACTGTGTACAAAAACCTGTGATGTGATCAATGATGAAAGAGACAGCAGATGTGCTTGGGGTGTGTGGTCTGAGACAAGGTTGGTTAATTCGGGGACTGCTAGTCACGTTAAGAATCAAGGTCTTTGCCATTCATAAGATAGGTATCATATACCTGTTTTTCGGAGCTCTGGAGAGAATTAAGAGATGATTTACATCAGGTATCCAGCACAATCCCAATCACATTCTAAACACTCAGTATCCCTCTCTTTTCTCTTTACTCCACCAGAGTTGAATTTTTACCTCTGGTTTATTATTTATTCAGTACATAATTATTTGGCATCTACTGTATACCAGGCTCTCTGTTGTAAACTGAACAAACGAAAGGGAAAAAGCAGACATGGTCTTTTGCCTTTATAGAATATCTGCACTGATTAGCTGTTATGTTCTTTGTGCATATTAATTTATTTCTAGGGAACCATAGTTTCAACATATATGGGGATTAAAATCTTGTGCTCCTATCTCCAAAAATTAAAAGTAAATAAAAGCAAGCAAGTAAGCACACAGAATAAACTGACATTGCCATGGATTACATGTTATGTATACAACATGTAATATAAAGATTATGAACTTGTATATAGGAGTTACTTCTGCATGTTTCTTTGCTTTTGCTAATGATTAATAATAATGAGGCCAGGCCAGACACAGTGGTTCATGCCTGTAAATCCAGCACTTTAGAAAAACAAGGCAGGAGGATTGCTTGAGGCCAGGAGTCCAAGGCCATCCTGGTCAATATAGTGAGACTCAGTCTCCAAAAATAAATAAATAAATAAATAAATAAATAAATAAAATTAGCCAGGAGTGGTGGCATACACCTTTTGTCCTAGCTACTCAGGAGGCTGAGGTGGGAGGATTGCTTGAGCCCAAGAGTTTGAGGCTGCAGTGAGCTATGATTGCTTGCCGCACTCTAGCCTGGGCAACAGAGAGAGGCTCTGTTTTCAAAATAAATACATGAATTAAAAATCATAATAATGATTGTTTTTACAATGTATTCTTGCATATGGTACAGATGATTAGCATAAATCTCTGTACTACTGAAAGTGCTCATAAGGTCTCCATTATATTATCTTAGGGGCTAAGAATCCTCCAGGAGGGCAGAAAAACTCCCAGCTAATAGGTGTATCTAATCCCCATACGGCTATGTGGAAACTGAGGCAGTCTAACTCTTATTCCTTTCTGTTTACCTATCTTAATATATTGCATATTTATCCATTTAATATATACAAATGTTGTCTTCTGATAAAGGTCCAGAAACTCCAGGCATATAAAAGAGCCTCAGATCCCAACAATTCGACCATGTTCACTTTTCATTTCCATCTGCACATTTTTCATTTTTAGAGCTCATGGAGAGTCTAGACATTTATTTGCAAATATTATGAAGGTATTATTTCAATCAGCAAGAGATTCTCTTCAAAACTTATAACAATTCTTATTCTCTCTAGTGAGGCATAAAGCTAAAGATTTTATGTTTTTTGCCATGTAATGAAGGAAAAACAAGGCATTTTTTTTTTCTAGTATCTCACAGATATTTTCATTTTCTGGTTTACCAGTTGTTAACCTTAATGCGTCCCAGAAGGAGATTAATATTGGGATTTAAATCATGGGAGCTTTACTTTCAGTTTCTTGTTATCTTTGCTGGGAGATGAGCAGTCTGGGGTGGTTTATTCCCTATATAACCTCTCAAAATTGTACTGTAGTTCAACATACTGAGTAAAATAAGGAGCAGTCCCTCCAGTACGTACAATGCTCATATGAAAATAGATGATTTTCTGAAAGAATTAGAATGCTGTATTTTATTAATTGTTTCTAGTTAGACTTTAATTCCAACAACTAACATCTCCTTAAGAACCATTTCCTTAATTCTACCATTAGGAAATTATTTAATTCTACCACGATTATGTTTTTTTTTTCCATTTTATGCCGCTGTGCCAGGCACTGTCCATTTTATGACATATTTGTGTCAGCTAAACAAATCTAGCTCATCAGTTCAGAACCAACAATGAACAAAATATTGTAGATTATATGTCAATACATAGGAGCACAGTTATTACATGTATAACTATTTCTCCAGTTTGTGACCATAAAAGGTAGTTATGAATGGATGAAGGCATGATTACTTTAGATCAAAACACAGGCCAAAAAAAAAAAAAATGGATCTTCTTTGGGGAAATGTTTTATGCTATAAAGTGTGTGTGGCCTCCAAATTCATATATTGAAACCTAATCTCCATTATGATCATTATTGGGAGGTGGGGTCTTTGGGAGGTGTGTTAGTCCATTCTCAGGCTGCTATAAAGAACTGTCCAAGATTGGGTAATTTATTTAAAAAAAGAGGTTTAATTGACTCACAGTTCCACGGGGCTATAGACGCCTCAGAAAACTTATAATCATGGCAGAAAGAGAAGAAAACATGCCCTTCTTCACATGGCAGCAGAAAGGAGAAGTGCCAGGCAAAGGGGAAAAGCCCCTTATAAAACCATCAGCTCTTGTGAGAACTCACTCACTAACATAAGGATAGCATGGGGGCAACTGACCCCATGATTCAGTTACCTCCCACTGGGTCCTTCCCACAACACATGGGGATTATGGGAACTATAATTCAAGATGAGATTTGGGTAGGGACACAAAGCCTAACTGTATCAGGAGGTGATTAGGTCATAAGAATGAAGTTTTTAATGAATATGATTAATGTTCTTATAAAAGAGGCCCCAAAGAGCTGCTGTGCCTCCTTCACCAAGCCCTAGTGACATAAGAAAAATATGGTCTATCTATGAACCAGGAAGAGAGGCTTTACCAGTCACCAAATCTTTTGGCACCTTGGTCCTGGACTTCCCATCCTCCAGAAATGTAAGAAATAAATTTCTGTTGTCTATAAGTCACCCAGTTTATGGTAATTTGTGATTACAGTGGAGGTTGTGGATTACAGAAAAAAAGTACAGAGATGGATTAGTGCAGTTTATGACATCATAAAGTTTGAAGTTCCTGAGGGATATCCCAGAGAAGTTGGAAAACCAGTAATTAGAAAGGAGTTTGGAACTCAGGTCAGAGGTCTAAGCTTACAGGTATCAGTTTATGCTCCTTTAGCACATAGGTATAGAGATGCCCCAAAGAAAATACCTAGTGAAAAAACCAGGGAGCTGAATGCACAGCCTTGGGGGAAGTTACATTTAAAACCAGGAATGGGATGAGCAGTCCATGAAGAAGACCAGGAAAAAGTAGTCAGAGAGGTACAAGGAGAAGCAGTAGATTATATCAAAGGAACCAAGGAAGAAGAGACATTCAAGTAACTCAAGGTCTCCACTCCCAAACTCAGCAGACACTTCAGCTAGGTCCAGAGAGGTCACAGGAGAAAGTGTTAGTCGCATAGACTCTGAACCAGGCTGTGTGGGCTTGCATCTAATCTCCACTATTCACACTAGCTGTGTTTCTTAACTTCTTTGTGCAAGTTTATTAATTTCTTTGTGTCTCACTTGCCTCATCTGTAAAATGGGACTAATAATAGTATACTTACCCCATAGAGTTAATACAACCATAACATTGACCAATATTTGTAGAACCTTACATTCTTAACTCATAGTAAGAATTAAATATATTTATTGAATTTAAACCAAGCAATTCACAGATGTCAAGACTGGAAACTATTCAGTGGATTTGCAAATGAAATTTAGTTTTGACACACACACAAATCAGTACAAGGAAAACTGAGGAAATCTGAATAAGATCAGTGGATTACATCAGTGTGAGTAACCTGATTGTGATATTGTACTCCAGCTTTACAAGATGATACTACTGGGGGAAATCGTACCTGGTGACTTCCTTGGACTATTTCATACAATTGCATGACAATCTATTGTTATCTCAAAATAACAAGTTTAATTTAAAAATATTGGCAGTCATGAAAAATAAAAGTGGTTTTGACCTAAGAAAGAACAATTTAAATGACATGGTAGAGGCAGAAGCCAAGAGTTAAGAAATAAATGCAGATGAGGGGTTATATAGACTGAACTTAGACCACTCTTTCAGGAATTTTATGTAAGAGTATAAGAATGAGATATGCCAATAGTTAGAGAGAGCTGTGTGTGCATGTAAATGTTGTTGTTATTGCTGATTTGGAATGAGTATGTCTTCTTATGCATTTTTTAAGGGTGAATAAGACTTGACTGGCATTACAAGACGTAAGGAGGCAGCCAGGAAAAGAGGAAGAGACAGGGAGGAGGAGGAAGGGAGGGAGGCAGATAAATTATAGCTATAAAGAGGAATCAAGATATCATAGGAAGTGGGATTAAAAACACTAGGAAAATGGAACATTCTTTTCTTTTATACTGGAAGAATAAGTCAGAAAATAAATACCAATCAAGTGCCAGCTATGCACTGGACTTTGTTCTAGGAGTTAAGTATGTGGTTTTGATTGAATAAGACAAATCAAATTCCTCTGTCCTGTGAGAAAATGGGATAGTTATGTAGGTACATTTACTGCTGGAATCAGAAGAGCTGTAAGGATGTATAGGCATGTTACTGTAAATAGACGGGGAGACATTAGATCATGAAAAAGAGACAAGATTATCAAGCTGAGTATAAAAATTGCAAATTAGTAGTGACTCTCATATCTGGATTTTTGTTTGTTTTTCCCCAGCAAGTAGTAGAGAAGTGGAAGACAAATCATTGTCTGACCCCAGAGTTTGGTGACCCCAGAGCCATATAGGTATGTGATAGGCTGGAAACTGGCTTCCCAAAATATACTGATACACTAATCTCTGGAACCTAGCTTACAAGCCCCCCCCCCCCCGCCACCAGCCCCACAAAAACCAAAAGAAAGAAATGAAAAAAATTGTAGGTATAATTGGTTTAAGGATCTTTATAAGGAGAGATTATCCTGGATTATCCAAGTGCGCCCTTCAGGCCATCCCAATTGTCCTTACAGGAGAGAGGCAGAGAGATGTGACATACGTACAGAGGAGGAAGTGATATGGTAATGGAGCAGAGAGACATTTGAAGATGTTGACCTTGAAAATTACAGTGATGCAGCCACAAGCCAAGGAATGGTGACAGCTGCCTGAAGCTGGAAGAGGAAGGAAAAGATTCTCCCCCAGAATCTCTCAAGGGAGCATGGCCCTGCTAACACCTTGATTTTGGCTCAGTGATATTAATTTCAGACTTTTGACCTCTAGACTGTGAGAGTAAATTTTTGTTGTTTTAAGCCTTGCAGTTTGTGGTATGTTGCTACAGCTGCATTAGGAAACTAATACCGGCATGATCACAGGACATGGATAAGGAAGTAGGGATGTTCAAGGGTATTTCAGGAAATTGACCACATAGTGCAGATTAGTATGGAATTTCTGAGACTAAGAAAGGTTGGTGATCCCAAAGGTCTTGCTTGCAGAGTCAATGAGCAGAACATAGTGAGATTGAGGGCTTAAGACAGTTGAATGGATATAAAGTTGTGGTCAAAAGGATGAGATCATCATTCAGGATGTCAGGAATTAAGTAGTTTCAGGTAATAATAAAGTCCAAGTGATATCCATCAGAGTGAAAAGTGGAATGGAAAAGAAAATAATGGCATTTAAAGAGTCAAAAAACACTGAAGCTCAGGTGAGTGGCTGGTAGGCAGGTCAGCTTCATGGATATTACTGTCAAGCTAGTGAATAAAGATTTTAAAGTCAGTGATCAAAGTCTGGAATGAGTATGATACAGAAACTCTGCCAGTAATAACATGAGATGCCCTGATTCTGTTTCTCTGTGGCTCAGCTCTGGTAGACAGTTTTCTTGCTTTAGGAACTGCCAATCCCCCATTTAACATGATACTGGTGAGGCTCTCAATCCCATTTCCATGCGCCACAGGGCTAGGTCAAATGATGCAGGCTTGTCCAGGAACAATTCTCCATCCCCCAGGCCAAGATGATTGGTTCAGTGTCATGTGACTAAAACTAGTTCCTGCCTTGCTGGAGTTATTAGCATTGAGAAAAGGTGAATAAAAGAGAGAGCATCCTGATACACTGTTGGAACCTTGATCCAGCCATGTCTGATGCTGTAAGTATTCCTATCTTAGGTATGTTAGTCAATAAACCTTTAACTTAAGATACTTTGAATGGGTTTTTGTTACATGTACTCAAAAATATCCTAATTTATACCAGAATGGTATTATTTTCTTGCTCTTTGTTCTTTACCGGGTGGCTACAAAGGAATCAATATAGTCTTGTAGTTTCTCTGTATGGTATTTCAGTGCTTTGGGAGATATAACCACCAGATAAATGAGAGAGTTCCTATTTGTCTTAGTTATTGTTTTACTATCTAAACCCAGCCACAAGAAAGGATATGTTGGTTTATTTTACAAACTTTATATTCACAATCAGAAGGATATGAGCTGTAGAGTATTATTTTAAAGACCAGTCGGAACATGAAATGGTGCAAAAAAAAAAAAAAAAAAAAGAAAACCAAATTAGCCTGCAAACATATTAGAATTTTCAAGAAGATTTAACTTCACTGTTATTTTTGCCCATTTGAAGCAAATCTATTCACTAGATCTCTATTAAATCCCTACTGTTAGCCAGGTACAAATAAATGAGATGAACAATTTGAACTGATTTCAAATTGCAAAGTAACAATTATATGATGAATTTCTTTGAGAAGCAAATGTTGATGTATTAGTCCGTTTTCCCGCTGCTGATAAAGACATACCCAAGACTGGGAAGAAAAAGAGGTTTAATTGGACTTAACAGTTCCACATGGCTGGGGAGGCCTCAGAATCATGGCAGGAGGCAAAAGGCACTTCTTACATGGTGGCAGCAAGAGAAAATAAGGAAGATGCAAGAATGAAACCTGATAAAACCATCAGATATCATGAGACTTATTCACTAGCACAAGAACAGTACGGGGAAAACCGCCCCATGATTCAAATTATCTCCCACTGGGTTCCTCCTACAATGTGTGCGAATTATGGGAGTACAATTCACGATAAGGTTTGGGTGGGGACACAGAGTCAAACCATATCATTCCATCCCTAGCCCCTCTAAATCTCAAGTCCTCACATTTCAAAACCAATCATGCCTTCCCAACAGTCCCCCAAAGTCTTAATTCATTTCAGTATTAATCTGAAAGTCTACAGTCGAAAGTTTCATCTGAGGAAAGGCAAGTCCCTTCTGCCTATGAGCCTGCAAAATCAAAAGCAAGCTAGTTACTTCCTAGATACAATAGAGGTACAGGTATCGGGTAAATACAGCCATTCCAAATGGGAGAAATTGGCCAAAACAAAGGGGTCACAGTGCCCATGCAAGTCCAAAATCCAGCAGAGCAGTCAAATTTTACAGCTCCAAAATGATGTCCTTTTAGTCCAGATGTCACATCCAGGTCATGCTAATGCAAGAGGTGGGTTTCCACGGTCTTGAGCAGCTCTGCCCCTGTGGCTTTGCTGGGTATAGCCTCTCTCCAGGTTGCTTTCACAGGCTGGCATTGAGTGTCTGCAGCCTTTCCAGGTACATGGTGCCAGCTGTAGGTGGATCTACCTACTGGTGCCCCAGTAGGAACTTTGTGTGGGGGCTCCAACCCCACATTTTCCTTCTGCACTGCCCTAGTAGAGGTTCTCCATGAGAGCCCTGCCCCTGCAGCAAACTTCTGCCTGGGCATCCAGGCATTTCCATACATCTTCTAAAATCTAGACAGAGGTTCCCAAACCCCAAATTCTTGACTTCTGTGCAGGCTGAACACCACATGGAAGCTGCCAAGGCTTAGGGCTTGCACCCTCTGAAGCCTTGGCCCAAGCTCTACATTGGCCCCTTTCAGCCACAGCTGGAGCAGCTGGGACACAGGGCACTAAGTCCGTAGACTGCACACAGAACAGGGACCCTGGGACCTGCCCATGCAACCATTTTTTTCCTCCTGGACCTCTGAGTCTGTGATGGGAGAGGCTGCTGCAAAGGTCTCTGACATGCCCTGGAGACACTTTCCCCATTGTCTTGGGGATAAACATTTGGCTCCTCATTACTTATGCAGAATTTCTCCTCAGAAAATGGGATTTTCTTTTCTACAGCATTGTCAGGCGGCAAAATTTCCAAACTTTTATGCTGCGCTTCCCTTTTAAAACTGAATGCTTTTAACAGTACCCAAGTCACCTCTTGAATGCATTGCTTCTTAGAAACTTCTTTTGCCAGATTCCCTAAATCATCTCTCTCAAGTTCAAAGTTCCACAAATCTCTAGGGCAGAAGCAAAATGCCGCAAGTCTCTTTGTTAAGACATAACAAGAGTCATCTTTGCTCTAGTTCCCAACAAGTTCCTCATCTCCTTCTGAGACCACCTCAGACTGGATCTTTTTGTTCATATCGCTATCAGTGTTTTGGCCAAAGCCATTCAACAAGCCTCTAGAGAGCTCCAAACTTCTCCACATTTTCCTGGCTTCTTCTGAGCCCTCCAAGCTGTTCCAATCTCTGCCTGTTACCCAGTTCCAAAATTGCTTCCACATTTTCAGGTATCTTTTCAGCAACATCCCACTTCTGGTACCAATTTACTGTATTAGTCAGTTTTCACACTACTGATAAAGACATACCTGAGACTGGGAAGAAAAAGAGGCTTAATTGGACTTAACAGTTCCACATGGCTAGGGAGGCCTCAGAATCATGGTGGGAGGTGAAAGGCACTTCTTACATGGCAACGGCAAGAGAAAATGAGGAAGATGCAAAAGCAGAAACCCCTGATAAAACTGTCAGATCTTGTGAGACTTATTCACTACCACGAGAACAATATGGGGAATCACCCCCATGATTTAAATTATCTCCCACTGGGTCCCTCCCATAACACATGGAAATTATGGGAGTACAATTCAAGATGAGATTTGGGTGGGGACACAGAGCCATAGAATATCAGTTAGTAACACACTGAACTAGGGCTCTACCATTAATTAGGCACACAGAAATACAAAGTTTGAAGAAGGATAAACAGAATAATATAAAAACTATTCTGCTTAATAGGAGTTCAGATACTTCTTAATTTTTATATTATCTGCTAATTGAGAGTGAGTGATAGTATTGGGAAACCACAAAGGATCCATTTCATCAGCACTGTTTTTTGTTTGGTTGTTTGTTTGTTTTGAGCCCTTATGTATGTCTGGCACTGGGCTAGGCTCTGAGAATACAATGGAAAAATGGCAGGCCTAGTTCCTGCCCCTACCCTTTGATTCCTGTCAGGGTATTCTCCGAGACATCACAGGGTTTATCCAGTTCACTCTTTAGTAATTGATAAAACTCACATTCAAACACTAGTGTCTTAAAACAATATAAGGCTGTCTCTCCTAATTGAGCTCATTATTTTTGTTTTAACCACCCCAGAGTAGAGTTTCTAATTCCTATCTAGCTTGCTGTTCAAATAACTGATAATTAAACCCAGAACATTAGTTTGCTTGAATTGAAAAGGCACATCACGTTCGAGTGCCTCATTTTTAATATAAGGCAAACTGAGGCAAAGGATGTTAAATGATCTTCACAGAGCAAGAGGAGAGACCACTTTTCACCTTCAGCCTAGTGTTTATTTGACTAAACCACACCGTGAAAGATAACAATCTATGAAGACAAAAATTACAAGGTTTAAAATCCTCTTTCCTTTTTCCTCAGACAACTGGGAAATAATGTTCTTTAATAAGGTTATTGTTATTGGACTAGCACAGTAGCCAAATTTAGGATGACTTATTTAAAGATTGGGACTTTCATTCTGGAAGTACTTTTAACTATTAAAGATTCCTCTTTCCCTTTCCTTCTTCCTTCCTTGCCTCCCTCATTTTTCCTACATTCCCTCCTTTTTTTTCTTGTATTATTTCATTACACAAATGATCATTTATTCCACACAAAGTTATGGAATGTGTAGGGTGGGTATGCTGGATGCAAGGGATATAAAATTGGCACAGCATCTTTCTTGCTCTCAGTTGGCTCACAATTGAGTGGAAAGCAAAGATGCATTCAGTGAATCATTACAAAACACTGTGATGTGTGCATTATGGTTCATCACAGAAGGAGTTTTGGACCCTTACTGGGAAGAGGAGAATTAAGAGCTGGGTGACTATGAAAGATTTGTAGGGGAGAAAATGGCTAAAGAGATTTTGAAATAAGGGAAGGACCTTCCAGCATGCAGAACTACCACTTGAAAAGGCAAATATGATTTTCCGCAGGTCCTCCCCTAATCCCACCCCAGAATCTGGGGATGTATATCATTGGGAAGAGAGTTTAATAGACAGGAGACACTGTTGGACCATTCTCCCATCACCTGTTTCTCAAATGTGAGGCAGGGCTAGCAAAGCATCCCACATCGAGAGAGGATTAGGATTGGGGAAGAGGTAGAAGTCAGGCAGGAAGAATGCGAAAGACAAGTACCAGTCCATGAGGCTGGACTGGTAGGTAGGACCAATTCTTAATTTTCTAAATGCATGCCACTTTCTCTACAGATCAATGACTGCTAGCACTTCCCTACTCGCTTTTCTTTGGCTTTTTTTTTTTTTTCTTTTTTGCTACTGCATGCTTATTTGACTACTGCTGCCAACCTTGGGAATGGATTGATGACATGCTTGCTTCTCAAACAGCTCTGCAGATACCACTTAGGAAGCTGATGTTTGTGCTCTCAGACTGAGGAGGAGCAGTGTCCAAAATCAATTACCTGGGATGGTGTGTGCTGATCCACCTAGCAATGAACTCAGATCTTTGGAGCTTGTCTGATAACATGTACGTTGCTCAAGATACCCTGGTTCTAAGATCAGTGACACTATTTCAGAGCACAATGGAGGTAATACATTTTACATTTATTTAACGTGAATTTTGGAAGAATTTGATTAAAAATGCCACCTTTGGCTTTTTAAAAAGAAAATCACAATAAAGGACAGAAAGTAATTAATGATTTTTAGAACTGGTTAACCATATACAAAAATCATCTCAAGTTGACTTACAACAATGTCAGTTGTAAGTCCCCAATCTATAAAACTCCTAAAACCTTGGTGGTAGGATCTCTATTTCTTGGAGAGAATGTAAATTAGTGCAGCCACTGTGGATAGCAACTTGGAGATTTCTCAAAGGACTAAAAATAGAATTACAATTTGACTCTGGAGTACCATTACTGGGTATACACCCGGAGGAAAATAAATTGTTCTACTAAAAAGACACATGCACTCATACATTTGTAGAAGCACTACTCACAATAGCAAAGACATGGAATCAACCTAGGTGCCCATCAATTGGGTGAATTGGGTAAGGAAAATGTACATATACAGCATGCAATATTCAGCCATAAAAAGGAATGGAATCATGTCCTTTGCTGCAACATGGATGCAGCTGGAGGACATTATCCTAAGTAAACTGACACAGGAACAGAAAACCAAATACTGCATATACTCACTTGTACATGAGAGCTAAGCTTTGGGAACACGTGGACATAAAGATGAGAACAAGAGACACTAGGAACTCCAAAAGAAGGAGGGAGAGCAGGGGACAAGGACTGAAAAACATTCTACTGGGTACTATGCTCACTATCTAGGTGCTGGTATCAACAGAAGCCTAAACCTCAGCAACACACAATTATACCCTTGCAACAAGTCTGCACATGTACCCGCTGAATCTAAAATAAAAATAAAAGCCAAAAAGGAAAGTAATTAGTGATTTTAAATTTTCTTTACTATCGTGTTCTATATTTTTCCATATTTCTATAATGAGTATAGTTAGTGTTGTAGGTAGCAATAGATGGAAACTTTATTAAAAAAAGAAGATAATCATCACAACCATCAGCAAACTTTCCTGGGTAATTTCTATCCTGTTACCTTATGAAAGTTGCAAAAATAAAAAAAGACCATTTCTTGCTCATTTAGAATGTACACTGTGCTTTATAATACGTATGGCCACTACCAATTTCTTGCAAGTGTTTTCTTTCTTTTTTTTTTTTTTTTAGACTTTGGGAATATAGTGGATGGGTTGAGACAAAAGGTACCATTTGTTAAAGAGAAAACAGTATTAGACTAGAAATTGGGGTAGGATACAGTTCTTTATCTTTCTTTTATCAACAATATAGCCTTGAACAACTCCCTTGCCATCATTGCGTCTGTTTTGTCAACATAAGATGGGCCCAATAAAGTACCTCCCATCTGCCAGACAGGGTGACTAGGAAGAAGTGTAAATATTTTGTAAGCTGTAAGGTGCTCTATCCATGTACGTTGTTTTTGAGGTGACTATTCTTAGTAATAAATGACATACTGCTTAGAAACTCAATGTGGGCAGTCTTGGTCTAGAGACCTACTTATTGTGCAACTGACAAAGGGGCCCTTCTGAGATGATGCATAGGCAGACAGTTTAGATACACAGAACTAGAAATGGTCACACTGTAATGTCTGTCCTTTCCCACCTTTTACATCTCAAAAAGCAGTTCTCATGTTTCATAAAAAGGGCATTTGCATCTATAAATTCCCTCTCACATGCCTACATCTCTCAATCAATTTACTACCATCGCAATTTATTTTTTAGATGATTTTATTCAGATGAAAATAGTTCATTTGAGCACTTTGGAGTTGCTGTTTGAGAATGCTATATGAGTATTAAATACTGTATTATATTTCTGATGCTCTTTAAAGATTTTCTTTTCTGCCTGCAATTTAATTTTGTTTTTAGAGGTTTGTTTCTCTTCCTCTTCTCCTATTGATTTTATTTTTGGCACTATGAAAAAGTGCTCAATGAACAACCTTTTTGGAATGAATCTAAATAAGTCTGTATCTCTATGTATATGCACATTTTTAAGTGCATTAACTTTTAGTATAAGACTTATGTAATGATTAATCTTCTCAAATTCTAATTCTTATTCAATCAATAACCATTGTTCACAATTTTAAATACATTTTATTGATTTTTGAACATTTAAATCATTACTAGTGAGATCAATGTTAGCCATAATTCACCTTTAAATTTCCAATGTTCAGATTATTAAAAATCATTTGCTTTTATTTCCAGCATAATTTATTTTTAATGGAAATTCTTACTTGTGATTATTTTTCTTTTTAAAGCAACCATGTCTTCTTTACAACTGAGTGTCCAATTACATTTTCTTACTTATGAAGGTTTTTAATATCTGATCATATCTTATGTAATCAGTGGGCTATTCTGTAAAGTGATAATTCTTTTTCTCTCTTATTTATAGGGATTTTACTCCACACTTCCTTCCACCCTATTTTATTCTTTCCTGAACACCTTTCACCTGGTATTGTGATAGTTCATTTACTTGTATATATTGCTCACTAGATGGTAAACTGCGGGGAAAGGAATTTTTTTGCATAACATGTTCACTACATTATTCCTGCATTTAGCATATGCCTGACAAATAGTAGTCTAGCAAGCATTTTAAATGAATTAATTAGGAACTGTAAACTACGAGAGACCAAGGAACAGATGTTCAAATAAATACATAAAGATATAATCTACATGACAATGAAAAGGTTATGTTAAAAGTAAAACCCTGAAGTGCATTAGAATAAATATTTAAAAATACTATCCAAGACATATAATAATTGCTATTTTTCTATTTCATGAAGTACATTTTGGATCCCAGTCTGCAAACAACTCTACCAAAAGTAGCTGACTGTAGCCCAGCCTGTCTTTGCAGTGCATGGCAGAAGATGAGCAGAGAACACAGAGGGCTCAGGTCCTCTGAGGAAGAGTTAGCTCAGAGAAAATAGAAAATCCAATCTCAGCACAGTAAACATGTAGGAATTCAGCATTTCATAGAGGTTACTGAAGGAAAGCAAAGAATCAAAAATAATAAATGGTTATAAATAGTCCCTGCTTTCAAAGAACTTGGAGCGCATAAACAAAACCTATAAATCTTAAGCAAATGAAAATAAGGCTCTGGCTTAAAAAACAAAACAAAACAGAGATAGCCTAGTGTAACTGTTAAGAAGAGGAGAAAAACGTATCCCAAAGAATTCAGTATGTAGTTGGTGAATTCAGAGCAAACAAAAATGGAAAAGTACACCTTCTCAGCCACACAAAAGAAAAGACTTCTAAGGATTTAAATTAAGAGTATTACAGTGAGGAGGAAGGAGGTATTGATTATTGGGTGAAATATTTTGCCTCTACCAAGGCTTCAGCTCATGAATGAAAGGTGTGCGAGGCCTCCTTCCATAGTGTGCGTTCAGCCCTTCTCAAAGAATCCATTCGTTTCCACATTAAATTCTCAAGTAAAGAAATCAATCAAACAAAAAAACTCCCATGTGTTACTGTAGTTTCTACCTGGACTAGGTGGACAGGTCCTGTCTGTCTATAGCAGTTGCAATTCTATTGCCCAGAGTGGAAAGAAAGAAAAAAGAAAAGGAGCTTCCCATAAGGTTTATTTCTTCATGTTAAAAACTCTTTTGCTAAAACCCTATCACACTAGCTTAGGAATCACATTTTCAGTAAATATCACTAACATTTTTAAAGTTTTGGGCCATTTTTATCCTCTAAGAAATCTCAAAGATATCCAGAATTCATGTATTTAAAATTTGTCTCAGATAAACTTGTCTCAGATAACAAATAAAAGAAAAACAAAGAAAATGAACAGCTTCCCAGACAAAAAAGAAAGATATTCCAGGTAAAGCCAAAACAATACAACTTTCTAAAAATAATATAGAAAAACAGCTTTTTGACTTGAAAATAGCACTAGCCATTAGTTATTAGTATTAGATTGCAAAAATAGCTACAAATGTCTCCCTTTCCCGAATCTATGCCCTTGGGCAGTCCACTTCCATATCTATGCTGGGCTTGGCCATGTGCCTGTCTTTGACCAATCACAAAATGCTGCAATCAAAGGCCTCAAAAGCAGTAGTTCACTGAGGCTTGCCCTCTTTTGCTGCTCTCAGGACACCATCTTACCACCGCCATATGAAAAAGCACAGGTTAGTTTTCCTGGCTGCCGACTTGCCAACTATTAAGTATTTATGAGACATCATCCTAGATCATCCAGGCTCCAGATGATGTAGCTCAGACATTAGCTGAGCCATCAAAAGCAGAACTGTAAATCATGAGCTAAATGAATGTTTGCTGTATTTAGTTCCTATATATGTGAAGGGTTTGTCACACAGCAAAAGCTAACTTTGTAGAAACTGGTACCTAGAAACAGGGTGCTATTGTAATAAAACTTAAAATACAGCTATATGTCACTTAATGATGGAGATACTTTCTGAGAAATAGGTCATTAGGTGACTTCCATTTTGTGCAAATATCAGAAAGTATACTTACACAAACCTAGATAGTACACCCTACTACACACCTAGGCTATATGGTATAGCCTGTTGCTTTTAGACTACAAACTTGTACCGCATGTGACTGTAACTGAATACTGTAGGTAGTTGTCACAAAGCGGTATTTGTATATTTATACATATCTAAACATAGGAAAAGTACAATAAAAATGTGATATAAACAATAAAAAATGGTACCCTTGCACTTACCATGAATGGGAATTGTTCTGGGTGAATCAACGAACAAATAGTGAGTGAGTGTGAAGGCCTAGGACACTGCAGGACACTACTGTACACTTTATAAGTAGGCTACCCTACATTTATTTTTTAAAATATATATCTTCAATAATAAATTAATTTTAGGTTACCGTAACTTTTCAAACTTTACAAACATTTTAATTTTTAAAAGCATTTAAACTCTTTTGTAATAATACAGCTTAAAACACATTGTACAGTTGTACAAAAATATTTTTCCTTCCTCATTTTATAAGCTTTTTTAATTTTTAATTTAATTTTTTTTTTTTACTTTTTAACCTTTTTTGTTAAAAACTATAACATAAATGCCCTAACTGGCCTAGGCCTACCCAGAATCAGGATCACCATTATCACTGTCTTCCACTTCCATGTCTTGTCCCACTGGAAGGCCTTCAGGGCAATAACTTATTCAACAGAAGTTGACAAAGCCATAACAAAACTGCTTTAGCTGATTGTAAAAGGGGAAAATGGTCACCTGCAGTAACTTGGAGAATAGACAACATGTCAAATGAACCTATGGACCTTGACAAGTTGGTCTGTAGGCAGAATTTTCCAAGTGCCATTTGGATTATTTTAGTTGCCTAAGATAAAGGAAGAAGAGAGAGAGAGAGATTAGTCAAAGAAAGATGGCTTATTTTGCAAGTAGAATTCAGAGAGAATAAGGAGGGACCAGAACTTACTAGACTGGAAATAAATCTATTGCTCATCCCCAATCTTCTGTTTCTAAAATATTCTAAAATAAAGTACGTTCTGGGGCCAGATGTAAAGACATGTTATATACAGAAGGCACACTATATGGATGACGGTAGATTTTTTCATCATAAATAACGCAAGTTAGAAGACAATAGAACAAAATCTTTCCAAATACTGAAAGAATAAGAATATCAAACTAAAATTACTTATCCAGTAAAAATATGTTTCAAAAACAAAGACAAAATAGACATTTTTAGATGTCAACAGCTGAAAGACATAACTTACTACTAGAAATGTTGAAGAAAGTCATTCAAGCAGCAGAAAACTGATGTCAGTAGAAGCCTAGTTCTACGCAGAGAATGAAGAGCAATGAAAGTGGTTATTACATGAGTAAATAAAATATTTGTCTTTATTATCTAAATATCCTTAAGAGATAACCAATTATTTAAAGCAAAAATAATGATGATTTGAGTTTCTATCATATATAAACATAAAATGTATGAGACCAATCACACAGAAACCAGGAACAAAGAAGTGGAAGTTTACTGTTGTAAGATGTTTTTATTGCACATGAAGAAATATAATATCATTTAATGACAGACGGGGAAAAGTTAAAGATGTTTGCTATAAACCCCAAAGCAACCACTAAAATAAAACAAACTTTATAATTAACGTGATGCTTAAGTTTATATGTCAACTTGACTGGAACATAATATCCAGATACTTGGTGATACTCTATTCTAGCTGTTCTCCAAAGGTATACTTGAATGGGATTAACACCTAAATCTTTAAGTAGATTGCCTTCCATAATATGAGAGTTCATCCAATCAATTGAAAGCCCTAAGAAACAGACTGACCTCTCCTGAGAGAGAAGAAATTCTGCCATAAACTGTCTTTGGATGTGAACCACAACTATTATCTGGGTCTCCACCCCACCAGCCTACCCTGCCCATATTGGACCTACTAACCTCCACAGTCACGTAAATCAGTTCCTTAAAATAAACTTCTATATATACATCTATACACATGTTATTGATTGTTTCTCTGGAGAAGGCTGACAAATACAGCTAATAAAAAACAAGAGAGAGGCTGGGCACAATGGGTCATGCCTATAATCCCAGCACTTTGAGAAGCTGAGTCAGGCGGATCATCTGAGGTCAGGAGTTTGAGACCAGCCTAGCCAACATGGTAAAACCCTGTTTCTCCTAAAAATACAAAAACTAGCTGGGTGTGGTAGAGGGCACCTGTAATCCCAGCTGCTCGGGAGGCTGAGGCAGGAGAATTGCTTGAAGCCGGGGGCAGAGGTTGCAGTGAGCCGAGACTGCACTCCAGCCTGGGTGACAGAATGAGACGCTATCTCAAAAAAACAAAAACAAAACAAAACCCAAAACAACAACAACAACAAAAAATAGCAACTCAACATATTATAAACCCAACCATATCAATAATCATCTCATATACCAATGGCATAAATGCCACAAATAAAAGGCAATGATTGTCAGATTGATAAAAAGCAAGACCTAATTATATGCTACCAATCTACTTTAAATATAGTGATAAAAATATGTTAAAAGGCTGAAAACATTAAACCACTCTGCATTCATCAAAAGAAAGTTGAAGTAGCTAATATTAGACAAAACAGATTACAAAGCAAAAATATTGTCCACAATGAAGATATTTCTTAATAAATTCATTAAGAGCACAGAACAATCTTAAATGTTTATAGATCTAATAATATAGTTTCAACATATATGAAGCAAAATATGATAAAATTACAAAGAGAATAGTCAGAAATTTCATCTTCCTTATCACAATGTTTGATAGAAATTTAGAAATAAATTCAGTGAGTTATAAATTCAGTGAGTTATAGGACTCTTGAGCAGTACTATCCACCAACTTGAATGAAATAACCCAAAGGTTGGTGAGGATGTATATAAACTAAAAATTTCATGTACATCTAATGAAAAGAAAAACTAGTAGAAGTATCTCATGGAATAGTTTGGCAATATCTTAAAAAGTTAAAAAATATACCAACCCTGTGATTCAGACATTGAAAACATATACATGTATCCAAGGGAAAAGATAGTATATATTCATACAAAAACCTGTACATGCAAGAACAGAAATTATAACATACTGTCTCTCAGACGACAGTGCAATCAAACTAGAACTCAGGACTAAGAAACTCAATCAAAACCGCTCAACTACATGGAAACTGAACAACCTGCTCCTGAATGACTACTGGGTACATAACGAAATGAAGGCAGAAATAAAGATGTTCCTTGAAACCAATGAGAACAAAGATAAAACATACCAGAATCTCTGGGACACATTTAAAGCAGTGTGTAGAGGGAAATTTATAGCACTAAATGCCCACAAGAGAAAGCAGGAAAGATCTAAAATTGACACTCTAACAGCACAATTAAAAGAACTAGAGAAGCAAGAGCAAACGCATTCAAAAGCTAGCAGAAGGCAAGAAATAACTAAGATCAGAGCAGAACTGAAGGAGATAGAGACACAAAAAACCCTCCAAAAAATCAATGAATCCAGGAGTTGGTTTTTTGAAAAGATCAACAAAATTGACAGACCACTAGCAAGACTAATAAAGAAGAAAAGAGAGAAGAATCAAATAGATGCAATAAAAAATGATAAAGGGGATATCACCACCGACCCCACAGAAGTACAAACTACCATCAGAGAATACTATAAACACCTCTATGCAAATAAACTAGAAAATCTAGAAGAAATGGATAATTTCCTGGACACTTACACTCTTCCAAGACTAAACCAGGAAGAAGTTGAATCCCTGAATAGACCAATAGTAGGCTCTGAAATTGAGGCAATAATTAATAGCCTACCAACCAAAAAAAGTCCAGGACCAGATGGATTCACAGCTGAATTCTACCAGAGGTACAAGGAGGAGCTGGTACCATTCCTTCTGAAACTATTCCAATCAATAGAAAAAGAGGGGATCCTCCCTAACTCATTTTATGAGGCCAACATGGAGACACAACAAAAAAAGAGAATTTTAGACCAATATCCCTGATGAACATCGATGCAAAAATCCTCAATAAAATACTGGCAAACCGGATTCAGCAGCACATCAAAAAGCTTATCCACCATGATCAAGTGGGCTTCATCCCTGCGATGCAAGGCTGGTTCAACATTCGCAAATCAATAAACATAATCCAGCATATAAACAGAACCAAAAACAAGAACCACATGATTATCTCAATAGATGCAGAAAAGGCTTTTGACAAAATTCAACAGCCCTTCATGCTAAAAATGCTCAATAAATTCGGTATTGATGGAATGTACCTCAAAATAATAAGAGCTATTTATGACAAACCCACAGCCAATATCATACTGAATGGGCAAAAACTGGAAAAATTCCCTTTGAAAACTGGCACAAGACAGGGATGCCCTCTCTCACCACTGCTATTCAACATAGTGTTGGAAGTTCTGGCTAGGGCAATCAGGCAAGAGAAAGAAATCAATGGTATTCAGTTAGGAAAAGAAGAAGTCAAATTGTCCCTCTTTGCAGATGACATGATTGTATATTTAGAAAATCCCATTGTCTCAGCCCAAAATCTCCTTAAGCTGATAAGCAACTTCAGCAAAGTCTCAGGATACAAAATTAATGTGCACAAATCACAAGCATTCGTATACACCAGTAACAGACAAACAGAGAGCCAAATCATGAATGAACTTCCATTCACAATTGCTTCAAAGAGAATAAAATACCTAGGAATCCAACTTACAAGGGATGTAAAGGACCTCTTCAAGGAGAACTACAAACCACTACTCAGTGAAATAAAAGAGGACACAAACAAATGGAAGAACATACCATGCTCATGGAGAGGAAGAATCAATATCGTGAAAATGGCCATACTACCCAAGGTTATTTATAGATTCAATGCCATCCCCATCAAGCTACCAATGAGTTTCTTCACAGAATTGGAAAAAACTGCCTTAAAGTTCATATGGAACCAAAAAAGAGCCCACATCTCCAAGTCAATCCTAAGTCAAAAGAACAAAGCTGGAGGCATCACGCTACCTGACTTCAAACTATACTACAAGGCTACAGTAACCAAAACAGCATGGTACTGGTACCAAAACAGAGATATAGACCAATGGAACAGAACAGAGACCTCAGAAATAATACCACACATCTACAGCCATCTGATCTTTGACAAACCTGAGAGAAACAAGAAATGGGGAAAGGATTCCCTATTTAATAAATGGTGCTGGGAAAATTGGCTAGCCATAAGTAGAAAGCTGAAACTGGATCCTTTCCTTACTCCTTATACGAAAATTAATTCAAGATGGATTAGAGACTTAAATGTTAGACCTAATACCATAAAAACCCTAGAGGAAAACCTAGGTAGTACCATTCAGGACATAGGCATGGGCAAAGACTTCATGTCTAAAACACCAAAAGCAATGGCAACAAAAGCCAAAATTGACAAATGGGATCTCATTAAACTAAAGAGCTTCTGTACAGCAAAAGAAACTACCATCAGAGTGAACGGGCAACCTACAGAATGGGAGAAAATTTTTGCAATCTACTCATCTGACAAAGGGCTAATATCCAGAACCTACAAAGAACTCAAACAAATTTACAAGAAAAAAACAACCCCATCAAAAAGTGGGCAAAGGATATGAACAGACAGTTCTCAAAGAAGACATTCATACAGCCAACAGACACATGAAAAAATGCTCATCATCACTGGCCATCAGAGAAATGCAAATCAAAACCACAATGAGATACCATCTCACACCAGTTAGAATGGCGATCATTAAAAAGTCAGGAAACAACAGGTGCTGGAGAGGATGTGGAGAAATAGGAACACTTTTACACTGTTGGTGGGATTGTAAACTAGTTCAACCATTATGGAAAACAGTATGGCGATTCCTCAAGGATCTAGAACTAGAAATACCATATGACCCAGCCATCCCATTACTGGGTATATACCCAAAGGATTATAAATCATGCTGCTATAAAGACACATGCACACGTATGTTTATTGCGGCACTATTCACAATAGCAAAGACTTGGAATCAACCCAAATGTCCATCAGTGACAGACTGGATTAAGAAAATGTGGCACATATACACCATGGAGTACTATGCAGCCATAAAAAAGGATGAGTTTGTGTCCTTTGTAGGGACATCGATGCAGCTGGAAACCATCATTCTTAGCAAACTGTCACAAGAACAGAAAACCAAACACTGCATGTTCTCACTCATAGGTGGGAACTGAACAATGAGATCACTTGGACTTGGGAAGGGGAACATCACACACCGGGGCCTATCATGGGGAGGCGGGAGGGGGAGGGATTGCATTAGGAGTTATACCTGATGTAAATGACGAGTTGATGGGTGCTGATGAGTTGATGGGTGCAGCACAGCAACATGGCACAAGTATACATATGTAACAAACCTGCACGTTATGCACATGTACCCTAGAACTTAAAGTATAATAATAGTAACAAATTAAAAAAAAAAAAAAAACCTGTACATGAATGTTAACAGCAGCCTTATTTGTAATATCTTTAAACTAGAATCATCCTAAATGTCCATTTACAGGTGAATGGATCAACAAATTGTTGTATATACCTATAATGGAATGGTGCTCAGCAACACAAATAAATGAACAAGAGTGATACATAAAACAACATGAATGAATCTCAAAGGATTAAGACTAAGTGAAACATTCAGATTCTTGTTTTATAAAATTTTGGAAACTGCAAATTAATCATGCTGAGACAATGTAGATCAATGGTTGCAAATGGGATTGGCAAGGAAGGGAACTAGGGAAAGATTAGAAACACAAGGGAATTTTTAAGAGTGATGGATGTTTTATTATTTTGATTGTATTGATGATTTCATGAATGGGTATATTCATATGTCAAAACTTTCAAGGTGTACACTTTAAAGATGTGTGGTTTACTGCAGCAGTCCCTAACCTTTGTGGCACCAGGGACTGGTTTGGTGGAAGACACCTTTTCCACGGATGGGGTGTGGCGTGCTTTTGGGATGATTCAACCACATTACATTTATTGTGACTTGATTTCTTTTATTATTACATTGTAATATATAATGAAATAATTATACAACTCACCATAATGTAGAATCAGTGGAAGCCCTGAGCTTGTTTTCTGGCGACTAGATGATCCCATCTGTGGGTGATGGTAGATAGTGACAGATCATCAGGCATTAGATTCTCATAAGAGGCACACAACTTTGATCCCTCATGATATGGTTTGGCTGTGTCCCCACCCAAATCTCGTCTTGAATTGTAACTCCCACAATTCCCATGTGTCATGGGAGGGACCCAGCAGGAGGTAATAGAGTCATGGGAGTGAATCTTTCTCATGTTGTTCTCACAATAGTGAATAAGTCTCATGAGATCTGATGGTTTTAATAAGTAGAGTTCCCCTGCACAAACTCTCTGCCAGTTGCCATCCATGTAAGATGTGACTTGCTCCTCCTTGCCTTCTGCCGTGATCATAAGGCCTCCCCAGCCATGTGGAACTGTGAGCCCATTAAACCTCTTTTTCTTCCCAGTCTCAGGTATGTCTTTATCAGCAATGTGAAAGTGGACTAATACACCTCACATGAACAGTTCACAATAGGGTTCATGCTCCTATGAGAATCTAATGCTGCTGCTGATTTGACAGGAGTTGGAACTCAGGCAGTAATGTGAACAATTGGAAGTGGCTATAAATACAGCTGAAGCTTCGTTTGTTTGCTGGCCACTCACCTCCTGCTGGGTGGCCTGGTTCCTAACAGGCCATAGACTAGTATCAGTCAGTGTTGGCCCAGGAATTGGGGACCCCTGGCTTACTGTATGTTAATTATACCTCAATAAACTTAATAACATTATGTATTCTATAATTCCATTTATATGAAAATAAACACAGGCAATAGTAAACTATATTGTTTATGGATGCATACTTGGGATATTGAACTGTAAATCAAAGCACAGTAGGCATCACCTTGAAAGTTAGGATACTGAATAAGTCTAAGATGGATGGAAAGATTTATCATTGAGAATAACATCTGGATTCTTGTGAAGTTCTATTTCTTGATCTCTGTGTGGGTTATGTGATATTTGCCTAACAAAAAATTGTTTAAGCTGCACTGTATTCATTTTGCATAGGCATATAAGGTGGAAAAGTGTGGCTTAGGGCGTTCAGAGCAGTCTTTACATGATCTAACAACACAACACTGATCTGCACATTCTTTAAGTGGGACATCTGAGTTTCATTTCTTTGAAATGTTCTTTAAAATTTTTGAGAAAAATGTGTTAACAATTCTGTCACAAAGATTAAGACTGGATTTGGTTAATCTTCAGGAGAGCAGAAACTTGTTTGTGAGTACTTGAAAATCCCTTTTTGGTATTTGAGCTTTGTGGAAGGGACTTGCAGTAATTTACAGCTTGATTTCAACCAGGTTGAACTTTACTTGAACCAGTTGATTGTGTTAAGTTATGATAAACAGCATGAAAAAGAAAAAAATAACATTTCTCCCATAACTGATAATGTACACATGCTGAGGAGAAAGTGGGACTCCGAATTCTTTTGGTGATCAGCCATTAAATCATAAAGACGAGGCATCTTGTTTATGGGAAGATAGAATAGAAGCAAGATCTTATTAGGTATGTGATCCTGGGCAGATGACTTTATTGTACTTCTGTGAAATGGTGCATCAGCAACTACTCATATTGTGGCTGTGAAAATCAAGTGGCTACAAATGTATTAAAATACATCCGAAGTCTATATAATGTAGCAACTCTCAAGTTGCTTTTATTAATATCAGTAACTATGTCCTAGTTTTCATGCTAATTTGTTTGCTGATTTCTTATCATTATTCTCAGTAACGCAGTCTTTCTCTGAATCATAGCATTAGTATTCTTGACCCAATGCCTCAAGCCAGCATGTCTAATTTCTTAAATCTGAATTGTCTGCAAGATTTCATCTTGATTCTATCTTTTAGGTTGCTCTCAACCCAGTGTGCCAATTTCACAATATCTGCTAATTGGTACATTGTTGCCTACCATCTTTAAAACAGCCTGCTCTATAACTCTAGATTTAGGAAATCAAAACAATGCCATGATTATAAAAGTTAATGACGTAGCATTAACAAATCAATTGTCACAGCGCTTATCCACTGCAAGTGTCCAATATATCTTACTAACTTTTCAGAGTTTAGTATTTCCACTGTTGAAGTTCTTTTTATTTTTCATAAGATGATTCACAATGGACACAGGGCTCAACATTACAGAAGAAATTGTATCAGTCTTTAACATCTTACCCATAAAATGACATTGTAAATGCACACACACACATCAATTACAATTGATACACCCTCATACACAAGCATTATTTGTCAGGCCTCTGAGCCCAAGCTAAGCCATCATATCCCCAGTATACCTCCAGATGGCCTGAAGCAACTGAACATCCACAGAAGTGAAAATAGCTTAACTGATGACATTCCGCCATTGGGATTTGTTTCTGCCCCACCCTAACTGATCAATGTTCTTTACAATTTCCCCCACCCTTGAGAATGTACTTTGTGAGATCCACCACCTATCCCAAAACCTATAAGAATCAATGATAATCCCACCACCCTTTTCTGACTCCTTTTTCGGACTCAGCCCACCTGCACCCAGGTGAAACAAACAGCCATGTTGCTGACACAAAGCCTGTTTGGTGATCTCTTCACACTGACACGTGAAACATTATTAAAATATACATTATCGATATAATAATACCACCTACATCATTGAGTTCTGAGAATTCAATGAGTGCATACCTGCAGAAAGCTTAAAATAAAGACTAGGAAAATGTGTCAGATGTTTTCTTCTTTGATTTTAAAGACAGATAAAATTTACCAGCTTACTGTTAAAAACATATCTTCTTAGTTGAAATCTAACTTAGTATATATCTATTAATTTAATATTTATTCTGACTCTCTGAATCTTGTTGTGGCCAATCACTTGTCTAATGCCACCCAGTTGGAAGGGGCTAAAACTGCTTTTTTGTTTTTGTTTGCTTGTTGGTTTTTTGAGACAGGGTCTCACTCTGTTGCCTGGGCTTAGGTGCAGTGGTGTGATCACAGAACTGGTTTTTAATCACATTTTGGGTAATACTACTTCACAAGAATGCTGGATGATTAAACGAAGTAGTGTGTGTAATGGGTTGGCTCATTGGACAGAACACTGGGTGCTCAGGGACCATATAGGAGGCTAACTCTGCCTAATTCTTCACCTTATTTAATAACAACACTCTGGAAAGCTCATTTATCTATACTTGCCTTTAAAAGCAGACAAAGCATTGTCATTGCTTTTTTTTTTTTTTTTTTTAAGCACTTCCATGGCCTAAAAGAATCACTTTTGTGTTGAAGACTCTAATTTGCAGAGTAAACAAGAAAGATGGAAATAACTGAGAAATAAAACCTCCAAAAGTTTAGGACCCCAAGTAAAAATCATTTTAAATGCATATAAAATGCATGAAATAGGTACAATGAATAGTAATAGATGGAAAAATACAGATTCCATCATAGGTTTGTTACTTGAATACTAAACTTTTTCAATAATTAGCTATTATAATAATATCTGTGTTTAAAAACACAGCACTCAGTGCAGATCAAAATTCTAAAATAAACAACAGTAATTTTCCATTTTCTCTTGAGTAAGTTATAAGATGACCTCTATTGCTCGAATCTAGAAGATATGAAAACGGGCCCTCCGGCCCTCACTGACTCTGCATTGTGTAATAATATTTCCCTTCACCAACCTTTACAATGAATATAAAAATTCAATTTCAGAGCTACAAGCTGGAAAGGGCTCAAGTGTCACCAAACTTTTCTAAGGGAATATTTTCTGTTTTTGTCTACATTTGTATTTGACTCATTTAGTGGAGGGAGGTAATAGGATTTTTCTATCTGCTGTAGAAGCTATTTCAGAAGTACACAGATATAAGGTCAGAAAATGTATTTTAAAATCACAAAAGAAAACAAAATGATGCGTTGGTTTTGAACCCTAGAGTCTTTCAACATAATAATCAAGCATGCCTGAGAATATCCAACTGTGACTTCAGAGAGAATAATATAATAGTACACCCTTGAGTCTACTGCAACAGTCTTCCATGGTATGGTAGGCAAATAATCCTAGGATAGCTTCCACAGCTTACAAGATACACACCTCCTGGTGTGTATGCCCTGCATAATCTCTGGGAATGTGAATTTAATGGATTTTACTCTGTGATTAAGGAATGCTATGTACAGTATACAGCTGACCTTAAGACAGAGAATTTATCTAGGTGGGTGTGACTTAATCATATGAGGCCTTTAAAAGCAGAGCATTTTATCTGGCTGATTGAAGAAGAGGAAGCCAGAAATGGAAAGCAGGACAAGAATTTGCATCAATCTTGTTGGCTTAAAGGTAGAGGGGTTAGAGAGCAAGGAATGTGTGCAGTACTCCAGGAACTATGAGCAGACCCTGGCTGTGGATCAGCAGGGAATTAGGAAACTCAGAAATACAGCCACAAGAAACTGAAATTTGCCAGGAGGAATGATCTTAGATGTGGATTTTCCTCCAAAGCCTCCAGAAAAGAACTCAGCTTTGCCTATACCTGGATTTTGGTTTTGCAATTTCCTGTGGAAGAGAACACAGCGATGGTGTGCTAGACTTGACCTACACAATCGTTAGCTGGTAAATCAGTGTTTTTAGCCCCTAAGTTGGTGATAATTTGCTATGCAGCAATAGAAAACAAATTCACATGGCTGGGATCCTACCCAAAGAGTTTTTGTTTATTATTACATTAATTTATTTGTTCATTTCTATATTAATTTCTGAATACATTCACTAAGTGCCTATCATGCCCCTGCTCTAATCTCTATCACGAGTTTTTAACATACAAGACAATATTATGACCCTCATCTTAAAGACTATGTTATCAGGATACTGGAATGTAACATTATTTATTCTTCCTAAACATTATCAAATACAGATACTGCAGACACCCTGAAAGTTGTGAAAGCTTTAAATAATTCAGTATGCAGTTTTGTGGCTCATATAGAAAGCTTGATGGGCCTTGTGAAAAGCTGTAGGCATTGCCCATGTGTAAAGGATGAAAGCAGTAGATGACAGTATTCCATCTAATTATTTTGGCTGTCTCACAGGCTTATTGAAATTTCCTTGGAGTGACATCAACAAGATGGCCATCTAGAAGCTCCTAGCATCCTTCCTTCTAACACACACACACACACACACACACACACACACACACACACACACACGCTATGAATAAGCAACTACATTTTGACCAAAATAACTAAAGGAGAGCTTTCAAGAATAGCAAAGCAGCAGCAGAAATCCTGTAGAGCCCCGAAACCCAGGATGGCTGCATAGGGAAGGGAAGAAGACACCTCGTCTCCACCTCTCCATCCCCTCAGTTGGAATCAGCCTGGAAGCAGGAGGGACTCATTTCTTCAGGGAAAAAATAAGCAAGAGGACCCCAGCAATCCTGATTACCACTGCAGACACCTGCAGCCTTTGTTACCAGAGACTCCTACAGTCCTCACAAGTTCTAAACTCAGCTGAGGGAGCTCCCTAGAGTCACATGCTGAGCTACATTCAGAGAAGGTGACAATACCGTGCCCTGGCTTCACTTCTCGCCACTGCCCCCTCCCCACTATTCTGTGGCCTGTACTGCTACTGCACTACGCCATTTTGGAACCAGAGACACTATTAGAGTGCATCCTGCTCCAGGGGTGAACACCCGTTGCACCACCCCTCCATTCCTGAGACTTTGCTGCTTTGGCAACATTCATACTCCATAGTGTGCCAAACTGCTACTGTGCCCTGCTCCCTTGGGCCAAACTACTGTATAGCTGTTCCATCCTGCACACTCTAGTTGCTGGTGCACTTCCACTTAAGGCCAACATCCAGTGATGGTCTGCCCCCAGAGCCGATATTCTGCACACCAGAGCCATCAATTGCACCTCACCTTCTAGCACACAGGTGAGGCAGCTTCCTGAACCTAGCAGCTCTGATAACTCTGGCATACCAGACTAGTCATATGCCCCAGAATCACAGCTGATACAGTACCCTGTTCCCCAGACATCTGGGGTCCCCACTAATCCATGTAGCCATGCTTTCTGGAGCCGAGAAGACATAGTACCTCAAGTCCCAGGAAATCACAGCCTTGGCTGAGCTGTGCCACTTCCCTCTCCAGGCCAAACGGTCACAGTTCCTGCCTACCTGTAACTGGACTAATCTCCACCCATCTGAGCTGCTGAGATGTCCCACCTTTCCAGGGAATGAAGTCATTGCTGTGCTGCTCCACTAACCCCAAGCCACAATGGCGTCTTGCATTCCTGAGTACTTGCTGCTGCTATACCCAGACTCACAGAGCCTGGGCTTCTGTCATGTCCCACCATCCCAGGGTCCCAACTCCACACTATGTGGTGTCTCATCCCTCAGATCCTGAGCTGCTTCTATGTCCTGTTGGTTCCAGGATCTGAATTGTAGCTCTGCACTGTTCCCTGAGGATTTAGTCTCTGGAACATCCCTTCTTCACCAGAGCTGCACCAGTGCTGTACCCTGTTTCCCAGGGTCAGAACATAGCTACATTATAGTCTCCTGGGTTTGAGCTGCTAGAGTTTGCCTCAAAGCTATAGATCCCAGCTTTCTGGGAGAACTGCAACCACTTGGGCCTGGGAATGTGAACCTTTGTCTCAAGTCCCAGGTGTTATAGTAACTTCACAGGACCCCCCAGTGTGGGGGAAGATAAGAACAGAATGATTCCCAAAGTTCTTGCCATAATAACATATACAGCCACCATTATTGCCACAAATTCCTGTAGCCTAGACCACCAAGGTGCCAAGGTATGTCAGTCATCACTGCCCAAGGTGTCAGTTATCACTGACATTGATTACAACTGAAGAAGCTGCACAGAGACTATATCACTGTGCCCACACAGAACCACAGCCACTGCACTTTGCCCAACCAGCAACCTGAGGCCCACCTTCCAGTGAAAGCCTTCTACAAAAGCTACTCTGTAAAGTTTGGAAGAGGTAACTACACAATCAGATGTGCAGACATCAGTGCAGGAACACAAGAAACATAGAAAACAAGGAAACATGACATCACCAAAGGAGCACAATAATTCTCCAGTAACTGACCCTAATGAAATGGAAATTTTACAAATTGCCTGAAGAGGAATTCATAATAATATTCTTTATTATTAGCGAGACACAAGAGAATACAAATAGGCAATTCAATGAAATTAGGAATATAATTCATTATCTGAATGAGGAATTCAACAGAGAGATATAATAAAAAAGAACAGAAATCTTATAGCTAGTGAATTTAATCAATAAAATAAAGTTTAAAAATACAATAGAAAGCTTCAATAACAGACTAGAGAAAACAAAGGAAGGATTCTGTGAACTTGAAGATAGGTCATTTGTGACTTAGTCTGACTTAGTCTGACTTAGAGGAAACAAACAAAAAAAAAAGAATGAAAAAGAGTGAAGATATTCTTTGGGACTTATGAGATATCATTAAGCAAATAAATATTTGCATTATGAGATTTTCAGGACAAGAGATTTAAAAAGGGACAAAATGCTTATTTAATAAAATAGTGGATGACAATTTCCCATTTTGGGAGAGAGATGGACATTCAGATCCACTTAGCTCCAAGGTCCCCAAACATATATAACCCAAAGAGGTTCTCTCAAAGGCACATTATAATAAAACTGTCAAAACTGAAAGACAAAGAATTTTAAAAGCAGCAAGAGAAAACATCAAGTCACATACAAGGGAATCTGCATTAGAATATATCAGTAGATTTCTCAACAGAAACTTTGCAGACAAGGAAACAATTGGATGATACAGTCAAAGTGCTACAAGAAAAACCTTTCAGCTATGGATGTTATACCCAGCAGAGCTATCCCTCAGAAATAAAAGAGGCATAAAATATTACCCAGACAAGCAAAAGCTAAATCCACCACCACTAGACCCATCCTAAAAGAAGTGCTTAAGGAAGTTCTTTAAGCAAAAAAAAAAAAAAAAAAAAAAAAAAAAAAAAAAAAAAAAAGAAAGAAAAGAAAAGAAAAGAAAAGAAAAAGGCATGATAATTACTATCATAAGTATATATGAAACTATAAAACTCACTAGTGGAAGAAAATGCATAGTCAAGTCTAGAATACTCCAATACTATAATGGTGGTATGTAAATTATACATCTGCTTAGTATGAAGATTAAAAGTCAAAACAGTCAAAAATAACTACAGCACTACAGCTACAGCAAGTTGTTAAGAAATATACAATATGAAAAGAGGCATGACATCAAAAACATAAGTTGTAGGAAGTGGAGAGTAAAAGTCTAGAGTTTTTGTATGTGATAGAAGTTAAGTTGTTATCAGATTAAAATAACTGATTAAAACTATAAGATGTTTTATGTAAGCCTCATGATAACTGCAAAACCAAAAAAATGGCAGATATACAAACAATAAAAAGAAAGGAATAAAAGCTTAATACTACAGAAAATTATCATACCACAAAGACAGACAACAAGAGAGGAAGAAAGGAACTGGAAAACAAATAATAAAATGACAGTAGTAAGTCCTTACCTATAAATGATAACTTTGAATGTAAATAGATTCAATCCATTAATGAAAAGATGGAGTGGTTGAATGGATAAAAGATACAATCCAATTACATGTTGCTTGTAAGAGACCCATTTACGTTTACAGACACATGTAACTAAAAGAGAGCAAGAATGGCTATACTTATGTTTGATAAATCAGACTTCAATTAAAACAACTGTCACAAGAGACAAAGAAGGTAATTATTTAATGATATAGTGGTCTGACAATCAAGAAGACTTAAAATTGCATATATATATATATATATATATATATATCTGGATATCTGTATCTATACATATATCCAACATTGGAACACCTAAATACATAAAATAAACAATTATAAACTTGAAGAGCAAAATAGATAGAAATATAATAATAGTAGGGAACTTTAATACTCCACTTTCAGTAATGAATAGATGAACCAGATAGAAAATAAATAAGGATATAATGGACTCAAATTGCACTTTTGACCAAATGAACCAAACAGACATATACAAAACTTTCCATCCAATAGCTGCAGAATGCACAACTTTTTATATCACACATGGAACATTCTCCAAGGTAGACCATACTTTAGTCCACAAAACAAGGTTTTAAAATTTTAAGAATATTGAAATCATAGCTAGTATTGTTTCAGACCACAGTGGTGTAAAACTAGAAATCAGTAACCCAAGGGAATCTTGAAAAATTAACAAAAAATGTTGCTGTGGAAATTAAACAATATGCTTAAACAACAAATGGGTTGAAGAAGAAATCAAAAGAGAAATTTTAAAAATATCTTGAGATAAATGACAATGAAATCACAACATACCAAAACCTATGGGATGCAGCAAAACCTTTTCTAAGAGGAAAATTTATTGCAATAAATGCCTACATTAAAAAAGAAAGAAGATCTCAAATAGATAGTCTAACATTATACCTAAAGGAACTAGAAAAAGAAGAAGCTACACTAACAATTAGCAGAAGGAAGGGAATAATAAAAATCAGAATAGAAATAAATAAAATAGCCAGGTGCAGTGCCTCACTCCTATTATTGCAGTGGGTCATACCTAAAATTCTAGTACTTTGGGAGCCTAAGGTGGGCGGAATGCCCTGAGCTCAGGAGTTCAAGACTAGCCTGGGGAAAGTGGCAAAACCTCGTCTTTATCAAAAATACGAAAAAAAAAAAATTAGCTGGGTGTGATGTCATGTGCCTGTAGCCCCAGCTACTTGGGAGATTGAGGTGGGCAGGATCACTTGAGCCGGGGAGGATGAGGCTGCCGTAAGCTGAGATTGTGCCACTGCGCTCCAGCCTGGGCAACAGGGTGAGACCCTATCTCAATGAAAGAGAGAGAAAGAGAGAGAGAGGAAGGAAGGAAGGAAGGAAGGAAGGAAGGAAGGAAGGAAGGAAGGAAGGAAGGAAGGAAGGAAGGAAGGAAGGAAGGGAGGGAGGGAGGGAGGGAGGGAGGGAGGGAGGGAGGGAAGGAAAATAGACAACAGAAAAACCACAGAAAGAATCAAGAACATATTTTTGAAAACAATAAATGCAATATGGAGGCCATTTGATTTATAAGCAAAAGGGGGAACTTCTAGAGTCATGCTGAATGGGCTCTGATGTGGAGTCTGCCATTTTCTAGCTGTGTGACTCTAAGCAAGTTATTTAATATCTAAGCCTTATCTGTAAACTAAGGATAGTGATTATTTAATTCCCGATGATCAAATGATATAAATTCAGTAAAATACTTACTAAAATGATGGGGTAGGGGAGTAACTCAAGAGTAATAGTGATGGTGATAGTAATGGTAACTAATATTAGTGAGCAATCATAATGTTCCCAAGACTGCACAAATTATTTTCCATGCTTTCTCTCTCATTTCCTATAGTAAGTGCATTAGATAGGTACTGTTATTTTACCCATTTTGCAGATAAAAACCAAGGCACACAGTGATCCAGTAATTTGCTTATGGTCATGTAAATGAATTTGAACCCAAGTTCTTGTTAGCACTCTCTTCTCCTTATAACGTTCTTTTTATCCCTTCAGTAAAAATAAGTAAAAATATTAATGTGTATGTTTTACCATACTGCTGTACTTTAGCATATAGTAGACATTGTGAACATTTTAAGGTCATAGACTGCATTTCCTTCACGGAAAAGAAAGATTAGTTTCTTTCATATATATGTATTCTATATAGCTCTTTTTCTTCTAAAACCACATATCTATGACCACCTTGGGATATTCTTACCTAATATATTTGTGTCTTTCTTTTTCTCCTCCATCTCAAAATCTTCTGCTTCTCTACTAGTTTTTTCTCCACTGTTTATTAAACGTTTCTTGCCCTTAAGAAAGCCCCTTTTGTTATACTCTCTACTTGATTGGGTGTGTATTCTTCAGAATATATTGGGTTGCTAGTGTCAGAAATTTAATATAACTTAGGAAAAGTAGAAATGTATTTATTTATGGAATAAAAGAATTACAAGAAGAGCAGGTTTGTAGTTGGATAACAGAAACAACTGGATCAAAATATATGAAAGTGACAGGGAATGGAAACCTCATCTCTACCTCTTTCTGACGTTTGACTTCATTTTCTCTGATTGCAGACCAGCTTCCTCTGTGTGGTGGTAAATCTAACTGATGCAATTCCACAGCCTCAGAAATGAACAGTTTCTTCTAATGGCAGGAGCAGAGTCATGATCTTGGTTCCAAAATTTCCCAAGAAGGGCTCTGATTGGCCTGACTTGGGTCTATATCCCACATGCTTGCTGACAAGTGGGTAGTGGTAGGTCAGGTAAAATCCATTTAGCTCCTACTAAAGGCATGAGGATGGAGAATCGTAGGCACCAGGCAGTTTTCAGACATCAGGAAAGTGTAAGCAGAAAATACCATAGATGCTTCCTCCTTTTTTTTTTTTTTTTTTTTTTTTTTTTTTTTTTTTAAGAGGTAGGGTCTTTCTATGTTGCTCAGACTGGCCTTGAACTCCTGGCTTTAAGAGATCTTCCCACCCGGGCTTCCCAAAGTGCTAGTATTACAGGAATGAGCCACTGCACCTTTCTGCCTTCTCCTCTTAAAGTTGGCTGTTCCTTTTAATACTCTTCTTCCATTAACTAAATTTCACTGAGCTTGGTAACTGTTCTGAGAAATTTCTTTGATTATTATACTTGTCATCGTTATCTCCTCATGAAATTATTTTTTCTGTCTTTTTTTTTATTATGTAGAATTTGAGGTTTGGGTTGGATATTTGAATATAGCACTATTTGACCATATTTATGAGAAATTACTTGAAATTTCTGCTACATTCAGCAGAGAAGAGTTGGTTTATAAAGCATCTGGCTTACTGGAGAAACTTTCTCCTTCAGTTTCTTTCCCAATAAATGCCATTTCTGCTAACTCTTGATTAGACTACAAAGAGATTTCTATAATACACAGACAAATCCTATAAATCTGTCTTTAATGGTTCTCATTCAATTAAAGTGTTTTCATTGCTTAAATCTTTCTTTCCTCAGAGTGGTAGAAAAATTTCAAACTGAATGGATTTGGATTTCATCTCCTTACCTGGTTCAATATGGTATTTTGAGGTTGGCTGGCTGCTCAAAAGAAATTTTTGCTCTTGAAGTCATATAAATGTACTAGGGTATGTTGAATGTTGACCATATGAGTCAGTTTTTCCTAAGGCATGCTGCGCTTCAACAATATATGTATTCAAATCATCTACTATTTCAAGAATGCTTTTCTGAATTATATTTTTAAACAATAATTCTGTTTCATCATTTCTAGATCCCTTTGGGGGGTTTTCTTTAATAGATTCTTTGCTTATTCTACATTTTAATTAGTTTTTCCTTCTAATAACTTTTTAAAAATGAGTTTCTTTATTGTAACTTTATTTTGTTGCCTTTTAAGTCCTCTATGCACCTTGCTGTATTTTTCTTTCCTTATATGTCTTCCAATTTTGCCCTTACTTTTTTGAGTTTTATTTCTTTTACTTTTTTCCTGAGATCTGCTAGTTTCCATTTCATGCATATTGCTGTTTCACCATCTCTCTTGTATGCTTTTTTATTTCTGTACTATGTTCTTGCTTTACAGAGGCAACTACTTCAATGCATTTTGTTCACTTGTTTTAAAATTTATCACAAAATATTTGACCATAGTTTTCATCTATTTTGTGGCAACTTGTTTTCTTTTCAGGATACTTTGCCATTTGACCTTCTTATTTTTTTGTAATTATTTTCCATAATGTTGTTCTATAGATCCTGTTCTTCCTCACTTCTTTTTTACTGCTTATTATCAAAGGACATGAATTTCCCCCACTAGCTATTTGTAAGCAGTTTATATAGGGTGGGGTGGGAGGTAAAGCAGAATCATGCTTAGGGCTAAAAATTACTCAATATGAAGTAAAAATCTGAAAACCCTGAAAACACTAACTATAAGAAAACAATTTCAAAGATATTAAATATCTGTAACAAGTTTTCAAAGATATCTGGTTTGGTGAGTTAGTGTCTCCAATTGTGGTAGTAAGGAGCAGAACTGTGTTTTGAAACAAGGAGTATGGATGTGGATTCTGCAATGTGTTTACACAAGTATAAGACCAAATGAAACTAGCAAGTTAAACATAAACAAAATGACAGAACCAACTGATATCCAACTAGTAACGTTCATTTAATTTGATACATTCTGCTGTTTCGCTGAAATGAAATTGCCCCTCACAATGTGACTATAGATGAGAATTCTGTTCCATATGGAACAAACTCACATCATTGTGAGCTTACATGGTTCTGTCATCACTGTGGGCTGTGGGCTGCATTAATTCTCTCACCATTTTTTCAACAACTGTGAAATCTTCCTTTGTACAGTTGCCTTTATGACATTTGACCAAGTCATGTAGACCAAATATATCATTTACACTTATACTTTGGTCATTTCGACCAAATATGTCATTTACACTTAATGTTAGTCTTCTTTATTTTCTCATTAGCTCATGTCAGTATAAATGGAACTACTTGACACCAACATAAACATTAGTACAAAGACAAGTGTGAAGACCCTGTAATCACATGGCACTTTTCAGAAATATGAGGTCAGCCAGTGATTCTACAAGAGGGGTTGGCAAACTGCAGCTTGTGGGCAAAATCCAGGCTACCCCTATTTCCATAAGGCCCATGAGTTGAGAATAGTTTTTACAATTTTTTTAAAATTTATTCATTATTATTATACTTTAAGTTGTAGGGTACATGTGCATAACGTGCAGGTTTGTTACATATGTATACTTGTGCCATGTTGGTGTGCTGCACCCATCAACTCGTCATTTACATCAGGTATAACTTTGTATAAAATTGTACATTTTATATGTACATTTTACATCAGGTATAACTTTGTATAAAATTGTAACTTTGTATAAAATTGTACATCAGTTTTTACAATTTTAAGTGTTAAAAAAAAAAAAAAAAACAAAGAATATGCCTGAGAGACATGTGTAGTTCTCAAAGTCTAGAATACTTAGTATCTGGCCCTTTAAGAGAAAAGGGTTGCTGATCCCTGTCCTAGAATATCCTTATGTCATTTTTTAAAAAAGGTTATTATGAAATGAAAGCAAAAAATGAAAAGCACCTTTTAGAAAGCTTCAGAATACTTGGGAATACTTTTTCAGAAAGCAGGGAAGAAAACACAGTTCTATCTACTGAAAAATGTGGTAACTCATCCCTAGTATTTATGAGTTAAAAGCACAAACAGACCATTACGTGGGAGAGACACAACAATTCTTGGGACTAAGATTAAATAGAAATCATTCCCAGGATTGTCATAAAGAGGATATTATGGAAGATAATGATGTCTTCACTGGCGCACCTACAGTACATATAACAAGTTTCACAGGGCCCTTTTAAAAGACAATTTAAAATATAGCCTGATGACAACATTCCACAATACAATGTAGTAAAGGCAATTTTAGAGAACTTGACAGTGTGGGTCAGATATTTTGATTTCCCTTAATCTGGCTCCATGCAAAGCTAGATTGTAGACTCTGGACATATGAAGAAACTGGAAACCCTCAGGACAAATCTCCTTGTTTGTTTTTGGTAAAAGTGTTGAATATATGAGTAGACACCTTGCCACACAACTAAAGGTCAGTTTTTCTATGTTGCCAGCTGAATTCATCATACACATTTCATGTTATCATTATAGAAGAGCGTGACAATGCAAAATCCTGGAGATAAGATCAAACATATGAATAACAACACTTAAGGATGCCATGAAGGTTATTTGAGACAGGTCCTCTGTCCACATGATGCAGAAATGACAGAGGACACATCAGACATAACCCATCCAACAACCCGATGGCATTCACGTCAGTAGGTGCTGAGATACAATCTCTGCCACATTTTAGTTAGAGGAAACTATATGTAGCTCTTTCGATGGATTGGTAAGTAGATTCATTCATCCTTGCACTTTGAAAGAACATAATTATTTGCATGTATTTATTTATAAACACAACCCTTTACATTTTATTAGTAAATGTCAAGAATTGCCTGACTTGGTGGCCTTTATGCTAGTTTAGCTAATTTGCTTAAATCAGGATGCCCAGAGCCCAAGTATATCCTCTTGTGTCCTGGGAAACCCACCCTTGCCATTTGTTAAAGGAGTAGCAGTTACGTATGCTGGATGGATTGAGGAATTTCCCATTATTGATTAAAGGTCAACCATACTCTGGGTTCTATCAAATAGGTACACATGAAGTTAATTAAGGTGAACTAGTTAAGACAGGATCACCATTTGGAGCCACTTGCGCCCATCTCCACCTCTGCATGCTAAGCTGAAGCTCTGTTAAACTTAGATTTTTAAAACAGCTGTCAGTAATTTATCTGCCATAACTGTTCACTTAGTTGTCCTCTCTCTCTCTCAGCAAAATCAATGAGCTAAAAAGATTAGGAACTGTCATTCTTTGTATTTCCAGCACCCAGCCCAGTGATGGTGTGAAGACACATCTGTTCCTCCACACCTTCTATTCTCAGCACACCTTGAGCTAAAACAACCTATGTTTCTGTCACAGCTATTGGAGACTTTCAGAGGTGACAAACGCATACTCACTTATTTAGTTGCCTAATCTCTCCAGTGTCAGTAATAATCTATATTCTTGGCAAATCATTGGGAATTGGAAACCACTCTGACAGATTAAAGTCAGGAAATTTTTTAAAGAAGAAATGCAAGAACTGGAAGTTACATATGTGACCTTGTGCCATTCAGCCTGGGAATGGTGTGTGGGGTTAAAAGGTTGTTAGGGTTGGGATGGTAGAACATGTAGAGCTTTTGGAGAATGTTTTTGTTACTGTTGTTTGACCTACTTCATTCCCTTCAGACTCTGAGAGGTCATAACACACGATATAAAGTGCAAGGTTACTAATGGAGAAAGTCGCATTCAGGAGTTTCTCTGCCTAGATGTGGAATTTGGGCTTTTAGGCTATTTCTTTCTGTGTGTCTCTTTCTCTTCGCTCTTGAAATAAGTTAAGAAATTCTCAACGACCTGAATATATGTTTCCCACCTTTACTGGCCATCAACTGCATTATCAGGATGAGTTTCAATTACTGCCATTCTGGAAGTCATAGGGTACAGTATTCTCTTTTCCTATAATACGGGTATTTGAACTTTGTTGTATATCACATAAAATTTTATTTTGACTGATATCTAAAAGCATTAAACCTCTCAAAGTTTGGCCTGCCCCATGGAGGTGAATGCAGCTGCAGCTCATCTCAGGAGTCTGCCCTTATATGAACTGCTTGTTCTTACCTTTCTACTCCTCAGCACGTTGAAACTCAGCCCACACTCCTAAATGAGACATCCAAAGGCTCCTGCCTGCTGGAGTGCTGGCAAGCCTGCTGTTTAGGGCAGGTACTCAGAGGCAAAGTTAGAGAAACACAATCTCTTCAGTAGCACCTTTTTGCACGTGAACCTGTGTGAACTCAGCATGACTCACTCAGGCCAAGGTGAGCACTCTGATGTCTGCGACCGACTGCAGCAACTTGGCAACTGGGGCCAGTGTGCTTCCCTGTAGCACTCAGCAGAGACAGTTCAGGACTTGAAACAATTTTCCTCATTGCTGTTGTCACTGGAGAACAAAAACTGCAAACGCGAGCCATTGTTCACATTGCAAGTCATCTTGTGGAGAAAATGAGAGGCTTGGACCAGTCTTTTTGTCCTTTATTGTATCATCCCCTCTGGCATCCATTTGTGGGTCTGATTTCATTTCTATTTTCATTTTGAGTCTTTTCTCTATGACCTCAGGTCAGAGACAATATCAAAGGCAATATGTTTTAGTGGGTTTATTTGTCTGAGTCAACAGAAAAAGAGAGAGGGAAGGGAAATAGAAGAGTACAGGGCAGGGAGGAGGAAGGAGGGAGACAGAGAGAGAGAGACAGACAGACAGAAAGACCAACTGAGACTAAAGCTATGTCTGTATGAAAAGATGACTACAGTTGGATCTGTAATTCTGACTTCGCAACTAACATGGATGCCATTTACAATTTAACAATCAGGTTTAATCTTCCATGTGACTGTAGATATTACATCATAATCTCATAACATTTTATTCCGTATACATGGTCACCAAGATGAATAGAAGGAGTTAGATCTGGGTGGCAAGAACTGGGAGAAAACTAACCATGAGAATAAGATGGATTGTCTTTTGTCATAGAAATAGCAAATTTTTAAGTGTATTTGAAATGATGAATACTTTTTCTTTAACCTTTTGTAACATTTCACAAAACTTTTAAATCAAATTTCAGCTGGAAATTTGGTCTGCTTGCCTTAAATGCAGCTGTGTTCTTGTTAAATCCCATTGCATTTGATGCCTTCAGGGATTTGGGAAGTTAGCGTACTGGGTTCTGAGGCATCAATGATACGTATGAAGTGGACGAAGGAAATAAACTCAGCACATGTGGGAAGTATAGCAAGTGTCCACTTGTGGCCCGTGTCACCAAAAATGCCACCAAGATAACTCAAGATAGTCAAAGTAATGAGGCAGAATTGTTCTTCAGTTAAGTTGTTAATAGGGAAACTGTTTATAAGCCTATCCGGTCTAGTGATATTTGGTCCAGTTCTCAACCCTATCTTAGAGGCTTCCCTGTCCCGTTTCCATAGGGAAAAAACTCCCACAATTATTAAATGGAAAAATAAGTGCTTAAAAAGTGAAAAATAGGGAAATGCATGCTTATTTGAATTAGATTTTGTTTAAGTATGATATGGCCATGGCACCAAACTTCAGTGTGCATTTAGGATCACCTTAGATGCATGTTAAAACTATACATATACAGCCTAAGCTAATTCTAATGAACCTGCTTAAGTTGGTCTTGAGTGTGGCCCAGGAATTTCATTGAAAAAAAGTATCCCAGGTGATTCTGATGCAGATGGATGCATTCTGATGTAAGAGAGAGAGAGAGTGTGTATGTGTGTGTGTGCAGAGGGGAGATAATGGAAAGATTTCAAGTTAAAAATGGGTTTGGGTTACTTTGTGAAAGACCTTGAATGGCATACTAAGGAGTTTGTGTTTTTAAATAAAGAACAAATGTGATCAAATCTGTACTTTCAGAAGTAGAACTCTGGTGACAGAATGGTTTGAAGAGGGAGAGGAGTCAAGGAGACCGGTTAAGAAGTTTTCCAAAAGATGAGCACTTCCGCAAAAATTCTTCACCACACATTGTGCAGGTAACAAATAAGTCATGGTTCCTTTCCTGAAGTTGTTTACGATCCGGTAGGAAAAGATTCAATGAATGAGGCAGAGATGGAGAAGTCAGCGAAGTGGCTTGGATGGGCAGGTTGGAGCTGGACAGATTTTGCAGAGCTTTAAGAAGCAAGGGAGGAGCAGATTCCCAGAAAAAAATATACTCCAAGAGACAGGCCACTAAATTAGACGAGAGTTTGATGGTGCTGCTTTTTTCCCCCAGTGGGGTGTCTGGACTCTACAGACTTACATAAATGAGCAGTGAGAAAATGTAAGTACAGATTATTGATTACTTTTGGGGACATGTTTGCGAAAAGAAAGAAAGAACTAAAATAACAGCTTGAAGATATCAAAGGCTAAGGAAAGGCAATGTTTATGTTGTTTTGCTTTTGTTGTGAGTTTGTCATTCTTTATAGGGGAGATTGGACTGTATTTCCAGGAAAAAGGGAAAGAAAAGCCAAAAACTAGAGAAGTGAGTGTTGCTAGGACAAAGAGAAAGAGAGCAGAAATGAGACCAGTAGAGTGGGTGAGGTGAAGAATTTGGTATTGGGAAGGAAGAGACCAGAAAGCTGAAGAGGATGGATGACTGCATGCAATACCTTTGAGACTGGGAGGAAGCAGCAGGAGAAAGAGAGAAAGAACAATAAGGGATATGAGTTAGACACTGGAGGTCGCCATCCACTAGTCACATTTCACCAAGGGAAGAGTTCAAGCTTAAACATATTTTTCATGTCACAATATGCTTAGGGAAGGCTGGTCCCTTCCCGAATCCTGGAGGACGAACATGTGATTGATCTAAACACGGCATGGCTATCCCATTCTCTTCGGCAAGTGACCAACTTTAGGCCAAATATTAAGATTTCTGCTGAGGGTACTTCTGGGAATTATTTTGTTCGTGATATATACATTTCCTCTCTTGAACTTGATAGTATAAAGGCATAATGCTTGGGATGAGGGAACCATCTTGAAACCACTTGGTGCAAACTTAAGGACCCAAGTTAAATGTTAAGGATAGGGGAGGAGAAGAAATCTGGGCCTGATGAAAACCTTGAGACAGTGTGGTACCTCTGGGACTGTGTACCTCCAATTTCTTGTTTGGATGTGTGTGCATGTGTGTGTGTGTGTAATCAAACAATAAATATATATGTTTTTTGTTTGAATCACAGCCATTTTAATTTTGTGACATTTCAGTTAAAAGTATACGTGAGTGATGCTGGAAAAATTGGTCTCCATCTTTTCATTAAAGAGGTAGTCATCTGCTCAGAGGGATGGAGGCGCATCTGGGATTTAGGGTTGGGATGTGTGGAAAATATCTGAAGCTACCACTGAAGACACTGAGAATGGCAGGAAGCTAATGAAATAAAGAAAGGCAGCATAAAGCAGACCTCAAATAAAGTGGGACTGGATGTGGACAGAATGACTTTGCAACATTGCCAACCTGCTACAAAGGGGCAAAAAAGGATAGAGGCCTTGTTGAGGAGGGTTTAATATTGGATACCAGAACACAGCATCAACCCAAAGTCAAAGGCACAAAAGTGTCATTGAGGGGAGCAAGGCTAGATTTAAAATGTTTTATGAAGGAGTAAAATCAGGATTAGGATTGGATAGTGCTTGGACAACTCATACAATATGTTTTCGCCTCAGTTTCGTCATTGCTAAAAAGTAAAATTAACAGCTAGTGCTTAGGTTTTTGTGAGGGTAAAACGGGATAATGTATAATTTATTTTACATGGTATCTAACATATTTTTAAGAACTCAACAAATGTGGTAATAATTAGATCCTGAACTTCTGTTAAAGCCAGGCAGGGGGGCACTAAAGAAGCTCACACCACATCAGCAATAATGTCAAATAATGACTTCCAGGTACATGCGATATGTATTTTCTTAAAATCAGCAAGATGTGTAACAATTCTCACCATTAATACTAGTAAGTTTCTCCAAAGTTGAACTTAGGAAACAGGAAAAAATTGGCACAGAACATCCTGTGTATCTTAACAAGATAAATTCCAAATAAATTGCCTGCTGGCGGTACCCACTAATTATTTGCCGACAATTTTTTCAGCCAGCACATGCTTTTTTATTTAGCTGGTCCAGCAAGCCACTGTAGTTGTAGTTATTCATCTTGTCACAGTACTGGGTAGAAAGCCAAACGCAGAGGCATGAGCTGCCAAGTAACCCACTATCTGTGCAGCTGTGGGGAGGAACCAGAAAACCTCCAGACTTCTTGCTGCTTCCATTTTCCTAGTTATTTTCTCTAGAACCTCATTCACACAGTATGGTCCTGGGATGGGACCCACAGCATCAGCGTCTTCCATGAGTTTGTTAAAAATGCAGACTCCCAGGTCCCATCCCAGGAGAATGGAAACAGAATTTGCCTTTTGATAAGAGGTCCAGATGATTTGTTTGCACATTAATGTTTGAGAACCACTGATATTTAGGACTTATCTGAAGCAACCTCACAGGATAGGCAAAGAATCACTGTTTCACCCAAATGCCCTCTCATTTCCTTGTCATCCCTTCATGATGCTGGATGTGGGGTTCTCAAGTGAGACCTCATCTTCACTAAATCTCTCATTGCCGTGCCCACTGAAGCCAGCCTTCAGTTACCAGGGAGCATTGTCTTAGACCACTTTAACCAGAGAGCAACAAAGCTCAAGAAAATTGTATGAACTTCGGTACTAGACATTCCTGGGTTTATTCTAGGCTCTGCCTCATATTAATTGACCTGGGACGCATTAACTCAACTCTGTGATTGCACCTTTCCCTCCAAGAAAGAGCCTTTGCAGCCCTTTGTTGTAACTGTTGACCCTTTTCTGATGGCCATCACGGATGGGACCAAGGGAGTACACTAGGGAACATTAGAGGAGGATCCCTAATACAAGACTGGCCAATAAGCTTTGCTTCCTAGGACATCTGGGTTTGGAAGTCAGAATCCACTAGTTGCCTTTCTCAGTGTTTGAGCAAAGAAGAGTTATAGGGCCACCTGGAGAAAGTATTTCTCAGCAGTGGGCTCAGAGATACAGAAAAAAACAAAGACAATATGGCTCTGGAAATATCAGTCTTCATTTCTGATAGTTTTCCAATTTTGGATCCCGCTGTCTACTGAAGTCTGCATTCTGCTTCTGGGTCCATCCCTTTATTCATCTAGTAATTTCTCTCTCTCTCTCACCCACACTAAATTAAATTCCGTAAATCCACACAGTCCTGACAAAGCAATAAGCTTTAATGAATGGTGGTTAAAATGATTATTATTGCTACTACTGGATGATCAACTTAATCATTATTATTGGAATACCTCCTATATCCGCTGTTTTTTCATTCAAACATAGTCACTAATAATTGATCCTCAAAATGGTAAGAAAACCAATCATCTGAATCACGAGGAAAAATAAGGAAATACTACTTTCATATATGTTTATATATTCACTACTGTATTGATGTTCAAATAATTAATTTAAAATAGGATGATGTCTACCATAATCATGGAGCACAGTGGCAGCTGTCATTTAAGATCACATTCTAGGCCTCAACCCTTCCCCTGTACCACTGAGGGAAGGAATTGTCTCAGCCTTCAAGCCTATCATGTCCCATGTTATTACTCAGATATCACAGGAGACTTAACTGACATCAGGAAGGCAAACTCAGTGACCCAGAAAACAAAACCATTAAATTATAAAACAATGTTAAGAATCCTTGATTACACTTGCTGCTGTTCATATAACATACTCCCGTCCAAGCCCACAGAGCCTTATCTCAGCTGGCAGCAATCTGGAAACCTACCTGTTACATTAATCAAAACATCTTATTGGGTTGCTAACTTCTTGCAAATTTCCAGCTCTTTTCATCGAAACCAATTATGTGTGAAATGTTAGACATTGTCCAGTGGAAGATATATATTATCAATATTAATGATAAAAATCACAACTAACATTTAGACAGTAGCATATATCAAGCCCCTTTGAAAAACACAACAGTATTTTGAGCTAGTGATCATTTTCTATGGTTTTGTAGTGAGACATGTGAGACTTTGAGAGGTCAAATAACTTTCCCAAGGTTCCCAGTTTGCCTTTCGCAAATTACACTTCTCTGACACGTATGGATAGCTCTGTCCAGTGAACACTCTTAGAAATGCTCTTAGAAACCTTTAAGTAGGCTGGGAGCGGTGGCTCATGCCTGTAATCCCTGCAATTTTGAAGGCTGAGGTGGATGGATCACCTGAGGTCAGGAGTTCGAGACCAGCCTGGCCAAGATGGCGAAACCCCGTCTCTACTAAAAAAAAAAAAAAAAAATACAAAAATTAGTCAGGCATGGTGGTGCACACCTGTAGTCCCAGCTTCTTGGGGAGGCTGAGGCAGGAGAATCGCTTGAACCTGGGAGGCAGAGGTTGCAGTGATCCGAGATTGGATGCTGCACTCCAGCCTGGGCAACATAGTAAGACTCCATCTCAAAAAAAAAAAAAAAAAAAAAAAGAAAAAGAAAAGAAAAAGAAACCTTTAAGTAGAAAGCAGAGCCTTTCTCAACGTGCTACACAATTAAAATGTCACATGTTCCTTTTTTGAGAGGTAGGGAGAATACTTTAGGGAGAAATTGCCTCTTCTTCAGAGATGTGGCTGGCAAAAAAGCAAAGGGAAGTGGGGACACTTTCCAAAAAAGCAAGCTACGTAGGGTGCAGACTGCGGGCAAGACAAAAGACCTCTTCAGCCATCCTGAAACATTATCCCCAGCAGGTATCTGGCCGTAAAGCACAACTCGCATCATTACAATTTTCTAGTGTACTGAACTGGGGAAATGCTTCCAAAGGAAACTGAGTAGCTACCAGAGAAAGAGTTGAAGACACTTTGCCAATTCTCTTTTCTTAAGGACTTAGTAACTCAGACTTTTCAAGGTAGGAAAGATTTTGCCTTTTAAAAATAACTAGAGTTTTTGCTACATTGACAATTTTAAGCAACACTGAAAGAACTGTAGAGGTTGTACAAACCATTTGAATTTTTTAATAGATTGTCATAGACCTAATAATCAGGACTCTGGAATGGATTTCATCTTTTCTTACCAGAAGGGCTGCTCTCATGCTCAATCAGCTATTCTGTTTCTTTTTGAAACTGATTGTGTGCTAACCGTGGGGAGTGAGGCAGTGGATTGTCTAAATGCTTCTATCCAGAAATAAAAATTAATGCTTGATGTTTAGGTCAGTTTTACAGAGACTTGTAATTTAGAGGCGTTCAAAGGAGTTTAATGGAGAAGGAAACAAGTCAATATTTTATTCAAGCCAAACATGAACCCACATTATTAAGTCAAGGAATCTTTCTGCTGAGAAAATTATGTCACAAAGGTTCAGCCAATCTCTGGGAGAGGAAGGAGGGTTCATAAAAGACTGTACAGTTTACATGTGTTGGTGGGAATTTAAATTTTAGTAATTCTTGATGCAGAATTGGACCTGTGGAATTAGCCCTGTTTTATCTCCATGGGAACTGTTCAAGCCATGTTTCTAAGCAGATTTCAAATTCTGCCTTTAATAATATTTCCTAAAACCCTTGGTTTGCACACACAGCCCATGCCACTCCTGCTCCGATGTCCTTTTCAGCTGCTAGTTGACCCTTCTTCATCAGGAACCCTGCTTTCTATTTAAACCCAGCTCCACGCTGCTCCCATCCTGCTAGGCATGTTCATGATCATCCCAGTGCCTGCAATGCCCCCTCCTCTGTCCAGGGAATGCTTTCTGATCTTTAAATTCCGGAATCAAATATCACCTTCCTCCTTTTTGCTCCTCTCACACTGCCTAACAAGCTTAATGATTCTTATTTCTCTGTTTTACCTTTGCTATCACCTTATTACCATTTATCATGATGACTCATTTTGCCTTTTTTTTTTTTTCCTCGTCCTTGATTACAAGCTCTTTGAGGTTTTTTTTTTTTTTGCCTGGCCAGTGTTCAATATTTACTGAGTGATTGAATAAATATATATGTTAGATAATGCAATTACTATGAACTTTAAAATCTAAGATCAAATTATTACATTTGTTGTATAATCAGATATTATCTTTGAAAAGTTATTCTTTCTCCATCCAGTAACTCCTTTGAGCAAGTGGTGCAAACACTGCCTGACTTCTTGAGTGTAGAGTATGAGGAGAAGGAGCAGCTGAGTCCCTACAATTGTCAGGATACCAATAATCTGAATTGTGGGGAAAAAATTACTCTTTAGAGCGATGCTTTTGGATTCTGGCAAGTTGATGTTCATAGGGTTAACTGAAAATAAATATCTACTGCTGTTGTGCCCTGTAAGTTGGGTGCAAGTTACATGGCCTCCACTGTTCAAGATATATGATGAATTGATTTCTAATGATTGTAATGCCTCATGAGAGACCTTACCCACCCAGTTTTAGATTTGGGAAATTTGAGGTTCGGAGGTGCCAAAATGATGTTTCCAATGTCAAATAGCTAAGTAAATGGTGAAACTGAAAGGGGAGCCCCCCCGCCAAAGACATCCTATTAGTAGCAATAGAAAAGCTAGAAGGGCAGTGTATTGGGGTGGTGTTGGTGGTATCGATTCTCATGATTTTAACCCAAAATGACAGTCGAAGAAGGTTTTTTAGCATAGAATATTCTGGTAAATATCACGAAACTCCCACTCCAACTTATCAGAAGAAAAGCAGCCCTTTTGAGAAGCAGCCGACTCTAGCCCTTGCTATGTCTTATCAGTGGACTGGCTCAGCTCTCATAATAGTGCCATCCCTTGGGGGACTTGTTGGAAGCCGCAAACCTCCTGACAGAAGTGCTGTCTAATAAGAGCATCATTCCTGCAAGTGCTAAGGGCAAGAGTCTGGGCAGAAGAATGTGTGTAGTGCTGCTGTGAGAGAACTGGTTGGTGCTCACACCTGAAAAATCTCCCCTAGCTTTTCTGCAAATTGTGACATTAATATGCTTGAGTTCAGCCATTGGGAAATTAAACATAATGTACTATAGATAAAAGTAGCATTGTAGCCCTTATTCAAAATAAGATTCAGAATTAAAGAACACTATGCTTGGTACCTCCAGAAACACTGTGTATAATATTAAGCATTCCAGAATAACCATGAGAATGCAACTAACATTTTTGGATATTTATATGTGACAGGCACTATGCTAGTCATTCTAAATATATTATCTCTTTTTCTTTTTTTTTTTTTTTTTTTTTTTTTAGATGGAGTTGGCTCACTGCAACCTCTGCCTCCTGAGTTCAAGCAATTCTGCCTCAGCCTCCCGAGTAACTGGGATTACAGGCATGCACCACCATGCCCAGCTAATTTTGTATTTTTAGTAGAGACAGGGTTTCTCCATGTTGGTCAGTGTTGCGGGAAGTGAGGGACCCTGTATGGAGGGACCAGCTAAAACCGTGGCAGAATATAAATTGTGAAGATTTCATGGACATTTATTAGTTCCCCAAATTAATACTTCTATAATTTCTTACACCTGTCTTTATACTGCAATCTCTGAACATAAATTGTGAAGATTTCATGGACATTTATCACTTCCCTAATTAATACTCTTGTGATTTCGTATGCCTGTCTTTACTTTAATCTCTTAATCCCATCATCTTTGTAAACTGAGAATGTATGTCACCTCAGGACCCTGTGATGATTGTGTTAACTGCACAAATTGTTTGTAGAGCATGTGTGTTTGAACAATATGAAATCTGGGCACCTTAAGAACAGGATAACAGTGATTTTCAGGGAACAAGGGAGATAACCTTAAAATCTGGCTGCCTGTGGGATGGGCAGGACAGAGTCATATTTCTCTTATTACCAAAAATGGGTAAGAGAAATATCACTGAATTCTTTCCCCAGTAAGGAATATTAATAATTAACAGCCCTGGGAAAAGCATGCATTCCCAGGGGAGGCCTCTGAAATGGCCATCCTGGGAGTGTCTGCCTTTATGCAGATGTAGATAGGGATGAAACACACTCTAGTCTCCTGTAGCACTCCCAGGCTTGCTAGGAGTAGGAAATTCCAGCCTGGCAAATTCTAGTCAGACCGGTTCTCTGCTCTTGAACCCTGTTAAAATGTTTATCAATGACAATGCATACACAGCAGGACATGGAAGTTCATTAGTGATTCTAGTTTCACCCTGACCTTGTGATCTCGCCCTCACTTCCTGCCTTGTGATCTTTCGTTGCCCTTAAAGCATGTGATCTCTGTGACCCACACCCTATTTGTACACTCCCTCCCCTTTTGAAAATCACTAATAAAAACTTACTGGTTTTGTGGCTTGGGGGGCATCATGGAACCTGCTGACACATGATGTCTCCCCCAGATACCCAGCTTAAAAATTTCTCTCTTTTGTACTCTTTCCCTTTATTTCTCAAACCGGCTGACACTTAGGAAAAATAGAAAAGGACTCACATTGAATTACTGGGGGCTGTTTCCCCTGATATGTGAGGCTGGTTTCGAACTCCCAAAGTGCTGGGATTACAGGCATAAGCCACAGCACCTGGCCTTATATTATCTCATTTAATCCTCACAAAGAACTTATGATATACACAAACACTATGAGTATCTCGTTTTACAGATGAGATAACAAAGTTACACTGTTAATAACTAACAGAGCTAGCACACACACTATACTATGCTGCTCTACTCATTTTCCATTCAAATTCATTGAAGACTGAAGACCCAAAGATGAAGGGACATAACATCTGCACCCACAGTATGATAGGGAAATGAATAAAACATACCAATTGTTCGATGCAACTATGGCATAAGAGAGAGGCAAAAATGGTCTGGTAGGCTAGGGGAGGGCAGGGGGGATTTCAGAGATATCTGAGACTTGGAATAATAAAAGGAGTTCCTAAGGTAGAAGAATCAAATTACAAAGCTGGCGAAAGAACACAGCAAATGCTCAGGGAATGATGGGTTGTTATAGTTTGAATGGATGTGTCCCTCCAAAATTCTTATGTTGGACCCAAATAATCAATTTGATAATATTAAGAGATGTGGCCTTTTGGGAAGTGATTACGTCACGAGTGCTTTGCCTCATGAATGGGATCAGTGCTCTTACAGGAGAGGTTGAAGGAAGCACCCTAGGACCTTTTGCTCTTCCACCTCTTCCACCATGTGAGGACACAGCATTCATCCCCTCTGGAGGATGCACTTCCAAGGTGCCACCTTGGAAGCAGAGAGAAAGCCCTTACCAGACACTGAATGTCAGAGCCTTGATCTTGGACTTGCCAGCCTCCAGAACTGTGACAAATACATTTCCATTATTGATAAGTTACCTAGTCTCAGGTATTTTGTTATAGCAGCAGGAACTGCTGGTACCAAGCAGTGGGGCGTTGCAGTGACAAATACATAAAATTGTGGAACAGGGTAATGCAGAGAGGCTGGTAGATTTTGGAACCAAATGCTAGAAAAATTCTCTATTCCTGTGACTAAAGCATTAAGGCAATTCTGGTGAGAACTCAGAAAAGAACAGCTGTAGGGGAAGCCTTAATCTTACAGACTACTTAAGTGGTTGTGATCAGAATGCTGGTACAAATATGGATGGTAAAGGCAATTCTGATGAGGCCTTAGATGGAAATGAGGAACGAGGGATTGTAAACCGGAGAAAAAGCCATCCTGTGTAAAGTGGCAAAGAGCTTGGCTGAATTGTCTGTGTCTTAGTGCTTAGTCAGAAGCTGTGAGCAACGAACTAGAATATTGGGGGGAAGAAATCTCTAAGCAAAATATTGAGGGTATGGCACAGCTTCTCTTGACTGCATATAGAAAACTGTGTGTGAGAGAAACAAATTATAGATGCAATTTATACTCAAAAGGGAAAAAGAACTTAAAAGATTTGGAAAATTCCCAGCCTGGCCAGGTTATAAAGAATAAAAAGGTGTGTTCAGCAGGAACACCAGGGTGTGACCAAGTGATGTTTGATAAGATTAGTGTGGATAGAAGGAAGCCAGATGCTATTCAGCAAGACAATGGAAGAATGACCCTGAAGGCATTTTGGAGAACTTTGAGGCTGCTCCTCCCATCACAGGCCCAGAATGCCAGGGTCCTGAGAGCAGAATGGGTTCAAAGGAAGGGGGCCAAGGTCCCTGTGGGACCTTGAGGCTTACTGCCCAGGGCCAACTCAATTTCTGTTCCACCCATTCCAGTGCAGTGTTCCTTGGCTGCTCCAGCATGGCTCAAACAGGTACAGGTTTAATGCAGGATACTGCTCCAGAAATCACAGGCAGTAAATCTTGGCAGCACCCACCTGGTGCTAACTGCAGGTGCACAGAGTGCACAAGCTATGGAGGCATAGCTACCTCCACCTAGGTTTCAAAGGATGCCTTGGAGAGCCTCATAGCCCAAGCAGAGAACTGCCACAGTGGTGAGGCCACCACACAGAGCCTCTACTAGGGTAATGCCTGATAGAGCTATGGAGTCTTCCACCCATGAGAGGTGCTGTGAGGGCTGTGCCCAACTAAGCCACGGATGGGTCTTCCCTGGGTTTTTGGTCCCAACCCCCACTCAGTATGTCAAGAAGGCAGGACATGGAGTCAAAGAAGATTACTGTCATGCCTCAGGGGTGAATGTCGCTTGCCTTGTTGGGCTTTTAATTTACTTGTGACTTATTACCCCTTTCTTCTTTCCTATTTCTCCCTTTTGTGATGGAAATACCTGCCCTGTGCTTGTTCCACCCTTGTATTTTGGGAGCATTTAAGTTGCTGGATGTCACAGGTTCACAGCTGGAGAACAATTTTGCTTCAGAATGAATTGTACCTTGAGTCTCATCCATATCCGAGTTAGATAATATTTACATGAGACTCTGGACTTTATTTTTTACTTGAATAGTGTTTGAGGCACAGGTGGTTTTTTGTTTCACGGGTAAGCTCTTTAGTGGTGATTTCTGAGATTTTGGTGTACCTGTTACCTAAGCAGTGTACACTGTACCCAATATGTAGCCTTTTATCTCTCACCCCCTCCCACCCTTTCCCCACGGGTCCCCAAAGTCTATTATATCACTTTTATGCCTTTGCCTCCTAACTTAGCTCCCATTTATAAGTGAGAACATACAATATTTGGTTTGCCATTTCTGAGTTACTTTGCCCAGAAAAATGGCCTCCAGCTCCATTCAAGTTGCTGCAAAAGACATTATTTCATTCCATTTTAGGGCTGAGTAGTATTTCATGGTGTGTGTGTGTGTGTGTGTATCACATTTTCTTTATCCACTTGTTTGATGGGCACTTATGGTTCCACATCTTTGCAATTGCAAATTGTGCTGCTACAAACATGTGTGCACATGTGTCTTTTCATACAGAATTCGTGACTAAGACCCCCAAATCAAATGCAACAAAAAATAAATAAATGGGACCTAATTAAATTAAAAAGCTTTTACACAGCGAAAGAAATTATCACCAGAGTAAATAGGAAACCCATAGAGCGGGAGAAAATATTTGGAAACTATACATCCAATAAAGGACTAATATCCAGAATCTACAAGAAACTCAAACAAATCAACAAGAGAAAAGTAAATATCCCATCAAAAAACAGCCAAAGGACATGAATAGACAATTCTCAAAAGAAAATACATAAGCAAATGGCCAACATACATATGGAAACATACTCAACATCATAAATTATCAGGGAAATGCAAACTAAAACCACAATGAGATACCACCTTACTTTTGCAAGAATGGCCATAATTAAGAAGTCAAAAAACAAGACATATTGGTTGGTGTGGATGTGGTGAAAAGGGAATACTTTTACACAACTGGTGGGAATGTAATCTAGCATAACCACTGTGGAAAACAATATGAAGATTCCTTAGAGAACTTACGGTAGAACTACCATTCAATCCAGCAATCCCACTACTGGGTATCTACCCAGAGGAAAAGGAGTCATTTTATGAAAAAGAGACTCTCAACTTTAGACTTTTGAGTTGTTGCTGGAACAAGTTATGATCTTTGAGGCTACTGGGATACAAAGAAAAAATGCATTTTGCATGTGAGAAGAACATGAATTTTCAGGGGGCCAAGGGTGGAATGCTATTGTTTGAATATATATGTTCCTCCAAAATTTGTATGTTGAACCTAATACCCAGAGTGTTGGTATTAAGAGGTGGCACCTTCTGAGAAGTGATTAAGTCATGAGTGCTCCACCCTCAGGAATAGGGTTCTACTCTTACAAAAGAGGTTGAAAGGAGTGCCCTAGGCCCTTTTTCCCTTCCATGTCTTCTGCCATGGGATGACACATAATTTGTCCCCCCTGGAGGATGTAGCAACAAGGTACCTTCTTAAAAATAGATAGAGAGCAGCCCTCACCAGACACTTGATCTGCCAGTGCTTTGATCTTGTACTTCATAGCCTCTAGAACTGTATAGTCTGTTCCTGCTGCTATAACAAAATACTTTAGACTGGGTAATTTATAAACAATAGAAATAAGTTATGGTTTACCCAGTCTAAAGTATTTTGTTATAGCAGCAGGAACAGACTGAAAAATGGATACTATGTCCTGTATGACTGGTGCATAGAACGTGAAACAGAGTGTGACAGGGCATGAGAGTGGAATATGGGAAAAAGCCAAATCCTGAAGGTTCTTGTACATAATGCAAATGAAATTAAGTTTTATTTAAATAAAAGGATAGGGAGCCATTGAAGAATGTAAGTAGAGTTGGTATCAATAGCGTTGCTATTTATGATGATCATGTTATGGAGTGAATGAGTGTTTGCGTCCCTTAACAGTCATAGGTTGAAATTCTAACCACCTATGTGCTGGGATAGGGAAGTGGGACCTTTGGGAGCTCATTAAGTCATGAGAGTGTAGCCCTCATGAATGGGGTTAATGCAGTTATAAAAAGACACGAGAAAGCTTGCTTTCTCTGTCTGCTCTTCGCCATGTGAGGCTACAAGAAGCAAACAATCTGAACCAGGAAGCAGGTTCTTACCAGACACTGGATCTGCTGGAAACTTGATCTTGGATTTCTCAGCTTCCAGAACTGTGATCAATAAACTTCTGTTGTTTAAGCCACCCACTCTATCATATTCTTTTATAGCAGTCCAAACTTACAAAAATATATCACGTTGACGAAGTGTAGTGAATGGAATGATAACGGTGAGACTAGAAATAAGGAAGCTAATGGAGACATTGCAATAGTCAAAGCCTTAAAATTGAGTAGAGAAGTGGGAATGGAAAGCGAATAAAAAATTTGGGAGTATGGGTAAAATAGAATAGTGGCTAAGAGTATGGCTTCTGGGCTAGCTACCTAAGCTTGAACACCAGCACTGCTACCTCCTAGCTATGTTTTCTTAGGGAACACCATTAGCTTCTGTGTTCGAGTTTCCTCATCTATAAAATTCATAATAATGGTGTCTACCTCATAGTGTTGTCGTGTATATTAACATGACATTTGAACACTATTCTGAATATTACTGTACAGTTACACACTCTATATGATGTGCCTAAGTGTCTAGCACAAAGACAGTGTTATGCCAGAGGCATTTGTGTCTGTGTGTGTGTGTGTGTGTGTGTACAATCTATATATACTTTTTGCTCATCCTCACAATGGGCAAAATTATTTTTCTTGTTATAAAATTGTATTCTAAAGCAAATTTAATTTACTTAAAATTATATTCAGGCCAAGCAGGCACAAAAATTAGCCTGGTTCAGAATGACAAATATGTTTAAAAATTAAAAATGTGATTCTTCAGGCCAGGCATGGTGGCTCATGTAATCCCAGCACTTTAGGAGGTTGAGGTGGGCGGATCATAAGGTCAAGAGATCGAGACCATCTGACCAACATGGTGAAAACTCATCTCTACTAAAAATACAAAAATTAGCCAGGCGTGGTGGCGCGTGCCTGTAGTCTCAACTGTTCAGGAGGCTGAGGCAGAAAAATCACTTGAACCCTGGAGGCAGAGGTTACAGTGAGCCAAGATTGCACTACTGCACTCCAGACTAGTGACAGAGCAAGACTCCCTCTCAAAAATAAATAAATAAATATTTTAAAAAATGTGATTCTTTGACATTTGTGTTTTTTGAGGTCCTTTTAAAGTCCTATAGTTGCATGGTATAATGACTTTGGAGATAGAATGTTTCAGAATAGGTAACATTACGGGATTGTCCCATGTAACTGGCTTCTCATAATGCTTTTTTTTCTTTTTATTACTACTTAATACATATCTTAGATAACCCAGATAACTTGGTTTTGAAGAACTACTAATACACAATTAAGTATTATCTTTTACCCTAAATGTGGTTAGACTCTCTGCTTAAAATTACTGAATTTTGGATCCCATACGCTCTGGAAATTTTAGTGTGTTTTAAAGCAAAATATAAGAATGTGAACTGAGGGATATTTTACTCTTTACAGCATGTTGAACCTAAACTCTCACTAGTATCTCATAGTATTTCCCAATGGTTTGCCAGGATAAACTTCAGAAGCAGATGGAGGGCCTTGACTCAAGGATTTGAGAAATTGGGTCTTACTGACAGAAAATAGAGTTAGTAAACCATTAATTTCAATAAAGAATTGACCTGGTCAATTTTATGTTTTGTTTGTAAGATCTGATGTTGGAATGAGGAATAGATTGATCAGAAGATAGTTGTATGGAGATAATTGGAACATTTCTAACTATTTCATGAGAGAGATGATGTAGGCATGAGTTATGGCATGTAGGACTGGACTTAAGAGGAAGAGAAAGAACTGAGAATGTGGTAGAAAAAAATCTCACAGAACTTGACGGCTGATTGAATTTGAATTACTAGGGAAAAGGAGGAGTCAAGAATGATCCCACATTTCTAGGCTGTGTAACTGGGTAGAGGATCATGAACTCCAACTGACAGAGAATGTGGAAGAAAATGTGGCTTTAGGGTATGGAGAACAGAATGTTTAGTTTTGGACATACTGAATTTCAAAGGTCTATGCCAGAGCTAGGCAGGAATGACTAGCAGATAATGGGACACACAGCTCAAGCGAGAGATGTGGGCTGGAGATACTAATTTGGGATTTATTACCAGAGGTGGGAGATGAGTCATGAGCATAGGTGTGCTCTTCTTAGGAGAATGCAAATTGCAGAGAACAATCGGTCAAGAACAGAGCCCTAAGGAACAGAAGTGCTTAAAGAATGTGTGTAGGAATAAAACCCTTGAAGATGAAAGAATTCTGGATTAGAGACATAGGAAGAACACCACGGAAGCTAAGGGAGTTGACAATAGTTTTGGGGTAGAAGGTATCTATTTTATGTTGTGAAATGTCCAATTAGATAAATACTAAGAAGCTTCCATTATGTTTTTGAAATAGGAGGCTTTTTTTTTTGAAAACCCTCTTATTCAGAACAGGTTCAGTGGAGTCTTGGGGTTGAAGCCATACTGTAGAGAGCTGAGAAATTAATCCCAGGTAAAGATGTGGAAATTGCAAGACCTCACTTTCAAAAAATTTTGAGGAGAAGAGGAGACTGACAATACTACTGTAGAGCATACTTTGGGAGACTCTGGGCCCACATGGCCATACTTTGGGACCAGGAAAGGCATGTGCCTATTTATTGGCTGAGAGGAAGGAGCTTATAGAAAGCGAGCAGTTTAAGATACGATAGAGACTTCAGCCATTGTGGATTATGTCTGTAGTACCAGCACTTTGGGAGGCAGAGGTGCGAGGACTGCTTAAGCCGAGGAATTTGGGACTAGCCTGGGCAACATAGTTAGACCCTCATCTATAAAAAAAAAATTTTGTTGTTGTTCAAAATTTAGCCAGGCATGGTGGCACACTCTTGTAGTCCCAGCTACTCAGGAGGCTGAGGTAGGAGGATGCTTGTGTCCAGGAGGTCAAGGCTGCAGTGCAACATGATCATGCCACTGTACTGCACTCCAGCCTGGACAACAGAGTGAGACCCTGTCTCAAAAAAATATATATATATACAAAAGAGAGAGTGATGACTAAAGGAAAATGTATGGGAATGAAGAACATTCTAGGAAAATGTATAGGTATGAAGAATATTCTAGTACTCGGGTGCCTTAACTAACTTTGACTCAGAAGAAATATTTTTGTAATGAGAGCCTGGAGGAAAACAGCAAAAGAAGAAACGGATACTATCATTGATAGAATTTTCAGCAGAGAGGCAGAAATTTGTGGCTTATAACATTAGATGGCATCAGTGTTCCCACTGAAATAGGAAACAAGGTCTTCTAAAAGTGAGAAGGACATATTATTTTATAGAGGGGCTAAAGAGAAGCCTCTTCCTCTTGAATACAGCCTGTGATAGATGATCTTCAAAGAGGGCCACCATCAACTTCTTCTCCCCCTGGAAGCACACACTGCCACAACCCACATCAAAAGGTGGGATCTGTTTCCCCTTCTCTTGAAGCTGGGAAGACTTGTGACTGCCTTTGATCAACAGAAGACAGCAGAAATAATGTTATGCCAGTTCCAGGCCTAGCTTTCTGAGTACTAGTGGAGTTCCCCTTCTTCTCAGAAGCCAGCTACCATGAATAAGAAATTCAACTACTCTTGAGATCACCAGGCTGTGAGAAAAGTTAAGCTAGCTGAATCAATTTGCTAGGACTGCCATAACAAAATATCATGGACTGGGTGGCTGAAACACCAGGAATTAATTTTCTCACAGTTCTAAGAGCAAGGCATGGACAGGATTGGTTTTCACTGAGGTCTCTTCCCTTGACTTGAAGATGGCTGGCCTCTTGTTGCCTCTTCACATGGCCGTCTCTCTGGGAATGCACATGCCTGTTGTCTCTTTCTCTTCTTACGAGGACACAAGTCATACCAGATTAGATCTCATCCTAAAGGTCTTGTTTAACTTAACTGCCTCTTTAAAACCATTTTTCCAAATATGGTTATAGTCTGAGGTACTGGATGTTGGGACTTCAACATATGAATTTTGAGGATGCAGAATTCAGCATCTAACACTAACCATGTACAGAGATCATGAGAGAGAGGGACAGGACAGATGGGCAATGTGGAGATTCATTGGTCATTATTCTGAGCTTATATTTTCACACAGAATCATCCTTCACATAAGTATATTTAAGTACATAGAGCAAAGCTGTATTAATTTCATGCTGCAGGTACACCTTTCTATTTAGAATTCACAAAACAAAATTACTCACCCCCCCCCGAAAAAAAACAAAGAAAATAACACATATGCATCTCCTGATGGAACTAAATCTGATATGTAAAATGACTCAAGAAAATTCCCCAGCTAGTGAGATTATGCTACTCCCTGTTAGAGTAATAAAATAAACTGCTAATATCACTGGCTTCTGATACAATTGTGATATGTATATATAGGCTTGGAGACCACTGTGGATATCTTTCTCTCATTTTTCCTTATATAATTTGGGAAATGGAAGGAATTGGAAACTACAATTTCCTCATGCCTTCATAATAGATTCTGTACATCCTTTGGAAAGTCCACAAATCTAAAACTTCAAAAAGCTATAGGGGCCAGGCGCGTTGGCTCAAGCCTGTAATCCCAGCACTTTGGGAGGGCAAGGCGGGTGGATTACAAGGTCAGGAGATTGAGACCATTCTGGCCAACATGGTGAAACTACTAAAAATACAAAAATTAGCAGTGTGTGCCTGTAATCCCAGCTGCTCGGGAGGCTGAGGCAGGAGAATCACTTGAACCAGGGAGTCGGAGGTTGCAGTGACCCGAGATTGTGCCACTGCACTCCAGCCTAAAGTGCAGACTCTAAAAAAAAAAAAAAAGACAGAGCAAGACTCTAAAAAAAAAAAAAAAAAAAAAAAAGCTACACGAAGTAAAATGTTGTCAGTTTAATTCTATGAGAAAGTCGGTCCACATTGTTATAAGGGAATAATATTAAGTCATGTGCAGAAGCCTGATACTCAGATACAATAGTGACCATCTACGTCGAAGGGTGGATTTGAAGCTGTCCATTTCATCCCATCCTCTGCAACGGAATGGGAACTCCAACGCCTTCTCCAAAGCTGAGTCACTCACTCATTCTTCATTATTCTCTTGGTTTTCTAAGCAGAGTGTGTTACAGTTTCCATTTCATTCTGTATTTTCTTATGCACATTGTTTGAATTTTTATATTCACACAGAAATGCACATCCCTACCTGTATCCCTACACACATAAAAGATTTTTGATGTATGGATGCTGGACGCAAAGACTAAAGAATCATAAGCCCTTAGAATAAGAGAGTACTGAGAAATAGGAAAGACAGATTTTTCCGATGTTCAGACTTGCTGAAAAGGAGAAAATACCCTAAAGAAAGTGTCAGAACCCCCCGTTAAGGCCTCTTTTGTTACTCTCTTCAGCTTTTCACTGTGGAACGTCAGTTGTGCTGGTGATGGCATAGGCAGGGCAAAGCAACATTAATATAAATTAGAGAAGATATGCTACAAATCGGCAGAGGTCCACCTTTAAACCATTGTGAACGGGCAGGGGTTCATCTTTAAACAACTGTGAAGTGTGTCTTCTCTAAGTTTAAGGTGGGAGTCCCATCTTCTGCAGTGGGGCCAGAAGTACAAGTTCTTTTTTTTTTTTTTTTTTTTTGAGACAGAGTCTTGCTCTGTCACCCAGGCTGGAGTGCAGTGGCATGATCTCGGCTCACTGCAAGCTCTGCCACCCGGGTTCACACCATTCTCCTGCCTCAGCCTCCCGAGTAGCTGGGACTACAGGCGCCTGACACCACGTCTGGCTAATTTTTTGTATTTTTAGTAGATGGGGTTTCACCGTGTTAGCCAGGATGGTCTCAATCTCCTGACCTCGTGATCCACCCGCCTTGGCCTCCCCAAGAGCTGGTATTACAGGTGTGAGCCACCGCGCCCGGCCCAGAAGCACACATTCTAAGAGATAAACTAATCTCTGCCTTCTTTGCTTTCAGGTCACAAAAATAAGAGGTGGGGCCTGGTCCTTGTAGGATTTTTTTCTGTAATATACTTTTAGTTTAGCTGGTATTATATTTCTGTGTACAATCCATTTCTGTTATTACCATGGTTACTACTATTGTTTATTATCCTTGATAATCACTAGCTTGAACCACTGCAATAAGTTTGAAGCTGACTTAATAGCCTCTACTCTCATTCCTCTCACTCTGCTCTGTCAGAGTGATATTTCTTAAACATCAATGTGACCATATCTGTGACTTGTCCTTTTGGTGATCTCATCCAGTCTCATGGAGATAAATATGATATAGATGTTGGTGTCGTCAGTATTTATTTCCCAGCCTGGACCTCTCCTCTAAACTCTAGATTTATATATATCTAACTACCTACTCCATAACTCTCCTTGGATGTCTAAGAGGCATCCTAACTCCCCAAACAAGATGAGGCTCCTGATCTTCCTCTCCAAATGTCATCCTCCCTCAGTTCTCCTTTCCCGTTTCAGAATGTCAATCCATTCTTCTGAATGCTTTAGACGAAAAGGTCAGAGTCATTTCTGAATAGGAACTGAGATACATAGGCTAAATGACATCAGGGCATCCTCATATACATGAGTCAATAAGTAGCAGCATCAGGATATTTACTCAGGCAGTGTAACTCCAGAGTCTTTGTTCTTTACCCCTGTGTTTGACTGCTTCTCTACCTCATAAATCCCTTTACATGTAATCCAAAAACTTCATATAGAACCTAAATGACCAATACCAACTGCTAACCTCAAGGCAAGCTTGCTACCTCAAAGAAGAACTATGAATTCTGGTTCTACCTAGCTCTCTGGGAAAAGAGCTGACAATTCCCTTTGTTAAGGGCCAAGATCTTTTTGATTTATTTTTCTCTCTTTCTTATACCTTCTGCATGTTCTTACGGGAATCCTAGGCTGTGATTTTGAGATGGGAATTCAAAAGTTTCTAAAATAATTCTGTCTCAGCTACTAATTAGCTATATGACCTGGGGAAGTTTCAAAACTTTTTGGTATTTTATAATTACTCTGCCAAAAAATGACATGCATACAGTAGATGGTCCAGAGTCTATAGCAATAATATAGGGGAAAAAATGTAGAGAAATAGATAAGCCAAGTTACAGGGCCTATTTACTTTTTGAGAGAAAGAATCGCGTTTGTTTACTATCCATCTCCCAAGTGTTTATTGAAGTTACATCTTCTGCAGAAACTCAGTAAGTATGTGTGAATTGCTGGTTGAAGATTCATGATTTGCTATATGGTATGGACAAGATGCCTTAGAATTCCAGAGGCAGTTTGGAATAGTAGAAACAAATCTGTATTGAGAGGCAGACAACAAGATCTAATAGCAGAGAAGGCAGAGATGTGTGAGTTATTTGACTTCAGGATAAACATCTATCATATAGTCAAGACTTTAGTATTTGCCTCTGTAAAATATGAAGAGAGTGGGATTGGTTGATCTCAAGATATCTTAAGAGAGCTCTAACTGTATAATTTACTTTTTCCATAAAACCTAAAAAGTGTAAGCAGGAAACATTTTTGTTTGTGTATCTATTCCACTGGAAGGACTCAGCAATTGAGCATCAGGATCTAGCACATATAAACATCTGTTTACATTTCATTCATTTTAGACCCCACATCAACACTGTGAAGTGGATAATAATATCTCCATTTACACGTAAGGAAATTGAGGTCCAGGGAGGCTTTTCAAGGTAAAACTCAGTGTCAGAGCTGGGATTGGAATCCAGGATTAAGTGGCTCTCAGGCTCAATTCTCTTTGCATTGAACCACACATCCTCCCCAAGTCTCTGGCACTAGTGATGCACATCAGGAGGCAATGCAGGGGCTCTTCAGGGATATAAAGAGGGCTCATGGGAACAAACATACAGTGAGAAGGACATGACCACACTTCTTGAAGACCAGGTTCATCCAACTCTAACAGAGAGTGCTATGATTAGCCAAAAATTATATCCTAGTCACACACACAAAAACTAATTAATTAGAAAAATCTGGTTATTAACTGCATGCCTTGTTTTCAATAAATGTAACCTGTCCAATAAATCAGTAACACTTATTAATGATAATACAAAGTATATTCAGTAATAGGCTTGCCTTCCATGAGGAGACTAATACGGGTTTTTTTATGGAGTTCCAAAAGAAACCAAATAAACATTGTTAGCATTTGCTTCATTGCAGATTACATGGTACCTTGATTCTGCTGCTGACAAGCAGTAAATTGCTCTGTTGTGTGTGGTGCTTAAAACAGGTTTAACCTGCTATTATTAATAGTTCCATGAAGCATAAGTCTGCCTATCTCCATCCCACTTTCAATGACTGTGGCCAACTTATGGGAACTCAGGCGACTAAAATAATTACAGAACACAAGCTGTAACAATAAACCACAAAAGGACTAATCATATCCTTTCTTGGAATTTACTTATTTCAAATGGTTTGTAATTTTTTTTTTCATGAAGAGCTCCACATTGGACCACATTTGTGATGAGAAGATCTAACTTGGATTTCAGCTGCAGAAATTATTCTATTTACTTTCTTGTTACAGGCACTAAATTGCTGTTTGGATTATTATTTTTTTCCTTTCTCTAGATAGTTCAACAAATAGATTTTATGGTCTCTTTATGGGACAAAGCAGGGTATAATGATTTCAAAAAGCAGAAAGACTAAATAACTAGATAATTGCCTAGAGTTGAAGTGGTGTATTCAGGAACTTCATTGGGATGAACTAACAATAATTTAAAAATAGGGGAAAGTGTCATTGGCCCATTTATGCAAAGCCAATGCAAAGAAAAGCTGAACACTTGACTTCTGAGAAGTTACAAACTGTGGTGCCAAGTTACAGCAATTCCCTTGGCCTGATTTTTGGTAAATTTAATTTTATCCTTTCTCAATGTTGTGGAATCTATAATGTATATTTTATTGGTCATATTATATGCATGTCTCATGCAAGTTTCCTTCAGAACTTCTTGAAGATCAATAGGGAATATATTAAACATGAAAATAGAAATTAGGTTGGATATTGGTCTATAATGGTTGAAAAATCACTTTAGAAAAAAGTGGTTTTGCTTATTTCCTTGACCTATTTGAATTTTTTTTTTTTTTTTTTTTTTTAAATAAAGGTCCTCAGTGTGAAGGATTTGGTAGGTGATGTTTTAGCTCACTGTAAACATGTCTTTTTGCTAACCAAGGATCTTTGAATGACAGAAAGAAGGGATTTTAAGGAAGACAACAAGTTAGTCTTCTGGGGTAACATTATCTGCTCTAGTGAACCGGTCCTTTGGGGTTTGGTGGTTTTAAAGGCATGCTTTATTATTTGTAGATTATATTGTTTCAAGTTTTCTGCACGGTGCATAGAGGTTGCTGTGGGAACATAAAACTACACAGAGACAGAACTATGACTAGGTCCAGGTTCTGTTACCAAATAGCTTGTGATACTGAATCAGTCTCACAAATGTGCAGCCTGTTGTTTCCTCTTCCACAAAATGATAATATTTCTTTTCATGTGGCTTTGGCAGTGACATGACCTATTACACGTGAAGGCATTTTATGGTGACGTGCAGTGCATATTAGACATCAAACTTTGTTAACATATTAATAATATACCTCATTTGGTGACATTGTTCTTTTTCGTTTATAATCTTTCAATGATAATTATTAAAATCTTTATCATCAACTTAGTGAAACCCCGTCTCTACTAAAAATACAAAAATCAGCTGGGTGTGGTGGCACATGCCTGTAGTCCCAGCTACTCGGGAGGCTGAGGCAGGAGAATTGCTTAAACCTGGGAGGTGGAGATTGCAGTGAGTTGAGATCGTGCCACTGCACTCCTGCCTGGGCAACAGAGCGAGACTTCATCTCAAATAATAATAATAATAATAATAATAATAATTTAAAAAAACACCTTTACGGGTCATATTTGTCCCCTCCCAGTTCACCAACTCTGCCTTCTCACTGGATGGTTCTCATAACTTATTAACTCTATTTCCACCTGCTTTTCTTTTTTTTTTTTTTTTTTTTGAGACGGAGTCTCGCGCTGTCACCCAGGCTGGAGTGCAGTGGCCGGATCTCAGCTCACTGCAAGCTCCGCCTCCCGGGTTCACGCCATTCTCCTGCCTCCGCCTCCCGAGTAGCTGGGACTACAGGCGTCCACCACCTCGGCCGGCTAGTTTTTTGTATTTTTTAGTAGAGACGGGGTTTCACCGTGTTAACCAGGATGGTCTCGATCTCCTGACCTCGTGATCCGCCCGTCTCGGCCTCCCAAAGTGCTGGGATTACAGGCTTGAGCCACCGCGCCCGGCCCCACCTGCTTTTCTAACACGGTATTTGATACCATACAAATTGGTCCTTTATGCAAAATAATTTATATGTTAATGACTTGGTCAGATGGGCTCAATATTAACTTTTTCTTTGAAGGTGCTAGTTTGTTATCCCACTCACAGTGCGGTTAATACACTCACAAGTGTCCTTCAAAAAAGTTTCCAAGGGCCCTGTAGCCTGTTTTAGACTCCGTGCTCATTTTTACTTCAGTAATTTCATTAGTAGTGTTTATTTTATAACTAGCTTGTAAAATGTTTGAAGGCAGAAACATTTTTAAAATGTTTATATATTTTTGTTCCAAAGTATTTTTCAGAGAAACAAATCCACAGAAGCACCCCTAAACTGGGAGTGTGGCAAAGTGGGGAAGAGCCCAGCCCAGGGCTGCAGATCTCGGGATCTGAGAATACACAGCAGGCAGCTCGTGAGGGAATTCAGAGTCTAGGCCTGCACAGAATTCACCTGAAAAGGTGGAACAGAGACCAGAACTGAAACCAGGACCAAAACAAGAACCAAACAAACCGGAGATTCCAGAGAAGAGTAAGTGGATTCTATTGGTAAGAGTTGGGATCAGCAGAAATTTCCTGAAACTTAGATGTAGTCACAGAGGCCCCCAGAGATCCCATGGCCCTGCCGAAGTGAAATTAGGGAGAGGGCTCAGTGAGGTGTCTTGAACACATTCACTTGTCCAAGCAACAGGTAGTGCCTACTGAGAAGCAACTGTGTGCCAGGAAAAGTACAGGGTATTGGGTATATGTGGGTAAGCCGGACAGCAGCAGTTCTGCCCTCATTCACCTCCCATCTCAGAAAACAATAAACAAATTCATTAATTATTAGAGATGATGATAAATGCTAAGGAACAAACTGGGCACAGCAGCGGTTTCACCTACCTGGAGCTCTGATTAGGGAAGATGATGTTTAAGATGACATTGGAAGCATCAGAAGGAACCAAAAGGTCCCAAGACCAGAAGAGGCCAGAAGCTCTTCCCCATGAGAGATTTAAAGTAAATGTACATATAGAGTAGCCAGTGGGGGAGATGGTTGTTAGCACCATGATGGAAAGGTATTGGGGAAATGCTGGAAAAGCATGGCATAAGGGCAAGAAGAGAAGGTCGCCCAAAGACAAGGTTCTTGTGGGCTTCCCAATCCTCCTCTGCTTCTCTGCAGGTGCCAGAATTTGGTTATTTCTCTGGGGAGAACTTGTGTCATGAAATTGAAAGAAGCCCAAGAGGGCTGTGCCATAGAGAATGCGAAGTGTTTGTCAGATATTTAGTTGTCATTTACTGAATATTGTGGCTCTCATCTTAGTTTACTTCCAAGAAAATACCTGGAGCCTTTCAGGTACTTCTCTCTTACAAGGCCTGGTACTAATGTTTTCATTCAATTCTTTCAGCTTCCCTAGATTCTTTTAGGAACTTCATTTTTTCTCCTGTTAGGTCAAGATTCTGTTGCTTACCATTATATGGTAATATAGTCACCTGTCTGTCCTTATCTTGCTTGTCTGCTTAGCATTCAATGCTTGTTTTTTTGAAGGACTACTGTCTTTGGGTTTATGTGATACCACATCCTCCTGGTTTTCTTTTTTTTTTTGAGACGGAGTCTCACTCTGTTGCCCAGGCTGGAGTGCAGTGGCCGGATCTCAGCTCACTGCAAGCTCCGCCTCCCAGGTTCACGCCATTCTCCTGCCTCCGCCTCCCGAGTAGCTGGGACTACAGGCGCCCGCCACCTCGCCCGGCTAGTTTTTTGTATTTTTTTTAGTAGAGACGGGGTTTCACGGTGTTAGCCAGGATGGTCTCGATCTCCTGACCTCGTGATCCGCCCGTCTCGGCCTCCCAAAGTGCTGGGATTACAGGCTTGAGCCACTGCGCCCGGCCCCTCCTGGTTTTCTTTCCATCTCTCTGGTTGCTTCTTTTCAGTGTCCTTTGCTATCTCTTCCAGTTTTACTAATCCTCTAAATGCTAGAGTCCTCAAAAAACAAGCCTAAATCCTTTTTTCTAAGTCATTCTTAGTGGTCAAAAAAGTATGTACTTAGGAGCTAGAGTACTTTGGTTCAATTTCCAGTCTTGCCAGCGCTGGCAGTGACCTCAGGGAGGTCACTTAACCATTCCTTGCCCATTTTATATTAAAAAGAAAAACCTGGCCGGGCGCGGTGGCTCAAGCCTGTAATCCCAGCACTTTGGGAAGCCAAGACGGGTGGATCACGAGGTCAGGAGATCGAGACCATCCTGGTGAACATGGTGAAACCCCGTCTCTACTAAAAAATACAAAAAACTAGCCAGGCGAGGTGGCGGCGCCTGTAGTCCCAGCTACTCGGGAGGCTGAGGCAGGAGAATGGCGTAAACCCGGGAGGCGGAGCTTGCAGTGAGCTGAGATCCGGCCACTGCACTCCAGCCTGGGCGACAGAGCCAGACTCAGTCTCAAAAAAAATAAAAAAAAAGAAAAAGAAAAAGAAAAAGAAAAACCAAACCAAACCAAAAAAAAAAAAAAAAAAAAAAAAAGACCTGTTTCTTAGGGCTGCTAAGAAAAAAGAGGGTTAATCATACCTGAAGTATTTTGGACAGAGTTGGTTCATTATATGTGTTCAATACTGTTATTTTTCTTACAGTTGTTAGTAATCATCAATTCCCATGGCCTTAAATGTTACATAGATGCTGGTGACCCTTAAAAATGTATTTTCAGCCCCAAACACCCTTCTTAGCTCTATAAAATTATATATCCAACCACTAGAATTTATCAAAATTTAGAAGACTAAATTCAAATTTTGATTACTAATTCCCAATACCCCCAACCTCACTCAACATTTTTTTCCTCCAGTTTTCTGCATCTTAGTAAATGGTAACAATACCTGCCCAGTTGCTTAAGTCAGAAGACTTGGAATCATCTATATTGTCGCTCTTTCCCTTCTAGCCACATTCGACCTATTTATTCTGTCATTTTTATTTATAAAATAAAGATTAAATCCTTTCACTTCTTTACATCTCAACAATTAAAATTTCTAATCCAATGTACCATCATAACTTGGCTAGCCTACTGCAATATCTTCTTTACCTATTCTTTATTTTTCCTCCATGACCAAATCCATTATTTGCCACATAGAGTTTTGTTTTACAAACATAAGCTTGTGTCATTATCCTACTTAATCCTTTAATGATTTCACATTACACAATGAGTCAAATCCAGCCTGCAGGACTCTGCTTGACTTGCTCTATGTCTACCTGGCTGGTCTCATCTTATAACGCCTTCTCCCTCAATCACGGGTGATTTGGTCACACCAACCTCCATCAGTTTCTTAAACACAATAATCCCTTTCCTGCCTTAGGGGTTTTGCACTTGCTGTGTCTTCAACTGGGAATAACTTTTTCCTCGCTTCTTTCATTACTGGTTTTCTCCTCAGGTCTGCCATTAAAAAACCCTCCACTTCAGAAAGGCCTATATCAACTTCAGAAAGTGCTATATCACTCAGATTTCTCCAGAGAAGAGAGATGATTGGATCTATGTCTATCTATCATCTATCTATCTATCGGTAGATTTATTTTAAAGAATTGGCTAATGTGATTATGGGGAATGGCAAGTCCAAAATCTGTAGGGCAGGTGAGCAGGCTGGAAACTCAGGCCAGATTTCTATATTATAGTCAAGGCAGAATTTCTGCTTCTCTGGGAAACCTCAGTTTTTGCTCTTAAGGCCTTCAATTGATTGAGTGAACCCCACTCATATTATCAAGGGTAATCTGATTTAAAGTCAACTGATTATAGATGTTAATCACATCTACAAAATATGTTCACAGTAAAACATAGATTAGTATTTGACCAAACAACTGGGCACCCTAGTATAGCTTAGTTGACATATACAACTTATTGTCATAGTTTCTTTAGGTCTCCTGCATCCATAGGAGTCTCTTTCACAGAGTTCTGTCCTTTTTTATTTCCATTGGATGTACCATAATTTGCCCTTAAGTAATTCTTTGCTGATTAATTTCCCCTTCCTCCACTACACTCTAGTGTCTATCAGGTGAGAACGATTCTGTTTTGCATCAATATATATCCAATACTAGCAAAGTCCTTGGAATATATTAAGCATTCAGTAAGTAGTTGGTGCTCGATGCTTAATATGTGTTTGTGAAAACAATTAACAACCACAGGGAACTTGAGACGAAAAGTTTTGACCCAATCTTCTAAAATTTTATGGGAGTTGGAATACCAGATGTTAAGCATAATTTACTAAAATGTGAATAGACAAGAAAACAACTGATTATTTCTCATTTTCTTTTGACACATTCTCCTCCCTTGTATTTTCCTGAAATTAAATTAGTCAACACAGATTTAAGAGGACTTAGAGTCTCACACACTCAGCCCAAATATAGCATTGAAAAGACTTCCAAAGCTTTGGCAACATATTTTATTTTAATAAAGATTTGAATGCCTGCAGGGTCACTGGAATAATTGCCAGTTACACTTCTATTAATGAACACATTTAAATGGGGATTGTGAAAAGCAGAAAATGATCTGATTTTATGGAGTACGTTTACTGCCAGCAATGTACAGTGATGAATGGTGCCCTAGAATTTAATTTTAGTTTTAGCCACAAAACAGCCAAAGTTGCAGGCTCTTTAAAAAAATACGTACTGAACTTGAAAAATTTATTGAGTTCTCAGTGTATATATATATATGTATTATTATTATTTTTTTTTTCCTTTGAGACAGAGTCTCGCTCTGTCACCCAGGCTGTAGTACCGTGGCACAATCTTGCTCACTGCAACCTCGGCCTCCCAGGTTCAAGCAATTGTCATGCCTCAGCCTCCCGAGTAGCTGGGACTACAGGCATACATCACCATGCCCAGCTAATTTTTTTTGTGTTTGTATTTTTAGTAGAGACGGGGTTTTGCCATGGTGGCCAGGTTTGTCTTGAACCTGTGACTTCAGGTGATCCACCCATCTCGGCTTTTCAAAGTGCTGGTAATACAGGTATGAGCCACCGTGCCCAGCCTTAGTGATATATTTTTGTGAACCAATTAGTTCTTTCAAAAAATAAAGGAGAGTAATGCTGTTAAAGTTACCACCCTTGCACGGGGTCTGTGCGGTGAAGACTAGGTTCTATGTGCAACAAGTTCTGTTAACAAGCCTCTTTGGATGAAGCTGCTTTTGAATTTGTTATGTACTCAGTTCTGATGTACAGTGCTAAGGGAAGTAGAAAATCTCAAAGGGTTCATAAGACAGAGTCTTAGTATTATTTCTAAATACTGGTTCTTCAAGTGATATTTGAGTTTGAAGTACATCAGTTCATACTGCTCCCAGACTAAAACAAAAAAAAAAGTCTTAGGAGGATTAGCTGAATCTAAGGAAACTTTTAGGAATATTAACCAGAAAAATTCAGTAGAAGCAAGTTTTATTGACTTTATCAGAATGCTGTTTGTTCCCCCAAATCCAGCTTCCCCTATTATATTTATACACTGATGTTTAGCCAGAAACTACATTTCCCAACTTCCCCTGTAGCTAGATGATCCTTGTGACTAAGTTCAAGCCCCTAATGTGAATAAAAGTGATGTCGAGACTCTTCACGTTATCTTTAAATGAAGAGTCACTTACCCCTGGACTATGACTACCTCACTTTCCCTCAGGATCTGAACATGACAGTGACCCAGTATACAGGATACAGATGGTAGTAAGGGATAGCAGGACAATGTGTTGGAAGGAACCTGGGTCCCTGAATGACGTCCTGCTGGAGCAGAGCTGCCACATCAGCCTGGACCAAACCAACTATGATTTGAAAGAGAAAGAAAATGGGAGCTTTCTTACAGGATTGTTGCAGATGAATCAATAAAGAAAATCTCGAATTCTTTAGAAAGACTTTTAATGAATTTTTATATTATTTAGAAGTTACTTTTACATAAGCTGTTTTTAAAAACTACCTACCTTTTTATGTTATGTCTTTAAGACATCAAAAATTATGCTAACTCTTGATTTTTGCAAAATCCCAGTGAGGGAATCATTATGAGAAAGATTATGTTAGCTTCTTGAGGAACTCAAGGGACAGAATAAAAGTAACCACAATAAAGGCACTATTTTCAGATTTGTTCTCTGACAACTCTTCATAGGGCTAAGAACAAATCTGTGTTTTCTAACTTTTTCTGGGCGGTAACTCTCAAATTTATATGTGTGAATATACGTATAACATTATCATTGTGATAAAATTTATAAAATGTTATCTAACAAATAAGTCATTAGACATCCAGTGCTTAGCATGCACCCAAATTCAACTATATTCCGATTTGAATACAGCATATATATCTACAGAGATATAGATCTATAGCTATAGTCATACATAATTTTTCAAAAAGCAAATATCTATAGATATCTATCTTTATATATCTATACATAGAGATATAAGAATATATTAGATTCCCCTATCATTAGATTTTTCAAAAAGCAAATAGATATCTATATTGTATACAATGTATATATCTATATTGGATAAAGATATATAACTATATAATTTTTCAAAAAGCAAATTTATATTCATATATGTACGTAACGTGAATCAAAGTTTGAAAGTGGGGAAAATAAACTTTAAGAAAGAACTTCCAGATTATAACACAATTCGGAGTACTGGCATGATAACAGTGGTCCTAATAGTGTTAATGATAATAGCGATAACAATAATAGCAGCTACATTTTGAGTGTTGTCATAAGACAGGGTCCGTGCTTTTTGCTTTACATTCATTGTCTTTGCAAAGCATCTGTGAGATGTTATTCTTCAATTTTGCAGGTGACATATGAAACCCAGGGAGTATCTTGCCCAAGGGTAACCAGAACTGGAATCTAATTACATTCTAAATTTTACCTCGACATATGTCCATTTTTGCACAGAAACGAGTTAACATAACAGGTGTGGTGTGAGATCACTGTCCTTAGAAAGGCCTGCTTGCAAGGCTGGCCACTTGGATTTTGGGAGAGTGTCTACCATTCTTTGAATTCAATGGCTCACTGTGCTTAAACTGTTTATGCAAACAATATGGTTTATGTTGAACATCTGCTTTGCTTCTTGGAGTCTGGAATTTAGGTACCTGCTAAGTACTGGAGGTCTAATGGCTTCCTTGCTAGATAACATTTTATAAATGCTATCATAGTGATTCATTGCTGGGGGAATTAAGCATTTTCTGTGAGACTTCACTCAGAAAGAATTCTTGGAAGCTTGCCTCAGGTTTCCTCCAAACATTATCCCATGTGCCTTTTCCCTTTGCAGATTTTGCTTTGCATTCTTTTGTTGTAATAAATCATAACTGTGTGATTGTATATTGAGTCTTGTACATCCCCTAGCAAATCATCAAAATGGGAGATAATCTTGGGAGCCCCTAACATATCTATCTTTCATGTCATTCTCTCATTTGGAGAAAATAAAATTTTATTTTCTACCTGAGTACATAGGAAGACTGTGTTTCTCAGCCTGTCTTGAAGTCAAGTTGGACCATATTACTGATCTCTGATGGGTGGAATGTCCGTTAGTCCAAGATAGGCCCACCAAATGCCCCACACCATCTTCCTGCTCTCAACTGAGGACCAGATGCAGATGACCCAGTGGAGGAAGCCGACACCACAGGCAATAGTGGAACCACGAGATGGAAGAAGTATCCTCAATAAATGAGTTGAACAGAAACCCCATCCTGTCCCCAACTGAATCACACAGGATTAGGAAATGAAAGAGAAACAAACATTTGTTGTCTTAAACCACTGAGATACTGGAGCTGTGTGTTGCAGTATTGATCCTATTCTGTTTAATACATACGGTGATGTGCTGGATACCAACACCCCCATCTCCTTCTTCTCAACTTTGAAATATGTTGCAAGAGTGAAAGGGATTTTTAAGACATAGAAATCCCATTACTCATTTGATAGAATAGTATCTGATGGGCAAACACAGGACATGAACAATCTACCAGATGGAGAGTCTTGCAATGGAATCAAAGGAAGTTCTTTGTTATCATTTGAGATTGCTCTTAACATTTTTGAGTAGTACTTGATAAAACACATAGAAGGTTTTAAACTACTGTGTGTAGTTCTTATACTACAGGAACCATGCTCTTTTGCTCCCTCTATTATTAGATTATTTTTCAAAAAAAGCAAATTAATAGCACTTCAATTTTACTCAGTAGACGTGGAAGGAACTAAAAATAAGAAAGTGAGAGAATATAAAAATTTTACTGGGCTGGCCTCCAATCTTTTTGTTTGGGGTCATTCATTTGTTCACATATATTTATTGATTACCTGTCATATACAAGACACAGTCTGAAGGGCTGAGAATTTTGTAGTAAAGAAGGTGCAGTGCCTGTTGTCAGGAAGCTTAAAAAATAGGAGAGGAATCAACAAGCGAAGAGGAAACCCAAAATAAGCACAATGATGGGAGCACACAGCAGAGTCTCCAAACCTACTTAAGGAGATATCAGAGAAAGCTTTTCCACAGATAAGTCTTTCAACCCCAAAACTCTCACGATAGCCCTGAGTCCTCCTCAATTTCCTTCACCTTTTGATCCAAACCATCACGACATCCACTCAGCTCAACCTCCACCATATATCCAAGCCCATCATTTCTCTCCTTCTCTACTTGCTGCTATCCTGGTCTAAGCCACATCTCCTTTCTATCTTAATCTCTTGGACCAGCTTTCTAGAGGGTCTCCAATTTTACTTTGACGTCCTACACTCCATTTTGCTTAGAGTAGCGTTCCAGGGCCATCTTAAAAAGAAAAAAAAAAAAAAAAATCAATGCTTTATTTGTATCTGAACTTTTAAAAACTGGTAGTTCCCCACTATCCTTAAAATAAAATACAAACGATGTTCCAGGTTTCAGTCACTCTTGCTCACTCTTGCCTCACAGTTTTGGGCTGCTCTTTGTGCCTAGAATGTACTTTTTCTACCTTCTCATGGCTGTGCCCTTCTTGACATTGTAAATACAATGCAATGCCACTTCCCTTTCTCTAGCCGCCCCACCGAAAGAAGCTTCCTGCTCTGCTTCTTTGTAACAAATGTTATCCTCCTTCTACCACAACTAGATATTTTCTTATTTAACTATGGGTTTGCTTTTTGCCCCTCTTTTCTATCTTCACTATCTTCACCCAATGGAATATAAACTCTCAAGAAAAATTACCTGTCTTTTTTTGCCAGTATATCCTAAATACCTTTCACAGTGATGAGCGTGAACTCAGCACTCAGAGAATAAATAATGAAAAAATATATTGAAAGGAAGTCTAAGTATAGATGTGGAGAAGGTGTGGGCATTGTCCTGATGAAGAAGGGAGTTGTGGGAAGCAACATGTCTCGCAGGAGAAAAAGTCCAGGTCAAGGCCCTTCAGAGGGGTGCACTTCAGCTGCAGGCAGTTCCTTCTGGCTGGAGCAGAGTAAATAGGGAAGAGCGAGGGGTGAGATGGGAAAAGTCAGCAGAAGCTGGTTGGTCAAGGTCTGGCTGATCATGGACTAGTTGAGTCATTGCAGTATAGACAGCATCTAACCCAATATCTGACTTATAGTAGATGTTCAAGAAATATTTGTTGGGTGAGCGTGTAAGACAATTAAATCTCTCTTCTAATAGCAAAAAAAAAAAAAAAAAAAAAAAAAGCAGCAGCCAGCAATTGGTTTTACATAGGAACTGACTGGTTTCTATTTGTTCTTTAGAAACACCTTTTCAGTTGCACAGTGGAGAATGGTTCAGGGGAAGACAGGACTGTCGGCAAGGAGTCTGGGCCATTGCAGACATGCAGATGAGAGGTGACGGTGACAGTGACAGCAGCGTGTGAGAGGCAGGGCAGTGGAGAGAAGGAAAGGCAGAGGCAGATGTGAGAGATACTGAGTTTGGAGATTAATTAGAAACAGGAGGTTCTGAGGGAGGAGCCCAGAAAGACAACTGGATTTACCCTTTTATTTATTTATTTATTTTGAGACAGGGTCTCACTTTGTCGCCCAGGTTGGAGTGCAGAGGCACAATCTTGGCTCACTGCAACCTCCACCTCCCAGGTTCAAGGGATTCTTGTGCCTCAACCTCTTGAGTAGCTGGGATTTCAGGTGCACACCACCATGCCTGGCTAATCTTTGTATTTTTAGTAGAGAGGGGATTTCGCCATGTTGGTCAAGCTGGTCTTCAACTTCAGGCCTAAAGTGATTCACTCGCCTAGGTTTCCCAAAGTGCTGGGATTTCAGGCGTGAGCCACCATGGGCAGCCTGGATTTCTAAGTGACTGCATAAATGAAGGTAACATTTTTGTCAAAATAATCTCTCCACACAGATGTATGCACATAAAATACACCTATGAAAATAAAGGAGAAAACTAACAGCCTTCTTTCAAATTTTAAACTTATAAAATGTCATGCTAAACATTTTAAATCATACAGAGGATTAGAAGTTGAAATATCAAACTGTCCTAGGTACAGTAAACTTCTCATCCCACCTTACTAGAAGTTTACTGTACCTAGGACACTTTGATATTTCAATTTCTAATCCTCTGTATGATTTAAAATGTTTAGCATGACATTTTACGAGTTTAAAATTTGAAAGAAGGTTGTACACAGTGGCTCACGCTTGTAATCCCAGCACTTTGGGAGGCGGAGGCAGGCGGATCACCTGAGGTCAGGGGTTCGAGACCAGCCTGGCCAACATGGTGAAATCCCGTCTCTACCCAAAGTAGAAAAATTAGCTAGGCGTGGTAGTGCATGCCTGTAATCCCAGCTACTCAGGAGGCTGAGGCAGAAGAATCGCTTGAACCCAGGAGGCGGAGGTTACAGTGAGCCGAGATCGCGCCACTGCACTCCAGCCTGGGCGACAAAGTGAGACTCCATCTCAAACAAAACAAAACAAAACAAAACAAAAAAATAGAAAGAAACAAATAAATCAAGAAGCATCTAAATGCCACAGAATGTATTAGATTGGTGAGAAAGTAATTGCGATTTTTGCCATTGAAAGTAATGGCAAAAAAACACAATTTCTTTCGCACCAACATAACGTATAACATAAACTAATGCTTAATGTATTTCAAGATGACATTACTTAGTCATTATGAATTCTTAATTACATTGTGAAATTTAGTTAGTTTTGTACGTAGAAGAATAAGGAAAGAACGGAAGGACTCTGTTATCTTTTAAAGATATTAAGTAAAACATTTATCATTTATCTTCTTACCTACATGGATATTAATATCCTAAATTTTGAAAGGATAGTTTCATGTCCAGAGAATCTAAGCCATTGTTCAAGCTCAGAAATGGCAGTGGTACGGTTTGAACCCCGGACAGCGCTTGCACTATGTCAGTCTTTGGAAGTCAAAAGGGAAGTCGTGTTAACTGCTTAGGCTTATAGACAATCATCCCTTCAGAAAGCCCTTCTTGTTGGAAATCTGACAGACCTGCTAAGGCAAAGGAAATAGCATTTTAACTCTGTTCTTACCTTAATTCTAAAGTACATGAATAACGCTTTGCACTTAAGAAAGGCCTTTTATCTGAGTCTTTCAAACGCTGAACAAAACCAATTATTACCCACTCTCCTTCCTGGTTGAAAGAGAAGATTTTAATCCCTAATTTGCTGACAGAGAGACAGAAGCCGGCAGGAATGAAGTGACTTACTGAGGGTCACAGACTCTATGAAAGCGTTCAAGAATAACCCTGAGGGCTTGTGACAAAAGAGCAATTGCCTTATGCAGTTAGCAGTGAATTCCTCTGTTCTAATCACTGCATCTTATTGTTTCTCATGCAAAGTTTAGGGGAACTAAACTTCTCCTCTCTCCTTTCTCACCATAAATGGGACTTAGTGCTTTTTATGTAAATGTACTTTGTCAAAAACGTAGATCCCTATAATTTTATCCTCCACTTGTTTCACTTACTACAGAAGTTCCCAAACACTTCGAATGGGGTAGAAAAGCCCCATCAAAGAATTCAGATGTCCTGCTGGTTCCTTTGGCTACATCATCAAAACTCTTGCAGAAATGGAAAAAAAAAAGAAAAAGTATGGTTCTGTTCTTGATGAAATGCCCAAGGAGGGTGTCTGGATAACAAGCCAAACACTGAGAGTGGGGATTAAGTGCGTTTGAGATGTGACTGAAAACACGTTCAGCTGCTTTGCTCTACGGGGATCGCTGCCTCCTCACAAGCTCCACTGTCATGGATACACCGTATGTGACCCCCAGTGAGTCACACCTTTTCGACTCTCCTCATCTTGAGTGCTGAGATATGCAGAGCGTGAGGTCCCCTGAGCAGACTGTGCCATGGTCAAGCCTTCATGACCCCTGTGACCCACACGTACATGTCCAGAAGGTCTCTTGGAGCCAGTAAGTCTGGGACAACAGGAAAACCACAAAAGAAGAAAAACGGCTAGTACCTGTCTTAGCTGATTAGGCAACCTTGCAACATTCTACCCTTATAGCATGCTCTACCCTAACTGATCAATCAACCTCGTGACACTGTGCTCTATGACCCCTCCCACCTTGTGATAATGTATCTTGCAACCTTCTTCCCCCGCCCACAATAAATGGCCCCTAACTGTAACTTTCCACTGCTTACCCTAACCTATGAAATTAGCTCCAATCCCACCACCCTCCACCTCCCAAAAAGGGCTGACTCCCTTTTTGGACCCAGCCCACTCGTACCTGGATGACTCAACAGCCTTGTTGCTCACACTTTGCCTGTTCAGATTGTCTCTTCAATTAGGTGCGTGCATAACACAGAGTTGATGGGATGAGATGCCACACCCATGATTGTACTACCCATTATAGGACTAGAGAGACTCTACGTTGCTGGCTTTGAAGATGCCAGCTTCCATATTACAAGAGAGCCTGCAAGAGGGCCAGGTGGAAACGGACTGCAGGTAGCCTCTAGGGGCTGTGTGGCCCCACATTGACAGCCAGCAAGGGGAATCTCATATGTGCAACCACAAAGAATTGAATTCTGCCAACAACCGCAGGAGCTTAGAAAAGGATCCACGATCCAGAAAGAAATGCAGCCCAATCATGATTCTAATGGTGGCCTCATGAAACTCCAACCAGAGCACTTAGCTAAGTCATTTCTGAACTCCTGATCCTTGGGACAGTATGTTATGAATGAATGCTTTCTAAATCCATTACTAAATGGATTTAGAAATCCATTTAGTATTTGGCAAATAGTTACCTGCCAATAGAAAATGAATATAAACATCCTTCTATTTTAGATAAAAAAGATAGATAGTAACATAACATTTTATGTCAAAAGGACATTAGCAGGTATTAAAGTGATGCCTCAATGATATAGTTGATTCTAAGGGATCATTTTACCTACTATAATCCAGAGCAAAGAAAAAAAAGGAAGCGGGGAAAGACTCCATAGAAGAAGGAACCAGGTGTCTGAAGCATAGAGGTCTAACTCTTTGCAACTCATCCTGTGCCTTAAAAATGGGAAGAATAGGCTATATATTATTAATTAATGACAGAAAATGCCAAAGCGGCATTGGCATCACTATATTAAAACTTAATGCCCCAGTATATCATTTATAACCACCTAAAATTGAACTGAAGCTATAACTGGTTTTGAAAGAGTGCAGCAAAGCAAGATTATGAAACAGGTATATTGATATTTGTGTGACCTTTTGACCATTTGTTCTCAAATATGGCTTTCTGTTCACTGTCTGTTATAATGTAAAATATTCTTAATAAATTAAGGACTTCAAATTAAAAGAAAGAAAAATTCCTAAGCATCATTCAAGAGTTAACTGAATAAAAATCCTCAAAAATAAGACCTGTTACCTCTCTCCAACCCCTACACACACACATACGCCCACACACAACACACATGCACTTCACATACACACCAAAGACTTCATGAAGTTCCAATGTAGCTAGCCTAGTCATTGGTATTTGCCATGATAGAGCTCATCACTAACAGGTCACTTCTTTTTGTGCTAGAAGCACCTTGTATATGTTATATATCTAGTTCAGTGGTTCTCAATCTTGCCTGCACAACATAATTACTTGAAGAGCTTTATAATTCCTAATGCTGAAGCTTTTTCCTAGAGCAATTACATCAGAATCACCAAGCATAGTAGCCACTATTTTTAATTTGTAAAGCTCCCCAGATGGTTGCAACATGCATTTAAGTTTGAGACTGCTGATCTGTAGATAATAGTTTGCATTTTCTGCATCCTTCCTAATACATAATTATGTAGTCCAAAACCCAAACACTGCCTGGGAGGTATGTAGGCCAACCATGACTGTCCCACTTTGACGGATCATACAGCTGAGGTTGACCATTTGGGACCACACTACAATAACTCCTTTTTATTGAACTTCATGTTTATTGTATTTCTTTCTTTAAAAAAGTGCAATCTAGTTATCATTATCCCAGTTTATAGACAAAGACACATGGTCTCCTGAGTTAGAGGGAACTGCCCAAATGAGTAACATGACCTGAGGCTGAGTGACACCAAAGCTTATGATGCCTGCACAAAACAAGTGATTCTCAAAGTGTGGTCTCTGGACCAGTAGCATCAGCATCACCTGAGAACTTGTAAAAAAAAAAAAAAAAAAAAAAAAAAAAAAAAAAAAAAAAGCAAATTCTGTGACCCAATCCCAACCCTACTAAGTCATAATCTTCCAAGATGGGGCCCAGGAATCTGTGTCTTGACAAGCCCTTCAGGTGATTCTGAGGCTCATTATAGGTAGACAGTGTACTATATTCTTCTGTCTCTATCAGCTGCTCACCTTTGGACACTCAGCATCTGGCAAGAGACCTAAAAATGTGTGGGAGCCTCAGTGAGTAAGATGGGATGAGGGAGGAGATTTTTCTCTCGCTATCTTCCCTTCCTCTCATTTCCAATTTACATTAACAATCTATGTTGAAAATGTGAGGGGATGTATCAGAGATACCATATGGGAAAAAATTTGGTGGAGTTATGCTGGTCATATTTACTTGCAGGGGTGCCTGGCTATGTTGAGCTACTTTCACACAAGTGTGACCATTTTAATATGTTGAGGAATGGTTTATCCTTCGAATCAAAGTATGGAGAGTTTTCAAAGTTTCATTAAAAATGAGTATCCCAACTGTTTCCAGGGAAATGAGTTTGTGATCTTAAGGGCTTTGGGGTAATTGGTATTCAGGGAACCAAGGCAGTTGGTTTCCTTTCTCGGATGGAAGCTGCTTCAGTTTACTACCATGCTATAAAACCCAAGTGCCGCTGACCTGCTTAGTGTATTTCTGCTATGCTTAGGGTTCATTTATTAGAACTGTACATTTGACTAAGGGGAAATCAAAATTAAAAGGCCACTCGTGTTTGATTTATCAGAGATGTCTATTAATATTTTCTGAGCAAACTGCAAAGTCCTTTCTTTTAAAGAACTATATAAAATAGGCTTTTGGCATATTCAGGTCTGATGGAAATTTGTCTCATGGGGCGGCGTGAGATGGGAGAAAGAGAAAGCAATAAAGATAGAGAAGAGAAAAAAAATAGAGAAAGAGGAGAATGGGGAAGAGCTGAAAGGAGACAATAATTCACAAGGGGAAGAGACAGAAGAGGTAAACTAAAAAAAAGGAGAGAAAGAAAGGAGGAGTGAAGAAATAAGAGGTAGAGTCAGAAGGATTAAAAAAGGGGAAAGGAAAGAGTTTGGGAAAAGCGGGGAAGGAGAGAAAAGGAAGAAGAGAAGGACATATGGGCAACAAAAGATAAAATAAAGCAATGAATGCAGACTTTGGAGCCTAGCAATTTATTGTGAAGTGGCACTTGTATTAGACATGCTGCAGAGATGCTGGCTCCAAAGGTTAATAATGGCAGTAATCATGATTCCAATTTATAGCAAATGCAATGAAAGGCAGCCAGACCCCAAACAGAGAAACCCTACGGGATGGCAGTGGAATAGTAACATAGCAGCAGTCGAGGAATACAGGGATGCTGGGAGATTGGATTCAGTTCTCCTGTGTTCGACAACTATTTTGTATCTGGTGTACGATCCAATGTTAAAAAGAAAAAAAAAGTATACTTATTACTAGATGTCTGAATCAGAGCAAAGAAGTTTAGGTGTTTACATGAACACATTTGAAGTTTTATTCTGTGATTTGCCTCCTCTGAGCACTGACTTTTGGTCCAGATTGGTCTTTTACACCTCCTTTCCTTTCTGTCCTTGCTGCTCATTGTTTCTCTACTGCCAGTGGTCAGTACCGCTGTTTCATTGCAAATGCCTGCTGTCTCTGAAGCAGAGCCGTTATAGAATAGGCATAACTACTCATCCTCTTTCCTAGTTGTCAAAGCCCTTTTCTCTTTATGCAGGTTTATTTATATGTATTGTCTTGATAGATTACCCATCAAGATTCCTTTTAATCAGCGGTTTGTGTGTGTGATGAGCACTCATCTCCATTATAATCTCCTCTGCCCCCATCTATTGCCACAAAGTCCTAGCTCTTTGCAGATCATTAAGTTTTGGAGGAGAAACAAACTTACTCTGCATAATAGAGGGAGAAAAACTTAGAAAGCCCAGGGCAAGGAGAAGGGGGTGAGGAGCAGAAATGGGAGAAAGACAGACCCCATTCATTCAGACAGATGGTGGAAACTTGTGTGCAGTGTGCATGTGGAAACCCTATAAAAATATTCTGCAGTGTCAACTACAGGTATGAATTCTCTGAGTAAATTGTTGTTGTGGATCCCAAAGAAGAGGCAGAGATTCTTATCTGGTCTGCATAAGGTTGGACAAAGGCAGCAGTTGTGGGGGGGACAGATGTGAAGAGGATGGAATTAGAAGAAATCCTTGGACATCACAGACTTCTACATGCCATGGAACTGGGGATCTTAGGGGATGGGTTTCAAAAGGGATCAAAGCAATTTAATTTGGATTTCCAGGGGTGCCTGTAGCTACGTTGGTTTCCATATGTATAAGAACAAACTATATGTTGGGGGGTGTATGCTATTTGATACATAAACATTTGATGCCTTTAAGGATGACCTGTTTTCAAATAGATTTATGACAACAAGTTTTCTCTCCCTGTTCAGACCATAAGCTCCATAAGGATAGAAGTGTATCTTCTCTGACTTTTGAATAACCTGCAGCATCTAGTTTAACCCTTAGCACATACGAAGTGTTTAGTAAGAGACTGTGTCTCATAGACTGCCTGGATCCACTCACTTTCTGTCACCCCATCCTCTGGGGTTTTTCCGGGCTCTCATTCCCTTTTGGAGATGATTCACCCAGGAGGGAGGGGCATCTGCACACCTGGATTGCAGAGAACCAGGTACAGTGATGACCTACAGATACTTCTGGTTTACAGACATTGGCAACATGGTTTTTTCAACTATGAAAGTTACAGTAATTATCCTCCAATGCCAGGAATGGAATCCCTTGATAGACCTCAATCTATATTCAAGACTCAAGTCAAGCACTAGCCTGTATTTAAAAACTAAAGAAACAATGGAGGTTTATTGAAATTATGTCATTATAGTTGACAAAGAGAAAATATTTCAACCAAGAACTGAATTGAATAAACCCTTCTCAGAAACTCTCTTTGTTTAATGGGCAATTACAGTGTACCAGCATGGGTGTGCCACAGAGAATCAAAGTCCACAGATACTGATTATATTCCTATCTAGGAAGGATCAGTATGAAATACACATATGATGGGGCTCTCACAGAATGGGATATTTTCCCCCTTTTTCTCTCATGTCTCAATATTCCTCTGGGAACTGTGTGAAAGTAAAATCAAAAAGAAAGTTCTTACGTTCTTAAATCCTCTGTAAAGGATCTGAAGCTCTTTCTTGGTAAATTTGCTCTGGGCTTCCAGAAGCTCAAGGGCCTCAGGCCGATGCCTGACAGTGGCCATCTCCAGTTCATCTTCCACGCTGTCTGTGGAAGAAAACAAGAAAGAGTCTTAGGACCAGCCACTGCTCACTGAGGCTTACACATAGCAACACAGGAAAACAGAAGAACATGTCTGCTAATGTCTGTGATTGTCCACAGAGGAAGGACCCTCAAAATGCCAATAAGGCCTTTACATTTCCCAGTTTAAGCGCATTAAGCTAAAACACTTGGACATGATTTTTTTTTTTTTTGCATTTTCTTGTCATTAATGTAGATATTACAACTCTAGCATTTTTTTTTAAGATAACAAAAAAGAGCACAGGAATTTATTTCAGATAATCAGTGCATTATATGATTACTTCAAATAAAAAGTTTAAGTAGTAATATATATTACTCTATATCTAACAGTGTAGTAACATATATTTCTTTATTTTTTCCAACGTTTAAGTTCAGAGGTACATGTTCAGGATGTGCAGGTTTCTTACATAGGAAAACGTGTGCCACAGTGGTTTGTTGCACAGATCATCCCATCGCCCAAGTATGAAACCCAGCATATATTAGCTATTCTTCCTGATCCACTCCCTCCCCCAACAGGTGCCCAGTGTGTGTTGTTCCCCAGCAGTGTGTCCATGTGTTCTCGTCAATCAGCTCCCACTTACAAGTGAGAACATGCAGTGTTTGGTTTTCTGTTCCTGCATTAGTTTGCTGTAGATAATGGCTTCCAACTCCATCTATGTGCCTGCAAATAAAATGATCTCTCTCCTTTTTATGGCTGCATAGTATTCCATGGTGTATATGTACCACATTTTCTTTTTCCAATCTATCATTTGTGAGCATTTAGGTTGATTCTGTGACTTTCCTATTGTGAATAGTGCTGCAACGAACATATGCATGCATGTATCTTTATAATAGAATGAATTATATTCCTTTGGGTATATACCCTGTAATGGGATTGCTGGGACAAATGGTATTTCTGCCTCTAGGTCTTTGAGGAATCACTGCACTATCTTCCACAATGGTTGAACTAATTCACACTCCCACCAACAGTGTAAAAGTTTCCCTTTTTCTCTACAACCTCACCAGCATCTCTAGCATTTTTAAGGTACAGTTAGAAAAACATAAAAGATCACCAATAGTCCAACCTGGAATTTGTTTCTATATAACAACCACTAGTTATAAACAATGGAATTGTCATTTAATAATAATCAGTTTTGTGCCCTATGTATAATGCAACTACAAGATAGACTCTGCTAATGTTCTCTAAGGATTCCATTGAAATCAGATATTTTGCACAGCTACTTGGGAGGCTGAGGTCGGGGGATTGCTTGAGCCCAGGAGGCTGAGGCTGCAGTGAGCAGTGATGGCACCACTGCAGTCCAGTCTGGGTGACAGGATGAGACCATGTCTCAAACAAACAAACAAAAATAGAACCTTAGACTGTCAGAATTGAAGGACATCTGAAGAAAGATACAAGGAGACAGAGAAAGAAGGAAACCTCCCTAATTCATTCTATGAAGCCAGCATCACCCTAATAATAAAACCAGCAAATGACATAACCAAAAGAGAACACTACACACTACAGACTGATATTCTTGATGAACATATATGTTAAAATCCTTAACAAAATACTAGCTAGCCAAATCCAACAACATATCAAAAAGATAATTCACCATGATCAAGTGGGTTTCATACCAGGAATGCAGGGATGGTTTAACATACGCAAGTCAATAAATTTGATATACCACATAAACAGAATCAAAAACAAAAATCACATGATCATCTCAGTAGATGCTGAAAACCATTCAACAAAATCCAACATTTCTTTATGATTAAAACTCAGCAAAATTGGCATAGAAGGCACATACCTTAATGTAATAAAAGCCATCTATGACACACCCACAGCCAACATAATATTGAATGGGGAAAAGTTGAAAGCATTCCCTCTGAGAATGGGAACAAGACAAGGATGCCCACTCTTACCACTCCTCTTCAACGTAGTATTGGAAGTCCTAGCCAGAGCAATCAGACAAGAGAAAGAAAGGGCATCCAAATTGGTAAAGAGGAAGTCAAACTCTCGTTGTTTGTTGATTACATGATTGTTTACCTTGAAAACCCTAAGGACTTCTCCAGAAAGCTCCTAGAACTGATAAAAGACTTCAGCGAAGTTTCTGGATAGAAGATTAATGTACAAAAATCAGTAGCTCTTCTAAACACTAACAGTGGCCAAACAGAGAATCAAATCAAGAACTCAACCCCTTTACAATAGCTGCAAAAATATAAAATACTTAGGAATATACCTAACAAAGGAGTCAAAAGACCTCTACAAGGAAAACTACAAAACACTGTCGAAAAAAATCATAAATGACACAAACAAATGGAAACACATCCCATGCTCATGGATGGGTAGAATAAATATTGTGAAAATGACCATACTGCCAAAAGCAATCTACAAATTCAACGTAATCCCCATCAGAATACCACCATTATTCTTCCCAGCATTAGAAAAAACAATTCTAAAATTCATGTGGAACCAAAAAAGAGCCTGCATAGCTTCATAGCTAAAGCAAGACAAAGCAAAAAGAACAAATCTGGAGGCCTCATACTACCTGATTTCAAACTATACTATAAAGCCATAGTCACCAAAATGGCGTGGTACTGGTATAAAAATTGGCACATAGACCAATGGAACAGAATAGAGAATTTGGAAATAAACCCAAATACTTACAGCCAACTGATCTTTGACAAAGCAAACAAAAACATAAAGTGGGGGAAAGGATACCCTTTCAACCAATGGTGCTGGGATAATTGACTAGCCTCATGTAGGAGAATGAAACTGGGTCCTCTTCTCTCACCTTATACAAAAATCAACTCAAGATGGATTAAGGACTTAAATCTAAGACCAGATACTGTAAAATTTCTAGAATATAACATTGGAAAAACCCTTCTAGATATTGGCTTGGGCAAGGATCTCATGACCAAGAACCCAAAAGCAAATGCAATAAAAACAAAGATAAATAGCTGGTATCTCATTAAACTATAGAACTTTTGCATGGCAAAAGGAACAGTCAGCAGAGTAAACAGACAACCCACAGAGTGGGAGAAAATCTTCACAATCTATACATCTGACAAAGGACTAATATCCAGAATGTACAATGAACTCAAATCAGTAAGAAAAAAACCAACAATCCCATCAAAAAGTAAGTTAAGAACATGGACAATTCTCTAAAGAAATATACAAATGACCAACAAACATGAAAAAATGCTCAACATCACTAATGATCAGGGAAATGTAAATCAAAACCACAATGCAGTACCACCTTTCTCCTGCAACAATGGCCATAATCAAAAAATCAAAAAACAGTAGATGTTGGTGTGGATGCAGTGAACACGGAACACTTCTACATTGCTTGTGGGAATGTCAACTAGTCCAGCCATTATGGAAAACAATGTGGAGATTTCTTAACTAAAAGTAGAACTACAATTTGATCCATCAATCACACTACTGGGTATCTATCTAAAGCAAAAGAAGTCACTATTCAAAAAAGATACTTGCACACGCATGTTTACAGTAGCACAATTCACAATTGCAAAATCATGGAACCAACCCAAATGCCCATCAATCAACAAGTGGATAAAGAAACTGATATATTTATATAATGGAATACTACTCAGCCATAAAAAGGAATGAATTAATGGCATTTGGAGTGACCTGGATGAGACTGGAGACTATTATTCTAAGTGACATAACTCAGGAATGGAAAACCAAACATCATGTGTTCTCACTGATTTGTGTGAGCTAAGCTATGAGGACACAAAAGCATACGAATGATACAATGGACTCTGGGGACCTCGGGAGAAGAATGGGAAAGAGGAGAGGGATAAAAGACTACAAATATGGTGCAGTGTATACATGGGTGATGGGTGCACCAAAATCTCACAAATCACCACTAAAGAACTTACTCATGTAACCAAATACACCTGTACCCCAATAATTTATGAGGAAAAAAAAGAATTGAAGGACATCTGCTTATTTTACAAGTAAAGTGTAAAAAGAAATCAGGTATTTTGACTTGAGCTACAAAATAAAATGTTCAGATTAGGTGCTGACATGGGTAAAGTAACCAGTAGCCAGTTGGTTTCAGGGGTACATACTGGATGGACGGGGGCCTACGGGATATTCTATTTAGGTCCATTTTGTAGTCAATAGGGTCAATAGGTATAGATAAGCTTTAAAATATTATACGTTGCTTTGTGAATTATGTTTACACTATAATTTCTCAAAGATGTTTTATGCAAAAGGGAATTTCGTGCCCATAGATGTTTGGAAAATGCTGTGAACTTTAATATAATTTTGTCACAAAATATTAAAAAATGTAGGTTTGAGAAGACCTGTAACAAAGAGTCCTGTTTAACTTTGCATAACCCAAATGACCCCAAAGGTATTTGTCCACAGAACCTTTTCTGGCCCAAGTAACATCTGGTAATATCTGCACATTTGCCCTAGGGTCATGTAAGCGCAAGTCTGAAAGATTTGGAAATATATTAGGGTTTAGGTGCTTGTGTCTCAAAGAATATCATCCTTCAGTCCAGCTCCTTTGAAGTAGGGTCAGATGGTGGCCTATAGGAATTCTCTCTGTTGTGTAAACCAATCCACACCTCAGATGAAGAACTTAGCAGGAATAAAAACATCCAGGCTCAGTATGAAGCCATGGCTTCCCTTTTCTATCCCTTCTTCTTGACTACACATTCTAGACTCAGAGAGAAGGATCTAAAGATAACAGTCAGCTCCTCTTGTCCCAGGACCACTAGGACCCCAATCCCTTGTCCCATGGGTCAGTTGGAAATGTAGTCCTCTTTGCCAATGTTGAGTCATTTTTGACACTACCTCTTGCTAACATCTGCTCCTCCTTATTGCTCTGCCTCACTGAGAACATTGAGGGGCCAAAGCTCTCACTTAGCAAAGAGAAGGTCAGTGGTACCCTAATCTTAGCGTATCTTAATTATTGCCCTCAAGGAGTTTACCAAACAACAACAACAACAACAATATTGGTGATGAAACAAACACTTGGAGTGGCTCTATTTGTGAAAATGAGTAATAGATAAAAACAAACATTTGCTTTGTACTTTTTATATTATAATAACTTATCTGGAAAGAGTGAAATGGAAAAGCTTCAGAATAGTGATTGATGAATAAAAACAATAGAAAAGGACATGAAAAGATGAGAAGGCTAAGAATAAACTGAGCAGACAAGGATAAAATTGGTGGGAAAGTAAGTAGTTGTGCTCCTAAAGTATGTGGGAAGAGCTAAAAGTAGCTGGAAAAGGGCACCTAGGCATTAACAAATTGATCTGGGCTTTATGGGGAAAATCAAAAAAGCCAAAATGGGGCTCCTTCAATTTTCTCCTTCATTCATTTGAACAAATGGGTTGAGTCTATTCAATGGGTCCTGAGATAGAAAAGATGACGGAAAATGTTGCTTTTAGACTGCTGTTGATCCAATGACTTCAACTATGTTGTATTACTGTATTTGCCAATGCAGGAGCAAATACCGTGCAATAGACCTTATGTAAATAGACAATATCGAATAGAAAGGGTATGCTTTCTTGAACAATATCTGATGTAATCTCCTTTTGAATCATTTATAGTGCAATTTCTTCAGCCTAAAATGTTCCACTTTCCTTTTCCACCTGTTAAAATGTATGTATCTTTCATGATCCAATTTAAAGATAAGTGCCTCATCTCTGAAGTCTCTCTGGATTGTCCCACTGTGCAGAATTGATGACCTCCTGGTCATCGTTCCTACACTCTGGTTCTTGGATAGCATGTAAAACATAACATCACGATCTGCTCATGTTTGTTTTCTCCATCGTGAGTATTTTTGCAGACAAGATCAATATCTTACATGTCTTGTTTATCCTGTGAACCTAACAGGGAGTCTGATACTCCTTTGTCACTTAAGAATAATCTGGTAAACAAACGATGTTCCCGCTCAACTTTATGATCCTCTCCAATCCCTTGAATATTTGCTGCCCTATAGGGAAATAATTTTCAAACTGAAATTTGTGGTCCGTTGGTGGACCTCAAATGTCTTCTTCAGAATCACTATGTTCTCTATTCATTGTGTTGGGAAATACAGCAAAAGTACGGGGGATTTTAATTACATTTTCTGAGCAGTCTTTCAATCATAACATAACCTTGTCTAGACCTAGTGACCCTCTACACAGGAAAGAAACAAAACAGCGGATTAACTTCTGTGCCTTTGTATTGGGCAGTAATCTGAGCTGTGCTACAGAGTTTCTTTCTCTGTGCAAAGTCTGAGACAAAAGACACAGGGCTGGAGGATCAGTATAATTGAATTAAGTGTGTATGATAGGATGATCATCACATGCAGCATTTAAAAAAAAAAGAAAAAACAAAACAAAACAAAACAAAACAAAAAACGCTCTTGAAGTGTCTGCCTGTGGGCTCTCTTGCTTTTCCAGCAGTCTGGTACCTTACTTCTTAATGACTCCTACCTGCCAAAGGGCTGTTTCTATGTCTAGGCAGCTGACAGGCTCTAAAAACAAAACTGAAATCATCAGCAATCACCAGCATACAATAAGTTAAAAAAGCAACACCACTACCATCCTGTCTAACACGGTGAAACCCGTTCTCTACTAAAGATACAAAAAAATCAGCCAGGCATGGTGGCGGGCACCTGTAGTCCCAGCTACTCGGGAGGCTGAGGCAGGAGAATGGCGTGAACCTGGGAGGCGGAGCTTGCAGTGAGCTGAGATCGCACCACCGCACTCCAGCCTGGGCGACAGAGCGAGACTTCGCCTCAAAAAAAAGCAACATCACTGAACCCAATCAACTCTGATTCCTGGAGGCAAACTGTGGGGAGCACAGCGTGATTCGCATGTAGGACTGTGAATTCTCGTTGTGACTCAGCCACCTTGTAAGAGCCTGCATTTTGGGCGGTTTTAACCCAGTGCCTCACATTTATTGAGCCCCTGTTGTATCCCAGGAGATGGGCAAGGTGCTTGATTGGCATAATCCTAATCCTCACAATAACCCCAGAGTGAGGTGTAATTGTTTATTTTTCACATACATGGAGACTGAGTCTCATGGATATGAAGAAATTCATGACCAGAAGTCAAATATGTATTTTTATATATATATAAACATATACGTATATCTTATGCATATATAATGGGTTTCCGTATGTATGCACAGGGACAGGATTTACACCCAGGTCTTTGATGCTACAGCTTATGTTCTTTCCACTTCGCCACAGTCTCTTTCAATACCAACAGAAATAATGATATAAATAATGATAACCTCTCTTCTCTCTTATTTTGTCAAACTCCTCAGAAAAGTTAACTATATTCATTAGATCCGTTTTCTTGCTCTCCCCTTAATCTACTGCAGGCTGACTTCTGGTTCTATGGTGGACTGAATTGTGTCCTTCCTCAAATTCATATGTTGAAGGTCTAACCCTGTATTTGGAGGTAGGGCCTTTAAGAAGATAGTTAGGGATAAGCTGGGAGTGGTGGCTCACACCTGTAATCCCAGAACTTTGGGAGGCCAAGGTGGGTGGATCACCGAGGTCAGGAGTTTGAGACCAGCCTGGCCAACAGGGCAAAACCCCAGTCTCTATTAAAAATACAAAAAATTAAGCGGGCGTGGTGGCGGGTGCCTGTAATCCCAGCTACTTGGGAGGCTGAGGCAGAAGAATCCCTTCAACCCGGGAGGCAAAGGCTGCAGTGAGCCGAGATCTCACTACTGCACTCCAGCCTGTGCAACGAGAGTGACGATACATCTCAAAAAAACAAAAACAAAAAAAGGTAAGGATAAATAAGGTCATAAAAGCTTTGTAGGATTGGTGTCCTTTTAAGAAGAGGAAGACACACCAGGAATGTTGGGGTACCTCAAATGTCTTCTTGGGCTCACAGAAGAAAGGCCATGTGAAGACGGAGTGGGAAGATGTTGCATGGCTGGTACCTGGACCTTGAACTTCCAGCCTTTAGAACTGTGAGAGAATAAATTTCTGTTGCTTAAGCCAACCAGTCTGTGGCATTTTGTTGCGGCAGCCCTAGCAAACTGATATATCTACCTATATTCAAATGACACACAACACTGATAAAAGCAGGTCTTGTTAGCCACAAAGTTTGCACAGTGAGTGCTGGGCAGTTTGCTAGCCAATTATGTCATTTCATCTTCACAACACCTTTCAAGAGAAGGATTATCATCCCTATTTTATAAATGAGAAAATTGAGGCTTGGAAAGTCTAACTTGGCCAAAACTCAAGTAACCCTTGGCCAAATGGCTAGTTAGCAAACAAGGTGAAGACAGGTGCTTCAGCAGCCCAAAGTCCAGGTTACTGAGCACTGTGCTGGGAATGTCAATAGCAACCATCACCCTATGGAGAACTTTTGCTCTAAGCCTGGTTGTATATTATCTCATTTTAATACAGGCAGAAGGTCAGTGAGATAGCTACATTTTACAAGAAGTCATGTAGCCCTCATTCTACAAGGACTAAAGTGGGACTTACATTTCTTAAATAACTTACTCAAGGTCACACAGCTTCTAAATGACAGGGCTGGGATTTAATCCCTGGCTTTTTGACACCAAAGACCATGAGCTTAGTCAATATGCTATTTCAAGAGATGGCAACAATTAAATTACTTGGTTCAAAATCCTAGGGGATAAAAGATTTTAAATCACAAACTAGTTGGCTGCTGAGCCTCCAATGCCTGGATTTCTTTCCAGGGAAAATATGCCTCAGGCACCTTCAGATCTCCAGACCAGCCAGACCAGCCTGTGCTGATAAGAAACACATGGTAGAATAAGGTATGAAGTGATGGGATCTCAGAGCTGGAAGGAACACAGGAAGTTGTTTTTCTGCATTTTACCCCTGTGAAATTTAGATTTGGGAAAGATGAATGTTTCGTTTGAGACAAAAACCAGAACCAGATGGGACTCTGGCCTCTGGAGTCATCTCCAGGCCATGCCGACATATCATCACTCAGGCATCTTGCAGAGGAGCCAATTCAAATGTGTATTTGCATCCAGAGATAAGCGAAATACAAATAGTATTTTAATTCATGTAGCTTCTAACAAATTTAATTTTAATCAGACAACAAATTCCCAAACCCAGACACCCTTGAGCTTCCTGGCTGTCTCTTTTTGTCCTTTGTTCTTTAGATTTCAGTCTCTCAGGGCCGAGGTCGTCCTAAGTTTGACTCAACAGTCCCCTCAGGCCATGACACAATTGGGCTAGAAATTGGAATTCAAATCATCTGGGAACAACAGAATGAGTTTTAAAAATAGGCATCATTCTCCCCTTTCTGACAACTTCTCTTAAAGTACATCAGAAGCTTGGTACAGCTCAACTCATAATTATGCAAATTTGACTCTGAGGTCAAACCATGCTGTCCAGAACACGACTACAGAACATCTTGCCTTACGAACGGATATGAGTGTGAGTCCTACCTTCTGAAGACATGCTTTGGAAACAAGTCTTCTAATGCAGAAACCAAATCATGTTATGAAGAACAATGTCACTTTTTGAGAAAGCTGATTCAGAACTCAGGCCGTGTGGGCAGAGGTTGAGTCCTTGTCTATAAAGCATGAAGCACTGTGAGGCTGTTGGCTTCGTTCTTTTACTTAGGTCCTGCCAAAAGACTGGAAGGATTATCTTACTTGGCACCCTGAAGGTGCTGTGTAAGATAATGTGAAATAAATAACTACTTGAAGCATTCCAAGAACAGTGAGTGTATCTACAGCAGGTCTCATTTTTTTTTTCTTTTCTTCTTTTATCTTGAGATGGAGTCTCGCTCTTGTTGCCCAGACTGGAGTGCAGTGGCGCAATCTCGACTCACTGCGAGCTCCGCCTTCCAGGTTAAAGCAATTCTCCTGCCTCAGCCTCCCAAGTAGCTGGAATTAGAGGAACGCCCCACTACATCTGGCTAATTTTTGTATTTAGTGGAGATGGGGTTTCACTGTGTTGATTAGGCTGGTCTCAAACTATTAACCTCAGGTGATCCACGTGCCTCGGCCCCCCAAAGTGCTGGGATTATAGGCGTGAACCACCGCACCTGGCCCCATTTCTAAATACAACATGACTCTTATTTAAAAATAAATGTATCCATTTGTCATTCTAAAGATATTATAAATATCGTAACTTTAAAATTCTATTTGAGCTGAAATTAATTTTTCTAGACAAAGCTTCAGCCTGCTTGACTTATATTGTTTTATCTCATTGATAAAAATACCCTCTGAGCCATTACTCCTAATGTTTACGTTTTATTACATTGGCCTAATAGTGAGTTGATCCATATGGCAATAACGTCATAATAAGGTTGGCCACTTTCTAATGATATGTTATATATTATTAGATATTTAGAAGCTTGGTCCAGTGGTGGATACTGGAGGAAGATTTCCAGTGCTGAAAGATTCTTGACCATAGCATTCGATACTATTCCTGAGAACTTCTAGGATAAGGAGGTGATGCTATTGTTTGTTTAATGTTCAAGTCTGATATGTCAGGACAAAGAAAAAGCTGCCTGGAGGAAGATTTCCAAAGCGAATTTTCATGGCACTGTTATAATTTATTTCCGCCCCTCTTTTCTACTGCAAAAACTTGCAGGGGGATGACAATATCCTCAGCATTCCATTCCTCGATTCCACTGCTCACAAAGCTCAAAGAGGGTGTCATGATAATCAGCTGAGGAAATAGTTTCTTGGGTGGAGGAATTTGCTGAAGTCCGCACAGCTGTGCGCCTGATGAGTGTGGGCAGGGGGAGCCAGGACCTGCCCCAAACATGTCTTTCCTCTTCCTGTTACATCGTTTGACCTTCTTGGATAGCGAGTTTAAACTGGGGCCGGGTCCTGTAAGCAACTCTTTAGGCTTTGACAATTTTAAATGCTTTATTGCAAGAATGCAGAGGTCTAGGAACTCCCTTGCCTTTTCCTATCTTTATTACTATTCACCCAGTCACCTACCAAGAATTATTTTCAGGTGCACATGGAGAGTATAGAAGCAATTAATTCCAAGCTGATCACACACAGGCTGCAAGTAGAGAGCAATCAATCCATTCGAAACACTGCTGGTGTCCTAGGCCTTCCCAGACCATCCTGAGCAATTGGAATCCTGATGTTTTAGTTAGTTTGACATGTATTTCTGCAACCCTGGCCCTCAATGTACGTTAGAACCAAAATACAAAAACAAACACCAAAAAATGAACAAAACATTTATAATTAGTACTTTATCTTATTTAATATTTGTATATCACATTGAAAATGAACACTTCTTAAAAATGGCCATTTAGTTTGAACGCCTTCTGTTATAGGTGCTTGTTGGCAATGACATTGCAATTTCCATTCCAGGAGAATGAGAATTGCTTTGCAATTTCATAATTGAATTCAATCACTTATGAAATATAACAACCCAGTGGTGAACAGCTGAAGCTATTTGTCACAGCACTTATGAAATAGATTGTCTCTACCTTATTTGTAAACATAAATAACTCTTCAACAAGCTTAGATTTTAAAAAATAATCACCTAATTGGAATGCTTATTATCAGCATTAACCATATTATTACTACAGCATCATGAATGGCCTCTTATGGTAGGAGTTATTATTATTATTATTGTTGTTATTATTTTGAGAAGGAGTCTTACTCTGTCATCCAGGCTGGAGCGCAATGGTGTGGTCTCAGCTTATTGCAACCTCCACCTCCTGGGTTCAAGCGAGTCTCCCGCCTCAGCCTCCCAAGTAGTTGGGACTATAGGCACGCGCCACCACACCTGGCTAATTTTTGTATTTTTAGTAGAAAAGGGTTTCACTTTGTTGGCCAGGCTGGTCTCAAACTCCTGACCTTGTGATCCTCCTGCCTCGGTCTCCCAAAGTGCTGGGATTACAGACATCAGCCACCGTGCCTGGATGAGTTATTATTTTTTTAGGTGGTAGGGTCTCAACTGATTTTTGGTAAATGAGAAAAACAAAAATTATATCGCCAGTCATTATACACAGACCGAAAATCTACAATAGGAATGCTGAGGGGGCAAAGGAAGGAAACAAGAAATTTAATTGAATTTGCACATAAAGACAGAGCAGAAGAGACTGATATTCTCTTCAGGAAAGGCAAAAGCTGAGAGGGATTATGAGCAAAGAGAAAAATTTTAAAAAGCAATGGTACATGGAGAGAGATGAAGAAAGCCCAGATTAGTTTATGAAATTAAAAATGCCCTATCCAAGGAGTGTCTCTTGAACTTTGATAGACTTTCTCCTATTTGTCCTAAAAATCTAATATTAAGACACATGTATGTGTGTATATTTATTACAACACTATTCACAATAGCAAAGGCATGGAATCAACCTAAATGCCCATCAATGGTAGACTGGATAAAGAAAATGTGGTGCATATATACCATGGAATACTATGCAGCCATGAAAAAGAACAAGATTATGTCATTTGCAGAAACATGGATGGAGTTGGAGGCCATTATCCTTAGCAAATTAATGCAGGAACAGACAACCAAATAACATATGTTCTCTCTTATAATTGAGAGCTAAAAGATAACACATGGATACATAGAGGGGAACAACAGACACTGGGGCCTACTGGAGTGTGGAGGGTGGGAGGAGGAAGAGGATTAGGAAAAATAACTAGTCAGTGCTAGGCTTAATGTGACTGCCAAGTGGGTTCACCTTACCCACTGCCTAGACAGAGCCAATTTATCAAGACAGGGGAATTGCAATGGAGAAAAAGTAATTCATGCAGAATCAGCTTTGCGGGAGACCAGAGTTTTATTATTACTGAAGTCAGTCTCCCTGAGCATTCAGAGGTGGGAGTTTTTAAGGATAATTTGGTGAGTAGGGGCTTGGGAAGTGGGGAGTGCTGATTCGTCAGGTTGGAGATGGAATAATAGGGGGCTCGAAGTGGGGTTTTCTTGTTGTCTTCTGTTCCTGAGTGGGATCTCAGAAATGGTTGAGTCAGATTATCGGTCTAGGTGGTATCAGCTGATCCACTGAGTGCACGGTCTGCAAAATATCTCAACCCCTGATCTTGGGTCTGACAATAGTGATGTGATCCCCAGGAGCAATTTGGGGAAGTTCAGACTCTTGCAGCCAGAGGCTGCATGACCCCTAAACTATAATTTCCAATCTTGTAGCTAATTTGTTAGTCCTGTAAATGCAGATTGGTGCCCAGGCAAGAAGGGAGTCTTTTCGGGAAAGGGCTATTATCAATTTTGTTTCAGACTCAAACCGTACACTAAATTATTTCCCAAGATTAGTTCAGCCTACGCCCAGGAATGAACAAGGACAGCTTAAAGCTAGAAGCAAGATGGAGATCTCTTTCACTGTCATAATTTCCTCAGTTAAACTTTTGCAAAGGAGGTTTCATTCATACCTGGGTATTTACGACCAGACAAAATAATCTGTACAACGAACCCCTGTGACATGAGTTTACCTATGTAACAAACCTGCACATGCACCCCTGAATTTAAAAGTTAAAAAAAAAGTTGAATACACAGAGATAAAGAATAAAACAATGGTTAAAGTGGGGAGGAACTAGGGAGATGTCGTCAAGGTATAGAAAGTAACATATAGGATGAACAAGTCTAGAGATCTTAAATTACAACATGAAAATTATAGTTAATATTGTATTGAATTTTGGATCTTTGCTAAAATAATAGATTTTAGGTACTCTTACTACATATGAAAAATGGGTAACTATATGAGATAATGAATATGTTACTTTGCTTGACTATAGTAACTGTTTCACCATTTATATGTATATCAAAACATCACGTTGTATACCATAAATATATATAATAACATTTCAAAACGTTTATACAACTTCTGAAATTGAGTCCGTAATAAAGAATCTGCCAACTAAAAAAAGCCCCGGACTAGATGGACTCACAGCTGAATTCTACCAGACATACTAAGAACTGATACCATTCGTACTAAAACTACTCTAAAATATCAAGGAGGAGGAGCCTCTCCCTAACTCATTCTATGAAGCCAGCATCAGCCTGATACCAAAGTCTGGCAGAGACTCAACCAAAAATGAAAATTTCAGACTAATATCCCTCATGAACATAGACACAAAAATCCTCAAGAAAATACTAGCATATTGAATCCAGCAGCACATCAAAAAGTTAATATACCACAATTAAGTAGGCCTTGTTCCTGGAATGAAAGGTCGGTTCAACATACGCAAATCAATAAATGTGATTCACTACAAAAACAGAATCAAAAGCAGAAACATTATGATCATCTCAATAGACGCAGAAAAAGCTTTCAGTAACACCCAATATCCCTTTATGATAAAAACCCTCAACAGACTAGGCATCTAAAAAACATAGCTCAAAATAATAAGAGCCATCTATGACAAACCCAAAGCCAGCATCATACTAAATGGGCAAAAGCTCCAACTATTCTCCATGAGAACTGGAACATGACAAGGATGCTCACTCTCACTACTCTTATTCAACATGGTATTGGAAGTCCTAGCCAGAGCATTCAGGTGAGAGAAAGAAATAAAAGACATTTAAATAGGAAAGGAAGAAGTCAAACTATCTCTCTTCACTGATGATATGACTCTATACCTAGAAAATCCTAAAGACTCTTTCAAAAGGAGACCAGAATTGATAAACAACTTTAGTAAAGTTTCAGGATAAAAAGTCAATGCCCAAAACTCATAGCATTTCTACACACCAACAATGTCCAGGCTGAATGTGAAATCAAGAACACAATCTCAATTACAGTATTCACAAAGAAAATAAAATACATAGGAATACAGCTCACCAAGGAGGTGAAAGATCTCTACAAGGAGTACTACAAAATACTCTTGAAAGAAATCAAAGTGACACAAATAAATGGAAAAGCATTTCATGCTTGCAGATTGAAAGAATCAGTGTTGTAAAAATGACCATAGTGCCCAATGCAATTTATAGATTAAATACTATTCTTGTCAAACTACTAAGAACATTCTTCACAGAATTAGAAGAAAACTATTCTAAAATTCATATGGAATCAAAACACAGCCAGAATAGCCAAAGCAATCCTATAAGCAAAAGAAAAAGTAAAACAGAAACAAAGCCCAAGATATCACACTATCTGATTTTAACTCTACTATAAAGCCACAGTAACCAAAAGAACTTGGTACTGCTGTACACACAGACACCTAGACCAATGAAACAGAATAGAAAACCCAGAAATAAAGTCACACACCTACCACCATCTGATCTTTGACAAGGCTGACAAAAACAAGCAATGAGGAAAGGACTTCCTATTCAATGAATGGAGCTGGGATAACTGGCTAACTATATGCAGAAGATTGAAACTAGACCCCTACCTTTCACCATATACAAAAGTTAGCTCAAAATCGATTAAAGATTTCAATGTAAATCTCAAACTATAAAAATCCTGGAAGACAATCTAGGGTATACTTTTCTCAACATCGAGTGGCAAATAATTTTTTGGCTAAGTTCCCAAAAACAATTGTAACAAAACAAAAATAGACAAGTGGGACCTAATTAAACTCAAGAGCTGCTGCACAGAGAAAGAAACTATCAATAGAGCACAGAATGGGAGAAGATACTCACAAACGATGTACCCAACAAAGGTCTAATACCAAGAATCTATATGGCAGGGAACTTAAATCAACAAACAAAAAACAAATAACCCTCTTTAAAAATGGGCAAAGGACATGAATAAACATTTCTCAAAAGAAGACACAGAGGTGGTCAACAAACATGAAAAAATGCTCAGCATTACTAATCATCAGAGAAATGTAAATCAAAATGACAATGAGATACCATCTCATACCAGTCAGAGTGGCTATTATTAGAAAGTCCAAAAACAGATGCTGGTGATGCTGCAGAGTAAAGGGAATTCTTACACATGGTGGGAATGTAAATTGGTGCAGCCATTGTGGAAAGCAGTCTGGAGATTTCTCAAAGAACTTAAAACAGGGCTACCATTTGACCCAGCAATCTCATTACTGGGTACACTCCCAAAAGAAAACAAATAATTCTACCAAAAAGACACATGCACTCATATGTTCATTGCTGTGCTATTCATAATAGCAAAGAAGTGGAATCAACCCACGTTCCCATCAGTGGTAGATTGGATTAAGAAAATGAGGTACACAGACACCATGAAATACTATGCAGCCATAAAAAAGAAGGAAATCTTGTGCTTTGCAGCAACATGAATGGGGCTGGAAGCCATAATCCCAAGCAAATTAACATAGGACTAGAAAAACAAATACTGTGTGTTCTCACTTCTAAGTGGGAGTTAAACATTGAACACACGTGGACATAAATATGGGAACAGACACTACAGATTGCTGGGACAGGCAGACGTTAAAAAACTACCTATTGGGTACTATGCTCTCTGCCAGGGTGACAGGATCCTAATTCCAAACCTCAGCATAATGCAATACTCCGATGTAACAAATCTGAACATGTACCCACTGTATCTAACATAGAATTTGAAAAAGAACATTATTGTAAAGAGATAGACATATGGAAAATGTATTTATGCAAAACGTCATGTCTAATTCATAAGATGTTACTGCGTTGCTTTAGAAAGCAGTCAGTAAAAAGATGGAATTGATTACCTAGTGAGTTAAATAGAGTTTGGATAAGCATAGTTATAATAAATTTTCGGTGGTATATTAGGGGGATGATTTGCAGCTAATATCAGTGATGACAATAGTATTCTTCACTAAAACATTTATCCATCTATGTTTAAAAAAGCTATTAGGAAAACTGAGCAGTGATCTGGGTTTTGTTATGTTCCTTCTACTTTTAAACTAGTTTCCTCCTTGGCCTTAATTCCCCCACATGTTTAATGGCCTAGAAATAGAACAAAAAAAAAGTAGTTAATATTATAGAATAAGGTAACTGTGGGCATTACATGAGATGGTACATGTGTCTGGCACATAGTAAACATTCAATTAATGATATTGTTGTTCGTATAATGCGTAGTAGTATTAGTATTATTTGCAGTAATATCCAGTGTTATCTTCAACACTAGGAGCAGAACAGTGCCTGGGAGTACTAATTCTGACAAATTATTCAGTTCGTCTGAGCTTTCCTTCTTGGGTCTATTTCCCAGCTGTGGCACTGGACAATGTGTTTAACCTCTCCAACCCTCAATTTTAAAATCTATAGACTGGGGATAATACTTGTATCAATTTCTTAAAGTTGTTTTAAGAGATTTAATTACTGGCAGGCAGTAATAATAAATGACAGTAATGATGACTACTAATAATTATTGCATACATACTAATTGAGGTGTTATTCTAGAACATTTAGGAGTGAGGGGTCTAACACAGCACTTTCTGAGTTTGAATCATTTTTCTGACTCTTGTTAGCTCTGTGTGACCTTGGGCAAAGTGCTTAGTCTATACCTCGGTTTCTTCAATAAAAGGGGAAGAGCAATGGGACCTACTATAAAATGTTGTCAGGAGGTTGAAATAAAATAACGTGAATAAAACATGTAAAATAGTGACTGGCACATAGTGTTTAAAATACTTATTATATCGCTGAATTATGAAAATGGTCTTTGAGGTGAGTGTGATTTTGCCCGTTTTCGATGGGTACATTGAGATACAGAGAAATTGAATAACTAGTCCAAAGACACACAGTGATAAGGTTTGGCTCTGTGTGCCCGCCCAGATCTCATGTTGAATTGTAATTCCCAGTGTTGGGGGAGGGAGCTGGTGGGAGGTGACTGGATCACAAGGCTGGATTTCTTCCTTGTTGTTCTTGTGATAGTGAGTTCTCATGAGATCTAGTTGTTAAAAGTGTGTAGCACTGCCCCCTTCACTCTCTCTCTCCCACTCCACCATGTGAAGAAGCTGCTTGCTTCCCCTTCACCCTTCCATCACGATTGTAAATTTCCTGAGGTCTCCCCAACCATGCTTCCTCTACAGCCTGTGCAACTGTGAGTTAATTAAACTTCTTTTCTTCATAAATCATCTAATCTTAGGTAGTTCTTTCTAGCAGTGTGAGAACAAACTAATACACACGGCAAGGGTAATTCTGTTTTGAAAAAATACTTGCCCCCCAAATTGTACCCAGCTGCTTCGTTTTGCAGGCACTATTTGCTGTTGAATTGCTAATCATGGGATCCACTAGAAAACACAGCTCCCTGAGGACTATTTATTCTCTTCCTGTTTGGAATTGATAGGGGAATAAAGACCATCTTTTGGAATAGAATTTGAGACAATAACTGAGCTTTATAGTCTGTCATTTCCTCCCACACACCTTATGATTTAATATCCTGGATGGTTTTCTATTCCCTGAATGAAGACTAAATTGTCAACTTCTGTGTTTTTGCTTATTCTATCCCCTATAAATGAACTTGCTGTTCTTCCTCCTCAATCTACTCTGTCTCTATTCTCTCAGGCTCATTTCAGTGGGGAAGGGGCTTCGCAGAGGAGAAGCCTCCTGTGACATTCACACACCCTGTGCACTTGTCAGCTCTGATGGCTTTATATATCAATGACTTCTTTGAATATCTGTCATTTCCTTTGTGATATAAACATTTAGAGGCAAGAGATCTATCTTGATTATCTTATTACCACTAATGCCTAGTATGGCCTGGCATTTATTCATTTATTTATTAAATATCGATTGAGTGCCTATTATGACCCAGGCATTGGTCAAGGTACAATGGACACTAAAATGAACAAAAACAACAAAATCCTCTCTCCCATGGGCCTAAAATTCTAATGGAAGAGTCACCAATTGGACATCTGAGTGGTGATGTCAAGTGGCTGGAATGGAGACATGGTTCTGAAGTTGATGAGCACAGTCTGGCTGAAGATGTGAATGTCAGAGTCATCACTATATAAGTAATATTAAGACCATCAAACCCAGTGTGATGACTAAGGCAGTATACGTTGGCAGAAAATATAACATTAATTCTTTCGTTTATGGAACGAAGGAATACATTTAAAAAAAAAACTAAAAGGGCCAGGGAGTGGCAGGGACTCCAGAGTAGGAAAGCCCAAAGCAGGATCAAGCCTAGAAATGACCAGTTTCTAAGAATTACTTTTGCTGTTGGGTTTTCTCCCCTGGGGGCATGTCACAGAGCTTCCTGTTCATGGTGGTATTCACCAACAAGAAAATAACTAAGTAGCATGGCTGTATTTAACATTCATTCAACACAGACACAGTTTCCACATGGTCTTTACATATTCTTCATGTCTTCAAACATTTGCCCACGGATAAACAATGCCTTTGAGTTCTTTTTTCCTCTTAGTCCGGGGCAGCTTGCATGTAAACATGGCATCCAAATAATGATGCCTAAACTCATCTTGATGTGACCAAGATGTGGCAGTCATATGGTAAAACATCATAAAATCTCCCACAACATTATCAAGTGAAAAGAGTTGGAAGTGATTTCAGAGAACTCAGGAAAAATGCTTTGCAAAACAAAGCATGAAAATGTACTGTCCAGACTCTGCCCCCATCTCTCCCGTTAGAATATAAGATCATGGCAGGCTGGATCCATGTCTGGTTTATTCATGGCTACATCACTGGCACCAAGGTGGTAGTGCCATGTAGTCAGCATTGATAAAAATTTGTCAACTGATTAAACGACCTGGGCTTGAGTCCCAGCTTTGCCATTTAGTAGCTATGTAATTTAGGACAAGTCACTTAAAACCTCAAGTTTTTAATCTCTTCATCTGCAAACTGGCAATAGTAGTGGCACTTGAACAGTAAGTCTGGAGGGTAAGCAGAATAATGTATCAAATAATTTTTCATAGTGTGTGGCGCATCATAGCAATGAATCCGCATACAGGCTTTCTGTAATGATATGATTTTGACGCTGATCCTTCTAACATCTGCTCACCTAAAGCATTAATTTTACACTTTTATTGAAATACATGTGATTTTTTAAATATCCTCAGGAACACTCAATGAAGAATATGTCCACCTCTAAGCAGAGTCTGGAAACACCATAATATGCTATGGGATTGTTTTTCTCCACAGCCTCAAAGGAGAATGGTTTGCTGAAAGATAAATAAGGTTTTATAGTGTCAGTTCATCTCCAGAACTCATCTTTTGTTCTTCTATTTCTTCTTTTTAATGAAACCTTACGAATAAAGGTGGACCAATATTTCTGTAAAGAATTGTTGCCTATCACACTTGGTGCTTCAAAACACTTGGCAAAAGGCAATTTGAAAGGTAAGAAGGCTAAACTTGAACCCTGCAATCTAAGCAGATAGAAAAACAGTGCTTTGTAGTTTGTAGACCTGGTGGAGTAGAAAATTGAGGCTCTTTGGAGAATTAGGTTCCCATTTCAGCAGAAACCAGACTCATTGACCAGACTCACATTTAGCCCAAATATTACCTCTTAGGCCAATGAAAATGGAAAATAGGTTGTATAGCTCCTACGAGAAGCTACCTTGGTTACCATCATGAAAGTATTACATAAAACAAAGAAGGCTCTCATTTATCTAACAGTCTACACAGTATTTTGTAAGTAGCCATCATTCCACCCATTGTGACCCAAATGAACAGTAACAAAAGTGGAAAAATCAAATGGGAAGCAAAAGACTTAATCATATAGGTAACCTGAAAAAAACAAAAGATGCACTAATCAACAACAAAACTTGTTTAACACTTGTTTCAAAAATTTGTGTTATTGAAGCATTTAAAGCCAAGATGTCTAAAATAAAACTATCATCTCTCCTTAACTGGCCTTCATGGCCTTCCCTCTATGCGCCTTATCTTGATAAATTTCACCATTATCATTTTGGTGGAGTCATTTCATCTCTTTCCTATCTTTCACTCAATATCACAAATTATTTTTCAATATTTCCAATTACACACAATTCCACCATGTGTTTCAAATTTATTCTCTCCCTTCACCATGATTGCCATGTTTAGGACAGTCTAGTGGTAAAGACATTAAGCTTTGGTATTACATCGTTGAAGGTAAAATCCCTGCTTTGATGTGTCATAATTGTTAGGTGCTGGGTGAGTGATTTAATTTCCTTGTTTACTTTTCTCTTTTAAGTGGAGATTATAATTGTACCTTCCTCATAGACTTGCAGTAAATATTAAGAGTAATTGTTCAGGCTTAAAATAGCATTATGCTTAAGTGTTAGCTATTGACACTGTCTTGCATAGACATTTTAAGCAGTTTCCAACTAATTTTCTTGTCTTCTTTCTCTTTCTCTCTCAACAATTTGTCTTCTGACTTATTTTTGGTGTTATATTACCACTCTGAGTTTCAGTTTTTTCATTGTTTCAGAAACCAGTATCCCACTAAGTTTGGTTATTAGTTTTGACACCCTGTCTGTCTCTTGTCTTCAATTATTGTTCTTGATCCTTTGCTAGTCTTTTCTCTAACTCCAAGTTCACATCATGCCTTCTAAAATTTGGCTCATATCTAGCTCCCTCTACTCTTGGCTGACTAGCCATCCCCAAATGCCAAACAAGATGAAAAATCACTCCTCAACTTAAAAACCTCACTTAAAATCCCCATTGCCTCTCTGCAGAGTGAATGCAGCATAGTGCTCAGGAAAGTTTTCAAAATCTGGCCCCAGGTCACTTTGCTGGCTGCTTCTCTTTCAGACTTCTTGCCCCTCCTGACTGTCTAAGCTTTGTCTTTTAAAGTACCTAGAACGCTCCTCCTTTTTCTCCCTCTGACAAAATGATTCTTCTCCAAAGCCCCTTGCTGAAATATTAACTCTCTGTGAAATGCACCTAGGTGAGATTGAATTTCACCTATATCACTACAATAGTTGTGATCATCATAGCAGCAGGAGAATAACAGCAAAAGCAGTCAACATTTACTGACCACGTACTAGCCAGGAACTATTCTAAACACTTTACATGCTCATTAATCCTTTGAGCAAACTTACAGATTATTTACTATCATTTCTACCTTATGGATGAGGAAATTGAGGCCCAGAAGGGATAAGTAGCTTAAATAAAGTTTCTATAACTAGTTAGTCACAGAATGAGGATTTGAACCAAATAGGCTAATCCCAGAGTTATCACGTTCAACTTTTTAACTCTAATAGCTCTCTAGTTTTGCCTCTCACAGCATTCACAGCACTTTACTTGTATTCATTGTGTCTTAGTGATCTACATATGTGTCTGTTTATTTCAGTACAATGTTAGTCTTCAGATGTATCTGTGTGTTCCCCTGTGCCCGAAACTATTGCTTTTCAAATAGTGCTCCATAAATGTCTGCCATATTGAAGTGAAATTCATTAAATCTGTCAACAGAAAACAGCTGTCCTGATACGCCTACCTTTACCTTTCCTATACTAAAACCTTTGAATGATTTAATGATGACCTCTGGTAGATATGTAATGGACCAGGAAAAAAAAATACAATTTTCCATTTTTCACTAAATATCTATGTGACTTTGGGCAAGCCACTTCATCTCTCCTTTTTTAGTTTGGAAGATGAAGATTATAACCCTTGTAATCTGCCATTATCACAGGAGTTTTACTAAAATGAAATGAGATATTCAAAAGGAAGAATTTTAAAACTTGTAAAAGGCCATACACATGTAAGAAACAAATATTCTAATAGGTAAAACATATAGCCAATATCTAAACGATAGGGCCAATTGGTATTACAGCTAGGTGAAATGGAGTTTCTAATGTTTCCCATGTTCTGCCTTTCATGGACAGCGAAATACCATGAAAGAAGGAAATCTGTGTTAGCTTTGAAACCTCCACCATTTTTCACAGCTAGGAATGATTAATGCCATCTCAATGGCTGCTGCAATGCTAGATCTGGAAAGAGACTTGGGCACAGTCTCTACTTCTTACTCATGGATAGTGAGAGGCCCAGAGAGAAGGAAAAAAACTCATTCAAGGGGCTACCACCATCTTCCTGCACAATATGTGCTGTGTATGAGGGTTCCACACTGAGCAGTTAAGTGGGAAAAGATCTAGTCATATTTTTTTGTAAAACTGACCAGAACGTTGAACGCAACTAGAGAGCTGGTAAAGTATAGAGACTCTGCAGCTCCTCTGCTGTGTTCAATCCCTACCCCAACTCCCACACCTCTTGCTGGTGATGTGGTTCAGGCAAATTAAATAATCCCTCATGCCTCAGTTTCCTATTCTGTAAAATGGGTATAATCGTGCCCATCTTACAGAGTTATTTTTAGGATATAATGAGTTACACTGTACGAGCCACTTAAAACTGTACCAGGCACATAGTAAGTGCTAAATGTTTGTTAAATAAATAAAAATCACATCTGAGATTTTGAACATAACACTTTTAGGGCTTAATGAAATTGAATGAACCTTGCTTTCTATTAAGAAATACATGAATATTAAATTTACATTCATGGGTTATGCCTCTGTTCTTCCACAGATTTTCCTGACAACATGCCTAGATCAGAACCTTTAGCTAAATTCACCAAGGAGTTAGCATGAGATTAATTAACTGTCAGAGGTTAAACATTAAAAAAAAATCCTGGAGGTTACTGTTGCATTTTTAATTGTCATCATGTTGGCCGTTCAAGTTGCTTTTTGCAAACAAATCCTCCAACAGCCAAATGCTGATGGTTCCTCTGCCAACAGAAGCATCTAAAAATTTCTATGATCAGTGTGCTACCAGGAAAAACAAAACACACTGAAATGTTTTGCTATATTTGATGCCAAAAACCTGAAACACGGTTAGGAAATTGTGTTTTGCAGTTTTGCAAGGCAATGTACTGATGGTGGCTTATTGATGAGTGGTCTAGTCTCACAATAACCTTGTCATATTAATGCTCCCATTTCTGCTCAAATCAAAAACAAAAACCCCTGGAATGAAGCTCTAATTTAGTGAATCAATTATTTTGATTGAATGAGGGCACTGAGATAGTACTGGGTAGATGCTGTTATTAGTCAAATTTAGATAAAAATGTGAACGCATACAAATACACAGATAATCACGTGTCGAATGTTTTATCTTTTGTATTTTTTCCTGACCATTATCTAGTAAGTACCTTTTTGTCAAATAATGTCCATTGAATGAATAAGGAACATGACTACTTTATTCTTTGGTAAAAGAACTGGGGCATAGAGAGATAAAGTGAATTACTCAGAGTTATTCAATGAGGAGACATAACCAGAGACTTGACAGCATTTATTATTTCTTTAAAAAATGTTTGTGCTGACATAAAATATAGTAGCTAGGAATTTCTTGACACTAAGTCATCCATAAAGGAGCTAAATTCCTTAATCCTATAAATAGCTACTCAATATCAATGTACATTCATGAGCCAGTTGTCAGCCTCCAGCCTCCAAGATGTCTTGGAATTGGGAAGCAATCTTTTTTTTTGTTTGTTTTTCGAGACCGAGTCTCCCTCTGTCACCAGGCTGGAGTGCAGTGGTGTGATCTTGGCTCACTGCAACTTCTGCCCCCCGGGTTCAAGTGATTCTCCTGCCTCAGCCTTCCAAATAGCTGGGACTGCAGGCGCGGACCACCATGCCCAGCTTTTTTTTTTTTTTTTTTTTTTTTTTTTTTGTATTTTTAGTAGAGAGAGGCTTTCACCCTGTTGGCCAGGATGGTCTCGATCTCTTGACCTCGTGATCTGTCCACCTCGGCCTCCGAAAGTACTGGGATTATAGGCATGAGCCACCATGCCCGGCCTGGGAAGAAACCTTATAAGAGGAGTGTGACTCTAAGTCTGACTGACGCTAAGTGTGACTGACTCTAAGAATTGTCACTGATCCTGTAGATCACAACACCTGACTCCTAAGATCTACAGACTCTGGAAAATATCTTCCATCATTTAGCCTCCTTCTTTCTCAATGCTGCTGTGGTTCTGGAAGTCTGACCTTTGAGGACAACATTATCTGGACTCCTTGCCCTTCTGGCTTCCCATTGGATTTGGCCACTGGAGAAGAGGACAAGAGAGAGGTTATAGTACTTATTATTTGGGCTCACTCTTTGGTAAGTTGACAATAGCTGCATTTCTCATCCAAGGACTAGAGCCCTATCTTATTGTTACAGCTAAAGCTATGGCTTTTTCCAGCTTCTGGTAACCAGCAACCTAGAAATGATAACTTTTGCTCTTGCTAACACTGAATGTTTCACAGCCTTATTGGCTCAAGAAACCCTACACATACCTTTTCAAAATGTTCCTTCATTCACCTCTCCCCCATTGCCCTATTTAAATATGCCTTTTGTTTCCTTCCTGGACCTTGACTGACATTGAATCGTAGAATTTCAGTGTTGGAGAATACTGGATTTGGAGTTGTTTCTCATTTCAGATTTTCTCAGAAGCTCTGTGATTTTGAGCAAATAATCTCCCTTCTCTAGTCCTCAGTTTCCTCATATATAAAATAGCCTATATTCCTTATAGTAGGCTATTATTATTACTACTATTGTTAAAATACTCTGTAAATCACTTAAAATGCGATGACTATTTCTTTAGAAACCATCTAGTTCAATTGGCTTTCTTGTGTGCCAACCACGTGAAATTGTCTTTCCCTCTCCTTGAATTTTTCCAGTAAGTCTTCTTCTATGAGTATGATGGTCTCATATCTTGCAATCAGACAGTAAGTGTATCGGTATCACTGGAGTAAGGTTCTTTTGGGTATAGGGTTTTGTTTATTCAATTTCTCAGGTGTGGGATTCTGCTCAAATCATTACAAGCTTTTCAGGCCACAGCTATCTCAACTGTGAATTGGGTAAAACCTACCCTCCTGCAGGCAAAAGGCCAGATCTAATGTTTTCTGGGTTTTTTTTTTTTTTTTCCAATTTGAAGATTTACATTAGGAAAAACAGCAACTACTGCAGACCTATAAGAGCTCCCTCAATCAATATCAGAGGTCATCAGTGCGCTCAGCCTGCTAAAGTGATGAAGACAGCAGGCTATGGAGTCAGAATTCTAGCTCTGCCAACTGGGGCATTTGTTTTGTTACTTGGTGCCTCAGTTTTTTAAGTCATTCTATGTACCTACCTCAAAAGGTGGTCGGGAACCTCAAGTGAGTTCATCCTTGTCATTGATTTATGCTCATGATATTTCCTATACTAAATACTTTGCATCGATTATCTTATTTAGTTCCCATGACAATCCATTCTCTGATAATCGTAATCGTCTTTCTTTGTCTGTCTCCGATAAACCATGCCCCTTTCCTCCTTCTAGAACACTCTCTCCAGACCTTCACATTACTGGCTTCCTTTTATTCTAAGGACTTAAAAGACATCTCAATGAAGCTTTCTCTGACCCAGTCAAGATATCTCCCCTGCATACATTCCCTTTGCATCATATCACCACAGGTTTACTTCTGCTATAACACTTATCACGTCCCAAGATTACCTTTGTTTTCTTGTTTATTCTCCCTCTTCCCGCATAAGCTCCAGGACGGTAGTAAACTGTGTTCCACTCCTCACTAGAAAGTGAGTGTCTAGTATCACGCCTGCCCTAAAAATAGGTCTCTAAAAATATTGTGGAATGAATGACCAAATAAAGAAATTAAGAGGCAGAGAATTTACATAAATAAGTTTACAGTGATAAACAGGCATTTTGTTTAGTAAGAAGCACAACAGGAATTCAGACACATGCCAGGATGATGCTAAAACCCACAATGGCCCCCTTTGCCTCTTTCAATAGCTCTTGGAAGAGATCATGAAAGTCTGAGCTAGCTCAGAGCTGTAGCACAACAGACATAAAGGAGAAGTGAAATTAAAAGATATTCAAAGAGTATACTGACCAGAGTTTAGTAGCCATTAAGATGGTGGGTGGGGGATCATTAAGCAGAGAGAAGATTCCAACTTCAGCAACTGGGCAGCTCTTGATGCCAATGAATGATGTAAGAAGCTCAGAGTGAGTGCTACAGAGTGATAGTGATTAGGATACTACCTCTGGCTGTGCATTCATCTGCATCCTGGGATGAAGGTTCAAAGAGCTGTGGGCAATTGACTGGCTAGGGGACAGTGGGATAGGCCAAAAATGTGAACAAGACAATTCTTTGTTCAAAGCCCAGGTATTGCTGCCTCTATCCCTGTCTAATTTCTTACCCTGGTTGATGCGATAGTAGTGTCAGGTGGAAGACATTCTAAGGCCTAAATTAATTCTCATTAGATCGTATCTATTACTCTTGTTCAACTACCAGTCAGGTGGCTCGATGGGAGAAGGCCATTTGCTATGGCATAGATCCATCACCTCCTGTCTTTGAAGTCATGTGTGTTGATCCCTGGTACCTTTCCAAGACAGTAGTGCTTTTTGATATTTGTCTGACAGTCTTCTCAAACATCAAAGTCAAGATATGTGGTTCAACACGGTAGTTTGGGACTTCTAAGTTTTGCCTTTGACATTTTAAAAATGAGAAATACATTTAATTTTCAAATATTTAAGAATGTTTATGGTCCTTCATGTAGAAAATCTTTGTCATATGCTGCTTCTTTTAATGTTTTCATTTGAGGCACAAACACCAGAACTAATAGTTTAAATCTGTCTTTAACAAATGACTATAAAAGGTATAAAGTTTCCAAGTATTAAGAGTATTATGCCTAAATAACAAAAGGACTCAAGAAGAAATATGTATGCTTTGCTGAAAAACATTTGAAAGGCCAATTTGTGGAAAAATTTTGTAATATACATTGGGAAGCTTACATTCTGATAAATCAGTTCTTTTATCCAATAATTCAAAATTTAGGGGAAAGTAATTTTAAAAGCATAGCTATATACACAGAGTCATTTATCATAGTGCTATTTATATTGAGAGTGGGAGGTAAAAAGGGGAAAAATTTAAATATCCAAAGCCAGAGAATGGAGTCAAATACAATATTCTAGCGCTATGGAATATAGTATTATGCTTACCATTAAAAATGATTTTACAAAAAATTTTAATAGCAGGGTTGATATTTATGAAAGTATACCATGTAAATGAAATAATAAAAATTTGGTATAGATATGATATCGTCAGTACATATACATTGACAGTAAAAAAGATATTACTAGTTATTTGTAGTTATTTCAAGGTGGCAGATTGTGTGTGTGTGGTGTGCACATGTGTGTGGGCTCTTATCTTTCTTTGTACGTTTCAAATTGACTGTCCTGAACATGAGAGACTTTTGCAAACATGATAAATAAACCATTCACCTTTCCAACCCTGGAGGAGAAGGCAAAAGATGAAGAGGAGAAGGCGGGAGTCTTATGGGGTCCACAAATCATGAGCTAAGTCTAGTGTCGGTTCAGTATCAGCCAGTTCTATACATTCCCATTAGTATCTAAAGTCATTCTGATCTTTTTTTTAGTATTTTCTATTTTTTTTCCTCTCAACACATCCTTTTCCCTCACAGTTAGTTGAAAATTGCATCGTATCCTCCGTGAACATTTATTTGGGGGCATGGCTTTATCAGACGCTGGTGCACAAAGAGTGCTAGCAAGACATGACAATTTTCTGCTTCTCTATGTGAATACAGAGATCCATTTGAAAGTTACATTTTACCTGTCTACATGGTACCAATGACTATATTTTCAGCAAATATCTGATAAATTGGCAATTTCGATTCCAATCTGAAAGGAGAAAAGCGATGGCTCTAATAACCAACGATCTCTGACAAATAGTGGCAATAAAAGCACCTGCAGCTTCAATATCACGTAGGATTAGGGCTCTGGCATTTTTCTAGATTATGGTCTTCCAGATGATGTTATGTTTTATTTGTGAGATGGTGTGCATGTGTGTGCAATGAAAGAAAAAAAAATCAGGGCAATGTATCTAAACTATAATTTTAATTTTTGTATGTGCATGGGATTATTACTAATAAAAGTTATTTAGTTCTGCCTCCTCTCCCCACAGAATATAATGTAACCTCTGATAGAAGAGCTTTTTTTGTTTTGGTTTGGTTTTTAATCTGTTTTATTCACTGCTCCATCTCCCAGCACAAGAAGCAGGCAGTGACATATAATAAATATTTGTTGAATGAATAAGTGAATTAAATAAATCTTATGATGATATATCACCTTTGGTCAGTGCCATTGACACAAATTGCTATTCTATTCTGGCACTTTTCACTGAATGTATCATGTTGTTTGTGGTTCTTTCCGTATTTTCTCATTTGTGTTGTGGAGACCCATGACATTTTAGGGCATTCATATTTTTAAATCACTAATTGAATCCATGAGTTCCTACAAAATGTTGTAGCATTATAAAAAGAGAGTAGGCAGAGATGTGGGTTATAGCCCCAATACCTAGGGAATTCCACCTAGATTTTTAATGTTCCATTTTCTCACTAGTGAAGAATACCACCTTCTCTGATTCGAAGACTTGTTTGATGCTTGAAAAAAATTGTGTATAAAGAATGTTTGTACACAGAGAATATTTGTAAATGTATAGTCTAAGTTATATGGCATCTTTATAAAATAAATTGAGGACTTTCCTTAGATATCCTCTATTTTCTACTCTTTAAGAATGCCACAGATTTGGAGAGAAAGAGAAGATGGAGAATGTGATGGTTAGCCTTACCTGTCAAGTTGGCTAGCCTACAGTACACAGTTATTTAATCAAACCCTAATCTAAGTGTTGCTGTGAAGGTATTTTGTCAATGTGCTTAACATCTATAATCAGTTGACATTAAGTTAAGCATAGATTACCCTGAATAATGAAGGTGGGCCTCATCCAATCAGTTGAGGCTTCCTGAAGAAATCCTTCCTGAGCTTCCAGCTGCCAGCATATTCTATGAATTTCAGACATGCCAGCCCCCATAATGGTGTGAGCCAATTCCTTCAAATAAATCTCTTTACATATGTTTGCATATATGCATATGTACGTGTGTATATATGCATGTGTATGTATGTATATTATATGTATATGTTTTTGTGTATGCATGTGAGTATGTATTGGTTCTGTTTTTCTACAGAATCTTGACTGATACAGGGAGAGAATGAGCAAAGAAGAAAAGTCACAATTATTTAAATGTTTGACCCTTTGTAATATTTTTTCTAATCTAGTGATATTTCTGAATTTTGGCAGTGTCTAAATTACAGACCCAGTGGATGAGAGTCAAACAATGTACAAGGTAATATGGCTAAAGTGTCCAGCTGCTTTGCTAACAAGGCAAGCAATAGGAATTCCTACAGTTACTTGAGTCTAGTCCCCATCCCTCACATCAAACAAAAATGTCCCAGTGTTTTGCAGGACAGACTCCTGTCACTAAGACTGTGCTGTCAGTCTGCCAAATGGAAAATGACTCCTAATAGCCCAAATGTTCTCCTGGGTATTTAGGTAGACACAAATGCATCAATAGAGTTGCTTTTGTAGAATATAATATATTGATTCTTTGTAGAAGCAGAGAACTGCAATGCATGCAGACCTAAAGAAACAAAACAAGAATTTCAGAGGAAAAAAAACCCAAAAAAACAAACTTGCTTTGAATAGCAGGAGACGATGTTTTGGCAGCTGAGCAGGGCAAGAGCTTCATGAGCCGCTCTTTAATGCTGCGCTTGGTGCTGTTCTGAGCGTACAGGAAACCTAGAAGATACAGGATCAGTTCTGTTAATGCTGTCTGCAGAAAGAAACGGGACGTGCTGCAGGGTTTATCAGAGAAGCCAGGCAGGAAGGATCAGGGATGCAGCCATCCACTCAGGCAATCACAGGCAGTGGGTTGGGACCCCGGAAGGAAAAAAAAGAAAGTTTGTTTTCTTCTCATTTAGTTTTGTTTTTATTTCTAAATATTGTTTTGAAGATAATGATGAACAAGTGAAAGAAGAATTGCAAAATATGTCTATTGAATGGCAAAAGATTAAAAAAACCCACCAAAAAAAAAATCTGGTGGTTTTTTTTTTTTTTTTTTGGCCCTTAGATCAGGGATAAAACAAGTATCACTAGAAGAGTTAACTGGACTGAAATTTCAATATTCAAACCAGCACTAAGGGCCCACATGACAATTTTCTGTTATTGCTCCCCATCTTTGATTATAGCAGAGATAGACACTTCACATCAGTCATTCACACCACAGTCACCTGTTAGTACCTTTGCCTTCCTGAAAATGAGAAAACAAATGTCCTTAATATGCAGCTTCATTAGCATATAGTGATATGGCCAGAGATGGGACAATCTTTCCCATTTTTTACATGTAGACACTAATGAATGGAACTTTTTCAAACAGAGTAATTCTGGAAGAAGCAAGGCAAGCTTGTCAAACATTAACCCAGAAATAGACAGAGCAGTATGTATGACAGCAGATACCTGGAGAGGACTCAAGAGAAATCAAAAGCGCCTGGAAGGATGAGCTTGCAAACTGCTGAAACAACTTTTGATGTCAGGAGCCAACTATCCAAGTTAGCATCAATTTACCCATCCTGAGGTCTCAGACGGTTGGATGTCATGTTAGTAGGTAACTAGCCTCCCCCAGCATGGAAGGTGTCAGATATAAAGCATCAGCACAGAAACCAATTTAAATCGAGGTTCTACCATCTTTATAACATGAATCTGGCAAATGTATGAGTTTTCCTTTTCTAATTCTTATCTTGGAATTATAAAAAAGTCCTGACCACAAGCCTACTGATTTAGTTTCCTTTGGGGCTGTTGCACCCACCAACAATGTCCACGGGCTAAAACTCTTGTGTGTGTGTAGAGTGGGGTGACAAAATGAAGTAGTAAATACACAATTTAAATAAGATCATTCCTCTGATTAAAAGCCCTCTAAAAGCTTCATGTTGTTTTTCTGTCAAGGATGCCAAGTATGATCTGGCCCTGCCTGAGTCTCTGACAGCATTTGCAGCCACTCTCCCTGTTTTCTGGGCCATCCACTATTGGCCACACCACCCTTCTTGCTAGAACTCACAAAGCAGGCCCTCCTCTGGTCTTAACACCTATGTGGTATGAAATGTCTTGTTCAACCGCTGGTTGAGGGTCTGGCATGTAACAGAAGGTCAATAAATGTCTGGCAAATGAGTAAAATAAATTCACTTTGGATGTCTAAAGAAGACTTGATTCATTTCCTAGATTAATATCTAAGTAAGCTTTCTTTTAATTTTCCTTTAAGTTCTGGGATACATGTGCAGAACGTGCAGGTTTGTTACATAGGAATACATGTGCCATGGTGGTTTGCTGCACCTATCAAGCCATCATCTAGGTTTTAAGCTCCACATGTGTGTGTAGAGTCAGGTGACAAAAATGTTATAAACGTCCTTAATATCTCCCTCCCCTTGACCCCCACCCCAACAGGCCCCTCTGTGTGATGTTCCCCTTCTTTTAAACTTGTAAAATAAATCTGGTTTACATAAAACACCCTAAATTTTGCTTCTGTTTTCCATTTCTGGAAGAATGCAGCCATCTAACTACCCTCTCCTTTATAAACTCCTCTAGGACATGAGGGTCTTACTTTGGCTCCCCACACAGGCTTTCTGCTCCTCCCCTTTATGCCATTTCAAACCTCCATGCCAGGGTATGTGCTGTTCCCTCAGTCTTGTCAGCTGTTCACCAATTCTCAACTTCTTTGCAGTCTTTTTTTTTTGAGACAGAGTCTCACTCTGTTGCCCAGGCCGGAGTGCAGTGGCACGATCTCAGTTCACTGCAACCTCCAGGTTCAAGCAATTCTCTTGCCTCAGCCTCGTGAGTAGCTAGGATTACAGGTGCATGCTACCATGACTGGCTAATTTTTGCATTTTTAGTAGAGACAGGCTGGTTTCAAACTCCTGACCTCAAGTGATCCACCCACCTTGGCCTGCCAAAGTGCTAGGATTACAGGCATGAGCTACTGCGCCCAGCCCCATGAGGCCTTTAAAACTCAGTTCAAACACACCTTCCTCTGGCCAACTTTCCCTCTTGTGTCTCCAACTTGCCTAGGAGAAGAAAGACCTCCTCCTTCTCCTGCTTCCCAAGCTAACTTTGGGAGAAATTTAGCTTATAGTTTAAATGATAATAGCCCTTTCCCAAAACTAAACCGCCTTTGTAAAGTTAATGAAAAACCACCAGGTTAGGAGGATGAGAGGAGCCTGAATTCTGCTAAGGTGTAGCCATAAGCTATTACCAGCCGTTATTCTCGAGGTCATGAGATTCATAACTTCCCCAATTACTCCTGCAGATAACATCACTATTGTAGAATCTAAGATTGGCTTTTTGAGATGTCTTTTCAGGTTTTTGCATTTCTGACAATGAACGGCTTCATCCAGACCTGCCAACCAGTCCTGTGACCCCACCCAGACGCCAACTCAGAATGAGGACCATTTTCCATACCCCTAGGATTGCATTCCCAACCAGTCAGCAGCACCCTTTCCATTACCCACCAACTATCCTTGAAAAACCCTAGCCTCTGAATTTTCAAGGAGGCTGATTTGAGGAATTATAAAACTCTGGGTCTCTGACTCAGCCGGCTCGGTATGAATTAAACTTTTTATTGCAATTTACTTGTCTTCATAAATCAGCTCTATCTGGGCAGCAGGCAAAATGAACCCAATGGGCAGGTTACACTATCAACTTCAAAAAGTTAGGATCAGATGAAATAATATATAAAGCATTTAGCACAGTGACAGCCACATAATGCAGTCTAAACAAATATTAGATGCTCATCTTGTTTCACTTATTTGAGTATACCATATTCCCGACTGTCTCGGATCCTTTTCACATGCTGTTATCTGTATCTAAACTTTTACTTTACTTTCTCTTCATCTAGTTAATGCCTGTTCATCCCTGAGATTTCAGTTCAATGATAACTTTTGAGGGAAACCTTATAGGGTAAACCAAACTAGATTATGAACAGTTACTATAGATGCCCATAGTTTTCTATGTTTCTCCTTCATAGCAAGTATAATTAAAACAATTCATGATACAATTACATATTTAACATGTCTTCTCTACTGAAATGGAAGATGGAAGATGTCTACTTCTAGCCTTTACAGAATAAATGTTATTGGATATTCTTCTTTTATTATTATTATACTTAAAGTTCTAGGGTGCATGTGCACAACGTGCAGGTTTGTTACATATGTATACATGTGCCATGTTGGTGTGCTGCACCCATTAACTCGTCGTTAACATTAGGTATATCTCCTAATGCTATCCCTCCCCGCTCCCCCCTCCAACAATAGGCCCCGGTGTGTGATGTTCCCCTTCGTGTGTCCAAGTGATTTCATTGTTCAATTCCTACCTATGAGTGAGAACATGCGGTGTTTGGTTTTCTGTTCTTGCGATAGTTTGCTGAGAATGATGGTTTCCAGCTGCATCCATGTCCCTACAAAGGACATGAACTCATCCTTTTTTATGGCTGCATAGTATTCCATGGTGTATATGTGCCACATTTTCTTAATCCAATCTGTCACTGGTGGATATTTGGGTTGATTCCAAGTCTTTGCTATTGTGAACAGTGCCGCAATAAACATACGTGTGCATGTGTCTTTATAGCAGCATGCTTTATAATCCTTTGGATATATACCCAGTAATGGGATGGCTGGGTCAAATGGTATTTCCAGTTCTAGATCCTTGAGGAATTGCCACACTGTTATTGGATATTCTATACCACTGTAAGGAAACATATAACTGGACAAACTACATGAGGCAACTCTTTCCAAGAATCGAACAATAAGCAATGCAGAACTGTGATGCTTGAGAGAAGAAAAACCCCAGACATGTGCTTCACAAACGCCCTGGCTCTCCCTGCCTCGTGACATGTTCCTTCCATAGTTCAGGGAGGTGGAGCTCATAGTCACTGAGCTGAAGTGGCAGAGATTAGAGTTCCAGGCTCCTGAAGTGGCTGGAATTTGTACGCCAGGGCAAAGAGAGAATTGATGTGTGTGTGTGTATTCTGTGGGTAGCTGGTAGGTGGGAAATTTGTGTGGAATTAAATGTGGGTTATTGACTGAGGTCTGGGATATGCATGCTCAGGGTAAGGCTTTATAATGCTTAGCAGGCAGGCCTGAGAATGGAATGAAATAACACAAGCATTGTAGAGCTGGAATGCTGCAAGGTGTTGGAGTTCTAGCCCTAACACCCTTCCAAAAAAACAATCACTGAGCACCTATGGCATTGCCCTGAGAACTCAGAAAAACCATTTTGGGAGTAAGGATAATTTCCTAGAGTAAGGGCCACAGTGTATCACTGTATTTAGTGAAGTAATCACTAAAGTTGACCAATCCTATCAAAGAATAGGCCTAAAGCTAGAAAGACCAAAAAGAGCTGCCGAACTGTGGAATGCTTCTAAACAATATTCACTGTATTTTAAAGGAAGGCAACATGATCCAAACTCCTTATGATGTATCCTAATAACACCTCTTGAACTATAAAAAAAATTACTAGACATGTGAGAAAGCAGAACAAATATGACTCATAATCAGGAAAAAAGAGAAGTCAATAAAAACAGACATTAGATAGCACAGACGTTGTAATTTGTAAGAAATGATATTAAAGATAATTATAATAAGTAGAGAAATAAAAACATTCAGAAGAGAAATTAAACTACAAAAGGGAACTAAATGAAAATTCCATAAAAAAAAATAAAATTCTAAAAGGAAAACTTCATTAGATGGACTTAACAGCAGACTGAGAACTACTGAAGAAAGGATTATGAGCTTGAATAGAGATGAAAAGGAAGAAATCTGAATAATAGAAAAAGATTTAAAAATAAAGAGATCTTTACTCATCTGGGCATCATATCAAGAAGTCCAACATAGGTATAAAGAACATAATGACAGGTGAGATAAAATTTTGAAGCAATAATGACCAAAATATTCCACATACATTTTAAAACACAAATGAAATCTGTTGAACCAAAGGAAGATAAATAAAAGAAGAATCACACATAGCTGTAGGCAAAATGCTGAAAATCAAAAATGAAAAAAGGCTTTAAAAAGAGAAGAAAAGGACTTGTACATACAGGGGTTATATAATGTAAGAATAATTTTTCATCAAAAACACCAGAAAACAGTGGAATAGAATCCTTAAAGTTCTCAGCGGAATACAGAGACGATCAACCCAGAATTTTATGTATGTTTTTGAGAATAAACTTGAAATAAAGATATTTTTAGATAAAACAAACCTGTGATAATTCATAGCTAAAAGCCTTGCATTCCAAGAAATGCTAAAGGAATGTCCTCAGGCCGAGGTTAAATGGCATAATATGGAAACTTGACTGTACAGGTAGAAATAGAGAGCACAGGAAATTGAAAATATGTGAATAAATATATTGTCCTGTTTTCCTTTCCTACTTTGTGTAAAACAGCAAAAAAGTATTGTGGAGTTTATTACATTTGTAGACGTAAAATTTCTGACAATAACATGAAGATTGGGGGATGATCAATGGAATTTTAATGCACGATGCTTACATTTTACATGAAGTGGTACCACAGGAACTGAAAATAGTCTATAATAAATGAAGGAGACATGTTGAAATCTCTAGATACAAGGGAAACAGTAAAAAATAATATAAGAAGGTAGAGTCAAAACTCCAGTAGAGGAATTGAAATGGAATACATAAAATATTTAATTAATTTAAAAGAAAGCCAGGGCAGAGGAACAGAGGTGCAAAAAGTAGATGGGATGAGTAGAAAATGCATAAGATAGTAAATGTATACCCCACCATGTAATTAAATCAGAAATTGTATTTTTTTATTCATTACTGAATTCCCAGTATGTTACACAGTGCTTACTATATAAAACGTTCAATCACTATCTACTGAAAGAATGAAATCAGACTATATATCTTATATGACTGTCTCAGTATGTGCAGATTTGCTACTTGTAATTAGCAGATGCATTTAGAATTTACATCTATGCTTCCTCACAGTGTGTGAAGCCATCCCCTAAATAGATAGCTGTGTGTGAAGGCACTCTACTAAGGATGACACCAACAGAATGAGGAGGTGGGACTGAATTCCCCAGCCAATCACACTAAAAGAAAATTGATGGTGAAGGTGAATCAATCTCCAAACTGCCTTAGTAGGTAGGACATTAACCCTCACAGAGACTAAACACTCTTTGTTTTTATTAATTTATTAAGTTAATATTTATTGCCACCTACAATGATTCGTATGTTAAATTAATTGGCTACATAAACCACTGAGCCTAATGAGAGGATTCAAAATTAAGTCAAAATAATTCTAGTTTACCTCAAAATCTTTCTCTTTCCCCAAATTAAGTGCCTGGCTAGCTGTCATAAATTACATATTCCTTTTGGTTTTTCTTAAAGGTTACATGTTCAAGAGTGTGAAAATAAGATGTTCTGTCTAAAGGCTACCATGCCTGGTTTGTAAATGCATCTGTTAAATGCTGTATTTGCTCCCACAGCTTGCTATAGAATGTTACTTAATACAATATCATACTTATTACAATTTTTACTGCAGGAGTGTAATAGGTAAAACTAATCTCTATTTTAGTGGGCTTGTGTTTAGTCTTTCAGCGTCCTTTAAATTGCTGTGAATTTTTTTTGTCATGACTTGAAAGCAAAGATAGAGAAACACTTTAGAGATATCCGCGTTTTTTGCCCTTCCAGAACTTGAGTATAATCATATTTGCTTTATATTTATAGTCATGAACTCCTAAGCTGGCAGCTACAACCAAGAACCAAAAAATGGTGCATTCTGCTTCTTGTAATTCATCTCTGCTAATCAATTATAAGAAGCAAGGAAAATTAGGGAAAATATTTTATTTGGATGGTTTCTATAAACAAGGGACTATAATTCTTGCACATTATTTTTCATCTTTGCTGTTTCTTTGAGCAGTCTAATGCACGACACAATTATCTAAGGTATTTGTTTTCTATAAGAATTGTTTTAATTGTTTTCTATAAGAATTGTTTTAAAAGTATTCTTGTTACCAGAGTAGTTGTATTATATTTCAAAATGTAAGATGATTTTCAAAAGCCTGAGTACTGACCTAAGATGCAATTGTATGAACTCTACTCTGGAGGGCGGGGAGGGTGTCAGTGGAAGTTGTAAGAATTTTATTTTTTTTGTGCCATCAAATATAGGTAAAAATAATTGTTCAATTCTGCTATTTAAATAGGAACTATTGGCCTCCTTGGTCCTAAATGGAAGGGCTGATATTTTAAGTTGATTATTTTATTGTAAATGAATCCAACCTAATTCGTTTTAATTTGGTTGAATGTTTTTCTTGTTAAATGATGTTTAAAAAATAAAAACTGGAAGTTCAAAAAAAAAAAAACAAAACAAAACAAAACAAAATTAAGTCAACTCCTGTATCTCTTCATCTAGAAGTCAAACCAAACTACTAGTATACTAACATAACACTTTAAAGACCATAAAACAAAGCAATACAAACAGAGATGAAAAATTAATTACTTTTCATCTCATATTTATTTGTCCAAAAAGCATTCTTTATAACATATATATTATAAGCATTATAAATGATGTTCTTTGTAGAACTATAAATATACAGTGGTTACATAGAAAAAAAATCCCTGCTGTCCAGAATCTAACCATCCACATCTATTATAATATCTATGACACTGCAGAATTTATTTGTCAGTTTCTGTCACTAAATCCTGAATTCCTTGAGGGGAGGATTCTGTTTGTTAATGAATTAACTCATTTTCAAGCATTTGTTGAGCGCTAACTATGTGCTAGGAACTGTCTCAGATGCTGGCAATAATGTACTGAATGAGCCAGCCAAAAAATTTCTATTTTAGCAAACCTTACACTATGGTTAGGAAGGAAAAAATAACAAAATAAATAGCAAATTATCAAGCATGTCAGATAGAAAGCAGGGATAGGGCCTAGAGACGTCTGTTGGTGGATACGGGTAAGAAATAGGATGGGGAAAGACATATTTTTAAATATGGTGGCCAGGGAAGGTTGCATTGGAGATATTTTACGCAAAAATACCTACATAAGATAAAAAAGTGTCTTATCCTATTTTGATTATTAACAATAACACAGTGTATTACATATATTAGGTACTAATATATATTTGTTGAGTGATCCATATCACTTTAATTTAAAGTTAATGTTTATTGCTACCTACAATGGGCAGATTAATATCTTAAATTAGTTGGCTACATATATCACTAAGCTCAAAGATCATTCAAACTTAAGTCAACTCCCATATCTCTGCATCTAGAAGTCAAACCAAACTACTAGTATACTAGTACTTCAGAGACGATAAAATGAAGCAATACAAAGAGAATAAAAAGTAAGTGTGTAAATATGTGCTCAAACTAAATGAAAATGCATTCGTTTTCACCAATTGGAAAGTTTTTATCTTACAATGCCTGATGTTACTGAAAACACATCAGCCCATCATCATCTTGATTGCTCCATTTTTCTGGTCACGCAGACCTCAGTAGTGGTGTATGCAAGTGGTCATTCTTCACTGGCTGCTTTTTCTGTTACACAAGAAATGCCATCACACGTCAATGTCATGTGTCAGTGCTGAGCGATGGGCCATGAATTATGAATTCAACAAGTACTGACAGTGGCAATAAAAGTGGTAATTTCACCATAATGAGAATTATTCTTATCTTCCTCCTTTTTGCGGTACAGCAGATAGCAAAAACTTCTATTTCCCATGGGTTGACTTGGAAATAATGGCTTGTACTCCATTAATTCACAGTCCTGATCAGCTTCTATTTTGTGCTTTGGAAACACAGACAATGTTTTTCTTCGGAGATTTTAAGCCTGTGGAAGTCTGGTGGAAGAAAATGGCAAATAATGTTTCCACAGATCTGGTGTCTTTCCATGAATCAATAACTACGACAAAAATCAGGCTGAGCAAGGTGGCTCATGCCTGTAATCCTAGCACTTTGGGAGGCCAAGGCGGGCTGATCACGTGGTTAGGAGATCCAGACCGTCCTGGCCAACATGTTGAAACTCCGTCTCTACCAAAAATACAAAAATTAGCCCGGCGTGATGGCGGACGCCCATAGTCCCAGCTACTCAGGAGGCTGAGGCAGGAGAATTGCTTGAACCCGGGAGGTGGAGGTTGCAGTGAGCAGAGATTGTGCCACAGCACTCTAGCCTGGAGACAGAGTGACACTCCGTCTCAAGAAACAAAACAAAACCAAAATCACCAGGAGGTTCAGGGGTACTGTGATCTCATCTGTGTTCTTCTTTGAACCAGTGACAAGCTGATTTATTACCAGTGTCATGGATGCTGGGAATAGGGAGTATATTTTTTTACTAGTTGCAGATGTGAACTTATTTATTAGGTTCGGGCAAAAGTAATTGTGATTTTTACCGTTGAAAATAATGGCAAAAATCACAATTACTTTTGCCCCAACCTAATGCTATGATGCCTATTTTTAAAGTGGACTTACAGTTCATAAATACTAGCATGACTACACACACAAACAGATACACTCAGAATTCATTTAGTATTTTCAAATTCATTCCTGAAAATACAAGGCCCCAGATAACTTGGGGTTCATAGGCTGGTAACAATTCTTGCAGAAAATTGCTGCCCAACCATGCAGTTGTTATTGGATCTTGCAGTCAGTCCCAAATCATTCACTTTTAAGAAAAGTAGCAACATTGTTCATGACTGAATATGAGGAAAATACCTACATTTCATTTTGTAACTTTTTGAACTTGGGAGGCAGAAAATGACCTTCTTAATTGACCTATTTTGTTATGCTTGATTATAAAATAATTAGTCAGTTAGAAGGTACTTGAATTTGCTGAAAACAATCTACAGATGCCAAATGCAAATGGAGTGAATTTGACTCTACTTAGAGTGGCTACCTGTTTCTCATAAAATTAATGCTACTCTCTCTGCCAGCCTTTCCATCTCACTATCTCTGTCTCTGTCTCATTCTTTCTTAGCCTTTGTGCCTTTGCTTTTATCTTTGTCTCTCTGTCTTCCTCTTCTTCTCTGTCCCTGAGTTTCTCTGGCTTGATGTCTCTCTCTGTCTCACTGTTCTACATCTCTGTTTGTGTCTCTCCTTTCTTTTTCTGCCCTGTTTCTCTCTGTCTGTCTCTCTTTTTCTGCCCTGTTTCTGTCTGTCTCTACCCCGGATTCAGTCTCTCTCTCAGTCAAGGCAGGGTCCTATTTAATCTTCTTTAACTTGGTTTTGACTGTGTCCTTCACAAAACATTTAGAGAAAAGTTTTGGTCAGCTGAGTGCAGAATAATATTGCATGTTATCTGAGGCAGATGTTAGCAAACAACTGGAAGGTCAAAGGCGGTAATGCTTTCTAAAGCCGCTACTAAGTGTGTTTGTTTATATCACCTCTCTGCTCTACTGGCAGAACTAGCCAGAGAATACTAGCAGAAAACAACATGGAAAAGGCTGGGATCTTTTAAGATTGATCATTGAACCCCAATTTTCCCTTGCTCCTCTGAACAAATTGCCAAAACTACTTCTACAGGGCTATCCTTTGTGTGGGGTTTGGAAATTATCTGGAGTTCCTTATAAATAGGGTGACAAGACCTCTTAGTTTGTCCAGGACACTGTCAGTTTATGAGAGTTGTCCTAACAACCCATAGTTTGCACCCCCTTTTCATGTTCAAAAATGTTCTTGTTTAAATGGTAAATTTTATGGTCATGCAATATTAGCAACCGGTATGGTCTGTTCCACAAACTAAGGTACAGTCATTGACTAAGTGAATACTTCATTGCACTGTAAACAATGTAAATAATGCAATTTCATTTTTAAAAATGGTGTTTTGAAAATAGCTAATAGAGAAGGTGAAATAGGAAACTAAAAATGTTTTTGCAAGCACATTAAAGCTAACATTTATGATTGAAAGATTCGGAACTTTAGGGTTCAGGAGAACTCATTTGAATCTAAGTGCTGCCACTTTTTGTAAGACTTTGGAAAAGTAACAACATCACCGAGCCTCTGCTTTTTTTGTTTTGAGAGAGAATCTTGGTCTTTCGCCCAGGCTGGAGTGCAGCAGCTTGATCACAGCTTACTGCATCCTCGAACTCCTGGGCTCAAGTGATCCTCCTGCTTCAGCCTCCCAAGTAGCTGAGACTACAGGCACACACTACCATGCCCCAGTTTTTTTTTGTTTTTTTTTTTTTTGTTTTTGCTTTTGTTTTTTTGTAGAAATGGGGTCTTGCAATGTTGCCCAGGCTAGTCTTAAACTCCTGGGCTCAAACAGTTCTCCCCACTCAGCTTCCCAAAGTGCTGGGATTACATGTGTGAACCACCTCACCCAGACACCTTGCCTTTTTGATCTCACCTGTAAGATCTCATCTTAGAGTGGACTATGAGATTCTGCAGGATTTTATACTAAGAGAAAATGAATAGAATGAACAAAAGGAAACGAGTGACTTTTTTTCCTGAAAATCCTTTCAAACATGTTATTAAAAGGCAGTGGTCAGGTGATTGGCCAGTCATAAAATGAACAGAGTAGCCTAGACAATACCTAAGAATATATACTAGTTACTGTGGGTGACATTGGAGGTAAGCACCCAAAACAAAAAGGAAATTATCAAAAATGACAGCAGTATCTTCTTGAATATAACCTAAACCTAATGTACTATTTCTTTTCCTCAAGCTAACACAAATAACCCATATTTATTTTTATATTTTTTAATTGTGGTTTTATTTATTTATTTTTTATTATTATTATTTTTTGTGACAGAGTGTTACTCTGTTGCCCAGGCTGGAGTACAGTGGCGTGATCTTGGCTCACTGCAATCTTTGCCTCCTGGGTTCAAGTGATTCACCTGCCTCAGCCTCCCAAGTAGCTGGGATTACAGGTGCCTACCACCATGCCTGGCTAAGTTTTGTATTTTTAGTAGAGATGAGGTTTCGCCATGTTGGCCAGACTGGTCTTGAACTCTGGCCTCCCAAAGTACCTGGATTACAGGCATGAGCCACCACACCCAGCATTTTTTTTTTTTTTTTTTTTTTTTTTTGAGACAGAGTCTTGCTCTGTCGCCCATGCTGGAGTACAGTGATGTGATCTGGGCTCACTGCAACCTCCACTTCCCAGGTTCAAGCAATTCACCTGCCTCAGCCACCCGAGTAGCTGGGATTACAGGTGCCCACCACCACACCCAGCTAATTTTTGTATTTTTAGTAGAGATGGGGTTTCACCATGTTGGCCAGGCTGGTTGGTCTCAAACTCCTGACCTCAAGTGATCTGCACAACTCGGCCTCCCAAAGTGCTGGAATTACAGGTGTGAGCCACCGGATTGAAGCATTTTTAACAATCAAGTGTTTAACTTCAAAGTTTTATTTGGGATAAGCCAATCATGCCTTTAAAATCAGAAAGCAAGCAACAGTTGAGTAGGGTTGATTCTTCTGATGGTAAGAGACCACAAATAAAATTTACAAATTCTTAATAGGATTTGGGATTACAAGGTGTATTTTCTTGTTGGAGTGTTCACTATATAATGAATCTTCTCCTCCAATGTCACCCACAGTAACTAGTATATATTCTTAGGTATTGTCTAGGCTACTCTGTTCATTTTATGACTGGCCAATCACCTGACCGCTGCCTTTTAATAACATGTTTGAAAGGATTTTCAGGAAAAAAAGTCCCTTGTTTCCTTTTGTTCATTCTATTCATTTTCTCTTAGTATAAAATCCTGCAGAATCTCATAGTCCACTCTAAGAGCTCTGGCTTCTACTCAGAGTGAAATAAGGAGAAAATGGAGGAGGACTTTTTTAGCAGAGGAGTGATATCATGTAATGTTTTATTCAATAACATTGATTGAGCACCTATTTGGCACTGGCAAAAACAAACATAGTCCTTGCTCTTGTGAAATTTATAATCTAATGGGGAAGGATTAACAATAGAACAAGAAATGAATTAAACAATAGAACAAGAAAGTCCTCTAAATTTCATCTTGAACATGGTTTTGCTCTAAGAAAAGATGCAGACAAATAATGCCTAAAACGCAATGCTCTAACAACAATAAGACAATAAGACAAAGAGAACCTTCCATGTGCCAGTACTTTACAAGCATTATACCATTTAACCTTCACAAGAGCCCCACTTGCCAGACCCTGTGCCAGGTCCCTGGGAAGAAAATCAAATAGAATTGTCAAAGAAGCAGAGTCTTTACAATCTTGTGAATATCCATTACTGGCTTACAATGTCCACACGTGGACATTGTAACTGGTTTGAATTGTGTCTTTCAAAAATTCACGTTCATCTGGAACTTCAGAATGTGGCCTTATTTGGAAAATAGAATCTTTGCAAATGTAATTAGTTCATATAAAGTTATATTGGTTTAGGATGGGCCCTATACTCAATAACTGGTATCTTTCTGGAAGGAGAACACAGACACACAGAGAGGGAAGAAGGCCATGTGAGGACAGAGGCAAAGACTGAAGGGAAGCCAGCTAAGAGCCAAGAAATGCCAACGATTTCCTGCAATGACCAGGAGCGGGACAGGAATAGGTTCTCCTTCAGAGCCTCCAGAAAGAGCCTACCCTGCAGACGATGAAGACTTCTGGCCTCCTAAACTGTGAGAGAATACATTTCTCTTGTTTTCATTCAGTTTGTGGAAATTTGTTACAGCAGCTCTAGAAAAGTAATATACACATCAGTTAATAGATTTTCAAAAACACCAGAGAAAATAAAACTAAGCCACGTCCATATATTCGTTCCCTACTGCAGACACACAGAATCCCCAAAATGTAAGACAGGGGGCTCTACTTACGGTGCCTTCTCATTAGTACTGGTAGTTTTTTTTTGTTTTTTGTTTTTAATTACTGCCAAACTCATTCATCCCAGGCAAATTAGTCCACCACACACTACCATGGAGTGGATTTCTACTTGTGTGAAATTGGCATGTTCTAGATTCTGTATTGCTAGTATTAGGTAAATTTCAGTTGAGGCTGAGCATTCACAAAGAACGAAACTAAAAATAAATATTATCCAGTTTTTGTTTCAATTAATCACATGTCTATTGAATAAGCGATGACTTTCCACGTCACTGAGACTAACAGGTAAATCTCCTGTAATGAGCAATGATGTGTGCACAACCCTCCCTTCCCCCACCACCGCTGCCCCTGAATCTCATCTGTCTGTCTCCTCTCCTATTTTCCTCTCTTAATTTCTTGCCTTGTCACTTGCTGTTCACTGTGCCTGAAATGTCTCCTCTCAAAAATCTTCAAGATCTCTCCCTTACCTCCTTCAGTTCTTTTTTCCAGTGCCACCATCTCAGTGAGGCCTTCTCTCACAGTCCTACTTAAAACCGTGTCCTCACAAAACGACTTCCTATTCCCATTTTATTTCACCCCATAGGCTGGCTAATGTTATGGCCTAAATTGTATCCCACTCCCCCCAACCCTCCCCACCACATGCATTTAGTGAAGTTCCAACTCCTAGTACTTCAGATTATATTTGGAGATAATGTTTTTAAAGAGGTAATTAAGTTAAAATGAGGCCATTAGAGTGGGGCCCTAATCCAACATGATTGGTGGCCTTAAAAGAGAAAGAGATACTGTGATGTCCAAGCCCAGAGGAAAGGCCAGGTGAGGATGCTATGAGAGGGCAGCCATCTGAAGGTCAAGGAGAGAGGTCTCAGAAGGAAAGACGCTGCTGGCAGTTCTGTCAGGAGTTCTGATCTTGGATGTCCAGACTCCAGAGCTGCGAGGCCAGTAATTTCTGTTGCTTAAGCCATTCAGTCTGTGATATTTTGTTATGGCAGCCTATGATGGTGAACTTTGTACGTCAACTTGACTGAGTTAAGGGATACCCAGATAGCTGGTCAGGTATTATTTCTTGGTGTGTCTGTGTTTCCAGAAGATAGTAGCATTCAAATCAGTAGACTGCGCAAAGAAGACCCACCCTAACCAGTGTGGGTGGACATCATCCAGTCCTTTGAAGGCAGAAATCTGAAGGCATAGGAGGGTAAGTTCCTTCTCTTCCTCAGCTGGGGCTTCCATCTTCTCCTGCCCTTGAGCATCCTGGTTCTCAGGCCTTTGGACTCCAGAACTTACACCAGTGCCCCTTTCAGACTCCAACTTGATTATGCCACTGACTTTCCTGGGTCTCCAGCTTACAGGTGGCGTCTCATGGGACTTTTTGGTCTTCATAATCATGTGGGCCAATTCCCATAACAAATCAACCTCTTTCTCTTTCTCTCATATACATAGTCTATTCTGTTTCTTTTAAGAACCTTGGCTAGACAACATAGCCCTAGCAAACCAACAGAGCTAACCACATGACTTATTGTCCAGTCTGGAACACCACTAAGAATGAATGAAAGGGATACTATTAATAATGATATCCAGACACTTGGCATAAACTGTAACTTCCCATGTATATCAGGACATTTGGTAGCCTTATCCATAGTACCTATCATTATTAATGCACAATGCACTTTATTTAGTTAGATGTTTGCTGCTGGCCTCTCTCCACCAGATAGTAAATTCCTTGAGGGCAGAGGTTTTTGTGCTTTTACTGCTTTATATCTAGCACCTAAGTATCTGGGACATAGTAGAGTCTCAATAATTAAAAAAAAAAAAAACTGAATAAGTGTAAACTGTAAGATGTGCTTAATGTTCACTGATCTATCTATATCTATATCTTATCTATCTATGTATCTATCTCTATCTCATCTATCTATCTACACAATTTTCTCAATGTGACTACCAATTATTTTGTACCTGCTATTGACTAAGCAGGGTACCAGGCATTTTACATATGTTATCACTCATTTTTACAACAACTTTGAAAGCTGCTTATGGTTTCTATTTTTAACTTGACCCAAATACCTCAGATATTTTAGGTAACTTCTCCTATACCCCTCAGCATATAGCTAAAGATTCAAACTGAGATCTCTATTCCTTATTGCAAAAAAGATTTTTCTACATTCTTGGCAGTTAAACAATAACATAAAGGCAGATTTCTAACTTATCAAATTTAATGATGAATACTTAGGATATTGTTAACTGTTCATGTTGATGTGCCACTGTTATCTACAAATTATATCAATGTGGGTTCAGGATAAATTGCATTTATTAAAACAGTGTGGGTAGAAAGATCCCTAATGCTTTAACCCTAAATTCTCTATCAGCACAACAGAAAAATAAGGGACAACAAATCAATGTCCCTAACAAGGATATGAGTATCTCTTCCCGCTAATTTGATTTTTAGTAACTAGTACTTTAGACTGGCACACAATGTGAAATATTGTCCTTGCAAACAGGCAGCTTTGCCTGCTGCTCAACATTTTATTTATTAGAAATTGGGCCAGGAAAATCTAATGTTAAAATTTATCATAGCAGCTGAGGGGCTATGTCCTGATGAAGTAAAATAATGCCATGACAAGTTGATAGATGTTTTCTGATATCTTCTTATCACTCTCTTGACCACACCAAAATATTGCCTAAGAGGTTTCTTTTGAGTTATGCAAAGTGAAGCCACATTTTGTATGCAAATTTGAAATAGGACCCTATAAATAATCAAGTCTTACACTATTTGCAATTTAAAAATAATGTGATACACAAGTTTTTGTTACATTTGTCAAGAATTTCATAACTTCAAAGCTGGCTGAATGAATGGTGAGCTCTTTAGTATACTGTGCTAAGGTAATGTCCCTTAAAGCTTGCAGATAAACTCTGGCCATCCTTATTAGCCTTACGGAAAAATCCACTAAGACCTTAAACTACTTGAGGTCTCCAAGAACATATTCTTCAAATAAAACATGATCCCTGTGTAATTCACTCTGACTAGGCTTCATCCTAAACACAGTGGAACTAAATTTTTAATCCTGAAAATGCTAGTATCACTCAGTTCCATTCCACAAATAACTGCTGATGCTTAGGACTCATTAAGTCTGCACTGATACTTTCCCCAAGGATCTCAGGGTTTTATTGGAGAGAAGATGAACTTTTTAGACACAAAACAAAATAATTTTAAAAATGACCTCACTCTGGAAGTCATCCTGTGCCTAACTCTGTCATTCAGAATGTGATACTATATTGAATCTAGCAGATTCTCCAGCTCGTCCAGATCTCAATGAGATGGAATACAGGGCTCCTTAGGAAACCCAAGACTACCTATTTTAGAAATATGCTATAACTAAACATTGAGAAAGGCACATTATAAGTGCTGTCATATGTAAGCTTCAAAAGAATCACTTATAAAAGAAGAAATGAATCCCAGCGATGATCAGAAGTCTAAAAACTAATGGAGTGTGTACATTAACCTGGTAGGATGGATTACCAAGGCCACCCCATAAACTATGTTTCATTCATCTTTGTGTCCCCAGCATCACATACAAGGCCTAGCATTGACTGTTCAATACATATCTGTTTAATGAATGCATCATTGTTGGTTGGATTTCAAAGGAGAAAGAGAAGCAGGCTTCTCTTCATAAATAAATCATGACTTTTTCAAGGTTCCCAAAACAATTTGCGTTCCACTAAAGCTATCTGAAGTGCCAGATCCTGGCAAACCTATCTGTCCCTGGGAGACAAGGGTGTTCAGAAAAGCAGAGCCAGCTCATACTTGGTGGCCTTCTCACCTTAGGCTACTAGTTAGTGAGAGCTGGGGAAAGTGGGGAAGGAGCCCAGCACTGTCGACAGACTTTATCGGTTGAAGAAAACCGTGTTGTTAAAACACTCACAGGTCATAAAAAGAAAAAAAAAAAAGCACCCAAGGATATAAAATTGAGAAAAGATATCCGGAGAAAGCAATATTGCACTCTCAGGCTAAAATTTCATAGGAAGCTTTTGAAAATGACCTCCTGGGTAAGGAAAGTTATGGATCCTATCCTCTGGTTGAGCAAACACACTGAATTCAATACAATCTCAGCACCACATGTGCATAGAACAGAGCAGGACAATTTGTCTGATAAATGTATTTATAGCAACAATATTTATGAAATCTAGGTAGGCTTTGAGACATTGAACTGAAGAAGTTTGAGCTTCGTGTTAACAATGATAGCAACATAAGCCATTTTGTTTTCTTTGTGAGTGCTTTACAAAGCACTATCCTATTTAATCATGAAAAGAAAACAGTCCTGTGAGATAAGCATGAAAAAGTTTAGGAAGCAGAAAATGTTAAAGGCTCAATTGCTGTTTAGTTGAAACTCTTTTTTTCAGGTCTTCTCATACTGGTTTTCTCTTTTTCTCTATGTCCTTGTTATTTAAAATGGAATAAGGACATTGGTACTTATTGGTCTCATCAACCTCACCCGGTAGCTTGCTAGCAATACAGAATCTTCTAACTCACTCTTGAGCTACTGAATCAGAATTTGCATTTAATAAGATTCTCAGGTGGTTTATATGCACATTAAATTGTGAAAAGCATTATCTACATCGTGTCATATGAGTCATCTGGAATGCCTCTGTTTTTGGAATCTTAATTCATTATGAATGAGGGATAAGTAGAGGGCACTGTCATAAGAATAAGGTGTCAATCTATGAATCTTCTCGAAACATAATCAGATTCAACTTTAATGGCACCGGTGATACTGATATAGGTTAAGGTTATAGACTCTGAATCCTGGTTTTGCCACTTACTGTGTGGCCTTGGGAACACTTCTTAACTCTTTAAGCTTCAGTTCCTCATTTATAAATGAGAATAAGGATACTAAACTCAGGAGGTTATTGTAAAGGTCAAACGAAATGAGTACGCAGAGCGGGCACACAATGAGTTTGCAGTCATGTTTATTCTGGTTTTTTTTTTTGAGACAGAGTCTCGCTCTGTCTCCCAGTCGGGAGTGCAGCGGTGCGATCTCGGCTCACTGCAAGCTCCACCTCCAGGGTTCAGGCCGTTCTCCTGTCTCAGCCTCCCGAGTAGCTGGGACTACAGGGGCCCGCCACCATGCCCGGCTAATTTTTTGTATTTTTTAGTAGAGACAGGGTTTCACCGTGTTAGCCCGTGTTAGCCAGGATGGTCTCTGTCTCCTGACCTCATGATCCACCTGCCTCAGCCTCCCAAAGTCCTGGGATTACAGGTGTGAGCCACTGAGCCCGGTCATGTTTATTCTTTAAGTATGACATGCAACAGAGATTCACTCTATCTTTCCAAGAAAGGAAAAATTAAAAAAAAAAAAAAAAAAACCTTTTAAAGTGTTTCTTTTAGATTTTCACTAAGTCATTCGTTTGAATGCTATCATAGAGACCTGCTTTGTGTTAGCTTTGATCTACGGAATTCTGCGGTGGTACAAGGTCATGATGAGCTTCCAGTGAATTATCCCACAAGGAAACCTTGACACATTTTCTGGACTTTTCACCATAGAGATCACTCATGTCTACTCATATTCTAAGAGGCCAAAATTATTAGGTAATGGGGTGACTCGAACTCTCCCTTTTTTGGATACAAGTCTGGCCCTTCTAGGGTTGATACACTTCAAAAATTATTCTTAAAATCTGTGGAACAACTGAAAAGAAGCTCAGATAAATTCTCTTTTCCAGGAGTCCTGGAGACAAGGGGGGCAGAGGAAGAGCAATCTCTGCAGGGATGCTGGAAGCCACAGGGAGACTATGGGAATTGAATCCTAGAAAAAGGAGCTGATTACAGGAGGGTCAGCTGAAAACAAGGAGCCACGGCATGCCCAGTTTAGTCCTCCAGCACCATCCTGGTGATGGAGCAAGGTATTAGGTTGGTGCAAAAGTGATTGGTATTGCACCAGCCTAATATTTTGTTTTTGTTGTTATTGCTATTTTTTGAGATGGAGTTTCACTCTTGTTGCCCAGACTAGAGTGCAATGGCACAATCTTGGCTCACTGCAACCACCACCTCCTGGGTTCACACGATTCTCTTGCCCCAGCCTCCCAAGTAGCTGGGGTTACAGGCATCTGCCACCACACCTGGCTAATTTGTGTATTTTTAGTAGAGACAGGGTTTCACCATGTTGGCCAGGCTGGTCTCGAACTCCTGACCTCAGATGACCCACCCTCCTTGGCCTCCAAAGTGCTGGGATTACAGGTGTGAGCCACTGTGCCCAGCCCAGCCTAATACCTTAAAGAAAAGAACTAATAATAAATTACATGGCTGTGTTCTCTCTGGTATGTGTAGTGGCAGTATGAAGATCCAACTTTTGTTCTGAGTGAAACAAGAAACATGGAAAATACTTTATGAAAATGTATTACACAGAGATGACTTATTTAAGTTAATATTGTGCCATTGTTTCTCATATGGGAAGAATTTCTTATATGTGTGATTTGCAGTTTAAAATTAGATATCATAAACCACTAGGGTAAAAATATATGAGGCCAATACCGGGATACTGTTTCATCATGCAGAATAATTATTCTTTAGAAAACTAACAAATTCTTAAAAGACAGACTGAGAGCAAGGATCTGAAAACACTGCAGACTGTCAAAGGCATACAAGGAATTTAACAATGCAAAATGAAATTTAAGTACCTTAGTTCCTCTTCTTTCTTTCCGACTGAACAGCAATCCTATGTCTTTCTGTAGAAATGTTTATTTTGCACCATTATTTTGACACTTTCAAATATGACACTTTGGTCATATATTACCGCATATTTAAACAGGATACATCAATCAGATACATTTAAGAAATATGTTGGTTTGGTTCAGAAAGGCAGGACAACTCAAAGCAGGGGCAGGGTAGCCACTATAAGACTTCAAAAGAACCTTGGTCTCCACAATCTTTTATCTTAACCTAAACATTTCCTTTCTATTGATCCCAGGTCTTTAGATAAACTCAACCAATTGTCAATCAAAAAATGTTTAAATTTACCTATAGCCTGGAAGCCCCCACTTGGAGGTGTCTTGCCTTTCTGAACCAAACCAATGTACTTCTTAAATGTATTTGATTGATGTCTCATGCCTCCCTAAAATGTATAAAACCAAGCTGCGCCTCAATCACCTTGGGCACCTGTTCTCGGGACCTCCTGAGGGCTGTGTCATGGGCCATGGTCACTCATATTTGACTTAGAATAAACCTCTTCAAATATTTTACAGAGTTTGACTCTTTTCATCGACAGAAATTAATGACAAACTAGCAATGCCTTTAATTGCCTGAGCTGGTTACTTGAGTAGACTGTCATCCACGCCTCCCTCCTCTGAAGCCCTCCTTGCTGCCCCACTCTTTTAGATGATCAATTTTAGATCAACTGCTGCAGGTGGTGTCTGGCTTTACTTGATGGGCTCCTCTCAGTTTGCCAAAGATTTATAAAAGCTGTGTTTTAAAGAATGGCGTTTACCCACTGAGCTAATTTTCCTCTCAGTTAGAATTCCATCATTCTTTAGCCCTAAGAGCAAAAAGAGAAAGGAGAATGGAATTAACTAACTAGAGAACTTTCTATATTTCTCTATGTGACTGATGTGTTACCCTTCTCTAATAGAATAACTCTGTGCTCTTATGGTCAAGCTGGTGTCATCCAGAGATGAGATGCAAGCATCCAGGGAAATTTTTTTTTAATCGGTGATTGATTTTATGGGGTGTTATTGATTTATAATAGTAACAATAATTTAAAATTATATACTATTTGAAACCCTAGGAAAGTTACATGGAGTCAAAACTTTCATTTTGGAATTGTCAATTTTGCATTGAAGATTCAGAAACCTTCTGTAATTTTCTGAACACAAATAATTAAACAGTGTAATTTCCATATTATCTCTTTTTTAAAAAGATGGGTGCTTAAATATGCAGAAAACAATTTTATTATTGATTTTTAAATGTAATACAAAACGTCTAACTAATGCGCAGCATTGAAAGAACTCATCAATTTATCTGGCATCCTTGATTGGAGAGTCCTTAACAAAATGCTAATTTAATTAAGCCTTAACTGTTTTTTTCTGACACCCTGATCAGAAAATGTTCAACTAATAATGTAATCTTGAATACCAATAATGTTTTAAATTTTTTCAAATTCGTGCAAGAACTCTGGATTCAAATTTGATTTCCTTTCTGTCTAAACCAATCTATGAGGTAGCAATTTTACTCATGTTTATTCTTGGTCATCTGAGGATGCAGCAGTAAAGAGATGGTAATCAGAAGGTGTTTTTAGGAGGAGGAGGAGGAGGAAGAGGATGAGGGATGGGAGTAGGAATAGGATCAAGACTAGAGTAGTTTTGGAAAAAAGTGTTTAAGAGAGGCATTTTTTTTTTTTCAGCCCAATTCCAGGACATTAGATGATGTTACTAGAACTTAAAAGGAAAAACGTTCTGCTTGCTGAAATGACATTTTGCATATAGGAAGTGTGTTACGTTGCTAGGGCTGCTCTAATAAAATACCACAGAACAGGTGGCTTAAACAACAGAAATTTATCTCACAGTTCTGGAGGCTGGACATCCAAGATCAAGCTGTCAGCAGGTTTGGTTAGTTTCAAGGCCTCTCTTTTTGTCTTATGTAGATGACCACCTTCTTACTGACCTCACATGCCTTTTTCTCTGTGCTAGTGCCTCCCTGGTGTCTTTTTCTCTTTTTATAAGGAAATCAGCCATACCGAATTAGGGTTTCACCCTTATAACCTTATTTTAACTTTAATGAGTAAAATCACAACCTCACAGATTGGTTTAGACTGAAAGAAAATCTAATTTGAATCAAGAGTTCCCATGCATAAATTTCATAAAATTTAAAATATTATTGGTATTTAATATTACATAAGTAGTTGAACGTTTTCTTTCTTTCTTTTTTCTTTTTTTTTGAGATGGAGTCTGCTCTGCTGCCCAGGCTGGAGTGCAGTGGCACAATCTCGGCTCACTGCAACCTCTGCCTCCCAGTTTCAAGCGATTCTCCTGCCTCACCTTACCGAGACTACAAACACGGGACTACAGACACGTGCCACCATGCCTGGCTTTTTTTAGTAGAGATAGGGGTTCACTATATTGGCTGGGCTGGTCTCAAACTCCTGACCTCGTGATTCGCCCGCCTTGGCCTCCCAAAGAGCTGGGATTACAACTATGAGCCACCATCCCCAGCCTAGTAGTTGAATATTTTCTAATCAAGGTGTAATAAAAAAACAACAGTTAAAGCTTAATTAAATTCACATTTTGTTCACCACCTCGTTAAAGGCCCTATCGCCAAATATAGTCGCATTCTGAGGTACTGGGGTTTAGAACTTCAACATACAAATTTTGAGGGACTGCTAACAGGTCAATTTCCCCTTCTTCTTCTTCCCCTTCCCCTTCCCCTCCTCTTCCTTCCTCCTTCCCTCCCTCCCTTCCTTCCTTCTCTCCTTCCTTCCTTTCTTTTCTTTCTCTCTTTTTCTCTCTTTCTCTTCCTCTTTTTCTTGTTAGGCAGCCTCCTGAACCAGAGTGGACTCACAGACGCTCAACAGGGGAATTTTAATAAATGTCTGCTGACTCTTGATGGGGCAAATTACTATCAGCTGTGCCGATAGGGCTGCTTTTTAACATTGCTGCTGAGCTGTTGGCTAGTGAAACATGCTGAAATTCTTCTCATCATCTGAAGATCCATGTGCCCCCTCCCTTATCAGTCCCTTACCCCGTCTTCACTGAATTATTGCAATAGTATTATAACTGGTTATGCAGATTCATCTGTGTCTTACCCTTCCATGAGAGCAGTCTGTCTGAAGCCAAGTTCTAACAAAAAAGCCCACAGTCCTTCGCTAGTTCAGGCAACACATGTTTCTGCCATGTCTGCCTTGCCAGGAACTCCACTAGACATAAGAGATACAAGAGAGAGCAGTTGAAACTTTCATTTGCTCCCCCTTGCCTTCCAGATAAAGTCCAAATTCCTTTGTATAGCACTTAGTATTTCGACCTTACCCACCTCCTCAAATGTCCCTATCCTTGAATTCACATAGGGCTATTTTTCACCTCCTAAACATATTTTGCACGTTAGAGCCAATACAGCCTTTATGCTCTCTACTTTTCTATCTGTTCTCTTACCTATAGAAAACCTACATATCCTTCCATTCCAGCTTTAGATCCTTGCCATTGCATATCGTAGTGAGACTTCATGGGTGTATGGAATGAAGAACGATAATTTAAATGTTTCTAAACTGAGTGTCTGGAAAGAATGAGGAAGGAACCATTCAATAGAGAAAGGTGAAAGATAAGTAGGATTTGTAAGGTTGGGGGCACTAAGTTTTAGAAACTCCATGAGAACAGATTTTTCCAATGTGTTTATTGTTGAATCTTCAGCATATAGAACAGTTTCTGCCACACAGTAGAAACACAGTACATATTTGGCTTAATGAGAGGATATGTGTGTAGTCCTTGGTAAGAAACTGATGCTACCTCAGAAGTCGTGACCCCTTTATTTCAAAAGACACACAAATATAACAAAATTCCAGCACCACAAAAAAGAACTTGACCCTTGAAGTTTATGATAATGGAAACTGAGCTTTAAATGTTAACACAGGTTAGAACTGAGGAAATTTATTATGGTGTTTTGGAAATTAAGAGGACCCTTAATATGTTTTTTTGGGGGGGTCAACTAATGTATACTAATGTAAGAGTTTTGTCCAGAAATTTAGAAACTCTAACTCTGCTACTGTTAATTGCTAGATTTGCAACTTCGGTTCAGTTATTAGCTATCAGTTTAAATCTCTATAAAATGCAGACAGATAATCTACCTATCTCATGGGATTATAAAAAGTCAAATAAAATAATATCAAAACATATTCAAAACTAAAAATATCATTGAGGTATTATATATAACCATAGTGGCAATAACAGACATAGTTTTTTTTTGAGTAAACTGCTGTTGACAACTTCAGGTAGGAAATAAATCATTTGTTAAAAAGCACATTCACTGAGAATTTAAGAGAGATTGGTAGTTGGATAATTTCAAGATATGACTGATTATTTACTTTGGTTTTTGTTTTTTGTGCTTTTGTTAGAAATTTAAATTTACTTATTTATTTTTTTTGAAATGGAGTCTTGCTCTGTCACCCAAGCTGGAGTGCAGTGGTGCTATCTCAGCTCACTGCAAGGTCCGCCTGCTGGGTTTGTGCCATTCTCCTGCCTCAGCCTCCCGAGTAGCTGGGACTACAGGCGCCCACATATCAAATTTTCTTGAACAACTGAACTATTGTTAATCATCAAGTTTTTTTTAGCTAATTCCTTATGGACATTTAATCATAACAATCTTTTCTGATAAAAGAGATTCCTGAGCCAGAATACTGCATATTATTGTAATGTCCCTGTGTACCAATTTGAGATATTAACCTAATTAACCACATTTCATGTAGCTGTTCTCCTATCTCTATTGCAGAGCCTCTCATCATTCCTTTTTTTTTTTTTTTTTTTTTTTTGGAGACGGAGTCTCGCTCCATCGCCCAGACTAGAGTGCAATGGCGCCATCTCGGCTCACTGCAACCTCCGCCTCCTGGGTTCAAGTGATTCTCCTATCTCAGCCTCCTGAGTAGGTGGGATTACAGGTACGCACCACCACGCCCAGCTAATTTTTGTATTTTTTCAGTAGAGGCAGAGTTTCACCATGTTGGTCAGGCTGGTCTCGAACTCCTGACCTTGTGATCCGCCCACCTTGGCCTCCCAAAGTGGGATTATAGGTGTGCGCCACTGTGCCCGGCCTCATCATTCTTTTAGAAAGTCTAATAGCTTAAATACTAACGATTGTCATTACACTCATCTTACACTATGAACTACGCTGAAAATTCATTTGGATTTGTTTCCTTATGTCTTGAAGCCATCCTGTAATACCCACTTATTGTAAAGCTGGTGAAAAGTCCTCTAAAATAGATGGAATAAAATTCATATTGAGCAAGCTTTAATATGCCATTTTCAAAAGACAACAGGTCAGGCATTATTTTGCAACAGAGACCAGGTTCTAGTGACATCTACTCAGTGATGTTTCCCCTGTTATCCCTGTTACTATGCGGAGTTGATCCTAATTGTAATAGCTGTTATTTGTAGAACTCAGTATAGAGTTGCATGGCTTGGGCACATTACTTGTGCTGCTAAGGCTCAGTTTCCTCACAGGCAGAGCAAGGATAATAATAGTACTTGTCTCATTTAGTTCTTTGAGAGGTTAAATGAAATAATTCATGAAAAGCGCTTTATTTACTCAGTGCTCATTGCTTAGTAAATAGCTTGTAAATATTACTTATTGTTATTATTGAGCATAACAACTTCAACCACAATAAACTGTGACAATTGGCAAGTGGAAACAATCTCATGTCCTCCAATAAAGATTGGTCAAATTCATTACAGTAACTTTAGATGATAGAAGGATTATGTGGCCATTGCATAATCTGTTACAGAAGAATAAATATCAATCTCCTAATATGCTCTAGATCTGCTGCTAAGCTAAAAAGTAGGCTAAAAATGGTTTGCTTATTGAATAGACTAGAAAAGCATCTATGAAAATGTTACTGGTGGTTTCCTTTGGAACGCAGGAATTTTCAATTTTTTTGTCATTTTACTTTTGTATTTTTTTTTTTTTGCTTTCTTCACTGTTTTCCATAGGGTGCTATTTCATAGAGCATATTAGAGTGGATGATATTATATACAAGAAATGTATGGCCCTTGTCACTCTGTACCATACTTCCCATCGTTAAACATCCAGGTAATGATGAAAATGGTTATGCATTATCTCTCTTGCCTACTACCTCAGCATCTTAAGATTTTATAATACACACAACTTTCGACTGCATTGCTTATGTAAGGCCACACAAAGAACAGACTATCATCCCCCAACACATGCCAATGAATGCTCCCATTAGGAAGCTTGGAGTCCACGATGACAGAAACAGGCATGCTCACGTTCTTCCCTCAGTCATTCTGTTGTTTGGGACACATTAGTTCGGATGCATTAAGACCTACCTATCCCAACCTTATATTTTTATGCCTGCCTCCACTATAAAGATTGAAAAAACTTAACACTCACCTCCCTGTCTTCTTTCTATTCAGGACTGGTGAAGAAATACAATGAGATGCTTACCAATGTCTGTTTCATTTTTGTTTTCATGGATGGATGAAGGCTTGTGCTTTTGTGATAAAATGACAGTCATGACTAGTACATCCTTCTCTCTTACTTTTCTAGAGAGTAGGTGCAATTGAGCCACTACATTTATCTTACAGCCTTAAGGGAAAAGCCAAAAGATTCCCACAGCTGCCCGCACTGATATTACTGAGCTGCTAAATCAATGTGAACAAAACTTATTTCTAGTCTTCTCATTAAGTGAGGAAAATAAATTCCTATAGGTTTAAGCAGCCACTAGGCAGTTTTTCGATCACTGTAACCCCAAAATATTCTTAATAGATACGTTTTTCTTACTTAATACCAGTGGAGTCCAGACCTGATGTGTATCTCCTTCTAATATTTTGCTATAATAATGATTTTCTTCATTCTAAATTAGCTTGGAGTTTTCCTACTGGCTCACTTCACTTTAGAGTAGTAAATCTAGCACCAAAAGACTTATTTTTTTAAAAACAGGGAATTTTTGTGTGTGATCGTTTGTGTGTCTGTGTGTGTGTGTGTGTGTGTGTGTGTTACACGAAGGGGAGGAAACTTTTAATAATAACGTACACCTTTGTCAATAGTACATGGCCAAGTACAATTATGCCCTTTCAAGCATCTTTACCCAACAGATCTATCACACTGTGCCTAGTTCACTTTTTCCTTTGTCTTCTGCCTAGTCTCCTTCAACACCACTCCAGGATGGGGAAAGTAAAACATAGGGCTGAATATGGCAAGAATAGTGATCATAATCAATGTTTCAAAGAAGAAATGAAGCAGAACGAGCCTAACAGAAATATCAGAGAAAGTTTTTAGTTCTTTTTCCCTTTCCTAAATTCTAACATCTCCCTGGTCCTTTTGTCCAGGAGTTCAGTAGTTTCACGGCAGCCTCTGATTCACTGAAATGTGCAATGTCTTACCAATGTTACCCATCCCCATGTTAAACTCTGTTCCAACATAATTATCTCCAATAAAACTTCCCTCTTGTTAGTGTTTGGAAAGCAATCTGATGGCATTGCACTGAAGATGTAGTTACCCTTGGTTTTGTCTTGATCCTCTAGCCCTGCTTATGCCCCTTTGAGTGTGACACAGCTCCTAGAGGCAGCCTTTGGACCTGGTTATTAACGGAAGCTTTTCCTCCTCCTTTAACATAAGAACTTGATTTTTATCCCCACATACTAAAAAAAAAAAGAGATGTCTTCACTTTTAATAATCTGGCAAACTCACATTGAAGATTTTTACCCAGAAAGAGAAAAAATATACTCCAGTGGAATGGATATTTCTAACATAAGAGAAAGCTACATCAGACAGATTAAGAGAAAAGTGAAACAAATCTAGTTTGTTTTAGCAGAATTGTCAGTCAGTTTCTTACAGGGCTACCCTTTCTTCTTACTAAACAAGGACATAACTTGCTTGACTCTGACAATTACAAATTACTCTTGTGTGCAGAAATGACCTTATTTTATGACCAACATTACAATGTAGCAAGACGACCATTATGAATATTATTAAATAAGTGCCCAGTTTACTGTCATGTAAACTGTGTTTGCTTACAGCATTTACTTTGTCCATAGTGTTCAGTTTTCATGGTTCATTATTTAAGAACCATGCTTACAAATTTTATATAATAGAAGGAACCCTAATAAAGTGTGAATAGAAATAGATTGGCTTTATTTTACCATGTCTGGTGGCTTGAGATGGGTTAAATTAATTTTCAAAGATTATATACAAAGGAGAAAAGGATGGGTAAATTTCTGGTAATGGTTTTGGCAACTTTAGTATTTTCTGACCCCATGACTCATTTTAAAAGACGAGTGCAGTGAGGCTAAATTGCATTGTTCTACCATCTTCCTGACACCTTGATGACCTAGGTTGGTGGAGATTAACTGGGGGTTTACTCCCCAGGCTATTCCTTTTCTCCGTTATAAATAACTCAGTGTAGAAATGGCCTTCACTCATTGGATTCACACTATTTTAAACCCAGAAAATACATTCTAACATTTTTTATTCCAAGTAATTTATAAACAAGTTTATAAATCCATCAAACAGATTTTTGAATGACTCTATTATCCCCCAGGTGGCAGAAACCAGAAAACTTGGAATCATTATGGAGGAATTTTTGCCTTCAAGTAATTGTCCATATGGATACCATACTGAAATTTCTGAAGCAATAATCTGATCACTTTTTAATCCAGTTCACAATGCATCAATGCTTCCTTAGTACTACTATGCTTAGTGATAAGGTCCTCTCTAATTTTGCCCTTGTTTACTTTGCAATCCTCATTATTTGCCATATATTTTCCCAAAGTGAGGCCTTCATAATCTTGCACTAGTCTGGTTACAAGAAGGCAAATTATTTTACATTTCTGGGGCTCTGACTAGAATTACTCCTCTGCTTATCCTTCAGGTTAAGTTCTATTAACAGATACGTTTTTAAAACTCAGAAATATCCAGATTAAAAAGGAAGAAGCAAAATTATTTTCATTTGCAGATGACATGACCTTGCACGTAGAAAATCCTGGCCGGGCACGATGGCTCATGCCTGTAATCCCAGCACTCTGGGAGGCCAAGGCAGGTGGATCATGAGGTCAGGAGATCGAGACCATCCTGACTAACGTGGCGAAACCCTGTCTCTACTAAAAAAAAAATACAAAAAATTAGCCAGGCGTGGTGGCGAGCGCCTGTAGTCCCAGCTACTCTGGAAGCTGAGGCAGGAGAATGGCGTGAACCCAGGAGGCGGAGCTTGCAGTGAGCCCAGATCGCGCCACTGCATTCCAGTCTGGGTGAAAGTGAGACACACACAAAAAAATCAGAGATTAAAAATAAATGAATTCGGCAAGTTTTAGGATACAAGATCCATATGCAAAAATACATGCATTTTTATGTGCTTGCAATGAATAATTCAAAAATGAAACAGAAATTCATTTATAGGCTGGGGGCAGTGGCTCACACCTGTAACATAACAAGTAGGCTTTTTATATTTAACAACTAAAGCATAAGTAAGCAAGCAACCAATCAAACAAACACATACATTGAACATCGTAAAACTATAAAACTTTCGTGCTTCAAAGGACGCCATCAAGAAAGTGAAAGGACAACCCACAGGATGGGAGAATGTTTTTGCAAATCATACGTCTGGTAAGAATTTAGTATCCAAAATATATAAAAAACTGTTACATCTTAACAATAAAAAGTTTCAAATAACCTAATTTTAAAAATGGAAAGAAATTTGAATAGATTTATCCAAAGAAGATATGCAAATGGCCAATAAGCACCTGTAAGAATGCTCAGAATCATTAGTCATTAGGAAAATTAAAATCAAAGCCACAAGAGACCATTTTATACTCATGGGTAAGGCTATAATAAAAAAGGAGGACAACAATTGGTGTGGGTAAAGATGTGAACATATTGGAACTCTTATTACTGCTGGTGAGAATGGAAAATGGTGTGGCCTTTTTTGAAAACATTTCGGAAGTTACTAAACATGTTAAATGTAGAGTTACCATATGACCCTGACATTTCGATCCTAGTTATATCCTGAGGAACAGTGAAAATATATGTTCCAACCAAAACTTGTATACAAATGTTCATAGCAGCATTATTATTCACAGTAGCCAAAAAGTGGAAACAACCACAATGTCCATTAACTGATAAATGAATAAACAAAAGACGGTATTTTCATCCAAAAAAAAAATGAATAGTGATATATGCTTCCACAGAGGTGGATCTTGAAAACAATACACCAAAAAAAAAAAAAAAAAAAAAAATAGCCCAACTCAAAATGCCACATATTTTAGATTTCCACTTATATGAAGTATCCAGGGTAGGAAAATCAATAAAGAGAGAAAGTTGATTGTTAGTCAGGAACTGAGGGAAAGAGGAAATAGTAAGTGACTGCTAATGGGAATGGGGTTTCTTTTGGTGTGATAAAAACGTTCTAGAATTAGCTAGTGGTAATAATTGCACAACATTGTGAATATACTAAAAAACACTGGATTGTATATTTTAAAATAGTAAAATTTATGTTATGTGAATTGTATCTTAATTTAAAAATAAATTCAGCTTATCTATTAGGTTCTCTAGGCAACCTTTCCTCACTTCTAAGGCCACTCCCAGCACTCCTTCTCCAGTTACACTACTGCAGCTCATAGGTCTAGGTGATTTAGTGTAGTGGTTAAGCAGCTGGACAGAATGAATGCCTTTCTTAAAATTCCTCTCTAGCTGAACAATTGTGAGCAAATTATTTAATCTCACTGGGCCTCAACTTCCTCATCTGTAAAATGGAGTGATAATATACCTCACTCATAGGGTTGTTTTGAAAATTATCTGAATCAATATTGCAAAGCACTTGAAACAGTACCAGGCATGGCCAGGCGCGGTGGCTCACACCTGTAATCCCAGTGCTTTGGGAGGCCGAGATGGGCGGATCACCTAAGATCAGGAGTTCGAGACCAGCCTGGTTACCATGGTAAAACCCCGTTTCTACTGAAAATACAAAAAATTAACCAGGTGTGGTGGTGGGTGCCTGTAATCCCAGCTACTCAGGAGGCTGAGGCGGGAGAATCGCTTGAACCCAGGAGGTGGAGGTTGTTGTGAGCCAAGATTGCACCATTGCACTCCAGCTTGGGCAACAAGAGTGAAACTCTGTCTCAAAAAAAAAAGAAAGGAAGGAAGGAAGGAAGGAAGGAAGGAAGGAAGGAAGGAAGGAAGGAAGGAAGGAAGGAAGGAAGGAAGGAAGGAAGAAAGAAAGAAAGAAAGAAAGAAAGAAAGAAAGAAAGAAAGAAAGAAAGAAAGAAAGAAAGAAAGAAAGAAAGAGACAAGCAAACAGTACCAGGCATTCAATAAGCACTTAATAAATGTACTATTGTCATTAAAGCAATTGTTATATCTATTATTATGATTGCTATAAACATTCCCCCTGAAATTCATATGTTCAAACCCTAACCCCAAGGTGATCGTATTAGAAGGTAGGGACTTTGGTAGATGATTAGGTCATTAGGATGGAGTCCTCAAAATGCAATGAGTGCTCTCATAAAAGAGACTCCAGAGAGCTCCCACATCCTTTCTGCATGTGAAGATGCATCAAGAAAATGGTCCCCACCAGACACCAAATCTACCAGTTCCTTAATTTGGGGCTTCCCAGCTTTCAGAACTGTGGGAAATAAATTTCTGTTGTTTATAAGCCACCCGGTTTATGATATTTTGTTATATAGCAGCCCACACTAAAATAATTATAATTATTATTTGGTATGTCTCTCTAACATTTTACCCTTCTGTCTATCACTGTAGGCACTGAGAGATGTGTGGTTTTTGAATGGCTGGTCCCAGGGTCTAATTGAAGTCACTCGCGCCTCTTCAGGCTCAGCAACTCAACTATAGTCTGGTAATGATATCTTTGGCCAAACAGTATAGAAATAAACAACATGGTGGGTTCAGATCTTACCAAGGATTTGAACCCTAAGTAGTTGAAAATATACCAAGAATGTTTCAATCTGCTTCTTCTAAAACACATTTGCTCCAATGACCACAGAAGCAAAGAAACCTGCTTTTGCACTGCAGTCTTTGGAAATTAATAGAAAGTTCTGAGAGACAATAGTTCTGTGAAAAGGCTTAGTTTTTTTGGATGCCTGAAAGAACGCTTACACATCCTTGCAGTAAGAGAATCTACGAAGAAAAAAAGTTCTATCATTGCTTGTGTTCCCTATCCTGAAGTCTTCTCTCTCCAAGTGACTGTTTTTTACTCATCAGTTTATAATCTTCTAGCATGACATATTTTTCAAAGGGCCAACAAATGCTATTTATTCTCTACATGAACATTTCTCTTATGTACTCCAGGAAATAAAATATTATACTCAAATGAGTTCAGCTTCTCGTCCTATATGCCAGCCCTGGCAACTGAGCCATAAGCAGTGCTTTTTGAAGTTCACCCTCACATCTACTCAGCGGGAGTGCAAAGCAAGATGAGAGAGTGGCTCATTACTTTTTTTTTAGGGAGGATGAGTTCTAGAAAGAAAATTAAAAGCACAAAAATATTTTCCTTGGGTGACATATATTCAGACTCAGCAAAAGTAACTAAAAGATAATTTTTTTGATATGTGTAGCTTTACAAGCAATCTATTAAAATATTTTGATTAATACAACATATTAATTTTATTCTGCAAAATACAGAAAATGCCAACATAGTCACTAGGTTTTTCTATAACAACAATCTACTAATGTTAGCTTCAAGCCGTTCTAGGACATACTGAATTTTCTTCTTTCTTCAATAAAGGGTTTGATGTTGTCTAATGTGAAACAAGGAAGAAAATATATAATTATATGTGTATATATATATAAGTATATATATACACATAATAAATGAAACAATAGTATTTGATCTACTAGTCAGTGAAGAAATGTTTTATGATTATAGATACAATATTTGGCACAGACTTATTGACATCACTCTAATTTTATCTTCTTTACACAGAAAAATGACAAAGAGCTTTCCCTCAGTTTAACATTGCGAGCAATCAATGAGATTCAATGTTTCTTTAATGCCGGAAAACAAAAACAAACAAAAAAGACCTTCAGGCACATTGGAATTGAAAGACCTTTCAAACTGCATTTTTACATGATCCCTTTTTCATTCTTTTCCCACATGGCTGGAAAAGAGGGATAAATTTTATGATGCCCCAAAATGTATGTGTTTGAGTTTATTCCTGAAGCAGACAGCTTCAGAGGAAAAAAAAAAAATGAATGAGTTCAATTTTCAATTTTGCATGTTCCCCTACCTCCTCCAGTCCTTCAAGGTGCTTTTGTGGTCATACCACAATCAGCTCTGCCCACCCGCACTCAGAATCTCCTCTCTTATAAAATGTTCCCTAACTCTCTCGGGTTCTATTATTTCTGCCCCAAAGAGCTCTCTTCTCTGACCTCCACCCACATTTCCTGCCCACGTAACCTCAGAGTGGCTTTTTAGAAGTGTTTACCTCTTTGTAGTTGTTACAGTACACTTGCCTCATCCTGTAAAATTGTGGCAATGTTGCCTATTTTTCTCATGAGATTTTCAGTAGCTTTACACACTAATAGAAAATATATGTGTGGTCTCTATGTGCAATCTGGGAGAAAAAATAGTACCATTATGAAATACAAGAGTGAAACAGTGGGAAGGGGAAATGAATTTCCAATGAACACATGAGGTTCAAGAGATTTTGGAAGTTCATTTTAATTGGTAGCCCTTAGCATCCATTCAAAAAATCGGAAATAATAATACTGATAATCACAGCACGTTCTGGATGTAGCTTCTGTTAGCTAAATAGAAATCTATTTTAAAATTGCAAAAGTCTTTTTCCCTCCCCCGGGCAGATTTGCTCACAGAAAGCTTGGCTGTTCAGCTATCAAAGCCATTTGTTTTGAGTCTTAACTCTCTTGCAGCAACAGTTAAGCCAAACCCATAATGGAGGAACATTTTCCTAATAAGCTCTGATATAATTAGCTTCTCCAAAGTCCTAAACTGTTTTACCTTAATCCCAGTTAACTTAATGGTGGTCACACTCATTTCATTTTTCCTTATCTCCCCTCCTCTCCTTTCCATTTTTTTTTTCTTTTTTGGTTCTTCCACCATTGACCATCTTACGTTTATGATATATATACACACACATATTATATATATATACACACACACACACACATATATATATACACACACACACATATATATATATTTTGTTGTTGTTGTTGTTTTTGAGACAGAGTCTCGCTCTGTCACCAGGCTGGAGTGCGGTGGCGTGATCTCAGCTCACTGCAACCTCCGACTCCCTGGCTCAAGCTATACTCCTGCCTCAGCCTCCCGAGTAGCTGGGATTACAGGCACCCACCACCACACCCAGCTAATTTTTGTGTTTTTAGTAGAGACGAGGTTTCACCATGTTGGCCAGGATGGTCCTGACCTCGTTATCCGCCCGCCTTGACCTCCCAAAGTGCTGGGATTACAGGCGTGAACCACCCTGCCCGGCCATGATTTATATTTTTTGGATGACTCTTGCTTCAACTCTTTTCCCTAGGTTACATTTAAATAACATGTAGTTATGTAAATTTCTCTGTTTTATGAAATGTCTATCAAGCATCTCCATGCTAAACTGCTTCACCTTAAAATGGGATAGTGAGCAAGACCAGACGTGGTCCTGCCCTCAGGAAGCTTATGGCCTAGTAAAAGTGGGTACCTCATTCACATTAATCATTCTATAATCTCAAATGAGACAATGTCCTAAAAGAAAATAAATGAGGTTTTTGAGAAAGAATTTTTTTTTAAATGGGCCAGGACTGAGACATTGAAAAAAAGATCGAAAGCACAGTCTAAGTTGACATCTCAGAGCTGAGTAGGTTATTCTTGAAAAACAAATCTGGCCAGGCGCGGTGGCTCACGCCTGTAATCCCAGCACTTTGGGAGGCCGAGGCTGCAATGCCTGTGTCTGGAGGCAGAGATAAAGTCTGATTCTTCTGTGAAAGCCTCTTCTAGTCAGTTAGCGAACACATTTGAGTAAAACCCAATAAACGACAAGTGTGTGGAAGACATGGCCACGTTGCAGACCTTTTGTTTCAATGTGTCCAACTTGGCCTTCCTCAGGATTGGAGCCAATTTTCACATGACATAGCTCTAACTTTTTGCAAGTAAGACCTTTTTATTTGAATTTTCCTCCTTTCCAAGAAAAGTCTTGAGCATTATTAAAGGCCAAAGTACTGAAACTCTTCTGGTGGAATTTTTCTTCTTTGTGAATTATTCACACTGGGATGAATGATTCAAAATCAATAGGTTGCAGAGTTGGAAGGAATGGGAAACAAGCTCATCTCTGCTGTTTCCTCCAGACAGGACTACTCTGCTAAACTGTCAAACAGATGAGGTGCTAATCTTCCAGAGTTTTCTCTGTAAAATGTTCTAGGGCTTCACAGCCTCTCCACTGGGAAGCTATTCAATATCTTCTTTTTTGCACTCTAGGTCCATATTCCTCTTCAAGTATAGATGAAGAACTCTTCACATACTTGATAATAATTGATTTCTCTGATAATAAAAGAAGTCATAGGTACCAGATACAGGAGCAGATCCAAGTCTAGATGGTGTGGATTAATGTCAAACCAGACATCCTTTTTCTCTTTTAATACTTTTTATGGGCTTTTCATTGTATTTCCTCTGAGAAGATGAAAAGTACTCCATAATCATAGGAACTCTCCATGGTTCTCCTTGTTCTTCCTAGTCTCTTGACACATAATTAAGAACCCTACTGGATTCCAGATGTCGTGCTAGGAACTGGAATTTGGCAGAAACAAGACAACCATGTTTCCGATCTTCCTCAAGCCTGCAGCAAGAATGGTCTCCCCCTGCCCTCTTCTCTTTTCCTCTCCTCCCTCTGTAACACATCATGGGTTTAGAAATGGAGGAGGTGGTCTATTATCCAGGAATGCACTTTACATCAAAATCAGAGACTGTATCACAGAGTCGAGACTCAATCCAAAAATCCACAAGCGAAGTCTAGAGAATTACGAAAACCAAATCTGTGAGCAAAAATGTCAATGGCAAATAGGCCAACTGTAAATAAGATATACTCTGGGCACAGGTATTGCAGACTAAAGCTCCCTTTTGCTAAGGTGCTAACATACCAAAGGGGCCTTTAGGCGAGGTATCCAGGTGTAAAGGCCCAATGGTAAGAATAACCTATCTTCTTTTCACCTATTTTCTTCTTTTCTCTTTTACATAAAATGATACAGAAAGTTATAGTGATTAGGATTATTAGCAGGGCTGATGTGAGAGGAAAAGATTATAATAGTTATAACCATAACAGCAACAGGTATATCATGTTTTACAACTTGACATGCCTTATTCAGTGTGTTGCAGTGAAAAGGAGTCAGGCAGACCTGAGTTTCAATCTAGTAGACATTAGCCCTTGGAGAGTAGAGACTCTGGTGTTCTCATTTGCATTCCAGGCTCCTAGTACTGAACCAGGAGCACTGAAAGGCATTCCATGAATGGGTGTGAATGATGGATGAGTTCTTGCTCGGCTGCCTTTGGGCAGTTTGTTAGTGGAAGAGTCCTTTCTCTTTTCTTACTCTCATTTTTTCCACATTAAAAAAATAGATAAATATGTATGTTTTTATATTGTTTGGTTGGGGGGGGGCGTCAAATGAGAAAGTGCCTGGCACATAGTAGGTGCTCAATAAATGTATTACTTTAAAGCTTTATTATCATCTCTGACTCCATTTACTTACCACCAAACTTTAGTGGAACTGGCTTCAGAAACCCAATTTCTGGCTAACATATAACCCTGTATTGGTAGTTAGAATCCTCTTCACTTTCTGGGTCTTGCTTTGAAGTCTGAAGAGGAACTGCTCTCTACTTATTTCGACTATGGAAATGTTTATTGAATGGCTCTAGGCCATTTGAAATGAGACAAGTGTAAAAAATTTATATTACAGTATTATTACACCATTCTTAAGTAATTAAATTACTTCAGAATGTAATTTTCATATATTGAAATTTATAATATCAAATTATATGCAATTAGATGAAATTTCCAAGAGAGATGAGGGAGAAATCTATTTAAATTTTCTATTTTGCCAAAGTTATTCAGTTTTAAAACCATTCATTTCACAAGATTCTTTAATTCTTGCAGGCTAAATGATGCACTGAACAATTCCTGAATAGTCCTGCAGATACAGACTAGGAAAAATTTAATTGTCATTGTATATCTGTGCTAAGATTTTGAAATGATTAAAACTTGTACAATAACATGAATAATCATTGTAAAGTACAGTACTTCTCATCTTGAAGGGCTTTCATTTCCATCTTCATGCAACCCAGACACATTATGAACATTCTGCAAGGAGAGGATAACAGAGCACAGGTTCACAATCATGAAAAGGAACATTGTGGAACCATATGAAGTTTAAGGTAGCTTGGGCAAAAGATACACAATGGGGAGAAGCAGGGTTGCAGACTGGAATTTTGTCTGGTCATGTTTTTATGAGACATGCACGATACATGGAGGAGCCAAGTGATCCCCGTGGACAATGGAGAGTGACTGAGAATGACAACGATCCACTTGCATTTTAAAAAAGATAAGCTTAGGGCCGGACGCAGTGGCCCACGCCTGTAATCCCAGCACTTTGGGAGGCCGAGGCAGGTGGATCACGAGGTCAGGAGTTCGAGACCAGTCTGGCCAATTTGGTGAAACCCCATCTCTACTAAAAATACAAAGTTAGCCAGGCGTGGTGGCTCATTCCTGTAATCTCAGCTACTCGGGAGGCTGAGGCGGGAGAATTGCTTGAACCCAGGAGGTGGAGGTTGCAGTGAGCCAAGTCGCGCCACTACACTCAAGCCTGGCCACAGAGTGAGACTCCATCTCAAAAACAAAAATAAAATAAATAAAAAAGATAAGCTTTGCCACAGGATAGAGGAGGTATTTGAGCCAAAAAGAACTGGAAACAGGAATACTAGAGAAGGGGTTGTTTCTATAGTCCAGTTAAGAGTTGATGAAGAACTGAACAAGAAAAGGTACCGGTGATGGGAAAAATAGTAAGACACCTGACTCAAGAGATGTTCCCAAGGCAAAATTGACAGTATCGGAGATAGAGAATTCTAAGTTGACACCAATGTTTAAAAGCTTGTAATATAGGGCTGATAAGGATGCAGTGAGAGTGTGGAGGATGAGATGCAGGTTACTGTGGCTGCCATTTGCAATATTTGAATCAAAAGAGATCCACCATGGATTAATGATGAGAACTGTTAATATGTGTTTAAAATTTCACAGTACTTTCGATATGTTTTCTGGTTGGAGTCACGCAATAACTCTATAAAATAGGTAGATATGCAGATAAGAGAAGAAAGGCTCAGGGAAGTCAAGTCACAGTTAGGTAAAGTTACATGGTATTAATTGTCAGATTCTTTGTTTATTATGTCATGTTACTTTTTATTAAAAAAATCAGTGAAATAAAGCTATAAGTAGGAATAAAGCTATTTCACATTTGAACATTTATGAAATATCTGCTGTAGATGCTTAATATCCATTATTTAATTTAAAAAATAGAACTGCAGAATTTAAATTTTGTAAAACTGTGATAGCAAATAAATTCAATTGCTAATACATAATATCCTTTTTTGTGTGTATGGTTCCACATAGAACATTTTATCCTTTTGAAATAAGAGCAATAATGAATAAGCTTTGTTGAATTCTAAAAACAACTATTGGTAAGTCTATGTGGGTGATGTTAACAAGTTGAATATTAATGAATGACTATCTCTATTATATTTATCATGAGGCTATTTCCTTTATAGTATGCTAGATTTATGACATCCATAACTATAATAATTAAAGATGAAAACATTTTGGATCTCAATTAAAAATATGCAAATACATACATAATTGCTCAAACTTATTTCAGATGATGTGGGCAAAAATAAATGGCAAAAGAAACATCAGTTAAATAACAGTAGACTTGAATGCAGAAGACCCATATTCCAAGCCCAGCTTTGTGACTGTCACCGGATTTAGCACCTTGGTAACTGTGATGGTTAACTTTATATGTCAACTTGACTGGCCTAAGAGATGCTCAGATGGCTAGTCAAACATTCCTTCTGGGTATATCTGCGAGGGTGTTAACTGGAAGAGATTAGTATTTGTAACAGTAGACTGAGTAAAGAAGATCACCCTTGCTAATGTGAGTGGGCATCATCCAGTCTATTGAGGGCCTGAATAGAACAAAAAGGTGGAGGAAAGGCAAATCATCTCTCTCTTTGGAGCTGTGATATCCATCATCTCCTGCTCCCAGACATTGTAGCATCTGGTTCACGGGCCTTCAGACTAGGAGTGATTACTCTACTGGCTATCCTGGTTTACCAGCTTGCAGATGGCACATGGTGGGACTTCTAGACCTCATAATAGTGTATCCATCCATCCATCCATCCCTCCATCCATCCATCCATCCATCTCTCTCTCTCTCTATCCTATTGGATCCATTTCTCTGGAGAACCCTGACTGATACAATAAATACATTTACTTAATGTCTCTGAACTTCAATTTATCTGGAAAATTAGAGCATGAAAATAAATATAGAAAAGTTCTTAGAAATTATAATGTGCTCAAGTATAAAATATGGAATAACCAACCAAGAAAACTACTTGGAAATATTTCTTGCAAGATGCCTACAGCCTAAGATGTAGAATTCTTCAAATGCATTTAAATGCTTTTAAAAATATTGTTTATAGAATTTCCTTTTCAAGTTATGTTCTTCTGTTGTACAAAATATCCCTTCCGCTGTCTCTAAAAACCTTCTAAAAACGTAATTTTTACAGTTTATAGTTAAACTTGTGAGTATGTGTGTGTGTGACAACAGAGTAAAAAAGATGGATTTTTTCTCTTTGGATTATGAACTTCCTCAGTAGATAATTTCAAAAGGAGTGATGTGTCAAAAGACTACAGCAGTGTCACCAAAATCAGAGAACAGTTCTTTAAGGCCATAATATTAAAGGCCAAGAATCATTTACATGTAGAAATCCTGCTGTGTTTGCTAAAAGTTTGTCTTTGTTTCACAGTCACAAGTTGTGTTTCTCTTCTTTCGTTTTCTTGCAAAACACTTCAAGTCATACCTGGCACTGAGCTAACACCATAAGCAGACTAGCTACATGATGATATTTGAAACAAATTTAAAATTCACTTAACGAACTCAACTATTGTGTCAGCTTATAAATGTTCACACCATTCCTACCATTTTCTTATTATTTTTTTTTCTGTCTTGAGAATGAGATATCTGCAGTGGATCATCAATCATCAATACCTTCTGCATGGAACTCTGCCTAGTTTCTTCATTGTACTCACTTATATAGATGCATCACAAAAAAGCTCATTGATACATAGTTCATAATTTGTAACAGTGACTCGAAGATAGCTTTAGTGTGGGACAGTCCCAGAATAATATTTTGAATGAAGCAAAAGGTTATATACTAGAGAAGCACCAATGCATGAGTTAGGACTAGTTTCCACCTTTCCATGGGCTATGGTGACTTAAGCAAATATGCATTTATCGCTACAAAACAGTAAGTTCAGAAGTACCTGGTATGATTTAAGCCTTCTTATTTTGTTTATCATGTTAAACTGCGACTTATTTTCTCATGCTCAAAAATGGCTACTGTATCTTTATGGGAAGAAAAGAGAATGGAAAGAAGCAGTGTCTGACTCACTCCACTTTAACATTGCATTAAAAATTTTTTTTCAAAGTTCAGTGAACTCCAGTTACCCTCCAGTATATTCAATATATTTGTGGTGGCTTGTCTTGTACTTAATTACATGTCATATACTCAACATCAAAGATTTACTCCATATTCTTCATTGTTTACCTCCTAGCCCATAGAGAGAGTATCTCATATGATTTAATCTTTTCTCATTTTAGATTTGAAGTCATTCTGACTTAGGGATATATGAAAATGACTGATACATCCTAATTAATTTTGAGTATGTGTGGCTGGAATTATTGGGTCATTGAATGCTAGCCACTTGATAAGCAGTCTTGAAGCTTTTGCACTTGGAGTCAAATTAGTCTGATCTGATTGAGAGCATGAAACAGTCTATATTATGTTTCATTATTTCAAGGCCATTGTTTCAGTGTGAGAAATCCACATATCATTCTCACTACCAGAAGTGCCATGTATCGGTAACGCCAAGAATGGAAATCCTCTGAATGGTCCTACCAAGTCCAAGCACAATCTTTGTGTCAGACAAACTTTGGGATGCTCATGATTTCTTCCAAATATTAGTGTACGTGTTTATGTAGTCAGAGAATCCTCCAGTTTCATCCCCCTTTGTACGTTTTCAATAGAGTCTATTTCAATATATTGCAATATGAAAGTTTTCTCTTTGCCTACTTTTTAACCTATATCCTACAACCTAGCACAAGCCCAGAACATAGTCAAAAATAAATGTTGAATGCATGAATGACTTTGGACCAGTCTCTAAGCCTCTATATACTGTAATCTCCTCATTAGTAAGCATATATGTCAAAATGCTTAGCAATTTGGGGTAATGAAATGCATTAACTTGGGATTAGAAAGGAATCAGTTCGTGTCCCAGATCCACAATTTATCATCTTGTAGAAACTTCAAAATTAACTTTTAAATTAATGCATTCTTTCATTCATTAATTTAACTCTGGCATGGACTGCTCTAGACAGTGGAAACACATAAGTGGAAAAAATGTTTTCTAGTAGCTCATAGTTTAGTGTAAGAGACAGAGACCAGTGCATGATAAACACTCTAAGTCTATTTCTTTACCTTCAGGTGGGTTAGTAATGCCTGCTTCCCAGATTTGTATGGAGTCAGTGCATAGGAATCCATGCCTACTCAGCCTTAAAATATTCAAAAAAGCACTTTTGAAATGTTAAAATGATTTGCTAAATTATTTTAACATCTTTTTTTGAAATGTGAAAATTGTCGGAATCACTATTTTCTCATAAAACAGAGCTAGTACCATGCTTGTTGCATAAGAGAGAGGCTAATTCATTATATGCAAAGGTTACCTGTGTTGGGAGTCCCAAATATCCACTCAGTGAGTCACTATGAGGATTTGTAAGTCATATCCGTGGCTATTGGCTATTTGAATCGGAACAACTCCATCCTGAATAGGAACTGGGTAAAAATAAGCCTGAAACCTACTGGCTTCATTCCCAGATGGTTAGGGCATTTGAAGTCACTGGATAAGATAGGAGGTTGGCACAAGATACAGATCATAAAGAATTTGCTCATCAAATAGTTTGCAGTAAAGAAGCCAGCTAAAACCTACAAAACCAAGATGGCGAAGAGAATGACCTCTGGTCTTCCTCACTGCTACACTCCCACCAGCGCCATGACAGTTTACAAATGCCATGGCAACATCAGGAAGTTACCCTATATGTTCTAAAAAGGGGAGGCATACATAATCCACCTCTTGTTTAGCATGTAATCAAGAAATAACCATAAAAATGGGCAACCGGCAGCCCTTGGGGGCTGCTGTCTGTAGAGTAGCCATTCTTTCGTTTCTCTACTTTCTTAATGAATTTGCTTTCACTTTACTCTGTGGACTTGCCCTGAATTCTTTCTTGGGCGAGATCCAAGAACCCTCTCTTGGGGTCTGGATCGGGACCCCTTTCTAGTAGCACTATGACTTATTACATGGCTATGATTTATTACATGGTTACAATGTATTCTTACGTAGCAGGAGGACACAAAACAAAATCAGTAAAGGAAAAAGGCATATGGGGCGAAGTTCAGAGGAAACAGTTAAGCACAGAATTCCAGTGACTCTCTCTGAGTGGAGTCACATAGGACTCACTTAATTCTACCAGCAACGAGTTGTTACAACACCTTGAAATGTTGTTCCTGATAAAAGCTCATTAGAGACAAAGTGCCCAAAGTTGTTTTTGGGGACTGGTCATGTAGGCACTCTCTGTCCAAGATTTCAGACTCCCAGAAGGAAATCAGGTGTTCAGTATCAATTATATTTTTTAATACAAACATATTTTTTATACACAGCAAATTACTCTTATCAGACAGCAAATAAAGTGAATCCTCCTGAAATCCAGGTTCCCAGATGCCAGACAAAGGTCGATCTTGCAAGCAGATCTATCTGTTTAGCTGTTTCAGGCCTGCTCTGTTAATGCTTTTCTACACAATGCCTAAGGGTATTTGATTGAAAAAGACACCTGGCCTTTTGGGGTCTTTGCAATGCTTGCTAAAGGAAAGTTTGACAAGTGGGAGGTGCAGGAGTAGGATGCAACTCTTTATCCCCTCCCCTTCTCTGGGCAAAAACAGATGAAAGATTCGACAATAGATTTAACTATGTCATCTGCTTGCCTGCCTTTCTGATTTTGCTGCTTATCACAGTATTCATCAGAGAGAGAACAGAGGTGATTTTAAAACTCCAGAACATTGCAAGGCAATTTCAGCTGCATTCCTGAAAAGTGCTGTTTGTGTTGTATTTCTGTGCTCTGCATGTACTGGGGCTTGCAATTTAAAATCAACCACTGCAGAACTCTTTGGTAAAGTGAGAAATCGATTTATAAGGTTCACTTCTTAAGTCATTCATCCTGCAAGTTCAGAATTTAATGTTTTGAGATTCTTTAGAGGAAGGCACACTTGTGGGGTACTGGTACTTTTTACAGCTGAGTTTCCACATGAGTCACTCCAACATACTGAACTGCCTGGACATTACTGAATTTAGAAAAGCTTCTCCTGGATTTCTTGTTACCATATGGTATTTGTGCTTTCAACTTAGTTTCTCTTGCTCAAATATTTAGCTTTTGAACACTGGATAGAATTGCACAGTCAAAAATAAATTTTTGCACCTCTCTAAACGAAGCAAGAAATCATAAAATCCACAATTAGTATCATGAAATCTCATCGTAGTTTTGTTTTTTTTTTTGTTTTTGTTTTTTTGAGATAGAGTCTCAAGTCATGTTCTGTCACCCAGGCTGGAGTGCAGGTGTGATCTTGGCTCACTGCAACCTCCACCTCCTGAGTTCAAGCAATTCTTCCTACTTAGCCTCCCGAGTAGCTAAAACTACAGGTGCACACCACCACACCTGGCTAATTTTTGTATTTTTAGTAGAGACAGGGTTTCATCATATGGGCCAGGCTGGTCTCGAGCTCTTGACCTTGTGATCTGCCAGCCTTGGCCTCCCAAAGTCCTGGGATTACAGGCATAAGTCACCGCGCCTTGCCCTTTTTGAAGTTTTCTGAAGATATTCTTGCTGGTTTTATTTTAGGAATGTGGCTAAATGGCCCTTATCGGTGAAAGTCAATTATTATTTTAGGGAGTGGCAAAAGAAAAAGAAGTGTGTGGGAATAAAATATTTAAATTGCTGTTTTCTTTGCAGCTATAATAGTGCATGCAGCTGCCAGGACTACAATATTTAGAAAATTCAAGGATATTTATCTCTACCTTAAAATATTTTGAAGACCATAATGGTTTACATTTGTAGTTCTTTGAAATGTGATAATAGTTGATCAAAAGTAAAAAGATATTTTCTTGATTCAACATTAATTCTTTCATGGAGTAACTTTACCCCCCCAACGAAATTTTAAAAAAAAAGGCAAAAAATATTTTTTCTTGCTAGGATTTTAAATTCTGGAGGAAGATTTGAGACTGAATTCTAACTATTTGTATTTAGTATGTGTTACAGTTTAAATTAAAATATGTGTGGAGTTTAGTCATAATGTCCTTATACCGTTTATGTTGTATACAACTGAATAGTAACACTGTCATCATAAATGCTACATTTATCTAGATTTTTAAAAGTGTATTTTTAGAGCTAGACAACAATGTAACAACATCTATCCAAACTATTTTTGTCTAAGCACTGTTATATTAAAATGCCTATTGTTTCTAGGGCTTGTTAATCTTGAAGACATAATTTATTTCTAGGGGACTAATTTATTCAATTCTAGGAGGAATGGTAGGAAATAATAGAATAAAAGCAAATTACTTTATGGATATGTGTCTCTGTGTAAAATTGGACACAAAGAACAATTAGAGGCATAAAAGTATTCAAATAAATGCATTTTTTTCAGTGTATGAAAAATATATGGAATTTTAAATGTCATCTATAAAACTACATATAATTTTCTATAAATTATATTATCCTTATTGGGACTATTCATTGATCATCTAAACAGGCTAATACAAATTTTCTAAGGTAGTTTCTTTTTTTTTGTATTTTATTCTTCCTATCCTACCTTGATTTACCAAGATATGAAACTAGCAATCAATAACATGGGGAATCTTGGAAAATCCACAAATACATGAAAATTAAACCACATGCTCCTAAATGACCAATAAGTTAAAGAAAAACTCAAAAGGGAAGTTAAAAAATATTTTGAAACAAATGACAACATAACATATCAAAACCTATGGGATGCAGCAAAAACAGTTCCAGGAGAAAAGTTTATAACAATAAATGCCTACATTAAAAAAGAAGGTAGATTCCAAACAGCCCAACAATATGTCTCAAGAAACTAAAAAAAAGAAGAGCAAACTAAACCCAAAGTTAGTGGAAAAAAGAAAATAATAAAGACAAGAACAAAATAAAGGGGAGCAGAAAAACCATTTAAAAATAGTAAAACCAAGAATTAGTTGTATGGATAGGCAAACAAAATTCACAAACTCCTAACTACCCAAGGAAAAAGACTCAAATAAATAAAATCAGAAATAAAAGTAGAAATACTGCAATGGAAACTTCAGAAATAAAAATGATTATAAAGGGCTATTATAAACAATTATGTACAATATTTAATCAGGAAGAAATAGAAAGCTTGAATAGACCAATAAAAATTAAGAGATTTAAATATGAATTTAAAACCTTGCAACAAATAAAAGCCCAGGACTAGATGGCTTCGTGAATGAATTCTACTAAACATTCAAAGATGAAGTATTACCAATATTTAAATTCTCCCAACAAATAGAGGTAGAAGAAATACCTGCAAACACATTTTACAAGGCAAGCATCACCTTGATACCTAAGCCAATGATACCACAAAAAAGAAAACTATAGGCCATTATCTCTGATGAACATTGATGGAAAAATTCTCAATAAAATATTAACAAACAAAATTCAACATCACATCAAAAAGATTATACATCATGACCAAGTAGGATTTATCCCTAGCATGCAAGGCTGGTTTAATATACACAAACGAAACAATGTGACACATCACATTAACAGGATGAAAGATAAAAAACGCATGATTATCTCAATCGACACAGAAAAAGCATTTGACAAAGTTCAACATCCTTTCCTGATAAAAACTCTTAACAGTTTATGTATAGAAAGAAAGTTTCTTAACATAATATAATAAAGGCGATCTATGAAAAATCCACAGCTAACATCATAATCAATGGGAAACAATTGATTAAAAGCGTTTTCATTAAGATCTAGTGCAAAGAAGGAATGACTACTTTTGCTTCTTCTGTTCCACATAATATTGGAAGTACTAGCAAGAGCAATCAGACCAGAGAAAGAAATAAAAAGCATATAAGTCAGAAAGAAGAACAAGTGAAATTATCTCAATTTGCAGATGATATAATCCCTTATGTAGAAAACCCTAGAGATTCCACAAAAAACTGACAGAATAAATTAATTCAGTAAACTTGAAGGATACAAAAATTAAAATACAAAAATCAGTAGCATTTTTATACACTAATAACAACATATCTGAAAAAGACATTTTTAAAAATACCAGTTATGAAAGCATGAAAAATAGTTAGAAATAAATTTAACCAAAAATGTGAAAGATTCGTACACCGATAACTATGAACCATTGATGAAAAAGTTGAAAGCGACACAAATAAATGGAATGATATCCTGTGTTCATAAAAAAATTTAATAATGTTAAAATATCTGTACTACCCAAAGCAATATACACATTCAACGCAATTTCTATCAAAATTTCAAGGATATTCTTCACAGAAATAGAAAAAAAATTCTTGAAATTCATATGGAACCACAGACACATAGAAACAGAATAGGCAAAGAAACAATTAGAAAGCAAAACAAAGCTTGAGGCATCATACTTCCTAAATTAAAATTATATTGCAAAGTTAATCAAAATTGTATACAAATGGCATGAAAACAAAAATGTGGACCAATGGAACAGAATATGGAGAGCCAGAAACTGTTAACTAATTTTCAACAAGGGTACCAAGAGGACACCCTGAAGTAAAGATAGTTTCTTCAATAAATGATTCTGGGAAAATTGTATTGCAACATGCAGAAGAATGAAATTGGACCCTTAGCTTGCACCATTACAAAAATGGACTCAAAATAGATAGGAGACCTAAATGTAAGATATGAAACCATAAAACTCCTAGAGAAGAACATAGGGGGAAAATTCTTTGATATTGGCCTTGGAGATGATTTTTGGATATTACACCCAAAGCTTAGGCTACAGAATCAAAAATAAATAAATGGGACTACATCAAACTAAAAAGTGTCTGCACAGTAAAGGAAACAATCAACAAAATAAAAAGGCAACGTATAGACTGGGAAATATATTTTCACACAGCATATCTCATATGAGGCTAATATTCAACATTTGTGAAGAACACTTACAAATCAGTAACAGAAACAACAAACAGCTCAATTAAAAACAGGCAAGGGACCTGAACATACCTTTCTCCAAAGAAGAAATAAAAATGGCTAACAGGAGATGAAAAGGTATACAACATCATTCATCATTAGGGAAACACAAATGAAAATAACTGTGAAATACCACCCTACATCCATTAGGATGGCTATTATAAAAAAAAAAGGCAAGAGGTTACTGCTAGTGAGGGTGTAGGGAAAAGGGAAATATAATACACCGTGGGTAGGAATGTAGACTTGTGTAGTCATTATGGAAAACTGTGTTGAGGTTCCTAAAGAAATTAAAAATAGACCAGTAATGATCCAACAATACCTTTTTTGGGGATTGACTCAGCAATTTGTCTATTGAGTATGTAACCAAAGGTGATAAAAAACCTTGTAAAGACATCTGCGCTCCCATGCTCATTGCATTTATGCACAACAGTCAACATATGGAAACAACCTAAGAGTTGGTTGACAGATGAATGTATAAAGAAAATGTGGTACACACACACACACACACGCTGAATATTCTTCAGCCATAAAAAAAGCGATCCTACCATTTGCCACAACATGGATGCACCTGAAAAATATTATGCTAAATGAAATAAGCCTGATAGTAAGAAAAATAGAGTTGTGTATCATTTAACAACAAGGATAGGTTCTGAAAAACGCAACATCATTGGCTGATTTTGTCATCATGTAAACAACACAGAGTGGACTTACACAAGTCGAAATGGTATATCCTACTGCACAACTAGTCTACGTGGTATAGCCTATTGCTCTCAGGACACAAACCTGAACAGTATATTACTGTACTGAATACTGTACAGAATTGTAACACAATGGGAAGTATTTGTACAGTAAACATATGGTATTACAATCTTATGAGACTACCATAATGTATGTGGCTTATCATTGATTGAAACATCATTACGGGGCTCATGACTGTACTGCATGATTTCAATTAATGTAGAATCTTAAGAAAGGTCATATATGCAGAGGTAGACAATAAGTGGTTCCCAGGGATGTTGGGTGGGGAAGAAATGAGGAGATGAAGGTCGAAGTATATGAAGTAGCATATAGGTAGGATGAACAAGTCTTGAGGTCTAATGTACAACACAAGATGCTAATTGATAGTCTATAATAGTCTAATATAGAAGACTATAATAGTTTTCTGTATTAGGTTAAGGATTTTTGTTAAATAAGTAGATTTTAGCTGCTTTTTCCCCAACCCCCACCCAAAGATAACTATGCGAGATGATAGATACATTAATTTGATTCACCATAGTAACCATTTTACTATCTGCAGGTATTTCATAATTTGTGAACCTCAGATATACACAAGGAAATTTATTTTTAAACAGTGTACTTGTCAAAATATGCTTACAGATTCAACTTTTAGCTTGTAAAAAATTTAACATAAATAAATTTTAACTATTTTGCTATAATATACATTAATACAAAGAAACAAATGAGAAAAAAATTGTCAGGCCATTATATAGTTCACTTATATCACAAAATATAGGGTTTGCTTTTAAAATTATGTGTTTGCGTAACTGGAATTTAGAGAAATCCTCATAGTTTAAGTACTGGAACTATTGTTTATAAAAATACAAAGTAGATGACCAGGCATGGTGGCTCACGCCTGCAATTCCAGCACTTTGGGAGGCTCAGGTAGGTGGATCACCTGAGGTCAGGAGTTTGAGACCAGCCTGGCCAACATGGAGAAACCCTGTCTCTACTAAAAATACAAAAATTAGCTGGGCATGATGGCAGGTGCCTGTAATCCCAGCTACTCAGGAGACTGAGGCAGGAGAATCGTTTCAACCTGGAAGGCAGAGGTTGCAGTGAGCTGAGATCATGCCATTGTATTCCAGCCTGGGTGACAGAGTGAGATTCTGTCTCAAAAGAAAAAATAAATAAATAAAAATAGAGTATAAACAACTAATTGTATCAGTATTTATTAAATGCCTAGTAAACATATAACAGTTGTTAAATAAAATTTCCAATTTTAGTAGTGGATACATACAAGTAAATAGATAGTGATAATATAATCTGATAAGTAAATGTTCTAAGTTAATGAGAATACTGTGGAAATCCATAGAGAAGCACCTAAATCTACCAATAGAAGGTGCTAATTTTATGAAGGCTTTCCAAAGGGGTAATACAGAAGTTGGACTATCATTACATGGTTTCTTGTATATCACACTTTGACTTGTGATTATCCACAATTTCTTATATTTTAAAACAATTTCAAAGTAAAATCTGGCATACTCAGCATTAGTAAATGTTCAAAATATTAGCTCAAACAATTGTTACTTTAAGCTAAAATTATATGGACTTGACTCTTCATTTCCTTCTTTTGCCATAACTTTAGATACCATGTCTAGCTGAAAAAGAAAAAAAGAAAGACATTTAGCCAGTCCTGAACTGAAATTACTCCATAATGTTCACAAGTAGGGCGGCCACCCATTCTGGTTTGTTCAGCATCTCTTGGCATTTTATTGAACTTCCAGGTACCGGAAAAACCCTAAGTTCCAGCAAAATGGATGATTGGCCATTCTATCCATTGGCTCTTCTCAACCAATGTGATATATTTCCACACATCTATTTGCATGTGTGCATTGAAGTGAAGAAATGTTGTGGTAAAGTTATGTCACCTCAAGGATCAGAAGCAGGTACTTTATTGAAGTATGAAAGCATGCACAAAAAAGACATTTCCTATATAAATAGCAAAAATCATAGAAGACAAATCTAGGAAGTGATGATATAATTGATGTAAACATTGAAAGTAAAGCTGAAGTTTATAAAATAATTTTACTTGGAGTTCTTGTCCTCCAATTTCCTCCTGTCCATGTTTTTCTGCTTCATAAACACACATACCCACATATTCACTCCACTCCTCCTACATCTTATCAAAACAAAACAATATGTTCTTTAACCCATGTAGCATGGTGGCCACCTCACCCATGAATTTCTATATCTATTCTCAATTTACTAGATCATTCCACATCATGTGCCACTGGAGACGATTCCCTCCTTGAATCTCTCCCCTGTCTTGATTTATTGACGTAACACCCTCCTGGTTTTCCTCTATCAAATCCTTGGCCACTTTTTGCCTGTCTGTTCTTGGGTTCCCCTTATTTCACTCACCCTTAAATTTAAATAGTTATATTCCTGGGAGTTTTGTCATTGATTTGCTTCTCTCTTTAATCCACACACTGTGCAGTCATTGCAGATACAACAGTGAATGTTTTTTTAAAGACAAAAATGTCTATCATCATGGAGCTTAAGTTCTAGTGAGGATAAACAAACAAAAAATAAGTTAAAAGATATAAGTAGTTTATCATATGGCTCTAAGTGCTATGGAGAAAAATAAGGCGAGGAAGGAGGCTGTATTATACTCATAGAGCTGCCTTGACAAATGACCATTCTCTTGGCTATTTAAAACAACTGCAATTTATTCTCTCACAGCCCTGGAGGCCAGAAGTCTGAAATCAAGGTGTCAGCAGGGATGTACTTCCTTTAAAAGCTCTAAGGAAAAATTATTCTTTGCCTCTTCATCTTCCAGTGACTCCAGGCATTTCCTGACTTTGAGCAACATCACTCCAGTCTCTACCTCCATCTTCACATGGCCTTGTTCCCTGTGTATGTCCATCTCTTCCATGTCTCCATGTCTCCAAATGTCCCTTGAGGACACAGTCATTGGATTCAAAACCCAACCAAATCCAATATGACTTCATCTTAATTTGATTGCACCTAAAGAGACTCTATTTCCAAAAAACGTCATATTCATAGGTTCTGGATGAACATACATTTTTGAGATACACTATTCCACTAACTAGAGAGACTAAAAAATGCTTGTTGCAGAGGTTGATGGGGAAGATGAGGAAGTCGGTGAGGTATCTCTATCCAAATAGCTCATAGGCATTTCAAACTCAAGATGTCCAAAATTGATGTTGTCATGATTGTCTCTTAAAACCAGCTTCCGAGTGCTTGCCAAATGCTGTTCCTTGGCTAGAAACATGGAGATAATCTGAGATACTCAAACTATCTCCATTTCCTAACAAACTCCAAACTCTGTCAATCCTACCTCTTAGAATGTGTCAAGATATCTCCATATCTAATTCTACTACCTCTGTCTAGGCCATTCTTATTTCTGTCCAAGTTTTCCACCCCAATTCTCTACACCGCCTTAAAGGAAACTTCTAACAAGAACAATCTTACCATGTCACCTCTTTGTAAAATATCCTATAACAACTCTCCAATATTTGACATAAACTATAGTTCCCCTTACAAGTAAATAGAAATTCCATGCAGTTTTTCTTAGCAGATGCAACTAAAGAAGCTCTAATGACTCAAAAGTCCTTTTCTGTGGCTTCCATAAACCTTTTTCGTCCTGTACCAACCAATAATCTTAGTTCTTCTCCTACCACATCTATGCAAACATTCCTCAAACCAGCCATACTCAACCAGCTGCTACTTTCCAGTCTGCTTTTGTTGCTATCATCATGACTCGCACCTCTTCATGAGCATCAACAATGTATCTGATAGTGTTTAGGCACTTTGTGAATGTAATTTTTAATTCACTTAACAACTCTAATGATGGAGGTCTTATGATTCCCAGGTTATACATGAGAAAACTGGGATACAAGAACTTTAGTTTCTTTCCTGCAAGATTCTTGATCATATGAAAGATACAGTTTTTTTTTTTTAACCTACAAATTGGAGCTAACAGTATCTACTCTATTGAACTGTTATTCAAAGGATTCATTTAACAAGGATCACTACACTTTATAATCTTTTCATAGAAGACAAAGTGGTGCTGAAGGAAAAGGGGCTGCCTGTCATAAAGTTGGTCCTGAGCCTATAACAGGATTAAAGAACTGCTGTTTCCAGCCTGGCAGACCTTCAGCCCTTAGATTCAGGAGGGACTACCTAATGCAACCGTAGTGTAGAAAACGGGTTGAAGGGAGATTGCGCCAATCATTTATTCATTTACCAAACATTTATTCCAGATCTTTCAGATACCAGGTACTAAGATTAAAAGATATGTTTTTTTTTTTTTCTAAAAAAAGGCCCTGTCCTAAAGATTTCATCATGCATACAGGTGTACTGCTATATGACTCTATTTATAAATCAATCATAACTTTACTCCTTCTACAAATACTGAACATTTATTCTGAGTCTAGTACTCTAGTAAGTACAAAAATAATTCCAAAATTCTAATTTACCAGGGAGAGGTTTACGATGTCCATGCTCGGACTGTACAATACTCTACATATCCGATGAGTCTTCACTCATCCCTTCATTCTCCTGTATTATTTGCATGTGTCTGTATCCTGAGCTCATCCACAAGCAACAGGATGGAAAAGGCGTGCTTCTTGTTTATTTTTCAATCCCTCACCATGTCCCACAGAGCACAAAGTAAAATAAAATAAAATTTAGCCAGAGGCTGGTACCTGAAAAATGGCTAGTAATAAACCACAGTTATTAAAGACAGAGTGCGGGTTGCAATAAGAATAATAGTTATTCTGCGCGTCTGCCCTGTGGCTACTCTGAGGCCTCAGAACTGTCTAGGGCATGATCTTAGATCAGTATGCTGATCTGTTGGCTGAAGGGAAAAGGTGTAATGTTCTTGGTGTCTGTTCTCCTCTCCAGCACAGGTTTGGCATTATGAAAGGAAAGAAGAAGGGTAGAAGCCTCCTTGGGAACAAGAGCTGGCTTTTGGTGCTGAAACACCTGCCTAGAGTGTTTGACCACTGCTATGACTTGTAGGGAAGGTCTTTATTTAGTGCTGCATAATCTCATAAACACATTCTTAGGGCATGAGCAAAAGGTGCCCCCAAGGAGTCTTTTGAAAGCATTTGATATTTGATACCGGAAGAAAAAAATGTGATCATCATAGGAAAATCAGAAGGACATGTGAAATTTTTGTCTTTATCATTTAAAATTGATTCTTATCACATACAGAGAAAGCACCAAAACCTCTTCGAGTTTTAGGACTTGAAAAAGTTTTCACATGGCCCAACTTTAAGTAAAAATTAGAGCCTGCCTTGGATGAAGCTACCTGTTCCTCACTCAGTCACTCTTCCTTATTTACAGCCCAGCTATAAGTCTGTCCAGGGCATTTCTGAGATAAGTAATTAGGCCATAATTTTTTATGCAAATTAATAAAGCCTAGTCATAGGTTTAACTTTCTTTCTTTCAATTCTCGTGTTTAACTATAATGGCTGTTTTACAGAAAAATAATTCAATTTATTGCCTTGAAAGTACCATACAATGACTTTAGAAATTCTAGAATAGGTGACTCTATCTTGTTTAGTCATTATCAATTTTAAATTACAACCAAAGAAATAGCCAAGCAAACATGAATAGGGTTTCTCATAAATATACATCTTTAAGTTTCAAAGAGACAGAGCTAATGAAACTGTCACTTTGAATGCTAAATGGAGTTCTTGATATGCTTACATTGAATCTTCTCTAGATTTTCTCATACACAAAATTTTGCTGTTTTTTGTTTTGTTTTTCAGCATCAGTTCGCCGCTCAATTAAAGGTTGGTGCAGAATCAGAAGAAAGCAAGGCAAAGAGGAGCCCAGAAAATCTCTTGTGTTTACTTTTGGTATTGGCTGACTCAGAGACCAGCTATATTTCATGAAGACAAAACCATTTCAGCCAGGGTCCTATGACTGTGCTTGTCACCTCTTAATAACTGGGGTCACCACTGATCCTTTTTATCAGTCTCCATCACTGCTCTGTGTTGATGACTAGCATCCTTAATTAGCTGAAGCATCAAAATGATTGGGCTTCAAGTCAGAATATTTAAGAGCAGGTATTTCCAGTCATGTCTCTTACGTGTACTGTTGTCGGTCATTGAGCACAAAACTGGCCCTTCCCACTCTTTGATTACATAACTGCCTCTAAACTGCCTAGACTGAGCCCCTAACAGCTTCACAAACTTCTCCAATGCCTCCCTATCAAACCCTTTCCATTGACATTTCTGAGGCCTACATTTCATCATAAAAATGAAACAAATCAAAGAAACAACCCCCCTTACATATTCTCTAATTGTATAGAACAGTCTTTCTGTTGCTTATTTTTTACTGACACATGACTTAGTCCAGTCCCAAATAAAAGACACATACCTCTGAAGACTCCTGCCCTGAGAGCTATACTTCAACCTCTTGATCCTAAACTTTATATAGAAATTTTTGAAATATTATTTTATGCTTATTTCTCCTATTTCTTATTCACTATGCAGCCAACTAGAAATTATTTTACCCTTTATCACTCTAGCAAACAGTTTTTGATACACATATCTATGATCACCTAATTTTCAGACTCAGTGACTCATTTTTCACATTTTTTTTAATCGGACTGTCCTATTGCATTAGACATTGTGGAAATTCTGAAATCTCTAAACTTTCCCGATATGTTGCTCTAAATCTCTCACCATTCCTTCCTACCCTTCCTCACCTTTAAATGTAGATTTGATTCATTATGTCATCCTTGATCTCACTCCGTAGGTTTCCTGGAGCTATTGCCTCCCAACTCTACATTCCTATTTGCTATCTCCTTACTGAAACTTGCTCATCTCACAGCTTGCTTGGCCGATTCTTCCAGATTTCCGATGCTTCCCTCATTGCTAGGTGTTAAACTTTCAGCCCATAATCTTTTTCTTTCTTTTTCTTTTTTTTTTTTTGAGATGGAATCTCTGTCGCCAGGCTGGAGTGTAGTGGCGCGATCCCAGCTCACTGCAACCTCTGCCTCCCAGGTTCGAGCGATTCTCCTGCCTCAGTCTCCCAAGTACCTGGGATTACAGGCACGTGCCACCATACCCAACTAATTTTTGTATCTTTAGTAGAGACAGGTTTTCTTCATGTTGGCCAGGGTGGTCTCGATTTCTTGGCCTCATGATCTGCCCGCCTTGGCCTCTTAAAGTGCTGGGATTACAAGCGTGAACCACCGCGCCCGGCCTCAGCCCATGATCTTTTACACTAAACAGCACACACGTCTGGGCTTCTTATCTGAATTGAATATGCCACTTTCTTACCCAGTCACCCACACTGGAGGCATCTTGGACCATCTGCAACCAGGCTTTCAACAAATCACCAAATACTGTACATTTTAGCTCTAAAATATGTATAGAATCTCGTGTTTTCCACTTCATCCAAAGACCAGTGTTCTGGTCCAAACTTTTAGCAATGTCTAAACTCCTGAAATAGCACCAAACTTAATTCTCGACCTCGAGCCTTATTCTTCTCATATAAACTCCTAAGCAATGCCCTATGAGGGTACAAAAATGACTATGTCGTTCCACTCCTAGACTCATTTCTCACAACTGCCGGACTTGTACTTATGTAGATCTCTCAATCCATCAGCTATTTCACAATGATGCACCTCTGGTTTTGTGGTGGTCTTCTCCAACTAGGATGCCTTTCTGTTATTTCCACTTGCAATCAGCTATTCTTCATCTGTCCATAAGGCACAGTGATCATTTCTTCTAGGAAGGCTCCCTGACCTTTCCTTCTTGCATTAGATGACATTTATCAGTTGTTCTAAAATAAGCAATTATTATAGCTGTCACTTAACTACTTTGTATTATTTGATCTCACGTCTGTCTCCTCAACAGCCTTTGAGTTCTTTGAAGAAGGTGGTTGTATCTCATTTATCTAAGTAGTGTCAGCATATGCAAGTTGCTGGACACAAAACAGTCAATAAAAATCTTAAATTGACAACTTAGGAAGTGATCCAATTTTAATTTTCTTTTGTTCATGAAAAACAGGGATAAAACTATGTTTTTCATGTTCAGAGATTGATGAAATTCGTGGGATATTTCTGAAGATCTTTGAACATTCAGAATATAAAACTTATGAAATAAATTTCTTGTGTAGTAATTTCCTATAAGGGATATTCTGACTGTTGGCTCTTCAGAAACTAAAATTTCTTAGAAAATAACTTATTTGGATTATCATCGAATTCAGACTTTCTTTCAAGCAGAAATTTTATCCAGGCTAGAACTATTGATCCAGAGAATTATTCTTATCATTACTTCTTGTATCAGTCTTTAAGCTACCTTTGTCCACGTTGTCCTGCTAATTAATTAGTAGAGGAGAACGTGGACATCAGCTGAACCCCTGTTGTAAGAAGGTGGAGAAAGACTGTGGAGAAAATACAGGCTCAGAGGTGGACACACTGGGTTCCAGTCTCAACCATTTAATGCCTGAGTGACAATGAGCACATTTCTCAGCCACTCTTGGCGCCATTTCATGTTTTTCAAAATGGGAATAACAGTGTTACTCAGTATAATTATTTTGAGATGACATGAGTTAATGCCTTTAAAATACCTGGCATAATATTTTGATTTTCCCTTTCCCCATGAGAGTTGACATGCACCTACTGGATAGGAAAGCCTAAAGGAACGAAACACGTGTTTCAGTATTTAACTATTTGCATGCTCTCTAATTTCTATTTACATGTATAATGACAACAGGGCTTCTCAAAAGATGAATTCTCAGTAAAACAATATAAAGGCAGGAATGATATGGTTGCCTTTGATATGGTATAAGGTTGGAATGATTTTTCCAACCTTAGTAGTGAACTTATTTCTGCTCTACTTGACTAGTTGCCAAAGTTTTTCCTTGACGATATGAAAGAAATTGGGTGAACTTTTCTTAACTGGCAAAAAAAAATCCACTCCAAAGAAAAGTTACGAAAGAGAAGTTTTCTGCTTCTTAATAGAAAAGCTAGTACAGAAACGAAGTTCCAAATGGAATATTCTGGTGCCAAAGGAATGCAGAAGGACAAAAGAAGAAGAACTTTTAAAGATAGAAATTCTCATTATGATGATTGATTATTTAAACAAGGTTAATTTCTCGAGGCTTATGAACCTGGTAAGTTTAAGATGGCAAACAACAAAATGTTACTGCTAATTAGACATCCGATGAAATGCCACACAGAAAGGTTAACTATTTCAAAAAATGTTATCTATTCTTGTATTTAAAATGTCATTGTTATTACTTTTGTAACAGAGCTCACTGACAAAACAGAAATGAATACATGTTCCAGAGAGTGAGGCAGAATATTTTATTAGTCGTCCAGTATATAGAGAAATGAGAAAAATATTACAATACATTTTCGGCCGGGCGCGGTGGCTCAAGTCTGTAATCCCAGCACTTTGGGAGGCCGAGACGGGCGGATCACGAGGTCAGGAGATCGAGATCATCCTGGCTAACATGGTGAAACCCCGTCTCTACTAAAAAATACAAAAAACTAGCCGGGCGAGGTGGCGGGCGCCTGTAGTCCCAGCTACTCAGGAGGCTGAGGCAGGAGAATGGCGTAAACCCAGGAGGCGGAGCTTGCAGTGAGCTGAGATCCGGCTACTGCACTCCAGCCTGGGCGACAGAGCAAGACTCCGTCTCAAAACAAAAACAAAACAAAACAAAAAACAATACATTTTCATCCTTCATTTGAAATATTCACATTTAATTTAGGACCAGAGTTATTTTGGCTTAGGGCAGACCTGACCCTAGGCAGATTTGAAAACACCACCACAATATATGCATTGAGGGCCTACTATGTGCTAAGCACTGAGGAAGTACAGTGAATAAAATAGGTTAAGGTTTCTGGCCCCACATGGGGATTCTAGCAGGGGAGGACTTGAAATAGGGAAATTGTAGTGTAATGTGATATCCAGTAGTAACCAACACTAGGAAGACAGACAGTTTAGAGATTGCTATTTTCCTGACTGCCCAGCATAGTAATAATGGAAACATTTGACTGGGGTTCTCTCAATGTATTCCCTGGCCACTGCTGCAATGAGTGAATGATTCGGTGAATGTGGGGAGAATTAAGAATTACGTGGTAGGCACTGGATAATTTCCCCATCTTAACCAACCTGTAAGGCAGCCTGAACCACCTCCATCCTCCAGATAAAACAACTGGGATTTAGGAAACTGAAGTAACTCAGCCCAGGTCTCTCAGCTGGTAAACTGTTAATGCAGTTTCTCTGACCCAAAGTCTGCGCAAATAGAGCATCTCCAAGAATGCCCGGGGCAGTGAATCACAGAAGTAGCTGCATTGCTTCTCCTTTATGGTGTGCAGAAAAAGCACCAGGTGGTTTGTGTTATTATCTTCTTTGGTCTCCACCACACAAGTATGAGCTAGGGACGTTATTATCCACAGTGCTCAGATAACAAAACTGACACTGAGGGAGGGTTAAACAATTTGTTTAAAGTGATGGTAGGTCTGTAATACAAACAAATCTCTGCTATTTCATTCATTCATTCATTCTTTCTTTCTTTTTTGAGACAGAGTTTTGCACTTGTTGCCCAGGCTGGAGTCCAACTCACTGCAACCTCTGCCTCCCGGGTTCAAGCAATTCTCCTGCCTCAGCCTCCCGAGTAGCTGGGATTACAAGCACACACCACCACGCCCAGCTAATTTTTGTATTTTTGGTAGAGACGGGGTTTCACCATGTTGACCAGGCTGGTCTCAAACGCCTGACCTCAGCTGATCCACCTGCCTCGGCCTCCCAAAGTGCTGGGATTACAGGCGTGAGCCACCGTGCCCAGCCTCTGCTATTTCATTCTAAGGAGCTTATGTGTTTTTCTTTGAGGTTGTTGACTTCAACCATGAATCAAGATCAATGTTTGATTAAGAAATGCATTGATCAAAATAAGGAAATCCCAGAGTACAAGTGGAGAATTTATAAATGCAGGCATTGCATTTTGTATTCAACCTATAATTATTTATGTTGACATTTATTATTACATATCCTTCAAAATATAACCAACTGAATTTGGTGAGGAATTCAGTGATGTTATAATGGTCTCTGTTTTTCCAAAGATGTGTGGCTGCCAGGACAGTGGTTTGCGAAGCATCAGCTACAAATGCTCTTAAAAAGCAGCAGTGTGCATGCCAACGAGTTCATAGCCTATAAGACTGTATTCTCTTATGAAGGTTGAACATCTGTTAATAGCTGAAGCTACCATTTGTGTCAGAGGCAATATTTTAATGCTTCAGAGCTGGGTTTCAAATCCTTGCTCTGCAATTTACCATCAATTACTTGCTGCCTACTGAAGCTTTTTGTTAAATGCTCATTATATTGCTGAATACTCATCATGGGCCAGGGACTATTCTGTGCACTTTAAATTTAATCCTTCTAATAATCCCAGGATGGATGGCTATCCCCATTTTAGGGAGGAGGAAACTGAGCTCAGACAGGAAAATAAATCATGAATGGCTGTACAATTAATAAACTGCTGAGCTGGCTTTTGAACCCCAGGTGTCTCTGATTTAACAGTTTCCTCCACTACATGACACTGCAGGACCAATGAGAAACAGTATTGAGACTATATGAGAAACAGAGTCAGCTTTGTAATCAGGGCTAAGCCTTGAGATCTCATACTAGCTCAACAAGGCATTGTTTCCTCAGTTCTATCAAATTATTGACAGTTTTGATTTGTAGTCCAATCTAAAATAAAATGTGCAAGGGACATATTACTGAGAGCACAAGGAAGGCTCTGAATGTTAGAAGAATGGAAGGTTGATTCTGAGAGTCTAAAGTAGGGAATGGATTAGCTAGGTTAATCACGGTAATCACAGGAGGCCTTGACCAGTTGCTATAACTGAAACTCAGTTTCCTCCAGCTTCTATAAAGTAGAAATTATCATACCTAGTTCATTGGGTGATTATGATCAAAAGTGTGAAAATAAGACCAGTCCCTCGCTCCATTCCTGTGTATGCACATATTGACCATGGTCCTCAACTCAACCCCACATTGAACATGCTCCATTCTTCTCAGCTGCAGTGCCCCTGAACGGGAATCTCTGGCCACCATGAGTGATCTGGAGGAACACTTTCATGTCTATGCTGAGGGTGATTTCCATCCATGCCATGGGCGTCAGAAGGACAACAGAGACACCTTGAAAGGGACTGCAGTTGCATTTCCGTAGACCAAAGGCTAATGAGCCACTGTCCCTTTCACTCAAGGTGACTACTGAGCAATCAGCTACGATTACACACCCCTTCATGACTGAGGATTCTGATCCTAACAAGGCATAATGGAAAATTCACTTGTGCTTCACTTCACACATGATGAAAAACTAAAATGCAACGATTTGTTTTCTCTTTGTCAATCAGACGTGTTCTTCCTAAATGCAAATCCACAGAGGCTTCCCCACGGTGATGAGGCTCTGCACTCACCGTGGCAGAGACAAAGAAGGTTTGTGGGTTTGCGTGGCGGCTTGCCCGAGGCTTTGCATCGGCTTTGGGAAAAGCAGACACCTATCTAAGCCTCAGGCTATCCATCTGCTGCCAGGTACCTCCTTCTGCCTTCATCCTAAAACAAATCTGTTTTGGAGGAGCCAGGAAGCTTTGGGCACAAGACCTATTCACTAACTCATATGTAAAAATGCCACCTATATCTGGCAAATTCAAATTTCTGTTTTCCAAGCACGTGTTCATTACTTATTTATTGCCTCTCTTAGGTACGGTTAGATCTCCACGAACCAGCTCAATCAGACCTAATAACTTCCCCAGTGATCCTAGCCAAAATAAGAATGCACCTGGGAAGAAAATCTTAGCCGCAGAGCTGCAGTTCAGAAGAGCAGCTCTTCTTGAATTCTACCACACGCCTTTGAATCTCAAGAATCTTGGCCCATCAAAAGTCCATTTGGTTCCAATGTCTCACTCTCCAGACTGTGGTTCATGAACCAGCAGCTTGGGCATCCTTTGGGAGCTGTGACTAATTCTTAAAAATGCAGAATAGCAGGTCCTACCCAGACCTACTGATTCAGGTCAGCAACCTAACAAGAATCCAGGTGACTTGTGAACACATTGAAGTTTGCAAAGTACTGGTTTGGAGGTCATTCAACCCTCTCATTTTCCAGAGAGGGAAACTGCCAAGTGACTTTCCAGAACATCCCACAGCAGGGTCCAGTTAGAATTCCAGGACTCGCATTCAATTGTGTTTGGCAAGAACATTTGGCGCTATCTTGAAGTCCTCTGGACCTTTGTTTCCGTAACAGTAAAATGGGGACATTCACAACTGCCTTGCTTCCTTCTTGGTCTACAATGTGATAATATATATGAAAGCATTTTATTTCTTTCAAAGCCTTATGCAAACAAATATGTCTACGGTTATATCCAACCAAACTCACTTGAATCTCGAAAGATGTGTACGTGTGTGAGTGTGTGTGTGAGCAGGAGTTCTAGGTACAGAACTGGGCCATATATGACACATTTTGCCCTACTTAATTCAGAATGTAACCTAATTCTCAGACTGCTTGCCAAAAAAAGAATCCTTCCTCCTCCAACTCTCAAAACAGTTCTTAAAATGGATGGGCCCCCAGGGACTCCCCGACATGTTTCCACTGTTAGAGTTCAGGCAGCCTGAGATCACTGGGTTTTATTTCAGAAGGTGTTAGATTTGGGGACATGAGCTCACGAGGACACGTAACAGGTTAGAGGTGAGCAGCCCTTTGTATTTTTAACTTTAAATCGTGGCAGCAACTCAAATCAACTGTAGTTTATAAGGACTGAGAGAAGAGAAAGAGGATACACGTAGGGAGAAGGCTGCTGTTGATAGTATCCACTTATTATATAAATAGTTATTGAGAAGTTTATGTATGTCAGACACTGCTCTAAGTATTTTGGACATGGTCATGTACAAGGCCAGCAAGGGTCCTGACCATGTATGGCTTATGTTCTGGTGGTGGTGCTTAGGAGGACAAATTGAAAAGCAAACATATATCCAGGAAAACTTGGGGTAGGAAAACATGTTTTGAGAAACCTAGTTACTACGCAGGTTCTGCTTATGGTTGGAGAGCCAGAGTGACTACTCTGAGGTGGAAATTCACATGAAACCTTAAGGAGAAGAAGCCATATGTACACCAGGGGGAGGAGCTTCCCAGGCAACGTGAATGCTCCGAGGTGAGAATGAGCTGGGGAGTTTCGAGAAACAGACAGAAGGCCTGAGTGGTCAGAGAGTGGTGAGCAAAGGTAGGAGACGAGTTTGGCAAGGTTGAGCTAGGTTGGATCATACAGGGTCTGTGCGTCGTTAGGAATGCAGACACCTGTCTGAGTGCAGTGGAACGTCACTGCCAGCCCATCTAGTGATCCACTGAGATGTAGACATTGGAATCTTGGAATCTTAGCACACAGCACAGGTTAATAGACTGAAAGAAGGAAAACGAGAGTGTCTTTTCTCATTTTTCTTTCTGTCCTTGATCCTTTCCTCCCTTCAGGTTTTTATCAAATTCTTATTATATGTCAGGCACTGTGTCTCAGTGAGCAACGGACTAACCTTCTTATGAAGTTAAAACACATTCGTTGGTGTGAGTTAGTACAGGAAACCTACTCAAATCTAATTAAATGCGGGCCCCTAATAAAATGGGGTCCTAATCTGTGGGCCCCCATTGCCAACAGCACTGGCTCTTAATTGTAGATTGTTACGCTGAAGACCTTGTTACATGCAAAAATACTAGGATTCCACCCAGATGTATTAAATAAGCATCTTTGAGAATGAGCCTGCCTGTATGTATCTTTAATATACTTTGTAAGTGATGCTGAGACCTGTGAGCATCCTCTTCTTGAGCCTTTCTCTGGGATACCTGGCATATCTTCTTTGCTCCCCTAAGCTCCCCTTAGTCTTGAGGGATCAGTGCAAAGTTTCTTTCCTCTGTTATCAAGTCTCTCTAACTTACGTGACTTTGCCTGATATTCCTAGTTTTTGTTGTTTAGTTTTAGTTTTGAGACGGAGTCTCGCTCTGCTGCCCAGGGTGGAGTGCAGTGGTGCCATCTCGGCTCACCGCAACCTCCGCCTCCCAGGTTCAAGTGATCCTCCCATCTCAGCCTTCTGAGTAGCTGGGATTATAGGCACACACCAAGACTCCCGCCTAATTTTTGTATTTTTTAGTAGAGATAGGGTTTCATCATGTTGCCCAGGCTGGTCTCAAACTCCTGGCCTCGTGTGGTCCACCCACTTCAGCCTCCCAAAGTGCTGGGATCACAGGTGTGATCCACTGCACCCGGCCGATATTCCTAGTTGTTAAGCCCTCACCAATCACTCGTGCTCAGCTAGAGGTAAGCTCCTTGAGGACTTGAGCTGATTCCTTTTCATTTCATCTTCCTAGTTCTTAGCCTACTTTACATGAATTTTTTATATGCAAATGATTATTGCTGCTGATTAAAATAACCTCAATAGAGAGAAGCCTGAAAGTGTATGGATGCTCCTTAACTTTATTTTGGTTCCTTCTGAGATAAGGAGAATGAATCATAACAACAACAACAATCAACACTGACACTGAAATTGTTAATATGTACTGAACACTTACCATGTGCACATACTAGGCTGACTACACACGGCAGCTCATAATCTGTTTTTCCTCATTACATCTCTACATGCAGTTCCCTGGATTTGACCCTAAGAGGCCCAGCTTGGTGGGAAATGTCCTCAGTGAACTTGGATCCCAGTTCCAACTCAACACTGATTAATAGTATGGTCCCTTTCAATATCTCCGAGCCTCAGTTTACACATGTGGAAAATGAGATGGTAAACTCTTGCCTTTTCTCTTTTCCAGGGTTGTCTTGGAAAGCCAATGAGGCGATACAGTCAGTGCTGTGAAAACACACGTTACATGAAGAAGAAAAATAACTCTTGCTTCTGAGGCAATGCCAGAATTCCAGAAGCAGCAGACCATTGACTTTTCTGCCCCCGATTTGGACCTTATTCTTTTGCAATATTTCCAAGTTGCTGGTTAAATCTGAACTTATCTAAGAAATAGGTAGTAAGTGAAAGAGAATGTGAGTCGATGTGATATTGGATGCCTGAAAAGCCCAGCAAAGCAAAATTCAATAAGTATTGACCCAAATCTTTCATTTCTAGTGCAATTTGACAATAACCTTTATTTTTCAATCAATTCAGTCAGAGTTTCCCTGAGTCAAATACCAAGCTGGACTTGGCAGGACCTAGAGCTCAGCCATTGTCTCTGCTCCTGTCTTTCCAGCCAGCTTTGAGGGGGCTCTTATCCTGGAGAGGACAGATATTGCCCACTCCATGTGGTTGGAGGGATCATCTTCATTACACTCCTGCAGCCTGCTGACTGCCAGCAAATGGCCTCATATTCTGTGGGAAACAGGCTTTCTGCCTGGTGCAGCTTTGCTTAAGCACACGGTTCAGGACGTGGCCTGGGAGTCTCCCAAGGAATGGGCCAGTATCATTTGAATGGAGTCAGGAAAACCTATTAGTCACCTCACCAACAATATCAGAATCACTGTTGTTCAAAAATTTTATTATTGGAGATGACTTCCTTTCTTTTGTTTTCTCCTATTATTTAAAAAAATGGTAACAGTCCTATCCCCAAAAATGGTAATATGTAACATATTAATATCATAGAACCGATTTACCAATTGGTTCCTTTTTCTGACAAGAAGGAACTTATGCGCCTTTACAGAATACATTCCAAGCCACGTGTAAGACCCTTTCACTGCACCATTTCATGGAATCCCTACCACCCCTTTTGTATGGCTGGAACTGAAAGTCAAGGACAGGGAGTAACTCCCCATGGGTCACGCTGTTGGCAGGTGGCAGTGATTTTTTGGGCACATGATTTCATATAAATGTGGCCTTTCCCCTGCTATTCCTCACAGCCCTTCTGAATAAGTGAGAGTATGGTAACAGCGACTGCTCGCACGAGAGGGAGAGGCTGAGATTTAGGCCACTTTGAAAAAAAAATCCTTTGCACATACTGAGGCATAGTCACAATGTTTTCTGTAGCATCTTGAAAGTCCTGAATAAAATGTATTATGCTTATACTAGTTTAAAAACTAGTACCAGTACCCCTACATATTGCTCTAACAGATTCTTTGCAGCAGAGCTGATGATAGGGTTATCCCTTTAGACTTTCTGTCTACAAGCTACATTAATTGGATGATGCAAAGATTTTATCTGCTAACAAATACTGGTTCTCAGAGAAAGGAGAATACATGTCTTCCTTATCAGGAAGACCTACAGCTATTAACTAGCATACAAGCATGGAAAGGAGAATACATGCCTTCCTTACCAGGAAGATCTACAGCTATTAGCTAGCATGGCTCCCTATTATCTTAGCTCATTAGTCTTTTTAATCTTTTGCCTTTGCCCTTGACTTTGAGATATGATGTTGAGTAGAAAGTGAAAAACTTGCTGAGGGGTTCATTTGATTCCATTGTTGCAGATATTTCATTCTGTCCACTTTTTCCTGGACAGAATGAATAAGCCTGAGTTCCTTTTAATCTCCTTTGCTGTTCTTTGATTTTGGAAAACATTCTACTCACAGTCGATCTGCAGTCAAAATCCCCAAGCCACTGAGGAGAGATCTAACCAGATTTTTGGTGGCAATTTAACTCCAAGTTGATGCAATCAGTACTCTGCACAGGCGGGTGTGATGCCATTAAAGGCTTTTCCCCCTTTGTAGGTTCACAAACTTAGCTTTTGCAAGCAGTAGAGAGGCATGCAATGTAGAAGCCGATGAGATTATAGCCTCGGAATCAGATTTCATACTTATTAATGCAATCACAGCCTTTTGCTCCAGGACTCTTACAAAACCAACTGGACTTTTTCAAACCAATTTGATGCTGAAATGGCCAAAAAGAAAAGTAACATTAAATGCAGAGTGCACTCTCTGCTGTTTTTGCTTACTGTTTTTTTTCCCATTCTCCATTTTAAAATACGCTCTTTCACAGAATACCATTCTAAAGTTACACGAGCATTTGCATTCCCCAAAAATTCATATATTGAAGCCCTAACCCCCAGTGTGGCTTAGAGACCCCATATTTGAAGATGGGGCCTCTAAGAAAGTAATTAAGGTTGCATAAGGTCCTAAGGTTGGGACACTGATCTAATAGGATTATTATCTTTATAAGAAGACACATCAGAGAGCTCTCTCTCTCTCTCTGTCTCTCCCCACCCCCGCCCCTCGCCCCTGCCAGAGAAGTGAGATCATGTGAGCACACAGTGGGAAGGCAGCCATCAGCCAGCCAGGAAGGGAGCCTTCACCACAAGCCAACCATGCTGGTACCCTGGTCTGACATGCAGCCTCCAGAATGGTGAAAAATAAGTTGTTAAAGCTACCTACTCTGTCATATTTTATAGAAGCCCAAGTTGACTAACACACTGTTAATCCAGGAAATTCTAAATATTTTAAGAAATTTGGTAGAAGTATTAGATGAATTATTCAAAAATCCTTGGAAATGGGATTAAATAAGAAATTAATACTAAGGAGAAAATGTTTGATCCTCTAGAAATGATTAAGTAAAAGATATTTTTTAAGTCTTAAATGAGAACCAGCAGCTTCTGGTCATGCAGTTTCCTTCTTAATAAAAGACTAAATTCTATTCCCCCTCCCCACATACTTCCATACGCACACTCATACATGTTTTTTGAATAGGTGCCATCTACGTCTGTTTAAAGGTAGAAATGTTTCTATATAATTGAGACCTAACTAACAATATATTCCAAGTGTCTGAGTGTTGGGTCTGGACTACACTGTTTCATTGAGTTAATGAATTTACTTATCTTATGGAAGAAAGCAAGAAAATGAGGGGAGAAAAATCTGGGTTTACTTAAGTAGTTGGAGATAGTACAATAGATTTTAAAACTGACCAGTCAAAAACTATTTATTCTAAAGGACCCAGGATGGCTGGCTTCTTTTCTCTTCTTTTCTTTCTTTGTTTCTTGTTTTAGATATAAAGTAAATTTGTTAAAAGGCAAAGTTGGCCTTTCTCCAGCAACAATAATAATATATGCTTTGCTTACTGCTACACCTCTTCCAATGATATGGTGCCTAGCACGGAGTGGGTACGCAATAAATATAAGGGAAATATTTATAAGTGATATGTTGATGAAAAAATATTATCAAGGAAATATCTAGCTGGACTACAAATACATTTCTTAACAGAAAAAAGAAAAAAGTGACTTCTGCTTTTATTATTGCTCTACAATAAACTTGAAGTACAAGAGATTGATATAATATTAAATATTTCAACCATAATCTTTATCAAGGTATTTTTTTTTCTCAAAATGATGGTGACTCACAAAAGAAGAAAGTAAGGAAAGAGATAATATCTGGGCATGTATATGTATTTAAATATTCAAAGAACAAAGGGCATTTAATTTTATCCAGATTTAGAATGACATATTCATTATCTCAAAACTCCTTTATATAACAGTGATTCTGAATTCAATTATCACAATGTACATACTAAAGTTATTATCATACTTATTCTTTCCCTCTGAAATATAAAATTTTACTATCTAGTAATTGATACCTTGACAAGACGTAAATTTTGCTGAAACAAAACTATATGTTCAAAGTCATAAGAAACCATGTAAAGTTCAGAAATACTGAGACTGATTTCCCATTATAAATCATTTATGTTAATAGAAACCATAACTCTTCCCATCACCTGGCTTTCTAACACTTTTGAATAACTGGTCTGTCATCATAATTTCATGCCAGATCTAAAAAAATAAGTATTAATTTAATAGGAAAGCATTCTTCGGATGTGAGGACTCTGAAATTGTCTAACTTACTGTCTTGGTTTGTTTAGGCTGCTATAATAAAATACCTTTGAATAAGTAATTAATGAAAAACAGAATTTATTGCTCACAATTCTGGAGGCTGGGAAGTCTAAGATCAAGTGCTGGGAGATTCTGTGTCTGGTAAGGATCTGTTGCTCATAGATGACACTGTCTTGCTATGCCTTTCCATGGTGGAATGGCTGAATAAGCTTCCCCAGTCCTCTTTTAATAAGGGCACTAATCCCATTTATGAGAATGGCGCCCTCATGACTTAGTCACTTCCCAAAACCCTCACCTCTTAATACCACCATCTTGAGAATTAAAGTTTGAAAATATGAATTTTGGAGGGACACAAACATCCAGATCAGACCCCTTGCTAAGCTTTCACAATGAGTCTGCATTTGAATCTTTGTCTGTTTCACTCAACTGTCTTTCCTTGCAGTCAAGTGTGAGTTACCTGTTTCTCCTCTATTATCCACTCTAAGGGCTTCTGTGTCTCTCTTCAGGGAACCTCATAGTGGCTTAGTCACTGATTACACATTTACCTTTTTGTAGTATCTATCTGTTTGACTTCATAATGATTAAAAACAACTTGAGACTTCTATATGGTTGGAACCTAGCACAGTGCATAATAAATATTCAATAAATGGACTGGCTGCAGTGGCTCACACCTGTAATCCCAACACTTTGGGAGGCTGAGGCAGGTGGATCACTTGAGCTCAGGAGTTTGAAACTAGCCTGGGTAACATGGTGAAATTCCATCTCTACTCAATATACAAAAATTAGCCCGGCATGATGGTGGACATCTGTGGTCCCAGCGACTTGAGAGGCTGAGGCAGGAGGATTGGTTGAGCCCGGGAGGCAGAGGTTGCAGTGAGCTGAGATCGCACTCCATCTTGGGTGACAGAGTGAGACTCCATCTCAAAAATAAATAAATATTCAATAAATACACTATAATTTACTGAATGAATGAATGCTGTAAGGGCCCATCTCTGAATTTTATAGACACACATGGTCATTCTCACCTTATTAACGTTCCCCCAAACTCAAGAACTCTTCTCCATGAAGAGCTATCAAAGGAGAGTCATTATCAAAATTGACCAGCCCTGATTCTTCTTCTTCTCCTAGAAATGTAATTTAACCTTTGCCCTACTGAGAGTGGGCCATGCAGGTTAGCAAGTAGAGTCATGGGGAACACTTCCCTGTGTTTTTCTCAAGAAACAGGTATCCTTTCTGTGCAGGATTCTTTAAAAAGGCATTGTGCAGGAATCACAAATTAACATCCCCATTTCCAAGCTATGAGCATATCCATTCCATGTGATGTATGTCTCAGAGCAAAGTTATCTTCAAGAATGAGTATTAGCTCAAGTGAACACAAGAGCTCAAGATCAAAAATGATGGCAAGAAACCTGGAGAAACTGAAAGCAATAAACAGAGTTCGCAATCCAAAAACAAGCACACCTTTTAAGGTGTTCAAAATCAACTTCTTAGGATTCTCTAAGAAAGAAGCATGTTATTTTTGTAGAGGAGAGTTGGAAAGATTTCTTAAAATCTTGGGTCTCACTCAGCCTGAGACCATGAAATCAATGTGGTTTAGTGCAAAGTGAACATTACATTAGTGTTTTGTTGATGGAATAATTGAAATTTTTAAGTCAAATCAATAGACACTTATTTAAGGTATATCAAGTACTCTGCAGGTGTAGAGATGATTAAAATCACAAATAATTTATAGTTCACCTTAGTCAAGAAGGTATAATCATCATGATAATGTAAATAAATCGATCAAGGTATAATGAAACAACAACAACAAGAAGAAGAGTGCCACAAGACATTACAAAATAATCTGCTAAGCGGGTCAGGCAGCAACTGATTATAGGATAAATAAGGCATTCATCTAACTCTGATAGCTTCATGCCCATACTTCTGGCAGATGTCACTAATTAGTCACAGGGCTTTATCCTTCTGGGCCCAGGCGCATCCTCAAAATCTTTCTCAATTTTGTGATTTTGGCAGCCAATTAGCTACAGCTGGCTGGCAAGATAAAGTCTATTTGTCATCCCTGCCTTATGCGATTCCTCACATGCCATGGTTTGGGTCGTGTAATCCTATTATGTGCCACCCTCTTTGATTTCTGGGAAATGATCTGAATAGACTCATCTTTTTCAACCTCCATCTTCAGGGTCATCCTTTATTGCAGAGACTGGAAAGTGAAACACTACTTTCAATCCCTTTGCAGGTAGTATTCTGGATTTCAGCTCCACTTGAATTTGGCATGGAGGGGAGAGAGGCAGGCCCAGGGTAGAGGAAGCATGGTTCCGTGATTATAACTCCTGGGGATGGAGGGTTGTCGTATTGCAGTGGCAGCTTCCTTGAGCATGGCAGAGGTCTGGTGGCTAGGGGTTGTTACTGGAAGCCTCACCTGCAGCCTTTTCATCCAGCCCTTCTGACTAGCTTCTATGCCACTTAAACTGTGATAATACAACCCTTTCTTAAACGTGGCAAAATGTGTCTATTGTCTGTAACTAAGTCCTAATAAATATAGGCTTTGTCCCTCAAACAGCTATTAATATGAAGTCTTCCCAGAACAGAGTACAGTGGGTCTCTATTTCCCTCTTATCTAGAAACTAGGTCTCTGTGAACAAACACTGATACCCTGTTAGGTATTGGAAGCCTCCAATCATCAATTCTGCAACTATCAGTCTGCCCTTGTGTGGTTCCCTCATGCCTTCTGAGTCTCAGGTTCCTCATCTGTCAAATGAAGGGATTGGTTCTGATTAATGCTGGGGCGACTTCTATCTTGAGCACTCTTTCAACTTGATAAAATGATTTTCCAACAAGTCCCATTTAATCCAAGTTATTGAAAAATCTACTTATCATCTTCTAAGAAACTTCCTTGAATAGCGTGAAGAAAAATTTTGAGTAGACATAGTTGGTTACTTGAGAGAGGTAAGTTGAAGCTATTTCTGAGATAGAAACCTTACAGTTTAAAAAAACTTTAGGTAGTCCAATTTCATTTCATTGATCTGGAAACTGGATGAATTATTTGTCTAAATTCACACATCTATGGGATGGCATTCAGTTCTTTTAGTTCCATATTAAGTAATATCCTCCTTTTATTACTTCATTTCAGAGCACATGGGAAGGTTATAGTGCTTATGGTTGGAATGGAATGAAGAAGGTAAATGGCAATTTACATTATTTCTCAGCAATGCTCATTAGTTATGTAACCAGCCCTTGTGCCAAGCCTTCTTGTATATTCTTGACACTTACTGACCTTCTAACACCTAACGCTTCACACCTATGTGTGATTTTCTATATTTGATTAGTCCTTTTTTTTGACAGGGATCTGTCTTTCTCTCTCAGGAATCCTCTATGAGCCTTACATTATATGGGTATTCAATAAATCTTTACCAGTATTCAGTTGAATTACCCTCAGGAGAAAATAAACTTTCACCCCTGTAAGAAATCAGATGTATAAAAAAGCATAATGTTTAAAAGTTTTCTCTTGGGAGGCCGAGGCGGGCGGATCACAAGGTCAGGAGATCGAGACCATCCTGGGTAACACAGTGAAATGCCATCTCTACTAAAAATACAAAAAAAAATTGGCCGGGAGTGGTGGCAGGCGCCTGTGGTCCCAGCTACTCAGGAGGCTGAGGCAGGAGAATGGCGTGAACCCGGGAGGTGGAGCTTGCAGTGAGCCGAGATTGTGCCACTGCACTCTAGCCTGGGTGACAGTGCGAGACTTCGTCTCAAAAAAAAAAAGAAAAAAAAAAGTTTACTCTTAGTTTATTATTATTACATAGTTATGGCTTATGGCTTTATTCATCTCTTGCCACTTTATTTAAGGTGATGCTCAAAAAATGTACTCACTGCAGAAGAATAAAACAATAGATAAAAATTGAGAGAGGACTCGAAGAAAGAAAATAAAAGCAGGTTAAAGAAATGTATTCTAAACCTTTTTATGATTAATAAATATGGGTTTTAAATTAGACTTTGAACATCCTAACTGCCAAGGCAAGAAGTTAAACAACCTCTTACAAAAAAACCAAAGGCCGCTATTTACAAATTGATAAGATGCTAAACAGGATAGCTTTTAACAGAACTGAATAGAATAATATGGTGAAAAGAACATGTATCCGAAGTTAGAATAACACAAACAACTGCTAACTGCTAGCATTTGCATAACATCTATTATATCAAAACATTTTTATATAAATTAAAGTTCACTCAGCCTCACAATTCTGATGTATATAGTTTGATTAGTAGTGTTACATTTTTTAAAGAAAGATATAAAGAACATTAAAGAGAAGGAAGATAAGAAAAAAGAAAGAATAGAAAAACAGAAAAAGTGGAAGAAAAGAAAGGAAAAAGAAAAGAATAAAAGGAGAAAAGAAAAACAGACTTATTGGGGCTAAATAACTCACTCAGCATAACAGACGCATGAAGTAAAAGACCAAGAACTGCTATCTCAGTTTTCTTTCTTCAGATTCCACATTCTTCCTTCGACACCACAGTGACCCTCTTGAGACTGGGTGTTCTATCTAGTTCTTGTCACTGACACCACTGTTGATTTATAATCATATGAATATAGCTTATTGAATTGTTATGATTAGCAATGTATGCTTGAATCAGACACACTATACTCATCATCTGTGGTTTTAACAACTGTATAATGTATGATCCCATTTTATAGTTCTGGAAACTAAGGTTCAGAGAGGCTAAGGAAAGGGTCCAAGACATACAGCTTGTAAGTAGTTGATCAGGAATTTAAGCCTAAGATCTCATATCTAGTATATGGCAGAGGGATATTATTTCATTCCAGATTTGCTTGGTTTCAAAGCCTATGTCCTGCCGCTAGTCTGTAGCCTCCTCACCAACCAACCATATGACCTGGAACGAGCTGTTTACACTCATTCATTTCAGTGCCCATGACCTTCAGAATGCGGTCAAATAAGGAGAGGCATATGGAAGACATTTTGGATACTATTATAGTTATTTTAAGTACACTAATCACACCATATATTAAGAACATTAATAATTGTAATTTAATCACCAAACTGATAAAATATAGAATTATCTAAAAATAATGGTATAATTTGCATATGTTATAGGAGATAGCTTTGGCTCTTCTCATGGTATTCTCTGCTTTCTGGCCTCACATCCCTTCAGAGGTGCAGGCTTGATAGGGCAAAAGACAGAAGGCAGGCGTTTGGCCCGGAGCCCTCTTAAGAGATACTTGTGAAACAAGTCTTAACTCCATCTTTTGAGAAAATGATGCAAATCATCGAGCCAGGCAAAGATTACGTTTGTACATTTTGTTAACCTTGATACGAATTGCTACTACCTGGGTCTCTTGTTTCCTTAGTAACCCTCCTCAACAAGCGTTAATAGGAAAGTTTCTTATCAGAAGTGTTATAGAAAGGACTCCTGTGAAATTCACCAGACTGAGAAGATTCACTTTCATGGCTCAGAGGATGTGGTAGGCAAAGTTCCTAATGGCCAGTGAAGCTCCTCTTTGGGAGAACACAAATCCAAAATGAATTCTGCAAAATCTACCACTGTACTTATTCCTTCATCTAGAAAGTGGGGTGCTTAATGGCTAAATGCATGGAAAAGTCAGACTTCTACTAAAGTCAAAGGGCAATAGAAACCCTGTGCATTCTCTCTAACGACGTCACGCTGTGGAGTGAGTTCGGAAAGTTACAGATTCCTCTGGAGGGTAACATAAGCACAGACTTTTTTTTCCCTATTTCTTTATAATAAAAATTGATGAAGAGGAACATGTAGAGTGTGGTTTCCCTTTAGGCCGAGTTTAGTGGAAGTAGCATTATACATAGAAGAACTTTCAACTAAACTTGAGAGAAATAGAGACTTTTAGGCCAATCATTTTCCTAAATGTCACTGATTTTGTGGGAGTAAGTAAAAGCATCTTTCCGAGGCGTTTGTCACAGAACCACTTAAAGAGCTCTACTATTTGGGAGATATGCAAACCTCTAAAATAATCTAAGCTAATTAGAAAATATCTGTACCGACAAGAGGCTTTGTATCTCTGACATCAAACAGAGAGGTGCGTTGGTTTTCACCAGCATGCATACCAGCAGTGGCAGATACCTTCTTTCCAGGAGAGTAAACTGATGGACATGCACAGCCTATGAAAAAATTGACATTGCTGAGTACAGCGCTGGGGATTAATCCTTTACAGCTGTGGGATGTCAAACAAAATTGGAATCCAACCATTGTGGAACATGTTGAAATCAGTGGGTGTATAGAAATCTCTAAATTATTACTGTGGCCCGATGGAAAAGGTTCCATTTATCGCCTGCTGGAGGCGGTTTAGTCAGCAACACTGAAGAGGGAAGGAAGATTGAAAATGAGGTATTTTTCATGTGCACTGAAGCCACTATCCGAGAGTAGCGTAAGAGAGGATAGTCACAGGCCAAATGGGTGACATGCCTCTTGGCCCCGACTACAGGTAGCCAAAATAAATGACTGTACTTTGAAATAATTGCCTTTAGCAGCATGTGTTTACTGCATTCTGTTATTCTAATTGCTACCCTATAATGTACTTAGACAGCATTTAACTTGCTATGGTTTCAGACAGTGACACAGGTTTAAGGCTTGGCTCCAAAATGCTGAAATTGTACACAGGTTTAAGGGTTGGCCCCAAAATGCTAAAATTGTATCTGCAAGAAAGGGTATGGATGAGAATTGTTGAAAGCTAGTATATGCTAATTCACAGAGGAGACTGATTATTAAAATTCTCCCTCCTTCTATCCTAGGTATTTTTCTTTTTCTACTTGGAAAAATTTTAATCATCCCTAAAATCTCATGACACACACACTCTCTCTCTCTCTCTGATGCTTTCCCCAGCTCCAGTAAACAGAGTTAGTTGCTATATCTTTTGTTTTAATTGCACCACTATCATCACATTTTATGAGGTTTCTGTTTGTGTATCTCTGTTCCCACCTTGAACCTTTCAGCACAAGACCTTATCTTTAATGGTGCTGGATGTGGTTGTTAATAATGAGCTCTGCAAGGAGACTACTTATGCTCAAACCCTGATTTCACAGCTGTGTAACCTTGGGTGCAATCCTTAATATAATCTGTAAGATGAGGAAAATGGGAATATCTACTTCTTTGAATTATTGTAAGGATTAAACAAGATAATAAAATACAAAGTGCTTTGAAAAGCACCAAGCACCATGCTCAGTTAAGTGTTTGCCATTATTTCATTTTCAATATCACCATTGTCTGGCTTACTATCAGACATAGAGTAGACAGACTGTGCAGAAAAAATAAGAAAAGTTCTGGGCCGGGTGCGATGACTCACGCCTGTAATCCCAGCACTTTGGGAGGCCGAGGCGGGTGGATCACGAGGTCAGGAGATGGAGACCATCCTGGCTAACACGGTGAAACCCTGTCTCTACCTAAAATACAAAAAATTAGAGGGGTGTGGCGGTGGGCATCTGTAGTCCCAGCTACTCGGGAGGCTGAGGCAGGAGAATGGCATGAACCCGGGAGGCGGATTTTGCAGTGAGCCGAGATTATGCCATTGCACTCCAGCCTGGGCAACAGAGTGAGACTCCGTCTCAAAAAAAAAAAAAAAAAAAAAAAAAGAAAAGTTCCATAACAAATAATATGTCTAAAGTGTTTTTTTTTTTTTTTTTGCATATTTCTTAGTTCTTCAGATAGTTAGGATGAAATGAGGAGCACACATGATAAAAACATGTGTTCAGGGACTGAGTTGGAATGCCCCCTTATCCCAAATTGGAGTGTCTTCAATAAGCCTCCCCTTATTTTCCTTAAGTATTTTATAAGTAGTCAAAAGTATTTGTAAGCATGCTTATTCCCTGCAGAGTTTTTAAAAAAGAATTCAAGCAAGAAGAGGTGGGTATGGTTGGCCAGGTTTCTATCAAATGACTTTCTTCAGAAGCACTTTGACAAAATTAGGCACAGCCTGGAAAGCAGCAAAAAATCTGTTGTTTCTCATTTGCTGAACACGCCATGAGCTGCCTCTTCTCGTCTTCTGCTCATGGACACTTGGCTCTCGTCGTTGATCTGCCCCCTGTGCCCAGTCTGGCAGAAAATGCACCAGGAAAGATTTCACCACATGCACAGGGAGTGGGAACTCACACAAGGAAGTTTGCAAGGAATGGAAATCTGTGCAAGGCAATTCCCTCATCCTGAGAAGGACCCCATTTAGCAGGGGCGACCATCCATTAAACTCTGACGAAAATATACTCATGCATTCAATAAATATGGAGCACCTACAAAGTGCTGGTATTGTTTTAGGTGCTAGGAATCCATTAGTGAACCAGAAATGAAAACAACAACTAAACGGATGTTAAACAAAATCAGTCTATTAGAAGGTAATGAGGTACTATCAAGAAAAAAGAAAGGGAGTCAGATTGTCCTGTAAGAACGGGCAAGAGGTGTGCAGTTTTAAATGGAAAGATCAAGAAAGTCTCCAATAAGACACTGGAGACTGACGAGTAGGAGTTTTTGCAGTTTTAAAAATGCATTCTGCACTTTGGTGTAACTTACTTCACGAACAAGGGATGCTCTTAAATATTTGCTTATTTAATAACTTTCTGCCTACTGAGAGATATTTTTCTATTGCTTTTCCACTTCATAATTAAATATGAATTCCTCAGACAAAAATAAAAGGCCTAAGCAAAAGTGAAATAGAACTTAAGAGTTCAGTAAAAAATAAGTTTATTTTTTCTATCTTTTCAAAAATAATATGCAAGGCAAATCACAAAATATGAAAGAACAAATTATTTTTATTTTTAGATTACTTAACAAACAAAAGGAATGTTAAAAAAAATCTCTGGTAGGTAGCTCAAATAAAGAAAACATCCTGAATTAAAAAGCTATCTAACTTTATCCAGCCACCATCCTAATGTTCTATCACAGATCAAGGCTCTGTGCAAAAAGGCCTGATTTCTGAGAGTTTAAAAGAATCTTATGGTTTTGAGAAATGAATACACTGATTTCTTGTGAAGAATGAAAAAGCCCCAAAACTCAGCAGAGGCAGCAGTTCAAACTACCACAGGAAATGAAAAAGAGTGTGCATTTGGAACATACACAGAGTTTAGAAAAAAAAGAAAAGGAAATTGATACAGATAACTCGGTTTCCATTAGTGTTTCATAAACTTAAATTGCCTTGTGATCAACTGGGTGCTTGTATAAACTACAAAGCGCTGGTGTGGTTCCAAGTTGAGAAGGTAAAAGTAGAACCAGAAAAATTAACATAGGAATCAATTACCCTGAAAATTCTGATCTCAGGGGACCCTGGACAGAAAGCAGTGGTCCTTGGAATGCCATGAAAAGAAATAGACAAAATATCCATATCTACTTCTATATAAAGAGATATCAATGCACCATACATACAACTTGGGAATATCTGCACGTACTTTGATTAGAAGTGACTTTATAATGAACAATGCTCATGTGCATTAACTCATAATACTAACACTTTTTATTGGAGATTATCAAGAGGTCAGTGATAGCCAAAGGCACTTTTCTCCCACCCCTTCAGTTTCCATGACTACGTATCTTTCCTAAACCACCCTGGCATCACTTAACTCACTTTCTTCCTCCTTGGGGAGGAATGACTTTTCAGATGGGTAAATTTAGGAAGGATAAATTTCCTGCTGTGCTCAATTTCTTTCCTGCTTTGCTCAATTTCTCATCTTTGTCTTTCTGGAAGCAAATTGCCAAAGCAGCAGAATTTTCCCCTGCTTCCAAATCTGAGTGTCCCTGGGCAGGACCACTCTCCCCTACACTGTAAACTGGGGATCCATCCCAGTCAGTATCACTCCTGACACCTAATTGCACACACCGAATTGTGTGACTGACACCTAATTGCACACACCGAATTGGAGTGTCTCATCATTCCTGACTGAGAGGCTGAGTCTGCCTAATTGTGGACCTAGCTTGCAGGCCCTTGTGCTTCTTGCACTAAGCAAAGCCTCTCACCTGGTTTCCATCATTAACAGAGACCACATTTTCTCCTCGTCACCCATGTTTCTGCTTTAGTCCTTATTTGTACAGAACCGAGTAGGGGTAAAGGTGATGTTATTTACTGGCTCTCTCTGAGGGACCCTGATAGTCAGAACGAGAGATGTTGTCAGATATACATACAGACTTCACAGTACTAACATTGGGCATGGATGGAAGCATTAAAACCAATAAGCCAGGTTTGTCTATCCCATTTGCTTCAAAAACATACCTTAAATTTTTACTTATTTTATCATTTTGTTCATTTGAAAATAAATTTAAAAAACATAAAAATGCACACCATCAAATGACATGTTGCAGCGTTGAAAAATATGTGAAGAAAAATGTATAGATGAGCGATAACAGGATTTATAACTCAGTGACAATCTCAGTTTTAGGATGTTTAAATTGTGAAATCTCTAAAAGCCTTAAAGTGTTGTTCAACTCATCTTTTATCCATTTGAATTGGGCTTATCATAAAGTATAAACATCTAGTTAGAATACTGGTGAGTCATTCAACTTCTCTAACCTTCACTTTGTAAAATGGTGATAAAAAATTCTTTCTCTTCTCTTAAGTTGTACAAAGATGAAATGGGAGCACATACAGTGATTTCCAAATAGGCCAGACATGGTGGCTCACATCTGTAATCCCAGCACTTTGGGAGGCGAGGCGGGCAGATCACTTGAGGTCAGGGGTTCGAGACCAGCCTGGCCAACATAGTGAAACCCCATCTCTACTAAAAATACAAAAAAAAATTAGCTGGGCGTGGTGGCACACACCTGTAGTCCCAGCTACTGGGGAGGGTGAGGCATGAGAATTTCTTGAACCCGGGAGCCAGAGGTTGCAGTGAGCCGAGATTGCACCACTGTACTCCAGCCTGGGCAACAAAGTGAGACTCCGTCTCAAAAAACAGAAAACAAAAAAAGAAAGTATAAATAATAAAATAACACACTATTATGAATGATCATCTCTTTTGTGAACTATTATTATTCCTATTATATGAACACTTTTTTTTTTTTTTTTTTTTTTTACTCAGGGAGTCATGTAACTCTGCTATACGTATTTCTTCAAGTTAAATAACAATGATTTATTAATGAACTCCTGCATGCTCTTAGGAAAGGTGCTACGTGTACTATGGACTAAAAAAAAAAGTAGTGCATGTTTCCCACATTCAAGAAGCTTTTATTTAAGAGAAGAGATGCAATAAACACAGTGGAAACTAAGTAAAAAGAAATTAGAGTGGATTTTGTGCCATAAACATCGTAAGAAAAGAAGAGGTTAAAAAAAATATAAGAGGGCACTAGACATGATTTTAAGGATAACTGAGCTCAGATGGATGTAGGAGAGCAGGTCAGTGATTTCAAGGGAGGCAAATAAGTGGGAAAGATTAGACAAGAACAAGCATGATGAGAGCGCTGGAGGAGACGGGCGAGTTGATTCTCTACTCTCCGTTTAACAGCTCATCAAGCTTTGTTCTATTGCTTCAAGGTAAAAAAGAAAAACAAAAAGATGGGTGCCAACCTCTTCACATGGTGTTTGGTTAGATGTGGCAAAAGTATAGTTTTTAAAATCTATGTAAAGAATTCTATGAATTTCCAACTTATACTCTAAGTATAAAAATAGTTGAATATCGATGATCATACACTACAAAAGAATTGCCATTTATGGGCTTTATTAATGTTCTAGAACCTATAAGTATTTTACATACTTATACATGTGAGGTCCTCAGTCTTCGAGACAACCCTATGAAAATCAGTTGCTGTTTTACATCCCCTGCTTGAGTTTCAGGAAAATGGAATCACTCGTGAGAGAACACAGATTGTGTAAATGGTGGAACAAGAATTCAAACCCACATCTGACTTACATGCTTGCCCACAATACAGTCAACCCCAGACCATAGTATCCATTGATGGGGGTGGAAATTAGATTTTGACATGAAGGTAAAAACATAGTTAAAGTATGTGGTTCAAATATTTAATCATTCTGGGAGCATCATTCTTTATGGTTGCAATCCGTATTCTCTTTAGAGAAGAAAGATATTACTGTGGCAACATTCACAGAAAGTACACTTCAGCCTGAAGCTCAGCAAGTCATCTCTTTTTGGGGGGGGAGGTGGTAATTAACTGAGTACCCTGGCCTTCATCCACTTTTCTGATGATTTCCCTAGCTACTCCGGGTTAAGCTTCTGTCACAAAAATTATCCTGAGCCATTTGTTTAGCCTGTTTGATGTTCACTACATTTATTTTCCTTAGACAGCAGTATTGTGAATGCTGACTATATTTAACGTGCTTAGCTGTGCCAGGGAAATAATCATCTTTGGCTTACTTAAAATATCCAATTTTCTTAGCCTTTGAAGAAAATCTAGAGCTAATATGGAGTAATTGGTGATGAGATAGGACAGATCCAAGTGCAATTTCAAGGCTCTTAATTTTCACCTGCAGAGGAAGATTTATTATGTTAGAAAGGGTTTTGGAGAGATTTTTTTTTAATTAAGAGGCACATTAAATGAATACTGGCTAGTAGTGTACCGGTTCAGGAAGAGGGGTAAATCTCTGAGTTGCTTCCTTTCTTTCAAGACAAACTTTAAATAATTGTATTTAACCAAAGAGAAGATGGAGAGAAAGCAATATAAGAATATAATTAAGTTTAACTTTTAACCTTCTCTGCTTGGTATTTGCCTCTATTCTTTCACACCATAGTTAAGTGTGAAGGTAGTCCTCATCCATATTTAGAAGCGGCCTCAAAAAGAAGCAAAGGAAGGAAAGAATAAATCGAAATGTTCACTGCCTATCCTATATTCCTGCCAATATCTAGGAGTGGCCTTAAAACAATACCCTTGCTATCTCAGAGTCCATGCTACTTTTGATACACTAGCAGTATTTCTGTGGTTTTCACGTAACACATAAGCCATGTTCATGACTGAAGACCATGGCACCATAGGGAAATCTCACCACTGAATTTATAATGAAACAAATGTGTTCTCTAAGAAAAGGCATCTCATGGTATAACTGTCATGATACAAGGTCTCAAGCCAGCCCTTCCCACTTAAAAAATTTCCTTCCACTTCCAATCATAGCAATTTTACAAAGAAACTGATCAACTTTCCTTAAATAATTATTCCAGGACTTAAGTTGTGCCCTAGAGAATAGACATATTCAGGTCTCTCTGGAGTGTGGAGAGTGAGAAGATTTGTTTCCATGGAAAAATTTCTCCACTCAGTTTAGTCAGCCATTGGCAAGAATAGTTCCTATTATTGTAAAATGTGTGTATTTGAAATATATTAGCTAGGCAGGTCGACTCTGAACTTTACAAAGATTTTGCAACTACAGAATTTCTTTGCTGATTTTGTATTTTTCCTTAAATATAGCTTTAAATGCTGAGCTACATATTAGTTTTATTGTTGATGCATTACAGAAGAGAGATACAATAATACTGAGGCTAACTTATTATTTTGAGCATTAAACTTTTAGACTAAAATCTCGTCTGTGCACATTCTTAATGAGGTACATTTTCAAAGAGAGCTTTAGCTATATAACCTCTGTTGTCATGAATAAATTCATTTGGCTAATTTCCTCTGTGTCTCCTTGAAACTTCACAGTAACAGGAAAAAGTTAACTCTGACTTTTCACTAAAGTAATGTTTAAAAGTTTCTGCTAATTCCAACCTCAATGCACCAGAGATATTTAGGGATTGCTGAATATTGTGAAGACAGATGTAGGAGTTGGATATTTGTTCAGGTGCCTCAGTCTTCTAATTATTTTTTCATTATGCATTTTCCCCTGTAATTTGTTTAAATTTGGAATCACGTCACCAATTACTTCATTGCTGTCTGGTCTTCAATAGTCTCTTGTTTATTTGTTAGAGAATTTCTGTGACAAGCCATTAATAACTATGCATTTGCTGACATATTAAGTCACATATCCTTAATTCTGTTCAATTAGATGTCTGGGGAAAGTACTTGATTCTAAATGTACTATCCTGATCTTACTAATCCAGGTACCTTAGAGTATGTCTTCACTTATCATAGAGATTTAGAAAACAAAAAAGAACACTTAGTACTAAAAGGAAGATTAACATAGAAAAACTTGAGCTCTAACTTCAGAAGATTGTAGTTGATTCCAGTTCTACTGATTGCTAGTTCATAATGTAGTCAAGTTACTCAGCAAATTTGAAGAAATTTCTTTATCTATAAAAATGGAAAATACCTATGGATTATCTCATGTGTAACAGAACTAAGCTTAATATAACTTACAAGAGACAAATACTCAAAATCAGCATAAAGAAAATAATGTTTTTGGCAATATTCTATTCACAATGTTTGGGATTCTTCCTACCAATAGTTATGTATGAAGAAGACACACTAAAGTAACCATTAGAAAATCTAGGTTACAATACTAGGCACTTTTAATTAGTGCTTACCATTTAAATGAATACTAGGTATGTGGCTTGTATCAAAATTATTCTGTGTCTCAGAAGCACTCTGTGAAGTTGGTATTATGATGATTTTCATCCTGTGGGCAGGGAAACTGAGGTTCAGAGAGGTTTGGTGATTTGCATAGGACGACAGCCAGCAGCATTTCTGGAAAAATTTGACCTATCTTCAAAGCTCAGTGTGTCCTAACCTTAGTACCATTCTGCCTCTACAACTAAGTTCTACTATTAAGTCACAAAGGGACCCTGGGCAACTCATTACTTTATCATGACCTATATCTTGGAGAAGTTTGAATGAGCTTTCATGTCTTCTTACTCAAAATATTTATGATTATTTGTCTTCATCTTTGTCACATGAACAAGATACCCCACACATTTACTTGAGATGAACATGGGCATGCCTCTTATGAAAGATATTACTCTCTTGACACAAACAAATGGAAGAACATTCCATGCTCATGGATTGGAAGAATCAATATCATGAAAATTGTCATACTGCCCAAGGTAACTTATAGATTCAATGCCACCCCCATCAAGCTACCAATGACTTTCTTTACAGAATTGGAAAAAACTACTTTAAAGTTCATATGGAACCAAAAAAAAGCCCACATTGCCAAGACAATCCTAAGCCAAAAGAACAATCCTAAACCAAAAGCTGGAGGCATCACACTACCTGACTTCAAACTATACTACAAGGCTACAGTAACCAAAACAGCATGGTACTGGTACCAAAACAGATATATAGACCAATAGAACAGAACAGAGGCCTCAGAAATAACACCACACATCTACAACCATCTGATCTTTGACAAATCTGACAAAAACAAGCAATGGGCAAAGGATTCCCTATTTAATAAGCGGTGCTGGGAAAACTGGCTAGCTAGATGTAGAAAGCTGAAACTGGATCCCTTCCTTACCCCTTATACAAAAATTAACTAAAGATGGATTAAAGACTTAAATGTAAGACCTAAAACCATAAAAAACCTACAAGAAAACCTAGGCAATACTATTCAGGTCATAGGCATGGGCAAAGACTTCATGACTAAAACACCAAAAGCAATGGCAACAAAAGCCAGAATAGACAAATGGGATCTCATTAAACAAAAGAGCTTCTGCACAGCAAAAGAAACTACCATCAGAGTGAACAGGCAACCTACAGCATGGCAGAAAACTTTTGCAATCTACCATCTGACAAACGGCTAATATCCAGAATCTAGAAAAAACCTAAACAAATTTACAAGAAAAAAACAACCCTGTCAAAAAGTGGGCAAAGGATATGAATAGACACTTCTCAAAAGAAGACATTTATGCAGCCAACAAGACACATGAAAAAAATGCTCATCATTACTGGTCATCAGAGAAATGCAAATCAAAACCACAATGAGATACCATTTCACACCAGTTAGAATGGCAATAATTAAAAAGTCAGGAAACAACAGATGCTGGAGAGGATGTGGAGAAATAAGAATGCTTTTACACTGTTGGTGGGAGTGTAAATTAGCTCAACCACTGTGGAAGACAATGCGGCGATTCCTCAAGGATCTAGAACTAGAAATACCATTTGACCCAACGATCCCATTACTGGGTATATACCCAAAGGATTATAAAACATGCTACTATAAAGACACATGCACATGTATGTATTTTGCAGCACTATTCACAATAGTGAAGACTTGGAATCAACCCAAATCTCCATCAATGATAGACTGGATTAAGAAAATGTGGCACATATACACCATGGAATACTATCCAGCCATAAAAAAGGATGAGTTCATGTCCTTTGCAGGGACATGGATGAAGCCAGAAACCATCATTGTCAGCAAACTATCACAAGGACAAAAAACCAAACACTGCATGTTCTCACTCATAGATGGAAGTTGAACAATGAGAACACACATGGACACAGGACAGGGAACGTCACACACTAGGGCCTGTTGGAGGTGGGGTGCTGGCTGAGGGATAGTACTAGGATAAATACCTAATGCAAATGACGAGTTGATGGGTGAAGCAAACCGACCTGGCACATATATACCTATGTAACAAACCAGCACGTTGTGCACATGTACCCTAGAACTTAAAGTATAAAAATAAATAGAGATATTACTCTCTTTACTGCCTCCCTGCTATTTAAATTCATCTAAGTAAACCACATCTACTACTAAGTCCCAGGAAATATTTATCTGAATATGCATAGCAATAGTTTTATGCATGCCAATTTTCCTCCTAAATAAACAGACCCAGGAAATACTTCATCTGGTACAAAAGTATATTATTTTTTCTTTCCATGAATAATCTAATGCCTGCTTAGTACCAGGCTTGATGGTTAAAATGGATGTGATAATTGATAAAAGTGTTAGCCCTTTTCATAAAGGGATGTATCTGGATTGACAAGAGAGGAGAACAGGAAAAGTATTTTCAAGCTCTAATGAGAATTTCATACTTACAGAAAATTAAAATTCCTAATATTGGTTTAAAAGCCATTAGCAGTCCATTCCTAAGACAAAGGTTCTTGGAATCACTAACACCCATTAACATTGAGCTTGTCAGCATGTCATTAGGGCTCACCTTCCAAGTGTACCCTAATCAATAGCATGTCCTGACACTGCAGTGAGCCCAAACCACTGGTTACTCCCCACATTACAGTGGGACAGGTAAATTTGAGTGTCCCTTTTGAAATGCAAATTTGCCGTGTCTCTGTGTGTGTGTGTGTGTGTGTGTGTGTGAAGACTTGAAACAGTTCATTCTCTTGTTCCATTAATTCCACTCTATGACTCTATCTTAAGAACACAATTCTAAATACATAAGGAACTTCACACACAATTTATTACATAATTTTCCAAATACTAAAAGAAGAAATTACTTATTCTAAAGTCAGGATTAGTAAACTATATTATACACATTTATAGACTATAATATAGGTATTAAAATATTTATGAAAAATCTGTAATCTAATGTAAAAATACCTGTGTTCTAATATTGAATTTAAATCTGTGTAAAATTTTATAGTAATACAATATTACTAAGTTTAAACGATCAGATATACATGGAGAAAAATATTGAAAATAAATGAAAATATTATCAGTGGTTATTGTTAGAATGGTGGGACTGGGGGTATTTTCCTCATGTTTCTTTCTTTTGTATTTATACGTTTTCCTCAATGATTGTTTATTACCTCTGTAGTAGAAAATCATATACTTCCCCAACACTCGGGTTTGGTTTCCAATAATTTTCAGTGTATTGATGTTTTCAAATTTAAATTTAGTTTTGTAATTTATGAAAGCATGTATATATAAAGGCTTACAAATTGTGTTTGGTTATACCTCAACTCTGAGGTTCTCAATGAGGGTTGGGGGAGTGATCTCACCTACCCTGCACCCACTGGACATTTGGCAGTGCCTTGAAACACTTTCACTTGTCACAACTCCCAGAAAGGTGCTATTGGCATTTCGTTGGTAGAGACCAGGGATGTTATCAATCATCCTATAGTGCAGAAGACAGCACGTAACTCAAAGAATCATCCAGACCCAAGTGTTCATAGTGCCAATGTTGAGAATCCCTGCCTAAAACAAAATGTTTAAAAATTATTAATATACTAATTCAAGCCTGTTGTGTAAATTCTGAGTAACTATTATATTACCAGAGCCTCTGAATAAACTTGCCTGTCCATGATCCACCTAACAGTTCACTGACTCCCACAGGGCGTTGAGGATAGAAAGATAAGTGTTCTACCTATGTGATGCTTGAAATTTATCAAAAGAGAAAGACATAGAAATCAAGAGTTTAATGCACTTTGAAGTACTATGAAACAGGCACTTGATCTAACTAGGTGGTTCAAAGGAGGTTTTCTGGAAAAAATACCTCCTAAGCTGAGCTTAAAGGATAAGAAGGAGTTAATCAGAATCATGTGAACACCTAAGAGATGTGTTCTAGAAGGAGGAGCGTTCATACTTCAAAGAAAGGCATGAAAATGAAACAGTAGAGAGTGTTTGGAAAATGATGGGGAGTTTGCTAGCACTAGAGCATAAGATAGGCACAGAAGAAAGGGAGAAGGAGCCATAGAAGTTTCAGAGTCAGAGCCTCTTTTTTTCTGCCTAAGGTATACTTCCCAGTACGGGGATGAGGTTGAGATAAGACAAGTATATTGATTTAAAAAGCATGTTGGTTTAAAAGGACAAGTATATTGATTTAAAAGGACAATCTATTAAAGATGCAATTGAAGAATCCACTGATAAATACAGCCATACCTCAAAAATAGTGTGGGTTCTGTTCCAGACCACTACAATAAAAATAATCACAATCAAGCAAATCACACTTTCCTTTTATGGTTTTCCTGTGAATATAAAAGTTATGTTTACACAATACTGTAGTCTATTAAGTGTGCAGTAGCATTATGTCTAAAAAACAATGTGCAACCTGTACTTTAAAAATACTTTACTATTAAAAATTGCTAACAATCATTTGATTCTTCAGCAATATTGCGAAAAGATAAGCAAGTATAATATTTTTGCTGGTAGAACTGGCCTTAATGTTGTTGGCTGCTGACTGATCAAGGTGATAGTTGCTGAAGTTTGGAGTAATTGTGGCAATCTCTTAAAATAAGACAATGAAATTTGCCTCATTGATTGAACTCTTCCTTTCACAAGAGATTTCCCTGTAGCATGTGATGCTGTTATTTTATCTACTGTAGAACTTCTTTCAAAATTAGACTCAATCCTCTCAAATCCTGCTGCTGCTTTCTCAATTAAGTTTATGTAGTATTCTAAATTCTTAGCTATCAATTCAATAATGTTCATAGCATCTTCACCAGAAGTCGATTCCATCTCAAGAAACCACTTTCTTTGCCCATCTAGAAGATGGTACTCCTCATTTGTTCTAGTTTGATCATGAGATTGTAGTAGTTCAGTTAAATATTCAGGCTCCCCATTCGAATTCCAGTTCCCTTGCTATTTCTACATTTGCAGTTACTTCCTCTACTGAATTATTGAACCCCTCAAAATCATTCATGAGAGTTGAAGTCAACTTTTTCCAAACTCCTGTGTTATTTTAACCTCCAATAATGAATTGTGAAAGTTCTTAATGGCATATAGAATGGCGAATCCTTTCCAGAAGGTTTTCAATTTACTTTGTCTAGATCTATCACAAGAATCACTCTTTATGGCAGCTATAGCTTTACGAAATGTATTTCTTAAATAATAAGATGTGAAAGTCAAAATTACTCCCTGATGTAAGGGCTGCAGAATGGATGTTGTGTTCAGAGGCATAACAACAACATTAATACATCTCCGTCAGAGCTCCTGGACGACCAGGTGCATTGTCACTGAGCACTAATATTTTGAAAGGAATCTCTTCGTGAGCAGTAGGTCTCAAGAGTGGGTTTAAAACTTTCAGGAAACCATGCTGTAAACAGATGTTTTGTCATTCAGGCTTTGTTCCGCTTATAGAACACAGGCAGAGTAGATTTAGCATAATTTTAAAATCAGCCAGAAAGTAGACTTTAACTCTCATGAATGATTTTGAGGGGTTTAATAATTCAGTAGAGGAAGTAACTGCAAATGTTGTGGAAATAGCAAGAGAACTAGACTTAGAAGTGGACCCTGAATATTTAACTGAACTACTACAATCTCATGATCAAACTAGAACAAATGAGGAGTAACTTCTTCTAGATGGGCAAAGAAAGTGGTTTCTTGAGATGGAATAGAATCCTGGTGAAGTCTAGGTTGGAATGGTAAATGAGGACTGGCTTCAACTTAAAGTCATCAGCTGCATTAGCTGCTAAGAGAGTCAGCACGTCCTTTGAGGCTTTAAAACCAGACATTGACTTCTCCTCTCTAGCTATGAAACTTTTAGATAGCATCTTCTCCCAGTAGAAGGTTGTTTCATCTACATTGAGAATCTGTTGTTTGGTATAGTTACCTTAGCTAGACCTTCTAGGTAACTTGCTGTAGCTACTACATTAGTATTTGCTGCTTCACCTTGCATTCTTATGTTATGGAGATGACTTCTTACCTTAAACCTCATGAACCAACATCTGCTAGCTTCAGACTTTTCTTCTGTAGCTTCCTTACCTCTCTTAGCCTTCACAGAGGTGAAGAGAGTTAGGGCCTTGTTCTGGGTTAAGCTTTGAATTAAGGGAAGGCTATGGCTGGTTTGATCTTCTATTCAGATCCCTAAAACTTTCTCCATATTAGCAATAAGGCTGTTTTGCTTTCTTATCCTTCATGTGTTCAGTGAGGTAGCACTTTTTATTTCCTTTGAGAATGATTTCTTTGTATTCACAATTTGGCTAACTGGCACAAGAGGCTTAGCTTTCGGCCAATCTTGACTTTCAACATGCCTTCCTCACTAAAGCTTAATGCTTTCTAGCTTTTGATTTAAAGTGAGAGATGTATGATCTTCCCTTTACTTGAACACTTAGAGGCCATTGTAGGATTATTAATTGGCATAATTTCAATATTGCTGTGTTTCAGGGAACAGGCTGGCCCTGTGGAGAGGGAGAGAGATCGGGGAATGGCCGGTCAGTGGAGCAGTCAGAACACACACAGTATTTATAGATTAAGTTTGCAATCTTATATGGATGTGGTTCATGGTACTCCTAATCTGATCTCGATTATTCCTGGTGTATGTGGTACAAAAATTTCTCTAGTAACACCAAAGATCTCTAGTCAAAGATCGCTAAAACAGATACAATAATAATGAAGATGTTTGAAATACTGTAAAAATTTCCAAAATGTGACACAAAGACACAAAGTGAGCACGTGCTGTTGGAAAAACGGCACCAAAAGGCTTGCTCAGCGGGGTTGACAGAAGCCTTCACTTTGTAAAAAGCGCATTATCTGCAAAGCACAACAATGTGAAGTGCAAGAACACGAGGTATCTGTTTATGCCTGTATCACTGAGCCTGGGTAACACACTCCATACAGCTCTGGATACCGTGGAAACACGGGGAAAATTCACACTGTACCGAGGTAGGGTGTTCTCTCTTGTTCAGCTGGAGAGAAAATGAATGAACACAAATTAAGTGATTTCAGGGACAGGGCATCAGGGTTCATTATTAAGTGTTGTGTTTGCTGTACTACATACATCAGGAGTAACTGAATTCAGATTAGGAAGAAAGGGTGGTATTAAAGAGAGGGTGGGTTTCACTTAAAGCTGAAATGGGGAAAGAAGAGTGGCGTTTGTGTAGGAGAAGCAGTTCTGTGAATAATATAAGCCAGGAATTTGAAACTGAGATCAGCATGAGGTGTTCTTGGAAATGCTAAAGTAGGATTTATCAATTGCCAGTGGTTCTCCAGTCTGCTTGATGCTGAGTGCTAAAAGTGTTGCTCAGATGCAGCTCAAAGATCACCTCTTTGAGTCCTTTCTGATGCTCTCCACTTTCTAAATAGGATTGGTCAATCTTTCTTTTATGCCTCTCTAAAATCTACATAGATGTGAGGCCCAGGCAATTTACTAAACTAATTTATTGGTATGTTCATTTATATATAAACCCAACATAGTAAAAATTACATCTTTATATTCTCAATAACTAATACAGTTCTTGGTACACAGATCATACTCGAAAACCTTTCTTTCCTGGATGACTGAATAAATGATTATGCTAATAATAGGTATGATGACTATGCAAAGCAAAGAAAACAATGATGTTAACACTATAAATAATGCCCAATATTTATTGAGCTCTGTGTGATAGGCACTGTGCTAAGGAGAGTTTTAACAAGTATCATTTAATTTAAATTTCACAATGATGCCGTGAGGTAGCTACGACTAGTATTCCATTTTACAAATGAGACAACTGGGGTTCAGGTGGTTATATCTTCTCCAAGATCACAGCCAGTAAAAAGAAAAGCTGGAAATGAACTCTAGGTCTGTCTCACTTCAAAGACCATGATCTTATCCACTACTTATGGATCTTTTATTTTTAAGAGAGTGTAGACTTAAGGTGATTTTATTTTTTACTATTTGTTGATTGAATGTATGTGTCCTAGACTCAAAAGGCTCATTGTGAATAGCAATGTAATTTTAAAAATTCAAATGGGTCTTTAAAAAATCTAGGAAATAAGAGTTTGCAAACTCAATGAAAAGAGTATATTATCAACTTTTCCAAGAGACAATAATACTGAAAATGAAAACCAGTAGGACAGGGCACTCAAGCATTGATTCCTTGTATGACAATACCAGGCAGATGGCTTAATTTATATAACAACTCTCTAAGTTGGTCCAGCAGTGAAGTCAGGGAAAAGGAAGTCATTTTATTGAACAAACACATATGTGTTAATTTAAATCACTTGACAATTTGGCAGACAATTCCACCAACCCCCTGAAAAGAGACTAGACCTCCATCCCCTCAATAATACAGAAGGGACAGAAAAATCTAGTTAAATTTCCAAAAAACAATAAGTCATCAACCTGAGACCCCCTTCTCAATGGTTCCCTTTATTGCCAACTCTAGAACAAGGGCTGGCAACATACAGTGGTAGGCCAAATCTAGTCTGTTGTCAATTTTAGTATCACCTGCCAGCTAAACATTGTTTCACATGTAAAATCATAGTTAAAGAGGCAGACATTAAATAAATATATTGTGACATATGAAAATCGTATGGGATTCAAAGAGCATCTACAATGTTTTATTAGAACATGGCCACACCTATCTGTTTGCATATTATCTATGGCTGCTTTTGCGCTACAACAGAGTTGAGGAGTTGTGACAGACTGCGTGGCCCACAAAATCTAAAATGTTTACTGCTGAAAAAGCTGGCTGGCCACTGCTTGAGAATCAAGCTCAGCAGGCGTCAGACAACTTGGCGCAGAACACACTGCAGATACCATGGGTTTGGCCTTTCTAATTTATTACCTAACTCAATGGTTCTCAAAGTTTGGTCCCTGGACCAGCAGCATGATCCTCAAGTAAGAATCCATTAGAAATGTGAATTCCCAGGCCCCAACCCCAGATTTACTGAATTGGAAACTCCATGGGTTGGGCCCAACAATCTGGGTCTAACAGGTCAGCTAGGTGATTCTGAAGCATTCTTCAGAGAACGGCTAGTCAAGAAACTGGAATGTGGCAACTGTTGTTTCAACACAATTACAAGAAAGGCACTGATTGGCTCCTATTTGTGGATGAAGAATAGAGCTAGATATTCCAGTTATATTTTAGTATTCCCTACAATAACCTTCAAAGACTGGGATTATTAACCCCATTATAGGAAAAGGAAATCGAAGCTTGGGAGGATTAAGTAACTTGTTCACAGTTAGTGAATTAGGAGTTAAACTCAAATCTGTCTGCTTTATAGCCTATACTCTTCCCTCTCGCCTTATTCTGCTTTCTCCCTTGTTATGTGAGAGACGATGAAAAGCACCTGTGGGCACCCGGAAGGTGCTAAGCTGGTTTATTAGTTAGGTCTTGTTGTTTTCTTGCTGATGATAAGCCATTTCCTAGAATATGGACATCAGAAAACACCACTGTGGACCCACGGTTGATCAATATAACAACAAGAGCACTCTATACTCATGTTTGAACAGAAGCAAAAACATGAACTTTTTCTTTGTTTTTGAGATGGAGTTTCGCTCTTGTTGCCCAGGCTGGAGTGCAGTGGCATGATCTTGGCTCACTGTATCCCGTCTCCTGGATTCAAGCGATTCTCCCATCTCAGACTCCAGAGTAGCTGGGATTAGAGGCATGCACCACCACGCCCTGCTAATTTTGTATTTTTAGTAGAGACAGGGTTTCTCCATGTTGGTCCGGCTGGTCTCGAACTCCTGACCTCAGGTGATCCGCCCGCCTTGGTCTCCCAAGGTGCTGAGATTACAGGCATGAGCCACCGCGCCTGGCCTAACATGAACTTTAAACCACAAAAATAATCAAATATATCCTATCCCAGCTAATACAAGTAACTGCTCCTGCTTTACCTATTAGAGCTTTCACCTCTGTCTAGTCTTCACTACTTGTAGATACCAGCTACCCAATCATACACGACTCTGGCTTCTTGACAGCTTCCTGTCCAGGCCAATGTCTTGCTCCCTTAAACCTTCTCCAAAGGCACCAAAATGAGCTCAAACCCTGTAATAAATCCTAACACTCTCTGAGACATTCCACCTTTCTCTGCAGCGTGTATTCTCTCTTTCTGCAATGAATAATAAAAGAAAATTATTCAACCACAGGTGTGTTTCCTGATGATTTTTGACTGGAAGGCATTCCCCTTCTACTCCCCTGACTGCCCACTTAAAATTATAGCTCTCCTCTTCCAGATTGGATGAGGCACAAGTTACCAAAGTAAGTAAAAATAATTAGAACTGGAAAATAATAGTCCCCAAACTAATCAGTATCAAGCACATTGCCAGGTCCAAGCAGAAACTTGGTATTTTAAATAATGAAATTTTTAGTGCCAATCTGATTACAAAAATGAGTTCAGGAAACTGCCTGTCTTTTAAAAATACAGTTCAAATTTCTGCTTTTAATTTCTAGTCTTTACCTGTCAAAGTTTTGGATCTCTCAAGTCTTGAGATTTAAAATGTTACCATCTTTATGCAGCCTTCGCCAGAATCTTCTAGATGGCTCTTCTTTTTCAGTTTTCTAAAGGCCTTACTCCCTCTCACAGTACTTTTTCATCTTGGATTAGTTACTCATGAGCTGTTTGGCCTCTAACCAATTTGGAAATTTCTCGAAGGCAGTAAAACACCTGACCATCCTCCCTTCCCTTCCACACAGTAATACATATTTGTTATATTTTAGCAATAAATCTAAACGTTTTTCCGGTTACAGAATTGAAAGTGTTGCTTTTCCAGCAAACCAGAGTTTCTATAAGCTGGGATTCTGCAGCTCATTGTTGGTTATCTTAATTGAAATTATCTCCCTGGCTCAGGAGTTCTAACAAACAGATGTGTTTGCTCTGCAGGTATCTTCACTTTGCGAGGGGATTTTGATGTGAAATGTTACTAACAGAAAAAATATATATAACAAAAATCTTAACGAATCAATAGTTTTAGGCTACTTTGGAAACCTGAAAATGGTACTGGAAGTTATTTATTATGTGGGATAAGCAGATGGGTACTGGCACTATTCCTGTATGGAGGCAAATGGCGTTCAGGCCATAATTTTCTTCAGTAACTTCTATATACCAAGCACTGTGCTAAACAGCAAGGATAATTGTACAATTAAGGAGAAGGAGTAAAACTGTCAACTCCTCTCCTACTTTTTATTGTTGTTCCAGGAATTTCACATGGTGTATCATGGCCCTGTGCTTGTACATGGTGTTACCTCACCCAGTGTTTTACATATAGTACTTGCATAAGCACCATTCTTACATATCAATCTTATACACTTCTCTTCATCCATAAAAACCAGGATTAGAGGTCACCTCCACCATGGAGTCATCTCTGATTGCTTTCATCTCCTCCACTTGGACTTAATTACCTTACATTCTTCTTGGATTTTCTTGTACTGGTCTATCTACCATGATGTATTATATTTTATTTGTTAGTATTCTTTTTCTTCCTATGCAACTGAGAGTTTCTTGAAGGCAGCAGCTATCTTTAATTGATCTCTATATTCTAGAGCCTAGCCTAGTGCCTGACATACTGTAGACAATCAATAAATATTTATTAAATGCAAGCCATATGATAACAAATGGCAAAGTACTGATAATTATTGAAGCTAGATAACGAATATATGACAATTCATTACACTATTTTCTATACCTTGTTTTAGGTGTAAAATTTTTCAAAATAAAAAGTTTACAATAATTGAAGACCTTGTAAGACAGCAGATAAATCTATCTAAAGTTTTAAGTTCCTTCCACTATACCTATAGTTATGATCTCTGCATACTCCACATTTCTTTCTTTTCTCATAAAAAAAGATATTTAATAAAGCCAAACAAAGTGGCTCTGAAATAAAGTAGAAATATATTGTTTCCAAAGAGCTGCATGTCATGGATATCATATTAAATAAGAACTTCTGGAAAAACTGGAAATGAACAGTTCTCGCCAAGTATTTTATTGAGGAGGGAATTCTGTGGATTTTTGTCCTTCTAATCTCCCATCTGAATTGCTATAAAAGCATAACTAGTATCTCTGCTTCCACCTTCTTACCTCTGAACTCATCTTCACCTACTCCCAGGTTGACCGACCTAAAACATGGATCTGTACCACTTGCTCCCTGAAAGTTGAAGTCTTTGAGTCAATGGCTCTTCAATGGCTAGGCAGTAAGTCTGCACTTCTATCCAGCCACATATTTTATTTTAATGTTCTTAGACCCATGTGCTACGAGCCATACTCAATTCACTGTCCTAATCCACGCAAGCCACCCATTGTCTGCGCCTAGAGTCACAGCTCAATTTCTTTGCTCAGCCTGGAATCTTCTTCCTGGATTTTCCAATTTGGGAAACGCTTCTCTCACTCCAAGGTCCTGTACAACTAGGTTTTCTTCTCCATTAAACCTTCCCTGGAGTCCTTTCCAGAATGAACCTTTCTACCTGTGCTTCTACCGGCCATGGCTTGGGCCTATGCCCAGCATTATTTCCTGTTGTCTTGTTTAGTAAGTAGTCTCCTTTACTAGAATGGAAGTTTGTTGAGGGCACTTCAATGTTCATCTCACACTTTCCCACCCTGTCAGTCAATACCCAACAGGGTACCCTGCACACATTAGAATTCAATATGACCAGATCACAAGCTAAAGTACGAAATGATGCGCTTAATCTCATGAGTGTTCTTTCTCCTTCCCCTTACTAATGAGTGAATACGTGCAAAATTTCAAATCCCCATAATAAAATCACATTGGTTATTTTGATCTTCTTTACAAATTGCTTTTGAGTCTTAAGTCGTGAATTTCAATTAAAACTTTTTTTTAAAAAATAAGACCATCAAAATTGGAAACCAAAACAAGGAATTGTTTCCCTTAACCCTTTTCTATGTCTAATTCTAGTCAACATTAGAGATGAAAATATTAAGGCAATACTGCTTTATCTCAACATTAATATGGACTCTCTCATTCAAATCAACTCAGAAGTACTTTCTAATGTATTATATAGAAAATCACACTGGAGAAAATATTCCATGATGGTACCATTGATGTATCACTGCTTCCTGAGGACAGCATGTAAGCTCAATGCTGCCTAAAAGAAGCTCAAACTTCTACTCTGGGCCTTTTCACCTGCACTTCTCCACCATAAAAAAGAGGCTAATTCTCTGGCCTCTTGTGGGTTATATTTTCTAGGTGATGTAATCTTAATGAAGAATTCAGCAATTTGCATTGGGATAACCCTGTCAGCCTTTATTATTTGCAGCTAGAAAGAATGAAGGCTCTGATAATCTAATTTTTTATGGTGGTTTGCACTTTAGCTGCAATTTTTTCTTAATCCTTTACTTGGCTACTGATCAAAAAGTCCAGGTTCTGTTTCTGCTTAGACAATGTCATAGTCTAAAGAAACAGGCAGGAGGCCTAGGATAGAGGTGTCATCTTCTCACTGGACTTCATCCTTGGACTCTGCTTGAACTGGACATTCATGATTGAATGTAAGTCACATTTGGTCAAAATTCAGTGCAGATCGTAGAGGTTTGCAAGGGGCTGGGGAGACAGCTTGGCTTGCTTTTGTCCTAATCTTGCCTCTAATTTATGACAAAAGTCAGCGGTCTGGCTTAGCTCATTTATATCCCATGCTTGGGTCCCATTCCTGGATTGAGGTCAAAACCTTGTAGAAATTATATGCCCATTATGTGATTTTCTTTTAAATGCATCTGCCACAAATATTTCACATGATATTAACAGTCAATTCAGGAAAAGGCTCAAGAATTCCAGAAACTTCTCATGTGCATTTTCATTTATTCCTTTTCCCAACATTAAGGAAGATGTATAAAAGTATGTTGCAGTAAGAAAAGCACTGTATAGGATTCAGTAGTCTTTATTTTTTGATCCTGCTTCTGCTCCCAGTGACATTTGCCTTATGACAAGTCAGTTAACCTCACTGGATTGTAGTTGTCTCCTGTGCAAAATAAGAGTTGGCCCAGACTAATATTTCCTAACATGTATTTCAGAGGAAAAAGGGACTTGCTCAACAGGTATATGCGGGTCTTCCCTCATGTATGGGGATAACCTGTATCCTTGTGGTTCAGCATGATCGTGGATTCTATATGGAATCAAAACTTTCTCCAGCTTACTGAACATTTCACATAATATCTAAAAATATTTATGTATATCTCTATGTGTGTGTGTGTGTGTGTGTAGATATAGAAATATAGATTCAGATATGGATAGGAATATGATTTAGATATCTCTCCCAAGGAAGACATTTCAGATCAACTCAAAATTTCTGTGATTCTATTTGGGGGAGTCAGGTTTACAATTCTAATTTTCATTTTGTTGAAACTCAAATTTGAAGTTTGAATCTGCAGACCTTCAACTTTAAGTGATATGAAACAGACCTTGAAGAATAAAAGCTGAATCGTTGCCAGGGACCTTACACTTGGGACTTTTGATTTTAAATTTCTACATTATTAATATTGACAATATAAGAACTATGCGCTATCCTCATAGCACTGTGAAAGTTGACTTCCTCAATACATTCGTGGGGGTTGTCCTTTAGCACCCAGCTCTGAAACTAAGCTCCAGTACAATGCACTAAAGTTGGGGGCTATGGCTCAACTAAGCCCAGAGAACAAAAATGTGGTGACAAAATAAAATAGAAGCAAAGTATTCCAATCATAGAAATTGAAATTACTTGTACTGTATTAAGACACTAGCATTTAGTGCATTGAGGCAGAAATCACAAGAGAATGGAAAATTGTGTAACATTGGAGAAGCCTGCTTATGCATTATTTTCCTTCAGGGGTTAAATAAAATTACTGTGAAATATAAGAAAAGGAAAAAGAACTAAATTCTGAGGTTTTAATACCATTACAGTATTATTTGTATTGTGTCAAAGCAGAACTGATTGAGAACACTTTAAAGAAGATATGAAGATTACAAGAGAATGTATGTTCTTATATTGTCTCAACAGTTTGAATCTAATGAACCTACTTTGCAGAATAAAAGGTCTTTCTGAAGATAAGATACATTGACCGTTATTAACATATTGACAGAAACAACCTGTATACCGGATGTGCTTTGGGATGATGTCATCATAGCTATCAGGTCTTAGCTCCTATAGTTAGAAAGATTACAGAAAGCATAGGCAAGTTTAAATATTTCCATCTCCCCACATTAGACACAATGTGAGAGGTAAATATTCATAACTTGGCAATAAAAGATCATATCCATATCTGGAAGAAATATTAGTAATATTAGTATCTCAGGGACGCCATTCTTTCACTTAGGAAGAGAGAAAGGCTTGCATGTAGAATTGATATCAAGTGATTTAGGTTTAAATGATTCAAAGGGTATTATTTTAGTAAAAGCATTATTTTATTAAAAAAATGTGTGTGTGTGTGTTTGATACATACATATACATTCAAATAGTTAAAGCAAAGTTAATCAACTTTTTAAAACTCTCCAATCTTTGAATAACAAAATTCATTTTGGACAGCAAGAGTAAAATTTATGTTAGATGGATCTAATTTTTATTGATAGCAACAGTCCTGCCTCGTGTGTATGAGTTCCCACTCAGGAGACACATGAGCAATGAGACTCACTGGGGAATGCAAATGAAACACTTGCAAATCAAGTGTTCCAAGCACATTTTTGCTGAGCACCCATTAACTCAATTTCATAGCAAAAGCTTACCCATTTTATATCATAATAACCCACCCGGGTTCACCCTCACACCTCCTAACTAATGAGGCACACACAGATATTCTCTTCACAAATCAAGATACTCTTTCATAGGATGAAATCACTAATGACATTAAGGCGTGGTAGCCAACATGAACTTGACAACCAAATACCAACCCGTATTATCACCCCATAGGAGTCCTAACTTCCCACCTTAGAAAAATATTTAACCCACAAAATGCTAAACCCAAGTAGATTTCAAATAGAAAGATAATGGTACAATATCCTTTCCCTTCTAATATAAAATATCTGGATAAACCAAAATGAACTGTCCAGTCACTAGATGCTCTATGCCAAACATGCATATTTGAAAACTTTTACTTTGAGTATTAAGCCCTCTTAACTTCTGCAGCATCTATATCTACTTCTAAACCAGACCTGCCCAACAGCACAGACTGGGAGCGACCACTTTACCTTCCGAAAAATCAATCAGTCCCAGCAAATGAAGCAGCTTCAGAGATGCACATATAATCACAACAATACCCACTGTTTGCAGTCCTTCGGACTCCCACTCCAGAGTCAACATCCTCTGAGCTGGCAGAGCATCCCAGCCTCCAGACCCCTTTGGAGTGGAGGGAGTTAATTACAGAATCGTAGCAACGTCAGGCTTGGAACAAAGACTTGCAAGGAAAAAAAGTGAGCAGTTCCTCACAGCTGCACCCTGCAAAGCCGGCGGTCCCCCGGGGTGAGGACAGACCTGGACTAAAGTCCAGCCTCTCATGCTGATCCTGGCATTTGGCTGGCGGGGCTCCCCCCGCAACCACAGCGCACGGACCTCTCCACTCTACGCTGCAGCCAGCGGGCGAGTAATTCGACTTCAGAGCTGCAAGGGAAACGTCTGTCGGAGAACTGGAGACTTTGCCGTGTCCGTGGCGAGAAGGGACACTCCTAAAAAACTTGCCCGGGAGAGCACCGCGCGCTTGCCTCGCTGAGGATGCGAGGCTGGGCAGATCTGTGCGCTAGTTTGCTGCCTGGGAAGCTTGCGAATGGCCCCTTTTTGCCAAAGCTGTTGCTCTCTCTTCCTAGAGCCTCCTCTGGGAGACAGCTCAGCCCCCTCTCTGAATGCTAGGAAATAATCAGTTCTGGTGGCTGGTGCCTACAGGTCCTTTCTGAAAGCCCCCGTGGAAGTCTATAAGCAGCTTTTCCAGGGAGAAAAGTGCAGGAGCAAAGCTCCGTGATTCAATGACTTTGTCAAAGGAGAACACCTGAGCCTCCCCCGCCACGCCACTCCTTGTTCTGGTCTCTGCTATCACGCTGGGTGCATTATCAGGGAGATTGATTTAGTCCTTCTATTATATTTACAAACATGGACGGAGGGCGTGGCGGAGCAGTACCCAGTAACAACTAAGATGTTCATAACTGCCCCTTGGAAGATGGGCACCACCATCGTCCTTTAAAGTCTGGCCTCAGCCTCTCTCAAAGCAAAGTTTCACAAACTTCCCTGATGATAAAAACAACCTGGGCTTGTTTGTTAAAACCACGCTCATCAGAGGAGCCTGGAGTGTGTGTTATTAAGTAAGAAGCCCAGGTGACTCCTGTCAACTGGGAAGTGTGGACAGCACCGTGGCAAAGATGCCATCAGGTGTGCTAGTCCAAACCACTCCAAACAGATCCTGTGCTGTGCCAGGACCACACTGGCTGAATCACTTTGTTGGTTATCTCCACTCTGGTGAAGCCCAACCTAAAAATGGAGGTGAAGAGAATCAACAGGGACCCTGTATGTGAACTGGAAATATAAGGGTTTGTGAGTAATATCTCAGACCCCCAGGGACATGTGCAAGTTCTGCTTCTTTCTCCCTACATGATCTTGTGCAAGACACTTAACCATTCTAATAACAGGTCCTATTCTATGATGTCAAGATCATAACACTTTATTTAAAGTTCTCCGTTTAAAGGGAATTATGGGAATAAAATGTGATCACAGTAATAGTTACCATGTACTAAATAAGCATTTACTATGTGGTCATCAATACCGTAGTGACTTTTCAACAATTAACTTATCCCTACATCTGTACGTGGTAGATAAGTTAATCTACCACATAAGTGGCAGATTATAAGTTAATTCTAATAATTTTAACTTTGCAGATGGGGAAAATAAAGCATGAAGAGGTTAACTAACTTGCCAAGCAGTGGACATAGTGACTGGAAGGCAACAGGCTTTCATTCAGTCAGTCATTCATTAACATTTATTAAGCTGCTACTATGAACTATAAATGGTACATGAATGATCAAATGATGAATATTGCTCAGCTCTGCTTTTGGGGGCTTACAGTTTAATGAGGAGGCAGGCATGAAGTAAAATGTGACCAATAAATGCACCAACACTCGAATAGATGCCTGCGCAGTACAGTGGGAACACGAGGAGGGAAAGTCAACTCTATTTGGGAAAGGGTATGGTGGTATGAGGAAGAAGACTTTATAGAGGCAGCAACCGTCCATAACAGTAACTTGAATCATTACTAGAAATATTATAGTATACCATGCTCAAGTTTTGAGGTTGGTAGACCTGGGTACAATCCTAGCCTTGCCCTTGCTTGCTCCATGACCCTGGAGAATCCGCTCCATCTCTGAATCTCAGTTTTAAATGAGAATGCCCCCTTCTCATGGTTGATGTAAGAATTAACTAAGTCTGTGGGGAGTTGAGCCCAGTCCCTGGGGTCCCCTGCCCAGCATATGGTAGTTGTGGGGTGATGATGGAAGTTCCAGCTCTTTAGAGGCTCTGCAAGGTCTGCTTGGATGAAACGACCCTGCCCTTCCCTGGTCCTGTCACCCCCGCTCCCAGGCCTAGTTACAGGGTTTTTCCCATGAAGACCTGCTGATCGTCTCAACCCACAGGGTGGTTTCTTTCCCTTGAGTCCTAGAAATACGTTGGTCCTGCCAAAGGTGCTTTTCATTTTGAATGACATATTTATAAGAGATATCCTTGTATCCATCTGCCCAATCACCCATCCATCCAAACATTTTCTTCTCAGTTATGCTGGCAAGCCTATGGAGGGGAAGCAGGTTTTAGTAATTAGTGGGAAAAAAAAAATTTAGGTAACCATTTTCTGAAATTTCCTCCGGCGTTTAGCTATAGAAATCCAAAGTTAAAAAAAAAATTACAGAAATTAATGAGGTCAAGTTAAATGTAAACATGTCTTTCAATCCTGCATCATACCATATTGTAGTTGAAAACAACTAAAGTGCTGAGAGGGGGTCACATGGTTAGAAACCCCAGAATTCAATCATTGCTTTGTCTGGCTTCCAAATTCATGCTTTTCCCTTTATTTCTATCAGCAGATTTCAGCAAATATTTGCCAATTGATCTCTTGGTTTAGAGAGTTGGTAAAATATTTTAAAATTGCCGCATCTCGGCCGGGCGCAGTGGCTCAAGCCTGTAATCCCAGCACTTTGGGAGGCCGAGGCAGGCGGATCACGAGGTCAGGAGATCAAGACCATCCTGGCTAACACAGTGAAACCCCGTCTCTACTAAAAATACAAAAAATTAGCTGGGCGTAGTGGCAGGTGCCTGTAGTCCCAGCTACTCGGGAGGCTGAGGCAGGAAGATGGTAAGAACCCGGGAGGTGGAGCTTGCAGTGAGCTGAGATCGTGCCACTGCAGTCCAGCCTGGGGGACAGAACGAGACTTTGTCTCAAAAAAAAAAAAAAAAAAAAAAAAAAAAAAAAAAAGATACATTGTGACATTGCCACATCTTTTCCAGGAATGAAATTCCTATCCTTTTTGAAATTCACATAAAGTCCCATGAATATGATTTTGTTGGTTTCAGATAGAATTTCCCTTCAGGACAACAGCATTCTCTACTTAGAATCTGCCAGCTGATTGGAGGTCCAGCCCTTTCCTATCTGCATTAGTTACATTTACCACATGCTTTCTGAGCTCTGTCAGCTGTGGCTACCCGATCAAATCTGCTGGCTTCCAAGTATGCGGGGGCTCTTTCACATGCACCCCCAGCTGTGAGATTTTGTAAGGCGACAGCACCATAAGAGGAGTTTCATGCTTCCTCTGAAAAGTCTAGGGAAGCAGGGGACCTCTGGGGAACGATGTTTATCTAGGGCCACTCAGGGAAAGAAGAGTTGCCTGCATAGCGCTTTGGGAGGCTGTGGTGGGAGGATACTTGAGCTCAGGAGTTTGAGACCAGCCTGGGGAACACAGTGAGACTCTACCTCTATTTTTAATATTTAAAAATTTAAAAAAGTAACTCCAGATCATGGCTCAACCATTTCATTGCAGTATTTACTAGCTCCAACCCAGTTTGTCATATTAAAACACGCTGGCTTCCTCCCTCATTTACATGCTCACCCCTTTCTTTACATTGTAATGAGTGTCCAGTAGAGGTCTGTCTTTCATACCAAAGGAAGGGAATACCAAAGGTACACTAGTGGCTTTTACCCATTGATTCTAAGCCAGGCTTAGAATTATGTAGTTTACATGTAGTTAATTATGTATTATGTAGTTTACATGTATAAATTAATCAATAGGTCACCCCAAATCAATAGGTTAGGTGTTATTATCACTATTTCAAAGAAGAATAAAAAAAAAAACTAAGGTGCATTGGGATTCATTTATTTTCATGAAATTACATTCAACAAGGGACATAACCAGGACTTATACCTGATTTACTTCAAAAATAGTAGCTACCAACATTTATGGAGAATCTTTAAGTGTCAGGTACTACTCTAAAATTTTTACAGAGATTAACTAATTTAATCCTTTTATAGTTCCCTGAAATAATTTGGTTTCAAGGAGAAAATTCAGGCTTTAAAAGGTTAAGTCACTTGCCCGAAGCCTGATAGATGGCACTTGGTAGAACTGAGATTTGAATGTGGGTATACTTGGTACCAGGTTCTGCCTACTTTATCATTCACCACTTGACTGTCAGCATCCTCTGCACCATGTTGCATGGGGCTCTTTAACTGGATAAGACAGTTCCAAAGGAAAATATTGACAAAAACTCTTAGAGAAGTAAAAACTCACTCCAAGGAGGCAGGTCCAAATCAATTGACCAGTCTGTTAAAGAGACAGGGTCAGTAGACTTACATTTCCTTGCCCCAATCCACTGTGATCCTTTAAATAATCTCAAATTTAAAGGATTATTTAAATCCTTTAATGATTTATCTAAATGATTTATCTAAAACCTGAAATTGGTCATTTTTCCTTCTTTGTTATAGCTTCAGTTTGAAATTTCACCAGGTGATAGTCTCGGTTAAGAAATGTTCCTCACACTGTTTGTTGACATTATAATAAATGCAAAAATAAGTGTAGCAAGATTGAGGAAAAACGTTAAAATTAGATATATTTACAATCTACCTGTTCTCTCTTCAAATGCATAGAATTACAATGCATACAGAAACAAGTTAAGTCAAATTTAAATGTAAGATGATTAGCCTATGAAGGGAATCAGAAAATGTTACTCCAAAATACATCACTTTGGCATAAGGGTTATTTTCAATTGAATGCAACTGAAATAGGAGACTCAGGAAAAACTCTCTACCTTCCCCCCTTTCTGCCTCAAGGCAGGAGATAGATATGTAAATTTCTCTTTGTAAAGTATTCCCTTCTGCTCTCCTGTATGAGAAGGATGAAACAACTATAATCACTGGGCAGAAAGTTGGCACCAGTGGGTTTTGTATAAGAAACCTTATAAATAAGCCTTATATTCCATTAATTTCCCCCGTATATTTTTCTTTCCACAATTTACCACCCTAGAAGCCCAAATCCTTTTCTCTTTGTCTTGTCACTTCACAATTTATCACCCTTGTTAGGATGATTATATAATCCCCCAATGCTAAGCACCCCTTTGAGTTACTCTTCGTTGAGTTCTCACATGTGTATGTGCACTACACATGTACATAACTCTATTATCTATTTTTCCCATCAATCTGTCCTTTGTCAGTTTAATTTACAGGGTCCAACTACTAAACCTAAGAAGGAAGCAGAGAAAGTTTTTTTCACCCCTATATCCATATTTGTACAATCTTTTAGAAATCATTTAAAGATAAAATACTATTTTTTTTTAATTTACAAATGCATAAAAAGGAGGTATAGAGAGCAGAGTTGGCTTATTCAAGGTCGGGGACTTGGAAGTGGACACAGGTGGCTTTGAATCCTCTAGCTTTTCATAATCCTTGACTTGCTTAGGACAGAAAAATCAGGATGATACGCTGAAAAGTTAAAAAGAAGTAAAGCTCTAGAAGGAAAACGTATTCTCTCAGTCAATAGGAGCTAAGAGAAGCAAGCCAACAGGATAGTTGGCATCATCTGGAAGGTTGCATTGAAGAGAGAAGCCTAATCTAGGTCATTGAAAATGAGTTTGGAGAGGAGAAGTGACTTTCCCAGGAACATAAATGGGCACACACAAAGACAGCATTGGCCAGGCACCGTGGTTCACGCCTGTAATCCTAGCACTTTGGGAAGTTGAGGTAGGTAGATTGCTCGAGCTCACAAGTTCAAGACCAGCCTGGGCAACATGGAAAAACCCTATCTCTACAAAAATTACAAAAATTAGCGGGGCGTGGTGACATGGGCCTGTAGTTTCAATTACTTGGGGAGCTGAGGTGGGAGGATTGCTTGAACCCAAGAGGCAGAGGCTGCCTGTGACACTGCACTCCAGCCTGGGCAACAGAATGAGACCGTGTCTCAAAAACAAAACAAAAACAAAACAAGAGACAGCATTCACGAGGTAGTAAAGCCAAATTGATACCTCCAAGTCAGGAGAGAAAAATGAGATTAGATAGTTGGTGAAAGATGCCACTTAACATCAGGACTTGATGGGGCAAGTAACAAAGACAAGGTCGGTGTATGACCCTTCAAGTCTCTTCACATTGTAAGATTTTCTCACCAAAATGATGAAAGTTATTCACCCTCAGGCACCCTCTACTCTACCCTCCACATCACCTCCACATTAAAGTATATCAAGCCTTTCTATTTTGGGGTTTCTCAATTACTTTGAAAATTCCTAAATGTTCTCCAGATGAACTTTCTGCTCAAACATGATCAGACTCAAGTGGTTTCACTTAGCTGAAGGCTCATTCTGAAAGGTTAGTAAATGTGTTTTGAATGGACTTCTTTAAAATATGTATATGGATATCCATTAAACTATTAAGCACTGCAGTCTTCTGTTTTGAATGCCCTATTGAATCCACAAGGTCGACTGGATTTCCAAATAGAAAGCTGAGGGGAAAAAAACTACCTCCCATCCTAAGACACTTCCAGCAATATTGCACTAATGTATCTTGAAAATAGTTCTCATGAATCTTATGATCAAAGCATGTGTAGTACGTAATCTTCACATAAACAAATAAGTAGACTATTTGGAAGTTCAACCAGAAAACTTGCTTTAGAATATAAGCTTTCCTTAGGATTTATGACATATTTCCATAATTTCTTTTTCCCAGTCTTTGTGGCCTAACCTGAATGAGTTCCTGGGTTTACCCATTTAATCCAGTATGCAATTTGTGGCTCTCCTGTCATATCCCTTTTGATGTAATCTCTCTATAATAAGTGTCTGTCACATTCCACCACACTGGGCTGGCTTTAGGGCAGTGATTCTCCAGGATAATAATAATCATTATCCCTTTTACATATTATAGTTTGTAGTACAATAATACTGAGTTCCTACCACGTGACACACAGTGTGCTGTGTGCATTACATAAACTGTCTCATTGAGTTGTCACAATATCTCAATAGAATAACTAATTATTAACCCCATTATATAGATCAGAATGCTGAGATGCGAAAGCTTAAGTAACTTGCCCAAAACTACAGTGTTAGCAGTTGAGGAGATGGGACTTGACTTCAAGAATTCTCACTCAAGAGCCAGGGTTCTTACATCGGAAGGGAAGTATGTGTCGAAGTCATCATTTTTGTTTTGTTTTGTTTTGTTTTTTACTGTGGCCCCATTACACAAAGAGAAACAAGATTTAAAATGCAAATGACCTTCAGAAAAGCAGGATATGACCTTAACCTCATACTGAAGTGTAAATATTTAGTAACAAGTTCTTTCCTGGGAACAAGGTTAAGAGAGCAATGAAAACACAAATGAGATAAGAGAAGGAGCTCCGGATAGAGGTGAGAGGAAGGAGAAAAGATGAAGGGAGGGGAGAAGAGAGGAAGAAAAGGGAGAGGGAGAAATGAGAAAGAGAAGAAACAGGCAATCCTTTACTCCAGGCACTGAGAAATCTAAGGATACATAGATGAATGGGGCCTGTGTTCTGTTGTGAGATTCTCATAGATGGCCAGGGAGATGTGATCTAAAATGCATAAAAGAGGGCTCCAGGAAAGGGCCAATCAAGGGGCTATTTCTCCTTCAATTAATCCTGCCTCCCTGGTCCACCAGTCTCTGGGTCTCTTATAACTAGAAATACAGAATATCTCTTCAGCTTCATTTTGTCAGCCACAGCTTCAGATGACCTTGGAAATGGAACAAGTGGTTTTAAAAGTATGACAAATGGCATCTCCATGGATGTTGTAGCCATGGCTGGGTCTTGGCCCTACTTCTAGTTCTGTTCCTAGGCCCTGTGTTACTTTCCTGCTCATTTGGGCCAGGGTCTTGCTGCCATAGATACACCAGTCCATCAGCTTGGATCCTCCCAGTTCTTGGGCACGAGATTCCCAGAGACTGGCTTGGGTGTTCTCAGAGCTGTGTAAGCTCATTTCTTGCACCACAACAGTACTTGGGAAACAGAACCCAGCAGGCTTTGGCTTAAATGCCTTCCAATTCTGCAGAGAAACTGAATGAATATTTTTAGCATATTTTGTTGTATAACAGTTGCAGAGACTGTGTTAGTCCGTTCTCATACTACTATGAAGAAATACTCGAGACTGGGTAATTTATGAAGGAAAGAGGTTTAATTAACTCACACTTCCTCATTGCTGGGGAGTCCTCAGGAAATTTGCAATTATGGCAGAAGACAAAGGAGAAGCAGGCACCTTCTTCACAGGACGGCAGGATGGTGTGGGTGCAAGCAGGGGAAATGTCGGATACTTATAAAACCATCACATTTCATGAGAACTCACTCACTATCATGAGAACAGCTTGGGGGAACCACTTCTGTGATCCAATTACCTCCACCTGGTCCTGCCCTTGACATGTGGGGATTATGGAAATTATGGGGATTACAATTCAAGATGAGATTTTGGGTGGGAACACAGCCAAACCAAATCAAGATTATATGGAAAGAACATTTCATATAGTTCCCAAAATTCTCCTCCCCAAATAATTCCAAATTGCCATGTTTATCCATATGCTTTCTCCTCTCTTCCTCCTTTTCTACCTCTACCCCACCCCACATACAATTATCACCAGGATCATTTTCCTTATCTATGAGATTAGAATGGGTGAAGTCTCAATGACTTGGAAGTCCCCTTTGCACCAACCTTAGATTCCCTGCACATTCTCAATGGATGATGAACAAAGGAAGCACAGAGTAGGCCGAGCATGGTGGCTCATACCTGTAATCCCAGCACTTTGGGAGGCCAAGGCGGGTGGATCACCTGAAGTCAGTAGTTCAAGACCAGCCTGGCCAACATAGTGAAACCCTGTCTCTGCTAAAAACACAAAAATCAGCTGGGCGTGGTGGCAGGCACCTGTGATCCCGGCTACTCTGGAGGCTGAGGCAGGAGAATCGCTTGAACCCAGAGGGGTGAAGGTTGCAGCGAGCTGAGATCGTGCCACTGCACTCCAGTCCGGGTGACACAGTGCGATTCCATTTCAAAAAAAAAAAAAAAAGAAAAAGAAAAAGAAAAAAGAGATAGCACAGAACAAATGTTTAGAGAATGCCTACTAGAACACAGGGCATGGGTCATGGAAGGACTTCACTCTCTAAGTGCTGGCTATATGAGGTCGTGGCACAGGACTGGCAGCCAGATGTGTAGCCTGGTTTTTGGACTGTTAGTGCAGTTCTCCTTCCACTGTGACAGGGTGTGAAGATGTCTGCATAATAGCTAAGTTACAAGCAAGAAGGGACTATGCACTATAGAAGAGATTTCTTATAGTGAGAAGATCAGGAAAATCCCAAAGAGAAGACATATGAACTGGCCATGAAGGCCAGGATTAATATTACCTGTGTCCATATTACTGTTCATGAATGCAGACTCTTGATAGTGCTTCCTGAATCAGAAGCATCTATGAATAGCTTCCAAGATTCATTGTAACCCAGCAATCAGTGAAGCTAGTGGTCACATCCCAATGAATCACTTTGACAAAAGGGACTAAGCCTTATTAATAGAAGTAGAGAAAGAAGAAAAGTTTCCCCTACCTCAGCTTCAAATGCAGAGGCCCAGAGAACTGGAAACAAAATCATTCTTCTGAGGATAAGGTTTCCTAGAACTCACAGTCAGTGTTGCAGCTTATCTGCCTGAGATTGCTTATTTTCTGTTATTGTACCCATTACTATAATGCTGAAATCAGTTTGTATTTGTTTCCCGTTGCTGCTATAGTAAATTACCACAAGCCTGGTGGCCAAAAAGGACACAAATTTATTACGTTAGAGTTCTGGAGGTCAGAAGTTTGAAATGGTTCTCATTGGGCTTAAATCAAGGTGTTGGCAAGACCACGTTCCTATTGGAGGATCTAGGAGGGAATCAATTTTCTTGCCTTTTCCAGCTTCTAGAGGCTGCCTGCTTATCTTGGCTTGTGGCCCCTTCCATTGTTAGTGCCAGCAATGACCAGTTGAGTCTTTCTCACATTCCATTGCTCTGACACTGACCCATCTACCTCCTCTTTCCTTTATCCTTGTGATTACATTGGGCCCACTTAAAAAATCCATGATACTATTCTTATTTTAGGGTCATCTGATGAGCAACCTTAATTTCATTTGCAATACTGATTACATTGTGTCACATAACCCAAAACAACATAAATTTATTATTTCACAATTCCTGGGTTTAGGATATGGACATCTTTGGGGTTTTTTATTCTGCCTGCCATATAGATGTAATATATTAGTTATTTTTAACAGGAAATACTCTTTAAATAAGAAGAAAAAAGAACGTAAACTGAAGCTCACGAAAATAGAGTCCACTTTGTTAGGAACAAACCAGTTGAGGTAAGTGCACGTGAGTGTGAGAATGAGTGTGTGTGTTTCATTTTTAACATACAGAAAAAGAACTTTGTCTTTGAGAAGGAAAGGGCAGCTTTAATTAGCATTCCTATTTCTGAACTAATTGTCACAGAGAAAGGACTCTTAGGAATGTACATTTCAAAACATTTAAAAGGGAACACTAAACAATTTAGAATTATAACTAATGATCAGACCGAGGGACCCTCTCCTTTCATTTTAGTGGTCAGAAACAATTAGGTGCAAGCCCAGACATGAACTAGGCGTTACAGGGATGGAACCCTGCAGCACCCAGAACTGGGATGTGTTCTTCCCACAGAGAGATTTCCTGGAGGATTACAAAAGAAAATGGAGGAGGAACTACTGCATAAGTAGACAAAAGGCATTCACATGTCGTCAGTCCCATCAGCTAATTCAGCCTGTAAGAAGGATGGATAAAACCAAAAATGAACTAAACTCTTCAGCTACTGAATTGTTCATTTTCAGTTCAAGTGTGCAATGCTCTGAACATGAGAAAGCCATAGAGCCTGACTTTCCAAGACTGTTCATGGTAGCAATTAAACTCTAGGAAATGAGGGGCTTTATCCTTTGAAGATCCACAAGACACTTTCTCCTAACACTGCCTTTAAATGTGCTTGCATCTTATACATTTCAGTTAAAAATCAGCTCTAATGCCTTCTGAATGTCTACATTTATTCATGATTTTCCCGGAGTAAGTTTATCTATATTTACACTTTTACAGGCTTTCTCTCACTTGTTCTTTACAGTAGGCCATTTTAAAAATGAGAAAACTGAGACTAAAAAGGTTTGCATGATCTGAGATCAAAAATAGCTGCAAAACAGGGTTTTAAAAACAGGTATTCTGGCTTCATGCCAATTTTAGATTTTTTTTTGTTTTCTAGTCTTACAGAGATCTTTTCTCTGTTGGGTGCTGTGGAAAGTGCTTTATATCAGTGACTTATAAAATGGGGATAATAAAAGCACCTATCTCACAGTGCTGTCAGGGGCAATGAATGGGTTAATGTAGTTAAAGCATTCAGAGCAGGCACAAAGCAAACACTCTGTTTCTCTCTGTTTCTAAGAGTAATTATAATATTTTAGTAGCCATCTCTGAGGCCTGTCGATTATTATGCCCATTTGACAAATAAACTGTGATCCAGAATGGTTAAGACACTTGTTACAAAGGTGGTAGGTGAGCCTGGAACTCAGTCTTGCTGTGAGAACCCATTCCCATTTGCACAAGCCACACTCACTTTGCCTTTCTGGTTTCAAAGAACCACTCTCAGTCACTCAGTTAGTTCTTGGCTTCCAAACAAGGCAGAGCCTAAACTAACTGAGCTGTATTATTATACTTAATCCATTTGACAAGATCCTCAGATTTCAGATGCCATCGCTCGGTAATCTCTTCTTTATTTGAGGACTTTGACCTTTGCATAATTTCCACCTCACTGCATTTGTGCAGAAAAACGTTAACACCGGTTATGTGCCATGCAAAATACGCCAGGGACTGTGGGGCATGAAGGGTGTAAAGAAGCTTACAGCCCAGAAGAAAAGGGAAGGAATGCATATAAGTTACTAAATCCAAGGAAAAACATTAGTGTCCATGAGAAAATGTGTTTAAAGTATGGTAGGATTTCAGGGGCAGGAGAGGAGCAAGAAAGTGGAAGGGTTGATGTTAATCAGGGAATGTTGCATGCAGTCTGAGCTTGACCATGAGTGGCAGCTCAATCATTAGTTTAATGAGTCAATCAACAACAGTTATGTCTGCTTAATGCTAGAATAGGTAAGATCCCCAAATACAATCCAATCAACAAATCCTATTGGTTCCACCTCCAAAGTACATTTTGTATCTGACCAATTCTCACCAACCCTGCTAACATAGTCCTAGGCCCAAGCCACCATTCAGCACACTCCAGTCTAATTTTGTTACTTTTGCTCTCACACCCCTAAGATCTATTTTTACACAGCAGTCAGATTAAAGAGCATATATTTCATATAATTTCCCTGCTTACAGCCCCTCAATAGCTGTCCATTATATTCGGGATAACATTCAAACTCCTCACTGTGTTTTGGGTCCTCTTTGATCTCAATTCAGACCAATTTAATCCTGTCCCACACCTCCTCATCACATTTATCTGCCCACATAGTCTTTCAATTCATTAAATAAACTAAGACTATTCCTGCCTCTGGTCTTTGTACTTTGTGATCCCCATGTGACATTCTTTACCCCAAGACTGTCCCCTTATTTCTTAGACTCTCCTTATTCTTTTCTCTTTCTTGCCACTCACTTCTAAGCTCAAATGCTGTCTTCTCAGAGAGGCCTTTCCTGATCACTCTATCAGAAGGATTCTGTGTTTTTGTCGCCATTCCTTGGTTACTCTTGATCAAATTGCTGTTTTTTATTTAATTGTCTCCATAGCACTCACCAACCTCCCTGAACCTATTTTTTTTACATGCCTCTTAGCACGTTCATTTCCTATTCCATCCCACTTGTGTAGATGCTCCTCACATGCGGGCCCTTTACCGATCTCATTCATCTCACTGTCTCCAGGAGCTAGGAGAGAGGTTGTCAGTTACAGGCTTTGTATAATGATTTGTTGAATGAATGATGGTGTAAGACAGGGTTCTTTCCTCATGCAGGCATTTGAATCTCATGAACTGCATCAGCAAAGTCATAATCAGAGACTGGCAAGTAACTTTATTAAGTAGTGTAGTGGGTTCAAGAGGGAATTCATTAGACTAGGATGGGGGGAAAACTACGAAGACCTGCAAATATCTATAAGAGAGTGGAATGAGGAAGATTTAATGATCGTTTCAGGCAGTTGATAGGCATGATCTTAGCAGTGTCTGGTCCGTTTCATCTGGTAATAGTGAAAATAAAAGCAACCACAACCATGAAAGAAAAGAGAAAAGAAACAAGAGACAGGAAAACCAGTGAGTAGGTTATTGTAATGGTCTAAGCCAGACGTCCTATCAGTGGGCAGAAAGGGATTGGACACAGACACCAGCAAAGCTGCAAAGCTGAACCCAGCAGAGCATAGTAGCCTATGTGAAGCAGAGGCTGAGGAGAGGAGGCATCAAAGGTGATCTTAACTGATTGTGAAACATGTTGGACTTATTCCTCAACATATCACTGGCTCTGACTAGTGAAAGAATTAAAAGGTATTGTAAGGAATCTGGGATAACTCATTAACACGAAGAAAAAACTGCACAACCAAAACTTAGGAAGGGCTGGGAAAGGGGACGCTGTGAGTGACCTGCAGAAGGAGCTTGCTGACCTCTACCTGAGAGGGCTGCCCTTAGCATGCTTCTCTCCAGGTGTTCTTGACCATGGCATCTACCCAAATCCCAATCTTCAAGTTTCAAACATCAACGAGGAAGATCCTGTATGTAGGTCAGACGAATGCTGCTGGATCAGTCTGTTATTGTATGGATCAATGTGTTATTGCCAACTACAAAAGAGCACAAGGGACCCACTCCTAATGACTGAGGTCCTTTTAGGACAAAGAAAACTCTTGAAAGGCCATACAACTGCTTCAAGTCACCTCGGGTGAAATTGGAAACAGGAACGTGTAGGGAGGTGAAGGTAATTGAACTTTTGATAAAGTTGTGTTTGAGAAACCATCAGGTAATCCAGGTAGAGCTGCTGAGCTGATAACTTAAAATGTGGAGCTATGCCTTGGGAGAAGGGCCAGAGCAAGAGGGAAGATAATCTGGGATTCATCCACATAAAGGAGATAATTGAAGTGACAGTAGTAAATGAGGTATTCAGGGAAGAGAGAGAGAAAGAGAAAAGAGCAAAGAATCAAACTTCTAGGAGCAAGGGGAGCCAAGAGTGCCAGAGCAGGATTAGTAAGTGAGATCTAAGGAGACCCTAGAAAGTAATGTTTCATGGGAGTCAAGAGAGGATAGAGCTTCAGAGAACCTGGATCATTGGGTTCACTGTAGCAGCCCTATCAATCTCAAGTGAAAGTTTGGTTCTAGCACCAATTAGCCTTAGGCAAGTGTGTGTGCAGGAGGCATTTCTATGTGTGCGTACATGCCCAGAGGCCTGAAGGGCAGGGGTGGAATGTAAATATAATGGTTAAAGGGATTTTCAACCGTAACATGTAATCTACAATAAAAGTCTATAGCCACACTATTGATTACTTTATCAGGGAAAACTCTCATAAGGCAACTAGACTTTGCTTTTACATTATTTTGACATGGTTCATGAATAGATAAGAGACAGTAGATCTGAGGTCCGTTGGTCTACCGAAGTTGTCTTCAAGTCTGAAAGAATGAAGGGCTGATTTAATTCACATCTCATTTCTTTTAATAGTCTGACTTAAAAATAAGAAAACACTTGTCTTTTCATTTGTGACAGAAGATGAGGACAGGGTCATAGATCTGAATAAGGATAATAGCTCTTTGCAAAGATGTACCCCAAATGGAAGATGACTCAATGTCTTGACACTAGTGAGAATATATTGCACAGTCGGTGCACTTAATCTTAAAGTTCTTATGCTTTTTTATTCAATCCAGGTCAATTCAACGAGTATTATTGAGCATCCAGTAAGTGCCCAACATTGATGCAGGAGCTGGGAATATGATAGGTACAAATGAGCCAGCTCTTGCTTTCTTGGAGCCTACGGTCAAATGGGAAATGCAGAAAAATAAAGAGGCAGTCATTAAATATTGTAGTGAGAGCAAAGGTGGTTCATCATGGGAGCTCATTTCACAGACACTTAACTTACCCTTGATACTAGACAGGTTTTCTGACAAAAATACATCATCTGAGCAGAGATCTTAAGTATGAGCAGGGTCAGACAAAGATAGGAAAAAATCTGTTACTTATAGAGCAAACAGTAGTTTCAACAGCTTGGAACCTAGAGAGAGATCACACTTCATCTTAGACATAGGCAAGAGCTCAGTTTCCTGAGTGACTGTGTTTGGGTAGGAACAACACAAAGTTGATGAATTAGACAGGAATAAATCATATTTCAAGATACAGGGCTATTAACGTAAATGGGACACAGATCACAAAGGATCTGTAGAGCACCCAAAAAGCAGTTTTTTTCTTTTTGCTTTTTTTTTTAAAAAAAATCTTGAGAGCATGAGGGAACCACTAAGAGGTTGTAATCAGAGGCACACATCATCAAATGTGTCCTTCAGAATGATCACCATGGTTGCTGTGTGGACAAGTGATTGGGGCCTTGGGGGAGAGGGTTGCTGGTCTGAAGGTAAAGGGACTAATTAAGAGGCTGTTCCAGAAATTCAGGAAAAGATGACTTAGGAATGTGGCAAACTGACTGGATAGACTTGGATGGATGTGACAGATACAGACGTGATGAAATCTATAGATACTGAAAGCCAATGAACTACTAGGCCTGGAGAGGAAAAGAGTACAAGATGATATTCAAGTTTTCAGAAAAAAAATGATCATTTCTAGCTGAAAATTAAGAGGTTATTTGCAAAACTAATTACAGTATAAAAGACTAACAAAGTATGCAAAGATTTGAAGCAAGAAGGAAACAGAACGTGCACGTCACAACTTAGAATTTTCTGGTAGAGGCAACTTGATCTTCCCAGAGTATTCATCTCCATGTTTGGGACATCCAGTCATTGCCAAGGAATAGAGAACAAAAAGAATTGAGAATATGTGCCATGTGAGTATTTGTTCATGACCATTTAAAATCAGATGCTTCTGCAGTGGAGACCCTTCCTACGTCCCTTGTCTTAGAATGGTAAATTTTCCAGGTAGGCGTAAACCATCGATTCCAGCAGGTGCCAAGCAGAAGGATCTGCAGCTAACATGCAAATCATTAGCAAATGTATTTGGCTAATTCTCAGTCCTACTGCCAACTCCAGACCAAAGCCACCATCCTCTCCTTCATGACTCCTCTAATAAGTCATCTCAGCTGCTGCCCTTGCCTCCCCATATTCTATTCTACAGAAAAAAAAAAGATAGAGTAAATGTTTTAAAGCATAGCTCAAGTCATGTGACTCCTCTGCTTCAAACCTTCCAATAGCTTTTAAGAAAAAAAAAAAAGAAAAAGCAAGGTGGCTCACACCTGTAATCCCAACAGTTTGGGAGGCTGAGGCAGGCAGATCGCTTGAGGTCAGGAGTTCGAGACCAGCCTGGCCAACATGGTGGAACCCTGTCTCTACTAAAAATACAAAAATTAGCCGGGTGTGCTGGCGCATGCCAGTAATCCCAGCTACTAGGGAGGCTGAGGCAGGAGAATTGCTTGAACCTGGGAGGTAGAGGTTGCAGTGAGCCAAGATTGTGCCATTGCACTCTAGCCTGTGTGAAAAGAGCATAACTTCGTCTCAAAAAAAAAAAAAAAAAAAAAAAGATAAAAGCCCATTCAAAATGGGATGTGCGCCTTTCATGATAACTCTTTGATTTTTATCTCTCACTATGCACTTCTTACTCCAGCCACAGGGGACTCTGCTATGTGCCTTGATCATACAGACACGCTTCTATCTCAGGGATTTAGCACTTGTGGTTTCCTCTTCCTAGACCTCAGTAAGTCCAGCAGCGACCTTCTCCCAAATTATATGCTTCCACTCCCAATTCTTACTCACCTCTTCCAAACCCTTTTATACTTTTTAGCAATTATCACTATCATATAAACTACATATTGTTTTTATTTATCTTGTTTTTCCCACTGGGCTCTAAACACCATTAGGCAGAATTTTTATCAGCTTTATTCATGATTCCCAGTACTGAGAACAGATTTGACATGTAGAAGGAGGTAGATAAAGAGTGAATGAATGTTGCTGAAATATCTACTGAAAGCAACAAACATTGACCTTCATGAGTACACATGGTTTCCCCTTAGTTAACATACATAGATAGAATACATCACCCTTAAATATTTTGTATTGCTATGTTAATAGAGAAAAAAGTTCAATTTCCCCTTGGGAGAAAACACGATGAAATTGCTTCATTAACTGCTTATGAAGAAACTGAAAATGTAATAAGTAACTAAAGTTCTAAAAATTTTTGACAACGAAACCCCTTGAACCTGCCCTCTAAGGCAGGTGGGTCCTGAAATGGAAAGCTCTTTACGTTTATTTGGGTGATAAGATAGATTTGGCCAGTTCATTTTGGATTTGAACTGGGTGAGGATAAATTGCCCTGCATAATTGAGGAAGATGGGATTTCAAGTGGCCTACCTCCTCCTGTTTCCTGGGTGGAGCTGACTTGGTTCTATGGATGAAAAAAGGGATAAAAATGAAGAAACAGGAACCAGAGAATGCACTCTCCTTAAGCAGTGACAACAGTAATTTATTGAGTGCCTACTCTGTTAAAGATACGGTAGCAGAGTCCTCACATATATTATCCCACTTAACTGTCGCAAGGACTCTGTTAGGTGTATATTATCTGGACTTAGCAGATAAGGAAATTGAGAGAAGTTTGAAGTGCTTTTGGTTTTGCACACAATTTATTGGTGCTGGAATTGAATCTAATCTGACTGCTGTAAGACCCTCTTTCTCCATGAAGTCATGCTTATTTGTTCTTGGACCCTCTCTTTCCTTCTCACCACAAAGTAGAAGGCATTTTTCTTCAGAAATAACTTTAGGAATAATAATTTTGTTTCCAGGTACGTTCACTAAAACCCTTTGTAACCTATAGTACAGTTGAAAGAGCAAGATTGTTTCTATGGAAATGTGAGCTGGGAGCTTTAAACTGCAGACTTAACAAATGAACTTTGGGGATATAATCTGTTTCCCTCTTCTCAGAGGAGATAGATAGGCAGCACTGTTCAATTACTCAAACTCATTCTGTGTTTCCTCTTTCCAGATAGCATTTAGCCCTGTTTTATTTTTTCCCACCATTGAAGTACAAAAGCTGCCTGGTTTTTCCCTGCACAAAGTAAATGATGAGCCTAGAGCCAATTTCTCATCTCAGACGCTGCAGTTTTCAATGTGCATTCTGAAAGCTTTGAATATGACTATAAACACATCAACCAAAACAAACTGTAATTTTTATAAAATAAGCCTCAGAGTATGTTTTGCTGAAACTTAACACCTTTTGTCTAAGAGAAAAAGCAGAAAAGGCAGTAAGAGGAGAACACTCGTACTCCATTCATTGGCAGTGCTGAATCCCATACAAAATCTGGTAGGGCATAATCAACACATATGGCCTCATCTTTCTTTGCCACTTCCCAAGAGTGAGGTGTTTAAGAAAGCTGAGAACTCTTCCTGGCCAATTCAGAACGGGGTTGTCTGCAGCAATGCTATTGGAAGTGTGGCATCAGCAATACGTGGGAGAGTGTTAAAAATGCAAATTCTTGGGCCCACCCCAGACCTACTCAGTCAGAATCTCTGGGGTGGGTGCAGCAATCTGTTTTACAAGTACTCTAGATGATTGCGATGCAAGCTCAAGTTTGGGAAGCATACACTAAAGGGAAGGAATTCCACCTGAGCCCAGAACAATGGGATTCAGGTCACTGGAACATCAACTGACAGAGAATTATTTCGAGATAGGTCCTTTAACCTCTCTGGCTTTTGTGTTTCTTGTCTATAAAATAAAGAAATTGAACCATTTTAATCCTGGATCACACCTTAACCTATTATCAGAGCATATCATGGTTACCCAACACTGGTATAAACATCCCTCACATAATGAAAAATTTGAGCATCATTTTCTGACTGGTCTTATTTCTTCTAGCTACTGTAATAATGACAATCACAGCAAAAACATCATGGGAGGACCTCCTGGGTTCGTGTACCATTTCCCCAAGTTTAACACGTTTGATCTGCTGATGTCCTCTAGTAGTAATATCTCCAGTTTAGTACTGAGAGAGCTTATGTCACTTCCTGAAGGTCACAAAGAAAGTAAATTACAGGGCTGAAATTTGAACCCAGGTCTGATTTCAAAATCTGCTCCTTCCTTTCTACCAAAGTCGATCTTCCCGGAACTGGTAACTTTCATTAATGAAAGGAAGAAAAACAAAACAAAACAAAACAAAACACCACAATCCACAAGGTGGGGCTAAGCAGACCTCATTTCTGTGAACAGTATGATTCCTTTAAGTGTGTAAAGCAATTACTTTGAATACATTTAACACACATATTGATTTCATATAAAAGCCACTTTACCTAAGAGTGATCAATAAACAACAAAGCTTGCTTGTAGTTGTACTAAACTGCTGATTTATTGACAACTCTGAGATATTTTGTCCCTGGTGAAAAGACAAAAAATAGAAACTGGAGAGAACTTTGGAAAGCTTCTACCTTAATGAGGTTACCATAGACAAAAGGAAATTTAGAACTGGAGAGGTCTAGCAATTTATTTAAGGTCACACAACTGGTTAATGGCAAAAATATGGTCAGAATGTAGCTTACTGCCCACCTGAGTTGGTGTTATTGCTGATGTTATTTTATTAAATGAAACTGGATATTGTTTTTTTTAAGAGCGGGCACAAATTCATATATCCATCTTCAGAGGAAGCTTATAAAGAAGTGTGGTAGTGCAGATTCTTCAATGATAAGCCAGAATTACTCACACTAATAAAGTTAAGATGCTAATTCCGGGCAGAGGCAAGAGCCTAAAGCAAAGGTATGGGGGTCCGGAATCACATGATGTGTTTGAGGAACTATCAGAAATTCCATATTACTAAAAAATGAATACGTACAAATCAGGAAGCAGTTGGAAATGAGCCTGGAGAGGTATGGAGTATTGAGGTTACGAAGGACTGCATATGTCATCTCAAGGCATTTGATGTTCACAAGGAGTTGCTAAAGAATTGATGCAAGAGAATGGCACAAATAGATTTGTATCTTAGCTTGCTTTGACTATAGTATGAATTTAAGGGGTGAGGAAAGGAGGAAGATACAACATCCAAGACTAAAAATAGTGAGATGAGTTGGGCTGATAATATTCCAGGCAGCAAATGGTAAAGTCTGTGCAATGTCAATTTTACAAGCAATGAAGTAGAAGAGGAAGACTCAAAAGATTTTTTGAGAGGTAAAATGACCACAACTCAGTGCTTGATTCAATGAGAAAGGAGAGAGTATATGGGCGACTCCCAAATTTCTACCTTGGACAATTGATGGATGGTAATGAGATAGGGAGACCAAAGAGGAATACATTGGGCCAAGTGGAAATAGTACAACTAGTATTGAGTTCGCTGTATCCCTGCACCATCGCTGTCAAGATATCCTGGAGAGACAGTCCACACAGAGGCGATGGTGCACACCATTGCAATGTGTGAGACTCCCCTAGGCAAAAGAGTAACACAGTCAAGGTGAGAGTTCTGGAGAATGTTACAGAAGAGGAGGCACCTACCACAATTACTGTGGGAGAGAACAAAGGAGTTGGAAGCAGAGAGGGAATGCCTTGTGTCAAAAGCCAAAAATAATTTTCTTTTTCACACTTCATGAATTATAATTAGCTTCAAATGCATAGAGTTCCACGGAAGTTAAAAGTGACTTCATTTTTGCAATATGGGTGTCACTGGTACAGAAGATCAGTAAGGATGGAAATGCAATCACGTGGAGACGTGTGTTTCTGTTTTATGGGATTAAAAATGTTAAAGGGGAGAGGACAGGATGTAGGAACAGAGTGGTGCAAGCATGACATAAACACATATTGAAGAGCAAGCAGAGAGGAAGAAGTGAATGTAGAGAGAGAGGAGACAAGTGATGGAACATCTCTGAATGTGGAGGGACCAATAAGGTATTATTTGGCTTTGGCTTAGAAAAACTTAAACTCATGTGAATAACAAAAGTATAGACCTTTTCATATAAAATATTGTACTATTATGGGAGTTAATGCTTATATGACAGCCAGAGGTTCCTTGTAAAAACAAACAAACAAACAAACAAACCCAATGGAAACAGGGGTTCCCAGGTTATCATGTGAGCCGCAGATCAGATGTTTGGAAAGTCCATGAGTTTCCCCTGACATCCACCCGGTCACATGGAGTGGCTCAGTACATAGGCAGAGCCAGCCACATGTTTTCCCTGCTTTGGTAATCCAGTTACCTGCTTCTCGAATAATCAGGAGAATATAACCTTTGGCAGTATGGGCATCATGCAGATAAAACTAACAAGTCATCAATGGGGCCTTCTCACTTTTTCCCACTTATTGAAGTGTTTTCTGAATAAATAGCAAAAAGCCTAATCATAGAAAGCTTTAATTGGCTTAATTCTAATGGAGATGATTAAGATAATTTATATTTCATATTTATTTATTACGTGAACTTCCTTAAAACACAGTATCTATCTACCATTTTTTTCTACATATAACCTGCCTGAGAACTCAGACCAAATGGGTTCCCAAATGATGCTGGACAGTAGGACAAGTTTGATGAATTTCACCATAAATATGGTTTGGCACAACTTCATTTGAAAATAGAAGGATAGAATTGAAGAGGCCTCATATCTGGAATGCTTACCTACTTTGAATGCAGAGTGACTTTGGTTATAGCGAAGGAGGAAGGACAGGCCCTCACTTAGGTGTCTCGAATACCTTCTCATTTAATCACAGTAGCATCTCTACCAGGGGAGTATTATCCAATTATTTTTATTCTAAAACATATTCTTTCCCCTGACATTTACATTTTCCTGAAATTGCATGCAAATTTTGGTTGATCTACTCACTAAAAATAGTGTTTATCTTTCCCACTTCATGCCCTTAAAAGTGTTTATATCAATAGGAGAGCAATAGAGAGCCTTAAAATGGAGGCAATCGAGGCATAGAGAGACTATGCATCTCAACAAGGTACACACACCGGAATTAGCAGAGCCAGAATTTGAACTCAGGTCTATCTACTTTGAAAGCTGGTCAAGAGACAATCTTTGCTATGTAGATGAAGGCACTATGCTGGGTCCTGATAAGATAGCATCTGCCCTTAAGAAACCTGCATGCAGAGGAGAAAATGGACACTAAATAATAAACAAGTAGATAAGAGAAATTTAGATGCTCCATAAATTCTACAAAGGAAGTAAAACAAGAGGTAACATTTGAATTTTTCTTCCAAGAGATAACATTTGAATTTCTTCCCATTCTTGTAAAATTTGGCAACAGCACATACCATGTAAAAGAGGACTTGCCTAAGCTGTAAGATAGAAAGAAACTTGCTTTTGACCAACTATAAATCAGACATTGCCACTCCTCATTGTAAGCTCTAGGTGTCTCTTTTTAAGGGACCATAATCTACTGTGAAAACAGATACCCAAACTATATATGATGTTGTTATACATCAAGAGCTATGATGGAGATGTGTTCAAGATTCTACAGAAGCACGAAAGAATGCAAATTTGCTGTTGGTAGAATGAGTGTTTCAGAGGTAAAGATGGGAGTAAAGTTGATCTTGAAGAAATAGGATTTTGCCCAGGACATGGGGCAGAGAATGGGTAAGTGCAAGCTGTGTCTGGGAGATGTGTCTGTGTCATGTGACGCAGCATGGAGGTCTGATGAAGGACGACATTGGCAGTTGTATTGTCATGGCGTACCTAACTTGGGGTTCAGAATGGGGCATGACAGGGGATGTTCTGAACAAGATGTAGCACCTGGAAATGATTCAGCTTGGCAAGGTCTCACAACAAATTCTTCTCTCTGTTCTTGAGGACAAATGTCACTGACTATACTTCAAGTGAATTTCCTGGCAGTGCCTGGCTGAGTTTCCAAGGTCTCTTGCTGAATAAGGTAGAGGGAACACTGAAACAGTGGTTCTCAGTAGAATCACCAGTAGAACGTAAAATAATATGATTACAAATTTAAAACATTGAAAAACACTGTTGAACAATTAAAATCAGCAGGTCTGGGAATGGGGTTTGCACTTTGGTGGTTTTTAAAGATCTTCAGGTGAACGTAATGGGCATGGAATGTTGAAAGTCACTATTTCTAGAAGTCTTGAAAGGGAAACTGAGTTTTTCTGAAGGCCTGAGACGCCATATATGGCAGCACCTGTACAGAAAGAAGTCATTCAAGAAAGGACAAGGAATTGGCAAGAACTGATCTGAGGACTGGCAGTGTCCATGTTCCAGGGTTTAGAAAAAGTCATTTTTTAAATTGTTGTGTTTACATAGTAGATGTATATATTTGTGGACTACATGGGATATTTAGATAGACTATTGTCGCCCTGTCATGGTTTCAAAAACTAGATCTTATTCATTCTTTCCAGGTGTTGTTGTATCCGTTAAACCATCTCTACTCTGCCTCCCACCCACCCACCAACTTCCCTTCCCAGTCTCTGGTAGCCATCGTTTTACTTTAGAGAAAGTCATTCTGAAAGCAAAGCTACTGAAAGAAATGTAATCATTAGGCAACCAAACTCCGAAGTCTAATGGTGAGATCTGAATTTAATGGCGCTCTAAACACTCCTCAGTAATTATCTCAGAAGAAAACAATGGCGCCAAAGGGAAGCCCTGATTTTGAACAGTCCCAAGTGACAGTAAATGAGAAGTAATCTGACTAAGAAACCAATTGAGAGTCATCCCTCGACTTTCTTTTCCATAATGACACCTGAAGCACACTTGTTTATTCTGTAAACCTTAGTTAAACAAACTTACCCTCCAAGACACTGGGGGTTTGCCAGAGAACAGTTAGTTTAATTGGAGCTCATCTGTTTTTGTTCCTAATGAGCCTCCCATTTCATAGCCTGCTCTTAGTCTGAAATAAAATGTCCCCCCTGTCTGGGATGATTAAAAACCTGGTTAAGCATACAATATACAGTAGCTGCCAAAATGTTTCCACCAGGCAATACTGCTCAGAACTGAGACCTGCAGGCAGGATTAGAAGAGAGAAATCTGTTGATTTTTCCAGTTCAAAAACAAACAAGCAAACAAATCACGTCCAATTATCTGGGTTATATTTTATTAAAGAATCCACCTGAGAACTGCATTCACTTCTCAAGATTTGCTACCAAACTGTCTCCCCATTCTGTCTTTTAAACACTCCTCCACCCTTTTTGTTCTCTAGTTGGTTTGTCATTTAGAAAGTGTGATAAACAATTTTGGGGAGCCATTAAGTTTTACCAGCGTTTCTGTCTGAAATTAGGCTACTATGTTTGCCAAAGAGCTGCTCTGTGCTATAAAATCTTTATTAAAAATTATTTACAAAATTATTAATACATGTGGATTAGAATAAATGTGACTTCATCTTGCAGCTATGGGCATTTTCTTTTTAAGAAACTGTAAAGTGCTAATCATTGGGTATTTCATTAGGAGACACATTTAAAAAATCTAATTCTCCAAGCACTTTGTTCTTAGACTCCCACATCCCTTTCACCCTCCCCCAAATTCAGGATCACAGGATTTCTTCTGTCTGCCTTATATATTTTGCAAGCTAACTATTGCGCTAGAAAAAAGAAATCTTTCACAAATTAAATAAAGAGGCAGATGTTTTCCGGATCATAATGATCAAATAGAGTGAGCTAAATTGCTCATTGATCTGTGATTCCTTGTCATTTGAAAATCCGATTAAAGGGGTAGAACTTTTAGAAAAGACAAATATACACACACTATTACACACATCATAACCCTAAGCATGAGGAGTGCGACTCGTGTTATGAATACATAGCATTTGTTCCAGTGAACAGCAAATGGAAAATACATATTTATCCAATGAATAAATGAGTAAATAAAATTTCAGGATGGATTTGGATGGCCTCGAAAGTTACTGTCAATAAACCCTGGGTTCAGATCCTCCACTATGAATGAAATATTTACAAAATTGAATTCTCCTGATTTCTTTTGGCCCTAGAGGCTTTCTTTCCTTTCCTGTGTTAAGGGTTGGCCATCTCTTTCCTTTCCAAACTATTAAAATGTATGGAGGGCATGTATGTTTGATTAAGTTTTTATTTAGAGAATTAAAATTACTTCCAGCCTGTCTCATGGAAGTTACTGGAGGTTTCCTTGATGGGATATTTGGTTATTCCTAAACTCCTCTGTAATGCATTTAATTACTATCTCATGGTTTTTCTGGCACATGTCTAATGTAATGCAGTTTATTATTACAGCTTCATTCTCAGAAGACACCATTTTCTCCCTTTGTTTCCAAGTTCCTAGGGCATTTTAGTACATGTCTTGACAAAGGATATGTCCCTTCTTTGCTGCTGGAATAGGTTGCCCCCACTGAGCGTCTTCAGGCACGCGTTCTGAAAAGACATTCACACAGGGAAAAATTCCGTTCACCTTCCTTCTCATTCAACCATCCTGATTTTGTCTGTGCCATTTTAAAAGGCTTGTGTGCCTACTTTCTTTGTCAGCTACAGCTGCCATAACAAAATACCAAAGACTGGGTGGCTTAAACAACAGGTGTTTCTCACAGTTCTGGAGGTTGGCAAGTCCACAATGAAGATGATGGCCAGTTTAACCCCTGGCGAGGGTCCCACTCTCATGACCTAACCCAATCCTAATTACCTCCCATAAGACTCATCTTGAAATACCCTCACACTGGAGGTTAGGACTTCAACAGTAGGTCACACACCTACTGCTACTTAGGGATGTCTCTGAAAGCTGTAGGGGGTCACAAATGTCACTAACAGCAAACAAGATGTCTTGTGCTTTTTCACAATTCGTTTGATTCTTTGTTATAGGAACACGTCCACACTTCCCTCCCTCCCCTTGGCCATTCACTGAAAGAATACAGGATGTGACTATAAAGTGATGTCTCCAATTTTTAACATTTAAAATAAAAAAGAAATTGTACATTTAAAGAAAATATGGTGCCTTTTCAAGAAGTCCCTTGGGGAACCACACTCTTAGTCTAATGATGCTTCTGAAAGGCAGAACACCTTTTTTAATTCCCCAAAGAAAATGCCTGCAGTCTTTGTGGCGTGTTCTTTTGAACGTCCACTGCCAGGAAAATCCCTGACCTTTATGCAATGAATTTGATTTTGGGAAATAGCAAAATTGCATTTGGAGACAAGTTTTGCAATCAAGTTAAGTGATCACACCAGAGAATTCTGCTCTGGGAACGAAACTGGGACAGATAATAGACTAATAAGAATGCCTTCACCACCAGGCTTGTAAAACTTGTCTTGAGATCAATTACAATACAGACCTTTTCAAACTGATTTTTAGCAATAAGAGCATAGTATGTTTAGTGTGTAAATTAAGGTAAAAATATTGAAACACAAGATATATTTGAAAGCCTAAGGAATCCTATTTTTCCGTTTAAGCTTTCCAAGACTGTCTTTGCACACTGGATTTTTATTTGAAAATTTGACCAATTTGAAACTCATACTAATTGATGTTACGACTTCAAGAGTTCATGAAACCAAGCAGTTTCAAGTCACTTTAAGTTGTATCACCCTGTCCTGAGGTTTACCTTTTGGAAAACATAATCTGCACATATGTCTCATTTATTCTACTCAATGCCTCCAGATGAAATCAGTAGCAACAATATATGCATAGTAGGGAAATAATTGGGCAAAAGATGAATAATAATTTTGATTGTAATTGGGGGCAGCGAGAGAAGAGGAGGAAAGCACAGTCATTAAAAACATATATAAGTAATTGGCCTCTTTGCTTTCTTGTGAAATATTCTAGCCCCACAACATGATTCTTTCTCATTAACTTTAGAAGTGCTGTTTCTACCATGTTCACTTCCTAGTGGCATTGCAGGAGATCTGTTTGCAACTTGTGTGACTGACTCAAGATTTCATACAATTCTTGTTTCTGAAATGCCTTCTGATCACTGAATCATAAGAGTAACAATTCTTAAGTTGTTATTGTTCTGAAAGTCCTTGAAGGGTCTGGGATACTTGGACAATAATATTATTTCCATCGGTACTTTTCTATTCTCTTGTGTATGGTATTATTTCCAGCCAACTTTGGAAAAATAGCATTTCAACAGCTTTGCATATTCACATTGTACCTGCTTCTGGACTATAAATGATTATTTATAATTTAAATTTATAGAAAATATTCACAGGAACCAGATCACAGGGCACATATGTGACTACTGATTACTTCTATTTCTTATTTTCCAAGTATAAAAATGTATTTATAATGAAAAGCTTATCCTTGCTTTATCTCCAAATCAACAAAAATTAAACCTCTTTGATATTAGCCAGATAGACTACTCTTTCAACTTTGACCTTAAAGGATTAAGGTTATTAATCCAATCTCATTAAAATCCTATTTCCAAGTGGCTTTCAGAAAGTCCCCCACTCTTACACTATCCCTCGGTTCCACAAGTTTATTTTTGGATGCACTTAATGCTTTTTTTTCTTCTTTTCAGATTCTGATTTTTTCACTTAGCTTCTGTGGCATAATCAAGACAAGCTGGATGAATTGTCTCCTAACTGGATTCTAATGAAAGAAGCTCTAACTTGTCTTTAAATAGTTTTGATGTTTGGAGTCTTTCACAAAGAAGAAACAAAAGCATGATAAGAATGTGCTAAGCTAATTTGCAAGGGAAGCAAGGGTGTCACAATTAGACAAGGGTGTCCAATTGTATTGTTCCCACACATCATCCTACCATTCCAATAGGACATGGGCTCATAGAGAACAGAGTCAAGCCTTGTGGTTCTTCTTGTGTCCAGCACACCCAGCATTGTGCTTGGCATATAGTAGGTACTCAATGTACATTTGAATATAATTTAATCTAGGCTCTCCCAGGGAGAAAATATAGTTTCGGGTTCAAGGTAAAGAATCTAAACATGGCCAGCACAGTGGCTTGTGTCTGTAATCCCAGCACTTTAGGAGGCCAAGGCAAGAGGATCGCTTGAGTCCAGGAGTTCAAGACCAGCCTGGGCAGCATAATGAGTCCACATCTTGACAAAAATAAAAATAAAAAAATAAACTGGGTGTGGTGGTGTGCATCTGTATTCCCAATTATTCAGATCGCTTCAGCCTAAGAGGTCAAATTTCAGTGAGCAGTGATTGTGCCACTGCACTCCAGCCTGGGTGACAGAGTAAGATGCTGACTCGAACCAAAACAAAACAAAACAAAACAACTCCAAAACATTTAAACATTAGATTCTCCAGATATATGTATGTTTTGTATATCAATTATTCCATGTCACAGGAAATGTTCAACCAGGACCTGGGTAACCAGATCAGTGTTGTAAAGAAGGGGTTTGTAGATCACCTACGAAGTAGAACTAAGTTATATCTAAGCAACTTTACAAATTGAAAATCTATCAGTCTTTGAAAACACATCTGTTCTATGTTTCTCACAGTCTTATTGGTGATGGGATAATGACCAGTTTGATTTATGCCATGATCTTAACAGGAAACGACAATGTCATATGCTAACCCTTCTAGGTAACATATTTGTCCTGGCACAGAATGCCTTAATTCCAAGGTGTGACTCACTGTAATCCTGAGAATTACAGTAATTTGGGGGTGGAATATTATGGCCAAAGGCAATGGGCACAGAGGAAACTTCTCACTGCAAAGCTGAGAATGAACTGAAATGATCAAGAATTGAATGCTTGAAGTCTTTTAATAAATTATAGGTAGAAGGTAAATCCAGCTACTTCTGGGCTAGTGCCAGCAGGAAGGGGTCTAAACAGAGGAGGTAGCACAGACGCAGCAAAGGAATCTGAATGAGTCATATTTCCACATCAATAGGGCTCTGAGGAGACCACTCTGAAATAACAAATAGTGGCTGCATTGTCCAGTCCTAGGGAAAATGAAGATTATAGGAATTAGGTTAGGAGGTCAAGACTTTCAGGGAAGTAGAGTGGGAACCAGAGGCCAAGGAGAGTGTTGTCAAGTATGCTGACCACACACTGAACACGGAGGATACAGCTTGATGCTCCTGAAGGCATTCCAGGCAGGGTTAAATTCCCCGCAGTGACCCACTGACCACCAGACATCAGGCATGGGGTCAACCAGCTCTCTCCAGTTCTTCTTCATCACTACAGAAGAGAAGAAGCCTTGAAAATGCCACCAAGCCTTTGGGCTTAGAATGAATCATGATGGAAGCTACTGCAGCCTTGACACTGGAAGGCATTTCAGTTCTGTCAACTCTTGCTTCAAAGGATGTTCATTTCCTTTTATACAAGATACAGCCTCTCTGAGGAGGATTTGTTTCAGGTAAAGAGGAACACTGAATAAGCTGTTGTGGTGGATGTCAGTGTCTGTTCTGTGTATGAAATTGGAATTTGGGCTTAGAACTTAAATACAGGATGTGGCTCAATGAACAGAGACCAGGGTTCCAGTATAAGATAGAAAGAGACTTTGTTTTGAATCACTTCTAGTATTTCTAGAAATTCTTGTTATATTTGATGGAGTGAAATCAGTAATTCCTTGAAACTCTCCTCCTTGTCAGCTTCCATAGTACTCTGCTGTCCTCGTTATCCCTTTACTTCTCTGAGCCCTCACAGGCTCCTTCTTATCTTCCCAACTTATGTAAATGTTGATGTTCCCCAGGAATACATCCTCAGACCTCACTTTATCTATGTGAGCTCATCTCTGCTGCTTCCTGCAATCATCAACAATATTCTGATGACATCTACATCTTTATCTCCAGTTCAGACTTTGGGTCTTAAAAAATCATATAATTGCTTCTACCTTCTAGGTTTGACTATCTCACAGATACTCAAATGCAACATGATCAGGATTTATCTTCACATCCAAGAGGTCTTTCTCCTATAGGACCACCCCATGCCCAATGAAAGTCATACTAAAAACTTAGGAGGTGTCTTGACTTCTCCTTTCCCCTCAAATCCCATCATATCTACTCTGTCAAGTCCTTCTCACATTCCCCACGCACCCCCCCACTATTTATGGATGGGTCTCATCTTCTCCATCTCTGGCATCACCTCACCTTAAATGAAACATCCAAATTTACTATTAAAATGCAAATATACCCCTATGCCTGAATCACAGGACAGCAATAATAATAACTGATTAATATGTCGATATCACTTAAATAATAACATTCAAAATCACATGCCTTTCATTAGGGAAAGGTAAATCAAATCACAATGAGATACTATAGAACACCTCTTAGGAAAGTTGATATCAAACACTGGAAAGTATCAAGTGTTGGCAAGGATGCGTGGATACTGGAGCATGTGTGCATTGCTGGTTGAAATGTAAAGTGGTGCAATTACTGAGGAAAATGGTATGGTAAGGCCTCGAATAGTTAAATGTAGCATTACCATTGACTCAGCAATTCTACCTTTACGTGTATGCTTAAAGAATTAAAAGCAAGGATTCAGATATTTGCACAGCAATGTTCATAGTAGCATTATTCACAATCGCCCAAATGTGGAAACAACCCAAATGTCCATTGATGGGTGAATGGATAAACAAAATATTGCATAATATACATACAATGGAATATTATGTAGCCTTAAAAAGGAATGAAATTCTCACATATGCTATGGCACTGATGAACCTTGAAAACATTACGCTAAGTGAAATAAGCCAGACACAAAAGGACAAATGTTGTTATTAGTTTTTCTCAGATTACACATATTTGAAATATCTTAAAAGAAGCAAATTCATAGAAACAGAAAGTAGGATAGTGGTGATAAGGAACCCTGGGCAAGAAAAATAGATAATCATTGTTTAATGGGTAGAGTTTCAGCTTGTGATGATAAAAACATTCTGGGGATGGATAGAAGTGACTGTTGCACGACATTGTGAATGTACTTAATGCCACTGAATTGAACACTTAAAATGGACAAGATGCTAAATATATATATATAATATATATTATAAAAGGGAGAGACAGAGAGGTAGAGAGAGAGAAGATGAGAAACAATGATACTCTATTTTTTCTTCTCACAATTCCTTACAACTAACATTGGTTATATATATAAAACCACTATTCTATATATCATGGCTATACAAAAAATTTTTATATATAACATATAATATATTATATACTATACAATATATAATATAATATAGCATATTATATACTGTATAACATTATATAGAATATATATTATATACTGTATATAATATATAATATTATATAGAATATATATTATAGAATATATAATATAGAATACTCTATAATACATAATACATAATATGTATTTTATGTAATATATAATATATATTACATATTATTATATATAATATATGAAATAATATATTATATATAATATAAATAAGGCCTCAAATAGTTAACATATAACATATATATTTTATATATATATCTAGAAAGAAAAAAACAAATTGAAATTACATGCCATCTCCTACTTCTCACCTTGGGCTCCAGCAGCTCTGTCATCACCTATGTAACCTTCATTTGCACTATGCACCCTGTCCATATGAAACTGACACCTGACTGCCACTCTAGGACCCTTTTCAGCCTCCTTACAAACTGGATGAGGGCTTAGGTGGCTGACAATATTCCAAATATACACTTTTATTTTTTAAGCATAGTACCTGGCATGCCGGAAGCTTTCTCTTTTTTATGAGACGGAGTCTTGCTCTGTCGCCCAGGCTGGAGTGCAGTGGCACAATCTCTGCTCACTGCAAGCTCCGCCTCCCAGGTTCACACCATTCTCCTGTCTCAGCCTCCCGAGTAGCTGGGACTACAGGTGCCCGCCACCTCACCCGGCTAGTTTTTTGTATTTTTAGTAGAGATAGGGTTTCACCATGTTAGCCAGGATGGTCTTGATCTCCTGACCTTGTGATCCGGCTGCCTCGGCCTCCCAAAGTGCTGGGATTACAGGTGTGAGCCATCGTGCCCACCTAAGCTTTCTTTTATTTTTTATTTTTTCAAATGGTGTCTCACTCACACAGTTGCCTACGCTGAGTGCAGTGGTTCAATCTCGGCTCACTGCAACCTCCGCCTTCTGGGTTCAAGCAATTCTCCTACCTCAGCCTCCCGAGTAGCTGGGTTTAAAAGCGTGAGCTACCACACCCAATTAACATGCAATAGGCTTTCAGCAAACACTGAGTGAATAAGCTCAAGAGAAGCAGCTATTTCTACAAATGTAAAATACTAAAATTGGGAGGAATTTTAAAGTTTAGTCTAAATTCTTAAGAAAAATGCTATTTTGACTTGGTAGACAAAATGGTAACCTTCCAGAGGCCTAATTTCCATTTTAAACTAAATAGCAGCCCCCTTTTTTCTTTTCCTTTTGCCAATTGATTCTATCATTTTTTGAGCTCATAGAAGGGTTGGATCTGAATCATACAAATCATTATGTCAGTGTTTTCCAAACTTCAATAAATCTTATCACATCTTCATAGTGTTTGCTCTACCCATGGACTAGCTGTTAAATGTTCAAATAAGTTCATCTTCATCCAAAGCAATATTGTCAATGAAATATAAATTATTTTATCTTAAGTTCCAGGATACATGTGCAGGATATGCAGGTTTGTTACACAGGTAAATGTGTGCCTTGGTGGCTTGCTGCACCTATCAACCCATCCCCTGGGTATTAAGCCCTGCATGCATTAGCTATTCATCCTGATGCTCTCCCTTCCCCCAGCCCCCTGACAGGCTCCAGTGTGTGTTGTTCTCCTCAATGTGTCCATGTGTTCTCATCAATCAGCTCTTGCTTATAAGTGAGAACATGCACTGTTTGGTTTTCTGTTCCTGTATTAGTTTGCTGCAGATAATGGCTCCCTATTCCATCCATGTCCCTGCAAATAACATGATCTCATTCCTTCTTATGGCAGCATAGTATTCCATGGTGTGTCTGTACCACATTTTCTTCATCCAGTCTATCATCAATGGGCATTTGGGTTGATTCCATGTCTTTGCTATTGTGAATAGTGCTGCAATGAACATACCTGTGCATGTATCTTTATAATAGAATGATTTATATTCCTTCAGGTATATACCCAGTAATAGGATTGCTGGGCCAAACAGTATTTCCAGTTCTAGATCTTTGAGGAATGGCCACACTGTTTTCTACAATGGTTGAACTAATTTATATGTCCACCAAAAAGTGTAAAAGTGTTCCTGTTTCTCCACAGTCTCATCAACATCTGTTGCTTCTTGACTTCTTAATAATCGCCACTCTGACTGGCATGAGATGGTATCTCATTGTGGTTTTGATTTGCATTTCTCTAATGATCAGTGCAAATCACAGTTTTGACATGTTGTTTATATATTTTTAGTACATGAAAATAAATAATTAACTAGTACAATAAAAACTCACGGATGTACCACCTAAAGTCATTTTCTTGTACTATGTGGTATGTAAATTATGCTTTGAAAAATCATTTTGAATGTATGATTGATTACTTTCTTGAATTATTCTCCAGGGTCCTGCATAGACAACTCTGATTCCTCAACAAGCTTTCGCACTCTCTGAAAGCAACTCTGTAAACTCCCTCTTTTCTTTGTTGCCATCATTTTATGTTTCTTAGCTCCTCGACGACTGTCAAGCTCTCACCATATTCAACAAATATCTGTTGAATAGATATACTTGCTGCTTCTGAGATGGCACATATTATCTTCCCTTATAAAGTGAAAGCTATTTCATAAGGTCATAACATTGGAAGGTGAGATGTCCATGAGATTCCACCTTGCAAACCTTCAAGGACAAGGAGGCAATTGAACCTGGGTCACGGCTCCTATACTCCTGAATGTTTGCACTAAGGTCACACCTCCCACAGACTCTTTCAGCCAATGACTGAATCCGTAGAGGATGCGAAGGAAGGCTTATCTCTAGGCAACAGGGAACTCCTCTCATAGCCAACTTTGGTTTCAGAATTCGCTGAAAGATTGCTGAACCTATTGACACTACACAGTGGTCTAGATCACTTCCACCAACTTCCCTTCCCTCTCTCCTTCACTTAGGGTCAGACTTGCATCATAATTTCATTGACTGTTCTCCCACTCTTTCCTCATTTTTTGGAGGCATTTTTTCTTAATCAAGTCCCTGTATATATAATGCTGACATGCTTCTTGGGATACTTGGACTAACATAGAAAGTATTAGTGAGAACTACATAAATGTCAGAGATATTTCAAGCTGAATTTGTCTATGAGAGTTTGGATAGGGTTAATTCTGTATTCAGACAGTGCAGAGTTGAATTTCTGAATTACTTAGCTGTATTAGTTTACTGGGGTTGCCATAACAAAATACCACACATTGGGTGGCTTAAACCACAGAAGTGTATTTTCTCACTCTTCTAGCAGCTAAAAATCTGAGTTTAGTAAGTGTCCCCAGGGTTGATTTCTTCTGAGGCCTCCCTCCTTGGCTTAAAGATTGTGATCTTCTCCCTGTGTCTACACATCGTCTTCCTTCTGTGTGTGTCTCTGTCTCACTCAGTCACCCATGCTGGAGTGCAGTGGCGTGATTTCGGCTCAATGCAACCTCCACCTCCCTGGTTCAAGCAATTCCTCTGCCTCAGCTTCCTGAGTAGCTGGGATTACAGGCGCATGCCACCACGTCCGGCTAATTTTTTTGTATTTTTAGTAAAGATGGGGTTTCACCATGTTGGCTAGACTGGTCTCAAACTCTTGAACTCAGGCAATCTGCCTGCCTCGGCCTTCCAAAGTGCTGGGATTACAGGCATGAGCCACCGTGCCCAGCCAATAACCTCATATTAACTGAATTACCTCTTTAAAGACCCCGTCTTCAAATACAGAAACATTCTAAGGTACTGGGAGTGAGGACTTCAACATTTGACTTTTAGAGGAACACAATTTAGCCTATAGCACCACCTGAATAACTTTGAGCCAGTCACTTGACTTTACAGAGCCTTAGTCTGTAAAATAGAGGATAATATCTACTATATTATTTTGTTCAAATTAAATACAGTGACATATATAATGTCACTGGTACATATAAGGCAATCGTCATTTAAAAACCTCCCAATTTACTAAAATCATTGCCATTACTTTATTTAGAATTCACTTATATAGGGGTTCTATTGTCAGAGGTGTGTCTCGCAGCTATATAAAGTAGAATTATATGATAAGGTTGAAAAGGAAGAGGAAATAAGTATAGAGTGTCTGATTGCATAGCTTCATGTTTATGATATGACAGTTCTATGATTCTGAGCCTGGCGTATTTATGTAAGCTATACACCAGAGTTCAGAAATTGATAGCTAAGAGGCACATTTGGCCTAAAAATGTCTGTGATTTTCCAGAGAGTATTTTAAAAATCAGAATAGAAATGCCTTTAAATAAAGCATGCTTCTGCAGTTTTTCACAGTTTTTCATATCCCTAACACATGGTCACATTACACAGGTGTAATACTTACCTAGCCCTTAAAAGCTTTTAAATGGACAATCTTGGAAGCTCAGACCACAGGTTCAGAATATACTGCTTCCATGTCCTTGACTACTCTCAAAAGAACATATTTTCTACCATATTTTCTAAATTATCTGAGAAAGATACAAATGCCGCTACATTGTTATCCTCTAGGGATGCTCACGTTTCTTCAATATCCACAAATTCCTCCTACAATCATCTAAGGCTGCTCCCCATGCCACCAATAAATATTCATCAACAAAGTAACAAATAGTGGGATGTGCCAAGCATCTTTAGCGACATGCACCCTCTACTTTAAACAGAGACTATGTGGGATGATAGTCCCTCTTCTGTCCGTAGATAGGTAAACACCCTCTGCATCCCAGATTTAGCAAACTTCATGACGTCCCTACCCTAAAAGGACATGATCTTCAGAGTACACAGAGTTTTCCTCTAGATGCTTGATGGCATCGCCGTTCTTCGGCTATATAAGCTTGCTTTTTAAAAACAATTACTTCAGGAATCTGGTATCCAAAAGAAAATAGGGTAGTTTTCAAACTTTCATTGCATTATTTTTCATGATCAAGATTATAAGGTAAATTGAAACTATTATTATGATTCACTCCTCCAGATGGTTATGAAAAAGATTGAGTGAAGGAATATAGACAATTTTAAAGAAATGAATAAAATAACTTGTATGGTTAAGTAGCAAAGCCAAAGAGAAGTTGGGAGGAAGAGTTCCCAAATTGCCTTCCTGAGACTAAATAATTTGAGTAGGTCAAGAATGAGAATCTCTACAGGAACTTGCTAAGCTTTTTAAATGCAGTGATGTTTTGCTTAATGATGAGGATGCATTCTGAGAAATGTGTCCTTAGGGGATTCAGTTGTTGTGCGAAGATCACGGAGTGTACCTCCACAAACCTAGAAGGCATAGCCGACCACACACCTACATGATGTGATATGGCCTATTGCTCCTAGGTTACAAACCTGTACAGCATGTTACTGTCTTGAATACTATAGGCAACTGTGACACAATTTTAAGTATTTGTGTATTTTCACATACCTGAACATAGAAGAAGTACAGCACGAATACTATCTCCAAGTCCAAAAATAATACACCTGTATAGCATATTTACTATGAATGGAGCTTGTAGGACTGGAAGTTGCTTTGAGTGAATCAGTGAGTCAGTGGCCAGTGAATATTACTTTATAAACATTGAAGACTTTATAATAAACACTGTACACTGAGGTTACACTAAATTTAACTTAAAATTTCTTTCTTCAATAATAAATTAGTTTGCTTGCAACTTTGTTACTTTTCAATTTTTTAAAAGCATTTCAACTCTTGTGATAACACTAGCTTCAGACAAAAACACATTGTATAGTTGTACAAAAATGTTTTCTTTCTTTATATTCTTATTCTATAAACTTTTTTCGATTAATTTTTTTTTTTTACTTTAAAAAGAAATTGTTTGTTAAAGGCTAAGACACAAACACATTAGCCTAGGACTATACAGCACCAGGATCATCAATATCACTGTCTTCCACCTCCACATCTTATCCCACTGGAAGGTCTTTAGGGGCGATAACACCTGTGGAGCTGTCGTCTTCTATGATGACAATGCCTTCTTCTGGAAGACTTCCTAAAGGGCCTCCCTGAGGCTATTTTACAGTTATCTCCCTTTTGAAAAAATAAATAAAATAATACTGAAAAGGGTAGTATAGTGTAGTACATAAACCAGTAATAAAGTCATGTATTATCATTAGCAAATATTACGTATTGTGCATAATGGTGTGTGCTATGCTTTGATCAGACTGGCAGCACAGTAGGTTTTTTTACACCAACATCATCAAAAACACTCAGTTATGATGTTACGGCGGCTATAATTTCACTATGTGATAGTCGTATTTCAGTTCCATTAAAACCTTGAGACCACCATTGTATTTTCAGTCCATTGTTGGCCCAACCATTGTTATGCAGCAAGTAAGTGTATATTTAGGCTGCTTTGCTGTTCCAATTTTCTTAGTCATTCTACATTTTCTTATGACACTCCTGATCCTAGGAGAATGCAGCAAAACCTCACAATTCATAAAATCACATCAGCGGTGCACACAGATGATGTACATTTATTCTGTGTAAGCATCTTAAAAACAAACTCAGACCCATTCTTTTTTCCATTACATAAACTTTAAACACAATCCAAATATTTCATTTGATGCTATTAAAAAGATCTGCTGATGCAAAACCATATTATAGCCGGGGGTGGTGGGTTAAAACTTTAAGTATTTTCAAGATAGTTTTTACCATTTTGACTATATACAAGGTGGTGCCTTTGCATTGATTTTGTCATCCCTTAGCATGAGATGAAAATCCACAGGAATTTAAATCTAGAGTTAGAACATATGAGCAAGAAAATTTGATTTCTTTCTGATGCATGCCAGAAATAGTATATTAACAATAATACAATAAAGGAATTTCAAAAAGTATTCATCTAATCCTTACTCAAGTTATTATCAATGAGTTCTAAACTTTATTTTGTCCTTTAAGAATCACAAATTATTGGTTTCAAATGATCCTAATCATCATCTAAGGTGTCTTATACTGCTATCCTCTAAGTCTTTTTGTTTTTGTTTTTGTTCTTTTGAGATGGAATCTTGCTTTTTCGCCCAGTCTGGAGTGCAGTGGTGTGATCTCAGCTCACTGCAACCTCCAACTCCCAGATTCAAGCGATTCTGCCTCAGCCTCCTGAGTACCTGGGATTACAGGCACTTACCACCATGCCTGGCTAATTTTTGTATTTTTAGTAGAGACAGAGTTTCACCATGTTGGCCAGGCTGGTCTCAAACTCTTGACCTTAGGTGATCCACCTGCTTTGGCCTCCCAAAGTGCTGGGATAAGTTTTTATCCCATAATTACCCCATAAAATGTGAATAAGAAAATAAATGCCTCAGGAAAGGCAATATAAAACAATGAAGACATTAACTAGTAGTCATAAATATAAAGACCTAAATGAAATAATGTTTATAGAAATAGAGAAAGCCATGACAACAACGTTTCAGCAAAGAGAGAATATCAATGAAGATACAGACATTATTTTAAAAAGAACCATCTGGAAATGCTTGAATTGAAAAATATAATAACCAAAATAAAAAATTCACTAGCAGAAAGTGAAAAGACAACCCACAAAATGGGGGAAAATATTTGTAAATCATTTATCTGACATTATCCAAAATATATAAAGAATTTCTACAGCTTAATAATCAAAAGAAAGATCACTCAATTGAAAAATTAAGAAAGGATCTGAATATAAACTTCTTCAAAAAGTATGCAAATGACCAATATGCACATAAAAAGATGCTCAACATCTTTAAGACATTAGGAAAATGAAAAACAAACTCACAATGACTACCAAGCATGCTGGCTCATGCCTGTGATCCTAGTGCTTTGGGAGGCCCAGGCAGGAGGATTACTTGAGGCCAGGAATTTGAGACCCTATCTCTGCTAAAAAATTATGAAGTTAACCAGTCATGGTGGTGCATGCCTGTAGGTCTAGCTACTCAGGAGGTTAAGGCAGGAGGATCACTTGAACCCAGGAGTTTGAGGTTGCCATGAGTTATGATCCTGCCACTGCACTCCAGCCTGGGCAACCGAGTGAAACTTTGTCTCAAAAAAAAAAAAAAGAAAAAGAAAAATCACAATGAGTTAGCACTTCACACTCAGCAGGATGACTATAATCAGAAGCACAGCAGAATAAGTACTGGGAAGTATGCAAAGAAATTGGAACCCTCCTGCACTGTTGGTGGGAAGGGAAACGGCTTTGGAAAACCTTCTAGTAATTCCCCAGTTAAACAAAGAGTTACCTCATGATCTAGAAAGTAAGTGATTTTGTATAATGGTTTCTGTTGCACGATTTTAATTCATTTATTTTACTGACAAAATTTAACAAATTTATTTCAGTGATAAAATTAGACAACTTAACATATTTTGAAACCAAGTAAAGTAATGCTTTTTCCCTTGCAACATCATTAGCTAGTACAATGAGTTTTTGAATATCAGTCAGTAGTAGCCACCACTCTTATCAACCAGCGTCCTCTCTTTAGCCAATTCTCTAGTTCAAGGCAATTAATGTGTGTGAGGTTGACATGGGATTCAGGCATGACTCTGCAGTTCCTTCCAAACCATCAGTGAAATATTTAATTATATTTAGTACCATGTTTTATTAAGTCATTTTATTCTTGTAATTTAGGCAAACCTTGAATAGTGCTTATAGTCATTCCCCAACAACTGAAATATCTGATTTAGTCTGACAGATAGTAGAGTTTACAGAAAGATTTTTAAAGCTTACATTTTCATATGTATATATTTCCAATGAAACCCCTATGTGTTTGAATCGCTTCTAAAATTGTCATTAAACACCCAGCAACGAGTCTATTATTATCTGTACTAATTTGCTATACTTAGGCTGAATAGAAAGTTTCCTTTAACGGTCTCTTTAAAATTTCAACTCTGCCTGCTGACATTTAGTGAATGTCAAGATACTTAATACAGGGCTGTGCTTTCTGTTTTTTTCAATAGATCATATTGTTATTGACTTTATCCTGATGAGAAAATAATTCTATCTCAAATCTTAGAAAGTGTATTTTTGGATCAAGTAAGTGTGTGATATTCTTAAAGTGTACAACGCTTCATTAATTTTTTTTCATTTATTAATTTTACAAATTTTAAGAGGAAGGAGAGAAGTGATCATCTTATTTTATGTGATATGTTTATTTGTTTAAATATGTAGAGCTTATTGAACTACATTAAAATAGAATGAGGCTATGAGACCACATAGAACCTGAGAGGAGATTTACCAGTAGGTCAAAGAAGCTTTAAGTTAAGAATATCAATAATTTCCCAAGACAAGAAAAATGTAAGATTTTACATGCTAAAGTCATATAGTCAGCATCATTTAAACTGCCAACTGTCACAATTTAAGATTTGTCATTTAGGGTTTGTCTGACTCCCACACAGGTGAGGCAGGGGAGGAAGAAGAGAGAAGGTAGGTCCATCTCAGGTGCCTGCTTAGGTGGTCAGAACTTAGGAGATGAACCATACTGAGTAGTTGGAAGAGTTAAGAAATGTGTGTGAGTATGGGCCAATTGTCAAAGCAGTTGGAGCCAAATTCTGTTCTTAGTCCAACTGTATATAGCAAGGGACTTAGAGAGACAAACAAAACTGCTGCCAGAAGTCAAGTGAACACCATTATGGTGTACGTAGTGAGAGAGAGAGAGAGAGAGAGAGAGAGAGAGAGAGAAAGAGAGAGAGAGAGAAACTGCAGAAAGTTCACTCATTGATACTGTTATTTTTTTGAGACGGAGTCTCGCTCTGTAGCCCAGGCTGGAGTGCAGTGGCCGGATCTCCACTCACTGCAAGCTCCGCCTCCCGGGTTCACGCCATTCTTCTGCCTCAGCCTCCCGAGTAGCTGGGACTACAGGCGCCCGCCACCACGCCCGGCTAATTTTTTTGTATTTTTAGAAGAAACGGGGTTTCACCGTCTTAGCCAGGATGGTCTTGATCTCCTGGCCTCGTGATCCACTCGCCTAGGCCTCCCAAAGTGCTGGGATTACAGGCATGAGCCACTGCGCCCGGCTTGATACTGGTTTTTAAAATTTCTTTTAATGATCTAATAACTATTTACCAAATTCTTTCAGTAAACCAGGACTAGCTTAGGCTTCAGTGATACAAATGTAAACAAAACTGGCACAGTCTTTGCCATCATAGAACATCGATTCTAAGAGAAAGAGAGAAATATTAGTCTAATGGCCATGAAAATAGTTACAATCATGAAGAGTGTAATAAAGGACAAAGTTGCTCTGATAACCCATCATGAGGCAACCTGATTTCTCAGGGTCCCTTGCCTTTTGGTTTCTGGTCAGATTTGACCAATGGGAGGTACCAGTATCAGAGGAGACAGCAGAAAGAGATTGAGATCTAGATATTGTTTCCTCTGCCTCCTGTCAATTATGGCTTTCTAGTTCTTAGAGATGCGCGTACATCCCCAGCAGCTCTGACCATATTCTCTTCATGGTTCCAGCTCTTGTTCTCATAGCTCTTGTTACTGTTAGTATCTGGATGGCTCCAGATGAAAGGGTTCATGGGATGGCCTGCTGCAGTGGCTCACACCTGTAATCCCAGCGCTTTGGGAGGCCAAGTTAGGTTGCTCGGTTGAACCCAGGAATTGGAGACCAGCTGGGGCAACAAGGTGAAACCCCTTCTCAACAAAAAATATAAAAATTAGCCAGGTGTGGTGGCATGTGCCTGTGATCCCAGCTACTCAGGAGGCTGAGGTGGGAGGATTGTTTGAGCCCAGGGGGCAGAGGTTGCAGTGAGCTGAGATCGTGCCACTGCACTCTAGCTTGGGAGGACACAGTGAGATACTGTCTCAAAAAAATAAAAATAAAATAAAATAAAAAAGGGTCGATGGTAACACCTTCATTAATTTCTTTTTAGAACGTGATTGGGATATACCCTTCTCTTTCCTGCAAGGACGATGGCTGAGGGTCAGTTAGGTGAAACCTGGGTAAAGGCAGACTAACAATATGAAACAGCATCTGAGGTAGAGGTGGTGATGGCCAGTGATAGGTGAGTGTGTCTGGAACATGGAACACAAACAGTCTGGCATGAGGCAGGAGACTTAGGCAAGAGTTGGATGATGCAAACATGTGGGTCATTTGGGGGTTTTGTCTCTATTATAAAAGAATTTCTGAAGGTTTTAAGTCAGACTATAACTTTATCAGGTTTTAATTTTCAAAAGATTATTCTGACTGTGTTGAGAAAAACATGTTGGGGAATATCAACAGTGGGTGTGGATAGATCCGTTTCTTAAGAGCTTTTTGAACAGTTTGACATACAGCTGATGATTAACTAGACTAAGATATTGGTAATGGAGGTAGACTAAAAGAAATTGAAAGGTTTAACCAGGGGTCAACAAAGTATGGCCTGTGGGTTGGCAGTCATTGTAAATGAAGTTTTATTGGCACATGGCCACACCTATTTATTATGTATTGTCTATAGGTACAACAGCAGAGTAGAGTCGTTGGAATGGAAACTGTGTGGCCCACCAAGTCTTAAATACTTACTCTTTTGGGCTTTAAGAAAAACTTTGTCACCCCTGGGTTAAATCAAGAGCATTTGGCATTAGGTTAGATATGGGGTTGAGGGAAAAAAAGGGAGCCAGGAGAGTCAGGGATGGAGGAGATATGAGCACAGAAGCTTTTCTTTGACTGTGATAATCTTATTTTACATGCATAATTTTGAGATTTATAATATATATATAAAATGTATGTTATATGTATTATAAATATATATTATAGATACACAATATGAAAAGATATGTAATCTTCTTGTATTTGCCACCAAATTATACCATTGCTGAATAAGACTTCTATTGTTCTTTTGTTTTAATTGCAAAAGTCTAGTTTTTCCTTTGAAGAAAAGAAGTAGAGAAAATATTAATTCACAAGGGAAAGGACCATTTTTCTAATTTTGTTAGAATGTCTCAGGGCTCAGTTCTCTTCTCTTATTTATGTATATTCACTCTTTTTTTTTTTTAATCTTATCCAACCTCATGGCTCTAAATAATTTAAAATGATGACAACTCATAGTTTATATTTCTAGCCCGAACCTCTCAAATTCCAGACAAATAATTAATTACCTTCTCAACATCCCCACTTGGATTTCTAATAGACATCTCACAATCACTGTGTCCTTAACTGAATTCTTGTCTTCCCCTTAAGTAGATCTACTCACAGTTTTCCCATTTCAGTTGATGAAAGTGCCATCCTTTCAGTCATTCAGGCCAACGCCACTGGGATCCTCCATTAGGAACTGTGTTGCTTCTACCTTCAGAATATATCCAGAACCCCACCATCTCTCTCCTCCACCAGCATTGTCACTGTCCTGATCAGAGATGTCATCTTTCCTAGGCTGAATTTCTGTAATAGTTTCCTAACAGGTCTACTTGCTTCTATCCTTGGCCCACCTGCTATAATCTATTTTCAAAGCAGTGGAGTGAACCTTTTAAAATAGAAGTCAGATCATGTCACCTCTCTACTCAAAACTCTCCAACAGCTTCTGATTTTTACTTACTCAAAGTACTTAAAATTGCACACATGACCTTACATAATCTGGCTTCCATATTCCTCTGGCTTCCAGTATGTTTTATTCACTCCACTAAATCATAGAGTCTCCTTGAGTTAACATGTTCCTGATCCAATGTACTGTAATAAAGAAGTGAAAAGTAAACATGATTCCCAGAGACAGTTAGTGACATGGTTGGAGGTATCCATTCCCTCCCACACTCTCTTCCTTCCTTCCATCCTGGCATAAGTTATTTAGCAAAACATGTAGTACCTTCTAACATGTGTTACATGACTGCTAGATGCCAGTGATAGGAAAATTCATAAAACATAGGAACGCACAATCTGGTAGGGAAAAATGATATGGAAACCAACCAATGCAAGACAATGTAAGAAGTGCAGGAATAGAAATGATGGGATGTAATTTTTAAAAACTCATCATGTCTAAGTTGGGAAGGATAGAGATTCCATATGATGAATGCAAGATCATTCCAACCAATGTGGTTTGGAAGAACCCAAAGCATTCTAAATTATCTAGGGAACTTCATGTGGCTCTACATAAAGTATTTCCGTAGTAACCGGGCCTGTGCTCTTGTGTGGAACATGAGTGGTTAACGCTGAATTATATTCCTTTTGTCACAGTTTAAGAGCAATATAAATTCCTCTTTTTTTCAAAATGCTTCCCAACTTGAGACATAAACACTCTACCAAGAATAGATTTGACTTAATTATCTATATGTTTGAAATGTAAATGCAGCCTTTCTAAGAGAAGCCTACATTTGTTAAATCAATCTATCAGATCACCTTCTTTCTAAGATGAGGGTAAGTTCAACATTGAAGTGAAGACAGTACAGAGTCACTAAGAACTCTACCCAACGGCACACAGCTGAGCAGGGGCTCTGACTTAATTTTTTTCCCAAACATTAGGTTTCCTGAGTTCAAAGTTTTTATATTCATTTCTACCTCATAAGATTGCTCTGAGCAGTAAAAGAGACAATATCTAAAACGTGTAGGACACTTTCTATGCTGTACTAATGGTGTAGTAATTGTTAGTTTCTCCAATGCCCCACAGTCAACCTATTCTATTGGCTACAAATTCAAAGTTATGGACTATTAAATGATCTGGTCAAAACTGGATATGGATGAAAATGCACTTTAGAATTACTTTTGGGAGGTAGAGGTTGCCAATTAGGTGGGTGGAAATGCTTTCTGTCCTGTAAAGTCCAAGAGTTGTCTATCACCAACAACACCATTGGAGGGAAGTTGTTGAGGGTACCACCTGCCATCGGGGCCTCTGTTGTTGGACATTACTTGACTCTTCAAAAGAGGTTGCTGTCAGCATTGCATCTGTTTACACTGGTTGTTGAGCATCATTATGGAAGGTGAGTGGCCCATGTTGGCCTTTATGCTCCTACACCAACTTGAGAGCCTTTAACTGCATAGAGGTCTTTGACTTAATGTAATAAAATAATGACTTTTTCCATTCCAATGTTTCCATTGGTGATTTACTTGAATCCCTACTATACAAAAATCCTTAGTCTCAATAGTTTACATGGTTTCTTCTATGTCCAAAACACTCAATATTGAGGTGTCTCAATAAAAACAAAACTTGGAGGTATTTTAAAAGATAGTTCAGTTGGAGACTCTCTTTACTATCTAAGGCAGGGGTCCCCAACCCTTGGGCCATGGACCGGAACCTGTCAGTGGCCTGTTAGAAACTGGGCTACACAGCAGGAGGTGAGTGGCAGGCTAGCGAGCAAAGCTTCATCTGTATTACAGCAGTTCCCCATTGCTTGTGTTACTGCTGGAGCTCTGCCTCCTGTCAGATAAGCAGTGCCATTAGATTCTCTTAGGAGCACAAACCCTATTGTGAATGGTGCATGCAAGGATCTCGGTTGGGTGCTCCTTACGAGAATCTAATGCCTGATGATCTGTCACTGTCTCCCATTACCCTCAGATGGGACTATCTAGTGGTAGGAAAAAAAGCTCAAGGCTCCTACTCATTCTATATTATGGTGAGTTGTATAATTATTTCATTATATATTACTATGTAATAATAATAGAAATAAAGTGCACAAGAAATGTAATGTGCTTGAATCATCCCAAAACCATCCCCGGCTCCCCACATCCATGGAAAAATTGCCTTCATGAAATTGATCTCTGGTGCCAAAAAAATGTTGGGGACCACTGATCTAAGGGGTTTAACAAACTGTTTCTTACTTTTAATCAAATCATACCACACTGACTGACTTCAGAAATGTTTTGTTTAACTAGAAGTGTTCAGGACTTATGCAGGTTGCTTTTATCATCATCATCATAACTTATAATAACACTAACAATAACAATAAATTACCAGACTTTGAGAAAAATCTCAGAAGCTCAATGAAGTGTATAGTTCATAATCACTACTAAATTGATATGTTTGTGGGTTAGAATTTGTGTAGTGGAACGAGGATAAATGGGACTTCAGTATGATTTGTGTATTTGTTTACTGTAGCAGAAATACGATATCCCAACCATGTCTCCTTGACCGACCCTGGAAGCCATCGAAGACAGTCTCATTCAGAGCTATGGCTGTCCACAGCTCTGCCTGAAGGTATTCCCCCGGCCCAGAGAAACACCTGCAAAGGAGAGAGCATGGCACAGAAGCAACCCTCATCCAACAAAAGATAGGAATTCCATTTCTGGGTCAGGTTCCACTTTCCATCTGGTCTCCAAGAGGATCCTCAAGAGACTATGCCTCCCATGACTGTACAATCTTCCTTAGCTTTCCTCTCTTCCTTGTTTCCCATTCCCACTTCTTCACATGGCTTTCTGGAATTACTTCCCAAGCTCCTTGCACCTACGTGCTTGTCATAGAGTCTGGCATGCCTTAACGAAACACTTGTTAATTTTTCAATTGAGATCCATTGAATCCTCACTCTGTGCCAGACATCTTTCATTTATGAAATAGTAGCTTCTATTTTTATACCCATTTTTATGATAAATTAATGTTTAGAGAGATATTAAATAATTTACAAATCACAGTGAGTGGCAAAACCTAGTCAATTTCCATTCTTCAATTGCTTCTATTGTTTGATTGCTATCTTTTACCTTTACTCCGTGAATTCAGATTGATAAAACAAACAAGAGACTAAATGCTGTTATACTGTGACATTCTGTAAAATTCAAATCTCTGGATGAATTTTGATCTAAGGGACATAGAGGTGTGTCTTTTTGTTGTTACACATGCAAAGAAGGCTTCTCTCCACAGTACAATATCCGCTTGGCTTGGCTTAAACTCATCCGCTCTCATTTTTGGCTTCAGTTTCCTCAAATGGAAAATGAAATGCCTTGGGCTAAATGAGTTTTAGGATCCACTGAAAATCTAACTTTATACAAACTCGAGTTATGTAGTCTGGTCCCTCCAGCCAACTCGACATCTCTAGCTTTTTGTTTTATGCTGAATTCTCTTTATAACAACTTCTAAAGCAAACCTTTTCTGTAAAGTGCTGGATAGAAAATATTTTAGGAATTTCGAGCCGTAAGGTGTCTGTTGTAATTTCTCAATTCTGCATTGTAACACAAAAGACAATATGTAAATGAATGAGTGTGGCTGTGTTCCAATGAAATTATTTATGTCAATAGACAGCAAAGCCACTAGACGTGCTCAGTGTTGCACACAGAGAACAGCCTCGAAGGCCCATGCGCCAAGGCATGGCAGATGAGGAACGACAGGAAAATTTCAAACATTGCTTGTATTCTCTGTCCAACTGTCCTCCTGGAAACTTTGAAGATATTTCTCACATAGCTTCTCAAAGAAACAAAGGATAAAGAAAGCTTTTCTGCTTCTTTCTTACATGAGCCCGAGTGGCTTCTATTTGACGTGGAATGTTTTGTTTTGTGTTTGCGCTGGGCTTAGAGGATGAGAGGAGTCAATACCCAATGGGGGTGTTGTCTGGAGAGCTGGGGAATATATAAATATTGCATTTGGAATGTACTTTCCTCTTGAACAATCAACCTTTCTGCACAAGTTTGCTTGCTAAGGGTCTGTTATTGGCATTTTTGTTATAACCCCTCTAATACCAAGCCTTTTCAAAGAACGTATGACTCAGAGCAAACATTCTTTTGAGGTTGAATCTGGCATTCTTGATGTTATTCAAGGAATACATTTCTTTGTATAAACTTTTCATAGAAAACTTCCTGAACCTGTTTTAGGGAGCCCAGAAAATCCTAGAAAAAAAAATGCTGCCTCATGTTTGAGCTTCTAGTGGGTTTTGTGAGCTGAGAATGCGTAAACATGGTCAAACATTATTTCTGATCCCATTTGTATTGAACATCTCTCCTGGGCTGGTGATTTGTAATTAATGATAGTTCAGGAAACCTTGACAACTATCCTATCTTTGAGTTGGGGAAAAGTGATACAGGCTGGCTTGTGAAGCAATGAGCTCCTTGTCATTACATGTAATCAAGCAGAAATTGAACAACCACCCACCAATGATGCTGTTCAGAGATTTCACATCAAGTGAAAGATTAAGAAAATAGACTCTGCAGAGACTCACCTCCCTACCTGTGAGGGAGAAGCAAGGGAAGGAGAGGAACAAGGTATAAGGCTTCTATACTCTCCCTTTTCTCCTCTCTCCTCTTTGAACTGGAAAAACTTGGGTTTACTCTTTTACATATGAGACAGTTAGGAGGCTTTCTTGGGAAGAAAGTATTCTACTACTAATAATAACAAAATGAATGAATGAATGAATAAATAAATAAATAAATAAATAAATAAATAAAATTGAAGCCACTGGAAAATTGAGATCTTGAATTATGTTAATCTTAAGATTTTAAATTTTCTACAAGTAGGCTTTGACACATTCCGAATAAGAACTCATCCCTGTCTGTCTTCCTCTCAGTATCTCTCTGATATCCACAAAACAAACATGAGATTTTTTATTCTAGATACATTTAACAGCTATATTTGATAGAAGAGTAGAAAATTCTTCATAGGTTTTCCATTTACAAGGAATAGCCATCAGGTTTAGAATTTTGACCATCATTAATAAGTAAACTCTTCAAAAGTCAAGCAGAGCTATGTTTATTGAGAACTCAGCCCTTCGGGGATAAAAGGAAACCTTTAGTAAATATCCATTGGCCTATTGCTTCTTGGCCCTAGGGGCATGCACACTCTTTGTGCTATGTCCTCACATAACTTTCATAGCCGATTCTCTTAAAGGAGGATACAGTCAGAGGAGACAGTGAAAAGCATGAAGGTATGAACGTGGAATTCAGAAAAGCCTGACAATATTAGTATCAAACATATATCAGGTATCATAGGTACCTGATAAAAATTTACTGAATGAATGATTGAGGCCATGATTATAGACACTCTATAAATTCTTCTATAAAAAAAATTTTGAAGCAACTATCATTTGATTTAAATATTGGGCCGATATGGATTTTAATAATAATGTTAGAAATCTATTTCTAGCAACAAAGTTTACAGCAATAAGCAGGCATTCTGCTTATACAAAAACCACAAACAGTGGAAGATATTGACTTGTATTTATTGTGTGGGTTCTGAAGAAAACCACATATGGTCTCTCTGGCAAAGTCTAGTGAATTTATGTTAAAAATAATTACTTGTGTATTGCAAGTATTATATATACATAATTACATGATAAACAAATATAATTCTATTTGATTTTCCAAGTAATTAATATTTCAAATATTTGCAAAAGGGGCTATAGCACGCACAAAAAAGAGAGACATTGAAAAATCTGTTTTAAGTATAAAACCTAAGCAGTTGGCAGAGGAGAAAAGAAGGAAATTTTTTACATCTCATTATTAGGATTCAGTGCACACTTATAGAAGAGTTCCTTTCCCCTAAACCCTAGAATTCTGGCAGACAACAGAGCCAAAGTGAATTATATATAACCCTGAAGCTTCATCAAGAGAATCATTGCTATTTGTTTACAGATCAGTATTGAAAACAAATCAGCCTGGAGGGTTTAGCTGTATGGAAGGATGTAGTTTGCCTCTTAAATAACCCAAGCTGTGTTGAAAATGTTCTCTCTGGGCTCTTTATATTCTTTCTGTTTTGTTTCTCCTTTCAAAGGCAGAGTGAATACGATTGGAATGGCCTTTAGCTTCAGCCAAGGTCTCTAATGCCCTATGACTGGGGCACCCTTGTCTTTTCCCCTCATCTTCCTTAGCATGGTAGCCTGTGATGCTTCCCAAAGTTGAGTTCTGGGTGACTGGGGACAGCCTGAGAAATCTTTAGGTGAAGTGATGGTTTCTGTCAGTCACCAATGAAGGGGCCCATTAATTTTCAAGGCATAGTGTAAGTTCCATCTGTTATCCTAAGTGTTTGTGGAGATTACATGCCAGGGAAAAGAGTTACTGAATGAATTAAAAGTAAATGTTGCTTCCTAAAACTTAGCCCGGTAAACACAGCTTGGGGAAATATTTCCTTTTGCTTGAGTGACAGCTCTTGGAGTTAGGTAACGTGGTGCTTTCAGACATGGTTTACACCTGCAGAAACGTACATTGCTGGACAGCTGTCCTGCCCCTGAGGGTATGGATCACTGACAGTTCTTTCTCACTGTCAATTTTGCAGAGCCCAGAGGTGGATGCCTACGTGACAGTACTTTACTGTCCAGCATGATCAATAAGACAACCCAATAAGGATCCAAAGCAATTTCCTTCTCTTATCCTTGCCTCTCGACTACATTTGCTTTTAATGGACATGAGTCCAGGCTGGCAGTTGCTGAAAGATCCTGGAATGCAATGTTTTGTGGGAGAGCATCAAGCTTCATTTCTTATCTAAATTGCTAGTTGGTTCTTATTTTCATCTTAAATACACTGAAGAACAGTTGCCTTTGATGATTTTTGTCAGAACTGCTGGTTTCTAATGCATCTTTGGCATTGCCTGCAATTTCCAAGGCTAATTTTAACATATATGAAAAATATTTTAGGATTAGAATGTGATATCCTAGTAATCATTCAAATGAAAAAAAGTAGAGTGGTTGAAATCACCATTGTTATCTGCAGCAACAATAACAAGCAGTTGTTACCTTTGCCAGCTTTGTCCTACCACTCCTATATGGCTCTGAGATTTACAGCAAAACAAATACATAACAATCTTAGTTTCACAAGTTATGACTCATGTTTCGTATTCCTTTGGGTCTAGCAAATTTTCATTGCTGGTGATGTCTAGCCATTGGACAACAAAAAGTATGCCATTTTTGACCTCGAGTCTTCATTAACTAGGAGACAAGTATATATGACAGAGTGGCGACTGTTTAGGAAAAGAAAGGAAAGGAAACTCATATTTACTGAGGCTTTATAATGTACGACTGTAGTGGGCTCTGCTCATATTCCCTTGGGTTCCTGTTTACATTTTCTAGTGCCTCTTGCTGCCTTGTTAAGCTTTTCCTTCATCTTATGGCCTGCATCTATGGCTCAGCTTGGGAGCGAGGATGGTCCTTGCATTGATGGAACCCCTGTGTGCAACCAAGAGGCAGAGAGTGGGAAGTGCTTGAGAGTTTACAGCTTCATAACATCTTGTAGCCAGATTGATTAGTTGAGGGAGGAAGACAGCCTAGCTCTCTTGCCTTAAGTCACAATAAAATCTGGAGTGTAATTTGCACAAGACATTTCCTCTCTGCAGGATCACTCTGAGACTAGGACTGTGCCTGAAATTATAACCTTGCTTGACTTCTCTCCATACTCTGTTCCTCCTTTCTCCTGGGAACACTTTCTCAATAAATCACTTGCTCTATAATGCTTGCCACAGAGTCTGCTTGGAACATGCTTATGCAATGCTTTCTACGTATACTGTATTACATATGCTATGCCTTTTATATACACTGTATATTTAATCTGCACAAAAATTCTGCTAGGAAATTCAGGATCAGAGAGATCAATTAACCTGTTCAATATCATAGAGGGAATAGATGGACTTGAACTCAAGTCTCATCCCTTAATTTATTACATTTTATGCTAAGCATAGGCGAGGGATATGGAATACATAGATCCAATTCAGGGAATAAAGGCATTTGGAAATAGAGTGCTCCTGCAAACTAGACCTGAATACTAACTTCTTACGCAAAAGACATCATTTGAGAAGGAAAAGATAAGTGCAGGTTTACTTTGCTGAAAATATATCAAGCATGAAGAGTACTCTATTTTGGCACTGGAAGCAAATGAGTCTTAAAAACTGCTATGTGATTAGCTGGGTGTGGTGGCACGTGCCTGTATTCCCAGCTACTTGGGAGGCTGAGGCAGGAGAATTGCTTGAACAGGGGAGGCGGAGGTTGCAGTCAGCTGAGATGGCACCACTGCACTCCAGCCTGGAGACAGGGTGAGACTCCATCTCAAAAAACAAACCAACCACAAACCTGCTATGTGACTTGTTTCATGACCGCTTTGTAAAATAAAGAATACTCATGCAATGCATAATGATGCTTTGGTCAACAACAGACCGCATGTATGATGATGGTCCCATAAGATTATAATTAAACTAAAAATTTATACCACCTTAGTGACATTGTAGACCTTTCAGTGGGACAAAATGTGGAGGTGGAAGATCTGATGATCCTGGCCCTGAGTAGGCCTTGGCTAATGTGTGTGTTTGTGTCTTTGTTTTATGAAAACTCTTTAAAAGTAAAAATAAAGAAGTAAAATGAAAACAAATTATACAATAAGAATATGAAGAAAGAAAATATTTTTGTACAGCTGTGCAATGTGTGTGTTTCAAGCTAAGTGTGGTTATCATGAAACAGTCAAAAGTTTAAACAATTATTGTTTATAAAGTAAAAGAATTATAATTAGCTAAGGTTAATTTACACTGAAGAAAAAATATTTTTATAAATGTAATGTAGCCAACATGTACAGTGTGTATAAAGTCTACAGGAGTGTACAATAATGTCCTGGGCCTAAACGTTCACTCACCACTTCCTGGCTCACCCAGAACAACTTCCAGTTCGGCAAGCTCCATTCATGGTAAGTGCCCTACATAGGGGTCTACCATTTCTTATCTTTTATACCACATTTTTACTGTATATTTTCTCTGTTTAGATACACAAATACTTACCATTGTATTACGGTTGCCTGTGATACTCATACAATAGGTTGTCTATTTCCAGTATAGCAATGGGCTGTATCATATAGCCTAGGCATGTAGTAGGCTACACCATCCAGGTTTGTGTAAGTATGCTCTATGATGTTCACACAATGACGAAATTGCATAATGATGCATTTCTCACAATGTATTTTCATTGTTAAGTGAGACATGACTGTACTTGTATCAAAAGTGGCTAGATCCAGTATCACACGCCGTCTTTGCTAGAAACAAATGAATATTTGTAAACAGTAAATCAATAAAATCCTCCTTTGCCATCCACAAAGGAAGTTCAGAAGCTTCACAGAAAAAAGGTCCTGCAAACCTTAACTTGTATTTTTTAAATAGCAAATTAGTTTAAATCAATGGCCTCAAATGAAGAGAATTATAGTCAGCATTTAGCTTGATCTTTCTCATTAATAACTTCCACTGTGTTTCTCCCACAATTAGTTTTATAAAATAGCCCTGAAAACAAACAAACAAAATGCTGTCTTCTGGTTTTTTTTCCTTTGAGGGAAAGTCTTGCTCCGTTGCCAGGCTGAAGTGCTGTGGCGCAGCTCACTGCAACCTCCACCTCCCTTGTTCAAGCGATTCTCCTGCCTCGGCCTCCCAAGTAGCTGGGATTACAGGCACATGTCATCACGCCCAGCTAATTTTTTTTAATTTTTAGTAGAAACGAGGTTTCACCACGTTGGCCAGATGGTCTCGATCTCCCGACCTTGTGATAAACCCGTCTTGGCCTCCTAAAGTGCTGGGATTACAGGCGTGAGCCACCACACCCAGCCACAAAATGCTTTCTGTAACGTCCACAATGAAATATTATTCTCAGATTATCACTAAATTTAACCTAAAGATTCCATTATCTCTTACTTTTTAAATTATTATTACCTTTGGTGCTTGGGGAATTCAGAGATGCCACAGATGTAGGACAGTTTATGACTCATAGCAGAAGCACTACCCACAGTCTCATGAGGCTATAACTGGTAGCCTGGCCTCCTTTCCCCACTTTTCTGGAGTGTCCAGGTCATACACACAAATACTGCTCAGTTCCCCTTTGATTGAAGGAGGGTTTCAAATCCCTTCACTAACATCCAGCAACAGCAATGTAGGGAAACAAAAGTCCTAAGGTCTGAGTTCTAGGAAGCATTTGGAGGAATGACTGACAAGGAATTAAAGTCTCAAAAAATAGGATAAGTTATAAATATTAGCTTTCCATATGTGGATTCAACTAATATCTATGAAATTTCAAGTATCTTACAAATATCTACTTTATGAGGAAAGATACTTTAATCCATTTCATAGAAGTCTGAGGTTGAGAGGGATTGTTAATTTGCTCACTCCAGTAAGTGAAAGAGTTGAGATTCACAGCTGGAATCTCCAATCTAAACTCAGTGTTCCAGCTCCTTCACAGTATTCCGCTGGGCTCAGAGGTCCACAGTGAAAAAGGCATCCTGTGGAGGCTGGCGACCACATCGTTCTCATGTTTTTGAGAGTTCACTGCAGGAGGTTTTGCCAACTGCACCAGATTGAGAGTGAAGCTAGAAGAGGCAGACATGGGATAGCTGTATCTTTAGAAATAAGCATCAAGAGGCTGGGCGCGGTGGCTCATGTCTGTAATCCCAGCATTTTGGAAGGCTGAGGCAGGCGGATTGCCTGAGGTCAGGAGTTTGAGACCAGTCTGGCCAACATGGTGAAATCCTGTCTCTACTAAAAATACAAAAAAGTTAGCTGGACGTGATGGCATGTGTCTGTGATGCCAGCTACTCGGGAGGCTGAGGCAGGGGAATTGCTCGAACCAGGGAGGTGGAGGTTGCAGTGAGCTGAGATCATACCACTACACTCCAGCCTGGGCGATGGAGCAAGACTCTGTCTCAAAAAAGGAAAAAAAAGAAAGAAAGAAAGAAAGAAATAAGCATTGAGAGATTAGCCAGAAGTATCATAAGCCCCAGATAGACTTAATGTAAGGGCTCTAGAGTTCTCCTCTGCAAGAAACTCTTATTCTACTTTATAGTACTCTATTTATTAAATTCATTCTCATAGGGTGACTAAAATGTGCCAGATCCCCACCCTCAAAGCACTTAAAATCTAATGGGAGACACAAACAAACTGGAAAATTTCCAGTTGTTCTAACTGTTACTAATGAAATAAACAGAATGTGACAATGCAGAGTAACATTTAATTGCTCTTATTTGTTTATGTAGCCGCTTTCACTAACAGACCATGTGAGCTCCTGGAAGTGATACTTCTGCTTTTTATTCTTCTTTATATTTCTAATGTCTAGCTAATTTTAGATCCTCAATAAATGCTCATTTAGTTAATGAATAGATGAGTGAACATATAAAGCAGCCTCTCAATGATGTGCTCTATATTCATCTGTTCTCATACTGCTATAAAGAACTGCCTGAGACCGGATAATTTATAAAGAAAAGAGGTTTCATCGACTCACAGTTCCTCATGACTGGGGAGGCCTCAGGAAACTTACAATCAGGGTGGAAGGGGAAGAGGCGCGTCTTACATGGCGGCAGGTGGGAGAGAGCAAGTGTGTGAAGGAGGAACTGTCAGACACGTATAAAACCATCAGATCTCATGAGAACTCACTCACCATCACAAGAACAGCATGTGGGATGCTGCCCCCATGATCCAATCACCACTTCCCACCAGGTCTCTCCCTGGACACATGGTACATTTTGAGATGAGATTTGGGCAGGGAAACAAAGCCTAACCATATCATGCTCCAACGAATTGCTAGAACAGAAATAAGTAGCTCAAAGGAAAGCCTATTTTGTTTCCTTTAGAAACTGAAGCTAAAATGCTTTCAGACTTTCTCCGTTTGATACATTTGGTGTTCCCATAATGAGAAACAGACTATTTATTCTGACACATTTTCTGCTAGTAGCCACTTCTCACGAACATCTTATGGTGAACAAGGTTACAGGTGGCTGTTTTCCAGAAATAATTAAAGATAATTAAAAAGAAATATTAATCTGAGGCTTCAGAAAACTGGATTTGGGTTTCTCAATTGGTGTTAGAAGTCAAGTTTACTATCAAAATATTTTAAAAGTGCATTTTGTTTTTTACCACTAAATTTTCTAAGTTGTCTCAAATCTAAAATTGACACAGTACCTTTATAATATAACCTTCTTTCTTTACTACAATGCTACTTTAGGCAAAGTATATATAAAAATGAGAATTTAAAGAAACCTATATGATCTGTACTTCAACTCAGCCTTGACTAAATCACAAGTTTCAAGTAACTAAGGACTCACAAATGGGATCCCAGGCACCTGAAACACGTAAACATGATGAAAAGTATGAAGACGAAAATGACTAGAGTGGCTTTAAAATGCCTTATCCAAAATATAAGAAGCATTTTATTTTTCTAAGTGGAATTTTTTACCCTCTCACTTATTACATGATTTTGGTTAACTGTCTTCATGTGATAAGTGCATTTTTTTGACTTAATGAAACAGAGTTAAAAAAACATAAAAATTACCATATAAGACCAGACCCATCAATGCTTTATATACTTTTATTAGTGTGATTTGTCTTCTTTAGCCTTTAACCCCCAACATCCCTTTTGCTTCTACACTGCAGTTTCCTAGTGAGGATTTCTGGGAATGTGTATGAATATCTGCAGATATTAAATAGTGATGACACATATAATAGTGAGGCTTTCAGATAACATATATGAGCATGTGACATGTGGTAGAGATACAGTTGGCTCTCAGTGAATGATACATATTACACACACACACACACACACACACACACACACACACACGAAAACTGTTTCACTGGGGCTTCTTTATTGGCCTGTGTATTTCATGGATAACTGGCCTGTCAACAATAATAACTGGCACAATTATTGTGTGCACTCTATCTGCTTTCCTTGCTCACTAAAGTATGCTATTAGAGATTTCTCAGGTGGTTTCCAACTTAAAGTTTTACCTTCACATTTCAAAAAAGTAGCCACATAAAACAATTTCCAATTAAAGTAAATGTGTTTGGATTATAGTACACGCAAGACAAAAGAAGCATCTTCTCAAATAAGTTACTGTTTATACTTCAAAATCTGCACATCTGGGAAAGACACAAATAAAATTTCACTTTCTTTGTTCTATTTGTTGCTCAGCACAATTTAATTGCAATCAGATAGAAACTCATCCTAATGAAATGCAAGAGCTAAAAGTCATCTTTTGGTGATGACAAGACACTAAGCTTTTTTGTTTGGATAGTCACTAGAAGAAAAACAATTTTGGAGAAATCATGAGGGCATAAGCAGGCAGCATACCACACATGCCTGGGAGGCAAATATTATTTATCTACATGAAACACATTGTGGGTTTGGCAGCCAACAGCTTCCATGATAAAATCAGTGTGAAGCAGAAGATGTGTGCATCAGTAGAACTCTGTTTGATGTTAGCCCTGCCACTTGCTGCTGTGATCTTATCTATAAAAATAAAGACAAAATACCGAACTTTCTTGTACAAGGATGCTGCAAGGATTGGGTTAGGTGACCCAGGCCTGTGCAAGCAGCCAGAACAACACTTCCATCAGGGCATGCTCAGAGAATAGCATTCTGTCATCTCTGGATTGATCTAGGTGTCAGTTTTCACATCTGTGAGACGGGAGCCACCTTAAGGGTGTTGGGCATTTCCCTATGATTCTCAAAGGAAGGTCATCCAACAACCCCAGTACTGCGTATATATCCAAAGGAAATGACATCAGTAGGTTGAAAATATACTCCTATGTTAATTGCGGCACTACTCCCAAAAGCTAAGATATGGAATCAACCTAAGTGTCTATCAACAGATGAATGAATAAATAAAATTTGATCTATATACACAATGAAATATTATCCGACCATTAAAAAATTAGACTTCTGTCATTTGTGACAACATGGATGAGCCTGGGGAGCATGAGGTTAAGTGAAATTAGCCAGACACAGAAAGACAAATGTTGTATGATCTCTTGCATATGGAATCTAAAAAGTTGCTTTCATAGAAGTAGAGAGCAGAAGAATAATAGTTACCAGAGGATGTGAAGCGGAGCAGGAGGAGAGGTAGTAGGCACTTGGTCAATGGCTACGAAGCTACAATTTGATAGGAGTGATAAGTTCTGGTGGTCTATTGCAGTGTGGGGTGATTACAGTTAACAATAATGCATTGCATATTTAAAGCTAGCTAGGAGAGACATTTAGGAATGATCTCATCATGAAGAAATGATAAATGCCGATTACTCTGATTTGATCGTGCACAACTTATACGTGTTTTGAAACATCATGTTGTACCCCATAAGTATGTACAATTATTACGTGTCAATCATGAATATACAAAAGGAAGGTGAGAATGTGTCTCCATTATGCTATAATTTTCTTTGGGGGGAAAAAAGGATAATAAACATTATGCAACCAGATAGGGGCAGAAGTAGATTTCTTTTAAAGGGGAGCAATCAGAGTTCTAAATGACATGGACATATTTTAACAATGAAGAATTTGCTGTCTAGGCAAATTGGTCAGTTCTTGCCCAGTGCTTTGAAGGCTCTATTATCTTTAGGCTACCTGGAGGAACATTCCATGTATTCCTCTATTCTGTTACCTTGTGCAGCTTATTTAGCAAACAGTTACTGGAGGTGTTTTTAAGCATCAGGAGAAAACCACGTTGTCAAGAAAGAAAGTTCTCTTGACCTGTGACAAGAAGACAGTCTCTGTCATCCTCAGACTTATGTAATGTGGAAAAAGATTCTCGTTGAACTAATTCCATTGAAATAAAAGAATACAAGTGGATCATGACACTGAGATACGCTTCTTAAGGCTATGTTTTATTTGCATTTGTTTTTTCTGTTTGTTTGTTTGTGACGGAGTCTCACTCTGTCATCCAGGCTGGAGTACAAGGGTGCGATCTCAACACACTGCAACATCTGCCTCCTGGGTTCAAGCAATTCTCCCACCTCAGCCTCTCTAGTAGCTGGGACTACAGGAGTGCACCACCACGCCCAGCTAATTTTTTTTTTTTTTTTTTTTTTGGTATTTTTAGTAGAGGTGGGATTTTGCCATGTTGGCCAGGCTGGTCTCGAACTTCTGACCTCAAGTGGTCTGCCGGCCTTGGCCTCCCAAGTGCTGGGATGACAGCCGTGAGCCACCGTACCTGGCCCTGTGTTTGTTTTTTAGATACTTGATAGAAGAAGAAAGTAGAAGCAATGTTTTTGGATGCTAATATATGCCAGAAACTGCTATTTTTTTTCAGATAAATAATAATATCAGAAATAACCAGTTAGGTACCACATAGTATGCCAAACGCTTTGCATCCATTATGTCACTTAATCCTCATGAGACCTGAGGAAGCTGAAGCATGAAAAGGGAAACTTGCTGAAAAGAATCAGAACCTCAAATCCATTAAACACAGAAGCCACTGTGTGTCACCATCATCCTATATTGTCCAAATTGCCTTTAAAAACTTACAGCAAAATGCCATTGGTTTCCACTGGGTGGATTAGGAATACAATGGGATTAGATCCCGTGTCATAATTGTGGAGTAGAAATTCTACTCCAGAGTCCTGGCAGCTTTGACTTGTCAAACATCTGAACACTTTATGATTGGCCCCACTCACAGCTGGGCAATCTGAAGAGAAGCCCTAGCAGCTCCTGGAAGGGGCAGTTGCCAGCTTTCTACCCGTTCTGCTCACTCTCATCTCCACTACCATCTTCTCCACATCACTGTTGTAGTACGCTTATTTGAATTCTCCAGTAGATTGTCTTATGGACTCTGTTTTCTCACCAGTAATTACCTCCTAAACAGGCTGCACCTGAATCCTATCCCTTCCCCCTACCACTTTTTTTTTTTTTTTTTTGAGATGGAGTCTCGCTCTGTCTCCCAGGCTGGAGTGCAATGGTGTGATCTTGGCTCACCGCAACCTCCGCCTCCCGGGTTCAAGTGATTCTCATACTTCAGCCTCCTGAGTAGCTGGAACTACAGGTGTGCACCACCACGCCTGGCTAAATTTTGTAGTTGACAATTACTAATTGTAGGCTAATTTTAGTAGACGGGTTTCACCATGTTGGCCAGGATGGTCTCAATCCCTTGACCTTGTGATCCACTGACCTCGGCCTCCCAAAGTGCTGGGATTAGAGGTGTGAGCCACCATGCCTGGCCCGTTTCCCCTATTGAACAGAATGCAGACTGACTCCACATGCTTCCAGAGCAAGAAGTCCAATCATGTACCCTACCAGTATTTACTTCCACATCAACTTGCCAGGCTGCGGCCAGGCGCCTCCTGGGACTCTTGTTCTTCCCTCTCATTCCCATCCTTCTCTACTGTCTAAGCCACTCTGATCAATCTGTGAATTTCCATGTCCAGGGGCATCCTCTCCTACCCTTCAGCACTCAGGGGTCATGGATATGTAGCTAGAGATTAGGTTAGGGACCACTCGTTCCTTTCACCAACTAGGAAGCACCTTTAAAACATCAGGATGACTGTCACAATGCACGCTTCCCTGGTTTGTAGTAAGGATAAATGAGATCTTACATATGGAAGGGACTGGTGAAGGAATACAAGAATGTAAGATATTCTCATTATTCATTAAGAGATGCATGCATTCTCCAGATATGGGGATGCATAATTTTTGCTTTTATGTTTACTTTGGGAATAGTACTTTATTTTACTTCATGTTCCTCTATGAACAAGAGATCTATAGTGTGTCCTACAGGGAAATTTAATTCCCTCTTTTATTCCTGCAAACTAGTAAGTTACAGGTTTAGCCATAAAGAAGCAAGCAAGCATCTCTGTTTGTAAGGCTCTCTAGAATCAAACAATCCTCTGGGGATTTTGGTAAAATGCTGATTAATTCAGTAAGTCTGGGGTGGGACCTAATGTTCTGCATTTCTAACAAGCTCCCAGATGATGCTGATTTTGCTGGTCCATGGACCACACTTTGAGTAGCAAAACCCTAGAATACTACAAGCAATTCCTAATCTCCGTAATCTGCTTTGTTTCAAAATATTTCCTTTCTTCCATTTTTCGTTAGCTTTTACTTATTTACTCAAGCTTGATTCCCAAGCAAAACAGGTCTCACCCAATTAAAAAGAGTCAAAGACAAAATTGCTGACAACTCTCCTGGTTTTCTGTGCTACTCTCCTCTTGATCCCACTCAACGTAGATTGTGTAGAAGTTTAGATGAAGGACACATTTAAGACCTACTCAGCACAGCTGCCATAAAGTCATACCTCTCCAATGCATATTTTATTTATTAGGAAAATTGAATCATGGAAAAATAAACAGAGAAACCAAAAGAGGAAAAATATGAATACAGCATTAAAAACATAATTTGTCTTTCAAATAGAAATAATACCTGCCATTTATTAAGTACTTTCCTTGTGGCAGGCATCTTATTTCATGAGTAATGAAATATTCTGGAAATGAGTTATTATCGGAGTAATTTGATAAACTCAGACAGATCCTGCCTTGTTTTGTGCTATAGGACATTACATTAACTGGATTTTTTTCAACTGTGAAATGGTAGGTATTTAAATAGGAGAATGGGAAATTTTAATTTGATATGGTTGGCAAGGTGTTTGATGGGGCTGTCACAATATCAACACAATTTAAATGCATTTATTGGGATTACCTGTGCTGACTGGAATTCAAAAGACAGTCAGAAAAGGATTCATTCACACTGACTTATTTTGAATGTGATGCAAATGTAAAGAGTAATATGACGCGGGATTATAATGATTTCTAGTAAGAAAACACTGCTGTTTGGTTTGGGCCAAAGAATGAGGAAAATCATAGAGGATGGCTCCGCATATTTCTAAAACCCAAAGGGGAACCAGTACAAGAAAGAATCAAAACCTGGATGCTGGTTAAGAGGAGGGATGAGCCACTGGAATCACCTGAGTCCTTAGTATTTTGCTGAAACGTCTTATACAACATACATCCTTTTCTCTGCGCAATTTTTGTCCTGGCTGTGAAGATATCGGTTTCTTAGGCTTTGACATTTCTGTTTTGGAGTTTCAAAGTCAGAGTATAAGTAGGGTAGAAGTTAGGATCTAGACTTTTAAATAAAGTCACGGAATACTCTATTTGAGAAAAAGGGAAATGTTTGAGGGACAGAGTTAATAGTTAATTTTTTATTTTATTTTGTACTTTTATTTTATTATTGTTATTATTTTTTGAGATGGAGTTTCGCTCTTGTCATCCAGGTTGGAGTGCAATGGGGCAATTTCGGCTCACCACAACCTCTGCTTCCCGGGTTCAAGCGAGTCTCCTGCCTCAGGCCCCCAAGGAGCTGGGATTACAGGCATGCGCCACCACACCCGGCTAATTTTGCATTTTTACTAGAGATGGGGTTTCCCCACATCGGTCAGGCTGGTCTCGAACTTCCACCTCAGGTGATCTGCCCTCCTCGGCCTTCCAAAGTGCTGGGATTACAGGCGTCACCGCGCCCAGCCAGTTACTGGCTAATTTATATACTTTTATTACTGTTGTTTGTTTTAAGACGAAGTCTGCTGCCCCCTCACACTATAAAGCGTGACCCTAAAGTCACTAAACATAAGAGGTGCAATTTGAGGACTGTCACCTTCTCTGCCTGAGAAAGTATCTCCATGGGTGCTTATTAATAATGATATGTTTTAAAAAGTTGTAATAGAAAGTTGCAACAGGTTGAAAACATATTATCTTCTCATTGACAAAATAGATAGCGTTTATTATATCATGTGTGGCAATTTGTTTGGCACATTGTGGCATCTCTTTTTCAAAGGCTTTTCTTGCCAGCACATTCATTTACCTCTTCGCGATGTTTTTGGTCTTATCTTTTTAACAAGACTGAGCAGAAGGTTGAAGACTATGTCACAGATCTCTAGTAATCTTCCACAGTGCTTACCGTGCAATGATTGGCATAGGTATCTTATGGATGCCATGTCTTCAATATGGCTTATAACCAAATGATAGCTACCATTTTATTGAGTGTTTTCTATGTGATAGACATTCTGGTGAGTTTTGTACACATATAATTGATACTTCCTACAATAACGCAGCTAAGGAGGTATTATTTTTAACACACGAGGAAATGGAGTCACAGAGACTTGAATGGTGAGTCTCATTTACATAAATAGAAAGCAGAAGAGCCAAGTTTTCTCTGACCCCAAATGTACGTATCATCACTCCCAGTGCTAGATAAGTATCTGAGAAGATTATATTTGAGAAAAGCCTCATCTTGCTGACCTATTTGATTTTAGTCGGTTGTTTTGTCAATCCAATCTAATTCCACATGCCAAAATAATTGTCACATATTATTCTAAAGCTAACCTCATGTCCGAGAGTCTAGAGCAGCTACCAAATTCATTTGCTAATAAAATCTGTCCTCCATAGTCTGACTTTCAAGTTATTCATCCATTAATTAATTCAAATCTCATCTTTTCTCATTCCCCTTTAAAGCTCATCAGACCATTTGAAAAAATAAGTTTCTGCTCATGTCATGTAAATTCAGCAATCACAGTCATCTGCAGCTCTCCAATATAGGGAGGGGGCCTACTTGTATGGTGGGAAAAACAACAGGGCTTGAAAGTTTTTAGCACATTCTTACAGAAACATTTCTTAATTCCCTGGCCATCCTGTCTACAACTGTGCACATATCTCCACAGTCATTTTGTATCCTTTACCCTGAGTTATTTTTTCTTCATAATACTAATTAACTGTATTAGTCAGGTTAAGTAATGCTATATTGTTCTATGGAAATAAGTGAAACTCAAACCTCAGTTGGTTATCATAATACATTTTTTTTTCATGCTTTCATTAGAGTTTGATATGCATCAGATCTTCCTCCTCTATCGCATTGCTGTGTGATCTGGAAAATGTAATCTCTAAAGAGAAATGGCAAGAAGAGATGGAAGAGGCTCTTCACTGGCTTGGCTTGAAAGTGACATGCATCACTTTTGTTCACCAGTCAACTGACCAGAACTAGTTAGGTGGTCCTAATCTAATTGCAAATAATGCAGGGGAATGCAGAAGAGCACATGTACCTTTGGTAAGCACTATCTCTGCCACACTATCTCACAAAAGAGTCTATATTTATTTGCTTCTCTCCCCTCTCTCCCTTCACTAAAAAAATTCATTTATGTGACTGCAGATTCTGTTTTATTTTCCATGCCAGTAAGATCAGGTAGAACAGTGGCTGCTACACAGGGGGTACTCAAAATAAATTGTTGAGTGAAAGAATACTTGCAATTGATTAAAGATGGCCACACATTCTTTGATGGTTCTTTCATTGAGAAGTGGCATGAATTTATGATAACTTTGACCAAACAATATGGCAGAAGTGACACTATACTAACTGTAGGCCCAGCTTGCAAGAGAGTAGACAGTTTCCACTTTCTTCCTAGCGGGGCCTATCTTGAGGCAAGGAAGCACATGCTAGCCACTTGGGGATGCTGCATGGAGAGAGAGAGAGAGAGTGAGAGAGAGAGAGAGAGAGATCTAAACAACCCCCAGCTCTTTCAGTACCTTTTGTTTATCTTTTGTGAGGTCACAGACATTGCAGAGCAGAGATACCTAGTTACCTTCCAAATCCTTAACCCACAAAATAATATATAACAATAAATATTGTTTTAAGCCTGTAAGTTTTGGTGTGGTCTATTAATATTATGCAGCAATAGATAATTGGACTAATATTCATGATGACTGACCCTTGCCTGTTCAACCCCAGTACCTATAGCCTAAACCATACACATTTATTATCTCTAAGGACCAAAGGCTCAATGTTTTTAAAAGATGCTACTTTTTCGTATCAATGTACAAGTGCTTCTATTCTGTGAAGTCTTGACCCTCTCTCTGGTCTAATTTTGAGGACTGTCTTCTTTTACGTACCCCGAAGGTTCTGCACGGATACATCCTGCCCTAGCACTCAGGACACCTGATTACTTCTGTGTATGTATTCTTTTCCTGTAATCTGTACAATGCGGTTCACCATGTGACACATTCCAGAACATGCTCTCAGCGGCCCGTAGTCATTCTACGACCTTTACCTTCCACTCCAGTTGGCAATTTGAAACACAAATTTGACTTTGAAAAAGTCAAAGAGAGCGATGTTCTTACAGGCATGGTTTTTAACCTATGCCCACGAATTAAAAACAATTTAAAAACCAAATCTTTCACTTTAGCTACTGTTAGTTAATCTCACTTGTATACACGTTTTACGACTGACTCTCATGCATCTTACAGCTTATATAACCACCAATTCAGACACCAGAGGTGACAGTAGCTGCTATAATATACTCATTGGTTTAAAAATGTTTGTTTTCCTATTAGTTGCAAAACTTTTAAGGGCAGGCAGCTTGAGTCCCAGTGACCCAGTTGCGATAACCCACATCTGCTAATATTCTTACATAAAAGTAAGTGAAAATATAATTGGCAATGTCATGCAAAACTGGAAGTCAATATTTACTATTTTCAAGCCATTTTGGTCTATAATTTAATCACAAGATAATCATACTTGGCATGCAAAAGGATTGGATCATGGTGGCAGTATTTTAAGGTCTCATTTAAATATAACTAAATATTGCAATAGGTGATCATAACTGTAGTTTGACTCTAATTAATATAAAATAATTAGCAAATAAATTTACCCCCCCATTCCAATCAACAGCTCTTTGACCAAAAGGCAAAAAGAATGTGAACATTTTCTCAGTATCACTAAAAATTAGCTTAAATATCTAATTTATAAATGATAAATCAGTCTCCATAGTTAAAGACTGAAATTTTAAATACTCATATTAAGTACGATTCATACAGTTTCAGGAATACTCTCAAAATAAAAATCTCTCTTACAAACCAAAGGAAACAAACATCATTGAATAATTCTATAACCCTTTTACTATAATATAGCATTATGGCGTAAGGCAAATATGGTGGTTCAACCAGCTAAGTAAACACTGATTAAGAATTAAGATTGATCACAGCAATAAAGAATATTTTCCTCTAGTCAATCACTCAGGTTCAGAAATACCAAATTTATCTTAAGATAATCTAATTAGGCAAAACTACTTGATAGATTGTGCAGTTGGAGATCAGAAGCATGCATCCAATTAAGAAGAATGTTATTGAATGATTTTCATTCACTGGCCTCTTCTGTTCTCTGTATTTTAGTTTACCTTCAGCACCTCATTGAAGAGAGCTATATCCAAATCCAATTTATTGCCCGAGACCTCTTTCAAAAAAATGGCTCTGGAGATTCCCGGCTAGAATAACTTTTCTCTTCTCCTAAGGTTCCATAACATGCATCAGGGATTTGGTATTTCTCCCTCTGAATTGTAATTGTTTCTGTGCACTAGCTTCACTGCCAGTCTGGAAGTTCCTTAAGGAGCTGAGCCCATGTTTTATTCATGGTTGTTCCTCTGTGGGGCACAGCACTTGGGCCTCCTTTCTTTGAGCATCAAAAACAAAGATGTCATTTTTCTTTCACTTATTTTCACGTCCATGTCTTCTACTAAGAAAGACCTTTGCAAGTCATTCGTAGTTTTAAAGAGACTACATTTAAGTTTTGATAGATAAGCAAGGTAAATGACAAGTCCAGTAGTATAGAGAAAAACTTCTTTCCTGTAGTGGTATTTGTTATATATTTTATTTGAATTTTGAGGTTCATTTGTTTTCATTATTGACAGATGATTTCTTTGTTTGTTTAAGTAAAAGCAGTAATTAAATTTCCCTTAATTACATGTTTTACTTGCCACTAGGTGGTGTATCTAGGGATTCGTATTGTAAAAAGAAATGGAACTCATTGGTTTAAATCACAACCTGCAGGGGTATAGAGGTTACTTAAATATTGTTTAGTTCTTTTTTCATTTTACACATAACAGACGATTATCAAAATGGCAGTGAGGAAAAAACAACTCATTCTTTATATTTTGAAAGTTTTTGGCCCTGAACACAAAATTTTAATTGTAACCTTAATTTATTAAATAAAATAATGAGCTTCTAAAACATTTGAGAGTGTGCAGCGTATTGCAAGAGATACTTGGAAGAGCCAGGCTGATCTAGCTCCAAGAAACTTCTGGTTAAATATCAATATTATGAGGTTTGAAAAAGGTACACAACCACTACTTTGCAGCATGAAGTAAGATTTAGGCTACAAGAGATGCAAGTTACAAATACGAAATAAGTTTGGGCTGCAAGGAAAATTGACTCTGGCACAAGTTCAGGATCGTTTTAGGTTAGCAAAGTAGAATTGCTAGGATTTCAGGTCTTATATATTTCATAAAATAACTACACCTCAATACATTGAAATTTAGAAATAAAGAGACCATTAGTGAGATTCCATTTCTGCAATATCATTTGTTCTAACTTTCTCCTTTCTATTTTCTCTGTTCCTATCCTAATATACCAAATTATCATCATATCCCCTCCCATCCATGATTCTAGCATATTAGATAAATCGTCTTAACATTTTCCAAATGCTTGGAATTGAGGTCCATGCTCATGCCCTTTTCTGAGAATACCAAATTCCTTGAGCTTAATACTGTATCTTCTTTTAATATCCTTGAACTAAATGACTTTAATCTAGAATTTGTACATAAGACCAAAATGACAAAGGTACTTTCCATGAATCCCCAAACCTCCTGATATTGCATATAAAATTGTGAATTTTCCTGGAGTTAGACTACATGACAATGGTCAAATCCTCAAAAGGAGCTCCTGCCCCACTGAATTTAAGAAGTTCTAGTACTTTCAGACCATTGGGGATATATTACACACAGAGCAAGTACAGGTAATGTCTTACAAAAGACACTTGCAATGGCAGCCTTTAAGATTTCTAGAAAGTATGCAGAAAAATTTCCTGAAGATAACGGTCATCAAAAAAGTGATCATGGAATCTCTTCTCTTGCAAGGCATTCATTACTGAGTAACTCCTTATCTCTTGGTATAATTTTGGCATGGAGTGAAAGGTCTAACCTCTCAATGCTGTTTCCCCTTCTGTACCTCCTCTGTCTCTTTCAGGCTTAATAGGGTCATCTGTTGACTTGAATCAGAGTCACATTCAAAGCTGTGACCATCATTGACTTGGCACTGTCTGTATTCTGTGTGAGTCTCCAGGACAGGTGCTAGTGTCTGGGGCTGGAAGGGTGTGTGTTGCTGGTAAGTCAGCCATGTGCATTTGCTCATGAATGTGTGTATAATAAGAGAGAGACAGAGGAGAAGAAGTGGGCAGGGGAGAGAGATGAGAGAGAGAGAGAGAGAGAAAGAAAGAGAGAGAGAGGTCAATCTGAGAGAGAGAGAAAGGTATGTATACACACACACATATGTGTATATATGTGTATATGCATGTGTGTGTGTGTGTGTGTGTGTGTGTATCTGAGAGAAAGAGAGATCAAATCTGATCTCTAATTGTAACCACTTCAGACCAAAGGGACCAGAGAGATAAATATAAATAAGTGAAAAGATTCACTGGAGTCAATGGAAATCAAGAAGAGGGTAGTCTTGGCAGTTTCTTCTCTATTCTCACTGATTTCATAGATTAAACAAGAGACTAATGTCAAGTCAGAGATATTTTTATGCAAAGCTGAGAATATGGATTTTTGGGTGCAATTTTCCAAGGTCTGTGCATTAACAACTAATTAAAAACATTTAAAAGAATATAGAGCACATAGAGGAAAATTTTCTCAGTTTGATAAAGAATGGCTACAGAAAACGTATAACTAACACTGTACTTAAGGTAAAAAAATCTAGACACTTTCCAATTAAGGTCAGGAACAAGGAAGGATTCCTCTCACCACTTCTTTTCAACATTGTGCTAGAAGTGCTAGCTAAGAAAAATAAGACAAAATAGGAAATAAACTGTAAACACCTTGCAAATGAAGAAATAAAACTGTCTTTGTTCTCCAATGACATGGTCATGTCTGTAGAGAATACAAAAGAATTGATAAAAATAACTCCTGGAACTAAGAAGTGTTAGTAAGGTTGCAGGATACAAGATTAGTATATAAAAGTCAATCACATTTCTATGTACCAGCAATGAACATACAGAATTTGAAAGTAAAAGTACAATACCATTACATTAGCATACAATAAATAAAATATCTAGGTGTAAATCTAGCAAAATATGTCCAAGATCTATATGAGGAAAACTACAAAACTCTGATGAACAAAATCAAAGAAGACTAAATAAGTGGAGAGCTCTTCCATGCTTATGGATAGGAATACTCAATATTGTCAAGACGTAAGTTCTTCCCAATTTGATCTACAGATTTAATACAATCCTAATCATAATTCCAGGAAGTTATTTTGTAGATACTGACAAAATGATTCTAAAGTGTATATGGAGAGGCAAAAGACACAGAATAGTCAAAACAATATTGAAGGAGAAGAACAAACGTAGACAACTGGCACCACTCAACTTCAAGGCTTACTACAATTAAGACAATGTGAAGTTGGTTAAAGAACAGACAAGGAGGCTGGGCACAGTGGCTCACGTCTGTAACACTAGCACTTTGGGAGGCCAAGGCGGGCAGATCACTCGAGGTCAGGAGTTTGAGATCAGCCTGGTCAACATGGTGAAACCCCATCTCTACTAAAAATACAAAAATTAGCCAGGTGTGGGGGTGGGCACCTGTAATCCTAGCTACTCAGGAGGCTGAGGCAGGAGAATCACTTGAACCTGGGAGGCAGAGGTTGCAGCGAGCAGAGATCATGCCATTGCACTCCAGCCTGGGTGACAAGAGTGAAACTTTGTCCCCCCAAAATAATAATAATAATAATAATAATAATAATAATAATAATAATAATAAATAAAAGAGGTTAATGGAATAAAAAAGAGAATTCAAAAATAATCCCACATAAATTTTACAAAGGAGCAAAAGTAATACAATGGAGTAGAAATACAGTCTTTTCAACAACTGCTTCTAGGGGTGCCAGATTCAACAAACCTGAATACTCATATGCAAAAAAAAAAAAAAAAAAAAAAAGAATCTAGAGACAGACCTTGTACTCTTCACAGAATTAATTAAAAGCAGATCATATATCTAAATATAAAATTCAAAGCCACAAAATTCCTAGGAGATAACATAGAAGGAAACCTAGAAGACCTTGAGAATGGTAATGACTTTTTAGATACAATACCAAAGGCATGATCCATGTCGGAAATAATTCATATGCTGGACTTCATTAAAATTAAAATCTTTTTGCTCTGCTAAAGAAAATGTTAAGAAAATGAGAAGACATCATACACTGGAAGAAAATATTTGTAAAAGATATATTTGACAAAGAATCATTATCCAAAATATACAAAAAAACTCTTAAACCTCAACAGTGAGAAAAAAAAAACCCAATTTAAAAAACATGTTAAAGACCATAAGAAGCACCTCCCAAAAGAAGATATACAGATGGCAAATAGCATATGAAAAGATGCTTCCCATCATATGTAACTACGGGAGTACAAATTCAAACAACAATGAGATACCACTAGAAATGTATTTGAATTGCCAAAATCCAAAACACTCATAACACTAAATTCTGGTGAGAATGTGGAACAACAGAAATTCCTATGCATTGCTGTTGAAAATGCAAAATGGTACAACCAGTTTGGAAAACATTTTGGCAGTTTCTATAAAAAATCAACATAATCTTATATGATCCAGCAATTGTATTCCTTGGTATTTATCCAAAGAAGTTAAAATTATGACCACAGAAAAACCTGCACATAGATATTTACAGTAGCTTTATTCATAATTGCTAAAACTGGAAGCAACCAAGATATACCAAGAAACCAAACAACTGGAAGAACAAAGGTGGTACATACAGACAATGAAATGTTATTCAACACTAAATATAAATGAGCTACCAAGCCACAACCAACATGGAGGAAACCTGAGTTCCTATATTTAATTCATTCTCCCTATTACTAAGTGAAAGAAGACAGTCTGAAAGGGTTGCATACTGTGTGCTTCCAACTGTAAAGAATTCTAGAAAAGGAAAAACTGTGGAGACAGTAAAATGATAAGTGGCTACCGGGGGTTGGCAGAAAGCGATGAATAGGTGATGCACAGAGGATTACTAGGGAAGTAAAAATACTCTGTATGATACTGTAATGATCGACACATGTCATTATATGTACATTTGTTCAAACCCCTAGCATGTACAATATCTAGAGTGAACTCTCATATAAACTATAGACTTTGGGGAATTATGATGTGTCGGTGTAGGTTCACCAAGTGCAACAAATGTGCCACTCTGGTGAGGGATGTAAATAAGAGGAGAGGCTGTGTGTGGGGGTGGGTAGGGAACATATGTGGTATCTCTGTGTCTTCCTCTTCATTTGGCTGTGAATCTAAAACTGTCCTTAAAAAGTCTCTCTTAAAAAGAGTCCAGAACAAAGACAAAACATACATTTGTTGATATGGAACCTAGGGGGCTTGAAGTTTGCAAACTTTCATCTATGGTTTAATCTCCCCACTTATTTTCCTCCACCATCTTTGTAGTAAATTTGGACTATTCTGTATCTACAGAAAATGCCTTGTAATTTCCTCACAACTTATTCTTATAGAATCCTCTCAGTTTACAATTCGTTCTCTTGACTGTATTACTTCCTTACTCTACCAGTCCCAGATTCCTGACTCCATGATAAAGCCTTTTTTTCTTCTAGGACCATGAAACATATAATCTCTATCATCTGCATGGCAAACTGTCACGTATTTGTCCACTGGGTATTCTTTCTGATGCTGCTGTTATTTCCACATATTCATGTATCTGTCTCGTCCCATTTCATTATTCATTCATGCATTCATTCATTCACCCTACATATACCCATTCTATACTCTGCATCGTTGTGCTTGACACTGAAGATTAGACCATAGAGCAAGACTCCTTTCATCCTTTGTAACTCACCATAAGTGTACTTCCAACACACACGATCCATCAAGAAGGTTATTATAAACCTTTGTGACCTGAAACCCTCTGAAGGCTTTTTGTATTGATATGGTGGTATGGACTGAATGTTTGTGTCCCCTCAAAATTTATATGCAGAAGCCTTAACTCCAGTGCAATATATTGGGAAGTGGAGCCTTTGGGAGATAATTAGATTTTGAGGAAATCATGAAAGTGGGTTCCTGATGATGGGATTAGCTCCCTTATGAGAAGAGAACACAGCAGGCTCTCTCTCAGCCTAAAGAGTGACTGATACACAACTGGTATTCATAAATATTTATTGTTTGGTTACTTATTTTCATTTGCAGTAAGTTATAACATATTAAAAATATATTCCTACATTTCACAATGTGGATGCTATTCTTGTTGCCACTGGATATCTATGTGGGAACTAATTGAGGACCACATTTACAATGTGCACAAATTGTAAATATAGGAGCATCTACGTGGGATCTAATTGAGCCACTGAGTATCTATGTGGGAACTAATTGAGGACCTTGTTTACAATGTGTACAAATCATAAATCAATTAGTACACATTTATTTACAAACAAGGAAGAAAAATTATTTGTTTACACTGATACTGTCCATGTAATTTTTTTCAATTCAAAAGAAACACATAGTTCTGTCATAAAGTAGATTTTCTATCCCTTTTGTTTTCTGAGTTTATTTCAGAAAGCACTTGCAAGAGCTTTGCACAATTCAGCATTTATGAAGGAAACCTTTGTTAGCCTAAAATGTAGCTGTAATTTTTTTTCAAATAATTTCAACACAAAGCTTTTAAACCTTACTTGATTATCTCAATTTTTTCCCCAATGAGTGAATATGGACTTAAACTCATTTTTCATAAAAAGCATTAACCATTGTTTCTTGTAATCACACTCAGTGAGAGTCAAACAATAGTGTCTCCATTTGAAATAGACTTTTACTATAAGGTTGAAATTGACTTTCAATTCTTTTTAAATGGCCCCAAAATAACACATAGTATAGTGGTCATCTTTGAGGTGAGAATTATCTGTCTTATTATTGAGAGATTGGACTGTGTCTCACAGAAAAATTCTTATGACCTACTAGTGTATTTCAGTCCATTGTTCTGAAAGCACAGGATAAGAATTGTAATGATAATGATGAAAATATATGAAGACATTGAAAACTGACGTTCTCATTGTTATAGCATGTTGGTTATCTTTATCTCATTCAACAGCGTATTTTAAAATGTCACACTGATTTCCAAACAAGGAAGAAAAATTTAAAGAGTTCAGGCAATGCATGCTAGTTAAACTTATTGTGATAATACATTCGTAGACATTGAAAATATTGGAAAAAGAATGAAAAAAACAGAGAAGAAAAGCATGCCTAAAGATAGTGCTTGGCCAGTATATACCTTAGGGAAGAATTCAATGACTCAGGTTGAAAAATAAAAACCTATCTAGATGTGTTTTGTTTCTTCTTCTCTCTCTGATTAATCAAAATATAACAAGGTAGAAAAGAGGAAAGATGCAAACTTTTAATGGCCAATCAGGAAATATACCTTGGGGCATACACAGGGAGTCCAAAGATTAGTGGCCCAGAATAATAGAAAAAGAAGAGATGCGGTAGTAGAAGAAGGACATGTATCATCATTCATCTCTGCTCCATATCTCTGTTTATTCTGCAAGTAATGGAAACAAAAGAAGAAAACTGTGCAGGAATTAAAGTGGCAGCTCTACAGAGTCACTGAGAGCTCATTGTCCAGAGTTGGATAGAAGTGAGTTCCTAGCCCTGCCTCAGTGAGTATTACTTGTGTCCATGATCATGTCACTTACCTCTTCTATACTCCAGTTGTTTCACCTGTAAAATGGGGATAAGCATGGTCCCTAAATCATAGCCACTGGAGATATTAAATGAGATAATGCAGAGGAAGAGGATTGAGTCAACGTATGGCATTTACTAAGCCTCTAGCAGAGCCTAGCCACAAGGTTTCTACCAGTCCCAGATTACCTGCCTCCATGATGGAGTCTTTTTTCTTCTAGGACCAAGAAACATATCATCTCTATCATCTGCATGGCAAATTGTCACGTATTTGTCCATTAGGTATTCTTTCTGATGCTGCTGTTGTTATTTTCACATGTTCATGTGTCTGTCTCGTCCCCCTTCATTATTCATTCATGCATTCATTCATTCACTCTGTATACATCCATTATTTTTAATTAAAATATATTTTTATTTATATTAAATTAAATTAAATTAAAAATATTTTTAATTAAAAATATATAAGGAATTTTAACCATTCTTTGGTAAGTTTGGTTACCCAAACTTTTTTCTATAATAAGCTCTTTTATATAACACTGGAGAACTGGAGACATGTATCCTCAGCCACACTGTGTTTGACTCAGCTGTAGAGAACTGTCTTGCCCAAGGACTGATTGTGGTATAAATCCCTGATTCTTCTGGGCCATTAAAGATGATATTGTTTGACTGTGTCCCCATCCAAATCTCCTCTTGAATTGTAGCTCCCATAATTCTCACGTGTCATGGGAGAGACCCGGTGGAAGGTAACTGAATCATGATAGTGAATAAATCTCACGAGAGCTGATGATTTTATAAAGGGGAATTCCCCTGCACATGCCCTCTTGCCTGCCGCCATGTCAGACATTCCTTTGCTCTTCCTTCATCTTCCAGCATGATTGTGAGGCCTCCCCAGCCATGTAGAACTGATCCCGTTAAACCTCTTTTCTTTATAAATTACCCAGTTTTGGGTATGTTATTATTAGCAGTGAGAGAACAGAATAACACACAAGATAACTCTGACCCCTCAGAACTCCCTGAGGGGTTGATTAAGACTTTGTGGGTCTAGAAATACCAGACTTTTTCCTCTGAGCAATTGTACTTCTGTTGTTCCTCTTCCAGTGACGTTAATCTCTAATCCTGAATGCTGAACTTCTGGAGAACCTAATCTGGTTCGTTTGCGTCAACTACTCGAATTGTCTTCAGGGAGTTAATGCTTTCTTTCTTTCTCATGAAATTACATGGCTTACATTTTCTGCTGCTGGAGAACCCTCAGCCATGGATCCTCAGGCCAAGGATGGAAGGAGAAATTCCCTGACAGTCTATTCTAGGACCATTTGGAAAAGAGGGACCTGAGACCACATCAGAGAAGGAGGGCAGTTGGGGACCTAAGTCCTGGGGAAGGAAATACTAGGAATTAGGGCCTGATTACTGATCTGGGCCTGCTCTTTTTAAGGAAAGTGCATTTACGGGATAGAGGAGAGGGGGAGTTATTCATCATGATATTAGTTACAGATTCTAGAGACATAAGCAGAAAATAAAAACTACATGTGTATGTTTAACCTAGAAAAATGAGTAATTACTAATTAATTTATATGCATCTCTTTTCATTTCATTCATGTATCCTTTTAGTCACTCAATACAATTTAACTGAGAAATTATACAACACAAGACACTGTGCTAGACTGTATGGGGTGAAGCGTTGACTAAAACCTGTCCCTTGTCATAAAAGAAACCTCACATTTTTACCTCATTATCTTGCATAACAACATAAACATATTTTATTATACACATACACATACCAGATACATTTTGTTTGTCCTAACCAGTTCTGTCTCATGGGAACTACCTATATCTCAAAAGATTGGAGATGTGTGTCACAGAAAACGATAAAAATTTTGTTTCATTATTTTATAGTTATATTGCAGAAGTTCCAGTTTCTTGGTGTTCCTTTCTGGTATTAGAGGTACCTGCTTAAATTTTTACAATAAAGAATGAAAGCATTGGCTACGTGCATTCCCAGAGGCTTTGAATAACAACTGTTGCAACTGGTTTGCCCACAAAATTGAGCTGATTTATAACAGGCTTAAAAAATTAATTAAATGCATAATATATATTAGCTGAATAATAGACCATGTAGGGAAGATTTTTCAGTAGATAATATCTTGTGGTTAACCCAGAATTTTTTCTCTACACAAAATTAGGGGCATAAATTACTATTTTATTTTTAGAGAAACTGTGGGCATCAGACTGGATGTTACAAAACAGCTTCAATAAGACATAGAAGGCCATTGCATTCCTCAATTAAAGGGAATGTTTGTTGCAAAGACAATTATCCTTTTCACAAACACCTGTGCTTCCTTTTCAAGTGCAGAGTAATACTAGGCAGTGGCTGCCCAGCCAAGAATATTATCTGCTCCTGTTGCATATAAAAGAGTCATGTGACTGATTTCAGCCAAAAGAATGCTCATAAGCAAAAACAGTTCAGAAGCATGAGGACCCTTTCCAACCTCTCTCCCTCCAAATGCAAGCATCCAGCTAAGTACTCAGAGTCCAGAAGAGATTGCCAAAGCAATAGCTGGGAAGAGACCCACTCCTTAAAGAATTGTTTGAAAGAAAACTACTCACTAATCAGAAACTCCTGTTTAGATTTTACAAGCATGAGATGTCTCTTATTTGTATATTTATTTGTTACAGCAGCAAGCATTACCTTAAACTATATTGAAAGCTTGTGGTTGAATGTGAAAATATTGTACGGAAAGAGAGGGAAACATATGTTAATGACAAATTGGGTCCAAGATAACAAGCCTGTTTAAAGATATGCGTGTCTTTTAAATGATTGAATAGAATTCATTGTAATATTTTATTCCCAGTAGGACAAATTAGATTTCTAAAAGAATGGTAGCACTTATGGCAAGATCTTATGTTGCAAGCAGAGTAATGAATGAATAGAAACTGCTCAACCTCCATTCTCTTAAAGATTAACATTTATAATTTGTAATTTGCCTTTTTACTTGTGCATCAGTATTAACACATGTCCATCTGAAAATATATTCAGAGCTTTAAATACATACTATAGGGTTTTATCAAGAATTATTAAAGGAGATAGGATCACATTTATTCAATATGATAAATAATTCTAGACCCTCCCATTTGGAGAAGAAAAGACAGAAAAATAGTTTACTGACTTACAATATGCATCCATACTTTTTCTTTTTTATAACACAATAATAATAATACAACAAACACTATAATCCTATATATGCAAAAGTGCTTAGTTCTGGGTCAGGCAAATTGAAAGCAAGGTGGTGAGCCAGGCTCAGCACCATATTGATGAGAATCAAACTTCAATAGAGGGAGAAGCAACTAGAGAGGGGTTTAGATGATCTTATACAACAGAGGTTTTTAATCATGCTGGAACCCTGCCTACCTCTAAATTATTACATGGGAGAAAAAGACTTTTATTTAAAAATTCAATTGTACTTTAGGACCTTTCTGTAACAACAGCGTAATCTATGCCTAAATGTTATATGGCCCAAATTGTGCCCCTTGAAATTTCCTATGTTGAAGCCTTATTTTCTAGTATCTCAGAATGTGACTGTATTTGGAAATGGGTCTTTAAAAAATGTAATTACGTTAAAATAGAGTCTTTAGTGTAAGCCCTAATCTAATGACTCTTGTCCTAATAAGAAAAGGAGATTAGAACAAAAACAACACATACAGAGGGACAACCAAGGGAAGGCACAGCAGGCAGACAGCCAGACGTCTACAAGCCAAAGAGAGAGGCCTCAGAAGAAATCTATCCTGTTCACATCTTGATCTTTGACTTCCAGCCTCTACAATTGTGAGAAAATAAATTGCTGTTGTTTAAGCCACCCAATCTGTGGTACGTTGTTATGGCAGCCCTAGAAAGTGAAAACAAATAATACATAATTCAAGCATTCATTCCTTCAACCTTTACTTAGCACTAATTTTGTCGTATGTCCTGTGTTAATGGATGTAGATGACAAGGTAAATCAAATCCTCCTATGTCCTCAAGCAAATCACAGACAAATGGATAAGAAATTTCTCCTTCCATTATGCAGTGGCTCCTTATTATGGAATCTTGGTATTTAAATAAAATATATTCCATCAGTGATAGGTTAAATTGGTGTTCTCCCGGATTCACATGCTGAAGTCCTAGCCTCTAGTCTTTCAGATTGTGACTGTATTTGGAAATTTTGTGACTGTGGATGTAATTAGTTAGGATGAGGTCAGATTGGATTAGGAGGCCACCCTAACCCATATGACTGGTGTATTAGCCAAGGTTCTCCAGAGAAACAGAACCAACTGAGTGTGTGTGTGTGTGTGTGTGTGTGTGTCCCACAGAGAGAGATTGTTATAAGAAACTGGCATACAATTATGTAGTCAAACAAATTCCAAGATCTGCAATGTGAGTCTGCAAGCAGGAGAGCCAGGAGAGCTGGTGCTATAGTTCCTGTTTGACCCTGAAGTCCTGAGAATCGACAGAGCCAATCTTTCAGCTTCAGTCTGAAGGCCAGCAGGCGTCAGACACAGGAAGAGCTGATGTTTCAGTTTGAATTTGAAGGCAAGAAAAATTTCCCTTTACTTGAGGGAGGGTCAGCCTTTTTGTTCTATTTCGGTCTTCAACAAATTGGAGGAAACCTGCCCACATTAGGGAGGATGATCTGTTTTGCTCAGCTACTGATTAAAATGTTAATCTTATGAAACATTCTTACAGACACAATCAGAATAATGTTTGATCAAATATCTGGGCACCCCGTGGCCCAGTCAAGTTAACACATAAAATTAATCATCACAACTGGTGTTCTTATAAAAAGGGGAAATTTGGACAATGAAAAAGACAAGCATATAGGGAAGATGGGAGAATGTCTTTTACTATGAACATATCAGGCTACCAGATGCTAGGGAGAGGCAGGGAACAGATTCACCCTTACAGCCCTCAGAAGGAACTGACTCTACTGACACCTCGATTTTGAGCTCCCAGAACTGTAAGACAATAAATGTCTGTTGTTTAAGCCACCAAGTTTGTGTAACTTTGTTATGGTTAGCTTTAACAGATTACACCATCTATTCTATACTAAAATTAAATATTTTAAATTCTGGAATCAATAAACAAACTCTGCTACTTGCCATTTGGAGTTAGGGGAGTAAGCCATGTCAGTCCTTCACAGTTTCTTTTCTTGATATCTTTTTATCAGCAATTCACTGATGTACCTACTATTCTTTCAACCAACACTTATTAAGTGTCTTCATCCATATCTCTTGTATTGTGCTATAAAGATTATGATAAATGCCACTGAGCAGAGAATGCTAATCACAGAGTTAAATGTAATGTGATTCTTGCGGATATGTCAAACAATGAACTGAGACTGATTTATCTTTATGAATTCAAGTTGCTTATATCATACCAGTCTAAAGAAAATAAATTCCAAAAATAATATCACCTTTAAATCAACATTGAGATACAAGAATATCAAAGAGACACCAGATAGACTCTGTTAACTGTTATCAAAAAATGATGTAGATATCAGTGGGAAAAAAAATAGAAGATTCTTAGAAGATGGTTATTTTAGAGATTTGGGGGGAAGTAAAGAGAAGAGAGAATGAAAAAAATATTCTTAAATGACTCTCAAGTTTATATTAATAATATGAAATATTTTTAATTATCTCACAAACTGAACACTTGCATCTGAGTGTCAATGTCAAGGAAACAATTTTGTGTTTAAACCTTTGCAGATCCAAAGATTCATACGAACATCTCAATGTTAGAAAACTGTCATTGAAAGGATTTTGAAAATAATTAATTCTTAAGCTGCATAATTTTTCACTTTTCATTTCACAGTTTGTCACTAAAATAGTAATTATTTTTTCTTCTCTTGCTAATCCAACAATTTCATACTGACAGCCTTTCAATGGGAAATTTACTATCACATTACTGCTTTACACTTTAAATACAAATATTTTCAAGATGAAATTAGATACATTGGCAAGAAATATGGTCTTTAGTTAATGATTTATGTTTCTGTTTTGGAAAAAGAAATGTCTCTTACATATATTATACAGACAAGTGGCTTTCAAACATTTCGTTGAAGTGTTCAAAGGGAATGTTTTATGATTATTGCTCAATAAAAATAGTGTGTTGGAATTGTTACTCCCATTAGCTCACAGGAAAAAAAAAAAGAAAATGCTGCAATAGTATGTCAAAGAAATTAATAATATGTACATTGGAATTTGGTACACCAAACTATAAGATTGGATTTTATTTTACTACTGGATTTTATTTTACTAATTCCGTGGTTTAGGTAAGCACTTTACCATCTACGCTATAGTTATCTTAGCTATAAAATAGGATCATTGGAGTATACATCTCTGAAGGTGTTTGGAAAGACTGAACAGGAAAATTCATGGAAATAACTTAGATAAAAGGGAACTTAAATAAGTGCTCAATAATTGTTAGTTGAGGCTGTTATAATCATTACTTACTGAGTGCTATTCAAGTGCCAGGTATTGGGCTATGGAGTAAAGACAGAAAAATGAGGAATTCTCACGCCTGTAATCCCAGAACTTTGGGAGGCTGGGGCGGGCAGATCACGAGGTCAGGAGATCGAGACCATCCTGGCTAACATGGTGAAACCCCGTCTCTACTAAAAATACAAAAAATTAGCCGGGCGAGGTGGTGGGCGTCTGTAGTCCCAGCTACTCAGGAGGCTGAGGCAGGAGAATGGTGTGAATCCGGGAGGTGGAGCTTGCAGTGAGCCGAGATCACACTGCACTCCAGCCTGGGCGACAGAGAGAGACTCCGTCTCAAAAAAAAAAAAAAAAAAAAAATGAGGAATGCACACATCTCTGGGACCTCAATAAATGTACTGTGAAATTTAAAAATGGGGGTATATGTGAAATCACTTTGAAAAATAAAAAAACTCTATATAAATACAAGAAAAATCTCTCAAGACAGATAGTAGCCAATGCACTATTTAATACCAAAACATAGGTCAGCTTCTTACTTTGGAATGTTGTAGTTTTAATTTAAATTATTGCCAATATTTAATCTTAAATACACTGAACACCTGCTCATTAATTGATGAACTCAATTATGCTATCACTTATGCATTCTCTAAACATGTACAAATGTCCACTCTGTCATGGGAACTCCCCAGCTGTTCTGGCAGCCCAATGTTTTGTTTCTCAAGCACGTAGTCACACCGTTCTTCCCCTTTAATGTCAGCTTATTTCTTCTTCTTGGTTGACTTTCTAGGGTGTTCTATGACAGACTCTGAGCAGTTTGTGGTGAACTTACAAATGTCTTAAAATAATCGAGTGTCCCTACACTACCAAAGCGTTAAATCTAATTGAAGAGGCCACCATGAAAATAAGTATCTGGCACAGCCTTGGCTGGGCTTGGGAAAGCAACAATTTGAGAACCTAGATGTTGGCAGACAACTGTATTAAGATCTACTGGAATTGCATTTAAAGATTTCATATGCATGACAAAGCCCATCTACTCCTACAATTGGTTTGATTTACAGCCCAAGATAATGGTGCTTCTAGCATATCAAATACTAAAAAAAAAAGTATTTAATTGCTTTAATTCACTAGTAATCGATTATTATAATGTACTGCTAAAGGACAATTCTTTCCAAGTTCTACAAGCATAAATAACATGACCATATTATCCTTCCAACTTGCTGACTGTACAATATTGTGGGAATATAAACTACAGTATAATTCAGTGGTTTAGTAGATGTTACTACTGTGAAAGAAAAATATTTAGGAGGTCACTATATCATAGATTGGTATCATTTGTCATAATGTATATAACTCAATTTTATTTAAAAAAATAGAAAAAGCAAATATCACATGAATTAAGAATGTATTTTATACTTTATGATTTATTTTCAAAATGTGAATGTTAATTAGATCTTCCCATCATGACCCCAGAAGAATAATGATTTATTTTAATATATGTGATTTTAGGATTTAGATATTACCTACTTACCAAGATACTCACTTGTAAAGTATGTTTTTAAGACTATAGAGGCAAAATAGTAAAGCATAGAAAACACATTGAAAGTTCATATTAATAGCCCCTTCTAGTTTTTATACACCCTACGGTAAAAACAAAACAAAACAAAACAAAACCTCCATCCCTAGCCTTAGTTCTCATTCATGTGATTTGTTTATAGGATCAACAACACTGGTGCGAAATTTTACAGTATTCGTCTTATTGTGGGCAGCTCTGATGGCTCCAAGGTTCTTTCCTGTGCTGAGCAGGAACCTATTTACTTGTGGCTTCCATTCAGTTTCAGTATTCCTTGTAGTGCTGAGGAAAATAATTCTCAGAAGAAGGCCAAGAAACATAGTCAAATAGAAGCGCCCACCAATTATTTCTCTTCTGCAGGAACACTACATTGAAAAACTGTACACACACACAAAAGCACCTTAAGAATCAAAAATCAGGTGAGTGATCACAGTAGCTGGCTTTTATATCATATTGAGGAAACAGACACTGAACAGGGTAGAAAAGACAGTCTTTAATCACCTACACCACCCCTGCCCCCATCCCCTGGCAAGTACTGCCATGTGGCACTGAGAGAATGTCTGCACTTAGGGAAGGGAGAATGCAGTGATTGTGAGACTTAGCATTGGAATTCATTGCTGTCCTGTCACAGTAAAAAGTAACATGGGGTGGAAGTTAGCCTTCATCCACAGAGGGAGCATTTAGACCAACCCTAGCCAGAGGCAAATTGCCCATCCTAGTTGTCAGAATATGAGTTTCAGCAAGTCCTGCCACCATGGGCAAATGGACTCTGGGGTCCCACATCAAGTTGAAAGGCAGTCTGGGCCACGAGGACTGCGATCCCTGGGCAAGTCCTGGTCCTGTGCTGTGCTGGGCTCAAAGGGGCCAGGGGACTTGGAGTGCACGTGACCTGGTGAAACACCAGCCGGGATGGATGAGGGATGCTTGCACCAACCCTCTTCAACCCTAGGCAGTATAGCTCACAGCTCCAAAAGAGACTCGTTCCTTCTGCCTGAGGAGAGGAGAAGGGAGAACAAAAAGAACCGTATCTTGCAACTTGGATACCAGCTCAGCCACAGTAGGATAGGGCACTAGGCAGAGTCCTGAGTCCCCCATTCAGGCCTTAGCTCTCAGATGACTTTTCTAGACACACATTGGGCCAGAAGATAACCTGCTGCATTGAAGGGAAAAACCAAGTCCTGGCAGGATTCATTATCTTCTCACCAAAGAGCCTTGGGCCCTGAATAATCAGCAGTGGTAGCTAGGTAATACTTGCTTCTGATCTTGGGTGCGACTCAGAGGTGTGCTGACTTCAGGTGAGACCCAGCACATTCCTAGCTATGGTGACTATGGGGAGAGTCTCCTTCTGCCTCAGGATAGGAGAGGAAAGAGTAAAGGGGATTTTGTCTTGCAGCTTAGGTAGCAGCTCAGTTACAGTGAGATAGAGCGCCAGGCAGGCCCGAGGGTTCCTGATTCCAGGCCTTGGCTCCGGGATAGCATCTCCGGGCCTGCCTGACATTAGGAGGAACTCATCACATTTAGGCGGAACTCATCCTCTTAGGAGGAACTCATCACACTAAAAGGAAGAGCATAAGCCCGGATGACTTTGCTACCTGCTGAGTGTAGAGCCCTTGGTCTATGAGTGAAAATAGACCAGGCGGTGGTCGCTGCAGGCCTTAGGTGAGACCCAGTGCTGTGCTGGCTTTGGGTTTAACCAAGTGCAGTCCCAGTGATGGTGGCCATAGGGGTGCTTGCATCACCCCTCTCCCAGATCCAGGAAGCTCAGGACAGAGAGACCCTGTTTGTTTGGAGGGAACGTGGTTCTGAGTCATTTAGGGGAATATTGTCTGAACATGGTCTGCTTTGAAGTTTCTCAGTCTTTTTCATAATATGTCCCATCAGCATAAATATTATCAAGCTTCGTTTCCTATAATTTTCATTATGTTGCCCAAATGAAAATGTTCTGTTGCAAATTATTAAAATTTAAAATTGTGTATTAAAATATAAATTATTTGTTAAATTATTTAAAATATGATTGGTTATTCTACATACAGAAACATCTTTGGATATCTCAGTATATTCTCATCTTCCCCCCGTCCTTTCACTATTCTTCCAGTAACTCATGCCAAGAACTGATCACAATGCTCCAAGGGTGGTCTGACCAGCAGGGAACTGAGCAGAACTGAACACGGCTTCCTGTTCTCTGTACCCAATTTCTTTCTCTTTTTCTGGTACCACTCATGTCCACATCATAATCATCTTTTGCCTGGACAACCTCAACAGGCTCTGAAGTGGTCATCCTGCTTCCTCCATGAATCCTGAGTATTTACCTTCCACTTAGTAGCTAAAGGGCTCTTTTGAACTTATAAAGTTTATCAAGTCATCACTTCCTCAAAACATTCTATATTATTCCCATAATAATGAGCATGAAATCCAACTCCATACCCTATGTTGTCTACATAATCTCACTTCCCTCAGTCTCCTCTTATTCCTTTCTCCCTTCACTCATGAATCTCCAGCCAAAATTGTCTTCTTATGTCTCAATGATTAGGTCAAACAAGCTCCACACAGTAGTGTGTGTGCACTGACTGTCTTCGTGTGGAATTCCTTCTGTCTCACTGCATATTTACATGGCTGCCCTCTTCTTGTCATTCAGGTTTTAGTTGATATGCCTCCTCTTCAATAAGCCCTTTCATGGCCTCCAGATAGTAAGTAGCTTCTCTCATCACTTTTTATCATGTCACCATAAATGTCAGAATAGTACTTGCCACCATAAAATATTCTTATTTGTTTGTTGTGTAGTTGTCTAATGAGATAAGACCCACAATAGCAGTAATCTTAATAATTTTATTTAGAATAATGTTTGGATTACAAATACTGTTGAGTGAATGAATGCATGCGTGCATGACCACAGTATAGATGTATTATTGTATATATAGGTATTAAGATCAATGAGTTTGAGCCTGGTCTTGAATTGCTGATCTACATTTACTATGGTGAGTCTAAACACGTTACTTAACCTTTCTGTGTCTGAGGTAATACATCTAAAAAATGGGCAGATAAAAATGTTACTTTCTTCTCAAGGTTATTGTAAGGATTAAATAAATAAATTGCTCTTTGTAAAATGCATAGATAACTACTGTATAAATGCAGCAATTAATAGTAACACAGCCCAATTTTTAGAATTTTGGCAGCCACACTGTTGACTCATATTACACCTAAAGCACAATGTAAATTCTCTATGTTTTTTGTTTGTTTGTTTTTAACGTGGCTGCTTTGAAGTCTCACCTCTATTTTTTTGTGCTTACACAGCTGCCTTTTAGAAGCGAACTACAGGATTTTATATTGGTCAGCTTTATTTGGTTTCATTCAGCACATCATTCCAATCTGTTGACAATGCTGAAGGTTTTGAGTTATTGATTAAATGTCACCTTGGATATTTGAATCCAGGACTTCAATCTAAAAATCTAAGCTACTTAACTCAAGTGACCTCAGTCTAGAGGACTCTGAGGATTCATGGGGCCAATGTGTTGTCTTCTAGCGGTTTCCTTTCACTTGCCCAGAGCAGAGGCCTGTGAAGGCTGGCCCTGGGTCTGTAAAACACATACCAGAAGTGGGAGAGGACATAGGTTAAAAGCAGATTGACAGAGGAGGACCAAAGAAGCCATAAGAATACCTCAGCTGACAATGACCAAGCTTATGGGAAGAAGATACAGAAAAATAGAAACTTGGATGTAGAGCAAATCTTATTTTTTCACTTTTAATTCTGAAATAATGATAGATTCATAGGAAATTGCATAGTTAGTACAAAGAGGTTCTAAGTACCCTTGACCCATTTCCATCTTACACAGTACTTAACACCAAAGCACGACTTTGACATTGGTATAATGTGGGTATGTAGTTCTGTGTCATATTAGCAAACATGTAGATTTGTGTAATCACCACTATAATTAAGATGCAAAAATATTCTATCACCACAAAGATCTCTCCCACACTTTCCTTTTACAATCACACACTGAAACCCTCATTGTTCCTCACTCTGGGCAATCACTAACCTCAGATCCAACTCAATAATTTTATCACTGAGAGACTACTATATAAATGGAATCATACCAGATGTGACCTTTCAAGATTGGTGTTTTCCCTCAATATAATGCCCTTGTGATCTATCCTAGCTGTTGTGTGTATCGATAGCTTGCTCATTTTTGTGGTTAAGTAGAATTCCATGCTGTGGATGTACCACAGTTTGTTTAACCACTCACCCATTGAGGCACATTTTGGTCTTGTGTTTGGCAATGAAAAATAAACTGCTATGAACAATCACGTGCAGGTTGTCGTGTGTCCAGGTTTTCATTTCTCTGGGATAAATGCACAGAGTACAGTTGCTGGGTTGAATGGTAACCGCATGTTTAGACGTTTTTTAAAAAACAGTGTCCAACTAGTTTAACCAGTTTTTTGAGTGGTGTACTGGCTTGTATTTCCATTGTCACAAGTTTTTACTTTCGCTGTTCTAACAGGTATGTAGGGATATCTCATTGTCATCTTAATTTGTATTTCCCTAATGTCTGGCAATGTTGATTAGCTTTTCATGGGCTCATTGGACACCCATATTTTTTTTATGATGAAATATGTCTTCATATATTTTTCTTGTTTTCTGTCTGAATTGTCTGTTTTTACCTTTGAGTTTTTTTGTTTTGTTTTGTTTTGTTTTGTTTTTTTTGAGACACAGTCTTGCTCTGTCACCCAGACTGGAGTGCAGTGGCGCAATCTCGGCTCACTGCAGGCTCCACCTCCCGGGTTCAAGCAATTCTTCTGCCTCAGCCTCCTGAGTAGCTGGGACTACAGGTGCCCGCCACCACACCCGGCTGATTTTTTGTATTTTTAGTAGAGATAGGGTTTCACCATGTTAGCCAGGATGGTCTCGATCTTCTGACCTCATGATCTGCCCACCTCGGCCGCCCAAAGTGTTGGGATTACAAGTGTGAGCCACCATGCCTGGCTTGAGTTTTGGGTTTTTAAGTACATTCTAGATACGAGTTATTTGTTAGATATGCAGTTTATCAATATCTTCTCCCAGTCTGTTGCTTGTCTTTTCATCTTCTCAACAGGAATTTCAAAGAGCAAAGGTTATTTAATTTTGATGAAATCCCATTTGCTTATTTTTTCTTGTACGGATCATGTCTAAGAACTCACCCAGTCCTAGGTCCTGAAGATTCTCTCCTATGTGACCTGCTGCTACAAGTTTCACAGCATTATGTTTTACATTTAAGTCAATTGTTCATTTTAAGTTAATTTTTGTAGAAAGGGTGAAGTTAAGATTGAGGTCCATTTTGTTTGTTTGTTTACCTAGTGTCTGATTTCTCACACACATTTTGAAAAGACTATTCTTCCTCCATTAAATTGTTATTGTTTCTGAACTTTTGACCAAAGGTGGTTGGGCAAATTTGAGCATCTTTTTGGGTTCTTTGTTCTGTTTCTTTGATCTGTCTTTCTGCCATACCACACAGGACTGTTGCTATATACTAAGTTTTGAAGTCATGTAGATTAACTCCACCTACTTCATTATTTTGCAAAGTAGTTTTAGCTATTGTAGTTTCTTTAGCTGTCTATACAATTTTTAGAACAATTTTGTCTATGTGTGTAGATATCTGTTGGGATTTTAATATAAATGGTGTTAAGCCTGTATATCAATTTGGGTAGACCTGACATGTTTGTGTTGATATATACATACATATACATTCCACACATTTAGCTCTTAGTAAAAGAAACTGGCAAAAGTATGTGTACCTTATCTTCCTGGAAGTGGAATCTAGAAGTTATAGAACAAAATGGTACTTTTTTTTTCAATGTGTGTTTCTCTCCCCTACTATAGGTCTTTATAAAAGGCTGGTATTAGCTCCATTGTAACAGTGAAAAAGTAGGACAAATAAGTTGAGTGTCTTGTTCAATTGTTTCTGGTCTGTTTGTGTAAGGAGGCAATCTTTATAGGAGATTGGATTTTTGAAGGTTAGCTCTCATCATATGAACACAATAAGTCATAAAACCATTAAAAAATCATATAATACCTGGCCTATACTGGATCATGGTGAAAGTGAGAAAATACGCTAAGTTTAGTTCCACTGTGTTTCTCAATATTTCATGAAAATAAGCCAACTAGAGACAGTTTTCTGAGTTTTGGCAGGAGATTTAAGAGTTCTGGTTCTTCTAATATCTGGCTGTTTGTCTTAGAATTGTGCAACTTTTCTGGGTGTCAGTTCCCAACTCTGGGAAACATTGGTAATAGTGTCTGCTATGCCTATTTCTCATGATTATTGTAAGGATCAAATGAGTTAGTATATATGCAAATATTTTATAAAATGTTAAGCTATTTATAAATGTAAAATGTTCTTGTCATTGCCATCATTATTACTCAAATTGTTATGAGTGTTCCCCTTACACAGCAACACAGAAATCAATAGAATGACAAAAATGTTTAAGCAGAGAAATATGAGCAATCACAAAAGTACGCAATGCAAATACAATACATTCAATAAATTTAAAAGATTATCTGCAAGGCCACTGTATTACATGCACAGGAATGTGATGAAGAATTGTATGTAATTACATAAAACAAGAAAATTAGTTATGGGATTTCTTTCTATGGAAATTTAAAATTTTGATTCCTTATCCAACATATTTTAGATATAAGACATGAAGACAGAAGAAGAGAGAGAGTCAATTTTATTTCCCATTTAATCCCAACATGGGACATGGATTCCTATCAGGCCTGTCTCCTAAATATACTTCATTCTTACTGACCCTCAATTTTCCCTCATTCCCTACTACCTATTTTTCAGAATCTTATCAATATCCTCATCTCCCATATGAATATTCTCTGACAATTCCAGTCCACTCTACTCTCTCATACTTTCCTGAAATGTTATTGCTCTTATAGCCTGTGCCACAAAATTAGGCATTTAATTTCATATTGTCTTGTTTTGTTTTCTAATTATGTCATGGATATATTCTTTTCCATGCTAGATTGTGACTTCTTGGCAAGGAACCAATTTTCATGCTTTTCTGTGTCTCTTTTCAGCATTTAGAAAATATGGACATATAATTATACTCAATAAGAATTGTTAAGTGACTAAACAACTTTCCTACGTTCATTATAACTCTTTAGTTCTATGATATTAAAGTACAGAGCACAAAATGGCCGACAATTCCTCTGTTAATTATCTGAAATGATGAAATCATTCAATACCCCTGGCAGCTATGGAGAAATGTTGTTGATGGTGTGAGCAGTGGTGGTGCATGCAAGGGCCATCCATCCTAAACAGCTCCCATACACTTTGAGGTTTGGACTGATTCATCAGTTATCTACTGAGTAGATTGCTTAAAAAGCAGTGTTGGGGGCCAGGTGCGGTGGCTAATGCTTGTAATCCCAGCAATTTAGGAGGCCAAGGCGGGCGGATTGCCTAAGGTCAGGAGTTTGAGACCAGTCTGGCAAACATGGTGAAATCCCGTCTCTACTAAAAATACAAAAAAATTAGCTGGGCATGATGGCACGCACTTGTCATCCAAGCTACTTGGGAGGCTGAAGCAGGGGACTTGTTTGAACCAGGGAGGTGGAGGTTGCAGTGACAGTGAGCCGAGATTATTGCACTCCAACCTGGGTGACAGAACAAGACTCTGTCTCAAAAATAAAATAAAATAAATAAAAATTTAAAAAAGTATTGAGGTTTTATTGCTCCATTTATTTATATTGTCATCAAACATTTGGTATTCATTGACTCAAAGTAAATCAAGTTGATCTAAAGGAATAATTTATGATTCTTGGAAAATTCTATAATGTTCACTCATCTCATTTTAAGAAAAAGTAAAAGTAAAAGTCTTTGAAGAAGTTACTACTCAGACTATAAAAATCATGTAGTCTTGCCTTATCATTCTAGTCTCAAGGTTCTGGAAGTTAAATAAAAATGGCTTATTATAATGCTGGTCTTTTTACTAAATCATAAGAAGTTCAAAACATGTAGTTTTTACTCCTTTACCTGCTAGTATTTAGACAGGCACCTCAAAACCAATATTCACATGTTTCATAATCATAGTGCCTTAGTTAAACTCCAGATTTGTTACTTACTGGCCATGTGACTTTGAGTAAATCATGTCATTTCTAAGAGCCTTAGTTTTCTTTCAGATGAAATAGGCAAAGCCATATCTACTTCTCAGTGTTCTTGCAAGAATTAATTAGTTCATATAATAAATGTGCTCATCACTATTCAAAAAACACATAAAAGCATAAAAAGTACATTACTATTTATCTGGGAATAATTCTTTTTATCATAATGTAATAATTGTTATTTCAATTATTATAAAACTCATCTTTTTGAGTAGGGCATACATTATTGTTTAAAATGTAATAAAATTGGTGAAGTTTTGGAACTGAAGAAAGATGTCATAGTAGCATAAAAGAGGGTACTTAACAAGACCTGGATTCTAGAAAGTATACCTAAATTAGAAGATTTTTCATATGAATTTTAGAGATTTCAAGGAAGTCATTATCAGGGCTTCTGGAGATAAGGTGTCTTGGGTACATTTATATTTTAGACATATCTAGCAGGAGGGAACATGGTTGAGCAGAGGGTGATGACATAAGGACACCACTGAAAGTTATTTGAGTAAAATGATCACACATATTAGGAGAGATGGGGCAGATATTACTCGTTTGAGAAAAAGCTACACTACAAGAGTGACTGGAAAGAGTTAGTGAGTGAGAGAAAACAGTCAAAGGTGATCCTTAAGTATCTAGTTTGGGTAACTAGGATAGTGTGGCTCCAACCTGTGTTAATCAGCTCAGGCTGCTATAACAAACATTATGCTGAGTGGTGTAAACCATGGAAATTTATCTTCTCAGAATTCTAGAGGCTCCAAAGTCTGAGATCAGGGTGTCAGCAAGGTTGGATTCTGCTGAGGGCCCTCTTCTTGGCTTGCAGGCGGCTGCTTTCTTGTATCCTCATATTCTCAAAGAGAGAGAGAGAGAGAGAGATCATCTCTCTTGTGCCTCTTCTTATAAAGGCACTAATTCCATTCATGAGGACTCTACCCTCATGACCTAACTATCTCTCAAAGGCCCACCTCCAAATATACTTTGGAGATTAGGGATTTAACATATAAATTTTGTTAAGCACAACAATTCGTCCCATAGCATACCCATTGAGATGTACAACACAAGAACATTTGTGGAGATGTTCTAACTAATTTGGGGAGAAAATGATGCGTTTACGTTAAACCAAGATGAACTTGAGATGTCTTAAGAGGGAAATGCTTCTTCCCTACTACTTATATGTTCTGCCAGGAAGAGAAAATTCTGCTAGTGTGGTACTTCTAATTTCTTCTCTCATCCCTGTACTCACTCTGCCCCTGTGGAGGCGAATGATTTATTTGGTTGTTCAAATCTAGCAGTTGCATCATTTTGACCTCTGCTTCCTGGTGTCACATCTCCTTCTGGAACTCTGACTCTCCCACCTCCCTTTTTCACTTACAAGAACCTTATAAGTGAAAACTTATAAGAAGAGTAACTCTTCTGTCTAGAAACAGCCTTCCTGTAGAGATCCCGGGCTGTCCTCTTTCACTCCATGCTTTACATCTGTAAATTCTGTAGAAGCCTCCCTTTTGGAAGCCAAATTGCCCTACAATACAGGTCAGATTGTGGTTCATATTAGCAGCTGCACTTTACCCATATTTGAAAGTCATGTGCCCCAACCTGGTTATGACTTGGCCTCTATCCTTCCTGCTTATTTTTCAGCTTTCTCAGTATTGAGGCTGGAACGAAAGGTATCCTTTATAGAAAGGACTCTTTAGAGATTCCAACAAGGCCACTTTTGACAACACATCTGTGACCCATTTTTTGGTATCTCACACAATTGGCTTATTTAAGTTCTTAAATGTTGAGTCAATTAAAATATAAATCTGATGTATTTTTTATATACCCCCAAAATGTAATAAATGCTCAGTAAGTATCTGTGGAGATTACATATTTAAAATTAGGTGGGAAAAATGATTATCCTGCTGTTAAAAAATTTTTAGAGAGATTTAGAGATATTCATTTATTGAACTCCTATTTGACTGGTAATTTGCTCAGTACGACAGACATCCTACACTTTTTACAAACTGCCCCCTTTCTCATTTTGCCAAACCAGATTGCCTTTCTCTTAATAGCTCCTTCTTTCTCATCACTGAACCTAAACTCGTGCTCTGAGTGGTAGGCAAAATAACTAACAGACCCACAAAGGTGTTCATGTCTTAATTCCCAGACCCTTTGAATATGTTATGTCACATATCAAGGGGGAATTAAGGCTGTAATTGAAATTAAGGTTGCTAATCAGTTGACTGGAATATAAAGGGATTATTCTGGATTATCCATATCAGTTCAATGTAACCATAATGGTTCCTATAAGTGAAAAAGGGAGGCGGGAGAATCGAGAGTCCCAGAAGGAGATGTGATACCAGGAAGCAGAGGTCAAAATGATGCAATTGCAAGATTTGAACAAAGAAGGACCCATAAGCCAAGTGATGGGGATGGCCTCTAGAAGCTGTGAAAGGAAAGGAAACAGACTCTCCTTCTAGAAAAGAATGCACATTGATGACATCTGATTTTATCTTAGTGAAACCCATCTCATATTTCTGAACTGCAAAACTGTAAGATAGTAAATTTGTGCTGTTTTAAGCCACCAGGTGTGTGGCAATTTGTTGCAGCAGTAATAGGAAACAAACACATTCTGCAACTCATCCAATGTGTCTTCCCTGAGGGGCCATTTGTAAATACATAGACTCTGACCCAGCCTGGCCAGAGATAAATCAGCCTCCTCCACCTCTCCACTTGCTAGCTCTGTGATCCCAGGCAAGTTATTTAACTTTTACACAACTATATCCTCACCTATAATATGGGGATTATCGTGACACCATCCTTATAGGGATGAGTTAATAGATGCAAAAGCCTTTAGAAAAGTGGGCATGTAACAAACACTATAGAAGTGTATGCTAATATTTTCATTATTATGCTTACGTCTACAAATTATTTTATAAATCAGTTCAAATGCCAATTCTTCTATTTCCTTTTTGAACAATAAGATCTTTCTTCCTTAAATTTACAGAGGACTTTACCTTAAAATGTTTTATAGCATGTGATATTTTAATTCTTATTTAATCATTTTCATACATATTGAATCCTCTCTCCTATGCATTTTATTTATTTACTTATTTTATTTATTCTAATGTTATTCCTATACTGTCTAGGCCAGTGTTTTGCATATCATCGGTGTTCAATAAACATATTTGAACTACCAGTGGTGTTTTCCACTTGTGCTAATTTCAAGAAACAAACAAAATCACTCACTATTCAGTGGGCAACACCTCTACAGAAAGAATTAATAAAACAGAAGAATTAATGAAAACCTGAAGAGTAGCATGAAGTCTATAGAAAATATCCTCCACAAGTATTCAGTGGGATTCAGATTCTTTTTTTCACTTTCACTCTAGATGTTCAACTTTAATTTAAATAACATGTTAGATCAAGTGTGCTTTTATAAATTAGTTATTAGCCCATAAATTCTGTCTTATATAGTCTGCTCTGAAGGTTATCACTTTAAGAGGCATGATATACTGTGGGGACTGAATTTTAGTACTGTGCAAAGACCTGACTGGAATCAGCATTTCTGAACTTCTAGAGCCTTTCCAGTAAGACTGCAGTTGTTGCTATGAAATTGACTTTAAAAGAAGCTTCTGATGACAATGCCTAGCTGATTATTGTTTCAGAGATGAAGTGAAAAAAGAACAAACATAGTACTATAGAAATAAATGGATTAAGTTCTAAAATTAACATTCTTGTTAGTGATTATGCTCATTTTTTGGATAAATCTACAATTAATCTCAAAACTTTGATCATGGGTATGAGGTTAGACTTCCTTGCATGACCCAATAAGTGAAGCTCAATTACAGTCAAATGTCATAAACTTTGGTAGGATGTTTTAAAATTAACCTCAGAACAACCCCAATTTTTGTTAAAACTATAGAATAAGAAATTATTTATTGACAAGGTAAGAAAAGTAAATCTTCTAAACTATGCAATCACTTATTGACTGTCTCTGATAAGAATAACATTTCACATGGTTGTGCTTTCTGTCACTAATTTGAAGTTCCAGTATAATATTTTTATTTGATTACATGATTACAAAACAACTCTTTACTTACACCATATGCATTATATGCCAATTGAATTCTCCTTTGAAAAGGTCAATTGCTGATAAGAGCAATGAATTCTATTGAATAGCTCACTGGATTTTGAGAGAGTAATTAAGGAATTTTTATGTACACACAGAAACACACATGGCTCACACATTAAGATGTAGAAGACAATCTTTGAAGATACCATCTATCAAATGGAGGAAATATGTCTTCAGCTGGCAAATTTCAAAGCTCTATCTCAAATAATGAGATAAATCTTCATTTCTGATGGCACTAATCCTACACTGAAAAATTAATTCTCCTTTGAAAAGGCCAATTGCTGAAAATGTCACAAAAAAGAGATATATTCTTTTTAGTGGATATGAATTGATCCTTCTAATGCAGAACCTGACTTTTTCAGATTCTTTTAGCCTTTAGTACGAGTGAATTTTTAAAATTTCTCTTTTGCTATGTTAGAAATAAATATAATGATTTTTTCTCATGCTGATTTTTAAGTATTTAAAGGAAAACAACAGCTGATAGCTCATTAAGGCGCATGAGACACCACTAAGAGTCTACAACTCCCATTTTGAGACTGCATTAGCCAAACACTTCCATTTCCACTAGAAGGTGTCATTAGAAGCACTTAAGCAAAGACAGCTACTAGGAGCAAAAACACCCCAGGGAATTTCTGTAAAGACGTTATTGCACCCATTGTCCCATAGTTTAGAATGATGTATCACTCAAAGAGCAACCTCATTAACAGATCATTTAGATTATCATGAGTTATGATGAACTCAAGCCTCTGTAGTATTTTCCTACCCAACAACTTGCTTTATTACAGCAATATAACAGACATCTGCCTTAAAGAGAAGTCTTACTTCCTATTCTATTGGGTGCCACTGAAATTTACAGTGTCTGGGGCAGGAGGAAGAAGTAATAAAGTCTTACAGGGCAAAGAAAAAAAACTCATTACCTAAGAGCAATATCAGAAATGATGACAAATGAGATAAGCTAGTAGGACTAATTCAACTAGAACTGAAGACTGTGGCTCTGAATCTGATTTGCTCTCCTCCAAAAGAAAAATGGGCTCATGATAACAGTAACTAATGTGTACTTAATGCTTTTGAGGAAAATGACTACATGGAGCTCCAAACTGTGTGCCACATTCTGTGCCAGGTTATTCATCTATCTATCTATCTATCTATCTATCTATCTATCTATCTATCTATCTATCTATCTATCTAATCTATCTATCTATCATGTATGTAGACACAGAAATATAACATTTTACATAAGCAGTAAAGTAATTCTGTATTTTAGGTCTTATCATGGCCATGTTAAAGATATTTCCAGAGTAATATAGTTAGTAAGTTGTTTCAGTGGGGTTTGGATGCAGGTCTCTTTGGTTGCAAAGGCTGCAGTCTTTACCCCTCACCCTTGCTTTTGTTTTCTTCTTCACTTCTTTTGTCTCTGTTTCTTATTCAGACAAAAGTAAGAATTGACTGTAAGTGAAGACTCTTCTTTGGCTAATCGGTTTATTTTATCCCTAAGGAAGATTCCTATTCCTGCTTCTTGTCTCTCTTCTCCCTCTCTCTCTTCCTCTCTCTTTGTTTTCTCTCCCTCTTTCTTTCCCCCTCCTCAAAAAATGACTAGACTTTACCTTTGTAATACATTAAATCATAGCCCCTAAAAGAGATATGCCCAGGTACTACTTCCTGGGAGCTTATCCATAAAAAATTGTATTTGCATACCTGATGAAATTAAGGATCTTCAAAGGAGGTTCTTACATTGGATTATCCAAGTGGACCCTAGGCAAAGTCACATGTATCCCTTTAAAAGGGAGGGAGATCTCTGTCTCCCTCTGGGCTTCTCAGTCTAGAAGGAGGCAGATACACACAAGAGAAGAGGCAATGAGATAACTGAGTCAGAGGTTAGAGACAGGCATCCGTAAACCACGACATTCCTGGAATTACTAGAAGCTGGAAGGCAAGGAATGGGTTATCTTCTAAAGCCATTGGAAGAAATGTGACCCTATTGGCACCTTGAATTCTGGCTTCTGGCCTTCCTAACCGAAGAGATAATAAATATCTGTTGCATCAAGTCAACAAGTTATCGTAGTTTCTTACAGCAGTCACGGAAAACTAACACAACTCCCTTCTTTGATATTCTGGAACTGGCATCAGGGGAAATGGCATGTAAAAACACTGCATGTTCACCTCTAACTCTGTGAAATCATAGGAAGTCCAGTTAGATTCTAGGAAACACAGGAGCATTTTACCTCTGCACAAACCTATAAAACTCCTGAGGGTCATGTAGTCTTTTTCCACCCCGATGTCTCCCAAGATAGTCTTCTGATTGCTGAGCTATAGCCTGCAACGAATAGATATTTGTTGAGCAAATCAACCTCCTTCTGCTGTGGCTCCAGCAGGACTGGAACATTTCCGGAAAGAATAAAAGGTCATTTCTCCTGAGTTAAGTGTTAATTCTTGCCTTGATTGTCAGTGGGATGCTAACACCTGCTCTGACATGTATTTTAGGTCCATCAGCATATCCTAACTAGGAAGGTCTTGTGAGTAGCAGAAAAGAAAATGCAGGTTAGCCATGCAATGGTGGAAGTGGACTGTTCTCAGGGTGCGGTGACAATTATGACTTAGTCATCAAAAGTGAATTGATACAAACACTTGAACATATCTTAAATTAGATTGTTCCAGAAATCCTTAAAATGCAAGAGAAATGGCAATGATGGGGCAATGGATAAATCTAAATGACATTACATAGGGCTATGATTCCCTTCTCCATGCCATTTGGAAAGTTAGAAGAAATCATATTAGGCCTGAGAATAGACTGGGTGCTCCTCAGTGTGGATCCTTTACACCCAGAGTGCCAATCATCTAGGATGTACCGGTTCTGCCATACTGGGGATATACAGTCAAAGTCCCTTCTTACTAGCTGGTACCTTGCAGGACTAGTTGTCAAATACTTTTAACAGCACCTTAATTTATGCATCTTTTTCTAGAACATATATGAACTTTTTCCATCCCCAGTATTGTGGCTCCCCTCCCGCACCTATTTAGATCCTCATCTCTCACTTGGATGCCTAAAATAGCCACTTCGGACACCCCTCTTTCTACATAATTGTCTCCTGTAATTTATTCTTAACATATGCCTTCTTGAAGCCCTATCCAAATATATGACTCCTCTACTAAATGCATAAGTACATAAAGAAAACAAACATTGAATAATTTACTGCTACTGAGTTCGTGTCATTCCACAGGATTAAATATAGATCCCATATTATACACACACACATATTACACTTATATAATATCTATATCATTATATATCTATATTAAATACACATATGTTCTACATATTAAAAGGTCCTCACAATTTGAACTACATTGTATGGACTCAATGTTTGTGCCCCACCCCTGAATTAATAGGCTGAAGCCTAAACCCCAATATGATGGTATGTGGAGGTGGGATCTTTGGGAGATAATTAGGTCATTAGGGAGGAGCTCTCATGAATAGGATTCAAGCTCTTATAAAAAGAGACACGAGGGATTCTCAATCTCTCTCTCTCTCTCTGCCAATTGGCCATATGAGGATACACATAGCAAGAAAGCAGCTATCTGCAAACCAGAAAGGCCCTCATTGAAAACCCAATCATATTGGCACCCCGATCTCACACTTCCAGGCTCCAAACCTGTGAGAAATAAATGCTTGTTGTTGAGGCCATCCAGTCTATAGAATTCTGTTATTGCAGCCTGAGCTGACTAAGACACCCATCTAACTCTGCAGCCTTCTGTTCCTCTCTCTATAATGAAGTCTATTTCATTATTTCATATGTATTTCTCATGGCTTTTTGAAATCACCAGGCAATTTCCTGCCTCCATGATTTTAGAGCTGATGTCAAGTGGGGACACCCTAGTGATGCCAAGCCAACAGATACCAATTCTGGTTGGTCAAGGCTGCTGCTCTATCTGATTTGTTGGTTTGGATTCCCCCAAAGGCAGATCCTGAGACAAGGAGTTGGATATAAATAGTTTACTAAAGGCATAATCTCAGGAAGGAGGAGTGAGAAAAGCACAGAGAGTGATACAAGGATGGAGGAAAGCCAATATAAATGTATTTTCACAAAGTTACTGCTAGAAATCAGAAGTTCACACATGTGCTAGGACATCTGAGAAGCCAGCCTACCAAATGACCTTATAATCATCCAGAAAGATAAGGCATCTATCCTTCCATCATTGGTTAAGTTTGTTAACTCCACTGCACTTCCAGGTTATACTAATGAATAAGATGAAGGAATTCCAATCACATCACTCCAGGCCAGCAGGCTGAATCAGAAAGATAAGTAATCCTCCATTTCCTCTGCTCCCTCCCTGTGGACTTGAACATATATATGGTGGTAGGGAGCTAGGTTTCGTCATGTAGATATAGTGGAGCAAAAAAGCTCTAAAAATCTGGATCCCTGCACGACCTCATAGAACAGAATAGTTGTATTTTTTTCATTCACCCACCCCTGGAGGGCCTAACAATTCTATATTGTCAAGTGAAAATTATTTCAGTCTCATTCTGGTGGCTAAACCCAAATCTTAATTAATATTATTCTCTCATGCCTCTGTCCCATGCTGTTTACTTTCACCGCACTCTAGTTCCACTTCCTGTCAGACTCTATTGCAATTATCTATTTAAATGCCCGTCTCCATCATCGCATTGAAAGTTCTTGATGACAGTCACAGTGCCATTTCTGAACCCTGAGTGCCTGGTAGGTATTGGATTTACAAGAATTTAAAAATAAATTTTAAAATGTAATTGCTCCAACAGTAAAGCTATAATACATGCAATTATGAATATATGATACATAATCATCATTTATTGGGCTGCTTACTGTACCTTTTCTCATGAAGCATAATTTGACACATGAAGGTTAGTGAAGCATTTCCTGGGAAGCACACTTTACACATAACATGACTGCAAGATGTGTTTGCAGCATTCGTGTCTTCTTTCCCTCTGTCACAGTCAGAGAGGTGGTTCTTCTAGCTAAGAAAAATTATTCTATCTATGCTCTTGATCCTCTTTATTCTCCCACTATTAAGACCCTAAGCTCTTTTCTTTCAATTCCTTCAAGTTCTTTCTCTCTGTTGGTTAAAATCTCCCTAAAACAATCAAAGAATGCTACCTAGTCTTCACATGTTCCTTTTGGTGGCAGATTCTTTTCTTTCCCTCCCCTCCCCTCCCCTCCCCTCCCCTTCCCTTCCCTTCCTTCCTGTATTTCTCCTTCCCTCCTTCCCTTCCTCTCTCTCTCTTTTTCTGTTTTGTTTATTTGTTTGTTTGTTTTTGTTTTTTCAGTCTCGCTGTGTCACCCAGGTTGAAGTGCAGTGGCACAATCTCGGCTCACTGCAACCTCCACCTCCCTGATTCAAGAGATTCTCCTGCCTTGGCCTCCAGAGTAGCTGGGATTACATGGGATTACAGGTGTGCACCACCGTGCCTGGCTAATTTGCGTGTGTGTGTGTGTGTGTGTGTGTGTGTTTTGAGACAGAGTCTTGCTCTGCCGCCCAGGCTGGAGGTCAGTGGTGCAATCTCAGCTCACTGCAACCTTCACCTCTTCGGTTCAAGTGATTCTCCTGCCTCAGACTCCCAAGTAGCTGGAACTACAGGTGTGTGCCACTACACCCGGCTCATTTTTTGTATTTTTTAGTAGAGATGGGGTTTCACCGTGTTAGCCAGGATGGTCTCAGTCTCCTGACCTCATGATCCGCCCTCCTCAGCCTCCCAAAGTGCTGGGATTATAATTTTTGTGTTTTTAGTGGAGATGAGGTTTCACCATGTTGGCCCAGTTGGTCTCCAACTCCTGACCTCTGGTGATCCGCGTGCCTCGGCCTCCCAAAATGCTAGGATTACAGGCGTGAGCCACTGCACCCTGCCAGGTGGCAGACTCTTAATTATCCTGTTGGAGTCAAGATTTCATAAAAGCCTTCACTTGCTGTCTGCATTTTCTCACTCACTCCACAACACAATTCCAACACAACTAGGTTTATATTTGGATACATCTACAAACATTGCTCTTGCCAATATATCACAAAATTCAATGGACTTCTGTTATCATATATATCTGTTAGCAGCACTCAACACCACTCAATCCTCCCTTCGAATATCCACTGGGTCTTCATTTCTGTTTATTCTTCTTTTCTCTCCAGTCACTCATTCTGAATGTATTTTGCTGCCTCTTATTCCTTCAGTAGATATTAAATGATAAAAATTATCAACATTTATTTCAAGATACACTTCCCTTCTCACTCAATACAACCTTAATTTTTTCCAATTCTATGGCATCATTGGTCATGCCACAAATCCTAAATGTCCTTCTCCTGGACAGATCTTGCTTCTGAGTTTCAAAAATTTCTATTCAAATGTGTGCTGAAATGTGTCTCTGGCAACTCAAAACCATATGCCATTGTATCTGAAAAGTTGGCCCCCTTCAGGACTCTCACTCAGGAAATTGCACCGTCATTTACCTCATTGTTCAAGTCAAGAAAATGGAAGTCTGATATGATTTCTCATTCTGCCACCAAGAATGACCAACCACACTGAATTGCCTGGAACTGAGGCGTCTCTTGGGAGGTAGAATTTTTTAAGCTAAAATTAAGATAGTTGATTACCTTCCTATCTGGCACCTGACCCTGTGCATTCTACATCCTAAACATCTCATATATTTGTTCAATTATTTCCATTCTCACAACCTCTGCTATTGTCTCTTATACAGGTATCCGTACGTTCATTCTTGCCCTTCATGTCTTACCCTACAAATGCGTTCTGTATATAATGACCACAAGACATCAATGAAAAGCAAGATTTATTATATCAACTTCTTCCATCCTTCTCACTGTCTATGAGATAAGACCCAGCAATATCTGGGCCCTGCATGTCTCCTCAGACTCATGATTCATTATTTCCTCTGTGTTCCAGCCCTACTAACCTTTCCATTTCTCAAATGTGCCATGAAACAAGCATAGAATTACTCTTCCCTACTCCTTCTTCCTATTAACTCCTCATCTTTTGGGTCTCAGAATCAATGTCATTTCCTAAAGATGTTTTGCCTTCTCTCCCTAGACGAGATCAGACACATCTTTTCCCCCTGCCCATATCAAACTGTACTGCTCCTTCACAGAATTCAACAGCATTCATTATTTCTTCAATGTCCATCTTCCCAGCCACGCTGGAAACCTATGAAGCAACTATTCTTGCTTTATTCTCTTACCACTGTATATACAACACCCCAATCAATGCCTAGAAGCAAAAAGCTTTTGTGAAATGAATAAATATTTTGTTATAGAATATTTCCTTATGTGATATCATATCCTATTATAACTTCAGATAGCTTAACTAAAAATATAACTCTCTTAAGGAAAGAAAGAAGGCCATGGCCCCTCATAAAATTTTAGCAAGTTTTACCATATCCCCTTTGTATGGTTTGGATTTGTGTCCCTGCCCAAATCTCAGATTGTATTCTCCAGTGTTGCAGTAGGGGCCTGGTGGGAGGTGATTGGATCATGGGGGCGGACTTCCCCCTTGCTGTTCTCATGATAGTGAGTGAGTTCTCACAAGATCTGGTTCTTTAAAAGTGTTTAGCACCTCCCTCTTTGCTCTCTTCCTCCTTCTCTGGCCATGTAAGATGTGCCTGCTTCTCTTGCACCTTCTACCACGATTGTAAATTTCCTGAGACCTTCACGGCCAGGCTTCCTGTACAGCTTGCAAAACTGTGAGTTAATTAAAACTCTTTTATTTATAAATTATCCGGGCTCAGGTTGTTCTTTATAGCAATGTGAGAATGAACTAATACAGCACTGAATCTAAGATGTCATCAATGGTAACATGCGTCATTATTTTAAGTATAACTCTCCAGTCACTCATTCTGAATGTATTTTGCTGCCTCTTATTCCTTCAGTAGATATTAAATGATAAAAATTATCAACATTTATTTCAAGATACACTTCCCTTCTCACTCAATACAACCTTAATTTTTTCCAATTCTATGGCATCATTGGTCAAGAAAGAAAAACAACGTTGAAAAATAAGCCACGAAATGCCTTGACTAAAAGACACGTCCAGTTTTTAGATATTAAAAAGTAAAAAACTGGGAAAGGCCACAAGTTCCACAACAAATCTCGTTTGCTCACTTCTCTCTCTACTGGGCAGTCCCTCCTTGGTCCATGGAGCTATCACCTCATTCCTGGGCCATTGCAACTTCCTTGTATTCTCCTAACTAATATCTTCTGTTGTATACTTGAACCCCCAGCTTTTTCACATTTCAACCAGAGTGATCATTTCAAAATACAAACTTGATCACTCCAAAATGCAAAGCCTGATCTCTGGATAACCTTATACTGGTTATTTATTCTATGACACCTAACGCACATACTCCCCCTTGTTTTCTGTCCTCCTGATATGGTTCCTAAAATATGCCAGCTTCTTTCCTTTATCTGGAATATTCTGCAACTTTCTGTCCTCAATCCTTCCTTCTGCTCCTTTTCATTTTAGTTTTTATTACAAATGTCTCCTCCCCAGAAAGATATTCTGTGATTCTGTCATTGCAAATCGGCAGCCCCTCTCCCCTGCCCATGCCATTATAATTTTTCAAACGTATAATCTGTTTTCTTCCTTTGCGGAGCTCATCTCAAGGTTTCATTACACATATTTATTTGTGTGTTTATTTGCATAATGATTGTTGCTTCCACTGAACTTTGAGCTCCATAAAGGTAACTATCAACATGATGTGCCAGTGCCGTATACCACAGTGTGACACAGATAGATTATTTATTGAATGAATGAGGCAGTGGAACAGATACACTTTGCTGAAACAAAGACCACAGACAATTCAATGCACAGTCCTGAGAGGAATCTAAAAACAAGTTTGAAGCTAAAAAGGAGCAGCATATACCCCCGAAACTTAGGTAGGTGTCATAATCACATCCTCATAACCATGTGTGTTCTCACCAGATACACTTGCCTTCTAAATACTGTTTAAGAACAATTCACACTAAAGGTACCGCTTAAGAAAAATAGGTCCTTCCATCTTAAAAAGGAAAAGTTTTTATGTATTGAATTGTATTATCCTCTCAAATATTTTAAACTTATTTTAAATCACAGATTGTTTCACAAACACAATTTTGTTTTTCCAGTAAAAAGCTTTGAAAAACCCTAGAAAAGATTTTTTGCAAATATGGACCTCACTATCATTTGTTATGTCTTGTTTTGAAAAATAATCAAATTTGAAATAAAATGTGTTTTAGAAGATTAGAAATTTACACATGATGTTTTCTCTTCACACGTTTGTGAAAAAAATTGGGTAAATGACTCTAATGAGAAAATATTACTAGACTAAATTTACAAAGAATATAGAGCAAAAACAGAATAAACGTAATAGGATCAGTGCCAATTACATCTCACATTTCAATGGCAGTGAAAATAAACTTGATTTTGACATATGAAATTGTGTTAGGAATATTTTTACATAGACGAAAATGCTGTCATCTTTGGGGGCTTTTTGTTCAACGAATTTCCAACTTCCTAATGCCTGGCTGTAGCTTGTGTGGAATCAGGGAAGTCACTATTTCTCTGTTCTTTAATACTGCTCATGCATCATTCTCATGAAAATATATATTTGCCCTTCCCTGAATTCATGCATCTCTTCATTCACTCAGCATTTGTGGAGCAAATTTTATATGCCAAGCACTGTGCTAGCTTCTGTACATACGAAGATGAATAATTCTAGGATTAAAATATGGCAGGAAAAATAAAATCATTAACAAGTAAATTTTGAAAGTTAAATGCTAATAAAAAAGTGGTAGACATATGTACAGATATTGAAAGCCATTTTATATCCCTCTTCATTTTCCAGAAAAGGGCATTAAGGCTTAAGATAATAAGGTAATTTCATGCAGATTTCATAGCTAATGAGTGAAAAGACTGGGGCTTGAATTCTGATTTCTCATTTCATAACTAGTAAATCCCTTTACCGAGTGTTGTCAAACATATGTCATCTATTTTACGTATGAAATCTCCTTTAATCTTCATAACTATGCATCTTCACCAGTTTGAGCTGCTATAATGAAATACCATAGAATGGGTACCTTATAAACAACAGAAATTTATGTCTCACAGCTCTGGAGGTTGGAAGTCCAAAATCTGTGCCAGCATGATCGGGTTTCAGTGAGAGCCCTATGTCATGTCGCAGACTGCTGACTTCTTGTTATATCCTCACATGTGGAAAGAGCGAGAGACCTCTATGGAGTTCCTTTTATAAAGACACCAATCCCATTCATGAGCACTCCACCCTCAAGACCTAATTACCTTCTACAGACACCATACCCTAGTACTATCACATTGAAGGTTCGATTTCAACATACACATTTTGAGGTGAAACCAACATTCAGTCCATAATACCATGAAAAACAACAATTTTTATTTCTGTTATACTGACGAGGAAACCAAGACTCAGATAGGCTCAGCAACTGGCCACGACACACAGTTAGTAAATGGCAGAGCCAGAATTCAAACTCAAGGTTGTCCAACCTGGAAACTTCTGCAATGTCTACTATCACGAGTTTCTTCTCTATTCCAGTTCCCACGTAACTGTGAAATGATTTAATTATTACACATTACTAGCATTTGTTGAGCATTTTATATATCCCAGGTCTTCCTTAAAGGTGCTTCCATGAATCAAGTTATTTAATTCCAATATATATATATATATGTGTATATATATATAGGTGTTGAGGTACTATCTTAAGGTATTGAGGTATTATCCTGATAGCACACTGAGAATGCTATTTGGTCTCCCAAAGATGGAGAATTAAAGAATGAATGTCTCTATATTACTCAGCAGGAGTCAGTCTAAAAGGAATAATCCACCAGCCAGAGCTTATGCCATTTTTAGGTTACGTATACAATCCACTACAAGTTCCAGACCCAGAGTGGTCAATATTGCTTTTCTTCTTTTATATCTATTCTGTTTTGCAAAATATATGTTATGGTTAAAGAATGAATTTATTTGAGTGAGCTGCCCTGAAATGAGAGCCATCTGTCTAAAGTTCTGTAGTGACTCCTTCTTCCTTCCCACCTACATCCTTAACCACATGTTGAGATTCCTGGCAATATGCTCCTTCAGCAGAAGGGTAGAGAGCCAATGAGGACCAAATGATGTGTTTTCCTTTCCCTTAGTTTCAGGGGCTCAAAGTCCCAGATGATGGGCCGGGAGCATACTCCATGACAGAAATAAACAAACAGCCAGACGGCCCAAGCAATGACTAGCCAGGTCTCTGGAAACTTGTCAAGAACTCACCAGCTTGCAGCCTAATCTAGGAACAGTGGTGTACATGACTGCATATAATATAACGTGAATAGTACTACTACAGACACATGGGCCAACATGATCTGAAAGCATCAGTTAAGAACACATACAGAAGCATAAAATACAAGGTAAAACCTGTCATTCAAAGGTATACAAGTACTTTGCAACTACGAAACACCTCAAAAAAAAATAACGGTTTTGAGACAGTGCTATACATGAAGATAAATAATTTAAAAGACTATATGCACATTCTCAAAAGTTTATCCTTGCACAAATCGCTGGCTTCCCACCATAAAAAAAAAACACTTTTGAGACTCTTTCTAATAAAACCATTAAGGTTGAGCAGGCAACATTGTTTAGAAGAACAACTGTGAGTTGTACATGACACTTCATAAAAGCAGAGACTACTAAACATCATTAATAGGTGACATTATAGTGTCTTCAAACCCAGACATAACTGGCACCAAATTTGTGGGAAAATGAGTTACCTTCCTAATAGCCCTTAATTACAATTGGAATGTGACTTTACTCCTATTCCAGTACTGAAAGCATTTACTCTCATTCCTCATCTGATTTAAAGGGTAACATAAGCTGAATGCAACATGCCTTAAAAAATTAGAAAAGCAATTGAACAAACATTAACACTGTGCCCAGGATGACAAGAAGGAAATTTCTTCACAAACAAGACATCAGTATACCCAAAAAGTTCTTTGGATTTCACAATTTGTAATCCCAGGTAAAGAAATACGGAAAAAAAATTGAGAGTTGAGTTATTTGGCCAAGCTAAATCAAACGCATGCTTATAAATCTAATTTCTATTTCTTAGAGATACTGAGTTACAGATACTATATGGGCTAATCATAATGAAGATGACAAAACTTTTTTAATAAAAAATAATCATTAGCTACAAAAATTAGAAAATGGAGACCAGTGAAATATAAATTGAGAATAATGTATAATAGATATCACCACAATTAAAAGAAAAAAGCTTACTAAATAATTTAATTTAGTGTTGTACCTTATAAAAGATTGTAAAAGAAATTCCACATCAAAATGTTATTTAAAAATAATAAATAACCCCTCTAGTTCAAAACAGAAGTAAATATTTATGAACTTTTAAGAGGAATAGTACTTTTCTGCATCAGAGAAGAAGTAACAACAAAGGTAGTGATGGATTCAACTACAGAAAAATTACAACTTCCTCATACAATGAAAATTTTATCTAAAGCAAAGAAGAGATTAACACCTAATATGACAAAATGTTAAGATCTGAATGGTATACAAAGTGCACAGAAATTGATAAGGAGAAGCTCTGGTGATGACTAGAAGATTGCTAGAAATGTGAACGATGTGTGGGAAAGCTCGACTGGGAGGATAATGTAAAACAAGAGGAAAGAAAAGTCAGATTTAGAGTAAGAACATCGTCAATAAGAATTGCTAGTGTCCCCCCGATGGTTCCAATGAGCCTCATCTCCTGATATTCACATCCTTGTGGGAGGGGTCTCACACTCACTTGTGTAATCAACATGTTATTGCAGAAATGAAGTTATCTGACTTCTGAGGCTAGGTTAAGAAAGATTTTGCAACTTCTGCTTTGTACTTTCTTGGATCACTTGCTCTGGAGAAAGGCAGCTGCCATATTGTGAGGAAACTCAAGCAGCCCTATGGAGAGGTCAATATGAAAATAACTGAAACCTCCTGAGAACTGAAGTCTACATCTACTTGATTATTGTACAAAGGAAGAAATTGAGACACAGAGATTAAGAGCCTTGCCCAAGTTTACATGGGAAGGAAGTGCCAGATCTAAGGTCAGGCTTCCAGAGCCTGAGTCCTTAACCTCTGCATGATACTGCCTTCTCCATGGTAGCAATCGAATGGAAAAGCATTTACAATTGTATGAAACATAACAACAAAAAAGAAATGCTAAAATTCAGAAACTGATTGGATGTGAAGGCAAGGGGTGCATTGAAATGGCTTTCATTTTTCAAATATGGATAACAAGAATAGTAGGGTTATTAATTAAGATAAAGATCAGACACTCACAGTTTGAAAAGTAGTATGTGCACATAAATGTGTGCATGTGTGATCATTCATGGTTGTTCAGAGAGTAAAGTGATACACAGGGAATGTAGTGAGCAAGCTGGTTTGGGATTATCAGATTTGAGTTTGCCCAGGCAAGAAGAATTTCAGAGAAGCTTCATTCCACTAGCATATAGTTAAAAGATGGTCTCATTCAAATGATAATGTGTGTACTACTTCCCTTCTGGAGATTAATGAAACGTTGGAAATTTCCTCACTCCACTTAACCTCTTTTTTGTCTGTCTCATTCTTATTAGTCACTCTAGGCATGGATCTAATCTAAAGATTTCTTAAAAATATGACTCTTTAAAAACACATACTAATTAAGTAGAATTCCATAAAATTAGTTTATTTAAAACATGAATGAAATAAAAATAATTAGACTCGTTTCACAATAACTAGAATATAAACTACTATGCGGAATGCAAATGCTATGTTTCATTAGTGTGTAAGAGATAATATTCTAAGTTTGAGAAGTGTTTTATTTCTCCAAAGAGAAGTGTTTTAGTTTTTCTTCTTCCAAATATATGTGACTTTATTTCATTTTTAAAATATAAGTCTTTTTAATAAATAAATTTCTCTCTATGGGGAGCTAGGAAAAGGCAGGTGCAGCAGGTGTTATATTTGAAGAGTTCTGTACATATTCACAGCTGCTTAGTTGTTATGCACTGCAGCATGCAATGGCCAAGAAAATCCAACACAAATGCTGAAACAAAAATCCCCAGGAAACCAGCAGAAATGAAATTGGACAAATCCTAATACATAATGTATATACTTCAATATCCTATTTCATGTGGTTACAGATTTGAATATGGCATATAGCTTATCTTTGTATTTTACTAAAATAAAATTAAAACCCACAAACTCTCTGGGGAGGTTAAATTTACCATAAAAATGCCCGAGAGAATGTTGAATTCCTTTTATAATAGAGGGACTAGACAATGACCAGAGCGATGCAATTAACCAGGCTGTTGGTCATGAGTTGATACTATTGTTCCACCAGCCCCACTTGATTCGTTGCCAAGCTCATCACATGCCCTCATTTGTTAGAGCCACTCCATCTTTGCTCTATTTCACTTGCATAGAAAAAAAATTCAGATCCTGAAAATCAATATGTTGCTGAATCCTAATTTTATTTTATTTTACTTGCAGATCTTATCTCATTTGCAGCTGTTTATATTTTCCATGTTGTGTTAATAGTCAAATTTTATTTCTAAACATAACCTAAGTTTTGCTGTGCAGGTAACAGGCTGTTTAACAAGCTATACCTACTTTAGGGTCCTTCAGTTATTTTTATTCTATTTGACTATGTGCTGTCTTCATCAAATATCTCCTCATTTGAACATCAAAAATATTAATTTTTATTATAGTAACCAGCAAGTATCATGATACAAAGCACTAAAGTTGGTTCTTCAAGAATTATTTTGAAAAAAGCTCTTTGAAATGTAGAAAACAAATTTCCTTGTGTTTCTTATTTCAAATATTAAATATATTCATGTACAATATATATTTGGTTTTTACTTCATATGATCTTGCCTCCTTTGAATAATTTTAATTTAAAAATAAGACACAATTTCCAAGTATTTAATCAGGTCTCTTAGAGTTATATTTCATGCAATAAATAAATAGCTATGGAACCTGATCAGAAAATCTCATGAGCAGTAATGACTGAGGGTTCCTGAAGAATGCTATATCTCCATATGCGTCCACTTCCCCAAATATACAATTAATTTAAAACTGGACAGACAATGGGACAAAGTTCCAGCCATTAAATTCCAAATCCCTCAAAATTTAAAAACAAACAAACAAAAAACCATCAACCAAACAAATAGCATGTCTTAAAAATTAAAACTAACTTAATATATGACTATACACCCCAGCAATTCTATTTCTAGCTATCTTCCTAAAAGAAATGAAAACATGTATTCACACCAAAACTTGTACAGAAGTGTTCATCACAACTTTATTCACAATAGCCAAAAAGTGGACACAGGCCAAATGTCCATCAATGAGTGAATGGATAAACAAAATGTGGCACAGTCACACAACAGGACATTACTCAACAGCTATAAAAAAGGGCAAAGGTACATGCTATAACATCAGTGAACCTCAATCAGTTATGCTTGGTGAAAGAAGCCAGACACAAAGACCACATACAAAGATATCATCTCTTATTTTGTTTCATTTTATTGTGCCTTGCAGATATCACATTTTCTTTCTTTTTACAAACTAAAGATTTTTGGCAGCCCTGCATGGAGCAAGTCTATGGGAGTCAACGAGAGTCATTTTGAACAGCATGTGTTCATTTAAGTATCAGTGTCACATTTTGATAATTATTACAATATTTACAACTTTTTCACTATTATTACATCTGTTTCGGTGACCTGTGATCAGTGATCTTTGATGTGGCTACCATAATTGTTTGGGGCGCCAGAAACCACACTCAGATAACATGTTGAACTTAATAATAAATGTGTGTGTGTGTGTTGACTGCTCTACACACCAGACATTCTCCATCTCTCTCCCTCTCCCGCAGCTTCCATATTCCCTGAGAAACACCACTATTGAAATTAGACCAATTAATAATGCTACAATGGCCTGTAACTATTTAAGGGCAAGGAAGAGCCACCTGTCTTTTAGTTCAAATCAAATGCTAGAAATGATTAAGGTTAGTAGGGAATGCAAACTGGAAGCCAAGACAGGCCAAAAGCTAGGACTCTTGTGCCAAACAGGTAGCCAAGTTGTGAATGCAAAGGAAGAGTTTTTGAAGAAAATTTAAAGTGCTACTCCAGCAAATACACCAATGATAAGAAACTGAAACAGCCTTATTGTTGATAGAAAGGAAGTTTTAGGGCTCTGGGTAAAAGTTCAAACTAGCCACAATATTCCCTTAAGCCAAAGTCAAATCCAGAATAAAGCCCTGACTTTATTCATTTCCATGAAGGCTAAGAGAAATAAGGAAGCTACAAAAGAAAAGTTTGAAGCTAACAGTGGTTGATTAAGGAAAGAAGTATCCTCCATAATATAAGCAGCAAGTGCTGATGTAGAAGTTGTAGGAAGTTATCCAGAAGATTTAGCTAAGGGAATTGAGAGAGGGCTGCATTCAGTAATAGATTTTCATGGTAGACAAAATGGTCTTTTATTAAAAGAAAATGTTATCTAGGACTTTCAAAACTGTGGAGAAGTCAATGTCTGGCTTCAAAGCTTCAAAGGACAGGTTGACTCCTTTGTTAGGGGCTAATGCAGCTGGTGACTTTAAGTTGAAGCGATATTCATTTACCATTCCAAAAATCCTAGAGTCCCTAAGAATTATGCTAAATTTACCATGCTTGTCCTGTTTCCCATAGGTGCAACAACAAAGCCTGAATAAGAGCACACCTGTTTACAATGTTATTTACTGAATATGTTAAGCCTGCTGTTGAGAACCACTCTTCAGAAAAAAAAAAAGATTCCTTTCAAAATATTACTGCTCACGGACAATACACCTGGTCATCCATGAGCTCTGATGAAAACACATAAGGAGATTAATGTTGTTTTCACACCTGCTAACACAACATCCATTCTGTAGCTTATGGATCAATGAGTAATTTTGATTTTCTCATATAATTATTTAAGAAATACATGAACAGATGGTTCTCAAAAGAAGACATTCATGTGGCCAACAAACATATGACAAAAAAAGCTCAACATCATTGATCATTAGAGAAATGCAAATCAAAACCACAATGAGATACCATCTAACACCAGTCAGAATGGCAATTACTGAAAAGTCAAAAACCAACAGACACTGGCAAGGCTGCAGAGAAAAAGGAAAGCGTTTGCCCTGTTGGTGGGAGTGTAAATTAGTTCAGCCATTGTGGAAGACACTGTGGTAAATCCTCCAACATCTAGAGGCAGAAATGCCATTTGACCCAGCAATCCCATCACCAGGTATATACCCAAAGAAATAGAAATCATCCTATTATAAAAATACATGCACCCATATGTTAATTGCATCACTATTCACTATAGCAAAGACATGATCAACCCAAATGTCCATCAATGATATACTGAATAAAGAAAATGTGGTACATATATACCATACATATATACCATGGAATACTATGCAGCCATAAAAATGAATGAGAGCATGTCCTTTGCAGTGACGGAGGTGGAAGCTGCTAACCTCAGCAAACTAATGCAGGAACAGAAAACCAAACACCACATGTTCTCACTTATATGCGGGAGCTGAACGATGAGAACACCGGGACACATCGGGGGAACAACACACACTGGGGCCTGTCAGGGAGGTGGGGGAAGGGAGAACATCAGGAAAAATAGCTAATGGATGCTGAGCTTAATACCTAGGAGATGGGATGAATTGTGTAGCAAACCACCGTGGCACAAGTTTACCTATGTAACAAACCCACACATCCTGCACATATACCCTGGAACTTAAAAAAGTTGAGGGGAACAAAAGAAAAAAAATAAAGAAATTTCTTAATGTTATAGCTGCCATGAAAAGTGAGTTCTCTGATAGATCTGGGAAAAGTAAATTGAAAATCTTCTGGAAAGGATTAACCATTCTAGGTCCCATTAATAATGATCATAATTCATGGTAGAAGGTCGAAATAACATTAATTGGAGTTTGGAAGACACTGATTCCAACCCTTGTGAATGACTTTGAAGGGTTCAATAGTTTCGTGGAGGAAGGAACTGCAAACGTGGTAGAAATAACAAGAGAACTAGAGTTAGAAGTCGAGCCTGAATATGTGACTGAGTTTGATCGATCTCATGATCCAGCTACAACAGATAAGAAGTTTCTGCTTCTGGATGAACAAGAAAAGTGCCTTCTGGAGATGGAGTCTACTTCTGGTGAAGATGCTGTGAAAATTGTCGAAGTGCTAACAAAGGATTTTGAATACTACATAAACTTTGATAAAGCAGCAGAAGGGTTTTGAGAACTGACTCCAATTTTGAAAGTTCTATTGCAAGTAAAACGTTATCAAACAGCATTGCATGCAACAGAAAAATCTTTTGTGAAAGAAAGAGTCAACTGGGGCAACAAACTTCACTGTGGTTTTAAGAAATTGCCACAGCCTTGGCTGGGCACGGTGGTTCACATCTATAATCCCAGCACTTTGGGAGGCCAAGCCAGGCAGATCACTTGAGGTCAGGAGTTCAAGACCATCCTGGCTAACATGGTGAAATTCTGTCTCTATCAAAAAATACAAAAATTAGCAGGGCGTGGTGATATGTACCTGTAGTCCCAGCTACTTGGGAGGCTGAGGTGGGAGAATCACTTGAACCTGGGAGGCAGAGGTTGCAGTGAGCCGAGATTGCGCTACTGTACTTCAGCCTGGGTGACAGAGTGAGATGCTGTCTCAAAAAAATAAATAAATAAAAATAAATTGCCACAGCCACACAACCTTCAGCAACCATCCCTGGTCAGCCAGCAGCCATCCACACTGAGATCAGGCCCTCCATTAGCAAAAAGATTATGACTTGGGGAAGGCTCAGATGATCATTAGCATTTTTTGGCAATCAAGTATTTTAAAAATTAAGGTGTGTACATTTTTTTAGACATAATACTATTGCATATTTAATAGACAACAATATAGTTTAAACACAACTTTTAAATGCATTGGGAAACCAAAAACTTCTTGTGACTATCTTTATTGTAGTCATCAGGAACTGAAACTGCAATATGTTCAGTTCAATGGGTATGTTGTTTTGTATGATTCCATTTGTGTGTGTGTGTGTGTGTGTGTGTGTGTGTGAAGAATCTGTGTATTTATTGATTTATCACTTAAAAACTTTTTAAAAATGTTATATATTTAGGGGATACAAGATTTTTTACATACATAGATTGTGTAGTGGTGAAGTCTGGGCTTTTAGTAAACCCATTACCTAGACAGTGAACATTGTGTCTAATAAGTAATTTTTCAACCCTCATACCCCTCCCATCCTCCCACCTATTGAAGTTTCCAGTGTGTATTATTCCACTCTATATGTCCATCTGTACCCATTGTTCAGCTCCCACTTATAAGTGAGAATATGTGGTATTTGACTTGCTGGGTTATTTCACTTAGGATAATGGACTCCAGGTCTCTCCACGTTGCTTGCAAAATACATCATTCCATTCTTTTTTATGCCTGAGTAGGATTAGGATTCCATGTTGTATATACATTATATATATATATATATATAATTTCTTTATATATCACAAAAATGTATATAAATGCATAAACATGTTTGTGTGTGTGTGTATACACACAAACACACACACCACATTTTCTTCCATTGATGGACACTTAGGTTGATTCCAAATCTTTGTGACTGTGAATAGTGCTGCAATAAACATAAGAGTGCAAGTAGTATTCTTTTATTTATATAAAATATCCAAAGAAGGGCAGATATGTAGAGACAGAAAGCAGATGAGTGGTTGCATAGTGGTGGAGAGTGTGAATAGGAGTGACTATATGCACATGAGGTTTCCTTGAAGCTGATGAAAATATTCCATTATTAGTGTGTGGTAAGAGCTAGATAAATTATACACTTAAAACATGTGAGCTTTATGGTATATAAATTTATTTGCAGTAAAGCTATTAAAAACAAATGGCATACACTATCATAAAGCTAATATTACTATGTTTATTGAAAACCTACAATTTATAGACAACACATGACTCAGATTACAGAGGGAACAGGTCTTAAATATAGAAACTATGATTTAAATGTATGCTGATCTCTCAATGACTGAGGTTAACACCTTTTTTGAAATGTTTCATAGAAGAAAATGTATAGAAAGCTAAGAGAGGTGGAAAGATGGAGACACAAAAGAAGAGGTCACAGTCAGGAGGCCCAAGTGTACCTAAATCACAAGAATGAGCCTGGTGATTCACTCTACAATCCTATGCCTTTAGAGACCTTCTTGGATAGGAATTAGGAAACATCTCCAGAAGGGAAGGTGTCAAAGACAATGTAATACAATGTAGTTTTTTTAGTGATTCTTTTTCAACTATTGTGTCTAGCATTTAGAAAACATTAGAAAATAGTTTTAGCTATACATCATTATTTTATATGTTGTATTTGCTGATACAGAGATTCAAATCAGTTGGGTGGTTGGTGATCAGTAGATGCTCAATAAATATTTGTTCATTAGAAGAAAGAACAATTATGCTATCCATAAATTGCAATATTAAATATCCATCAGATATATAATTCAAGGGCAATGGGGCATAGGCTGTGAGAGAAAATTGTGGAAGAAAAGCAGATTTGGGATAGGGTTATAAGACAATGAAGCTAGTCTCGGACATAATGAACTTAAGCAGACTTCATCCCATTGACATGGAACCATCTGGAATGCATATCAATATATGGTTCTAGATTCAGGATATAAATGAGGAAGTTTTCAGCCTAGCTTAAGTCATGGAAGTCGTTGAGTTATAAATCAATAACAAATCAATTTCTTTTAATTGATATACAAAATATTCCCATATAATTAATTCTGTCTGTAATTCTGTATTTTTTTGGCTCTGATGGTAAATCTGAATAAGTCTATTAAAATCTTCAGACATTATACATTTTCTTTGAGAACAACAGTGGCTGTAAACAAAGCTGCCTTTGTTGGCTCATAAAGAACATTTGCTGTTCCCACAAATTACTTTTAATCATGCAAAAGTCCCTCTGTGGTTATTAATTTCCCTTTCTAATTTCACTTTGTTCCCTTTCTAGAGTATACTCCTTTTGAGACACCCAGAGTCTGAAAAATGTGAGTCAATCCACAGATTAGTTGGTAGGAAAAAAGAAAAATAGTTTCTTTCCCCTCTTATTAAATGGTCATTCTTGTTCTATATAAATTCACTTGCTCTTGCTATGTGACATTACAACATTAGTTTTACTGGTAGGGCTATTAAAATACTGTCAAATGGGGGGATAGATATATTATGGGGAACAAAACCTTGATTTGGAGTCAAAAGAACTTTTATCTAAATAACAGCTTTTCCATTTACCAACTTTATGATCTTGGGTAAATTGTAAGGTTTCTCTGAGATTCAGTTTCTTGATCCATAAAAGTTAAGTAAATTTATGTTCCTAGTAGGTTTTTCATGATAATTTCATGAGATTTTATATATATACATATATATATCTCCAATATCCAAATAGACTGGTTGCTAACTTTAGCATTAGTTGATGGTGGACAGAATATATACATTTATTTTAATTATACCATTATTTTTCATATCTAATAAAAACTTAAACCAGTGGAGACATTATTCAAATATACTTCCCATAAAATGCAATGTAGCTAAGTTTTTGGAGCATTTTGAAATATATTTCTTCTGACCATGTCTTTTGTGTATTTTCCTCTAGTTTTCCCTTCTTTTGATCTTAGATGCTTTTAGAAATTCTCTTTTTGTTTACTTGAAACTACTCTTTCCTAAAGTAAGAAAGAACTTAAATTTTCTTTTCTTTTCTTTTTTTTTTTTTTGAGACAGAGTCTCCCTCTATCGCCCAGGCTGGAGTGCGGTGGGGCGATCTCGGCTCACTGCAAGCTCCGCCTCCCAGGTTCACGCCATTCTCCTGCCTCAGCCTCCCGAGTAGCTGGGACTACAGGCGCCCGCCACCGCGCCCGGCTATTTTTTTTTTTTTTTTTTTGTATTTTTAGTAGAGACGGGGTTTCACCGTGTTAGCCAGGATGGTCTTGATCTCCTGACCTCGTGATCCGCCCACCTCAGCCTCCCAAAGTGCTGGGATTACAGGCGTGAGCCACCGCGCCCGGCCAAGAACTTAAATTTTCAAAGGAAAAATGTATATATAAGGTAAATACATATTATTGTTCATACCCCTATATTATAATTTGAAATACAGCAATTTGTTGTTAGGGATGACACCAAGCCTTCTGAACCCTCATCACGTCTTCTAGAACGATTGCCGGCTCTACTATTAACTATGTTGCTTGGGATCAAACATTTAACCCTTTGGTGCCATCTCTAAAGTGAAGTAATCAGATTAGAAATTAGATCTCCGGCAGTTAATGAGTTGTCCTTTTTTGAAGATTTTAGATTTGGGGCTTTCATTTTAATGATACAAAATAAATAATTAAAAGCATAATCTACACTGTCAGGACGACCACTAGACTATGGGCTCTGATTTCAGTGTTTGTGATCGTCTTGGTGGTGTTACTCCACTTGCTAGGGGCTAATGAGGAAAGAAAAAAACAGACACATAAAAATGAAGCGTCCACAGCAAGGAGAGCCAAATGGTGCTGTGGCTCACTAGACCAGTGAGGGTTTTGCAGAAATTTAAAAGAAAAATACTGAGATGGCCAGGCGTGGTGGCTCACGCCTGTAATCCCAGCACTTTGGGAGGCCGAGGCAGGTGGATCACGAGGTCAGGAGATCAAGACCATCCTGGCTAACATGGTGAAACCCCGTCTCTACCAAAAATACAAAAACTTAGCCAGGCATGGTGGCGGGCGCCTGTAGTCCCAGCTACTCGGGAGGCTGAGGCAGAAGAATGGTGTGAACCTGGGGGGCAGAACTTGCAGTGAGCCAAGATCGCACCACTGCACTCCAGCCTGGGCGACAGAGCGAGACTCCGTCTCAAAAAAAAAAAAGAAAAGAAAAGAAAAGAAAAATGAAAAAAAAAAACTGAGATAATTAAGTTAATGCATGATCTGTGAGAGTCACCGTGTCAAATTTGTGCTTACTCTTAGCAGTTAGTGCTGTAGTATTCTATCACATTAATGCCAGTTATTTCAGACTTCTCTGGCTTTTTAATTTTGTTTATATTTCATTTGCTCTATAAGCAGAATGTTTGTGTTCCTCCAACCTTTCTTGTTGTTGTTAAAACCTAATCCCTAATGTGATGGCATTAGGAGGTGAGGGTCTTTGAGAGGTAATTAGGTCATGGAATAAGTACCCTTATACAAGAAATCTCAGAGAGTTCTCTCTCTCCTTCTACCAAGTGAGGACACAACAAAAATTTGGTTGCCTATGGATCAGGACACAGGCCCTTACCAGACCCTGAATCTTCTAGTGCCTCTATATTGGACTTCCTACAGACCAGAAAATACATTTCTGTTGTTTATAAGCCACTCAGTCTATGTTGTTTTGTTATTACAACCCTAACAGCCAAGGACATTTATAAATAAGTTTTAGGCTTCTTGGTTGCTTAAGATCTGTAAACATAGAGTGTTTTATGTTTTCTCTCTATAAAAATTTAAATAGAATTTTAATGAGTACAATCTTATATTTTATATTCTAGAGAATGTTTTCCTTTGAAAAGAGGCCTATGCTTCATTGAAGTTTGAGAAACATTGAATAATATCTTGATTTATTAATCAATTCTGTTTTTCATTCCCAGCATTTCATTATCCTGGATGTTTCCCTGCTTTCAACAGTCACCAAGGAAGAGAGAACATAGGAGAAAGAGAGAACGAAAGAATTGATCCTTGGCTTTGAGTTTGAAATAGCACAGGCTCTGATGCAGACAAAAGATTAAGCAGAAAATATTATTAGGGAAATGTTTATCTGCACTTTACCCTTATCCTCAGACAAGGTCAAGATTCCACAGGACTAAATTCAAAGGTAGGAAGTAAGAGAACAATAGAAATCCCAAACAAATTTCGAGAGTCAGGTATAGGAAGAATGTGGCAACCATCTGCAGGTAAAACCCAGGAAGTAGGCAATCCTTTGAGGTCCTTCTCATCTGGAACAGGTAGGAACAGAAAAAGTCTCCTGCCTGAGGTTGTAGGCAGGCTGGCCTGCCTCAGTCTCTCAGATTCCCAAACTCAACGTGGCACTAGAAAAATTCAGTGACGCCCCAAAGAGGCTCTGAAGATAGGTTTATTACAGCCCATCATGGGATCAGGAGTAGCAGAATGCTTCCTGTGTACCCTGCCTTGGAATGGGGGTCAGGGGCGGCTCAGAGCGCTTCTGACCTGAAGAGATTTTGCAGGCAGGAATAAGCAGGACAGGGTGGAGACAGTGCGGAGAAATAATGGAGACCCAGATATGATCCACGTCATGCCCACCCATGTCCATATAGTTCTGCTAGGTCCTAGCACTACATAAGCTGCATGGAAAAGGGAAAAGAGGAACATGTTAATCCAATGGAATAAAGTTTCTGATACCTAGTAGAATGATAGATCAAAACATATATGAGGTTTACTTGCATAAAAATAACATCAAAACAACAACAAATCTATCCTTTCTCTCTATCTCTGCATCTCTGTATCTATTATCTATCTATCTATCTATCTATCTATCTATCTATCTATCTATCTATCTATCTGTCTATCTTCTATCCATCTACCTGAGGTTGTAGTGGGTAAGAATCATTAAGACTCTAAGATCATAGTCAAATTTAAGATACTATATATCTCTGGGGATGGAACTTGAAAGGTTAGCATGTACTACGAAAAATGCAGCAATTAGAGGAACCCAAAGATCAATATTTTTAAGGGTCTATCTTCAGGATCTATCTTGCTCTAACCACTTCTGAAATTTCTGCAGCGTTGGACTTTTGGGTCTTGATGTTGGTAATACCAAACAATCATCATGATCGAGTCCTACCACAGAAGAAAAGTGGAGCCCACTGGTCCACTGATCCCCACTTTGTATGTGGATGGAGTTTGGGCCAAAAATGGGAGGTCCAGACCTCTGATGTCTTCAAAGTAAAGAGCTTTTGTGCCATTTTGGAGATAGTAACATGCAAAGACGGGCTGCCAGCCACAACAAGATGAAAGGAATGAGAAATCGATTTTGTGTACAATCAAGAAGTCTCCAAGTAGAGTGTCAGTGCTGTGATTCTTGATACTGACTGTCTGCTGGTAAATGGTTCCTGGGTCACTTAGGTTTCAATCAGGCCACCTGGCTCTGGGGCAGATGAGTTTTGGCACTAAACTTCATAAAGCTGATCCACTGCTCAGTCATCTGGGAAACTGAGTCAGCCTACCAGCCCCCTAAATATAATCTGTATTGTATTTAACTTAAATTGATTAGAAAAACAGAAAATGGAAGGTTGCTCCCATACTCATCATCTGGCTTCGAGGATTGATGTAACTATTTTTCCTTTTTTTTTTCCTCCAACCGTCTTGGAGGAAAAAATCCAGTCTCATCCCACCAATATTAAGATAGCTAACCTTCTAGTGTTTTAGAGATCAGATTGTATTCACTTTCTAATTTTTCTAAGATTGTAAACCCTTAGTAGAAAGTCTTCTACAGCTGATGTTTGTCTATATACACTGTCAATGCTTAATACAGAAAGACAATATTTTTGATACATTTGACAATTCCTATTCCACTGAGTCCAAATTTCCAGGAAATGTCTGATAATATACAGAGAAGCTACAATTAAAGAGGGGACATGAGGCTTGATGACTACTCAAGGGTACGAGAAGCTTTGCAGAAGGCAATGGCAAAATCTAGTTTGGGGCAGGACTGCCAAGAGACAAGTTCGTTCAACAGTAACAAAGAAAATCTCATCAAATTGGATTTCACACAGACATAAGGCTGTAATTCAGCTGAGGCAAACAGCAGGGAAAATCATTTTCTTGTCCACTTCTAGTAACAAAATGATTCCCCTTCTGTCATTTATGAGTTGATTTTGTTCTTTTGCCTTCGGAAGCTGAATGAAATATAAAGGAGAGGTTGTGTATCTATAAGAAAAAACAAAAAGATGGAAAACTGTACTCAGTGGGAGAAACTGAAAGAAACACTTCAGTTAGTGTCTCTCTGAGACTTAATCTAGATTAAGGATTCTAAAATCACAATTTAGTCTGCTGTTGGGGGAGAGATTGCTCCCCATGTCTTCCTTAAGCACCAAAACAATTACACAGCTCCAGCCCACATGCAGGCATTAGCAACTATTCTGGGATTGAATCCAATTTCAAGTATGTGTAATAGATGAGGATTTTCCCCCAATGTGGAATATTTGAACAGATAACATCAGAACTAGTGGTTGATTTATTTTTTAAGTAAAGAAACAAACCAAAAAAGCACAAGGTATTTCTTGCTAACGTTCAAACATATATTCAGTGAAATATGTAAATACCTTAACAAGAAATAGGGGACATTTGACTTAACTCTAACATGCCATAATTACTTTCTTTCTCCATCAAAAATCAAAGTTAGTTTATTTTGATCTAAAGCTAGAATTGAGATTTCTCTGCCTTTTCTTCCTGCTGGTCACATGAATCATGCTTAAAATGGGAAAGTCAGAGGGTTTGATGTGGACCATATCTATCCGTAGCCTGTTTCCTATCCCTGACTCAGTCTTATCAGAACTTTCCCATAATCTGTACAACTACCCTCACAGCTTCAGAATATGATAAAGAAAATAGACAGAGGTTCTAATGTACAAAAATAAGACCTCCTCCTTTGTCTCTCCCAGCATAGAGTCTACCAATCTTTGAGCCAAAGGGATTATCAACATGACTCACTTTTAAACAAACAAACATAACTCACCAGTGTTTTCTTGAATGCAAGAAAAATCACAACTTGGGACCAAGAAAATTCTGTTAATTGCTTAAATTATTTATTTCCCTTTTATGTTTACTGCCACTGACTGGTCTGGATTATCCAGGGGCCTAAATAAAATAGTGTGACCTACCAATGCATATGTTGCTTTTAGTAAGAATATCTAATTACATTTTTTACTTTTATTTTAAACTCATTCTATTAAAAAAGACAACAGAATAAAAAATAAAACAAAAAATTTTACTATATTCCCATCTGGGTCATGATCAGCACTGAAATACTAACCACACTAGATTCTAACTTAGAAATCATGGCAAAAGTCATCATATTTACTATATACTGAGTGTTTACTATGTACTCAAATACCAATACTAAATATTCACTATGCAGTACTTTATTATAACCTCATCACAATACTTTGAAACATAGAATCATTAAATACCATCATTTTCAGATGAAAAAACTCAGGTGTAGGAAGGTTAAGGAATTTGCTCAAAGTTACACAGCTAGTAAGTTGCAGAGACAGGACTTGAACCCAAATCTCTTTGACTCTAAATTCAGAGCTGTTGAACTTGGCAGCACTATAAAGTCATTCCTCCACTCAAGAAACACCAATGACTTTATATCTTATACCACAATAAAAAGTAAACAGACTCAAAAATAAGACGACACTCAAGATTTATAGTTATCTGGCCATTTTTTCTTAGTTTAATCTTAATTTTCACCAGTCATTCACATGGATCCCCATGCTACCAGCCCATGTTCCTTCAAGTTCTTGCAGTGGCTCAGTTTACTTTTGTCCCTTCCCTCACATTTTTTCCCTCACAGTAATCTTCTGAAATGCATTTTCTATCTCTCCTTCCCATAATCCCACGGTTACCCATCTGCATGGTAAGCTCCCAGGCCATGTCTCTATAACCACACACAGTTTAATACAGTTGCAATCCAAGTTAGCGTTCATCATTTAGTTGCTATAGATAGTAGTTGGTGTCATGTAGCTTACATTCGTATTTTACCTAAAGTAAACCTTTATCTATTGAGGTCAGGGACTACAGATTTATAATTTGCTTTTTTACCTCAAAACACAGTATGAAACTCATAGAGAGCTCTAAATAAATTCCTGTTAAGTGAATAAATAAGAGTTCATTACAAATATAACAATGTATTTTCACATGAATTTCCTAGACACTTCATATTGGTGTGAGCCACTTCAAAAGGGATTAAATACAAATATATCTTTTCAATACTTATTAAAACGTTGATAATTCAGCTTTAGTGAGAGTTTAATTATAAAATGAAACCAAGCAAAGCCTAAATACCTAATTCAAAAGATTTCTGCTCTATAGTGAAAGACAGATCAATAATGATAAATTGGATTTTTAGCCTTTGGGAATAAACGGGGAATCAAAAAGAAAAACAAACCTTAGTAAAGTAATTCTGGTCTACCACTAGTGAGTGGACAAAATTATTTTACAGTCAATATTACATTCTATTGGAATGAAAACAAGATATATTAAAACCTTAACATGATAAATAGACATTTTATATTATTTGTCCAATAATAACCCTTAACAGATATAAGCTTTTTTAGAACATCTATGTAACCAAATGTTTTTGAAAGAGGACAAATCCATTTGCTAAAGCCATAAAGTCATTTACAACTACTGATCATAAACAGTGGCAAACAGTGAAGGCGATGGTTTCAGAATACTTCACTTCCCTTTTCATTCCTTTTTCCCTCTCCTTTATACCAGCAAAGAAAAAGTCATCATAAAACCAATGAAGCTAAAGCTCTAGGGCTACCTGCTTACACAGGCCTTGTCAAAGTCTATCTATTTATAGAGAGCAAGCAAGATTTTTAAAATTCCTTTTCTTGAAGAGCGCCCTCCAAACTGTTTAAACTTCAGGTCCTGCAAACCTTAATTAATCACATCCTTGACCTGAAGCATACATACCCTTGAAATCCAAGAAATTTAAAATTCCATTTGGCAAAATTTTTTGTTGTTGTTGTAGCTTTCTTAGGCTATTGGTTTCCTGATTCATTCATTGATTCATTCTTCATTCATTCACTCATTTATCCAAGGAACAGGGATTCATCTTTTGCACGCAGAGATCATTGCTCTCACGGCTTTATAGTGACTACAACTTCCTGTCTCTTGTTCCATGGCTTCTGCCACTAACAGGTAGAGGCATCACACTTTCCTCTGGATAGCTTTTCTGTACTTTATGGCTTCTGTTTTTTTCTCATCTTTTGTTGTTCTCTCTATTGACCTGTCCATTTTTGCTGCAAGTACTTACTTCATCTTATATCCGGTCTATGGTTCCCATGACTGGTTTTGTTATATCTGCAGTTATTCCTTGTTGGGCAAAACTTTCAGAGTAGACTACCAGCAGATCATTTGCGGGCCCTAATAGCTGCTCACTATAACATGCCCTGCCCTGGTCAAACAAATGGAAGAAACCAACAATCGATGCCTTCCATGAAGCCACTTTTACTTTCTTTCTTTTTCTTTCTCACAGCATTATTATTTCACCTTCATAGCCAGAAAAATGTAATTCTACCCAGCATTATTTGTAGTCAAATATTTTATGTTTTATTTTTTTCTGTATCCCCACAGGGCTTAATGTTAATTCAAATAACATCATTATAATTAATTAAAATACAAATACAGCTACCATACACCTTACTATGTGTTTGGAACTCAACTATTATTTATTCGTAGTCAAATATTTTATGTTTTATTTTTTTCTATATCCCCACAGGGCTTAATGTTAATTCAAATAATATCGTTATAATTAATTAAAATACAAATATAGCTACCATACACCTTACTATGTGTTTGGAACTGTAACTATTGTTTTCATGTGTCACTTCCCCTAATTCTCTCCAAACCCCTTGAGGTACATGTTACTCCATTAGCCATTTCACAAATGGGGAAACTGGGGCTCAGAGAGCTTAGGCAGGTTGGTCAGTTAATAAGCATGGTTGCTAGGATTTAATTTAGGAGGTCTAATTCTAGAGCAGCAACTTTCACCTGTGAACACTGGAATCACCTGAGGAGTTTTAAAAACTCCAAGGTCCCACCCCCAGAGTTTCTAATGGATGGAAGGTGTAGCCCAGCCGGCGGTGGGGGGTGCTATTTTTCATCTTCCTCGGTGATTCTCCTATGTCCCAGCTTGATAACCACTGCTCTACAGACCAAGTTATTCACCATTAGGTAATAAATGAGTGAATGGACAACTGAATGCATTAATGCATGACCTCCCCATTCTCTATTTTTTAATAGATAGGTTCTGAGATTCCCATTTAAATAAAAATAGCAATAACATTTAATTGGCCTCTCAGAAAATAGTGAAACCAATATTGTCAACATTGATTTACCCTGACCAAACCTGCTGCCAAAGAGTTAATGCTCTTTCCCGGAGAGAGGCAGTGAACAGATTCCATAAATGACCAGCTTAGTTTAACTCCCTTTTTCACGTGAACAGGGGCCGCCGCGTTGGGGAAGCTGCAGAGCGCATCAAACCGAAGCTGTTCGAATGAGCCCCTAGGTCCATTTCTGTGTTTTATGTCCTCCAATTCCCTCAGCCTATTATCCTTAATGTGTCATCCCTACTTGTTTCGCCTCTACTGGGGAGTAGGAGCCCCAGTGCTACAGGCAATTCGTACTCAGAGTAGGCAATGGGAGCTTCATTTTCTACCCTGCAGCCAAATTTTTTCTGTTAGTCACAGTCAAACCAAAGATACAGAAAAAAGAACCTAGACAAAACTATAAATACTTACCAAGCACCAATTTGTTATGTGTTGGTCACTGAACTGATATTATAAAGTGACTAAGAGACCCAAGGAGTTAATAACCTGGGGTGTGGGGGAGGAGGATGGACATGTGGAACAAGATGAGCTGTGAAGATTTAACTTGTGCGTGTGTGTGTGTGTGTGTTTGTGTGTCTATGTGTGATTCAGTCTGATCATGCTGAGGTTTGTGAACCACCGCCTTATCTACTAGTTCTACCTATTTCTTATAGAGCTGAGGACTAAATAAACAGGCACTGGTCAGAGCATCTGTGACAATGAGAGTCCAATCCACAAACCCTGCAGCAAATGGTCCAGGAAGCCAAACTGCAACCTCTGCAGCAATCAGCCTAGAGCAGGCAGGTCTTGACCAATAACAGCCAGCGTCCCTGACTTTTTCCCTGCTTCCAACTCAGGACCAACCAAAGAAAACTAATTATGCTCCCCAAAGCAGTCACAGAAGAATCTCCACTTCTACGTAACGTGCCCTCAGCTTCCATGTGCCAACAACCTCCAATCAGGGCACACCTGAAGCCTTCCTTTTTTGCATTATGAAACTTTCCCATTCCCCTGTCTGCCTTTGAGTCTTTGCCAAAATGCAAGTTGCAAGAGACAGTGACTGACTCCCTTGCTGTAGCAAGTTCTGAATAAATAACCTCTTTTTCTTCTCCTTTAAATTGCCTTTGTTTATTTTTACAGTGCAAGTGGGGGAGGGAGGTGGGCACTGTTTTGAAATTTTAAGCCCACCCTTTCCAAGCAGGGGAACCTTCTCACGTGTGTTTCCCTGAAATCTCCTTGCCTCCCTCTTAAGATGTCTGTAGGAAGCGGGCAGGCAGAATGACAGAAAGAAGGACTGTCACCTGCGTCAAATCCAGACAGATCAACCCAAGGAGACAGAGGCTTGACTTCTTGCCAGTGTTATGGTGACATTTGAACAAGAACCCAAGACCTTAGCATCAACCTCTAAAGAGGAATGAAATTGTGAATTCAGTCACCATTATGTTTGAAATGCCAGAAAAATCACGTCATCCATTGACTTTCCTTAGATATGATGAGGTTTTTGAAACATCATATGGAACGAACATTCAAGCAGAAATCAAGTTCAGTTAGGGAGAAATAAAATTATATTTTGTCATGGTTGAATACTCAGTGGTGCTAATTTGGGTTGCCTACTTCAGAAGTTTGGAGAGGACAATATGCGCCGAGAAAGGGAGGAACTCAGGGCCCAAATGGTGGAAGATGTAGCATTTTGAGCTGACCAGAAAAGATAAGAAGAATTTTGAGAAGTGGAACTTTAGCTTCCTCCAGGCTCCAGAGACATTGGTGCAAATGTCTTATTGAAATTAAGCCCATAAGATTAATATAATACAGAATTCAGTGCAGTGACCATACCCCTATCTCTTTGCTGTTTGCCAGCTCAGTGGGTGGGAGGATGTTGTATTTACACAAATCTAGAAAGTTGTGTGTGCACTGATGTCTGCAGGTTGGGTCACACCAACGTGCAGACATCAGTGCACACACAACTTTCTAGATTTGATGCTGAGGTTTTTTTTTTAATTTCTACAATTATTCAACATATGTCTGAATGCTAAAAATAACTAGCATAGCCAAACATAGAGAGAAACATTTTCTTATTAAGGCTGAATCTTTAAACAAAAATAATGCCTTTCCCCACTGCCTAATGTACATTTTTAAATCATAGAAATTGGGTTCTTTGTTAAATTCACTGTCCCTCTTTCTCTCCAACATTGGCATTAGTAAGACAGTTTTTTTTTCTCCCTTCTAGAAGAATGCGGCAGAATGAGCACAAAGCAATTAGCAGGTTTAGTTAGAAGTTAGAAACTGAGAGGCAAATGAAATGAAAGTTGGGGTAAATTAATTAGCAAAAGGTGCTAGAGTTGTGTGTGCTCCTTAACTAAGTGTTATTCCGTGCGTCAGCACTGACAACTCAACACTTTGTGAGGTTTAGAAACACAGAAGAGGAAAGGCTGACACCCGGGGGGCAGAATGGGAAGGTGTTGAGCAGTGTGTGAGACTCCTGGGAAGGGAAGAATAGGAACCATCCCTGGGATTGTTCTAGTCTTCCTAATCCTTTCCTCTGAGGTTCAGCAGTGAGGGGGAGACCATCAAGGTCAACATGGGGAAGGGTGCTTGGCCCATGTTTCTAGACATTGGGAAATCTGTGCTGAGGAGCCTTGGAGGCCAGTGTCCATTCAGAAGAGCCTAAAGTCCTTACGAAAAAACCAAAAACAAACAAACAAAAACTGGGCCTGTATATTAGTTTTCTAGGGCTGCCATAGCAAATAGCGCAGACTGGGTTGCTTAAACAACAGATAAATCTGTTTTCTCAGTTCTGGAAGCGGTAAGTCCAAGATTAAGGTGCCAGTAGAGTGGTTTCTTCTGAGGTCTCTCTTCTTGGTTTGTATATGGCTGACTTCTTCCCGTGTCTTCACATCGTCTTCCCTCTGTGTTTTTCTGTGTCTGTATTAGTCTGTTCTCACACTGCTATAAAGAAATACTCCATACTGAGTAATTTATAAAAGAAAGAGGTTTATTTGACTCACAGTTCCGCATGGCTGGGGAAACCTCAGGCAGCTTACAATCGTGGTGGAAGGCGAAGGAGAAGCAAATGCACAACTTACATGGTGTCAGGTGAGAGTGAGTGTGTGTCAGCTCAGGAAAATCTACCATTTATAAAACCATCAGATTTCATGAAAGTTCACTCACTATCACAAAAACAGAACAGGGGAAACCGCCCTCACAATCCAGTCGCTTCCCACCAGGTATCTCCCTAAATACCTGGGGATTAAAATTCAAGATAAGATTTGGGTGGGGACACAAAGCCTAACCGTATCAGTCCTAATCTCCTCTTCTTGTGAAAACACCGGTCCTACTGGATTAAGGCCCACCTCAATGACTTCAGTTAATCGTACTTACATGTTTGAAGACTCCATCTCCAAATACAGTCACATTCTGAGGCGCTAGGGGTTAGAATTTCAACATGTGAATTTTGGGGAGGCACAATTCAGCCCATAACCGCTTGCTGAAGAATTCTGTAGAAAAGGAAGCTGCGTGTGTGACAGTTTGCCCCACTGTGTGCTTTAAAAGAAACTAGCTTCTCGAAGAATACATAAGCCATCTTATTCTGGAATCGCGAAAGTGCTTTCATATCCCCAATTTTGCAGCAAAATTGGCTGGGCAAGGCAGGAGACATTACAATTACCAAAGCTATTCCAATGCATACACAACACCAGGTGACTCCTACATGAAATCAGCCTGCTCTCTGCTCCACTGCTGTCTGGCCCCCTTATGCAGGAGAAAGAGTACAAAGGCAGAGGGGGAAGGCATATAGGAGCTTCTACACTTAGAGATTGCTGAGTAGTTTTTTCTAATATGTATTAAATTCTGATTTTCTTGGTTGATAGGCCATTATGATTTGAAATTTTACTTGATGGTATGAAAGCATCTTGCTGTTTTGTTTAATTATTTGATGGTGAGTAATCACATATTCAAGCCTAAGTCACTTGTTATATATTTTAATAAGAATCTTTTGTCTTAAAAAGTGAAAGTACTGACTGCATGCCTTCTCATTTGGAAGGCAGCATCTTATAATGAAGTCCGCAAAGACAGAGAACACGTTTAATTAAAATACTACTTCTAATTCCATCTGTGTGATCTTGAGCAAGTTACTTAACCTGTCTGAATCACATATTTCTCATTGGTAAAATACAATCATGTAAGGGAGAAGTAAGTGAGATATTGCATACAAAACAACAAGCACATTGCCCAACACATAACCTTTTGCTTATTTAGGTTAATCATGCAGATAGATTCCCATGTTTCCAGTACAATGTCATGAAAATAAAAGGGCCCTTGCAAGGATTCCAAAAGCCTGACTGTGAATCCAATTTGATATTTTGTTCAGTCACTTGGCCTCTCTCAGCTTCAGAATTTTGAATGTTAAATTGGAGACAATGGCCATCTTTTGAACTTGACACAATTTATCAAGAGGATGAAGTATGTAAAAGTACCAAAAACGCGTTATTGGCAGGCTCTGATAATGAGTTAAGAGCATCTCCTTCATCATAAAGAGTTCATTTTGGGGGACAAAGTATTAACTCTTTGCAAAGTACTGGAATGATTAGGTAAAATTTACTAAAAATTTCTCTTGTAGGAATCATTTCTCAGCCAAAACAATGTAGCCTAAAGAAAGTGGGGCTAATTTTTGCAGATCAAGGTTTTTTTTTTTTTTTTTTTTTTTTTTTTTTTTAAGTGCGTATACATTTTGAAAATCAGTATTTTTCCCCAGTTATTCAGGGTTATCTGATAATTCTTAGCCCAGTGGAAATGGAAATGGTACCTGCACTCCACATTTCCTAAGTTCTGAATTTGTTTGATATATGTTGTTCCACAGTCATTGTTTCCAGGTCATATCTCTGCATCCAACTATAAACCTGCTATTCAAAGAAAACAGATGTCGAGTACGAGGAGGAAGAAGGGAGGTGAGAAGGGCACACATGTGAAGAGGAAATAGTGCATACCCTCTAGTACTGCCAACTTTAAGTTGATTCTAGGACATTAGGATGACAACTGAACTTGGCACCTTACCCCGATTCTAGTTTCTACCTGGAGGACTCTAGAGATGGGGAAGTTTCTGTCAAAGAGTTTCCTTTCTGGACATTTTTTCCCCTTTAAGCTATTGCTTAAAAATTACTGTTGACTGGCTGGGCGTGGTGGCTCATGCCTGTAATCCCAGCACTTTGGGAGGCTGAGGCGGGCAGATCACAAGGTCAGGAGATCGAGACCATCTAACATGGTGAAACCCCGTCTCTACTAAAAAAAAAATGCAAAAAATTAGCTGGGCGTGGTGGCAGGCATCTGTAGTCCCAGCTACTTGGGAGGCTGAGGCAGGAGAAAGGCGTGAACCCGGAAGGTGGAGCTTGCAGTGAGCCAAGATCATGCCGCTGCACTCCAGCCTGGGTGACAGAGCAAGTTAAAAAAAAAAAAAAAAAAATTACTGTTGACTTTGACTTTTGGGTAAAATATGTATCCTTTTATTTATTCGATTTATATTTATTGAATGCCTGCAATGTGACAGGGACTGATCTAGGAACCTGGGAAACATTTCTGAGCAAAAATCAGAAACATCCCTGTCCTCACAGAGCTTGTGATTTCAAAATTATCTTTTTCTGAGTTAAAAGTCAACCATTTGTTTTTAAAGACATGGTGGAGCATGGCAATTTTCAAACTTTTTGATTTCAGATCCTCTTTATGCTCTTAAAAATTGTTAAGGACTGTAAAGAACTTTTGTTGATACAGGTTATATCTATCACTATTTACTATAGTAAATGTTAAAACAGAAATTTAAAACAATAAACAATTTTAATTTATTAAAATAATGATATAAAACCATTACATGCCAAAAATAACTGCTATAGAATAAATGTTGGTATCCCCCTAAAATTCACATGTTGAAGCCCTAACCCCCAGTGTGATGATACTTGGAGGTTACTGGGTTTAGATAAGGTCATGTGGGTGGGGCCCTCGCAATGGGATTAGTGCCCTTAAAGGAAGAGGAAGAGATACCAGAGCACTATCTCTCCACTTTCATGCACCAAAGAAAGGCCATGTGAATGTACAGCGAGCATGTGGCTGTCTCTAAGCCAAGAAGATGGCCAGCACCAGAACATAGCCATGCTGGCACCCTGTGCTCAGACTTCCAGTTCCCGGAACTGTGAGAAAATAAATTTCTATTGCTTAAGTCACCCAGTCTGTAGTTTTTTGTTACAGCAGCCCCAGCTAAGACAATAACATATTTTGTAAAAAAAAAAAAAAAAAAAAAAAAAAAAAATCAACTATATTTTCTTTAAAAATCACGAGAAGGACACTGTTTTACATTTTTATAAAATTTTTTTTTTGTTCTGATTTAACAGAATAGTTGTATTTTCATGGTTGTTTCTTTATTCAACTTCTGGTATCAACGTCATGCAGTGTTTGGAAAATCCCACTATACATTTATGAGAGAATGAGAGAGAAAAAGGCAAATCAGGTATTAATATTATTATGAAAATAGTTTTGTCTACATGGATCCCCTGATAGTGTCTCAGGGATCCCTGGGGGTCCCTGGACTACATTTTGGGAACTGAATGGTATGGTGGGAAAAGTGCCTCTCTGGTAAACTGAGTTTTGATCTGTGATCTTGAGAAGTTTTTTCATCTCTCTCAACCTCTGCTTCTTCCAGCTGAAAATGAGTGGTTTGTCTTACATAATGGGCAGAATCTTTCCCATCTGTGACCTTCCTTGCTCTGCCTGCCCTCTTTCCTCCTTGAGTTGGCCATTTAGTATTGTAATGGAATGGACTTGGTTTCTTTTTCTTCTTCTTTTGCTCTGCCTGCCCTCTTTCCTCCTTGAGTTGGCCATTTAGTATTGTAATGGAACGGACTTGGTTTCTTTTTCTTCTTCTTTTGCTCTGCCCATTATCCCCATATTCATGGGTCTGGTACTAACCAGGGCTAGGATAAAGCAAGGAGAGTCTTTGTGATATTTGAAGCCTAAAAAGGTACAGACTCCTGCAAAAAAGCCCAGGGCTAGTCTATGCAGCCTCACCTTGACAGTGCGGCTGACTTAGTATTGACAACAGATGCTTGGCCCCAGAATGGACTGGTAAGGGCAGCTTTCTTTTTATTTATTTTTCCTCTCCCTCAGGAGCATGATCTCATCTACATGATCTTAACCCCATATAGCTACATGCTGAAAAACTGTGATGACTGACAAAAGGAACCAAAGTGGGACTTTGATATGGGCAAATAAGAAGTGAAGTAGTTTAGAAATATCCAAGACAAATAGAATTCCCCAAAGAAGTCAGCCCCACTTGGAGACAGTGGGTTCATAAGTCGTGAATAGTGCCTCTGCCTCCACCTTTTGCTCCAGAGAAGCCTCCCCAGCCTGAACTCTTTGCTATTGAGAAGCCAGCATGACTAGATGAATAAACAGTGGTTCTCAGACTTGAATGTGCGTCAGAATCAGCAGCAGGGCTATTTTATTTTATTTTATATTTTATTTTTATTTTAGTTTTGAGACAGAGTCTTGCCCTGTCACCCAGGCTGGAGTGCAATGGTGCGATATCAGTTCACTGCAACCTCCACTTCCGGGTTCAAACAATTCTCTTGCCTCAGCCTCCCAAGTAGCTCAGCTAATTTTTGTATTTTTAGTAGAGACAGGGTTTCACCATGTTGACCAGGCTCGTCTTGAACTCCTGACCTCGTGATCCACCCGCCTCAGCCTCCCAAAGTGTTCAGGGCTTATTAAAACAGATTTCAGGGCCCATCTCCACAGCTTCTAATTCATCAGGTCCGGGGTGGAGTTAGAACAATTGCACTTCCAACAAGTTCTCAGGTGACCACATGTTGGGAACCAGTGAAACACAGTAAATTCTGGATGATTCGAGCTAAAGGATGGCAATGAGACTTTTGGACTCTGAATGTCTCTGTAATCTGTTTACAAAAAACTATACTCCCAGGCCTCCAACATAATAGTTTGTCCCATTCTAACCTCTTATGATTAAGGGTGAAGTAAAAAGGGTCATGTCACTCACTGTATTTTTAGAGTAGTTATTCTAAGGGGAGATTCTATAAGGAGCACACTAATTATAACATTTCTATAAAGCTTATTTTCAATTTTATGTTCTCTTGGGTGGGGTGGGAGGAACTTCTAGAGGGATGGCAGGGGTTACTATATGGTTAAAGCCTTAGCTTGAACAATTTCTTTTTAGTCATTAGAGTGCAGATGTAAAGTATTAGGAGTGAACATGGGGCTTGGGTTCATGATTGAGACTCTTGAGTTTATAAATACCCTGCAATTATCTTAAGCAGACTGAGCCTATAATCTTTCCAGTCTGGGTTTAGCTTCATTTTTCCATGACCTTTTACCAAGTATAAACACAACATCAAAGACTCTAATGGTTGAAATAAATGCAGTCTATTATGTTATACAAATTAAGATCAGTCATTGGAAGTCCAGGGCTGAAATCAGAAGATTTTGTGCAGACCATTATGGCCATGTGGTAAGTTCTCCCTGCCCTTGTAGGGCCAAGAGATGAAAAGATAACAAATCAGTTAAGCGCTTGGCATTGTGTTTGTTTCACATACGGTACCTCATCCAATCCTGGTGATTTCTTTTGGTATTGAGAGTGACTACAAATAGAATCCCTATTCAACATACAAGAAAAGAGAGGCTCTGAGAAATCAGACTATTTGTTTCAAGGCAGCCCAGCTCAAACAGAACTCAGATTTGAGCCATTGTGTATCTGACTAACTCCCACAGCTCTTGGGAAACACAAAATTCAAATTTTGTCAATGAATATTTATCAATATCTACTTTGTTGAGAGAAGAGAAATAAAAAAAAAAAGGTTTTGGTCTCTTGGTACTTCCAATTTAGTGAAGAGAAATGAGTGTTTCTGGAAGGGATCAAGTTCACCTTCTCATTTTACTCATGAGAAAACCAAGGTCCAGAGAAACCAGATGGTTTCTTTGTACACAAAAAGCAAGTAGCACGGGTGACTTGATGCCTTTAAATCTAAAAAGAAATGCTTAACAATTCTTTTTAATGAAAAATTTGCTTATTTAAAGAATTCTTTTTGCTTTCTTGCCAAAGCAAGCCTTCCAGGTAGAAAGAAGACTGGTATCTAGGTTTTTACATGGGCTCTCTGTCAAGATCAGGCATGAATAGCAAGTCCCAAATTCTCACCTGACCTTGAAGATCCTGAAATGCTCTTTCTGTTTCTGCAACTGGCCAAGCTTGTTTTCACCTCTGGATCTTTGTATTTGCTATTCTTTCTACCTTGGATATTCTTCATTTGGATTTTCATGAGGCCAAATCTTACTCATCACTCAGGTCTCAACTCAAGAGGATCACCTCTAAGAGGTCTTCCCTCTTGGCTGTCCTGAAAGCCCCGGATGTCAGTTCTCTTACAGGGCAATTGCTTCTGCATCCCATTCCCAGAGGGAGTGTGTTTTCTGGGCTTAACTGGCTTTTCTCATTTTACTGTCTCATTTCCCCTTCTCTCACCGTGCTTATTGAGATCAACTCCCTAATATATCACTTGCCTTTAATTCCTTCTTTTGGGGTTTGCTTTTGTGACAACCCAAACATAGAAACGAAATCTTATTCAACCTGTCTCTCGTGACTCTGATTATTTTTATAGCACTTATTACTATTATCTGAAATTATTTTATTTATTAATTTATCATTTGCATTTCCATCTTACCTGACTCTCCGCACTCTCCCCAACCTCCTCCACCCAATCAGATGCCTAAGAGAATACAAACACTGTAGTGGCATGACTTTGCCTGTCCTGTTCACTGTGGTATCCCAAAAACTTAGAACCTAGCACACAATAGGTGCTCAACATATGTTTATTGAAGAAATGAAAGAAACAAATGAAACTCTCCAATGTGTTAATATAAAGGAATCTTGGCTAGCAAAGCGTGCTTTTGAACTACTACATCAAAGGCTTTCTCTGTTTGCTTCAGTCCCAGCTAGATTCCATTGTTCTTCTTTCCATTTTTGGAGGGAATCAATCCTTAATCAATCACTTTTTGCTAAACATGCTGTCCCTGCACAATCAAAAGTTAAAGATATATACAAATCAATCCAGGCTCTAGAGCCAAAAAATTCATTATCTGCCTCAATCAATGTTTATAACAGGTATACTGAAGACATGCTAAAGCCTTCCATCACATCTGCCTTGCATAATCATCTGTGTTTATTAAAAGGGCTCCTGGTCTGTTTCTGTTAAACATTGACCTTCAAGTGCTTGACTTAATAAGCTGGAGAATTACAATAAATCATACAGCCTTGTTCGATCATTGATATTACAAAGAATTGCAAGGAGAAACCAGAACAGCCTGAAAACACAAGAAAATACAACAGCTTTCATAGAGAGTAAAAGGGAAAGTCAAGGGAAGAAAGTCTGTCCTCAGAGATGCTCTCATGGAATTAAGAGAACAGAATCCCATGGCATTCAAGATTGTTTTCCCCCTGATTAAAACGTTTTGTCAAAGCAAAAATCAAATGAGTACTTGTTTATGAAGCATGTGATATGGCAGAACATGACACAGGAATCATACTTTTAAATAGTTTAAATCATACGTTTAAATAAATAAACCCCATTCAGGAAAAAGAGCTTTTGTCACAGGTTTTTCCCTATATGAATCCAATTTAGGAGACTATAGGGATTGAGGGTAAGGATGCTATTCCCTGAAATGGTTTGCCTCCATAAGAGATTATAAGGTACTGAAAGTGCAGATGTCCCTATTTTAGTTATTAACTCCTTCTCATAAACCCAGTGCCTAGAAAAGGACTTGCCACATAGTAGGTGATTAATGCATACCTCATTTAGAGAAAGGATACAGAGTTATTTGTACTTTCTTAGGAGAAAAATATTCTCATTTGCAACATGTTTAAACTAGTATAGCCCATCTTTGGCTTACATTATTATCAGTAAGGAGCACTGATTATGTGCTATTTCTTGCATATCTTATTGCATCCCCAGAAACAGACAATATTCCAGTTTTAGATAAGTCTTGTGTTAAGAACTGAATTCTGTGTGATAAGTAAAAGAGCAGTATTTGGAACCAGGCACTTACCATTCTAAGCTTTCTTTTCCTGATATTTAAAATGAGGCTATTAATGATAATCACCATCACTTTATAGGCTTGACAGACAGATTAAATAAGGTTGTAGATATGGTTTGTCTGTGACACTACCCATATCGCACCTTGAATTGTAGTAATCCCCAGGTGTCAGGGACAGGGCCAGGTGGAGATAACCGAATCATGGCAAGGGTTCCCCCACACTGTTCTCGTGGTAGTGAATATGTCTCATGAGATCTGATGGATTCATAAATGGGAGTTCCCTTGCACAAGCTCTCTTGCCTACCACCATGTAAAATGTCACTTTGCTCCTCCTTTCACTTCCACCATGATTGTGAGGCCTACCTAGCCATGTAGAACTGTGAGTCAGTTAAACCTCTTTCCTTTACAAATTATCCAGTCTCTGGTATGTCTTCATTAGCAGCGTGAGAACAGACAGCATCTATGTAGCACTCAGGACAGAGTAGACACTCAATACACATTGGTTAACTTCACATTTCACAGGTGAGAAAACTTTGGTTCAGAAGGATTGGATGACCTTCTCCAGGATCACACCACTGGGAATTAGTGAAGATAGAATTTCAGAAAACAGAACTTCAGATCTCTCTGACCACAGAACTCATGCTCTTCATCCAAGCTTCACTGCGTCCACTGCAAGGAGTGTAATTCAGGTGCAAACTTTGCATATTTTCACTTCAGTTTACCTGACTTACATATAGCAGCTGTTGGCATCAAAAGTCCTTGCTTTTAAAATGATGAACTGGCTGTTGTTGACTTTGGGAATGGGAGTGAATTTACAAAAGTTCTCAACTTTGGGGAATTTTTCTCACTTTATAATATAGATAGACATAAAACTTGTGTCATTTTAAATGCAGGATATTTAGAAGCAGATTCGCTAAGTTTGCTATTTAAAAATGTGTCTGATAAAAATTGATGTTCCTGGGATAAATGTGTCAAAAGTTGAGATAATGTAACCAGTGTTGAAGCAGAAATGTTAAAAAAAAATACAGTGTGAGTTTAAATGATGTTTTTGTATATCACTGACTCAAAGACTTCTTACATACCATCCTCCTACCTATACTTCATGCTGTATTAGCTCAACTATAAAGTGGCAAATGGCAATGTGATTTTCATTTTCTCCCAGCAAAACGTTTTGACCTAGGAGGGAGCCTTGACTGACCTTGGCCTTCCATTCCCTAATTTTTTAATTGTTCCTTTTCTTTTATCCTTCTATATCCTCCCTCATATCCCTAAGCCATACTGAATGTCTCACAGTTTTGTTAGTCTTGATGTTACATTAGAATTACCTGGCAAAATTGTAAAAGTTATAGATACCCAGGCATCACTTGCAAAGAGTCTTAATCAGTTGCTTGAGGTGGATCTTTGGCATCATTTCTAAAGGTTTCCTAAATGATTCTAATGTGTAGCTGTGTTTGAGAATCACTGCCATTTTTCTGCCTCTGAACCATCACAGAAGTTAAAATTTTTTTCTTTCCCTTTATCCTCTGTGTAATTCCTAGCCATTCTTCAAAATGCAATTCAGAAGGCACTAGTTCCAAGAAACGTCTTCACTGCATAATGTTTGTCTGCCTTTGTATTTAAAAATTTCTTTGTGCTTCATCCTAATCCACAATAGATTTCACTAAACCAAATTCCTCGAACTTGAAGACCAGCAGTGGAAATTGTTTGTTTGTATTTATAGTGCCTAGAATTGTCCATGTAGGAGCTATTTAAAAACATGTTAAAGAATGAATGAGTGGATGAGAAAGGAATTCTTAAAAAGCGGTTAATAACTCTGGGTACTTTTCCTGGCTCTGCTGTTTACAATTTGCCCTATAACTCTGATGCTATGTTGACTGCAATTACATTTAAAATACTACAGTATATAAAGTTAAACACAGGCATACATTATGATCCAGCAATTTCACCCTTAGACATCCAAAATAAATGTACCGATGCTCATTGAGTTACAATGGGGTTATAGTCCAATATATCCATCATAATTCAAAAACACTGTAAATCAAAAATGCACTTAATATCCTTCTAAACCCATTTTAAACTTATAAAATCATAAATCAAGTCATTGCAAGTCCAGATGCTGCTTGACTTATGCTGGGATTATATATCCCAAAAGCCCATCATCTAGTTGAAAAATCTGTAAGTTGAACCATTTTAGGTTGGGGAACGTATTTTTGTATATACATGCTCCCCAAAAGTATGTAGTAGGTTGTTCATAGTGGCACATTTTTAATAACCAAAAAGCAAAAGCAATCATCAATGTCCATCAGGAGCAGAACGGATAAAATATTTGTGGCATAGACACACATAGGATATCATGTAGCAACAAGAATCCTATAAATGAATGCAATGGTGTGATGAATAATAGAACATATGGAGCCAATCACAAAAAAAGTACACTATTGTATGTTATACATTTACATATAGAACTAAAACCAAAAAAGCAATCTCTTCTTTAGAAGTCAGGGCAGTGGTCAAAATAGAGGAAGAAAGCAGTGATTGGAAGGGAGCACAAGGGTGGATTCTGGGGTGCTGGTTGTGCTTTTGATCTGGTCATTGGTTACACAATTGTGTCCAGTTTATTAGAAATACATCAAGCAGTACACTTTGGATATGTATACTTTTCTGTATATACATTATACTTCAATGAAAAGTTAATACTTTGGTATAAACAGTATGATAGATAATGTGTTTATAAAGTGACTTTGATCTACACCTTAGAAACACTTAGTTAATATCTGAAAGAATTTACCTTCCTGGTATGGCTTCTCAAATGGGGCCATTGTATTGGATGGCAGTGTTGATCAGTGTTAATTTTTTTCAGTCAGAGAGATGTACAGTGGTTATGAGGAGGGCGTGTGATGGATAATGTGTGTGAAAGATGGAAATTTATTGTGCTGTCCTGACAGATTCTTAATAAATTTTAAAATATTTCAAAATAAATAGCTTAAAATGTGAAAAAGAATTTTGTTGCTCTTGTTCCAGAATCTTCCATGCAAAATGTTTATCAAGCCACATGAAAGCATCAAGAACAGGAATTTCACCAACCATAGAAGAACAGCCCGTTTCTGTTTAACTTGTTCTTCTATCACTTACTATTAAAAGTTTTGTCCCTTTGACAGAATCAGATTTGCCACTTGTATTTGTAATACACCACCCCAGAAGTCATTAGTGCCTTCCAATATATACCAAAATCCTCGTACTTGTGGAATGAATATGCCAGATTAGGAGAAGCCATTTATCTTCGTGGATATTGGATACAGATTTCTAATCTGTAGAGCATTGGGTTGTATTTGATGACATTCTCAGTTTTTAACTTTGATCTAGATTATTATTAAAAGTGCCTCATTTCTCTCTCAGAGGTGTCTTGGTTTTGAAAATAATTATATGATTTTCCTGCTTCCAATCAATCTTCCAGATTTAGCTTTCTAGACATCTATGGTTTTAAAGATGTAAATTACATTCGGGAGACCACTGAAGTGCAGGGCAGACATCTCCCTATGTGTTTGTCCTTGTGCAGCAGACGCAATTTATAACATGTTAGAACAAGAAATTTTTGCGCCCGAGCACGGTGGCTCACGCCTGTAATCCTGGCACTTTGGGAGGCTAAGGCAGGCAGATTACCTGAGCTCAGGTGTTCGAGACCAGCCTGGGCAACACAGTGAAATGCCATCTCTACTAAACGATTAAAAAAAAAAAATTAGCCAGGTGCCAGTAATCCCAGCTACTTGGGAGGCTAAGGCAGGAGAATTGCAGGAACTCGGGAGCCGGAAGTTCCAGTGAGCTGAGATGGTGCCACTGCACTCCAGCCTGGGCAACAGAGTGAGGCTCCATCTCAGAAATTTTTTTTTTTTTTTTTTTTTGCAAATGTCAAAAATTTAAAAAAATCCCTGTTAGGGAAGGGAATTCATTAATTGCCTCACTGTAAATGATTATTACACATGCTAAGATTTTCCTTCTTGAGCGATGCTAAAAGTAGGGCAGAAGGATCACATCATTAAGACATTCCTATTTTAAATGTCTCTAGGTTTGTCCTATTTGCAATCAAAAGTTGCCTACTTCCTCACATACACAATGTTAATGCTTTATTTTCCAAACGTCCTGGGTTTAACATGTGTAATTATTAATTTATTCAACAAATGATGGAGAGAGAGAGAGAGTACATTATCTTCTAGGTGCCAAGAACTTAAAAGGGTCAGGGCAGATTATTGAGGCAACTGGAAAATGAGGATGATTCCTTCAGTCCTTCTGCATCCATATTTCTATGGAGTCCTGTGGGTCTTTACAGCAACTCTTGTTTTCTTAAACTCCTATTCCCTAGTCTATCATTTTGTGCTACCTTTTCTTGCCTTCTATTCTGCCCAGGCTCCAAGGTTAGGTAATTCAACTATCATCTCCCTGAATTAATCAACCCTCTTCATCTTCCATCATCCTAATCTATACTGCTCACTTAGTAAATTTAGTGAATGCCACTTAGTAAATACCATTCACTATTTTCTAAATACTGACAGTGAAGATAATTTTTAAAATATTACTACAATTTCTTCTGATTCTGCCATGATTTCTTGTTACATGATCTCAGCTAAACTCATGAGATTTTTTGGCATTTCTTTTATTAAGTTGTATTTCATTTTCTATTTTTTACTCTCAAGCCACCAACCTTCAAAGAGGGAAACAAGCACACTAGAAAGCCCAGGCCTTTTGCTTCATGGAGTAGACTGAGGCCATTTGTTTCCTTTTCTAACTCGAAGTCTCTCTGGGTCATCATTCACATCTTTCGACTTCCCTTCTGCACTGGAGGAAAGAATGTCTTTCCTCTTTCCCCAGTTGCTTGGACACTAGCTTCCTTCTGTACAATTATTTCTTATCTAACCCCCCAACCCCATAAAATCTAACCTGAGTTCTCAAAATGAGACTAAATTTGTTCTGAGGTTCCCCCAGACCACCCACAGGTGACCCCCCAGACCTTGAACACATGAGTTTGAATGACCCAGGTCCAATTATTTGTGGATTTTGTCCACCTCTGCCACCCCTGAGACAGTAAGACCAACCCCTCCTCGTCCTCCTCCTTAGTCTACTCAATATGAAGATGATGAAGATAAAGACTTGTATGATGATCTACTTCCATTTAAAAAATAGTAAACATTATCTCCTTATTTTAATCTTTTTAATAACATTTCCTTTCTCTTGTTTACTTGGTTGTGAGAATACCATATATAATACACATAGCATACAAAATACATGTTGATTTACTATGTTATTGGTAAACCTTTTGGCCAAAAGTAGTTAAGTTTTGGAGGAATCAAAAGTTATACATGGATTTTTCAACCGCATGGGGGTCCGCATCCCTAACCTCTGTAAGTGTCAACTGTATTTCCAAAGGCAATAACTATTCTAAGTTTGCTTTTACAACACTAAGGGGATTTAAAAATTGGCCATTCTGTTCTTGAAATTCTTTCTTCTCTTGGCTTCTTCTCATAGATTCTTCCTTCTCTGCTCTTCCCCAAGACTCCTGTTCCATTTCCTCTACTCTTGTTTTCTGAAAATATACATCCCCCAAGCTTGTGTCCTCTGCCCACTATTCTATCAATGCAATCCCGTTCACTGGTCTCATGAATCTTTAACTGTCTTTTACCTTAGAAGGCCATATTGTGAGTCAACGCAGAGCTCCATGATGCATAGCCTTCGGCCACACACAGCTAGGCAATGAGGGCAGAAACTACCATGATGGAGTGGTACTTCTTGACCCAGGCACCTGGTCTATGCTGACAGCACCAGGAGACAAGACTGCAAGCAAAGGTCAATGCCTACAAATGGCATCAGTAGAACTAGATCATGGAAATCTAGGTATAAAATTCTCACATACGGAATTCAGGTAATCTCCGGGATCTTTTACAATGAACCATTCAAAGACTAGGATCACTCAAGACAGTCTGCAGAGGTCTCACAAAATGGACATTTTAGAAAAGATGGTCAGGTTCATCAGACTGCCTCTTATAAAGTATATCATTGCTGCTCTCTGCTGGTCAAAAGCATTATTCTCTTCAATTAAGATGAGCAGAGGTGTAGAATGGGTCAAAGAGGGAAAGCAGTGCTTTCAAAATGATATGGACTAGTGCTAGATAAGAGTTATTAAATGACTTCATAGACTGCAATATACATTCTTATGCTGAAACACTGATTTTAGGGAGGGTCTATTGGACCCCTAAAGTAAAGATGTACAAAGCATCCCCATTTTTGTAGACCTTTAACTCATAGAAAATATGGGCTCTATCAGATATTTCTTCAACCACTAAATTAGTTACCACTTTTTAGTGTAGAACTTACTATAAGGTATCATGTTTGTATTTTTGGCAGGAAAATTGGCCAGTCCTACTGAGGATTATTACCTTGATATACTTCAAAATCCTAAAATGTTATCTGAATCCTAAAATAAAGATTAAATCTATATATATGTACAATCTATTCTACTGAAAACTTATTTTTAAGACTGTATGGGTGGTAGTTTTTGATTATTCAGAATATTTGCATACTAAGGGTCCTTCACGAGTAGCACAATGGGGAAAATCTCGGGCTCAAAAGCCTAACACACAGGTTTACCCAGGCTCTGCCACTTCCTGGCTTTGTTTCCTTGGGTCAATTCCTGAATATCTTTGAGCTCCACTTCCCTATTTTCAAATGGGGGAAATCATAATACCCACCTCCTATTGCTATTACAAATATTAATTGAAATATTCCCTATGAAATGCTTAACAGTGCTCCCTGCAAGTTAATTGGCAGTCAATCATAACTGTTACCATTCTTATAAGACAGCCTAAGTAGTAGTATTTATTACATCTTCCAAAACAAAAATATTTTACCGCGGGTTTTAAATATACTATGTAGATATCTGCAGAAAGTTGTCTTTAGAGCTGTTCTTAGCTCTGACACTAGCTGTGTAATTTAAAGTAATGTCTTAAATTTTCTGAGCCTTGAAATGTTTCCGGATGCTTGCCTTGCCCTAGGGTCCTAACATGTCTCTATGTTTTAATTTTATTTACCACTGTTCAGTGGCCTATGGTACAAAGTATTTTGTTTTCTGACCTACTGTTCCCTACCTAATGACTTGCCTGAAGAACAGATAACCACTGGAGAAAGCAAGTAATCTTTCTGGAGAATTAGCAAAGGATAATTTTTAGAAGGAACAGTGGAAGCAGAAAAGTACACACATATAATCTTGCCTTTCTCTTTTCAGATATTACCACACTAAAATGTGATCTGACTGTTCTGTGTTTATTAGTTCAGCAAATAGGCATTAGGTTTTCACTGGGTGTATAAACTAGAAGTTACAGTGTGCTGAATCTTGAGAAAACTGATTTCTAGAGGTAGAACAACAAGAATGTTCCAGATGTTTCCTGTCCTTTCCTCCATTCCTCCATTATAGTACCTCTCAAAGCCTAAGTTGATGGTAATTCTCTTGGGATGCAGGTTTAGACATGTCTATATTAAGAGACATGGCAGGCAGTCATCCTCCAGTCCAAGCAAACTCATCCAGTTCAGTACTGTTGCTGGAGGGTTCCAGCAATATAAATTCTATAGACAAAGCAGGGTCAGCCAGACCCCAGATTTCTGATATGACTTAGATATAAGGGTTGAGTCAGGCCAAACTATTAATTTCTGTCTTCTGTAGTCACTGTCCCTTTTCCTTGAGAATCTTCATTTATTTGTGACTTGCTCCTTTCTCCAACAAGACCTCTCATACCTTTTTATGATGCTGCACAAGCTCAGCTGCCTCCATGCTCTGCCCAGGCCTGCCTTCCTTAACTGCACCCTGTGGGCCCTTCTCAAAACCGACCTCCGGGTTCCATTCCCTTGATCAACCCTACTGAATTCACGAACACATCAGGCTAGTATTTCCCTTTTCTGTCTGGTCATCTTGGCAAAATATTTGAACAAGAGGGATTAGGGTTGAACATGGTAAAAGATCAATTCTCATGGTTAGAATTCAAGGCCAGAAAGACCCTACAAACCTTTCAGAATTGTGGTACCTGACAACACCACCGGTGCACTGGAAGAGCTCCCTCTATCACACACAGCAAATGACGGAAGAAGCAACCCTTTCAATCAAAAGAGAGCAGCAGTGAGTAGCATTTCCACAGATGGAGAATATGTGGAGCAGAACTTAAATCCCTTCCAATGGTTTCCTCAATGCTCAAGCTTTTTCAATCAGGGAAGGCAGAATGAATTCTTGTTCTCCCTGCTACTCCATATTTTTCTTCTTTCATTTCTTTGTAATACAATTTTGATACATTTGAAGATACCATATCTTTAGTAAAAAAAAGAGGCTTTGTTTGATTCTAATTTTAATCAAATTAGTAAACTCTTTTAGCACCTTATAATCGAATCAAAATGTCTTTAGAGTGATGTCTTAGATCTGACTCTGTGTTAAAATAATGTTTTAACTTTTTGGAACCTCTGTTCATCTGCTCAACAGGTATAAAATTCCTGTTTCAGCACTTACTACTATAAAAATGTGGTAAAAGATAGTTATGATGAGATTATTAGCATTTCAACGAAAAAAAGTAGTGGTAAACTTAGCAATAGGAAATTTTTCCATAGTAATAAAAACTCTAGATGTTACGTTTAGAAATAGTAATGAAACATGTATTTTTCTAACATGAAGGCTTTTTCCCTTACACAGGTTTTTTTTGTTTTGTTTTGTTTTGTTTTTTGTTTTTTTGGTTTTTTTTTTTGATGCAGTCTTGCTCTGTTACCCAGGCTGGAGTGCAATGGTATGACCTCAGCTCACTGCAACCTCTGCCTCCTAGGTTCAAGTGATTCTCCTGCCTCAGCCTCCCAAGTAGCTGGGACTACAGGCACATGTCATCACACTTGGCTAATTTTTGTATTTTTAGTAGAGACAGGGTTTCACCATGTTGGCCAGGTTAGTCTTGAACTCCTGACCTCAAGTGATCTGCCCGACTCAGCCTCCCAAAGTGCTGGGATTATAGGCGTGAGCCACCGCACCCGGCCAACTTTTTTGTTTTTAATCTTAAAGCTATCATCTTTGAGTTCAGCAGAAACTACTGATGGCCATCTTATCTAATAAACTCCTTCCAGTCTCTTGGACAAAGTCAAAATGCATATGCCAAGTCATTGCCATCTATATGTCTTTGCTTTGCTGGTGTTGTTTCTGCCACCTGGAATTCTTTTTTCTATTTCCAATTCCTTCTCACCTCTGTGCCCTAAGGATCCCACTCAAATAGTGTAAATATTATTAATTCCTGAAAACTCAGTTCCATCAGATTCCTCCCTTCCATCAGATTCCCCATCTTATTTTTCTTATTGTACTTATATCTTGCTTGTCAAACTTTATATTTTTGTATATTTTCAAACACAAATATGCTTTTTCATGCTGTGGTCTTCTGTCTGGAGAGCATGCCGTCATTCTTGTTCCTCCTAGAAATCACTTTCTTTCTTTCTTTCTTTCTTTCTTTCTTTCTTTCTTTCTTTCTTTCTTTCTTTCTTTCTTTCTTTCTTTCTTTCTTTCTTTCTTTCTTTGTTTCCTTTTGTTCTTTCGTTCATTCTTTCTTTTTCTTTCTTTCTTCTTCCTCCTTCTTCTTCTTCTCTCACCATTGTTTTACATCCCTGTGTTAGGTAGAATTATGGCCCCATGGTGTCCAAGAACTAATCCCCAAGAACTATGAAGATGTTAACTTACATACTGAAAGGGATTTTGCACATGTGATTACCTTAAGGCTCTCGAGATGGGGAGATTATCCTGGATAATCCTGGTAGGCAGAATGTACTCCTAAAGGTTGTAAACTGAAAGAGAGAGGTGGCTGTGTCAGTATGAGAAGACTTGGCCGCCATGGCTGACTGAAGATGGAAAGGGTCATGAGGCAAGAGTTCGGGCAGACTGGAGAGGATGGAAAAGGCAAGATGAATTCTACCCTAGAGTCTCCAGAAAGAAACACGGGCCTGCCAAGTACTTCATTTTACCCTTGTGAAAGTCATTCAGACTTCTGACCTCCAAAACGATAAGGTAATAAATGTGTGTTGTTTCCAACAAATAAGTCTACAGTAATTGATTCCAGTTGCCATAGGAAGCCAATACAATCACTCCACTCTAACACTAGGTCTTTTTTAACTTGGGTTTGCATGTTGCTTTATTTTAGATTTCTTTAAAAGAAAAAAATCCCACATCACACTAAGACGCTTATTTATTTATGAGTTTTCTCTGGAGCAAAAATTAGGAAACTGAGACCTGCAGCCTGAGCTGCCATAGATGCATTACTTGTTTCAATTATTTGCTTTGTCCTCCGAAGAAAAGAAAATGAAAAAAAAAAAAAAAGAATAAGACAAAAATAGAAATGTAAACAAAAGTAAGCACCTCTTTCAGTTTTATTATATCAGTCAGAAATACTTCAGGTAAAACGGGAAGAATACCAACAATTTTTGAGCATGTACTAGGTAAAATGGTCATTAGAGAAACTGAATTTGGATACATGGCCCAGACGCCCCTTCAATGACGGACTCTGACCAGTTTGCTTAGAGTACTGTCAGCAGAACACTCCCTGGGGCCAGCTCCTCGGGAATTGCTTCAACTGTAGACAATTATCTTGCTGTGATCACGCCCTTCCCAGCCCACATCCAATGAGACATCAGACTTTCCATCTCAACTCAACTCAGGACAACTCTAAAGGAGGGTTCTAGCCTCAGCACTGTCCCTGAAATTGGCTGAAGCTTTCTTTGAAAGTGAAACACAGTTCAACTTCTTCTGCCTGGGCTTACCATCTTTCTCTCTGTCCATAGATGTAAATCTCAGGGGCATCCCATAATAAATATTCTATACACTAAATACCACCTTAGGGGCTGTTTCCCAGGGACTCTAACCTATGACACTATTTTTAGAGTGAAGAAAACAAAAGTGTAGAAAGGTTAATTTACTCTCCCTCAGCCACATTTAATGGTCAGTCTTTTTAACCCCAGAGTCCACATTCTTTCTAATATACTGAGCTTCTCACACTGGGCTACGTATAAAGTCAAAGTTACAGGATGGATGTCCCTGGAGAGTCAATTTTATCCAATTACCAGAAATTTAACATAGTCTCTCAGATTCAAAAGTTCATAGAAGAGTACAAAATTCAAGGAGCTTCTAAGAAAAAGCATGGTCTTTCAAAAAAAATAGTCTCTTATTTATTACAAGCAGCTATAGTATAGACTGCTGTCAGGCTGCTCGGCTTTGAATCCATGTTTTGCCGGTTACTACCTATGTGACCTTATGAAGGTTGCTTTCTCTTTTGTGCCTCAGCTGCTCCACCTAAAAATTAGGTTATAAAAGTACATATTCCATGAGAATATTGAGGAGAACGAAATATATCATTCATGTGAACTTCTTAGAACAACGTTTGGTACATCCTAAGTGCTCAGTAAATGCTTACAATCCCTACCAAAATCCATCAAAGCCCATTCCCTTTCCTCTGTGTTTAGAGCACTTAATTAACTAATTAATTAATGCATCTAAAATAATTGTACAATGTCAACATAATGCACCTCCCCTGTGCCTTGATTTTAATTTAAAACTTTATGTTAATAATTTTCTGTCTCCTCCAATGCACCCCATTATTCTAAAAACCAGATTGAATTTAATAATAAAAATACGTGAACCCTCAATATTCTCTTATCTCCTAACGAATCAAGTTCAAACACTGTAGGCTGCTTTCCAATGCCCTTTATGATCTGACCCTCATCCGGTTCTCCAGTCTTTTTTTCTGAATTTGCCCTAACAAAGTGGACTACTCTAGTCCCTGCCCCCTCCTTTCCTTCTGCAAAAGTGCATTTGCTCAAGTTGGTCTCCAAGGTTGGAAAGTCCCTGTCCACTCGCTATTGATCACTTTTAAGAACTTCTCAATCTCAGTTTCTTCATGAAGCCCTCCCTGTCCCCAGCAGCCTGCCTCTGTCTCCACCTCCACTAGCCTGCATTATTTCGAACAGTCACTTATTGCAGTTGATCCCTTTGGTCAAGTGTGACTTGTACATACAGGCATAACTTGGAGATACTGTGAGTTTGTTTCTAGACCCTGGCAATAAAGCAAATATAGCAATAGAACAAGTCAGACAAACTTTTGGATTTCCACTGTATAAAATGTTATGTTCATACTATAGTATAGTTTATTGTGTGTAATAGCATTATGTCTAAGGAAGAGATGCACATACTTTAGTTCAAAAACACTTTAATACTAAAAAATAGTGACACGGAGTCATGAAGTGACTACATACTGTTTGAAAAATGGCATTGATAGACTCCTTCAATGCAGGGTTGCCACAAATCTTCAATTTGTAAAATACATAATATCTGCAAAGCACAATAGAATGAGGTATGTCTGGACAAATAGACTGTGAGTGTCCTAAGAACAGGGAGTCTCTGTTTTCTCTCTTTTCATAGAAAGGACTACAATAAAAATTAAAAAAAGTCCTTATAGCCATTCAATAATTAACTATTTCTTTTGACTGTTCGTATTTACATAATCATCATGTTTTGGTATTGTTTGTTCTAGTTGAGAAAAACTGTCAGACATAATTTGAAAAAAATATGAAGAAGGAAAATTTGGCCTCTTCTTTGTAGAAAATGAAATCCCTGATTTTATGTAGGAACATGTAGAGTCTACTGTGTTGACTTACTGTTTGAATACACGCTTACCATAGAAGAACTCAGATAGGAACAGTTTAGGAAAAGCATGACCCATCTTTTATTGAAATGCACACTTTAATTCTGTGAAAATGTTTCCATGTAAAAGAAATGATGCAAGTAAAATATGTGTCCATTCAACAATAAAATCTTGTTTTAGGGCATTCCAAAAGACAAATGAAGTCAAGCAAGGTAACATGTGGGTTTGTATATTGTTTCAGGATAAGGAGACAATAGGAAATAACCAAAAAAAAAAAAAAAAAAAAAAAAAAAGAAGTCGAACAAAATCTAGGCTTCCCTGGACTGGGGATCTTAGAACCTGCTTTGATCAGCGGAAGGACAAAAGGAGCTTCTGTATTATTTGCTCGGTGAACAGTTTGATCTGAAATGAAAAAGAGCTTAGGCCACATGGGAATCCAGTGAGAGGTGATGAATTGGCTAGCTTTGGGAATAATTAGTACTGTGCATTACAAATGGGAGGGGTTAGTTATGTCTACACATCCTAGAACTTTTATACTCCTGGAAGATGGCAGGACAGGCTTATGGCTATTCTTTGACTTTGGCTACTCTGTTTTGGGGGCTCTGTAGTGAAGATTATCTCTAATCATCAACTTGCTGCTTCAGAAATGTGATTTTCAATCAGGGTTCCTAGGGTCCTGAGAGCTCCTGGATGTGTGAGCTGTAACTTAACAGCAAAGGTCTGAGGTCAGAGTTGCTATCTTCCTATGTGTCTCCCACCCTTGCCTTCCGGCCAGCATCTCTTCACCTTGTCATGCTTTCAGAACAGGAACTGACACAAATAGGATGTTGGACTCCCAAAAAACGTGTCACAGCTATTTAGAAAGTGATAATAATCCTAATGCCCTGTAATGATTTGAGGATTAAGGAATAAAACTGCAAATGTTATGCATGGCATATAAATGTTTGAAAATAGGTGCTATAAATGGAGACAAAATCTGTGAATGAGACCAACTCCTTTGGCATTTTCATACTCTTACTATGTTTAGTTCATATCAACATAACATAGAGAAGTGTGGATCCTACATACTAAGACATGGAGGGGAATTTCTTTATACTTGCAAGAAAAACAAATTATGAAAGACATTGAAACTAACCAAAAAGATTACTAGATGTGTGCAGAATTCTTAAGATAGCTCCCCCAACATTCAGGTTTCCTGGTTATTTGATCAAGCATTAATTCAGGTACTCCCTAGAAGAGATTTTGTAGATGTGAAGTCCTAAGCCAGTTGACTTTAAAATACAGAGATTATCCACATAAACTTAATCTAATCACACAAGCCCTTAAAAGTGGAGAACAGAGAACTTTGTCCACTGGTGGCAGGGGGAGAAACAGAAAGATCCAAAATAGAGAAGGACTCAGAACTCCATTGCTGGTTTGCAGAGAGAGGTTAAGTGAGATTAAGAAGATTAAGGGTGGTCTCTAGGAGTGGAGAGTGACCACTGACCAATAGCCAACAAGGAAATGGGGACCACAGTCCTACAATCACATGGAACTGAATTCTAACAGTGACCTGAATGAACTTGGAAGGAGATTCTTCCCGAGATTCCAGGCAGTAGCCCAGCCCAGCAACACCTTGATTTTGGCCTTATGAAACCCAGTGGTAAAGGCAGCTGAGATAATCTAGACACTCGATCTACACTTGATCATAAATGGGTATTGTTTTAAGCCACTAACTTTATAGTTCTTTGTTACACTGTAATAGAAAACTAATACACTTGGTGTTTTCAATGGACCACTAGGCTTTGTTTAACCACAGCCATCAGAGTTGAGCTTTTTTTTTTTGAGATGGAGTCTTGCTCTGTCACCTAGGCTGGAGTACAGTGGTGTGATCTTGGCTCACTACAACCTCCACCTCCCAGGTTCAAGCAATTCTCTACCTCAGCCTCCCGAGTAGCTGGGATTACAGGCACCCACCACCATGCCCAGCTAGTTTTTTTTTTTGTATTTTTAGTAGAAATGGGGTTTCACCATCTTGGCAAGGCTGGTCTTGAACTCCTGACCTCGTGATCCACCTGCCTTGGCCTCTCAAAGTGCTGCGATTACAGGCGTGAGTCACCACGCCAGACCCAGAGTTCTTATTCTGTGAAGTCTCTGTGCCTTTAATTCTCCTTGAGTGACTGTACAGCTCTATAAGTTGTAGACAACTGATAACAATACAAATATTTTTGTCTATAGATACACACATGAATTGCATCCTTCAGAAATACAACCCCCTTCTGCCTCATGCAATAAACTAGTATTTTATTTATTTGTCAGTTCACTCTGGCATTACTAATCTGCCAACATACGAGTGGTACTTTAAATCCTCCTTTGAACCAGTTGTAATATCCATATCATGCTAAAGAGTTAAATAAAATCCTTGGTGTATTTATTTTATATCTGTGTAAGTGTCATGATTTTACCTTTTTATAAAACATGTCATTTAATAGAGGTACATTCAGAGATTTCTAAAATTTACAGGGCAAGGAATATTTATTCATCCAAGAGCTTATGTCAAAAACAGAGCTAAATATTGTACATAAACTCATCTATTCCTTACGCTAAACCCCTGATCCTGGTATGAAGAGTCCCTCATTGAAATAAAGAAACCAAGACTCAGGCACATCACAAAATGTACTGTAGAGCACACAGCACTGGAATCTTGGAGCTGAGAAGTTAACATACTGGATTATAAAGTTATTACTACTTCTATTGTGCCATAGAGCTTTCCAATGCAAAATGGGGCTCGTCTCCTTTCACCCTAACCCAGCACCTCCTCCTTATTTCTTCATTCCATTTTGATGTCAACATTTTCCTCATCAGTCAAGTTTGAAAACTTAGAGTCATTTTTGTCCTTTATTTCCTTTTTTTTTCTATATCCATTGGTTATCAAATGTCTTAAGTTCAGCATCTACCATCTCTTGCAGCCTCTTCCTCTTTCTGTTTCTGCTACTATCATCTGCATTTCTTCTCACAGTAATAGCACCTCAAATAGGCAAACAGGACCAGATCTGAGTTTTGGGTGATTGGCACTTTTACAATTTTAGAGGGCCATCTTTAGGGAAAAAAATAGTAACATGAATACAAAATGAGACGTTTATTCAGAATGAGAAAATAAATCACAATTAACAACCTTGGAACTTCTCATTTCTTTGTTTTGAGATCTCTGATGGCAATTTACCAGAAGTTTTCACATACAAGTGATTCCTGACTATAACCCAACACCCACACTCTAAATTTCCTGCAACTCCACCTACTCACAGGGGCCATGCAAAGAAGTAACCCTAATACTCAGGCTTCCTTAGCATTAGAAACTTAGAGTCTACTATCAATTCTTTTTCCATTTTTAGTAAAGGAAATAAATTATGCAATGGAAGGTTTAACAAAGTATTCAGAGTTTCATGGAGGCGAGGAGAGTTATGAACCTGGGAAGTTTTAAACATTCAGATTCCTGAACTATAACCCAATCTTCTAAATAAAAACTTGAGGACATCTGTGTTTTTACAAGGCTCCACAGGTGAAATGGATGCAACTGACCTATGAATCAAGAATTTGAAAACCACTGCTCTACCTCAACTGCATGAAAAGTGACCTGATCCTCTGTCTCCAAAGGTTAAAGCTTTTAGAGTGCAACAGAGTCCTCCAATATTTCCTGGGCACTGTGGTCTGTACAATGCAAAATTCAGAAGCTATAAAAAACGCAGGTGAAAAGGTCCGTGATTAAAGTCTGAAACAGAAGCAACTGCTTTTCTCTCTGTGCAGTTACTATATCTGTCTTGATTCAGGTAAAGCAATGTGCCTGATGAGAATCACTGCAGCACAGAAAATAGTCTGGTACTGAGAGATGAACAAATGAATCCCAAGTATCAGAGGAGCACACAGGACCAGAAAAGACGTATTTCCAATACCCGCGCCTGACTAAAGATTTCACTAGGCTCTTAGTTCAAAGGGACAATAGATAAACATTAGGTCTACGTTGCAAATTTGCCTGCATATTAATTGCAATTTATTGCTTCTATCTTTGTCCTTGCATTAGACTGTTTAATTCAGTATATGACTTCATTTTGAAGTGTCAAATCCATCGTTCTCAGTAATTAGCTTTACAAAGTCCATCATCAAAAATATTGTTTCAGATTCTTTGAATATGGATTCTATGAAAGAGAAAAATCCTTAAAAGTGGGAGACCCGGCTGGGCGCAGTGGCTCACTCCTGTAATCCCAGCACTTTGGGAGGCCAAGGCGGGAAGATCACCAGGTCAGTAGATGGAGACCATCCTGGCTAACACGGTAAATCCCCGTCTCTACTAAAAATACAAAAAATTTAGCCAGGCGTGGTGGTGGGCGCCTGTAGTCCCAGCTACTCGAAGGCTGAGGCAGGAGAATGGCTTGAACCCAGGAGGCGGAGCTTGCAATGAGCCGAGATGGCGCCACCGCACTCCAGCCTGGGCGACAGAGTGAGACTCTGTCGCAAAAAAGAAAAAAAAAAAAAGAAAAAAAGTGGGAGACCAATAAGAAGAATCCAGATTCTATTGGCCAGAACAGGAAGCTCAGCTACCAGCATTTATCTTTAGATTCCTACCACATATGATTGCCCCAACTGGAACACAGGTTAGAGTCTGCTGTACTTCTAAAGTGATGAGAATAAGTCTTCCTGTCACTTTATGTCACAGTCACACAGTTCCCCAAATAGCAACCCATAGACAGAGCCCTTGGCAAATTTGTTATCAGCTGTATGTGTTTACACATGGCAAGTGTCTGGGAAATAAAGAAAAAAAGGAAAATATTGACAGTGTAGAGGATGTTCTTCCTTCTGGAAACTCACATGAGATTTTGAAACACAGCTGAATAAAAACTACCTTTATGTTCCAAGTAAATTAGGAAATGATTCAATATTAAGTGTAATTGAAGTCAGAGAAAAGCATTTTTTGTTCATTTGTTCTATTAAGACACATTTCATTGTTTCTCACGGTTACTGAGTGGTACATCTCTGTATATATAATTATATAAGTACATTAGATGTAACTCGTGTGTGTGTGTGTGTGTGTGTGTGTGTGTATGTAGGGGGCATATATTTATATATAGTTATAGCAACATATGCTGTATACTTCTACACATCTTGCTCTCTGTCCTGGGAAGTGGACCAGAAGGGTTAAAAAGTGCCTGTGCCCTCTGGCTTTCCATTGGGTTCAGCCTAGGGAGTGCTTGGTCTGAGCTGGAGGGGCAGGTGAGGTATTCAAGCTCCCTCCCTGAGGCGTGTCTGCAGCTGGGTAAGGTACACTCCTTGACCAAAGGCCACAGTTCCATTAATTGAACCTATCTACCTGATACCCCCACCCCCAACCCTGAGTTCCAATAACTCTTCCCTCTTCACTCCTTCAGTTCTCGAGGTGGTCCAGATTGCACTGCTGTTGCCAGCCAGAGAGACTGTAGCATTCCTTATGGTTTCCCTACACCCTTTGTAAATAGTTCCTTTATTAAACTCTTTTCAAATTACCAGTCTGTGTGATCCATATCTTCCTTTCTTGGACCCTAGTATTTTTACTGTATATTGATTAGTAAGCATATTGCTCATGAACTGCCTCAAAGTTGTTGAGTTCCTAACACATAATTTATTAATATTTTTCTTTATTACCAAAGTTTTTAAAAATATATTTATTCCTAATTTCTTTCAAAAATAGATTTATGGCAGGAATTATTTTGATGTTGTGTTTCAGGCCATTAAAAACATCAAGTACTATGGCCGGGTGCAGTGTCTCACACCTGTAATCCCAGCACTTTGGGAGGCCAAGGTGGGAGAATCACTTTAGGTTAGGAGTTCGAGACCAGCCTGACCAAATGGTGAAACCCTGTCTCTACCAAAAATACAAAAATTAGCCGGGCATGGTGACAGATGCCTATAATCCCAGCTACTTGGGAGGCTGATGTGTGAGAATTGCTTGAACCTGGGAAGCAGAGTTTGCAGCAAGCCAAGATCGCACCACTGCACTCCAGCCTTGAAAACAAGAGCGAAACTCCGTCTCAAAAAAAAAAAAAAAAAAAAAAAAAAAAAAAAAAAAAAAAAATTCAAGTACTTTGGGAATAATAGTAAGAGGACTTAAAAAAAAATCAAGTACTATTTTTATGAACTCTGGGCATTTTTCCCTCCAAATCATACACTAAATACTACTCAATGAATACTCAGTGAATCTCTTCATGTTATGAAAATCAGGAAACTGCTGCCTTATGGCTTAACTTTTGAGGTAATGATTTGTGCTCAGTAGCTTAAATCTATGACAATGTTCATATTTATTGTATTCTACTCTTTGCCTTTAGGCTAAGGAACCATATGCTTTATGACATTGTATATTATAAAGAACAATCTATACCAAAATAACAACCTTCAGAGAAAAAAAACAGAGGATGCTTGAGTCAACAATTGTTAAGATATTGGACAGCGAGGTTAGTAATAGAGTTAATAATCTGGAAATATGGAATACTGACACTACTAAAACCATATTTGGATGACTAAATTAATGCCACACTTTTCATCCACCTACATGATGTTTATGCATCCAATGATGATAGTTACATTTATCCAATGTCAAGACATGCTTATACCATTCTGACATATAATACCTTTACCAAATGCTAATTACTTTGCTAATTTAAAAATATTTAAATATAAGAAGTGAAATTCCACTGTCAAGATGCATTATTCATTGTTTTTCCTTTATAAGTTCAAAAAATATTATTCTTGAAAAAGAACTGGGCCAAATTCAAACTGTGATGCTACAGAAGAAAAAAAAGAAGCTTAAGTAAACAACATTAAGAAAGGCCAAGTAAAGTGACAAATCACAGCAAATAATAATTTATCCCTACTGAGAAAGACAACACAATTCAATTTGCCAAATTATTGTATTTATCTCTGAGTGGCAATATGAATGATCAATCTGTTTTGATGAACACTAAAACTTTGCTGAATGGAAAATTGCACTGCCTTTAACATGTCAAATTTAGGTACAGTAAAAGAAAATGTGAATTAAATTGGCTTTGAGTATACAGCATTAAAATATAAATTGCTGGCTTAGAAATATCTTTCCCAATAGCTTTATTTGAACCAAAATATTTTGCTTAGGAGGAATTACATAAGTGTGCAAACTATATAATAATTGTTTCTTGGTCCTTAAATTTGAAATGTTCTCAAAAGTCTAAATGCAGAAAAAGGCTAAGAAGATTATATGAAGAGAAAGATCTAGCTTGATCAAAGACTTTGGCTGTGAATTAGAGAGGGTTTTATAGTTTTGCAATAAACAATTAGCAAAACCCTGAAATTCTTTCTTCCTTCATGCATTTATGCATTTAACGGTTTGTTAAAATACTCTTATGTGCAAAGTTTGTCCTAGGAAGTGGGAATTAAATATTGAAAAGTCTCTGTATTCAAGGAAGAGTAAAATGATCAGAGAATTTCATCTGAGTAATTGTCATGACCAATATCTGAAACCACTTTAAGCCATAGCTCCAAAACCACGTAACTGGAGCTTCAGGAGCCGTCTTGTGGCTCCTGGAAAATGAATTTTAAATTGAATCCTGAGGGATTAGTAGGAGTTATCTAGGTGAACAGAGAAGAATCTCAAGTGAAAAAGCTTCCAAGGAGACAGCAACATCTGCAGAAGTCTAGAAGGAGAAGACGCAGGACCATTCTAGGAATTCCGAGAAGTTGATTTGGTGAAAGCAAATATGTTAAGTTTTGAAAAAGTACATGGTTGACAGAAGGCAAGACCACAAAAAAAATTTAGAATGTTGAGGTGAAAAAATTATACTTTATTAGTAATTAGACCTAGAATCCCTGTTAGGAAGGAAGGTTGGGTTAGGAACATATCCAAACTTTTAGTCCAGAGGCAAAGACTAAGGAGAGCAATAAGTAAACAAAAGAGGAGGATGAGTTGCTCTGCATTGGAAATGAACAGGGATTCATGGTCTGGGGACATTGGAAAAATGAGAAAAGGGGAAATAAAAAAGCAGAAATAAAATTATAAAGGGAGGACAAATAAATTATAAAAAACATAGATTTTTAAGTTATTTGTTTCACTGTGTTGAAAATGTCCTTTTATGACACCCTAACAATATTCAGTACCATCTACTACAAAGACAAAATAGATAAATGCATTTGTAGTGTTTTGTTTTGTATTTGTGGAAATACAAGTTCCATATCTGTTGTGATATCAGGGCAGTGATAGAATTGCCTGTCACAGTCAGTATGTAGAGTCAAATGTTATTCAGCGAAGGGAGGATGACTCTAGCACTTGCAGACCCCTTGGAGATGGTATGAGACTTTGCACAGGGCAGTGTTGCAGGGATTGGAGCCAATCTTCTAGTTCAAAGGAGCATGGAGTTCCAGCAAACACACAGGGTATGTAGAACTCCAGAAAGTTTGAGACTGATTTAAGGATGATGGGAGTGTTCATGAGGGTAATGCTCGGTTCCATCTGTGGTCTGGATACACTGTGCAAATGGCTGAGAGGGAGGCAGGACTGAGGCAGAGACGCCAGTTAGGAAAGCAAGTATGCTGGGTCACTTGCAAAGCCACCATTGGTTCTGATGTTCTGGGATGGTTCCCCTGACTGTGATCTCAGTTCACCTGGTTCCAACCTTGGGACACAGACCAAGTACTTAGACCTTGGTCAAAGACACTGCACCTATCTTAGAGGAGGGAGTGATAGAGTTGGGTGATTGTGTGTGTGTGTTTGCATGTATGCATTGGAGGAGTGTATAAGCATAAAGGAAAAAAGAAATATCAACATGGCTCAAGTGGTTATTCCTCTAAGACCATCTGTGAGTATAAAACTGTGTGTGTGGTTACCCACAGAATAAGAAATTGATGAGAACTTAATTGAATCAAATTACAAATTTACAAGCCCCACATTCTGTAATTCTGCGCTGGCAGAAAAATAGACCTAAATTCAGACTATCAGTCTTAATCAGTATCTAATGAAGAAGTTTGAAATAAAGGCAATCTGCTGACTTGGGTGTTTTGAAAGAAGAAAGGCCTCAAGCTAGCCATTATTTCTTGTTAATCAACACAGTAGTTAATGAATATAAAATTTACATCCTTGTTACCGTAACATTTAAGTTACATCTTTCAACCCATTTTGTATCTTGTCATCACTCAGTTTTGTTTCTATCTAAAAATCTACTTGCTAGAAAGGAAAAAGAGCCTTTCTGTAATATTAGGAGATTTATTTTAATGGCTCTAAGGACTATGGACTGTAAACTTAAAATTAATAATGTTTGCCAAAGGAAATACCTTTGTTAGAACACTTGTGATAGAAACCTTTGTTCCTTACCACAGGAGTTAAGTGTAGCTTGCCATTGGAGGTGAATTTTAGCCATAAATCCTAGTGACACTGATATTATTAATCAAGTTCTAAGTAACTCTACCTGTATAAGAAAATCATGATTTTATTAAAATTACAACTGTAACTAATGACTTCCATAGATTCCCATAATCACCGCATCAGGCCCTTACCTCCCTTAGTCTGCTTGGGCTGCCATAACAAAATATCATGGAATGGATGCCTTCAACAAAAGACATTTATTTCTTTGCTGTTCTGGAGGCTGAGAAGCCCAAGATCTGAGTGCTAGCATGGGTGAGATCTGGCGAGGCCTCTCCTGCTTTGCAGATGGCTGTCTTCTCTCTGTGTCTTCACACGGTGAAGAGAGATAGAGAGCAAGCTCTCTGGTTTGTAGGGGGACCAATCTTGTTACAAGGGACCCACCTTAATGAGCCCATCTAAATGAATTATCTCCCAAAGGCCTCATCTATCATCACATTGAGGATTAGGGCTTCAGTGTATTAATTTTGAGGGGCACGATTCAGTCCACAGCCCTCCCTCTGTGCTTGCCTCACTGCTTTTTCTTCCTTGCTGTGAATGAACTGAATGGTATGGGCTTTCATCTAACGATATCCTCTAGCCTTGTGCATAGGCTCTGAAAAGTTCTCCTTGCACGGGGACAATATTGTTGAGACAGCCCTTTTCCTCCTACGTCCTCAAATTTCGCTTTTCTGCTAGATCAGTTCCATCAGCCTGCACAATACTGTAAATACTTTTATATTTAAGATTAATATAAAAACAAAATAGACTAGGTGTGGTGGCTCGTGCCTATAATCCTAGCAAGTTGGGAGGCAGAGGTGGGCAGATCACTTGAGATCAGGAGTTTGAGACCAGCCTGACCAACATGGTAAAAACTTGTCTCTACTAAAAATACAAAAATTAGCCAGGCATAATGGCACACGCCTATAATCCCAGCTACTTGGGAGGCTGAGGCAGGAAAATTGCTTGAACCTGGGAGGCAGAGCTTGCAGTGAGCCCAGTGAGCACCACTGCACTCCAGCCTGGGTGACAAAGCTAGACTCCATTTCAAAATAAATAAAAAAAATAAAATTTAGGAAACTGTCTAATTTCTTTACTTTCCATTAGAGCCACTCACCTAATGTGTCTGTATTCACTATCTCTAACTTCTTTTCTTCCATTCTCTCATTTTTTTTTAAATAAGTAAGGCCATTATACAAAACTCAAACAATATAGGAGAGCAAAGGAAGTCTTGCTTCTATCACCCCACCAAACTCATAATGCAAGCCATTTTTTTTTTTTTTTGGTTTCTAATTTCTAATTCTTTCCACTTTTCTGATGCAGACATCAATATGCTGAATAGGCTTGTCTGCATTTTGTTTGTTTTTACTCAGATATACCCAGGAGATTTTCCCACTGTCGTTAGTTACAGAATGGATCCCCAATCCCCAGGCCACAGACAGACAGGTCCTGGCCTGTGGCCTGTTAGGAACTGGGCTGCACAGGCGGAAGTGAGCAAAAACCAGCGATGATCATTATCACCTGAGTTCCGCCTCTTGTCAGATGAGCTGAGGCATTAGATTCTCATACAAGAGTGAAGCCCATTGTGAACTACACATGCGTGGGATCTATGTTGCACATCCCTGATGATCTGAGGTGGAACAGTTTCCTCTCAAAACAATCCCCACCCTACAACCCTGTCCATGGAAAAATTGTCTTTTCCACAAAACTTGTCCCTGGTGCCAAAAGGGTTGGGGACCACTAATTTGGAGAAGTTCTTAATTATTTAATTTTTCAATGGCCGGCTGTCATCACTGATTCAACCATTCCTCACTTGCTGGACACTGGATTGTTGTCATTACAAACAATATCCTAATTAACTCCTTAAACACATGGCATTTGATTATATTAGCTTTACTGGCTTTTCTATGAGTTGTTGGTTCTTTCTTCTCAATTTCTTATAGCTCTTTATATACTAAACAAATGATCCCATTGTCTAGATAACAACATGCAAACCACAAATACATCTGTATTTTGTTTATCTTGAATCTGGCTTTCTAGAACCTTTGGAATTCTGGGAAATCCCCAGATTCAAAAAGAGCTTAGAAACACATATTTTACCACCTCTTGGGAGCTAAAAATATAGTTCCTTGAGCACTCAGTCAAGCCAAAAGTACAAAATTACACCTCATGATTTCTTTCATCAGGTGTATCCACTCAGTACCCACAATGGGCGGTCAGGTAGTACTCTAAGTACCAGAGACTCACAGCCAAAGACCCAGACCCTAACTCAAGGATTCACACTGGTGACCAAATTGAAGGGCCAGTTAGTAGTTAAAAAAAAAAAAAAAAAAAGGAAAAAAAGGTAAGAAATACATTCACTGGCTTGCAGCACACACACACACACAAAAAGAAATTATCCCATTGCTGTGATGAATTGCATTTTCATTATTCTTTGAATTTAAGGAATTCAATGATCTAAGATTTAAATATTTTGTTCCCAGTTTAACTGATAATTCCCCCAAGCTTTTCTCATTGGTACAATAATATGGCTTAGGGGAAAGTACGAGGGCTGAGTAGTCAGAACTGCTTGGATCAGAACATGACTTCTATGGCCTTGAGTAAGACATGTAACCTCTCTGAGGCTTCGTTTTTCTCTCTGCAAAAGGCAGTTAACATCACCAGCTTTTTAGAATAATTCTAAATATTAGAAATAATGCTGGAAATCTTAATAAATCACTCAGTATGCATAGACAGTAATTTAATTCAATTGAGAACTATGTACTTAAATGTCTACTATAACGCATGCCAGACATTATTGAGGCTCCAGGAAGACAACAATCAACAAAACAGACAAAAATCCCTACCTATGTGCATTCAATATATTCTTTTTTTTTCTTTCTAACAGTTCATAATAAAAGAAACCAATATTAAGGCACTTTCAATTCTGATCAAGATGGAATAACAGGGACAAGATTTACATTCCCATCTGAAACAACAACAACCAAACAGGCAAAATATATTAGACAACAGTTTAGGAAACACTGGCCATTAGGTAAAATAGATAGTGATCTCAGAGATACCTGGAATGAATGAGATGAGCCCTACAATTGCCCAAGCAATTATGAGACAAAGAAGAATGCAAAAGGAGATTGGAAAATATTTTAAATAAAAATAAAAACACATGATATCAAAATAGAAGAATTCTACTAATGCAATATGTACAGAGAAACTGAATCACGAAACATCTATGCTAGATAGCAAAAAAAGATGTCAAATCAATAGCCTTAACTTGTACCTTAACAATAACATTTAATTAGAAAAAGAAGAAGAAATTAAATCCCCTGTAAGCAAAAGGTAATGATATTAATCAGAGCAGAAATGAGTAAAATAGAAACAGAAAACAATAGAAAAAATAAATGAAACCAAAAGGTAGTTCTTTTAAGAAAATCAGTACAATCAATAAACCTCTAGCCAGGCTGATCAGAAAAAAAGAGAGAAAACACAAATTATCAATATCAGAAAAGAAAGAAGTGACATAACTATAAATTTTTCTGATAGTAAAGAATAATACAGAAATATTATGAAAAAAATATAACACTCATGTGAAATGAACAATTTTCATGAAAGATAAAAACCGCCAAATTTTACTCAGGAAGAAATAGGTACTCTAAATAACCCTGTATCTGTTAAACACATTAAAGTTACAGTTAAAAATCTTCTCACAAGGAATGTTCTAGGCCCAGATGGTTTCGCCTGTGATTCTACCAAACATACAACGGGGAGATTATACAAATTCTAAGTAAATTCTTCCTGAAGACAAAAGAAGGAAGACTTCCACAAATATTCTATGAGCCAGCATTACCCCAGTATCCAGTATCAAAGCCAGGGAAAGGCATTACAAAGAAAAAAAAAAAAAAAAAAAACTACAGAGTAACATCTCTGATGACCATTGGTGCAAAATTTCTAAACAAAAATGCCAGCAAATCCAAATCCAACAGTGTATGAAATGATAATGCATTATGATCATGTGGGGCTTATCTCAGGAATGCAGATAGTTTAACGTTAGAAAATCAGTGTCTGTAATTTACAATATTAACAAACTAAAAAAGTGATTATTTCAATCGATGCTGAAAAAGAATGTGACAAAACTCCAATATGAATTCCTGACAAAAACTCTCAGCAAATCAAGAACAAAAGGAAACGTCCTCAGCGTGATAAAAAGCATCTTTTAAAAACTTACAGCTAACTTAATGGTTACATATTAAAAAAAAAAAACTTAATACTTTCCCTCTAATATCATGATTATGAGAAGTTATCTACTCTTGCCTGTTCGAATTTTTTTTATAGTGCAGATTCTAGCCAGTGCAATAAAAAAAAAAGAAATACAGTATTGAGTATGAAGAAGATACGTTTATTTGAAGATGACAGAACTGTCTATGTATAAATTCCAATGAAATCTGCATAAATATCTAATAGAAATAAGAATTGAATGCAGTGAGACTGTGGTATACAATATCAATATAAAAATAACTTCCATTAAATTGAAATTAAATATTATTTATAATAGCTTCACAAATTGAAGATTTAGTAAAGTTGTCAATTTTCCCCAAATTGATTTATAGAGTCAATAAAATCCAAACCAAACTCACAGCAGGCATTGTTTATTTGGTAGAAATCAACAAGCTGATTTGAAATTAGTGTGGAAATCCAATGAATCTAGACTATCCAGGGAAATTTTAAAAGAAAAAAAAGAACAAAGTTGAAGGAATAACACTGAAGATTTCAAGATTGATTATAAAGCTACAATTATTAATACAGTATGTGTCATTAGTGTAATAGACAAGTTAATCAATGGAATAGAAATGGACCTGTGAATATGTAGAATATTGATTTTTAATAATGCTATAGCCTAAGCAATGGGGAAAATATCTTATTTTTAGAAAATTGTACTAAAAAATTCAAATAAAAAATATTTAATTCATACTTCACACCATGGACAAAAATTACCTCAAAATGCATCATAGACCTAAATGTAAAACTATACAACTTCTAGAAAACAAGGAAACAAATCTTAGTACTCTTGGATAAGGCAAAGGTTTTCTAGATATGAGAACAAAAACATAATCCATAAAAATATTAAGTGGGACTTCATTAAATTTGAAAATTCTGGTCTTTTAAAGACACTGACAGGAACTGCTTGGATCAGAACATGAGCTCTATGGCCTTGAGTAAGACATGTAACCTCTATATATAAATATAGTTATATAGCATATGTGGGGGAGGTAGTGAGATGGATTGAATGTTTGTGTCCTCTCTAAAATTCATGTTAAAACTAAATTTCCAATGCAACAGGATTAAGAGAGGTGTGGCCTTTAAGAGATGACTTGGCCATGTGGGCTCTGCCTTCATCAATAAATTCCTGCCTTAGAAAATCTTGAGAGGGTGAGTTTACCCCTACTGTCCCTTCCACCTTGGGAGGACACAGTATTTATTCCTATGGAGCATGCAGGAACAGGGCACCATCTTGGAAGCAGAAAACGGCCCTTACCAGACACTGAACTTGCAGACACCTTGATCTTAGATTTTTCAACCTCCAGAGCTGTAAGCAATATATTTATGCTGCTTAGAAATTACCCAGTCTAAGGTATTTTGTTATAGCATCACAAATGAACTAAGACAGGAAGAGGAGAAACTTGTACTTAGAATATGTGAAGAGCTCTCAAAACTCAATAATAAGAAAATAAACAACCTATTTAAAGAACGGACAAGAGTTTGAGCAGATACCTCCACCAGCAAAGATATACAAAGGGCAAATAAGCACAAAGAAAGACACTCCATATATTAATCATTAAGAAAATGCAAATGCAACCGTAATGAGATACTGTTACACTCCTAGTGAACTGACTAAATTAACATTCTGATCATAGCAAGTGTGGTGAGGAGGTAGAGCAACAGGAATGCTCACAAGTGCTAGTGGTAAAGCAGTTTATCTATCTTCTAAAAAGTTAAACATGCACCTACAATATGACCCAGTTATCTTACTCCTAGGGATTTACTCAAGAGAACAGAAAGCATATAGGCATACAAAGGCTTGTCCACAAATATTCATAACAGCATTACTCATAATAGCCTCAAACTGGAACAACCCAAATGCACAACAAGAAGTGAGTGGATGACCCGGTGCAGTGGCTCATGCCTGTAATCCCAGCACTTTGGAAGGCCAAGGCAGGCGGATCACTTGAGGTCAGGAGTTCAAAACCAGCCTTGCCAACATAGCGAGTCTCCGTCTCTACTAAAAATACAAAAATTAGCCAGGTGTGGTGGCAGGCTCCTGTAATCCCAGCTACTCGAGAGGCTGAGGCAAGAGAATCGCTTTAACCCGGGAGGTGGAGGTTGCAGTGAGCCAAGGTCACGCCACTGCACTCCAGCCTGGGGGACAGAGCCACATTCCATCTCAAAAAAAAAAAAAAAAAAAAAAGGAGTGGGTGGATAAGCAAACTGTTGTATATCTCTATAATGGTACACTATTCAGCATTAAAGAGGAATGAACTATTGATGTGCACAGCAAAACATCTCAAAATAATTATACATAATATAAGAAGCCAGATAAAAAGGGTACACATTGTGTGATCCTATTTATGTAAAATTGTCGGAAAAAAAAATCCCAACACCTCATGTAGAAAACAGGCACATGTTTTCCTGGGGAAGGTGGTGAGGAGGGCCAGGAGAAACAAGAGAAAATTCCAGGGATGATAGATGAATATGTTCACTACTTTGATTAGAATTATTTTATAAGTATATACATATACCAAAACTTAGATACTTCAAATATGTACAATTTACTGTATGTCAAGTATAGCTTACTCTAAAAATGTAAAACTGTAAGACAAAAAGAATTGTCATTTAGACTTTTTTACTGAATCAAAATATTTTGTAGATGCTTCGAATTCTCTGCTTCCAATTATTTAGTCAACCATTTGCAGAGGCCTGGAGATAGTTTTGGCATGGAATAGCTAGTGTCTTTCCATTTAACATGACTAAAATTTAACTTAAAAATTGTGAGCATACTAACAGATCAGATGTTAAATGCTTATTTGCTGATAACTTCTTCAACATTCACATTCAAAGCATTGTGCCCCTTAAATATTCGTTCACTGCTGGCCATCAGTAGCCACTTTTATTTGATTATATTTATAAAAGTTAAATGAATCAATGCTCATGCCTAAGAAAATTATACTCAGGAGTACAGAATGAAAAATGAAAGTCCTCCTGCTCATTTCTCATTTCTAAATACTTCTTCACGATTAACAATGAGAGCAAGGTTGACAAAGATGATGAACTGCCATTTCTAATCCTTCCTGGCAATTGCATTCACTTATTTTCTTTTGTGAACAGGAAAGTACTTGGAGAGAAATTATACAGTGATTCATGATTCTGGGGAAGGCTGCTGATATTTTGATGAGGCTACCTCAGTGCCCTCAGGAAATCAAAGTGTCCTATCACTCTGTATCCATTATCGTTACAAAGCTGGTCTGCTTTTAAATCATCTTGATTTCCAGGTAGTAAGTAATTTTTAAAATAAAAGTTATTTCTAAAAGTATTCATTTGTCCTTTTTCTTCATCAAAAGAGTATTATTTTTATTTTAGGAAAGAACAACTGGAGAGAAAGAGAGAAAGACTTCCCGCATCCCCATTTTATTGGATTTTAATCATTGCCTTTACCCCAGGCTTCTTGGTAATGTGATGGTGTTAACTAGGAGTCCTTATCTCTGGGGCAACGACCACAAAAGGAAAGTTTAGTAGTAATGTCAAGGAACCACAAGTTTCTGACTTTAGTAGCCGTCCATGAAGATTGTTTAGCTCTATCCAACACTTTCTGCAACTTGATGGCCATAGTTTCCTGAGTCTGAGTCTTCAGTGTACCCAAAAGAAGTACCCATACCTGAAGAAGATTCTGTTAGGCACAGGTATGCAGATTCTTTCTTCACCCATAGCCTACATAGGCTATGGAAATTTATATGCAAATAAAGGACAGCTTTACAGAAACTATCTACATTTTTCTCTTATATCCAAAGATTTGTTATCCTAGGGTAGTTGGAGCCCTAATTTCCAAAATTTTCAGACAAGAACTCAACAACCAATGATAGATTAGGGAGATAAATAATATCTACTGAGTCCCCACTATATGCTCACACAGAGAGTTTATATTTGTAAATCTTATATCTCAAGGCCGCGTTAGTCTGGAAAAAATAAAGTGGCATCAAGAGAAGAACTAGCAACAGCATATCTGCCTCTGCCCTCACTGTCTCTTGTAGGATCTCTACTCTATCTTCTTTAAACACGTTTTGCTAACAGTTCTGATAGTCCTCTGGTATAGCTCGAAGATGCTCACAAACAGCATCCTCTCAGTACCTTGAAGCATCTGCCAATTCCTTTCTCCTGGCTTCTCTGTCTTTGATTTATGACTGCTATCAGACCTGCTGAAAGTCATAAAACAGCTAAACTACTTCCACTCTGCCAATAGCCCTAGGGATGTTGCACTCACAGGTACATTTATTTTAAAATTCTCCCTGTAAAGAGTTGATGTACGTGCATGTTAAGTCAACCTATAGCTACAGCTTTGAACAGCTATGGCTCTCTAATCAGGAATTAAAACTCTATGTTGTTGTTGTTGCTGCTGCTGCTGAGACAGGGTGAAGTGCAGGCTGGAGTGCAGTGGCATGATCCTGGCTCACTGCAGCCTTGACCTACTGGGCTCAAGTGATCCTCCTGCCTCAGCTTCCCGAGTAGCGAGGCCTATAGGTCTGCACCACCATGCCCAGCTAATTTTTTATTTGGTGCAGAGATGGGTTCTTTCCAAACCAGAGGCTGGTTTGGATCTCCTGGGCTCAAACAACCCTCCCGCCTCAGCCTCCCAAAGTGCTGAGATTACAGGTGTGTAATCGCACCACACCCAGGCTGAATTAACACTCTACAGATGGTTATTTAAGCACTTAATAGTGTTATCAGAAGCTGTGCCAGAGGGTTTACTGGCAAAAATTTTAATTGAGTAAATGAGGTTCTAATGCTAACAAATTCAGTCACAGTCTTGGAAATTCTTTATTTGGTTTTGTTTGGGTTTCATATGTATGTAGTTCTATTTTATATTTGTGTGTGTGTGTGTGTGTGTGTGTTTATAGTGCAGCCCTCTCCTTCCTTAGGCTTCTGATATGAGAACCTGGGCCTGAACAGAAGAATATCAGAATGGTTCGTCCCAAGTAGTACTCAAACACTCTCAGCCTTTGGTACTGATTTTCTGTATTCACAACCTTTTGTGCAATCTCTACTTTGTGTTACCTTAAAAGAGTTATTTCCCATAAGAATCTGTTCTCTTAAGCTTTAGACCTCTGTTAGGCCTATTCTATAATGCCCGCAAATGTTCATACCAAAGAACACTCCTATTTCTGTGGAAAGACAAATTAAACTTCTATCTATTAGAGCCTAAGTAAATAGAAGTTCAAAAAGCAGAGTTTTTATAGGAAAAGAAGGAATCTTGAGATTAAAGTGCATTCAAGGAAACACCAAATTATATTTAGTAGAGCTTTACCACAGAGATTTATTTTTGGAAACTGTTCTGATAGTCAAACTAGATAGTAGGTTCCCCATTCACGGAGTTCTATGTAGAAATACTTAAAATTATAGGTTAAACATGGTAGATCTTTCATTAGCATCAATTTTACCAAGCTACTTTTGCCAGGATAAGGAGAAGTATTTTTATATAAGTAAAACTAGTATACCACTGAATAATAAATATAATTTGCTTGGGTTTTTAACAGAAGTCTTTGAAGAGATGTTGTTTTTTTTGGTTAGCCATTTAGTGTAAGGCCTCAGACTTTTCTGGAAATTTTAGGTAAGCACTAAAAAGCAATATTTGGGATTGTCAGCAAACATAAAAGCACTGTATCTAAACGTGAATCTTCTATATTTTAATTTTAACATGATCCCTGCAATTTGAAGTGAGGTAAGAGGAAGGGAAGGAAAGATCATCAGTTTTAAAGAACAAAGAGGCCAAAACAAGCAGTATCGTAATAAATGTAGCATAGAATTATAGAGAAACCTGAACTGAATTGTATTGTGATTGCTTAGTATTATATCATAGTCATATGTATTTTAAGATGAATTACTCGGGTTTTATTTAACATGTAGGAAATAAAACATTGGAAAATAATTTTAAACATATTTATAATATATATGATAATACACCTGCTTTTAATAAGTCAGCTGAATTACATTTTTGTATGTAAAAGGTAATTTTCCGCTTTTATAGATATGGAAGTTTGATTTGCTTTCTAATTTTTCTTTAACTCCTTGCATTAGATGAATTCTATATCTCCAAGTACTATATTCAGTCAAGTAGATTTACTTTTTAAGTGAAAAACGGGTTTTGAGATAGAAAAAAGCTTTGCCTTAATATGCCAATTATACAGCTCTTTTTAACTCCTAACTTGTAGTCTGAGGGATGGTAAGATTTTGCAGTTCAGTTACTCTCAACAACTGAGATACTGATGGACTCAAATTTGAGTTACAAATACAGCTACATAAAAACTTTCATTTTCTCTATTGATTCTTTTCACAAACTTCTAATTATGCTTTCAGGTGGTTAAATGGCAAAATCTAACTGCATCTGTGACAAAGTGAGCTATATTTAAACTGCGGGATAAAGGAAAAGATGAGTCCTAGCCAGTAGGCAACTGTCAACAATACTTTCCTAAAACAACTGTTAACAAGCTGCTAGACAAATGTCAGCCTAGATGAGTTCAATGAAAGTAGACCCTGCAGACTGAGAGGGGTCCCAGTGCTGGCAGAGAGGAGCCTGTCTTTGTTAGAGAGAGAGTACTAAAACTGGGCTGATCTTCGATAGCTGTACCCAAGAATGCAGCCTTTCACCAGACAGTTTCCAAGTTATCACACTTTATAAAATAATTGGCATTATCATGTTTCCATATACTAAGTCAATACAAATGCATTTTCAGAAGAGTGATGGGATCAGATTTCACTCAGAATCCCTCTGTCAGAAGAATCCAGAACTCACACAATCCTATTATTCCAATTAAGAACATGGATTTGGGAATGCCTGGATTTGAATCCTGCCTTTCTTCTTTTTAGCTGGGTAACCTTGGTCAAGTCCCCAAGTGATCCTTTATTTGTAGAATAGGAATAGTCATAGTTAGCTCCACGTTGCCTGGGAAGAATAAATGTAGTGACATGTGTGTGAGGTGCTCAGCAGAGCACGTGGACTCAGCACTTGCTCAGCTCATGGTAGCTCTCACCAGCCTCCAAGACACAAGGAGCCAGCTGACATTTCTATAAATACTTGTCTCAACTCTTGGGCAAGTGGGAGCTTGTATTCTACAAACTCTGATCCTTGAATCGATATGATTTCACTTGGCATAGTTCTTTAACTTTCCTAGGAGCCAACATCTACTGAGCACTTACTATGTACCAGGCTCTATTCTGATGTTGTTTGTTTTGTTTTGTTTTGAGACAGAGTCTCACTCTGTTGCCCAGGCTGGAGTACAGTGGCATGATCTTGCTTGGCTCTGCACTTCCGCCTGCAACCTCTGCCTCCCAGTTTCAGGTGATTCTCCTGCCTCAGCCTCCTGAGTAGCTGGAACTATAGGTATGCGCCACCATGCCCAGATGGCTAATTTTTGTATTTTTAGTAGAGAAGGGGTTTTACCACATTGGCCAGTCTGGTTTCAAACACCTAACCTCAAGTAATCCGCCCACCTCGACCTCCCAAAGTGCTGGGATTACAGGGATGAGCCACCGTGCCCGGCCTATTCTGAATGTTGTAACTGAATTAATTCATTTAATATTGATACGAACTGTGTAAGACAGAAAATAACATTATTTTACAGAGAAAAATAAAATTATGATATAGGATTGCCTTGTATTGAAAAATTAGTGGGAGGAAGAGATGGGATTGAAATGCAAATAATCTAACACATAAACTTGTGTCTTTATTGCTACTTTATTGCCTCTCCTACTGAGATGTAATGTCCTTAAGGGAAGGATGATTATGAATGTTGTTTTGATGCCCTCCCAGCACTCGACATGTTGTCCTGGTACAGCATGCAAGTTGATCTTCAGGGATCTCCCAGTTTATTTGAGGAGATTCAGCGTGTGAGGATGGTATAACATAATTGCATTTATAAAGCCCCTACTCTGGTCTAAGTATTGCATTCCGTGGATTATTGGCCTCATTTTGTCCTCAAACTGACTTTGAACCATAGGTGTGCTTACCCTCATCTATAAGTTAATCAGGCTTCCCAGGTATCATACAGACCCCACTCCAGTGTGTTTAAACAGAAATGGAATTCATGAAAGGTAGTCCTGAGAATTTCTGAGTGAGCTGGAGCATCATAATCAGATGATTCTTGGTCAGGTTCAGTGGCCAACCACACCTCCAGGACTGCATGCGGAAGCGGCACTATAGCTTGTATGGCTAACGCTGAACACTGAAATCACCGGCACTGTTCTACTTGGCATCTGCTGGCTTTACCACAACCCTTGACAGGAAATAGATTCTGTTTCCTCACTTCCAAATTGAAGTCTTCCAAGAGTGCATCTGATTGATGGAGGCTTAGGTCAAATATCTGCCTTCACTGCAAGGGAGACTGAAAAAAAGGGTGTGAATTTAAATTCAGAGAAGCAAGACTTGTAAACTAAGGGAATTTCCTGCTTACAGGAAAGGTATTAAAAAGTGCTAGGTGAGGGGGAAAAAAAACACTTCATAAGTACCTACTACACTTCCATTTTACAAATGAGAAGACTAAAGCTCGTAGGTTAGATCATTGAGTCCATGTCACGAGTAGTAAGCAGAGGACTGAGCATATAGAGACAGACCTGTCTCCCCACACAGAGAAATAACAAAACAACGAGAGTTTCAACAGTCAATAGGAGAGGAGTTTAGAGAAGGAAGGCTCTCTTCTGGGTGCAGTGATCACAAAAGACCCAAGGAAAGTAACATCATTTGGACTTTCATAGAGAGCCTAGAATCCTCATCTCAAGGCTGTAAGAAGAATCTTGGGAATGATTTAGTACACATTCTTTATTCCACGGGGGGAGGAAACTGAGGCTTGTAGAAAAGAATTGCTCTGCCCAAGGTCTTAGCCTCTTCGTGGCAAGTAGCTGAAAACCCAAGCCCGTGACAGTAGGTCCAGTGCTCTCTGCAGCAAGCCCTGGACCCCACCTGCTAAATCACATCTCTGGCAGAACTGTTGGGCCGACTTTCTTTGAATTGATAAACAGAATGGGAGAGTCATGTGCTTCCATCAAAGCAAAAAAGAAAAGCTTTTATTCTGTATGTGGTTTCTCATAGAATACTTCTCGCCCAGCTGCGCCCAAGTAGGTAAAAGGCTCTTGCTTGTGCTAAGGAGCCTTTCTTATCTCTGCACACCCCACTCTTTTCCTGCTAATACCAAGTATAGAAGGCAATGAAAGAAAAGGTCACCTGCCTTCCTCCTAATGGGGCACTGATGTTTTTAAGTGCTCACGTGATCCGTCCCAGAAAATGTCAAATTGTGCCCTTATAACTCTTAGTTGGCAGTTAGTTGAGTGGCTCTGTTGCCCAGACAATGGATCCACTCAATTTTTGCCTCTCATTTGAACACCCACAGTTAAAAAAACTTGGGAAGAAAATAATGGAAAAGTTGACCCTCAGTTTTTTGGAAAAGGTGACCATATAAGTGTGTCTGTTCTGGCTGTAGGGTTTATAAAACTTCTGAGAAGCAGCGTGGTATTTTAGATAAAAACAAATGCTTGGTTGTTAGACTGTCCTGTGATTGAAATTCAGCTCTATCCTTTCTGGTGTGTGATCTTGGATAAGACTTAAACTAAGACTCAGTTTGTATGCAAAATGAGAATAATGATACATTTGTAGGGGATTAGAAATAATGCAGATTCTTGACATTTGTTAGGGACTTGTTATACATGAAAGATTATTAGTTTCACTCTTTATCTCATTAACTGCTTTGACTTAAGCTGGTCTCTTTGATGAACTTTCATTGACTCTCAGGTACTTGACAATATAATATTACTTTCAAAAATGCATTAGTAGGCCAGGCGTGGTGGCTCAGGCCTGTAATCTCAGCATTTTGGTAGGCTGAGGTGGGTAGATCACCCGAGGTCAGGAGCTCAGCTCAAGACCAGCCTGGCCTATATGGTGAAACCCCATCTCTACTAAAAATACAAAAATTAGCCAGGCGTGGTGGTGCATGCCTGTAATCGAAGCTACTCGGGAGGCTGAGGCAGGAGAATCACTTGAACTCATGGAGGTTGCAGTGGACCGAGATCGCACCATTGTACTCCAGCCCTGGGTGACAGAGCAAGTCTCTGTCTTTAAAAAAAAAAAAAAAAGCACATTAGTAATATGTTAACTCATAAACTCATATTATTTTCAGCAAGTTTTTTAAAATATGATTTTGTTAACTTTTTTGTTGTTGTTGTTTTTTACAGATAAGGACCCTGCATTGATGAGTCCTTAAGTAACTCGTGGCCAAGATGGCCTTAATGTCTCCCTCAGTTTGACTACGGTTTAGATGGGTTTCATTTTTTTTTTTTTTTATTCTTAATCATTTGACTCTAGGCTGCTGGCTTCTTTTTTCTTAGATAATTTACTTATGAAAAAAAAAAAGAACATCTGAAATTGTAAATTATCTCTCTGCAATCTAGAGATGTCTTTCTCAAGGATTTGGGACTAATTTCTTTGACATTATAGAAGAAAATAAGATGCCTATCTCTCTATCTCTGTGGGAGGGGAGAGGATCCTTAGACAAGTAACAGCCAATCCAAATGGCCTAATCACATCAGCCAACTACAGTAGTCCCCCCTTATCCTTATCCATGAGGGATATGGATAATTCATTTAAGTAAATGCCTGAAACCACAGATAGTTCTGACCCCATGTATCATACACACAAATTTCTTTTTCCTTCACAATTTCATGGATAGAAGATTCATTCTTACCCTAGATTTTAGCAACCTCAGCATACGATTTTTTTCCTTAACTAGACAACTTTCACCTTTTCACCCAAAGGAAATACTTAATGGCTTCTCATTGGAATATTCAAATTGCCAGTATCACTACTCTTGTGCTTTGGGGCCATGATTAAGTAAAATAAGAGTTACTTGAATGCAAGCACTGCAATACTGCAATAGTTCATGTGATAACTGAGAAGACTACTAAGTGACAAAGGCCAGATTCATGTCTCAAGCAGGAAAGAGTAGGACAGGGTAAGATTTCATCATGCTATACAGAATGGCATGCAGTTTATGACTTATGAATTGTTTATCTCTGGGATTTTCCTTTAATATTTTAGATTGCAGTTGACCACAGATAAATGAAACTACAGAAAGGGAAACCCCAAATAAGGGAGGACTATGGTATCCCTTTACCATCTTCCAGTACTTTTCCATTAGCTCATCCCAGAGCTTAAAACTCTCATTTTTTTAGAGTTGCCTTTACCCTCTCTCTTTCCCATTGCAATAATCTTGGCCTCTATTGAAACAGTCCCGAATAAAACCTTTCTTGCCTGTCTAACTTGTCTGAGGCAATTTCTTTTACACTGGCTCAAAGTCACTGAATTAGACAAGGTAAAGCAAAGATTTTTAGTCATTTGCACTTTTCTCATATGGACTTAAGTTGGGCTTTAAGACCAAGACTCAGACTGAATTTTTATTCTAAGAAAGGTATTATCCTGCAATTACAATCTAACTAAAAAAGCCTTTGTTTTCTCCTCTGAAAAGTGAGAAAGCTGGACTAGATTCCCGTTTCACAGTTCGATATGGGAGATCCTTCACAAACCTCAGTGGACTAGGGAAGAGGGGACCAAAAGAGGCCTGAGTGGGGGCTCCACAATCATGCATGCTTAATAAATAAATAAAATAAATTGGGGCCATATGTTGACCTCATCAAGAAGGGTGGATGCTGCTATAACTGAAAAAATGGAAAATCACTGGATTCTAACATTTATATGGCCTGTTCTAGCTCTATGAATTTTTTATATTTATTTTTGAGATGGAGTTTTCACTCTTATTGCCCAGGCTGGAGTGCGATGGCACAATCTCGGCTCACTGCAATCTCCGCCTCCCAGGCTCAACAGATTCTCCTGCCTTGTCCACCCAAGTAGCTGGGATTAAAGGCATGTGCCACCAAGACCAGCTAATGTTTTGTATTTAGTAGAGACAGGGTTTCAGCATGTTGCTCAGGCTGGTCTCGAACTCCTGATCTCGGATGATCCACCCACTAAAGTGCTAGAATTACAGTCAGGGGCCACCACGCCTGGCCCTGTTCTAGTTGTAACCCTGGCTCCTTCCTAGGACATCAAAACAAATCCAGCACACCTGTCTTTTCCTCAGCGTCTGCTTGCAAAGGTGTATCTATCTCACACGTTTATCTAATACTGTTGCTGATCAGCAGATATTCAGTGAGTAGGTACGCCTCAGACACTACCTGTTTACATTTTCATTAAACAGGATCTACTTTGGAGATAATTTCCAAGTCAAAAAGAGGAAAATCACTTAATTGATAGGAATTCCACATCCCTGAACAAGGATGACAGGTGCAATTGGCTTATTCACTCAAGAGTTATTGAATGCCTACTATATATAGGATTCAAATCCTTACATTGTGTAGGGATTTCAATATAGAGTTAAAGAAATGTGGCCCGTGACCTCATGGAGAATAGTCTAGTAGAAGAGATTTACTACACTCAAGCACTCTCAAAATTCTAAATTTAAGGAAGTAGAATTGCTGACTTAGCTTTTCGGAGTTTTAATTCAATAAGAATACTTTAAACATAAACTATGCTCAAGGTATCTTACCAAACCATAAATTATAGGGAATAGGAGACGAGATTCACAGAAGTAGGAAAGATAATGTTTACCTTCACATCTCCCCTCTTCTTCAACTCTCTACTTCACACCTATCTTGTTCATAGTAGGGTTTAAAACATGACCATTAAATGCATATTTAAAAACGACTTCCTGCATTAAAATTATATTACATTTGGCAGGGCACAGTGGCTCACACCTGTAATTGCAGCACTTTGGGAGGCCGAGATGGGCAGGTTACCTGAGGTCAGGAGTTTGAAACCAACCTGGCCGACATGGTGAAACCCCATCTCCACTCAAAAAAAAAAAAAAGAAAAAAGAAAAGAAAAGAAAATAGCCGGGTGGGGTGGTGGATGCCTGTAATCCCAGCTTCTTGGGACGCTGAGGCAGGAGAATGGCTTGAACTCGGGAGGCAGAGGTTGCCATGACCCGAGATCTCACCATTGCACTCCAGGTTGGGCAACAGAGCAAGACTCTCTCTCTCTCTCTCTCTCTCCATATATATATATATGTATTTTATATATATATATATAATATTACATTTAAAGAGAAAACTTTAAACAAAGTTTGCAATAATTTATCCCTCACGTTTTACAGGTTATTATACTTTTCCAAATTAAATTCAGGATTCAACTGCTAACCTTAGCTTGAAAAAGACTAATTTATTTGCATGCCCCAGGCAGGTTTATCAAAAACATCTTTTCACTGTTAAAGTCTCAACCTACTTCAGCTACAAATCCCAGCAGACTTACTTAGCATAAGACACTATCATTTCCATCTTCATTACAACCCAGTTTAATTATCTGCCTTAGAAATAAGGTTCTTCCTCCTAATGAAAGTGGTTAGTCTGGGGGCTCCAAAGGGCATAAGGCAGTTTCAAGGCTTAATTCTGATTATATATGCAATTACAAGTTAGAAAATATGCTTGAAAGTCAATGAAAGTTCTTTCATCTATTTCTCCAGTTAGAAAACATAAACACTGATTGGAACGAAGATTTTGTGGTTGATGTTTTACTTGTCTAGAGCATTGCTTTTCAAATTGGAAGACGGCGCTTCCAGGTGTCACTTAGCGTCATCTCATGTCAGTTCCATCATTGCTACTGGGGTTCACATGAGGGTAGTGGATTCACAGACCTCAGTTTATTTCCAGGTATAGTAACCATGTGTCCAGGATAGTCATTTAAGTCCTATGGGTTTTACTTTCTCATCTGGAGTCCTACTTTTTGGGGTTGGTGATGATATTTAAGGAAATAAGAGGCGTGTAGTTGGTGAGAATGTTAGTAATTATATTACCTCGCTTACTTTTCCCTTCCAAAACTGCCTATTCTAAATTTTTGCTTCCTTTTGTCCTGTCCTCAGCTGTATTTCTAACATCTCATTCTCATCACAGGACATTTCCCGTGTCGCTGAGAAAAGGAGTCACCAGAGAACTCCTTCCAGTTTTCTGTCTTCCAACACCAAACTTTTTTTTTTTTTTTTTTTTTGAGACAGGGTCTCATTCATTGCTCAGGCTGCAGTACAAGTGGCGTGATCTCAGTTCACCGCAGCCTTGGCCTCCTGGGTTCAGATGATTCTGCCACCTCAGCTAACTGAGTAGGCTGGGACCACAGGTGTGAGTCACCATGCCCAGCTAATTTTTGTATTTTTAGCAGAGTTTGGGTTTTGTCATGTTGCCCAGGCTGGTCTCAACATCCTGGACTCAAGCAATCCACCCGCCTTGGCCTCCCAAAGTGCTGCGATTACAGGCATGAGCCACCACGCCCAGCAAACATCTATATTTTCTATTATCTTTCCTTCTCCCTTTTCATTTTTAAGGAATTTGGATCCCATAGCCTAAGACTCATTTCTCAGCCTGGGCTTTTGCCCATCTCATTTGACCTTCCTCTAGACCTCCTCCATCATTTTTTCTTGCTTCTTTTAGTGAAGCCTTGCACTTTCTGCTCACTCTGGTTCATTTCCTTCAACTTCAAACATTGAGATCATAGTAGCTAGATTCAGTTTACAAAACATCCTTCACATAAGTTTTTGCTAAGGAAACAATAGAGATGTGTACGAAGATTTTTGATCAAGGAGAGCCATTGTGGAAATAGAGTAGCAAGCACTGGAAAATGCCCCAGTGGTCAACAATACAGGTTAGCTAAATAAATTAGGGCGATTTTGGTTAGCTAAATAAGATGGGGTGTTTTAGAAAAAATAGAAAATGTTATGGGAAATTCTTTAGTCATGGGTAAATATGTCAAGCTGGTGTTAAGAATCAAAAAAATGTGTGTATTGTCTGCAGGCAGGCACATGTGGGTGTATGCATTGAAAAAGGCATGCACGCTATTTCTGGCTTGTGAGATATGGGCTAACTTTAATTTTCTTTGAGTTTCCTTGTATTCTCTAAACTTCATATAAAAAAACTTATTTTGTTTATATAATAGGTGAGAAAACAATGTTTTTTAAAAATGCTTCTTTGCCCTTATATCCTCTTTCAAATGTCAACTCATTTATTTCTTTCTCTTAGCTATCTTTCTTCTTAAACTATAGTTTACATCAGCTACCTCCTTCTGCTTCTTTCCTGATTATTTACTTTTCAATCTAATGCCAGTTCATTGAGCTCCCATCATGGGTCATGCACTGTGCAAAGCGCAGAGCAAGTTGCTGAGGATACAAGGATGGTGGTGGCCAAAAAAATAATGTATTTTTCCATCAAGAGATTTAACAGGCTGCTAAGAAACCAAGTACTGTCTCCATGGAATCTATCCCAAGAAATAAGTCCACAAAGACCACAAATATACTGCAATGTTTATGATAACACCAGTTTAATAAGTACCTAAAAATATAATTACTCAAACTCTCATAAATCTCACTTCTGCATCATTCCAAAATCCATAAACAAACACAAAAATGCTCTTAAGGTAATTCCAGATTAATAATATGAATCAAACTTCCAGCACTAGAGTTTATGACTAGAATCCTAATAATAGTTTTTCATTGATGTTGCTTATAAATAAGAAAAAAGATTGATTTATAGTAATAACATAGATACAAATATCTGTATCCCTAGAGTTCTGCTTTGCAAATATTAAAGAATTTTTTTATGTTGAGAAACTAATATACATTTATTAGATAATACTTGCCCAATAAGTAAAAAGTAAATAAAATAAAAATCACACATATATATGAATATAAATTAATCATTTTGGAATGGAATTTACAGCTTCAATTTTTACAGATAGTTTCTTTTTTTGTTCACTCTTCATTATTTGGGTTAAACAAAGGAACAAGAAACTACTGCTGGCAAGTTGCAATGGCTTCTTTCCTCTAATGTTTGTATATATATGTGTGTGTGTGTGTGTATTTGTGTGTATATATATAGTATATTTGTGTATATATGTGTATATTTAGTATATTTGTGTATATATATAGTATAGTATATGTGTATATATAGTATATTTGTGTATATATGTGTACATTTAGCATATATATGTATATACATACATATATAAATATACATATAACTCTTATCCTTATGTAGTGAATACAATACTATGTGAATACACTATGATTATGAAGTGATTATACAGTAACATTCTAATCTCCTGATTATGAATAAATATTTAAAGGTTTATACTGAAAAGGGAGGATGTGTTAATCTGTTTTAAGTTTAGGCTACAGGCAGAAGATGACTTCTCCCAACCAAAGGCAACATCCTTGCTAACTTTAGTGTATATTAGGTTTCAAACACTGAGAACAGAGCTTGGGACAACATGGACATTTACAGAGCAATCGCAGTAAAACCTGCTGCAATAGAGGCACCTCAGATAGATGCTTAACCAGCCTTATAGGTCAGGAATATCCTCCTGAAGGAAATAGCATAAAGACATTTAAGCTGAGTCTTACAGTGTTAGCTAGTCTAAGAGGAAATCAAGATAGGGTGACAAGTTTTTTTTCCCAATTAATATCATTTGATTAAGTGTACTTGATTTGCTTGGCTCCAAACATGGAAACAGGGAAGCTAAAAAATAGTCATTCTCTAGACATTAAAGCTGCAGCTTCTCTTAGGGCTGATTCCCAGTGATAGTTTAGCTCTTGACCACATTACCTTACCTGGTTTGATCATCACTAAGACTTTGTTATAGGTGGGAGTATCACATGGATTGCACTGACTCTCAGGATCTTTGGATTCTCATCCATGCATGCATCCACCCATCCATCCAAATAATATGTACTCCTATGTTGAAAGGGGTCATGGTTGATACCATGGCATAATGAGGTGTGAAGCTTCTCCATTTAGGGAGTTTTTCATCTAATAGGTAGGGCTAAGTCAAGTGCATGTGGCAGGTCAAGCAGAATCTGCAGAAGTTCTGAGAGTCCATGTAATCAAAGCAGTGTGTACCCTGTCTCCTCTTTGACAACAAGGCAGTTTTTCTTCTGACCTCACTGCATTCATTACATACCATTACTACAGATACTGTAATTCTTTCCTTGGAGCCTTTAACATTCTCTATGGGAACATTATTTATCAAAGAGTAAAATTTTGAAACTTAATAAAACAAACATAGAAGAGATTCATGACTAACACTGGTACAATAGTGCCCCTGGGTCAAACATTTGCTTTACTAAATGCCAAACAGTCTCCAGTTTCTAGCAATAAAACATGACTTCATTTGCTTTCAGCACTGTTGGAATGCCTCTACTGTAGCCTTTAGTCAGAGGAGATATAATTATGGCTATTGTTTCACTGATATTGGATGTTATAAGTGGACATTTAGACCAATTAGAAAGAGCAACGTCTGGGAAAGAACAGTCAAGGGAAGGAAGACTGTTGGCCTTGCAACAGGAGACCTAGCCAAGGGCATTTGACACATTAGATGCAGGATGTGTAGTGAAATACCTTGAGAAACAATACTGAAGCTGTGAATTGGAGGGAAACATTTCAGCAGAGGCAATCTGAATGATGCAAACGATCACATCATTTCCTTGCTCCAAGCAACCCAGTGACTCCTCTTTGGAATTAGAATGGGTCTCTTCAGGGGGAATGACAGCATCCTTGCAGTCCAGACCATACATTTTCTTTTTCCTTACTTTCACCTTTAAGGCTTTGCAGGCTCTAGTTCTAGCCTACTCTTCTTTCCCTTCCTTCCCTTTCTTCCCTTCCTTCCTTTCCTTCCTTCCTCTCTCCCTCCCCCTCTCTCCTCCTCTCCTCTCCTCTCCTCTCCTCTCCTCTCCTCTCCTCTCCTCTCCTCTCCTCTCCTCTCCTCTCCTCTCCTCTCCTCTCCTCTCCTCTCCTCTCCTTTCCTTTCCTTTCCTTTTTCTTCTAATAATAGATTTAAGGGGTACAAGTACTGTTTTGTTACATGGATATATTGTGTAATAGTGAAGTATGGGCTTTCCATGTAGCCATCACATGAATGGTATACATTGTGCCCATTAAGTAATTTTCTCATCTCCCAACCCCTTCTACTGTTCCAGCCTCACATCCTTCCAAGTCTCCAATGTCTATTATTCCATTCTCCATGTCCATGTGTACACATCATTTTCAACTTCATCTATTCCACATTATTAAAGTGTTTTAAAAATTATTTAAAAATTGTTAAGATAGTATATATTTATCATATGTAACATGATGTTTTGAAATATGTATGCATCATGGAATGGTTAATAGAGATAATTGACACATACATGCTCTCATTTTTTGTATTGAGAACATTCAAAATCTACCCAGCAATTTTCAAAAATATGTTATTAACTTTACTCACATTGTTCTCAATAGATCTCTAAGTTATTCCTCCTATTTAAATGAAAATTTGTATCCTTTCACTTATATCTAGCCCACCACCACTCCCAGCCCCAGTCCCTGTTAATCACCATTTTACTTTCTACTTCTACAAGATCAAGCTTTTTAGATTCCACATATATGTGATCTCTTGTAGCACACATCTTTGTGTACCTGGGTTATTTCACTTAACATAATGTCCTATGGGTTCATATGTGTTGTTGTAAGTGACAGAATTTCCTTCTTTTTAAAAGGCCAGATATTATTTTATTTATCCATTCATCTGTTGATTGACTCCGTAGCCTAGCCATTGTGAAAAATGCTGCAATGAATGTGAGTGTGCAGGTATCTCTCTTCAACATACTAATTTATTTTTGTTTGGATATATACCCAGAAGTAAGATTTGCTGGATCACATGGAATTTCTATTTTTAATTTTTGGAGGAACTTTATACAGTTTTCCATAATGGCTGTTTTTTTTTTTTGTTTTGTTTTGTTTTTTTTTTTTGTTTTTTTTTTTTTGAGACAGAGTCTTGCTCTGTTGCCCAGCATGAAGTGCAGTGGCGTGATCTCAGCTCACTGAAACCTCTGCATAATGGCTGTAATTTATATTTCCACCAAAAGTGTACTAGGGTCCTCCTTTTTCCACATATCTGCCAGTACTTGTCATCTTTTGTCTTTTTGATAACAGCCATTCTAATAGGTGCGAAATGGTATCTCATTGGTCCCCCCCATTCTTGTTCCCTGACTTCCAATTGCAGTTACTATCTTTCTGCTCCTTAAACCTTCCCAGGCATTCCTCTTGCCTTGGAACTTGCTGTTCCTTCTACCGGGTGTCTCTTCTCTGATCTTTACAAAATGGATTCTCTCTTATCTAGATCTTAGCTGTAATGTTATCTCTTCAGAGATACTTCTGGTCACCCTGTCTACAGCAGCCCTTCCTTTCTTCTTCCTTCTCAGACCATCACTCTCTATCCCTTTGCACGAATGAATTTTCCTTATAGCATATCTCACTACCAACAATTGTTGTTTATTAATTTTCTTGTACATTGCTGCTTGTTTTCTCATTTACTGAGAAGCAATAGAAAGCAGTGGTTAAGGATAAGAATAAACTGTAGAGTCAGCTTGGGTTTGAATCCCGTCTCTATCACTTACTATGCAGGTGACCATGGCAAGCTACTTAATTTCCTTGTGTTTCAATTTTATCATTAATAAAATTGGGATAAAAATAGTACCTGCCTCGTAGGGTTGTGAGAATTAAATGAGCCAATCAGATTAAATCACTTAGAACAGTATCTGAAACACAGTAGCACTGAATAAATTATTATTATTATTTGTCTCTTACATCAGAATGATAATAGTAAGAATCTTAGCCCTCTAGTTCAAATGCTGAATTCTCTAGTATCTAGCATAGTGTTTTGCAATAGTGGATACTCAATCAATACTTGAATCAATGTTTTATAGGAGATTGCCTAGAGGAGGAGAATAAATTTTCAGAGGACTAGATCTGAAAAAGCAATTTCAGTCACCGATGAAAAGAAATTCGCTATTACATAACGATGAAGAGAGATGGGAGGTGTTGTTAGCACAATTAGCTGTAACCTGGTATTAATGAGGCCAAGGTGATAGGTTTGGCACCTTTGTATGTTCCACTTAGGTTCGTTCTCTGTCATGATCATTTGTTCTGCATTTGTACAGCTAGTCAGCTGTCTTATGCATCAATGCCCACAATCAGGAAGACAGAGAACAAAGAAATACCTTTATCAATTATGGCTAAGGAAAATCCATCTGAAAGTGTTTTCCTGATAAACAGTGGTGATTCTTGGTCTTGTCAATATGGCGTATTTCAGTACTAACTTTCCACTGAGTTCAAACTACCTAGCACAGGTGCTCTCATACTAATAATATTCCCAGTGCTTAAACAACCTCCTCCTGAGACTGAAGTTGGGTTTGAGAAATTGGGATAAGCATTCCCAATTTCTTCTCCCTTCCTGAAATATTTTTGGCTGCCACCAGGTGGTACTAGGTAAGCACATCCGAACAGGTCAATGTAGTTTTATTATACAAAAGATTGCCAAGAGTTGCAAAAACATTCCTATGTAGAACTTCTAGAAAGATAATTATTGTATAAGACAGAATACACTTCACTTTTGGTTTAGACTTTTAAAACAATGTTTCATATTATCTAATATTCAAATTGTGCTAAGGTTTAGGAGAAAACTTCATCTTCCTATGATGAAGGCTTTCATTTTGGAGCAGCTTTTGTCTTAAGCAGGAATAAAAATCCCAAGTCATGACAATTTCAGGTCTCCAGAGAAAATCTTCTCATTTTCCCTTAGACATTTACTTGGAATTTTGTCAGGAGTTTTCTTCCCCTCCTTTTCTTCTTTATCTTCCTCTTCTTCCTTTTCTGCTCATTCTTCTCCTCCTACTCCCTCTTCCTCTTCTTCCTCTCTGTCCTCTTCCTCTTCTTTTTCTTCCTCCTCCCTTTTCTTCTTCTTCTTCCTCCTCCCCCTCCTCTTCTTCTCTTTTTTCTTCTCCTTCTTCTAATATCCTATTTTCCTTCTCTGCTTCATAAACACATGCTTTTGCCTGTCTTAGTTTACTCATCTGAGAAATGGGGATAGACATACAGGCCTAACTAGGTTCTCTAAATGTGAAAGCATGTATTTGAGTAAGTAGTCAGTAGAAGATAGTAAATCTTTATCATCATCATTCTAATGGACCTTTTTCAACTAATCCTTAGGGTCAAAATTCTTTCAGTTCATTTTAATTGATAGGATTTTTAGCCGTCTTTTTATCCATTTCCATAACTGGCAAACGAGTTCACCTGAGGCATCTACTGTATCAGCATGCAGCTATGAGAAGCATCATCAGAGAAAATAATTTCCACTGCCTGGGCACAAATGTTTGCCTCCCTATCTTAACAAACTGCTTTATTTCTGACCTCTTAACTACATTGTTTCTTGTTCCATGCTGAGTACATCTTGCAAACCAAGCTTGAAACACAGACCTGCTCTCTATCCTAGAGAGTAACCTTCTTTCTTTAATCTGAAACATAAATAACCTACCTCTTATTTCCAGGTGAATAGTTATTTCTATTTGACTTTCTGCTCATGTGTCCACGTTTCCAAGCTTATATCCTCAATATCCCTTTTACAAAGATTTACCCTCTCTTTCCTTTCCCTCTGATTATAATACTATTTTAAGAACTTTCTGCTCAGAACTTTTATTTTCTTGAAGACTATAGACAAATTGTCATAAGGAAGCCGTGACTGTGAAAGAAATATGTACTTTTCAAAGCTCAACTCCTTGCCCAGACACATCTGGCAACACCTACAAATATTGTCAGCTAAGGCTCCTGCTGTGGTCATAGAACTACTGCATTGTCTCAGAGAGTCTGTAAAGTCCCCTTATTCTGGGGAAGTTGGTAGGAAAGTCAAAGTGGAGATGGAATAAGGGAAAGAGAGTGCAGATAAAAGAAATTATTCTGAAGAGTAGGTCACTTTTTCAAGCATCTCTAAGTGAAATTGGTTCAGATTCCTAATCTTACTTAAAAATTCAATAATTAAAGAAGGGTTTAGATAAATTCAAATTAGCATCACTTATGCACTTAAAGAACATGTACAATTTTCCTTTCTGCTTTCTCAACCCTTTTAAAATTTATTTGTTTATTTTTGAGACAGGATCTCACTCTGTCACCCAGGCTGAAGTGCAGTGGTGCAGTCCCATCTCACTGTAGCCTTCATCTCCCAGGCTCAAGCAATCCTCTCACCTCAGTGTCCCAAGCAGCTGGGACTACAGGCATATACCACCATGTCCAGTTAATTTTTTACATTTTCTTTTGTAGACACAGGGTCTTACTATGTTGCCCAGGCTGATCTTGAACTCCTAGGCTCAAGGGATCACTCGCCCCCACTTCCCAAAGTGCTGGGATCACAGGTATGAGACACTGGGCTCAGCTCAATCTTTTTATTTAATAGCCCAACTTCATAGGATTTAGAAAAAAAATAGTCACCAAATATGCTATTTTAGGGTAGCATGAGCATTTTATTTTTTCCTGAACTCCACATGTTTGGCTTAAGGCAATGTGGATATTTTCTCATTTCATTTTATTCTGTGCAATACAGCAAGAAGTAATTCATTTATTTTATTAAATCTCTAAGGTATAGCTTAGCTGAAGTCAATAAAAGTCAAAGTTACCATTCACATAGGCTATGGTTCATTTCTGACAATCTCAAAATCATGCCATGGCACTTAAAAAACCCCTGCTATTTTACATGTATACTTAGGTTTGTCATTCAAAACTAAGCAAACATGGAATTCAAAGGAAGCTAATCATGTGTGACTGCAGACGGTGGAATTAAAATGGATTTTCTAATGGTAACAAATATATAATCAGATCATTAATGTTTATTAAGGGCAAAGGGACATTCTAAACACTGTGGCAAATTGGAAAGTGTTGTAATATCTAAGAGTGAGACCAACTTGGACACAGGAAGGGGAACATCACACACTGGGTCCTATTGCGGGGAGGGGGAAGTGGGGAGGGATGCATTAGGAGATATACCTAATGTCAATGACGAGTTGATGGGTGCAGCACACCAACATGGCACAGGTATACATATGTAACAAAGCTGCACGTTGTGCACATGTACCCTAGAACTTAAAGTATAATTTAAAAAAACAAAGAGTGAGACCTGCTCTGTCATCCTCACTGAGATTTCTACCTAATTAATTAAAATTCATTTTTGTTTATTTTAAGTATGCATACTTACTCTCTGCTAGGAACAGAGGGAAATGCGTGAAAAGGTTAATGGGGTTTTGATGACTTGAATGGGCAGAGGAGAATTCCTTGTCAGGAGCACATTGCCTGTAGGTCAAACTGGTTACAATAATGCCCTGTGGTTTTAGGGCATTTAGATCTTCCTTACTGATTCTCCAGTATCTTCATTTTTTTTTTTTTTTCCCCTGCTGGTATTTTGCTCTGTCTGCAGATCATGCATTCTCTAGGCTCGATACATTCTGACAACACACTATTCCTACTCTAATTCACCTGAGACAAAATGGCAGCAAATACAAAATAACCTTCCAGGCTGGCATGAAATGAGCAAAGGCTCTGTAGCCCAACGGCCCCAGGGCTGAAAAATGTGCCCTTTATGAGACAGATGACTTTGGGAAAGTCACTCAATTTTTCTGAACTTCAGTTTTATCGTCTGTCAAATGGATCTAACTATTAATAGTGACAATTGGTGCCAATTCCCAGTTCATCAGGTAGATGCGATAGTAAAATGAGAAAACTTTTACAAATCATGTAGCACATAGTTAGCAGATTAGTATTTACTAATATTACTTTAGTGTGTGGAGGAAATGCTTGTCAGATTTAATAATTTTTCGTTATTTATCTTGGTCATGAGTTTTGAAGGATAAACACAGGGGAAAACACATCTTCAAAGCAGAAATCTCTTGACTAACCATATCCTGCTTTCTACTCACTGAAACCTCTAAATCCACAGCTGCAAGGAACCACAGGCCACAAGTCCCAAAGAAGCAATCCAATCAAAGAAAACATTGAATCAAACTTTGGCTTCTCTCCCTCCTCCTCAACTGGCATGAAAAATGCCAACGGTGATTATAATAATAATATATTTAACATTTCTCATGTTATTTTGTTTCTAAAACATATGGTTTCTTGCTACATGTAGAGAATTGCTAAGACATTCATTTCAGCTTTCAGCTCTTGCAAATTAAACATATGTTGTGTAAAGACTACTTTAAATGAATGATTTTTGAAACGAAGTTTTAAAAATATTACTTCAGAGATGAACTCCCTTTTTTCCACATATGTATTTGGATTTCTTCTGTCTTTTTTGAGTATCATCCCCTCACAAAGAGTAGCATCCTGAAGGAAACTTCATAGCATTAACTATCATGGTAATAGAGTAATTATTAATACAAGCATTTGTTTAAGGTCTAACTTATTAACTAGAGGGTGAGATCTCTAACAGCAGGGATCCTGCCTGTTCACCACCTCATCATCAAAATCTAGGCACATAGTAGATCCTCAAAAAAGTTTGAAGAGGAAGAACAGGTTGTGGTGAGCAGACAGCTGTAGAGTTAGAAAGTCCTGGAATTGAATCTGAATGAAACCTTATACTCTATGCATACTTGGGCAAAATTCTTTAAGTTCCCTAATCAGTTTCCTCTTCGATAGAATAAGGAGAATAATATTTATGTTGTAGAGCTATTGTAAAAAGAGCAAAATAATAATGTATCTAAAGCACATAGAATTATACCTGATGCATTCCAAGTGTTTTATAAATAATTGCTATTATAATTATCATGATTACTGAATAGTGGATACACGTAGAATTAATTCTTTACTGTGATGCTGAGGACCAGGCCTTGAGTATTGGATCTTTTTAAAGGCATTGTCTCCCAGTTTCCCATCTGCTTCACAGCTCCATCCGTATGTCTTTTTGAAATGCACATCCAGCTCCTGGTCCTTTTTAAACTTTGAGAAAAAGCATCTTATGTCATCAAATGTCAATGTAATATTAAAGGCATTTATATCTCTGTTTAAGATCCCACATCTGTTATCAGTTACTATTTTGAAAGATTCTTACTAGCTGCAGTTTCTGATCCATGTCATATGAAAATGCTTTTCATAAAATTGTGTACAAAACCTACTTATGTTTTAAAAGCCCAATGATAGTTCACTAAGTATAGAGATTTCTTCAACATGACGTTGTCATCTGATAGATGTGTAGGGAAGCAAAGCACACGTGCACTTGTCCTAAGAAATAAAAAGGGTCCTTCTGAAATTCAATTAACTCAACTTTTCTATTCTCCACAGTTAAAAGTTTTTGCCACTTGAGAGTGAAAAATTATGATCATAGAAATTACATTTAAGTTATTACTCAGATTTATAAAGTCATTTTTCAAATACCAAAGGTCCAGTAAAACATTAACATTCAGGGATTTCACTTTCCCCTTTATTTCTAAAATTTGCATTTTATTTTATGCCTTCAGCTTCTCTAATAAGGATTCAAAACATGTTCATCATCGAACCATTAATGCACCTGGATGTCTACAACTTTGCAGTGTAAGTCCATCCCTTATACAGTAGATAACTATTGAAGAAAAACAAAACTAATGCACTCTTTGTGAAGAAACAGGATTTTTTTCAAAAATATGAGACTAGAGATCCAAAGATTTCAAAATTTCTGTGGGAGTGTTGATGGCTGTGGCCATTTCCCACTCCTGAATACTAACTTTTGCATGTTCCCAAACTGCAATTCTTTGGGGTCTCTTGAGTTAACTTTTAGTTGGCAATATTATTGTTGCTTCCTTCACTAAGTATTATCTACTAAACGACCTTGGAGTTCTGATTACAGACCTCTGTAGTGTCTTTTAAGTAACTCTGGGAAGTCTAATGTTTTGATTCATTAGTACTGGTTAGTATTCATTAGTATTGGCTCATTAGTATTTGGTTCAACAGTATTGATTAATATGATTTCAAGTATGGAGGAGAGGACTGCCCAACAAGAATGCTGTGTGTGCCACACCTCCCTTACCATTTTGAACTAAATACAACTTCTCATTGTTTCTTTTATGGGGGCGGCCACTGAGGGTGGGAGGGCAACTCCTATGTACCAGACATGGGATCAGGTGCTGGAGATTCAGTGATAAACCAGCAAAGATGAACGAAACCCAAAAACCAAACTAGAAAGGTTAGCAAACAGTTATCAACCAACATTCTAAACTCCACCAGCTTTAAAGGTAAGTCTAGGGATGCTGTACTTTATTTGCTATTCCTTAAACAAGGAATTAAAAAATACAAGAAGAAAGAAACTCCAATGGCCAGTAGCCATAAGAATCTATTTACATATTCTTCCACCTCTCAAGTCGCATGCAAATTAATGTGTAATTACATTTAGATGGCGCAGCTGCTCTGACACTCTGGTCCTAGCTTTTATTTCTGAGTTTCAAAGGTTTCATAAGGAAACCTTGAATAAAAAGAGTAAATATTTTGAAAAGGAGTTACAATTTGTCAGCAGTAATCCTTCCCTGGATAGACAAAGAAAGGCAAATCTTGGTAGATGAGAGAATTGTGGCTTTTGAAAATAATAGCATTACACTGAAATTCAATCTGCTAGCATTATTTTTTCCAAGAAAACCCTCTTTGCATTCAATTTGTCATTTATTACAGTAAGAAGCAAAAGAGTCCAAAAGAGAATTGTTTGCAGTAAGCACAGAGATATTCTGAACAAAGGTAGAATTTGATAACAATGCACAAAACAACACATTACTTATCCAACATTCTCAGTCACCTTTGCAGCAAAGAACTTTGTGTATTTGACAGCAAAGGGAGAAGAAATCATGTTTATTGGAATGTTAAAATGTGTGATAGGGTGGACATTCTATTTTAAAGAAATATGAGACTGGAGTATTGATTCTACCACATACAAAGGCTGGAAAGTATTCATAAATGATCAATTGCCTATAGTTTAATGAAGGAAGATAGGCATTGGTTTCCCAAACCTTTTTATGCTACAACAAAACCCCACACCAAGCCCTGCCGGAGGGTGCTGTATAATCATCAGAGCCCTTTCTGAGTATGTCAGGACGATGCGCCCTAGTGCTGAAAGACGGTGGTTACATGAACAACAGAATGCTGGTTAGCCAGGCAATGAGGAGCTGAGGTCCGCATTAACCATGGCCTGTGCACCTAATCATGAATCACAGCTTTGCCACCCCTGGCAGATGGACAATCTCTTACAGATAGGACAAATTTTATCTGGGATCAGTTTAGTCTCTTAAATGATGTATGAAACCAATTTAAGAAAGGCTGGGTTGTGAATGGAAGTTCATTCATGATTTGGCTCTCTGTTTGTCTGTTACTGGTGTATAAGAATGCTTGTGATTTTTGCACATTAATTTTGTATCCTGAGACTTTGCTGAAGTTTCTTATCAGCTTAAGGAGATTTTGGGCTGAGACAATGGGGTTTTCTAAATATACAATCATGTCATCTGCAAACAGGGACAATTTGACTTCTTCTTTTCCTAACTGAATACCTTTGATTTTTTTCTCTTGCCTGATTGCCCTAGCCAGAACTTCCAACACTATGTTGAATAGGAGTGGTGAGAGAGGGCATCCCTGTCTTGTGCCAGTTTTCAAAGGGAATTTTTCCAGTTTTTGCCCATTCAGTATGATATTGGCTGTGGGTTTGTCATAAATAGCTCTTATGATTTTGAGATACGTTCCATCAATACCGAATATATTGAGCGTTTTTAGCATGAAGGGCTGTTGAATTTTTTCAAAGGCCTTGTCACAATTGCTTCAAAGAGAATGAAATACCTAGGAATCCAACTTACTAGGGATGTAAAGGACCTCTTCAAGGAGAACTACAAAACACTGCTCAGTGAAATAAAACAGGACACAAACAAATGGAAGAACATACCATGCTCATGGAGAGGAAGAATCAATATCGTGAAAATGGCCATACTGCCCAAGGTAATTTATAGATTCAATGCCATCCCCATCAAGCTACCAATGACTTTCTTCACAGAATTGGAAAAAACTGCTTTAAAGTTCATATGGAACCAAAAAAGAGCCTGCATTGCCAAGACAATCCTAAGTCAAAAGAACAAAGCTGGAGGCATCACGCTACCTGACTTCAAACTATACTACAAGACTACAGTAACCAAAACAGCATGATACTGGTACCAAAACAGAGATATAGACCAATGGAACAGAACAGAGTCCTCAGAAATAATACCACACATCTACAGCCATCTGATCTTTGACAAACCTCAGAAAAACAAGAAATGGCGAAAAGATTCCCTATTTAATAAATGGTGCTGGGAAAATTGGCTAGCCAGAAGTAGAAAGCTGAAACTTGATCCTTTCCTTACTCCTTATACGAAAATTAATTCAAGATGGATTAGAGACTTAAATGTTGGACCTAATACCATAAAAACCCTAGAAGAAAACCTAGGTAATACCATTCAGGAGATAGGCATAGGCAAGGACTTCATGTCTAAAACACCAAAAGCAATGGCAACAAAAGCCAAAATTGACAAATGGGATCTCATTAAACTAAAGAGCTTCTGCACAGCAAAAGAAAATATCATCAGAGTGAACAGGCAACCTACAGAATGGGAGGCAATTTTTGCAATCTACTCATCTGACAAAGGGCTAATATCCAGAACCTACAAAGAACTCAAACAAATTTACAAGAAAAAAACAAACAACCCCATCAAAAAGTGGGCAAAGGATATGAACAGACACTTCTCAAAAGAAGACATTCATACAGCCAGCAGACACATGAAAAAATGCTCATCATCACTGGCCATCAGAGAAATGCAAATCAAAACCACAATGAGATACCATCTCACACACTAGTTAGAATGGCAATCATTAAAAAGTCAGGAAACAACAGGTGCTGGAGAGGATGTGGAGAAATAGGAACACTTTTACACTGTTGGTGGGATTGTAAACTAGTTCAACCATTATGGAAAACAGTATGGCGATTCCTCAAGGATCTAGAACTAGAAGTACCATATGACCCAGCCATCCCATTACTGGGTATATACCCAAAGGATTATAAGTCATGCTGCTATAAAGACACATGCACACGTATGTTTATTGCAGCACTATTCACAATAGCAAAGACTTGGAATCAACCCAAATGTCCATCAGTGACAGACTGGATTAAGAAAATGTGGCACATATACACCATGGAATAATATGCAGCCATAAAAAAGGATGAGTTTGTGTCCTTTGTAGGGACATGGATGCAGCTGGAAACCATCATTCTCAGCAAACTATTGCAAGAACAGAAAACCAAACACCGCATGTTCTCACTCATAGGTGGGAACTGAACAATGAGATCACTTGGACTCGGGAAGGGGAACATCATACACCGGGGCCTATCATGGGGAGGGGGGAGCGGGAAGGGATTGCATTGGGAGTTATACCTGATGTAAATGACGAGTTAATGGGTGCTGACGAGTTGATGGGTGCAGCACAGCAACATGGCACAAGTATACATATGTAACAAACCTGCACGTTATGCACATGTACCCTAGAACTTAAAGTATAATAATAATAATTTTAAAAAGAAATTTAACTATTAAAAAAAAAAGCCTGGGTTATTCCAAATAGTATGGCTTTTATTCTTTTTGTCAGTTTCATCATTCCCTCCTCGCTGACTATACAGATACATGTAAAGGAGAGAGCCGATGGTTTGGCACGTAGTTGGCACACAATGAATGGCAGAGATCCTTGTTTGTGTTAGTATTTGATTATTTTTCTCACTACAATAACGTGGCCTCAACCATGATCAATCTGTCTTGATGCTTCCAGGTAGAGATCTTGATTCATAGCTCTCCCTAATATTCATCCATTTCATATTCTTTTGTATTATACTTAACATGAATTGATTTTGAGTCTGTTTCTCTAGGAGTATAACTTGTTTGAGATACTTACAAGCAGATATCCAATTATATTCAGAGGGAAAATTTGTAACAGTTCAGGAGAGGAATTTAACTGTCGTGTGTTCCACCAGCAGGTAATGTCAGCATTTTTTTTTTTTTTTTTTTTTTTTTTGAGACGGAGTCTCGCTCTGTCGCCCAGGCTGGAGTGCAGTGGCCGGATCTCAGCTCACTGCAAGCTCCGCCTCCCAGGTTCGCGCCATTCTCCTGCCTCAGCCTCCCGAGTAGCTGGGACTACAGGCGCCCGCCACCTCGCCGGCTAATTTTTTTTAATTTTTAGTAGAAATGGGGTTTCACCGTGTTAGCCAGGATGGTCTCGATCTCCTAACGTCATGATCCGCCCGTCTCGGCCTCCCAAAATGCTGGGATTACAGGCGTGAGCCACCACACTCAGCCCAACATTTTCTTATAGTTAAATGGCTTCATCAAGATACTGTATTGCTTTAATTCTAGGATGCCATCAATTTTAGGGCACATTATCAGTCGAGTCTCAATTCTTTTACCCTCTTGAGGAAAACACTCCATTTAAAATACAGATTAATTATAAATGATATCCTGGTTTAGAAACATTCTAAGATAAACTGCAGTTTTTTTAAAAGTTGAAATTGATAGTAATTTATGAGCATAAAGAACACAGAATCTTACATGCTTTATGGTCTTTAGTGTTGACTTAAAATTATAATATCAAAAGAAAAAAATTAACAGAGCCTAATTACTCTCAATTTATTAAGGACAGCTTTCATTTTCACTCTCCAGTTTTCTCAGGTTTCTCACTTAGCCATAAAATGTCAGGCAGGATACTGACCCATTTAGGCTCTATCCTCGTATCTTTGCAAACATTTTAAGTTCCATAACAAAATTTTCCCTAAAGGTTACTTCCAGTATTACAGCATATAAGTGATTCATTATAAGAACTGAAAAGGGTCACATGTATTAGTTTGTTCATTTAAATGAAAAGAAATACAAAAATTCTTTGTTTAAAAAGAAAAATAATGGCTGGGCTTGGTGGCTCATGCCTGTAATCCTAGCACTTTGGGAGGCTGAGGCTGGAGGATTGCTTGAACCCAGGGGTTTGAGACCAACTTGGGGAACATAACAAAACCCACACACCACCCCTTGGCCCCACCGCCCTGTCTTTACAAATAATAATAATAATAATAATAATAATTAGCTAGGTGTGGTGGCACATGCCTGTGGTTCCAGCTACTCAGGAGGCTGAGACAGAAGGACAGCTTGAGACCAGAGGCTGAGGCTGTAGTGAGCAGTGATTGCACCACCGTACTCCAGCCTGGGAGACAGAGCAAGACCCTGGCTCAAAAAAAAAAAAAAGAGTTTTCTGGTTGTTTGTTTTAGAAGAGTAATAATGAAGACTCATAAATGATCACAGCCTAGGAGGTCCTACAAAATGGCTGCAATTATTCTGCTGATGTTGGACAAGCTATTTTTTAGGATCAATTAGTTAATTGTGTGTTGCTTTAATTACTTACACTCTTTTTAAAGCTTTCTTTGTGTCACAGCTGAGCTCAGGAGAAAAAGTAAAGCTTGCAGAGCAATTCTTTAAATGTGGATGTAAAATATACTAATGGATTTACTTGCTAGTTGGCACAGTGTTTAAATAGGGTCCTGCTCATGCTGAGAAAAAATATTTTATCAGCACCTGACTCCAAAGAGTCAAGAATATGGAGAAACCTCACATTTCTCTCATGATGGGTAATTTCTGGGTCTGCAAATCTCCCTGTAGCAGTCATTCAGTATGGATCATATATTGCAATTTTAAAAATTTATTTTTAAACTACAAGAAGGGAATGGCAAAGTATTACATGTTTCTTAACATCCACCTACTCAATTAGCAAAGCAATTCAATCTTTTAAGCTTTTCATTGTGTAAAGGGGGAGGTTTTATGCACGGCAATGTGAATGGCTATTGCCCAGAACATGTGGAAGCACAGAGAAATTTCAAAGCTTATGAACAATAGAATGGCACTAAAGACACTTTTACAAATGCTACTTTATCAAGTGGGTTTTGTTTTCTTGTTTTTCAAGAAAAAAATGTAGTCCTTACTTTAAGTGTTTCCCCTCCCCCACCCATAATTCTCTGTTTACTATTGGTAAGAATTTAATTTAAGCACCAATGGGCAATTCTGCTTTTCTCCTCAATTGATTATCCAAAATGTTCAATGAAAAATGTTTGCTTGTGGCTCCTCTCACACTTGTTCATAGCCTATGACTCCTGCCACCTCCATATACCCTACTAGTCTCTGCATAAAAATGAGGCTTATTGACCATTGGCCGCCACTTAATACAGGTACTTGATGAATGTGTGAAAAATAATGGATGAAAGAATAAATAAATGAGTAAAGGAATCAACCTATATCTTAACTCAGCCACAAGTAATAAACAATCTCAGGTCCTAATGGTTTCAGTGAAAATCTATACAAGGTCTCCTAACTTTGAATTATTTTCTTAAATTATTAATTTGTCCATAGGTGTGGTCATACTTTGTGGCCATGTTCCTGAGATAGGGCAATTGGAAAATGAGTGGAAGTAGCATAGTCTTTTTCCAAATCTGGCTCATGAGACCATCCCATACTATCCCCATAAGCTTTGCCTTCCCTTCTCTGCAGCTTGATTATCAATGCACAAACTGGCACTGGAGCTCATGCATTAAAGATGGTGGAACATCAGTCAGCCCAGGTTCCTGAATGATAGCATGACACGACGACCCCTGCTGCAAGTTTGGCCTATGGAAACAAGGAATAAACGGCTGTTATGTTAAGGCACTGTTATTTCAAGGTTTATTTGTTAGAGCAGACACGTTTTTATTTCAACACACGTCATCTGCTTTCACTAAGTTCCCTCGCACCAAAGGGTTTTACTCCTACTGTTCTAACGGTGTCCTGTGAATCCCTACCCATGGGTTAGATCTCAGCTGAAGTGTGGCTTCTCAAAGGGAAACTTATCTTCCTCCCTAATGAAGTCATTTCTCCTCTATGTTCTCCTGGGAATTATATGACCCTACTCCTTAGCACTTGTCCAGGAAATCTTCATTGCTGCAAATGTTCTCTCCCACAAGATCATTGACGAGGTACAGATGCCAGTCACTTCGGGAGCTGTGGGCATCACCCAGGAGACCAGGGCAGAAATGCAGGTGAGCACTTACGAAATGCCTCTTAGGACACCCACAGATAACCGAAGGAGGTGACTGCCAATGCAATTCAATTGGGAATAAATGTGTATTCAACTGTTAAGACAGATAAAGTCTCATTTATGTCAGCAGGCTTCTAAAGTTTTGGAAAGTCCATGTGACCTAGGTTTGCCGAATAAAAGACTTACTGACAATCTAGTCATCTATTAAAGAGCTAGGAAAAATTTTACAAAATGTCTCAGCAGTGATGTTCATTTGTGAACCAAGGTAGCTCAGATGCACTGCGCAATAATTTTAACTGCATGTGTGTTTTATGCCATTGGATCTTCAAAAGGCTCTTATTGATTGGGTGTGTAGTAGAAAACAGAGGTATTGATAAAAATGGAAACATTCAGTGCCATTTAAGAAATCAAAGAAAGGAACCAATAACAAAGTTATATTTTTATTTTGTTATTTAATTTTATTTTGCTTTTTTGCCTTGAGGGTGATCGTTATTCACCATCTACAAGACAACTGCCTTTGCTTTGATTCCAACTAGAACAGCCTGGTTGCAATGGCTCATTAAGAATGTTGTAACTTCTTTCCACCCAAGTAGACTCTCAATTCTCCTCTTTGCTGAACCCTGAGGCTACTCATGAGAGTTACATGAGTAACCCAGCGACACCCAGCTGGCTGGTTTTTACTTTTTGTCAAGTAAGCATCATTCCTGCAAGGAGCAGTCAGTGACCAGATTTGGGCAACTCTAGTTTCCCGGTTTCTCTTTTTGTTTTTCAAATTTTGTTCTCTTGATCTCTTCTTGCTCATTTCTTACAACAAAAACTTTGTTCTGGAGGCACGGACTTCTTAAAGAATTTTAGAGTATTTTAATGATTAAAGTAGCATAAATACAGTATTAAGAATTTTCAATTAGTGAAGCAAAAGTTATCATTAGTCCACAAGCTATTTTAGCATTCTAGCTTATTATCACTTAACGATTTCAATGTTTCCTTCCTGGAATGGAGATCATGGCATGTTTCATTTTAATAAATACGTGTTTTCTGTTCATAGTGATTATTTAAATTTGTCCCTCCTTAATTAAGTCATTCTATCTAATCAGCTTTGGCATATTTTCTCATAGTAAGTATTTACCCTCTTTCCTTTTCAATGGAGTAGAAACATACCTTAGTCATTCAGCTTTATAGGATACAACCCCTTTAACACAAAACGATACCATCCCACGAAGAATCAGGGATTTTTATCATTTACTTGACACCATGCAGATGTCTCATCTTAGCAAGACTTTCTTGCCTTCAAGTATATCTTCAAATTTATCTGTGCGAGACTGGCTTCATGGGGGTGCAACCTGTATAATCACACAGAGCTCCGTGCCTAGAATGTTCCGACACTTGGTTTGATGTTCTGATATTGCCGTCAAGAAATTCTTAACAATATTTGAATAAGGAAATTATATTTTCATTTTACTCTAGGCCCTTTCTCTATGCAAATACCTATGCAAGGCAAAGATGTAGAATCAAATTTCAAGGGACCCGGAGCAAGATGGCCAAATAGGAACAGCTCCAGTCTCCAGCTCCCAGCATGAGCGACACAGAAGACGGGTGCTTTCTGCATTTTCAACTGAGGTACTGGGTTCATCTCATTGGGGAGTGCCGGACAATCAGTGCTGGTCAGCTGGTGCAGTCCGATCAGCGAGAGTTGAAGCAGGGCGAGGCATCGCCTCACCTGGGAAGTGCAAGGGGGAAGGAAATCCCTTTTCCTAGACAGGGGAACTGAGACACACAACACCTGGAAAATCGGGTAACTCCCACCCCAATACCACGCTTTACCAAGGGTCTTAGCAAACGGCACACCAGGAGATTATATCCCACACCTGGCCGGGAGGGTCCCCCACCCACGGAGCCTCCCTCATTGCTAGCACAGCAGTCTGCAATCTAACTGCAAGGCAGCAGTGAGGCTAGGGTAGGGGTACCCACCATTGCTGAGGCTTAAGTAGGTAAACAAAGCCACCGGGAAGCTTGAACTGGGTGGAGCCCACAGCAGCTCAAGGAGGCCTGCCTGTCTGTGTAGACTACACCTCTGGGGACAGCGCACAGCTAAACAAAAAGCAGCAGAAACTTCTGCAGATGCAAATGACCCTGTCTGACAGCTTTGAAGAGAGCAGTGGATCTCCCAACATGGAGGTTGAATTCTGAGAACAGACAGACTGCCTGCTCAAATGGGTCCCTGACCCCTGAGTAGCCTAACTGGGAGACATTCCCCACTAGGTGCAGACTGACACCCCACACCTCACATGGCAGGGTACACCCTTGAGATGAAGCTTCCAGAGCAAGAATCAGACAGGAACACTCACTGTTCAGCCATATTCTATCTTCTGCAGCCTCTGCTGCTGATACCCAGGCAAAAAGGGTCTGGAGTGGACCTCAAGCAATCTCCAACAGACCTACAGCTGAGGGTCCTGACTGTTAGAAGGAAAAATAACAAACAGAAAGGACACCACACCAAAACCCCATCAGTACGTCACCAGCATCAAAGACCAGAGGCAGATAAAACCAAAAAGCAGGGCACAAAAGCTGGAAATTCAAAAAATCAGAGCGCATCTCCCCCTCCAAAGGAACGCAGCTCATCGCCAGCAACGGATCAAAGCTGGATGGAGAATGACTTTGACGAGTTGAGAGAAGAAGGCTTCAGTCCATCAAACTTCTCAGAGCTAAAGGAGGAATTACGTACCCAGCACAAAGAAACTAAAAATCTTGAAAAAAGAATGGAAGAATGGATAACTAGAATAATCAATGCAGAGAAGGCCATAAACAAACTGACAGAGATAAAAACCATGACACAAGAAATACGTGACAAATGCACAAGCTTCAGTAACTGACTTGATCAACTGGAATAAAGAGTATCAGCAATTGAGGATCAAATGAATGAAATGAAGCGAGAAGAGAAGTCTAAAGAAAAAAAGAGGAAAAAGAAATGAACAAAGCCTTCAAGAAGTATGGGATTATGTGAAAAGACCAAATCTACATCTGATTGGGGTGCCTGAAAGTGAGGGGGAAAATGGAACCAAGTTGGAAAACACTCTTCAGGATATCATCCAGGAGAACTTCCCCAACCTAGTAAGGCAGGCCAGCATTCAAATTCAGGAAATACAGAGAATGCCACAAAGATACTCCTCGAGAAGAGCAACTCGAAGACACATAATTGTCAGATTCACCAAAGTTGAAATGAAGGAAAAAATGTTAAGGGCAGCCAGAGAGAAAGGTCGGGTTACCCACAAAGAGAAGCCCATCAGACTAACAGCAGAATCTCTCGGCAGAAACTCTACAAGCCAGAAGAGAGTAGGGGCCAATATTCAACACTCTTAAAGAAAAGAATTTTAAACCCAGAATTTCATATCCAGCCAAACTAAGTTTCATAAGTGAGGGAGAAATAAAATCCTTTACAGATAAGCAAATGCTTAGAGATTTTGTCACCACCAGGCCTGCCCTACAAGAGACCCTGAAGGAAGCACTAAACATGGAAAAGAACAACTGGTACTAGCCATTGCAAAAACATGCCAAGATGTAAAGACCATCAATGCTAGGAAGAAACTGCATCAACTAATGAGCAAAATAACCAGCTAATATCACAATGACAGGATCAAGTTCACACATAACAATATTAACCTTAAATGTAAATGGACTAAATGGTCCAATTAAAAGACACAGACTGGAAAATTGGATAAAGAGTCAAGATCCATCAGTTTGCTGTATTCAGGAGACCCATCTCACATGCAGAGACACACATAGGCTCAAAATAAAGGGAGGGAGGAAGATCTACCAAGCAAATGGAGAAAAAAAAAAGCAGGGGTTGCAATCCTAGTCTCTGATAGAACAGACTTTAAACCAACAAAGATCAAAAGAGACAAAGAAGGCCATTACCTAATGGTAAAGGGATCAATTCAACAGGAAGAGCTAACTATCCTAAATATATATGCACCCAATACAGGAGCACCCAGATTCATAAAGCAAGTCCTTGGAGACTTACAAAGAGACTTAGACTCTCATACAATAATAATAGGAGATTTCAACACCCCACTGTCAATATTAGACAGATCAACGAGACAGAAAGTTAACAAGGATATCCAGGAATTGAACTCAGCTCTGCACCAAGTGGACCTAATAGACATGTACAGAATTCTCCACCCCAAATCAACAGAATATACATTCTTCTCAGCACCACATTGCACTTATTCCAAACTTGACCACATAATTGGAAGTAAAGCACTACTCAGCAAATGTACAAGAACAGAAATGATAACAAACTGTCTCTCAGACCACAGTGCAATCAAACTAGAACTCAGGACTAAGAAACTCAATCAAAACCTCTCAACTACATGGAAACTGAACAACCTGCTCCTGAATGACTACTGGGTCCATAACGAAATGAAGGCAGAAATAAAGATGATCTTTGAAACCAATGAGAACAAAGATACAATGTAACAGAATCTCTGGGACACATTTAAAGCAGTGTGTAGAGGGAAATTTATAGCACTAAATGCCCACAAGGCAAAGCTGGAAAGATCTAAAATTGACACTCTAACATCACAATTAAAAGAAGTAGAGAAGCAAGAGCAAACACATTCAAAAGCTAGAAGAAGGCAAGAAATAACTAAGATCAGAGCAGAACTGAAGGAGATAGAGACACAAAAAACCCTCCAAAAAAATCAGTGAATCCAGGAACTGGTTGTTTGAAAAGATCAACAAAATTGATAGACCGCTAGCAAGACTAATAAAGAAGAAAAGAGAGAAGAATCAAATCGATGCAATAAAAAATGATAAAGGGGATATCACCACCGACCCCACAGAAATACAAACTACCATCAGAGAATACTACAAACACTTCTACACAAATAAACTAGAAAACCTAGAAGAAATGGATAATGTCCTAGACACTTACATTCTCCCAAGACTAAACCAGGAAGAAGTTGAATCCCTGAATAGACCAATAGCAGGCTCTGAAATTCAGGCAATCATTAATAGCCTACCAACCAAAAAAAGTCCAGGACCAGATGGATTCACAGCTGAATTCTACCAGAGGTACAAGGAGGAACTGGTACCATTCCTTCTGAAACGATTCCAATCAATAGAAAAAGAGGGAACCCTCCCTAACTCATTTGATGAGGCCAACATCATCCTGATACCAAAGCCTGGCAGAGACACAACAACAAAAAAAGAGAATTTTAGACCAATATCCCTGATGAACATCGATGCAAAAATCCTCAATAAAATACTGGCAAACCAAATCCAGCAGCACATCAAAAAGCTTATCCACCATGATCAAGTGGGCTTCATCCCTGCGATGCAAGACTGGTTCAACATACACAAATCAATAAACGTAATCCAGCATATAAACAGAACCAAAGACAAAAACCACATGATTATCTCAATAGATGCAGAAAAGGCCTTTGACAAAATTCAACAGCCCTTCATGCTAAAAACGCTCAATAAATTCAGTATTGATGGAACGTATCTCAAAATCATAAGAGCTATTTATGACAAACCCACAGCCAATATCATACTGAATGGGCAAAAACTGGAAGCATTCCTTTTGAAAACTGGCACACGACAGGGATGCCCTCTCTCACCACTCCTATTCAAAATAGTGTTGGAAGTTCTGGCTAGGGCAATCAGGCAAGAGAAAGAAATAAAGGGTATTCAGTTAGGAAAAGAAGAACTCAAATTGTCCCTGTTTGTAGATGACATGATTGTGTATTTAGAAAACCCCATTGTCTCAGCCCAAAATCTCCTTAAGCTGATAAGCAATTTCAGCAAAGTCTTAGGATACAAAATTAATGTGCAAAAATCACAAGCATTCTTATACACCAGTAACAGACAAACAGAGAGCCAAATCATGAATGAACTTCCATTCACAATTGCTTCAAAGAGAATAAAATACCTAGGAATCCAACTTACAAGGGCTGTAAAGGACCTCTTCAAGGAGAACTACAAAACACTGTTCAGTGAAGTAAAAGAGGACACAAACAAATGGAAGAACATACCATGCTCATGGAGAGGAAGAATCAATATTGTGAAAATGGCCATACTGCCCAAGGTAATTTATAGATTCAATGCCATCCCCATCAAGCTACCAATGACTTTCTTCACAGAATTGGAAAAAACTGCTTTAAAGTTCATATGGAACCAAAAAAGAGCCTGCATTGCCAAGACAATCCTAAGTCAAAAGAACAAAGCTGGAGGCATCACGCTACCTGACTTCAAACTATACTACAAGGCTACAGTAACCAAAACAACATGATATTGGTACCAAAACAGAGATATAGACCAATGGAACAGAACAGAGTCCTCAGAAATAATACCACACATCTACAGCCATCTGATCTTTGACAAACCTGAGAGAAACAAGAAATGGGGAAAGGATTCCCTATTTAATAAATGATTGCTGCTGGGAAAATTGGCTAGCCATAAGTAGAAAGCTGAAACTGGATCCTTTCTTTACTCCTTATACAAAAATTAATTCAAGATGGATTAGAGACTTAAATGTTAGACCTAATACCATAAAAAACCTAGAAGAAAACCTAGGTAATACCATTCAGGACATAGGCATAGGCAAGGACTTCATGCCTAAAACACCAAAAGCAATGGCAACAAAAGCCAAAATTGACAAATGGGATCTCATTAAACTAAAGAGCTTCTGCACAGCAAAAGAAACTACCATCAGAGTGAACAGGCAACCTACAGAATGGGAGACAATTTTTGCAATCTACTCATCTGACAAAGGGCTAATATCCAGAACCTACAAAGAACTCAAACAAATTTACAAGAAAAAAACAACCCCATCAAAAAGTGGGCAAAAGATATGAACAGACATTTCTCAAAAGAGGACATTCATACAGCCAGCAGACACATGAAAAAATGCTCATCATCACTGGCCATCAGAGAAATGCAAATCAAAACCACAATGAGACACCATCTCACACACTAGTTAGAATGGCAATCATTAAAAAGTCAGGAAACAACAGGTGCTGGAGAGGATGTGGAGAAATAGGAACACTTTTACACTGTTGGTGGGATTGTAAACTAGTTCAACCATTGTGGAAAACAGTATGGCGATTCCTCAAGGATCTAGAACTAGAAATACCATATGACCCAGCCATCCCATTACTGGGTATATACCCAAAGGATTATAAATCATGCTGCTATAAAGACACATGCACACGTATGTTTATTGCGGCACTATTCATAATAGCAAAGACTTAGAATCAACCCAAATGTCCATCAGTGACAGACTGGATTAAGAAAATGTGGCACATATACACTATGGAATACTATGCAGTCATAAAAAAGGATGAGTTTGTGTCCTTTGTAGGGACATGGATGCAGCTGGAAACCATCATTCCCAGCAAACTATCGCAAGAACAGAAAACCAAACACTGCATGTTCTCACTCGTAGATGGGAATTAAGAATGAGATCACTTGGACTCGGAAAGGGGAACATCACACACTGGGGCCCATTATGGGAAGAGGGGAGGGGGGAGGGGGGAGGGATGGCATTGGGAGTTATACCTGATGTAAATGACGAGTTAATGGGTGCTGATGAGTTAATGGGTGCAGCACAGCAACATGGCACAAGTATACATATGTAACAAACCTGCACGTTGTGCACATGTACCCTAGAACTTAAAGTATAATAATAATAATAATAAAAAGAAAGCTAGCTCACCGTCTTTTCTCCACATGATTTTACAAGGAGAAGCAACCTTGGAAAAGGGCCCTCACTAGCCACCAAATCAGATGGCACCCTGATCTCAGACTTCCAGTCTCCCAGACTCCGAGAAATAAAAAGTAGTTGTTCAAGCCAAAAAAAAAAAAAAAAAAAAAAAAATTTCATACTATGCTCATTGTTCAGGGAAAATACGTGTAGTCTTGTCTCTTTATTCAATTTAACATTGAGGTAGAAAATACAGCACATAGAACTTAAGTGTACACTCTGATGAATTTTTATATGCACACACACACATACAGGTGTAACCCCCAATCATTTTAGGATACAGACATTATCAACTCATCATCTGTCTCCCTTATCCTTCTTCCCACTTGATCTCTGCACCTTCTTAGGGTAAATATTATGCTGATATGTCACCAAATTTTGAACTTAATGTCAATGGAATCATAAAAAATATAGCTTTTTTGGTGCTTTTTTGGCATTATATTTGTGAGATTCATCCATGATCTAACAGAGGTGTATTGTTTTTTATAGCTGTATAATATTCCATTATATGAATATATCACAATATATCCATTCTATTTCAGTGGGTGTCTGGGATGTTTCTAATATTTGGTTATTGTGAATATTAACTATTGTGAAGATTCTTGCACATATCTTTTGATAGATATATGCACTATTTTCTTTTGGGTATATAACTAGGAGTGGAATTGCTAGCTCAGAGTATGTACTTATGTTTAACTTTAGTAAACCTTGGTAGTGACCTTTGAATGCACATTATAACTTTTTGCCCAGCCAGCACATCTATGAGATAGGTGCTGTATTGTGCCCTGGAGAAAGGCAGTCTCCTGTATGCACGTCTTTGGACCTCTTGCTTATCTGTAAAATTAGATCTTGGGTCTGGGACACTTCCTTACCAAGAGATAGAGTCCTCATGGCCTGCACTGGACTTATCACTCTGTGTGGAATAACTTTCCCTGTTTTGTTATGCTTGAGCCTGGGCATCATGTTGAGCCTGGCCAACCCCACTGTTATATCTGTCCTCTTCCAGGAGAGGATGAGGTGCTTCTGCTGCAGCACAGGAAGGGCACCTATAGGCCAATTGTTCTGCATCAGCCTCCAGGAGGGACTTTCTGGCTTTGGGGGACTGACACACAGTACTGACACTGATCTGGCGCTGTCCTTTTTCTATGTGAGGAGTAAGGTACTGACACTGATATTGCGCTGTCCCTTCTCTATGTGAGGAGTAAAAAGCACCGTTCCATCCAGTGCCTGATTGTGTTGTGTTTTCCCTGGTGACTCCAATATTAAAATCCAATAGGCAGAAGTGCTCAAATTTCTACTCCTGATAAAGGCAACAGGTGCCACTTCCTCCACAGTCCCTACTTTGCAAAAGAGGAAACTGAGTCAAAGTGTGCTTAAGTGACTTGTGCAAGGTCACCCAGGGAATGAGGGGTTGAGATCCAATAGGCCAGATCTATTTTATTTAACAAATGGACTTAATCCATACTTTTCCCCCTATAAGCTTTTCTTATGTAACTTACCATTCCAATAAATAAGGCATGTTGAGGATTCAGAAGAGACTGCAGATGCCTATGTAACAATATTCATGTGAGCTTCATGAAGCTTTCTGTTTTAGCAGTATCTGTGATAGCCCAATAAGCTTTAAACTGAGGCACTAGTGTGGCGTAAAGCTAACTCAAATCAATTTATTGCTACAATCAAGAGGTTGACATGCTTTGAGAACATTCAAGTTAAAAGAACAGGAGGTGAAGTATAATAAAAGAGAAAGACACAGAAACAAAAGGACTGAAAGTATGATTAAATGTCAGAGAAGAATTCAGAAGTGGTGTTTGTTCAACTCCTAAGTGCTCACACATTTTCATTAATCATACCATTGCAGGATACTGCGAATTGTGAGCATCTACTGCCCATTTATTATAGTCTTTCTAAAAAGAGTAAAGTGCATTTTACTTGTATTAAGAAATTAGGCAAATCAATTTTCTTGAGATGGAAACATCTTTTATGTCACTCAGTAGATGTCACATTCCAATGAATCTTTTTTGAGGTCAATAGTTCTCACTTCATCCCAGGTATTTTCTAAATTGTAAGATCTATTTCCTCATTATCTTTCACACTCAATAAATAACTATCCTTATAAAATGCCTAATGTGTGTGAAGTAGCCTTGTACATGCTATTCATATCTATATCCAATTTTATAAGGTAGGTAAAAATTTTAACTTCATTCTAGAAACATGATTTGGAGAAAGGGGAATGCTTATAAACTATTGGTAGGAATGTAAATTAGTTCAGCCCCTGTAAAGAGCAGTTGGAGATTTCTCAAAGAACAAAGAGTTGAATTACCATTTGTCCCAGCAGTCCCATTACTGGGTATATATACCCAAAGGAAAATAAATAATTCTATCAAAAAGACACATGCACCCAAACATCCATCACAGCTGTCTGTAATGTTGGATGGGATAAAGAAAATGTGGGATGTATACAGCATGGAATACTATGCAGCCATACAAAAGAACAAAATCATGTCCTTTGCAGCAACAAGGATGCAGCTGGAGGCCATTATTCTAAGTGAACTAATGAAGAAACAGAAAACCAAATACCACATGTTCTCATCTATTAGTGGAAGTTAGACATTGTGTACACTTGGACATAAAGATGGAAACAATAGACACTGAGGAATACAAGAGGAGGGAGGTATGGAGCAGGGCAGGAGTTGAAAAGCTACCTCTTGGGTACAATGCTCACTTCTTGTGTAACAGGTTCAATTGTACTCCAAATCTCATCACCACGCAGTATACCTTTGTAACAAACCTGCATGTCTACCCCCAGAATCCAAAATAAAACTAGAAAAAGAAGGAAAAAAACCCTGATTCTCTTTAAGCAATTTGCACAAGGTCCCAGAGCAGTGACAATTCAGGGTCTGGTGCTCAGATCTGTCTCAGCCTAACCATGTTTTTCCCACTAGTTTACATGGCCTCTATCTTATTTCTTCATGCTCAATGGATCTCTATGCCTCTACTTATAAATCCTGTAATGGGCAATAGGTATTCTATTAAGTGACCACTGGATGTGTCACTCAATAGAAAAGAAAGCGGCAGAATCTACAGAGGCTACTAGGCCCACTCTTCACATTTGTAGGTCATAACAGGAATATGTACAGAGGCTCTTGACTCATGGCCCATTCTCCTCCTTTCTCACCTCTAGTTCAGTCCTGCACTGTAAAGATCCTTGAATGAATATCTATGGCTGCCCCAGGCCATTAGTCCAAGCTCAGTTCACATCCTCCACAAATAACCAACACTGGGCTACTTTCCTGAGCTGTAACTGTGCACACTTTTGTGCAATTCACCATTCAGAGTTGGACTCAGGAAAATGACTCATGCAGGTTCTGAAAAACTGGCTTGTGCCACTTGCATAAGAGATTCTGGGATCCCAAGTGCCCACAGTGAAGAATAGAAGGCTGTGTGTGGACTCCAGGCAGGGACGTCTCACATTGGCCTGTGGGCAACTGCACAGCAGGAAGAGACTCAGAGTGAACTCCTCAAAGTCACAGTGCCCATGGATCTTCAAAAGGTGTGTATTGACTGGATGATTGGCAGAAAAAAGGGACATTGCAACAAATGAGATCATTGCAGGAATCAAAGAGCCACAATCATAGTTTTAAAAATGATTTTTCCTTGGAGTTGCTAATTATTCATAATCTACAAGGCAGCTTCAACTTATTCTACTTTGATTCCCACTGAGAACAGCCAGGTTGCAATGCCTCATTAAGAATGTTGTGATTTCTTTTCTGACTGGGTAGACATACATCTCTATGTATGTATATCTATCTGTATGTATATCTATCTGTATGTTACCACTAGAGCTCTGCCTCTGAAAGGCAAGGAATTGCCCTGTTCTTGCCACTGCTGGCTCTCACTCTGTGGGGAGCAGGCACTGCTTCCGCAGGGATGCAAGGCAAGTCATCACACATCCTTCTAAGAATCTTATATCAGACACTATGGCCATGACACAACTTCCTCCCTATGTCTTATGAATGTCTTAAAGAATGTTCATAAACTTGAATGATACAAGTTATAGGAGGTTAGTGGGAAGTCAGAGGTGGTGGACTCACATTTGCTGATTAAATACACCTCAGTTTTCTGTTTTGGTAATACAAATTATCTAAAGTTCAACTCCCCAGAAGGGCTGCTTCACTTTTTCCCCTTCTCCATCCCAGAATGGCTCCAAGTAGAGGAAAACACCTACTAGTGTTGTGGATGAAATGAGAAGGAAACTTGCATTATGCTCATTGCTGGGTTGGTTTCCATTACAAGGCATAGTTGTTCTAATCCTTGAATGTGCCCCAGTGGGTATTTGACGAGGGCTAGTGGGCAGGAATCCCTTTTGGCTGCTGCCTCCACTGACTTTGAATATACTTCTACTTTGTATTTCCTCCATTTTTGCTATTTTTTTAAAGAGTTCTCACTTTTTGATGCATGTGCTTAGTTTGGTCCAATGAAAGGGGAAAGGATTGAATCTGATGACCTGGGTTCACTCCTAGCTTTACTATTTCCCAGCTATAGAATATTGGGACTTCCTTGAGACTTAGTTTCTTTCTCTGAAATATAAGGGCATAATGTTTGTTCTTTATACAGCATAGATTTAAAGATCAAAAAGCTATAGTTTTTTGTAGGTCAAAGGAACTCTGTAAATTGTAAAGTGCTTGCAGAATGGTGAAGTGGAAATACGGTGGGATTAACTTTCAGGTGACCCAGTCTTAAATCCAGGCTCTGCCAATGATTGGTTTCAGATTCCTAATATTTAGAATGGCTAGATAACTTTGACTTTCCTTAGAGGTCTAATAATCCATGAAATTAAATTTTCAAGTATTCAAAAATAATTTAAATTCAACCTTTGAGTCAGGAAATGAAAACTGATCTCTTTAGATTTCAAGGTTTTAAATATGATAAAGTATACATAAGCAGAAGGAAACATTGGAAACAGATGTTTCACTTGAAATGGGCAGCTTTCTTAGAAAGGGAAACGTACAGGATCCCTAATCATTTAATTCATTTGTTTAATAAACATTTACCTAGCATCTACTAATAAGGATGTAGGAATGTTCCCGATATAGTTGGGAGATACAAAAATTAGTATGTTTGGGATCCTGTATATCAAGGGACTTACCATTCATTAATGGAGAGAAGCTCAAGAATAACTACAATAAGTGGGACTTTCAAAATTGCTACCAATGAGAGTTATTTTTAAAAGTTGCACTGGGAGGTAAGAAAAGACGGAATATATTTGCTCTGTGGCAGACGTAACTGTGAATTTCTGCAAGTTTCAGCGAAAAGCTGGTCCATCAAGGATGCAGGGAGGGATAAGAATATGACCGTGGGGTAAATACTGGGTCAAACCTCATTGTTCTACAATTTTCTGAGTGTAATTCCACAAATGTCCTATGTTTCTTAGCGAACATCCATTTAATTCTTTTCTGAGGGCACGTTTTAAGTTTGGGCATGAGTATGTCTGTGTTGACATGTATATACAGGACTTTGCCTGCATCTTTATATCATTTTTGCTCTTTTACAACAATTAATATAGAAAGCTCTGTTGTGATCCCAAGGTATAACATGACAGATGCTTCAGGAGGTGTCTGGTCTAGTTGGTGAGATAAAAACCAAGATGATAATTCTTTGGTGTATGCCAAATGCCATGCATGCATGATCCCATTTATCTTTCACAACTGTGTAAGCCAGGTACTGTGACTAGACCCATTTTCCAGATGAGGAGCCTAAGTCTTAGAAAGGCTAAATAACTTCTACTAAGAATGTAACTTGTATGTTCTGGGTCTACGCCTCACGACTATATTTAAGAAATACTTAGAACTTACCATGTGCTTTACAATTACTAACTCCTTTGTTAGTATCTCTCTAACTAGTGTATAAGTAGGTGCAGTCTTATCTCCATTTTATAGTTGAAGAAATTAAGGAACAGAGACTCAGCAACTTGCCTGAGGTCACACGGTTAATAAGTGGTACACAGCTAGTGTTCGAAGCCAGGCGGTCTGTCTCCCAGTCCATGCTCCTAACCACTAACCACTCCGTGGGCAGCTTCTCAAATACCACTAGACTGGGCTTCAAAGCCCTGTGGTTAACCACGGTACTAAATGGCCTCTTCATGCTATCACCTGAACAGAAACAACGATAACATTGGTGACATCAAGAGAGCTGCTAATTCAACTGCCTGCATTCGGATTCTGCCTCTGCGCTCAGCCAGCCTGCCTCTGTAAGGCACTAACACACATTCTTTCTACCAGTGACCTGCACTTTGGCATTCTGATCCTGTGGCTTTAATTAAATGTTAACATTCATTTGCCCTTTTCCATTGTGTTAAAGATAACCTTTGCTTCCTGTCGCGTCTAGATAAGCTTCACCCCATGACAGGTACCAAATAGGTTCATCTTGATATAAAGTAAAGAATGGAGACTCTTTGATCCTCTCTGCTGACATATTTTAAAATGCCAGTATGAATATTTGTTTTGTACTTACTTCTTTTACGGAATGTCAGGATAATAAATTATTTCTGGATACTGCAGTAGCTAAAAGGTTCAAGTCCAAATTAGTCATACTAAGTGGCCTTGACCCTTCCTGAGAGTCAAACAGACTTATCTCTGAGACACTTTTGTTTCTAATAGTTGAAAATATATTATGGAGAGAGGTGCTGGTTGGGATTTAGAGGGTCACAATTTGCTGATTTGGAGGAAGGTTATAAAAAGGTTTTCTGGATCTTTACTCACACATTCACTCTATTGGCTGGGGGATGGCTTCTTGCTAAAGTGAGAAGAGCATTAGACTGAAAATCAGGCCTAGATTCCAGTCTCATTTTTGCCACTGATGTATTACGTGAGCTTGAACAAGTCTCTTATTTTCTCTGAACCCCAGTTGCTTTATTGCTTTAACAATTATATTTCATCAGCACTACATAATTGAAGGATGTTATCTGATTTGCTCATCAGAATAAACTGATGAGATGCAGATTTGTATTCACATTTTGCAGAAAAGAAAACTGATCTTTAGAGAAGTTAAGCAATATTCCCAAGGTCATAACACAGCTAGTAAAGGAGGTGGAGCCAGAATTCAATACTGGGGCTGTCCAGTTTGGAAGTCCATGCTCTTAACCATATAGCTATATTCATTGTTGGACAGTTCTACATTTTTATGAGTGTACTCATTGTCGCTTTAGAGATGCAGTATGTATCTCCTAAAAATTTTTTTGGCAGATGATCACTATCTTTGATAGCCCATTGGAGTGATGCCATCTCTAATAGCATTTACTTTCCTAGCCTCAGAAAATTAGATACCCCCCTGGTTAGTCAGGGTGGTTATTGGCTGCATATATAAAATTCTCTTGAATTTTACAGAAAGAAGAGAATTATCTGTGTTTCTGAATTTTGGTACTAATGTTATAATTATGTTTTTATAAGTTATCATGTATTAGAAGAAGGATATTTTAAAATGGGAGAGAAAACAAGAGTTCAAGATGAGCTTGGAAAAGGAGAAATGGTAGAAGAGATCACTCTTTGAAATGCATCTTACGACAACTAAATATATACATAGAGTATCTATGATAATAAAACACTTCAAAATATTAGTAATATTTCATGTAGGTGCTGAGATTATAGAATTTCTCCTTTCTTTTTTATTTTGAAGCTTTGCTAAATTTTCTTAGCATAATACATATGCATTGTTTGTGTGCTAAAAATAAGTGAATATACACACATATGTACATGTCTGCAGCAAGCAAACAATAAACCATCTAGCAGTCTTGGGCTAGCTAACATCCCAGATAGCAATTTGTTTATGGCACATATCCAGACTAGGCTAACTTCTCAGGCTGATCACATAAAAAAAAATATGTTCCTTTGTTAATATCTCTGATGGCATCCATTATTTCCAAACTAATTTCATATTAGATTATTAGTGCGAGGTTTTCCTAAAGCAATACACCTCTTAAATGATTACATGACAGGAAGTCTTCAGAATAAGAGCCTATTTTAATCAGTTATTTCCACTTCTTTTTTTTTTTTTTTTTTTGAGACAAGGTCTGACTCTACTGCCCAGGCTGGAGTATACTGGCATGAGCTCAGCTCACTGAAACCTCCACTTCCTGGACTCAAGCCATCCTCCCATCTCAGCTTCCCAAATAGCTGGGACTATAGGTGTATGCCACCATGACCAGCTATTTTTTGTGTTTTTTGTAGATACGGGTTTGTGCCATGTTGCCCAGGCTGGTCTCGAACTCGTGAGCTCAAGCGACATGCCTGCCTTGGCCTCCCAAAGGGCCGGGATTACAGGCATGAGCCACTGCCCCCCTGGCCTATATTCACTTTCTAGTCATTGAAATAGATCAAGTTATTTTAATGCAATTAATGAAATGCATTTGCTTTTATTTATGCTAATTTTGTCCTCCAGTCCATATGTCTAGACCTCCTGTACTAATTTCTGGCTATTGCACAGTTTCCTAATTGGCTGTACTCTTTCTCATGATTCACCAGCCATAGGCACAATGTCATCAGACTACTCTTTCTAAGATACATCAAGTGGGTCAATGTAGTCTTTGAGAACGTGTGGTATTTTCCCCAATACCTATAGATCCCCTCCAAAATAGCAGCCAAAATAGTCTCTTCATAATCTGGTCCTCTAAGTTTGGTATCAAATCACATTTCCTTGGTCTTCTAACATGCTTCAACCACCCCTGCCTTTCTGCCACATGGTCATACTTTGCTCAGCCCCTCACCTTCTGCTTTGATTCTTATTTTTTTCTGGTCATTGACAGTCTTTCTTTCCCCCTTCTGCTTATTTTCTTTCTAGTGGTACTTCTTCCTAAAGCCTTCTGCAATTATCATGCCTATTGCAATTACTCTTTTTCATCAACCTTTAATAATTAAACTCATTTGCATTAGTCCATTTTCATATTACTATAAAGAACTGCCTATGATTGGGTAATTTATAAAGGAAAGAAGTTTAATGGACTCACAGTGCAGCATGGCTCAGGAAGCCTCAGGAAACTTACAATTATGGCAGAAGGCAAAGGGGAAGCAAGACACCTTCTTCACAAGGCTGCGGGAAGGAGAAGAGCAAGCGGGGGAAATGCCAGACACTTATAAAACCATTGGGTCTCATGAGAACTCACTCACTGTAAAGAGAACAGCATGGGGGAAACTATTCCCACGATCCAATTACCTCCATCTGGTCCCATCCTTGACACTCAGGGATTATGACAATTATGGAGATTACAATTCAAGATAAGATTTTGGGTAGGAACACAGCCAAACCATATCATCTTTATTAAATACTTGTTGTTTTTTAACTAACACATAATAATTATACATATTGATAGAGTACATAGTGATGTTTCTATACATAGAATGTATAGTGATCAGATCAGGGTAATTAGCATATCCATCATCTTAAAACATTTATCATTCTTAGGTGTTGGGAACACTCAGTATCCTTCCAACTATTTGAAACTAATATATCGTTAACTATAGTCATCCTATAGTGCTATAAAACACTATAACTTATTCCTCCCAAAGTGCTGGGATTACAGGCGTAAGCCACCACACCCGACCTATCTAGCTATAATTTTATATCCTTTAGCAAATTTCTCCCTATCCCTCTTTCCCGCACACCCTTCCCAGTCTTTACAATCCTTTGTTCTACTTTTTATTCTGTGAGATTAACTTATTTTAGCTTCCATATATGAATGAGAACTTTCTGTTCCTAGTTTATTTCACTGAATATGATGCCCTCCAGTTCCATATTGATATTTTATCATTTAGTAAGATTTCTTTTATTATTCTCTTGATCATATGTCTGTCTGCCTGCCTGTCTGTCTGTATATCTATCTATCTATCTATCTATCTATCTATCTATCTATCTATCTATCTATCTATCATGTCTGCATGCTATGGCTCCCCAACATGGCTGTTAGTTGTAGAAAGGTAGGAGTGTAATCTGTATATTGTACTTTCTTTTTATCCCTATGAGTGTCTTGTTCAGTGTTGAGAATATAGTAGACACTTGATAAAATTTTGCTAAATCATATTTAGGTTCGTGATAACTGAGTTTAATCCTCCACCAAATAAATGAGATTTCGTCATTAGTAAATCAAATTTTAAGTACAAAGATCATTTAATTTTTTAAAAGTTCAATAATTATTCATTTATTTTATCTGTTTTTGACTATAAACAGAACACTGTTCATGCTCAAATGCTTAACTAGTTGAAAGAAGCTCTTCCTCTGATAACTTCCTGTCAAATGGTTATTTAAAACTCTCAAGTGTATTGCTCTAGGAGAATGACACCATGGTGATTTAACGTGGGATGATACCTAAACAATGGATGACAGAAGAGTTATTAACAGGAAGCAGCTATACTGCAGTGTCCTCAAAGACTCCTAAATAACAGGAAAGTTATCTTTAATCAACTAGCTGCCTGGTAAAGACTGTTGCCTCATTAACAATTGTTGCCTCTTTTATTTTACTGCCTTTATTTTTTATTTTTTTTACTATACTTTGCTGCTGTGGTTATTAAACTGCCAAAGCCAGTATGGAAGAAGGGCCTGTGTTTTAGAATGCAATGTTCTCATCTGCATTCTCCCTTAGCGAGATTTTCTATCATCAAATTAGCCTAGAGAAATAGCACGCTGATTAAAAATAAGCTTTAAGTTCTATTGAAAGCTAGAAGTCTATTTTTTTGCCCAGATCCAGGCATAGGAAGGAAGGCACTCTATATAAAATAATTACCAGTTACATTCTGATTTCCATTGTCCTTTTAAAGTCAAATTATTTGAAAAATCTTATAGCAGAAAATGGCTTGAAGTAGGTTTTATCTAATAACTTAAGTGGATAAACAAAAAAAAATCAATTTGATCATTATTGCCCAATATTGCATCTTATGTGCAGAACTTTATATTACTATAAAAATTTATTTTAGTATTCCTTCCAAGTATCCACCAAAAGAGCTATACTTTTCTCTCCTTCCACTTTCACCCATGAAAACAGATCCTATTTTCTCAAATCATTTCTTAATGTTTGTTAATGAATAATTAAACTGAATTTCAAATATTTAAAGACCTAAAGAGATCACCTGAGAGTTATGGATAGAAACCACCATATGTAAAATGCAAAAAAAAAATAAAATAAAAATTCATCAATGGAGAATGATCAACATTGAAACTGACGATGCCCACTTACATATTTTTTTTGAATTTTTAGAAATTAATTGAATTTTATACTTGAAAAATGAGGATATGTAAGCAAAATTAAGCAATAGTGAAGTTTAGCTCTAGGTTTAGAATCAGAGAAACTGAATTTTATTTCTAGCAACACAGTCTCTTACCACGTGACAGGTTGGTCATGTGATATCTTTTTCTGATTCTTAATAATGGGGATAATGTCATTCTTACTTTTTCCACCAGGTGATCTTTCAGAATAAGACTGTGAAAGTAGTTTGTTCTCATAAGGTGCTCTAGAAATGTAAGTTATTATTTCTCCCATATCTATTGCTATATAAACGGTGCATGTTAAAGTTTTATGTATATGGAATAATTATACCCTATGAGAGGGGTTCCCGATCCCTGGGCCACAGACCTGTACCCGTCTGTGTCCTGTTAGGAACTGTCATGCACAGCAGGAGGTGAGTGAGCATTACTGCCTGAGCTCTACCTCCTGTTGTATCAGCGGTGGCATTAGAGTCTCACAAAATGAGGACCCTATTGTGAGCTGCGCATGTGAGGGATCCAGGTTGCATGCTCCTTATGAGAATGCCTGATGATTGATGATCTCCGAAGTGGAACAGTTTCATTCCAAAACCATCCCTCCATCTCTGCCCAGGTAGAAAAATTGCCTTCCGGGATACTAATTGGTTCTTGGTGCCAAAAAGATTGGGGACTACTGCCCTATGACATCTAAGAAAGCAAAACTGTTTAGAAAGAAAATATAGTTTATACTGGGCACTACCTATAACGCTAGGCATTGTGCAGGCAGTATTTAATTTTATCTTCAAAATAACCCTCGGAGTTAGGGACACATCTATATCCAGTTTACAGATGAAGAAATATAAGAGGTTAAAAACTTGCCCAAATCAGGGCATTAAATAGTAGAGTCAGCTGGATCCTAGATTTTCTCCAAATGCCGTCCCCTTCCCCACCATATTGCATTGGAGATCTTTTCTTCCAACACGGGATTTATAAATGTAAAAGTCCACTTCAGGGAGAAGCCAACCTCCATGATAAAGACATGAGGGGGACTTGCCCATCAACAAAGAAGGTGCCAGATGCTTCCCTCTCAGATGGCCCTGGCAGCACGCCTGTTCCATAAATTGCCTCAGTGAGGCTTCTGCTACTACATCCCACTATTAAGGCCTTTCTGTGGTTACTCTGCCTCTTTCTTTCCAATCTCTCAGATAAAAGAGCAAAGGAGCAGATGAAAAATGCAGTCTAAAGGCTGAGTTAGAAAGAAACTGCACTATGGGAATCAGGGAAAGTAATATTTTCTGTCATGTCTTTGCTTCTAAGTTGTCTTAATCCATTCATAACAATTTCCTGGAGCTGTATTATTATTACCCCTTTTCACAGAATACATTTGCACTCAAAAAGATTAGGCAATTTCTCTCGGAACCTGGTTTGATTCAAATTGTTTCCAAAGTCTCCCTTTGTGTTATTACAATAGAATGCAAAACAAGGAATGAGGTGCAGAATAAGTCATTCATTATCAAGAGGGCTTTGTCAGTCCCAAAAGGGTAAAAAAGTGTTTCATGGTTGTCTCCATCTATTTGGGTTGCTACAATGAATACTATAAACTGGGTAGCTTCTAAACAACAGGAATATATTTCTCAGAGTACTAGAAGCTAGGAAGTCCAAGATGAAGGCACTGGCAGATATGGCATCTGGTGAGGGCCCATTTCCTCACAAGATAGCACCTTCTTGCCATATCCTCACATAGTTGAAGGGCTGAGGGTCTCTTTAAGGAGGACTATTTTATACAGTCACTAATCCCATTCATGAGGACTCCACCCTCATGACCTAATCATCTCCCAAAGTCTCAACCTCTTAATACCAGCACCGTGGGTTAGGATTTCAACATATACATTTTGGGGAAACACATTCAGACTACTGCAATATCTAAAAATCTTTCTCTTGCTGTAAGGTATAGATATGCTTATGGCACATAAACAAATATACAGTATATATGGGGTATTAAAATTTTATTGGAGAGGTGATTAGGAGAAAATATTTGAAAAAGCTTTTTAGGAGGACTAGGATGAAAAAAGGCTAAGAAACACAGGCATAAGGAGAGAAATAATAACTAAAGTGAACTAAACTTGCAAGGATTTCTGGCTCTCATCAAGGTCTGGACCAGGTACATGCTGTTTCTCAGCTGTGTCAGCTGTGGGAAGTATCATTGCATCTTTTAGAACACATGAGGCAAAGTTGGGGGCACTTCTCAAAACCTGGTGAAATTCCATCCAATCCAAAGTCCAGAAGAATCAGCACTATTTCTGTCTTTCTTTCTTTTCTTTCTTTCTTTCATTTTTGTTTGTTTGTTTGTTTTTTGAGACAGAATCTTGCTCTGTCACCCAGCCTGGAGTGCAGTGGTGTGATCTTGGCTCACTGCAACCTCCGCCTGCTAGGTTCAAGCGATTCTCCTGCCTCAGCCTCCGGAGTAGCTGGGATTACAGATGCGCACCACCATGCCTGGCTAATTTTTGTTTTTTTAGTAGAAACAGTGTTTCACCATGTTGGTCAGGCTGGTCTCGAACTCCTGACCTCAGGTGATACACCTGCCCTGTCCTCTCAAAGTGCTGGGATTACAGGTGTGAGCCTCCACACCTGGCTCAAAGCATTACTTCTAAACTGTTAAACTCCTGGAATCAAGCAATCCTCCAACTTTAGCCTCCCAAACTGTTGGGATTACAGGCATGAGCCACCACACCCAGCCCAAGATATTTTCAGTTAAATAAACACAGAGAAATGGTTTGGTCTATGTATGGGCAACCAAATCTCAGATGTTCTCCTCTCTCCACACGCAATGTTCTACCATCACATTACAACCTGCCTTTCATTCTTTCATCCATCTCCCAGGATGGAGTCAGTCCTAGATTCATGCCTCCAAAACATCCTTGACTTCTCCACCTCACATTCTTCTTTTGCCTCTTGGAATGTCCCATGTCTGCACAGAGTGTTATACAGCCCAGGCACTGCATTTACAAAGATCTGGATTTGAATTCTGACTCTGCAATGGATGATTGGGTGCAATTGATATATCCTCTTCTTATGCCTCAGTTTTTCCATGTGTAAAATGGGACTACTGATGTCTACCTTATGAGACAGTCATGAAGAGAGAATGTGGAAGCCTGGTCAGTAGTAAGTATTTGATGTTAATATACCAGGAATTTTAGCAACTAAGTTATTCTCTTCTTAGATCTGGAACAATGCATATGTGTATTACATATCAAACAATACATATGTGTGAGCCATGAAAAATCATAACTCAGATGGCATTTCCTTCAGGAAAACCACATCCATATCCCCGTCTCCTCTCATCTACCTCTGAACTGGCACACATTTCTTTTGCTGTGTTCTTTAAGCTATGTTATAAATGATTCATTTACCGTTCTGTCTTTTTCCTTAGGCTGACTTCCTTGTTGACAAGAATTCTACCTTAAGCAATTTCCTATTTTCACTACCTAAAATAAAGGTTTTTCATAATTTAATGTTAAATGATGAATGTTGATTATGTGTTTCCACTAGTTTGATTACCTGTGTTGCATGGATATAGCCTATATTTTCATCTTTGTCAAAAAGATTTTTATCCCTGTATCTTAAAGCTGAGACAAAAATTCTTACCATTGAATACAATCCTATTTCTGCTGATTTAAAACTTGACTATATATGGTAAACCTCTTAATATAGAGAGAGGTATATATGAAATTTATCTTAAACCATGAAAACCCACACAGTTTACACTTCTTTCTTATTTCCTGATGATTTCTCATTTATTATCAGTCTGTTTCACATACCATGCATAATTCCAGAGAGAGACACTCAGGAGGTAATTTCTTTCTATCCTTTGCTGGGCTTCACAGCTAATTTTAGCAAGTGCATTGAGCAGACTTTTTGTAGAGATTTATAGTATTTATTTTGCAATTTTTCATTATGAGTTTCAAGGGCACAAACACCCAAATATCAGGGAGAAGAATGCGTACTGATATCAGACATGTGGTGTTTACTAGTAGCCCTTGTCTACTGAATCGTAATAGCACTTAATCTTATAGGTACATATTGACAGTCAATTTATCTAATCACTCACATTCACAAATTAATTGGAGTGATAACAGGATATATTATCCTCACTCTGACATGTTTTTGGAGGTCTTCAGGGAGACTTATTTCTTGAAACAACTGAACTCTTGGAGTAGTTTAAAAGGAACTGATTTATAAGCATGGCTTAGAAGGTATCTTCATTCCCTTGCTGTACTTTTTTTCTTCAATTAATGAAGATACTTCAATTGGAAAGTGGTACAGCTTTGTTGGAATGATAATGTGAACCTTTTCATGGGTAAGCTCAATAGCCAGTGTTACAATCTATATTTCTTTGAGATTTGACTAAAAGACATATTCATTGATTCAAGCAAATGCAGGTTCTTTTCTTAGTAACACTTTCTTCTCCTTTATCCTTTGAAACTCCATGCAAACATCACTTTCTCAGAAGTCTTTTTGGACTCCTTCCATATGTGATGAGGCTGGAAGCTGCTTCTCTGTTTTCACCTGGAACTCTGCATGCTAGGCACATTACACCATTTCACTGTGATCTTTTATCTCTTCTGTTGTTAAGCAACAGATTAAGGACTGTTGCCAGGATAGGTACTATAGGTCAGGGAAAAGGGATAAAAATCAGAAAAAAAGGTACCTTTCCTTGAGGAATCACATTTCACTAGGAAATACATAAAGGTAAACTAGCAATTAAAATTCAAGGTTAAGGTCTATGACCAATACATTCTTTTTCTTTTTTTTTGGTTGTTGTTGTTTGTTTGTTTGTTTGTTTGTTTTGAGACAGTGTCTTGCTTTGTACCCCAGGCTGGAGTGTAGTGGATCCGCCATGGCCTACTGCAGCCTCAACTTCCCAGCCCAAGCCATCCTTCTACTTCAGCCTCCCAAGTAGCTGGGACCACAGGCATGTGCTACAACACTCACTATTGCCTTTTTTAGAGATGGGGTCTTGCTATGTTGTCCAGGCTGGTCTTGAACTCCAGGAATCAAGAAATCCTCCAGCCTCAGCCTCCCAAAGTGTTGGGATTACAGGTGTGAGCCACCATGCCCAGCCCAAGATATTTTCACAGTTCAATGAATGCAAAGGGCGGTTGAGAAATTACTTTGTGTTGGCGCGTGTTTTTACAAGGATCAGGTTTTCAGGCTATTAGTTTGTTTGCTGTGGGATATAACTCCTTGGATATTTCTGATGTGCTATTATTAAATTACATATTTAAAAAGATAGCTTAATAGCAAGCATCTGAGCAGCTAGTACCTTTATATTCTAATGTGTCCTCACTGTGTACATGGCCATTTGCTTTCACTAGATGTAATTTTTAAAATGGAGTTTAATTCAGTATTTCCTAAACACTAACTAAAAGTGTGCTAATTGCTGTGAATGACATGAGGCTGAGTAACTTTGTCATCTTGGGAACTGTATTTATAGATTCTAGATAAAACTCGGCATATAGAAGGCATTCGATGCATACATTTCATATGAATGAATGAGTATATAAATCAATGGGTCTCAGTTTCTATATCCATAATGTAAAACACACATTTTAAAATCACTAATAGGCCATTGATACTCCTAAGACCATGAGGAAATCTATGAACTATCTGCTCAGAAAAAGACACACACACTGCAATTTCTCATATATGTACAAAGGATTCACAGACATCTCAAGGCCCATAGATTCATCTAGAATTTGAGATGCAAAGCTGTGGGCTCATCCAGCATTTCCCTCACTGTGAACCTTGAGGGAAACCTAAACTTAGGATTTTGGATATTTTTTTATAACTGATTTCCAAATATCTTAGTGAAAGTAGTATGATATATATATAGGAGCATTAACTCTGGTTTCTACCCTAAAGCACGTGGGTGTTTGAAATACCCACATTGGGAGTTCAAATTCCAGAGACGGCTATCACAAATCTTGACAATATTTTTAGGACTTCTAGAAATATTATAAATTGATAAATTTGATCAATTTACAATATTGGTAAATTTAATTATAAATTGATAAAATTCATTGGTTTTAAACACTGTTGTTGGCTTAAAAGACCACAAAGGCAACTACTGCTTTTGTGAACAAAATATGCAATCCAGCAAACCCAGCAGCCCAGTGTCCTGGAAGCAAGCTCTGTGGCTGGGGTTCTGATGGGTCCATGTATAGAAGATCTCTGGAACTTAGTTATGTGAAACGTAAGCTGACTCTGCTGTTAGAACGTGTTCTGTCCACCACAGGGATAAACCCTTCCTGCAAGGTACTCATCAGAAAGCCTAAATGACAGAGATTGGAGACCCCACTGATGTCATAGAAAGAATGCGTTGATATGCACATATTTGTTTGCGTGTGTGTGTTTGCTAAATAATGGAATTATTGGGTCTGATATTTGCTTTCATTGTAACATAAAGAGAAGTAGACTTGGTTAATTATATGAGTTTTTGAATGATCCAGGTTTTATGTCATATAAAACCCAAGAGCAAAGTAAGAGGTCAAATCGCCTTCGCCATTCACTAATGGTTAAAGCTTACCAATCCTTGCCAATTATACATTGTCAAATTAACCTACATTCATTTGCAACTGGTTGAGCGAAGAAAGGGGACATGATTAAATCATAAGGAGACCTGAGAGAAATGGGAGGAGAGATAGAAAAGTACCACAACATGGAAAAAACAGCAGGAAGGTTTCAAGTGGGAAAGTGTTTGGTGGAGTTGACAAATGCTTCATACTTTGAAAAGTATGAGAACTAAGGGGAAAACTTTAGTTTTAAAATTAGAGATAAAATTGATCCCTTTTAAGAAAAAAAAATCAATAGAATGGCAGTACAGTGGAAATTTGCAGAAGAAGAAACAATTAAAAACTTACTGAGCTCTTCCTCTGTATAAAATACTGTGTTAGGTTTTGTTAGGAAAACACAATATGTAAGACAGATTTTCTGAATTTTAACAATATTTGAATTGGGGATTTCTTCAACTGCAAAAGGAGATGTTATGAAAAAGAGTGTCCAAGAATAATGAAACACAAAGAAGTTATTAATTTTTTGTTTGGTTGCTCATTCACTTATTCTGTTCTAATTTATTTATTTTATCCAGTTTATTCAATCTTCTTTTGGTTAAGCAGTACCAGGTTCTCCCTTTAGGTAAGTGCTTATACTCCATTTTCACTATGTGGCTAATATAGTGACTGCGTGATACATACCAACAACTCTAACCATGGGCACAAATTGGGTTGAGACCATTGATATAATGCTTCACTGATAATAATTGATTAAGGGATGAGCCTATGGCTAAATTCAGGGCAATAAGAATGAGGTTCAGGAATTCTGTTAGATATCTAAGGAACAGAAGTTCTCTTTTTTTACACTTGATAGGAGGAATTTAGGTCCAAAACTAAACCTTTTTTGCACTACTTGAGGCTAAGCCTAGAATTTCCAGAGATTCTCAGTCTGAAACACAGAATCAAAAAAGAGGGGAAACAGGAATTAGGTGACATTATTTTAGCTGCTGAATTAGGCCTCACCTGAAGCTTTACTTTTAGTTTCTAAAAGTTTAGAAATGTCTTTAAACTTTTCAGCTATATGAGTTAATATATTCTCATTGTTGTTGAAACCAGTTTGATCTGAATTTTCTTAAACTTGACATTAAAAAAGTCCTTTAAGAGATTCTGGAAAAACCAAAGTAGAGATGAAAGTTTATGAAGGCAAACAATGGGCTAAATCTAGAAAAATAGGTTGGAACCAGCAATAAAGAGCCCTCCAAGCCTCCAAGGTATTTAAATTAGCTACAGATTGGGCTTGTAAATAATTCATCATTCATTCCTCTGTTCTGTTAACGCCTGCTCCTTAGGTCTCCAGTGGTTACTGATGTCGCCCAGTCATGAATTAGAGCTCATTGTTTAAATGTTTCTTTAATCCACTAGATTGAATGAAGACTCCTCCAGTTTTTGTCCTAGCATAATGCCTGTTACATAGTAAGTAGTTGTAGCAGGGAGGAATGAGGTGAGAACATGTATTAATCCGTTTTCATACTGCTATAAAGAACTGCCTGAGACGGGGTAATTTATAAAAGGAAAGAGGTTTAATCGATTCACAGTTCAGCATGCCTGGGGAGGCCTCAGCAAACTTACAATCATGGTGGAAGGGGAAGGGGAAGCAAGGTACCTTCTTCACAAAGTGGTAGGAGGGAGAAGTGCCTAGCAAAGGGGGAAGAGCCCCTTATAAAACTATCAGATCTTGTGAGAACTCACTCACTATCATGAAAACAGCACAGGGGAACCGTACCCATGATTCAATTACCTCCACTGGGTCTCTCCCTTGACATGTGGAGATTATAGGGATTGCAGTTCAAGATGATATTTGGGTGGGGACACAAAGCCTAACCATATCAGAGCATCATTTTGGCAAATCCACTCTCCAGCAGAAGATTGAAAGGCTGGAATGAAATAAAGAGGAATGAGAAGAGAAGGTAGGCATTTCAGTATTTCAGAGAGAATGGAAAAGGGCTCAGAGAGATAATTGAAGAAAATGTTAAAATCTGAATCTAGGCAGCCCCATGAATAAAATGGACATGGCCACACGAATAAGTGTTCATACAGTGTTTCTTTTTCCTGTTCTTTTTTATTCATGTAAAGTTCTTAAAACTGTCACCCATGGTAACAATCAGTGGAAAGCTGACAAGCATTTGGACACATCTATCAGATCAAACATTGATGAAAAATCCCTGTATCTTTCTTTTTTCTAGAGTCAATTGTTCTAAATACAGACGGGATGGGTTTCTTAGAGCAATAGAAGTGACTAACATTGAGTTGCAGTATTGACAATGTCCTTTTCTCCCCTAAATATAAGCAAATTTGAAATTAAAAATAGAATAACCCCAAAGAGATAAATGTTTAAAGCATGTCAAATATTTTCCAGTTTTTGTTGTATTTTAGAGTGTTGATCTCGCACTTTCTGCCATGATAGCATGATGTTGAGTAAAAAGAGGAATTAGCAATCAAAGGAAGCACTGGTCTTGAAGCTTTAATGCATTTGAGTAAGAAATATTACTTTCTAGAGTAAACTTTAGAAATAGGTCCAGTACACATTGTCACAGCTGATTGAGAAAATTTTCTAAAGACTCAGTCTTAAAAGGCAGCACACACCTCACCCCATTTATAAAATTTCTTTCAATTTTATAAATTTTAAGGTAATATCCCATTACTTCAGAACACTTGGAAAATACAGAGAAAAACACAGGTGTTTTACTTATGATGTAATCTGTTAATGCAACTACTGTTACGTTTAAAAATTTTTTTTCTTTAGAATATTATTTACATGAACACAACTATGGAAATTTTTTTAAACTCTGCGTCTTTGCTTAGATAAGTCTTCCCTGACCTTCAATTTGTAATTGTGTCCCTTCCCCGTCCCCACTATTCTTTTTCCCTAGCATGTTGGCTTTTGCTTTGTAGAACTTAATGCAATTTTAACAGTGATTGTACATTTTTTATGCCTGTTTTTCAGATGAGGACAGAATCACAGTTGTTTTTTTGCAATATTGCCTACCCAACAGGAGGCAAGTGGTTGGCATATAGCACACACAGAACGTAGACGACTAAAGTTTTCAGGCACTGTGGTGCAATGGTTTAAAGCAGCAGGCTCTGCACCAGACTTCCTGGATTTGAACCCTTTGAGAAAGGCAGAATATTGGCCTCCCACAGATGCCCACATCTTAATTCCCAGAGCCTCTAAATATGTTACCTTACATAATACAAATAACTTTGTGAGTGTGACTAAGTTAACTATCTCAAGATGAGGAAATAATCTTAGGTTATCTGATGGGGGTCCTTATAAGTGGGAGGCAAGTGGGGCAGGGTCAGAAAAAGGCAATGTAATCATGGAAGCAGAGAGGCAGAGAGAGAGAGAGAGAGAGAGAGAGAGAGAGAGAGAGAGATACTGGAAGGGACTATGCTACTGACTTTGAAGATAGCGGATAAGGCCACAAGCAAAGGAATGTAGGTGGCTTCTAAGAATCTGGAAAAGATAAGGACAAAGATTCTACCCTAGAGCCTCCATAAGAAACCAGCCCTGCTAGCTTATTTTAGACTTCTGACCTCCAGAACTGTAACAGAATAAATTTGTGTTGTTTTAAGGCACTATGCATGTGGTCATTTGTTCCAGCAGCAATAGGAAACTAATACAACTGCTTTGCACATGAATCGTCTCGGCACTTCAATCATTCTCTCTGTGCATCAGTTTCCTCATCTGTAAAATGAAGAACAAAGTGGCACCTGCCTCACAGCATAGTTTAAGTCCATAAATACTGCAAAGCATGTAGAACAGTGCCTGGTACGTCCCATGTTATCAATAAATATTAACTGCTGTTGAAAGTATATATTGTGAAACAAATGAAATGACAGCCAGTTACTCCTTTCTAATTCTTTAATTTACCAATGCAATCTATTGGTGTTAAATTTCTCAATCTTTTTTACTTAGTTGATGAATAGGGTGTGTGTGTGTGTGTGTGTGTGTGTGTGTGTGTGTGTGTGTGTATTTCTTGGTATCACAGTTTTTAATTTGACTGTTTAGTTAGTTCATCTTCTGGGAGGAGGAAAAGCCCTTAGTCATCCTTGTTCTCTGGTTCACCTTTAGCCGCCCACTCCTTGCCCACATTGGAGGTCACGGTTGACCCTATAACAGCTCCTAAAGCCACCTGCTTATCAGCTGAGGAATCTTCTCTAGTCAACCTTACATTCCTTGCATTTGGGAGGAAGAAGAAGTTGATTGCTTTTATCGGCCTACATCTGGATTCCCTCTTTCTCTCTGCCTTGCTTTTCGGTTACCTCATCCTCAGTTTTAAGAATCTGCCCAGCCCTTCAAGATGATGCTTTGTGTTGTCCCCGTCTCCAACAGTTTGGGCTGCCGTAACAAAAATATCACAGAATAGGCAGTTTAAACAACAGAAATTTATTTCTCACACTTCTGGGGACTGGGAAACCCAAAGCCAAGGTGCTGGAAAATTCTGTGTCTAGTAAGGGCCTGCTTTCTGGTTTGTAGACAGCCATCTTTTTGCAGAGAGGAAGAGAGAGCAATCCTGTGTTTCTTCTTTTTTAAATAAGGGCTTCAATCCCATCATGAGGGTCCCACCCTCATGACCTAATTAAATTACCTAAGCCAAATTACCTCCCCAAAGCCTCATCTCCCAATACCATTACATTAGAGACAGTTTCACCCTATGAGTTTGGGTTGGACAAAATATTCCACCTGTAACAGTCCCCTTCACTCTACAGATAGTCCCCCATGGTTCTACTTACAATTTTTCAACTTTTTTTTTTTTTTTCCCCCCAGATGGAGTCTTGCTCTGTCACCCAGGCTGGAGTGCAATGGTGCCACTTCAGCTCACTGCAGACTCCACCTCCTGGGTTCAAGCGATTCTCCTGCCTCAGCCTCCTAAGTAGCTGGGATTATGGATGTGCACCACCATGCCTGGCCAATTTTTGTATTTTTATTAGAGACAGGGTTTCACCATATTGGCCAGGCTGCTCTTGAACTTCTGACCTCAAACGATCCACCTTCCTTGGCCTACCAAAGTGCTGAGATTACAGGCATGAGCTACCACACCGGCCCCAATTTTTCAACTTTATGATGATGCAAAACCATCACAATTTTGAGGTAATGTACAGTATTCAATAAATTACAGGAGCTATTCAACCCTTTATTATAAAATAGGCTTTGTGTTACATGATCTTGCCCTAGTGTGGGCTACTGTAAGTGTTTGAGCGTGTTTAAGGCAGGCTATGTTAAGCTATGATATCTGGTAAGCAAAGTGCATTCAATGCATTTTTGACTTAATGACATTTTCAGTTTACAATGTGTTTATTTGGGCATAATCCTATTGTAAATTGAGGAACATCTGTATTTAACACCTCCAGAGGTTACTGATGCCCTGATCCTTTATCCACCTCAGGTCTTCAGGTTCTCCTATTAGTGTCCCGATTTTCATTTTTACCAGGACAGTAGTCCTCAGGCCAGTATAATAAAATGATAAAAAAGAAGATCCTTTCAACCTAAATGTTGTTAAACTTAGGGGGTTAGAGATTGTTTTGTGTTTGAATTTGGGCTCCACAACTCTTTACTCCAAGGGGAGAATGATGATATGCCCCATGTCACCTAAGATAATCCCAATTTATAACTATGGATCCATAGTTATGGATCAATATAGTTATGATTATCACTATTGTGATAATTAATGACATCCCCTGTTACTCTTAGAAGTATCCTGGGTTTTATAATAAATTCTATAATCACTGAATTTTGGATGTTGAATGAGTCCCTTTATTCCTCACCTGTAAATTACAATGATGACACTTCTCTTATAGGATGCTGTGTGCAGGAACATGAGCAATAATCATGGTGCATAGCAGATGCTCAATCTAGGTTAGATTCATTGCTTTTAAATAATGACAGAGCTCCCTAAAACCAAGAAGAAAAATGGAGCTAGACTGGGGGAAACTGATTAATTTGATTTGGAAGAAGGTATTTAAAAGCAGGATTTAGTTGGAGACAAGACAGGCTTAGTCAACTTGCCAATGGCTTAATGCCAGGAAGGCCCAGTAGGGTCATAGAATCTCAGAAATGGATGAACCTGTACTTATTATCAAGTCTCTTCACCCTGCTCATGCAAAAAGCTTCAACAGTCTGTGACAAATCCATCATCTAATTATTAATGTTAATGGCTGACATTTATAGGACACGGTGCTAAGCACCTCAGGTGGATTACTTTAAATCTTCTTCATAAGAACTCTAGAAGGCAGATACTGTGATTGCCTCACTGTAAAGATGAGGAGACTGATCTATAGTTGCATGAGATTTGCAAGTTCATGTAGTTAGAATTCAGTATCTTCATTTTGGGTGGCTGAGGCAAAGGCATTGTTTGAGGGCAGGAGGTCAAGACCAGCCTGGGCAACATAATGGGGGAGAGAGAGGGAGAGAGGGAGAGAGGGAGAGAGGGGGGGGAGAGAGAGAGAGAGAAGAGAGAAGAGAGAGAAAGGGAATAAGAAAGGAAAGGAAGGGAAGGAAGGGAAGAAGGAAGGAAGGAAGGAAGGAAGGAAGGAAGGAAGGAAGGAAGGAAGGAAGGAAGGAAGGAAGGAAGGAGAGAGAATAATTCAGTGTCCTGCCTTCTAATGAACTTTTGGTTGCCACATAGGATTTTGATGATACAACTATAAACCTGAAATTTGTATTTGAGGAGTTCAAAATGCCCTTAAAATGTCTAAATAATTGACAAGAGTTTCTTTATTGTAAAGGATGCTTTATTTTTATGGATTTTATTTGGCAAATGTTACTTCCTATTTGCTAGTAGTTTTTTAAATCACAATGAAATGCTATAATATCTTGAAACATAGGGAGAACTTCTTTAGTTAATAGGCAATAACAAAAATGACACATTGGATATTTTTTCCACCACAATCTACTGGTTTCAGGGCCTGGGAGAATGTGTTATCTGTTGAGAAATTTACAATGCAATGAATGGATAGTTGACAGAAGCACCGAGGTGTAGTGAAAATTGTTCAGGGTTTCACAGACAGAACAACTTCATTCAAGTTGATGTGAAATAGCTCACTGTGAATTTGAATGAGTAATTTTTTTTTACTCCGTGCCTTAGGTACCCTTTCTGTAAAATGGAAGATGGGCTAGATTATTACTAACACCTTTTCAAGTTTGACCAGCCTCTGATTTTCTCAAGTATGGCCTAGATTCCTTGCAAAGTGTCAGTTTGGCAACAAAGCTTGGTGCTTAGAAAAAGCTCAGGGCATTCAGTAGAATTCAATTTTATATGTCACAGATGGAAACTAATTGAAATTATGTAGGTAGATCAAGTGTAACAACAAATGCTTGCACCGGCATGTAGCAGACCTTTAGCCCAGAACTGCTTCAGTCTGTCAGCAGCACTGAGCATGTTGCAGTGAAGTCGGTAATCATCTGCCTTTCTTACAGAAAGTCATTGCTGAGAGCAGAGTTTTGTTGGGTCAAGGACGCCAGGTTGCTTATTTTGAGAGGAATCACGCTCAGGATCTTGCAAACCAAAAAACGCTTTTCCAATTCCGCATTAATAGACGTTTAACTTGGCCCAGAGCAGGAGCAACAGTGCCAAAGGGGAAGCATGCCCACCAACAAGACTGGACTGTGGCCTGAGAATTTGAAGACTTTAAGTTTTAACTTCCTCCTGTCTGTATCCTGAGCACCTGCACTCCAAGAGTTTTTTGAAGCATGCAAATGGTCTGCCTGCTCCAGCTCCACTTCACGGCTCTTCTCTCTCTTGTGGCATCTAATTAGGATTACCTCTTGCTGCTTTTGTCTGCTTGTGTCTGTTCATTTATCTTAAGTTCCAGGACTGTGACTTCTGCCCAAGTGGTCAGCCTAAAACTGCTCTCTCAGCAGTTAAAAAACAAAATAAAACAAAAAGCAAAAAAAAAAAAAAAAAAACCCAGCTAGTTACAAAATCGATTCCATTTTAGTTATTTATTGATTGCATGTAGTATAGTCTACCCTATGCTTGAAGCTGGGGGTTCAGAAAGGAATCAGATATATCCCTCCCTGTTCCACCTAGAGCTGACAAACTCGTGGGGGAGTAGACAGATCAACTATCCTTTATTTCAGGAGATGTACTAGTTTTATAGAACAGAGCTTCTCAAACTATATAGGTGAAGGATCAATTTTGATCCTTATTTTTTTCTGTCCAGTTCATTGTACACTGATACTTTTGTAAAATACAAAATAACACTTATGTGTACTGTGACAATATCACACTGTTGCGATTGCTTCTAAAGGCTTACATTCAATTTCTGCATTTTGTTGTGAATGGGTAGGCAAGAATTTGCAAAATAGCTTGATATGGTTTGGCTCTGTGTCACCACCCAAATCTCATCTTGAATTTTAACCCCCAGTGTTGGAGGAGGGGCCTAGTGGAAGGTCACTGAATCATGGGGGTGAACTTCCCCCTTACTGTTCTCATGATAGTGAGTGAGTTCTCACAAGATCTGATGGTTTAAAAATGTGTGGCACTTCCCCTGTTTCTCTCTCTCTCTCCTGCTCCGCCGTGGTAAAACATGCCTACTTCCCCTTCACCTTCTGCCCTGATTGTAAGTTTCCTGAGGCCTCCAGTCATGCTTCCTGTTAAACCTGCAGAACTGTGAGTTCAATGAAACCTCTCTTCTTCGTAAATTACCCAGTCTCAGGTAGTTCTTTATAGCAGTGTGAGAATAGACTAATACGGAGCCCTTCCTGCAGTCAACCACTCAAGTAGCACTTGAATGAAACAGCTTAAATAAAATGCTATTGAAACACATGAGTACACAGTGCATCCTGTCTGGGGTACGAGAAACACCAGGGAATATCTTTTAGTTCCCTTCTTCCTTCATCTTTGCTTCATTCAAGGCCAACAACTACCTCCATCTTCCAGTCCAGTTTTACTTTGCTTCAATCAGATTGCACTCAACCTGGTGATCTCCTCCCTTCCATATCACACTTCTGTTCTTTTGCTAATAGCATTTTCTCCTCCTGCCGCTTATCCAGTCATGCTGGTTCCTCAGCCTGGTGCTGTCCTTACACTCTACACTGACTCCTTCAGACTTCTTCAGAGCCCCTTGTGATCAGGTGAAGCTCTTCACACAAAGAGATCATATCACATTACTCTGTAACACTCTTGGAATGTCTGTTTGCACTGTCACTCAAGATCTCTTTGATCTAATTGCCACCTAACTTTTCAGTTGTTCTTCACCACAATGATTGAATCCGTTTGCAACGCTGCATTGAAGCTGCATTATTTGCTGTTTTCCACATGGATCCTGGACCTACATACCTTCATGCCTATAATCATGCTTTTTCCCCCTTCTGCCTTAAAAGTTACCCCACATCATCATTTTCCAGTGCCCTGACTTATCCCACTCATCCATCTTCACAAATAATGCCTATTCCTTAATATCTAGCTTCAATATCACATCCATCAGGAAATCTTCTCTAGAGATCATACCACGGTTGTAATAATAGCTCAATCTGCTACTTCCCAAGGTATTTCATTTTGCTTCTTTTCTGACACTAGGTAGGGATTGTCTGTCTTCAACTATGATGATTTGTAGGCACATCACTTAGCATCCATGCAGGCTCTCTGAGGTCAGAATTCATGCATTACTTACTCTCTGTAAGTGCCTCACACTTTAATTGATTATTCATTTGCAAACACAGACATTTTTGAACCCACAATGTGCTGTTCACATCTTACCAACTTCATAAGAACTTACCATCTATTGGGAGAAATCAGATAACAAACAGATAGTTATCAAGCTATCTGGCAAATGCAAAGAGTGTTTTGCACTGCATAACACAGGAGATGGAGAGAAGATGCACAGCCCACAACACAGATGAGCCACGTGTTCAGGGAGTGTTTCTTTAGAAGGCACCAGTGGAGGTGAGAATAAAAAGATGAGCAAGTCCAAGATTGGCACCTCATAGCTATCTGATTGCTTTCTACTTGATTCGATTCCTTTGCACAGTTCTGAGAGTCTCACTCAGGTTTCCTCTCTGAGTCTTCTTCGCATACTTATAGGCAGCTATAATCTACTCGTTGTTTATGGTTTAGAGTCCATTTAACCAACCACAATTTCAAATAAAGGAGTATAAGCAATTGTATTGGGTTAAATACAATTTAACCCAAAATTCATGTCTACCTGGAAGTCAGAATGTGACCTTATTTGGAAATAGGGTCTTTGCAGATGACCTCATCCTAGATGAAGGTGGTCAAATCCAATGACTGGTGTCCTTATAAGGGAAGGGAGATTTGAGGATAGAGAGACACACACACAATGGGAATACAGCCTGTGGAAGACAGAGGCGGAAACTGGAGGGATGCCGCTATCAGCTAAGAAATACCAAGGACTGCCAACAATCCCCAGAAGCTGAGAATCCAAGGAAGAATTCTCTCCTGGAGCCTTTGTAGAGTTCATTCCCCTGCTTGTGCTTTCCAGGTTTGTTCTCAGACTTGCAACCTCCTGAACTGTGGGAGGATAATTATTATTTTTAAATTTAATTTAAGTTCCAGGATACATGTGCAGGATGTGCAGGTTTGTTACATAGGTAAACATATGCAAGAGTGGTTTGCTGAACCTACCAACCCATCACCTAGGACTAGGAGTTAAGCCCCACATGCATTAGCTATTTATCCTAATGCTCTCCCTCCCACTACTCCCCTGTCAGGAATTCCTGCATTACTTTGCTGAGGATAACGGCCTCCAGCTCCACCCGTGTTCCTACAAAGGATATCTCATTCCTTTTTATGGCTGCATAATATTCCATGCTGTATATGTACCACATTTTCTTTATCCTGTCTATCATTGATAGGCATTTGGGTTGATTCCATGTCTTTGCTATTGTGAATAGTGCTGCAATGAACATACACGTGAATATATCTTTATAATAGAATGATTTATATTCTTTTGGGTATATACTCAGTAATGGGATTTCTGGATCAAATGGTATTTCTGGTTATAGGTCTTTGAGGAATCACTCATTGTCTTCCACAATGGTTGAACTAATTTACATTCCCACCAACAATGTAAAAGTGTTACTATTGGGAGAATACATTTATATGGTCTTAGGCCACCCAGTTTCTGGGAATTTGTTACAGCAGTCCTAGGAAACTAATATAGCAGCCTCAAGAGATAATGCATGTACATTCTCATTCTTAATTTGGCCTGATCACCACAGAAATGTCTTCTCCTTTATTGTCCTAGATGGCTTAATTTCTACAGAGCGCTCCGCTGATTTTGCACAAATAGGAGGCATGACAAAATTCTCTTAAAGGGCTATGAATTTATTCTTATTTTCTTAATGCAATAAAATTAAGTAAATGAATATCATTTAAGTTTAAAAATATTGTTTTATCACATTTTCCAACTATTAAACTTTTACATTCTTTGTATCTATGTATGTTCCTAGCACAAAGTTGTTCCAGGTTCAGTACACATTTTGTCAAATTGTACCCAAGGTGCCATTTCCCAAATTATATTGCTTAATTGAATGAGAAATGTTCCTTTTTTGGGGAAAATATCCAAGTTTGGGAATATGTACAGTAAACATTTTTATTAAAGTACATTGTAAAGATGAAAGTTCTAATATTTCTTAGAACTCTGCCTTGATATTGGGTTGACTCTTTGGTAAAAAAGAAATGGAAATTACTCCTTTTCTGATAGTAATAGGAGACCATTGGGTTCTTCTCAGTAGGCTTATCATATACATTTACAGGAATATTTGAAATGATAACAATTCTGTTTAGAAATTTCGCCTATTCTCGAAAACATCACTGTACCATTCATTTCATTTGACAAAGACGTGAAGCCATTTGTCAGGAGGCAAGGGAGAGGGCGGCAAGGAACTTGAAATTGCAATATCATTAATAATTCGTGGAAGCTCGGGTCTATTTATTGTTAATGTTCAAACCTTGTGCCACAGATGCCTGACTTTCCCAATCCATGGTCAATGTCAAGACATAGATAAGTGCAAGCACTCAATCAGAGGAAGAAAGGAAGCTGGCTGATAGACAAGGGCACACATAAAGTATATGAGCAGGTTAATAATGCTTTCTTCAATCAGATGGAATTAACTATTCTTTACCCCAGTGCTTGTATTTGACAGGGGGCCTTGATTCACCATTGCCGATAAATTGCTGGGTAGAATGAATGCCTCTGTGCTCAGGCCCTGTCATCTGTTGGAGACAAATGTTTTCGTTCTTTTCCCTGGTAAGCACAGGTACAAATTCCTTAACAAAGGCTTTAACTTTGATGGTGTAAAGTATCTGTGTCACTCTGAAAAAGGTGCTGTGCATGCAGAAGGGAAATGTAATCAATTTGTTGAATTTAAAAAATAGATATATATCATGCTTTAAGACAAAACATTTTAATCTACCTATAAAATGGTTCTTTATCAATGACTATATTGCCATTGACTTTATCATTGACTATATAGATAAAAAGGAAGGAATTTAATAAAAGAAATTGGTCAACAATTGTTAAAATGATTGCCTACTGGGACTATGTCTAACATAGGCAAAGTATGTCCAAATTTAAGAATGATTTTTTACATATAATTCAATAATTTTAATGTATATCAATTATGAACAAAATATAACTTTTTCAACAAATTATTATTGAGAATTTACTATGTATTAGAACACTTCCCTAGATCTGGGATTTAATTCATTGCTGATGAAATTATGGAAGAATTTCTTTTATTCATTTATTCATATGTTCACTTAGAAGCATTTTTAGAGCACAGACCCTGTGCAAAGCGTTGTGTTAAGAGTTATTCTTGTCTTTGAAGAAACTTCCCAGTCTAGTACAGAAGATGGATAAGAAAGTAATTAGCTAAAATGCAATATGATGTATGTGTACATGAGGTACAATATGATATCTGTGTACAGAGGTATAGTACATGAGGTTTGGTGATAACAGCACAGGGGGAGCACAGAAAATGAGGGGATTAGCTCTGGAGGAATGTAGGGCTGAGTGAAAGGACCAAGGGAGGTGGAGAGGTTCACTGAGGAGGCAACACTTAATCTGGAATTTGAAGGATGATGAAAACTTTACTAAAAGAACATCAGAGACAAGAAGCATTCCAGTGAGAGGGGGACAATATGTGCAATAAAAGATAAACAGGAAGCAGGAAAATGGGTAACTTACTAGCTTGATATTACTGATAGTAAGGTGTTAGCCAAACTGGCGTGGAATGCAAAGAATAGAGAAATAAGCAAAGATCAAGTAAGATGAAGGTTGGGAAGTGTTCATTGAGTTTAGGTTGTCACTGGTGACATGTGAAGACCTCTTTCGGTGGGGTGGAGGGAACTGAAGCCAGAATGTAGTGGGTGGTGAGATTGCATGTCCCAGGAGGGGAAAGCCCAGCCCACATCACCTGAATACAAACGGTGTCTACTAAATATTTCCTGACGGTTTAACAGATACATCCATAGTATTTTAATGTAAATACAAGAAAGAAGATAATATGAGGCCTTAAGAAGCAAGGGTCATGGTTTGGGGGAGATTTCTGGGTATATTTATAGAATTGTTGCCAGCAAAAAGGTAGAGGGTGAGGATTCAGAAGAGAGAGAGGCTGAGGCTCAAGGACCAGAGCCCAGGAGAGGTGGTTAAAACAACAAAGAACAAAGATACCAAAAATGCTAGTAGAAGGATAAGGCATGAAGCAGAAAGAATACATTTCTTTTTCAGTCCGTTCATCAAGAAACATTTATAGGACATTTTCTGTGATCTGGGGACTGTAAGATTTCTTAGACACATTCATAAATCCTACCTCTTGTCAACATGCTTCTACCTTAATCCATTGACTTTCAAAACATTTTTATTACAATCCACAGTGAGAAAGATATCTTATGTCATAACCCAAAAGTCACTCACACATACACACACAAAGTTTCACAAAACTTATGCATAGTATATACTGCATTTACTATGTGTCCTGCACTGTGATAACTTCTGTTACTCAATTTTATTTAAAATAATGGTTTATACCTACAACATTTATTTCTGTAGTACTGTTTAAATTTTTTTTAACCATATACACCTTGAGTATTCTGGTGAAGCCTATGGACACCTTATCAGAAGAATAAAATTATATATATAATATATATATAATATTATATATAAATATATAAAATATTATTATATATAAATATATATTTATATATAATTATATATAATATATAAATATATATAATATATAAAACATTATATGTATATTATATATAATATATTTTTATATATAATTATAGCATATATATCATATATATTTTATTTATATTACTATACATTTTATATATTTTTAATTTATATTATATATAAATATACATATATATTTTAGGCAGCGTCTCACTCTATCACCCAGGCTAGAGTACAGTGGTGCAATCTCGGCTCACTTCAACCTCCAACTCCCGGGTTCAAGAGATTCTCCTGCCTCAGCCTCTCGAGTAGCTGGGATTATAGGTGCCCTCTACCATGCCCGGTTAATTTTTGTATTTTTAGTAGAGACAGGGTTTTACCATGTTGTCCAGGCTGGATTCAAACTCCAGACCTCAAGTGATCCACCCATCTCGGCCTCCCAGAGTGTTGGGATTACAGGCGTGAGCCACTACTCCTGGCCATATTTTTTTGATGTATAAAATAAAACATGTAAGGTTACAAAGAAAACCAATGATACTGCAAAGCAGTTATCAAAATATTAAAAAGACACATGTAGATAAGGTCTTATAACTACTCTAACATCAAAGTAGTCAATATAATGACTATTTTGAGATATCCATAACTAAAAATATTTCAGTGTCTATTGGCTATGAAGTCACAGGTGCTACTAATAATACTGTGGTTTGTTCTCTACATTCACAATTAAATGATATGCTAAAGTTCTGTTGAGGTTAATGAAAACAAAGACGGCATGTTCTTTGCACTTAGGTTTATAGACCCCCGACTGCTCTGATCCACCTACCCAGGATAAGGCTCCTGTGCTAATGAGAGCTTGAGAACTGGCTCCTGGCTCTCTCTCTCTCTCTTTCTCTCTCTCTCTCTCCCTCAGTTCCTCCACTCTCATGCTCACACACCTCATTCTAGTTACCTCAGCCTTCTTCCCTTTTGTCAAACATTTGGCAAGTGCTTCTGCTTCCGGGATTTTGCATTTACTAGGCTTTCCTGTATCTACAATGTTCTCCCCAGATATCCATGACTTGCTTCTTCATGGTGTTCAAGTCCTCATGAAATGTCCCTCCTCAGAGATGCCAACTTGGCTGGCTTACAGTATGACCCACTCCATCCTTCTCCATTCATTTACCATGCTGTATTTCTCTCGACAATATGCATTTACCTAACAGCATATCAGAAACTGTCAGCTTATTTGGTTAGTGACTCCTTTACTAGGATGTAACTTCTATGAGGCAAGGATTTCTTTGGCTTAACAACATCACAGTGACTGTCACATAGCAAGTACTCAATTATTACTTGTTGAAATCAATCATTTCAACTAGCTATGGAAAGTGCTTACACGTGAGGCATATCCATTATCCTGGGGCCTCAGAGAGGAGGAAGGACTGCTCCTAGGAGAAGGCATTGCCTGGGTATGGTCTTGAGATCATTAGAGACTCAAGGAAAGGAGAAAATTGAACATATCAGTTGGAAATATGTTTAGGTTCTGACCTAGATAAGGTCTAAAGTCATGCTTAATAAAAATAAATGGCCTTGCTGGGCACGGTGGCTCATGCTTGTAATCGCATCAGTTTGGGTGGCTGAGGCAGACAGATGGCTTGAGTTCAGGAGTTGGAGACCAGCTTGGGCAACATGGTAAAACCCCACCTCTACAAGAAGATACAAAAATAAAAATAGAAATCATAAAAAATGGCTTTACCAGTCATACTTCAATGGTCTTAATTTTACATTTTATCCCTATTCCCTAAACTTTTCTTTAAAGATCTTATAAGAAGCAACCAAAACTAGGCATATATAAATAACATAGATGGCAATGTGAATTTCACATAAGCATTTAGGAAGATGAGTTCCATTAACAAAGAGCTGGACTGGTGAGATTTACATAACATTGTATTGATACAACCACTTTAATTTTCATAATGTAAATTTCATTTATTTTTTCCACTAAAACGTATTATAACCATTCAAATGAATGAATGGAAATGTAACATTTGAGTGACTCCACTGACTTTTCCCCCATTCAAATGGTTTTTGGATTCTTATATTAACCAATCTTGAGATAAGCTTCATTTTATGCTGATTTAGAGAGTGTTTCAAAATGAAATGTCAGCAAACCTTATCTGCAAACACCAGATCCAATAAGCTATATCTGGTACTAAAAATCAGAAATTGACACAATTGTAATTAGCCTCCAGTTAGTGAACACATATTTAATAAATGGTCACTTCAGCTTACCATTTAAGATATATATTCAATGGGTACAAATTATTCTCTAAATTATAGCCCTTTGTCCTTCAAGAGCATATTATAAAACCACAGAGATGAACATATACAGAGAAAATACCTGAAGATATATAACAAAAGATTAATCAGTAAATAATTAATTACATACTAAAAATGTAGACATTCAAAGGGTTAGATAAAGATAACAATCCTTTCATTCTTTTATCCTACAAAAATTACTTGATGCCAGAACAATGCTGGGTGTTGTGCTAAGGTGCTGAAGATATAAAGGGAACAAGTTAGACAAGGTGCTTGTCTCATGGAGCTTATTTTATAACAAGGGAGAAGAATAATGAACAAACACACACATAAATGAGTTCAGGCACTTAACCAATGCTATGAATACAATCAAATAGGTAATAACATAATAATATAATTTTGGTCCACATAGATCTCCAGTCTCTTAGCGTAAAGACAACCTAATTTAATTATTGGTCCTATCAAGCCCTCACACTTTAAAAGTAGCTGCCTGTAGAAGATAGGAGAATTCCTGCATTCTTTTTCACATGCTAGCCGTCTGCAGCAGACAACAGACCCCATGTAGCAAAAATTCCTTTTTGAAATCCAGTCTCATCAGTAAGTTACTCAGCCAAATGATTTTTTCACCAGCAATTTTCACATCCCCTTTAGTCTGTTGGCACTGCTTTCTTGTCCCAAGCTTTGAGTCCTGTTGAGTTTTCTTAAGAAAGCCCAGGTGGGGTACAATTTATTAGGGAAGGCTTCCTGGCTTCCATGTAACAGTGTGGAAGGTGATGGCAGATTGAACTGGAGAATAGGGACGGAAAAATTACCTCCTAATAGTGCAGCCACCTCAAAGGTACCTTCCCCAGCATTTCTGAACACAATGCAAAAAAATGATGCCTTATAGGGGGCCATGCCTCAGAACATTATTGAAACACTTGTTTTTTTTTTAAATTTACATTTGCTTTAATGTAGAAGCTTTTCTTCTCAAAGTCTACTGGAAGAAATTAATGAGATGCAATCAGATGGTTATCCATAAAAATGTTCATTTCATTGTCATTTATAACATAAAAAAGTGCAAAATAAGAACCAAATTAGGCCAAAATAAGGAACTGGTTAGATAAATTAATATATATATCCTTATTTTGAGTGCTTAGATATTGGAATACTACAGAGTCACTACCAGTTATGTTGTTAAAGAATATTTAATGACATAGAATTGTGTTGACGGTAGAGTTTGGTAAAAAGACAAAAAGAAGGAAAAAAAGAATTTTCTATATAGTATGTACAGTATAATTCAAATTGTATGTATGTTCACAGAAAAATTAGTGAGCAGATATACAATCAAAAATTAATACTGGTCAATTGGGTAACTTACAAAGCAACAATAACTTTTTGAGGCATTTCTCAAGACGTAAGAATTTATTTCTAAAGTTGATATGGGTTTTCTTTGCAATCAGTAAAAGATGTGATTCTGAAACCCTTCTTCTTTTGAGTGGCGAACACTTCTTGAAGAGGAAATGGGTACATCCTTTGACACTTCACTGAGGGATTAGAATCAAGTCAGAGGCTAATGGCTGAGTCACCAGGTAAGGAAGGTGTAGGCAAGAGGTGGAAATACAGAAAGGGGCTCATCACAAACTCCAGTCTTTTCAGAGGAATAAGCCAGATGATGTGAGAACCTGCTGACAGATGACACTAATGAATCATAGAGGCACTGGGAATTAGTTGGGGGGAGGGGTTAATTCATATTGTGAAGAAATTTAGCGTGCAGAATTTGTCATTCTCTAAGATGAAATGGGCATTATTTTTATAGTTTTCTTCTGTTTAAAGCTCTGAGTGGGGCCTTGAGGTACCAGCTAGAAGTTCCAGGGCATGAGTCCTAGGCCTCTCATCTTGGATTTGCTATCAAACATGGTGTGGAACATCTATCCGCAAACACTGCAGTATGCTCATCAATATTGTGGGATTAGGAATGTCTTCTTATGTTGGCCAGGCGTGGTGGCTCACGCCTGTAGTCGCAGCACTTTGGGAGGCCAAAGTGGGCAGATCACGAGGTCAGGAGATCGACCATCCTGGCTAACACGGTGAAACCCCGTCTCTCCCAAAAATACAAAAAATTTAGCCGGGCGTGGTGGCAGGCGCCTGTAGCCCCAGCTACTCGGGAGGATGAGGCAGGAGAATGTCATGAACCCGGGAGGCAGAGCTCGCAGTGAACCAAGATCGCACCACTGCATTCCAGCCTGGGCGACAGAGCGAGACTCCGTCTCAAAAAAAAAAAAAAAAAAAAAAAAAAAAAGAATAAAAAAGAATGTCTTCTTATGTTCCTTAACTCTTGGGGTTGTTGGGAGGGCCAAAGAAATGTGAAGCATTTCTCTGAGCATATATTATACACCGATAACCCAAAACAACTCTCCAAACAAGCCTACAGTAAAAAAAGAAATCTTTGCAATCTGTAAACACTGCACTTGGTTAAGACCTTGAGCAAATACTATGCATTTTTTGAGACTGCCTTATCAGCGGTAAGATAGAGATAATACTAGTCATGGTGGTTAGTTTTCTGTGTCAACTTGACTGCACCAAGAAATATCTACATTAAATGTCATTTCTGGGTGTGTCTGTGAAGGTGTCTCTATGGGAGATTTGCATTGGATCAGTAGACTCAGTTAAGTAGGTTGCCGCCTCCAACGTGTTTGGGGATCAACAAATCTATTGAGAGTCTCAATAGAACAAAAAGGTAGAGAAAGGGGAAACTTACCCCCCCTTTTTTTTCTCTTGTCTGCCTTTCCTAGCTGGGAAATTGTTCTTTCCCTGACAATGGACTAAGATTTACACCATTGGCTCCTCTGGTTCTCAGACCTTTGGACTTGAAATGGGATGAAATCAAGGGATTTCCTAGGACTCCAGCTTGCAGACTGCAAATCATGAAACTTCTCAGCCTCTGTAATTACATGAGGCAATTCCTCAAAATAAATAAATATCTTTCTCACGTGCACGCGTGTGTGTGTGTGTGTGTGTGTGTGTGTGTGTATGTATGTGTATTCTGTTGCTTTGTTTCTCTGGAGAACCCTGACTAGTACAACAGTAACCAGTCAACAAGTCGTTACGATGATTGAATATATCAATTTATGTAAAATACCAAGCAGAATATCTAACACATATTAGCAATCAATATTTGTTATCACTGTTATTATCTTTATTAATATCAGAATTATAGATATTACTCTTAATAAAGTTATAAGTTCCCTCAAGGTGATTCAAACCAGTAGCTGATATTTCTCTCAGGTGTATTTACTCTATGAACAGTAATAACTTTTCTACAATTGAGGCCTCTCTTTATGATACATATAAGAAATTTTCATTAATTTATTGTGATCATCAAAGGTACAATAATGACTTCAAAGTAGAAGCTGCTTCAGTTGGTACAGATCCCTGTAGAGAATAGTTTCACAGGTAGATTGAGTTATTTTTACTGTTTAAAGATAGAAGTGATGAAACAAATTTACATTTTGGTGGAAATATCTTTTTAATAATTATTAAGCAGATGGCATTGTACAAAATGTTTGCAAAGAAGACTACTAACATACGGATTGGCTTCCTTATAACCGGGCTTATCCCCAATGGATCACAGAATGGTTTAGAACCTGGGTATGTCAGGGTTAGAATGAGGCATGAAAATTGCCTAGTCCACTTTAATCAACTGTATAAACCCATTTATTAGAGCCTTATATGGAGTAACTCCAGAACTAGAAACTCTCAACTGTAATTATCAGTTGCATTAAATACTTTCCACAGTGCAGCAAACCACACACAACCAAACACAAGTTTCCCATGTACTCTGATTCTCCACTAGCTAGTTATATGAAGCTGTTCATATCTCTTGATTGTCTGAGTGTAATATTATTGATAATTACAAAACCAAAAATCAACAAAAACTATGTTTCTTGAGAGCGTATTGCATGCTAGAGGCCTCGTTGTTTGGAGAAAATTAATGGTCAGTTTCTTGGAGAAAAAAATCACATGTGCCAAGTCCCACAGGTGAGGAGTATAGACCTCACAGCAAGATCATTGAATGTCTCAAGGTAAGGAGAGCTCAGCAAGTTGTAGTAAACATGGATAAATTGCTAGTGAGTCAAGCACTTGCTGAAAAGGCTTTCCATAGAGGAGTAAGAAACTTAGCACTGGCGCATTTGGTTAACCCAATATTTTAACAAAATGTTCATTTTTACTCTCATTCATTTTTAAATTCATCTTTACTTGTATTGATATATAACAGTTGTAATAGATTGAGGGTACATGTGAAATTTTGATACCTGTATAAAATGTGTAATGATCAAATCAATATAATTGGGATAGCCATCACCTCAAACATTTCATTTTTCTTGCTCATGGAAGATTAACAAATGCTGGCAAAGAAATGGTTTCCTTTCCTGCCACTTTTCCATGAAAATCAGGCTATGGATGGCTAAAGGCCAACGTCGCTCCTAAAACAGTTTCTTTGTGAGTCACTCAGCGATCTGAATACTTTATAGTTGCATTTCAGATAGACAAATGTTTACTAGCTATGATGTGATATTACAATCACAGATAGTCTACATTTACAACAGTAGGAAGACATAATTTTGGAAAAAGCTGTTTGCAATTGACTGTGGATCCATTCTATTTATAATATTGAATATAAACATGCTAATCCCACAGAGAGGAAAATGTCTTTCCAGTTGAATTCCCTATCAAGCTGAGACATAGAATATTAATTCTGCATCAATGTTGATGAATTCTGATTCTAAAAATATTTCTTTAGTGCATCATGAAATTCTTCAGTTTCAGGTTCGTTGAAACAATCAGAATATGTTTCAAATTTTAGAAGAAATGCTTTATTAAAATGCACATTTAAATGAGACACGTCTCTAAGACCTGATACTTTAAGATGCTAAGTCCTCGATAACAATAATTAAAGCTTACATCTCATTACTAACAAAGTGAAAAATTGAGTATTGCTTATGCACTATTAAAATTCAATTTTATTTTAGAAAAAGTATTAAATGCTACTGAGTCAAAAGTCAACATTGATTGATAATTTGTCTGCATCTGTTACATGAAAGTTATGGCCAAATTAGGCATAAAAATAGAGAAAGACATGCCTTTCTATCCTGTATGAGTAACAACCCAGGTCATGGGTATTAGTGTGATGAAGATATAGTCTCCTATCTCAGCTTCATGACTTACCAGCTATTTGACCTAGGGCTGCATTCTTTAGCTTTGTTTTACCTTTTATTAAATGTGGCCACTAATGCCTACCACGCTAAGTTGCTGTGAGGTTAAAATGGGAAAACACATGTCATTTTCTTGTCTTTCACCAGAGAGTGAGACATAAACTGTTTCTCTGTAGGGTTACTCTTATCCTAGGCCTTCACTTCCTGCCTTGACCACATCACATTCCTCCATTCTAAACACTTTTTCACACTTAGAAGAATTATACTTGCTCATTTGTTCTGATTTTTGGGTAAGAAGATGCATATTGCAAATTTAAATATAAGCTCCATGAACGCAATGACTCTGTGTTTCATTTGCTTTTGCTTTGTTTTTCATTTTTACTCAGACTTGTGTATTTTGTGCTTCTGCTGTGACTGTCATATAATAGGTGTGTAAGGTGCATAATAAACACTTGTTGAATAAACAAACAGGCAAAATCCCTGTAGGTCATGGGTGATACATTTTTAAGAGGGGAATAATATTCAAAACTAACAATGAAAGTCCAATGAGAAGAAGTGGAATATATCAGACCAGGAACTAGAAATTCAGGAGAAGTGTCTGGGGCAACACCAAGAATGAGAGTATCTGGGGGAAGCATGTGGCAGACAGACCCAGGTGGCTGTGCAAATCCTCTATCACTAACAACAGAAGCTTTAGTGAATGTATCCACAGCATTCCCTTGAAATTCAAAGACAACATGTAGCTAGGGTGTCATCTGCAAGTAGCAACATTTCTCTGCTGATACTATAAATTATTACATAAAAACCAGCAAAGGAAGACAAGGATAGTCTTTAGAGATTTTGCAAATACCACAAGGAGTTTGCTTAATGAAGAGGAAATATTCCGATATATGACAGAAATCTCATAACCAGGTATAAGCATCCTATAAAAAGAGCAGGTGTTTTTTTTTGTTTGTTTGTTTGTTTGTTTGTTTTAACTTACAGAGCTGTACCTCTGTGGAACACCATAGCTAATTCTGCCGCACATCAGGCAGATGAAGAGACCTGATTCTTCCAGTCTATAGATGGCTCACAGTCACATTTGCAAGAGTGAGTAGTCTGTCACCCAGAAATGTGGAGACCCACAGAGCACCAGCCCAGGACACCCTTTCACTACACACAGGTAGCAGAACTACGTGACCCTGGGTTGCTGGAAGCTCTCTACTTTAAAACCAACTGGCTTCCCTGTCTCCTGAGTCCCAAAAGACAGACTGCCTGGCAGTCTCAATAGCTGTTGCAATCACACCAGTTGAGAGGGGAAGAGACCAACACAACCTTCAAACACTTCCAAGCTTAAGCTGATTTTATCAACTAGAATTTAGTTTTAGGGCATTCATCATTTGAACCATTAATACAAAATACTTATGAGTGCTAAAACAAATTCTTTGAAGACCTGATGCCTAAATCATTGAAGGACCATTATTGGTTTAGGCCACACAGTTGCTATGAGTTGTTTTTGATTGATACTATTTTTGCATTTTTTTCCCCCTCAAGCAGCAGGCAATTCTGATACACCTACTCCTTGCCAGGCACTATGTTAGCCTTTGAGAGATTGGAAGGGTTAAACATAGTGCTTCCGTTGTCACAAAATAAGGATGCTGGGCCCACAGATGTAAGATAACAGATCCGCCACTGAGTAAAAGGGTTTGATTGTAAAAGTTGAAAAAATAATAAAAAAGAAAAATTAATTCTTCAGAAAATGAGAATGTAAAATTGGACCTAATTTTTCTTTTTACAAGCACTAATAGTTAAAATTCTGTTCATAAATGAAACATAGATTCTCAACTATTCTCATTTAAAATGCAATTATGAAAATATAATAAGTAATTTCTCATTTCTTTTTGTCTTTTGTCTAAGTTTCTCTACATTATTTATTAATTAGCTCTTGCAAGGATCCCAAGAGATAAGGATTATATTACTAATATCCTGGTTGTAGAGACTTTAGTAACTTAACCCAAATCAGCAAAGTTAAGATTAAAATAGGAATGAAATGAACAAGGGAAGTTATTTTATTGTATAAAAGAATTGGAAGAGGCTTTGTAGAGTACTTAATCCAACCTTGGCATTATATCAAATAAGACTGTGAAGATGAAAAACTTGTTTATAGGTCACGCAGTTGCTGACAGGTCCAATTTCAAAATCACCTCAAATTACTGTACATTTCTCATTCCTTCAGTTAGCCATTCCATACCAGTCATTGCCTAACAATTTAAATCTAGGTACTGTGCAAGGTGCCATGATTTTGTGAACCAGAAATGCAATTCTTGTTCATTAGGACTCTTCTCTATAGGAGGGTACAATAAAGCGTTTCAACGTTGCAATGGAAGAGCAGGGAACTGCATGAGCTGAGAGAGAGGTGTGTAGTTCTTGTATTGTTCCCTAGAAATAAATCCCAATATGCATGGAGAGGGAAGGTATGTCCCAGGAACATTTACAAGAAAAAAATATATATATATATACCACAGGTGGATATATACACACACACATATATATACCACAGGTGGAATATATATATACACACACACACACACACACCAGGTGGAATATATATATATACACACACACACACACACACACACACATATACACACACACACACCACAGGTGGATACACACACACACACACTATATATATATATCTATATGCCACAGGTGGATGTGTGTGTGTGTGTGTGTGTGTGTGTGTGTGTGTTCTGCACAGCATGAGTGCCCATGCAATAATATAAGTGGTGAGGGCTCTTGTCACTAGAGATTGCCTTCTGTATTTAAAATGAGAGCAACCATACTCAGGTGTACCTCTCTTGCCTTGTGTGGGCATGAGCTCAGTGTCACCAGATTTGATTTTTTTTTTTCCCAAAGACATCAACAGTATAGATTTTAGGAGATGGTCTAAAGCTCTTAGCTTGGTTGCTGGCCTGAGAGAAGAAGAGTTAGAACAAGTGAAGTATACCCAGTTAGCAAAAGCACAATATATAAAGATCATCTTTAAAATTATTTGTGTTTAAATTCACACCTTCCCCTTGGGGACTTTGCCTGGACTTGCTAACTGGGTTTCTCTGAATATTCAGTTGTTCACCGCTGACTGACTAGACTTCCCAAAGCCTTGATAACTGGAGAATTTCCAAACGCTGCATTTTTTTCAGCCAGGCAGATGGCATGGTAATGGTAGATGTGAACTTATGTCCTTTTTCCTTTTATAACAGTGTCTGAGTATTGGACTGACCTACTGGGATTAATTTACTCCTACGATAGGTGATAACAGAGCCCAGTTCCAGAAGTGGGGTGCTCAGCAGTTCTTGCTACCATGTACCATTTTCACAGATTTAATGTGGGACCAGAGCAGTATAAGGGCTTGGTATATATTTTCTCCTTCATCCAACAATTACTCCTAAGTACTATTATTGTTCAGATTCAGCTAGAAAACTGAGACTCATAGAGGTTAAACAACTTTCAAAGTCAAACACCTATTAAATGGTTAAGAGTGATTGAAACCTGGACACATTCATTTTAAAAGGCAGTGCTTTCACTATTTATCTCCCTATGATGACAACCCAAGTGGTCAACTAGTAAAAAATTTAGTAAGTACCATTTACTTTTCTCTATAAAACAGTGAAGGGCCAGACGCGGTGGCTCACGCCTGTAATCCCAGTACTTTGGGAGGCCGAGACGGGTAGATCACCAGGTCAGGAGATCGAGACCATCCTGACTAACACGGTGAAACCCCGTCTCTACTAAAAATACAAAAAAAAAAAAAAAAAAAAAAATAGCTGGGCGTGGTGGTGGATGCCTGTCCCCCAGCTACTCGGGAGGCTGAGGCAGGAGAATGGCGTGAACCCGGGAGGCAGAGCTTGCAGTGAGCAGAGGTCGCACCACTGCACTCCAGCCTGGGTGACAGAGCGAGACTCCGTCTCAAAAAAAACAAAACAAAACAAAACAAAAAAACAGTGAAGAATCTAGTGGACAAACTTTTTCTTTTCAGTTTAAACTAAAAATTCATATTTTCTTTAAAGTTTAAGGTAGAAATGACTAGATTTCCTGGTATCTTGTAAAGGAGGCTAAATCAGCAGTAAGAAGGAGGCTAATATTTTCAGTCTCTGGGGACCAATTATTACATTGAGTATACTTCCATTATAATAAAGATAGATGTACAAACATACATGCATGCACACATAAACACATATACCCATATCAGAAACAGGTTTGGGTAACAGAAAACTAACAGGAAAAAAATCCTGTAGTTAGAAAGGGAGGTATCAAAGTTCAAAGTAGCAATCTCTCTCCCTGTGCATTAGTGATGACGTTGGAAATGGCAGTGGGTTGGGGAAGGGTAAAAGTGATGGTATATATGTATTAAGGTTCTCTTCTTTTAACCTTGGAATCACATTAAGTTTCAAATACTTGTCCCATACCCTGCTAACTCTATGAATTTTGGCAAGCAATAACCATGTCAGGCCTTTTTTTCGTTGACTTTCTTGAGCTTGGCGGAAAGAATAAATGAAATAATGTATATCAAGTGCCTGACAGAGTGTCTAGCACAGAGTAGGTACCCATAATAATCACTTCTTCCCTCTCCTCTTTCTTTACTGATTCTCTGCTCAGCAGTGGAGGAATTTCAAAGCACAGGGCATATTAATATGGTAAGGTTATTTGAAGATGTTTATTTGGAATATGCACCAGTATTTTCATTTAAATTTGTTCACTCTTCAAATTAGCATGGTGCTCCAAAAGGTAACAATATTTTGGCAATGAATATGTGCCAGTAACTTGGATTATTTTAAGGCTTGTACAATATTTATCGATGAAAAAATTTTCCCCTTGAAATATTCAATAAGTTCAGAGCCATTTGCTTAATTATTCCATCCAAGCATAAAAGCTTCCTGATGAATGAGAGCAATGTCTTGTGACAAAGCTTATTTCTGTGTATTTTTAATAAGAAAGGGTTCAGAATGGTGATTTCTTGATATCTATTCAGGCTTTGAAAAGAGATCTTATCCAAGTAATACATTTTCTGAAAGTGTAAAGGGAGTGGTAAACTGTTCAGAAAGGGAGGGGGAAATCATTTCTTTCTTTCTTTCTTTCTTTTTCTTTTCTCCAGGAAAAAGTTCTCTATAAAACCACAGGTGGACATAAAAGTATCCAGACAACTACACTCTCACAGAGATCTTAGGACTGTTAAAAAAAAAAAAGGAAAAAAATATATGCATAAAATTGTTCATAATCATGATAAAAATAACGCAGAAATTCTTCAGACTTGGACAGTTTAAAACATTATGAAACTTCTTCCTTACAGTTACGTAGCACAATTATTTGTACACAGTTCTGAAATTTACATCTTCACAAATGACAGTGAATATTCTGCTGTAGCAGATGCTTAATCCATTAAATAAGTGCGAGTCACTAAAAATTCCCTGTCTCAAGAAGTGAAAACCTACTATTTGGCTGAATTTTCCTCTGGTTTTCCAGGAAGAAGATGCAGGACACAAAATATGATACTGACTTCTTTACAGTATCAAGAGTGACAGTTATATAAAAACAGATCTGGTCTTTATGACTTTTCGAAACTATATTTTAACTTAGATTATAGGCAGAAAACAGATTTTCATGTTATTGGCTGGTGATTTTATGGGATGGAGGATTTAACAAAGCTGTGATTTAGAATTAATTGTTTGCTTTTCTAAAAAAAGGATTGTCAACAACTACCCTAGGAGATCTGACCCAGTAAATACTTAAAGCAAGCACTTGAGAGGCTGTATTTTCTTTTTAAATCTTCTCAGAAAAATAGCGATATATATCAAACATATGTTAAAATATTTAAATATATGCCATATAAATGTATATTATACTCATATGTTTATATATTATACACATATATTTATACATATACAAATACGTATATATCTACACTGTGTCTCAGAAATTATCTACAAATATGTCATTTATCTTGACATGTAAAAGTACACATATACAGAACTGTTCATAACAGCTTTTTTTAAATTATTGAAGAAATAGACTCAATTTGAATGGCCACCAGTGAGGAACGTGTTTAAATGAATTATAATACAGCCATATAATGGAGTGCCATGTAACTAGTAGAAACACAATGTTAGATTTATATAGTTGAAATGGATTAAATAAAAGCTATCCAACAAGTCTATCTATATTGTTAGATTATGGTATATTGTAGAGTAAGGTTGAAAATTTTAGGAAAATTATACAGGAGAGGAGATCTTTATTTTCATCTTAATTCCTTCTCTGTGAGCTAAATACTATTGTTTTCATTTGTATTTGCATGCATTACTTTTCTACTTTAACAGATAAGACAAATTAAAATATGCACACAGCAATCCTGATGTTCAGCCAGTACCGAGAACACTGTGGCCCTCATATCATGTTAAGGTGCTAGAACAAGGTTTAATCACTAGAATGTCTGTTGCTCCATCAACCAAAAATATTAATACAAATTTTGCCCAGGGGGAAAAAAGTATTCATTTCATACTAAAAATGTTTCAAAATACTTTAAATATCAAAACTTTTTGAAACTTAAAATGTTTTGAATCCTAAAGCAACCTTGAGTAGGTAGCCTATTTAAAACATAACTGAGGTATGTTTTAAGTAACTACCTGAGGTATGTTTAAGTAACATTTAAATAATGTAAATGAGGTTTTGTTTTTTTTTGGAGACTGAGTCTCGCTCTGTCACCAGGCTGGAGTGCAGTGATACAGTCTCGGCTCACTGCAATCTCTGCCTCCCGGATTCAAGTGATTCTCCTGCCTCAGCCTCCCTAGTAACCAGGATTTCAGGTGCACACCTCCACACCCAGCTAATTTTTGTATTTTTAGTAGAGATAGGGTTTCACCTTGTTGGCCAGGATGGTCTCTATCTCCTGACCTCATGATCCACCCGCCTCGGCCTCCTAAAGTACTGGGATTACCGGCGTGAGCCACCTCCCTTGCCTGGCCAAGGTATGTTTTAGGTAGACTACCTGCTCAAGGTATGTTTTAAGTAGACTACATCATAATGGGTATGTATTATGATACATACCCGTTATCATGACAATGAAATAAAATGAAATGTGATGAGAAAGTGAACCATTCCACACCATCACCTAAGTAGGGCAGCACATGAAGACCCGATGTAACGCTGATGATGTTAACACCCCTGTGTGATGTCCAGCTAAAAATAATAAAAAAGAATGTGAAAAATTTCCCCATGCTGTCAATGAATAATGATGTCATCATGACCCTGACAGAAAACTCATTCCAGGCAGTTGATGGTACTAAATTAGAAATATCCATCCTTCCCATTGGCAAAATTTTTTTTTTTTGTCATAACTATTACATGCTAACCTTGTAATGAGAGGGCAGAGAGGTAATGGGGACCATTGCCAAGGACTCTCTGGAAGCCTAGAGCCTTGGGCCCCATCCTAAAAGATAATCACTGAGCACATCACACTTAACCTCTCGGCATTTCCACTTTCCTATCTTCTACGAGAGGAGAATAACACTTGCCATCTATGCCATAAAGGGGTTGAAAGGGATTCTGAGAAAGTCCATGGAAAGCACTTTGAACTTCTCAGAAGTAAGTTTTTACAGAAGTACAAAGCCTCACATCAAAAGACACACTCATACCTTTCTGTGACATCAATGAGTGTTTCATAGATAGGATAATGCGTAGGTCTGACACTGAATGTGCTTTACCGTTAAAATAATTTCTACAGCAATTTCTTTTCTTTTTACCTGGACATAATTCATATGCAGTCTTGAAAAATCTTATACTCCTTCTCAGATCACTGTGAGGGGTCTCTGAGGCTCATTTTTGGCTCACCAAGCTGTGTTATTTAGCCAACAGGTATAAAATGTGGTACCCCCTACTTCTAACTTTAGGCATTGCTAGAAAGTAATCTTCTGGAGAAAGAAAAGTAGAATAAATTTCAGTAGGTTATTTATGACGCCGTGTGTCATGGCCACATTTGACACAGAACAGAACTAATCCATTCAAACTCCTTGTTAGCGCCAACCTCTTCTGAAATTACAGCTCTTTCTCCTGCTATCTAGTCTACATTATCAAGTACCACCTGTGCACCAAGCCCCATAGAGGAATGTTTCATTAGTTCTAGAAAAGAAATTTGTCTACTAAATAGCATTTAAATTACATAGCCATTCAGCTCTTTCTTCAATACCTTGAAAATAGATTCTTAATACTGGTTACGTATTAAAATCACCTGAGTCCACTGGCGAGGGGCTAAATCCTAATCTCTGTGGCTGCTACGGCTGCACACACACACACTACTCACAATTGCCAAGTAATGGAAACAGCCAAATGTCTATTTGCAGATAAATGAATCAACCAACTAGATATGTGGGATGTTATTCAGACATAAACAAATGGACTACAGATATGCCACAACATGGATGAACTTCAAAAACATCATACTAAGTGAAAAAAAAGACACAAAAGGTCACAGGTTGTATAATTCCATTTATGTGAAATATCCAGAATAGGTAAGTGTGTAGACACAGAATTCAAATTTGCCAGAGACAAGGGAGAGGTGAGAAACAAAGAACAACTGCGTAATGAATATAGATTATCCCTTTGGGATGATAAGAATATTTTGGAACTAGATTGAAAAGGTTGATGCATGACATTGTAAATGTATATATATATATATATGCATATATGCATACATTCAGATATAGATTTCCAGGTGTTTACTAAGCAATCTGTGCTGAGAATCGTGGTCCAGAGTTTCAAACATGGTTGTTGCACCAGTACCATCGCAACTGTACAGTGCTGGCCCTGTACTGTGCAACGCCATCAATCACCAGTGCATTTCTCAATGCTCTTCTCAGTGTGACTTAGGGAGCATCACCTGAAGTACTGAGCATCTTACATGAGCATCACCTGAAGTATTTGCTTGTGACGAATGCATATTCCCAGTCTTCACTGCAGACCTACAGACTCATAATCTCATAGGAGTAATAGGGCAGGGTTATGCATTTAAAATCATTCCTCCAAGTTATTCTTACACATTACATTTTAAATTTATTTTTAATTGACAAATAAAATGCATTAAAATTTAAAACTTGAAGGCCCTACTTTGGACTTTGACTTACTCTTCCCTATTTATCATTTTTTTGAGCTTTACTCATGACCTACCTCTTCTGCTTAATGCTGAGTATCCATTATCTCTTTTAAGCTTCATAAATGACAGCAATCTTCATTTACAGGAGAGAAAATTAAGGCTGAGAAGAGGGAAATGAGTTGCCCCCAAGTTTTCATATTTAGAAACTGGAAAAATCTGTAACCAAACTTTGGTTTTTCTCAAAAACCTTTAAACACTTTACTCCTTCACACCTTATCCCTTCCAAGGACTAGTTCCTGGTCTCTCATTGTCCCATTGTCGCTATCTTCTAATATTTCCCTGTAATACTCACAGTTACCAGATAATCACCGCCACCCATGCCCAGACTCATTAACCAATGAACCGCTATTTTCAATCATCTTTTCTTGAAATATCCAGGCCTATTTGCCTTCAGGTAAAGTTGACTGTTCCCACTTTAACCTGTTGAGATCAAGTCAGTCTTTAGTGAGCTCCTCCACCCCCACCACGGCTGTTGCACATAATCTTTGCACCTCCATCTGCCCATTTTGCCCAACTCTAGAGGGAGATGAGGCCCTGCCTGTGCCCCATCCCCTCTCACTACCTGAGCACCCCTCCTTCCAAGCTCATGTCCCCATCTTTGACTCTCTTCCGCTCCACGAGGTCTGATCTGACCTTTGATTAAACATGTTTAAATTCCACCACCACTTCCAAGTAATAATTCTCCCAAGCTCATGCCCCCATCCTTGACTCTCTCCCTCTCCATGAGGTCTAATCTGATCTTTGATTAAACATGCTTAAATTCTACCCCCACTTCCAAATAATAACATCTAAGTTTAAAAGCAGTGTTGCTTCTGCTTTCTTAAATATTCTCTTATACCTATCCTTTGTATTTTTTCATCACCAGATTTTTTCTTATCTCCCTTCCCCTCCCAGTGCTGCTCTCCTTAAAGTTATCAAAAATCCATCTTCAGGCCAAATCCATTTGTCAATGTTCAGTTCCTCCTCAACACCTGCTTCATCTGATATTTAATCTCCTTAAACTCTCCCCTCCCTCAGCCTCAGCCTCTGGGTGATCAGTCTTTGTTTTCTTTTTCTTTTTATTTGTCTCTTCTCCAGTAAGTCCCTTAAACTTTTCTGACCCTTAGTATCTTTACCTCTAAAATAGAAAAAAAAAAAAAAGCTAATTCAGGATGTTGTTACAGAGGCTCAACCAGGCAAAACCTACTTTATGTATGTGTTCATTGAACAGATATTTGTTGCACATGCACGGTACTGAGTTAAACACTGGGGTATAAAGATGATATCAACACGGTCACCAATGTTGAAGAATTGTAAACTGACTTGAATAAACATGTTGACAATAACCCAGATGCTCTATTCATTCATTTATTAATTCAATTAATTTTGATCAAGAGCCTATAATATGTCAGACAGTTATCTGAGCACTGAAGACACAACAGTGAACCAGTCTGAATAAATTGCTGCCCTTGTGGGGCTTACATTTTAGTGACAAGAACCACATAACAGGCTAGATAACATCAGGGAATAGAAAATGCCATCAAGGTTAAAAAAAAAAAAAGGATAATAAAGCAGAGTTGTAGCAGTGAGATGTGCTAGAAATGGGGTCAGAAATTACTTCTATGTGGAAATGATGTTAGTCCAAGTCCTAAATGATGACAAGAAGAATCAGATTTGAGAAAGTATGCTCTATGAGGAGGGCACAAATTCCCTGGCGTTTAAATGAACTTAGCATATCAAAAGGGCAGAAAGGAAGCCAAAGGAGTTTTTTTGAACAGTGAAGAGAGAAGTGGCTCATGCCTGTAATCTCAGCATTTGGGGAGGCCCACATCTCCGGGAGGATGGCTTGAGCCCAGGAGTTTGAGCTCAGCCTGAGCAACATAATGAGATTCCATCCCTGCTTAAAAAAAAAAAAAAAGAAGCCGGGCACGGTGGCTCAAGCCCGTAATCCCAGCACTTTGGGAGGCCGAGACAGGCGGATCACGAGGTCAGGAGATCGAGACCATCCTGGCTAACACGGTGAAACCCCGTCTCTACTAAAAAATACAAAAAACTAGCCGGGCGAGGTGGCGGGCGCCTGTAGTCCCAGCTACTCGGGAGGCTGAGGCAGGAGAATGGCGTAAACCTGGGAGGCGGAGCTTGCAGTGAGCTGAGATCTGGCCACTGCACTCCAGCCTGGGCGACAGAGCGAGACTCCATCTCAAAAAAAAAAAAAAAGAAAGAAAAAAAGAAAAAGAAAAAGAAAAAGGCAGGCATGGTGCACACCTGTAGTTCCAGCTACTGGGGAGGCTGAGGTGGGAGGATTGCTGGAGTCCATGAGCTTAAGCTTGCGGTGAGCTATGATTGTGCCATTGCACTTCAGCCTGGGTGACAGAGCTTCAGCCTGGGTGACAGAGTAAGACTGTCTCAAAAAAAGAGAGATAAGTAAGAGAATTTGGAGAGGTTTTGCATACCATGCTAATTAAGCAGTCTAGATTTAATTTTAAATGCGAAGGAAAGCCACTGGGAGGTTTTAGGTAGGAGAATGTGGCAATACAACAAATGCTTTAAAGATTCTCTGAACGTTGCATGGATAATTGATTGTGCTTTGGGAACAGTGGAAACAGGAAGACTACTTATGTCCACCTTAAGTAGCTCAGACAAGAGATGATGGCTGAGATTGGGCTGGTGGCTATGGAAATGGTGTGAAATGCTCAAATTTTGGTTACTGAATATGCTATCTACTGTCTCTCTATATACGTACTTGTTGTTTTACATTTTACACATCAGAATTTACATTTTTTGAGCACTCTTTGGCCATTTTTCTATGCCGCAATGGCTAGAACAGTGTCTGACACACAGTAGGTGCTAAATAAACATTTGTTGAATTAAAGAATGAATAGCTTGCACGTGGATGCTGAGATAAACTCTTAAATTTGGGGCTTGAGCACTTGCGTTAAGAGTGTGTCATCAACTGAGATGGGAAAGACTAAAAAAAGGCACAAGTTCGTGAATAGAAAGCAAGAGTTCCACTTTTGGCATGTTCGATTTGAGATGTCTCTTGAGAGCAGACACTTTTATACACATGTCTGGAGCTCAGGGCCTGATATTTTTTTCATTCATTCATGTTTTGTTTCCCTACTTGCTCTGCAAGCTTGGCAAGAGCAGGTTCTCTCCTTAAGTGTGCCCTCCAGACAAGTGATATCAACATAACCTGCAGCTTGTTAGAGATGCAATGTTTTGGGCTCCACCTCAGACCAACTGTATCAGAAACTCTAGGCCTGGCGTGGTGGCTCACGCCTGTAATCCCAGTGCTTTGGGAGGCTGAGGCGAGTGGATCACCTGAGGTCAGGAGTTTGAGGCCAGCCTCACCAATATGGTGAAACCCCATCTCTACTAAAAATACAAAAATTAGCTGGGTATGGTGGCGTGTGACTGTAGTCCCAGCTACTTGGGAGGCTGAGACAGGAGAATTGCTTGAATCCAGGAGGCAGAGGTTGCAGTGAGCCGAGATCATGCCATTGTACTCCAGCCTGGGTGACACAGCAAGACTCAGTCTCGAAAGGAAGGAAGGAAGGAAGGAAGGAAGGAAGGAAGGAAGGAAGGAAGGAAGGAAGGAAGGAAGGAAGGAAGGAAGGAAGGAAGGAAGGAAGGAAGGAAAGGAGGGAGGAAGGGAGGGAGGGAGGAAGGGAGGGAGGGAGGGAGGGAGGGAGGAAGGAAGGAAGGAAGGAAGGAAGGAAGGAAGGAAGGGAGGGAGGGAGGGAGGGAGGGAGGGAGGGAGGGAGGAAGGAAGGAAAGAAGGAAGGAAGGAAGGAAGGAAGGAAGGAAGGAAGGAAGGAAGGAAGGAAGGAAGGAAGGAAGGGAGGGAGGGAGGGAGGGAGGGAGGGAGGGAGGGAGGGAGGGAGGGAGGAAGGAAAAGAAACACCAGGGGATGAGTTCAGCATTCTGCATTTAACCAGACCTGTTCATGACTCTGATGTGCATCAAGGTTTAGGAACTACTGATCTAAAGCACTGCCAGATATAGCCACAAGAAAGAGTTGAACATGATTTGGGGCAGTTATGCAAAGTAGCAAACCGTTCTGATTTTTTTTCTTGCCTCTCATCAAATCTCTCTTTATCATTTTAACTTTCTTAGCTGCTTTACTTTGTCCTCAGAATCAAATATTTTCTATTCTTTTAAATTATGTAACTATGGTTAACAGCATAACTTTTTAAAAAATTAGCTTTTCTAAACACTTTCTCATCTGTCACTTAATTTTAGCTTCTGAGCACTATGAAACAGTAGGGATGGGAATTCTAGCCCCACTTCATATACAAATATATGTATGCAAAATCCCATTAGGTGATTTATTGATGATCATATAAATTTAGTTAGATTTGAGACATAAAATTTTTGCTGATAAATATGGGATGAAAATCATTGACCTCGAGTTTTACTCTTAACACTGATACTACCTAGTAAAGAGTAGGTGCTCAATACATATTTATTGACTAAGTGAAACATTCCTCAAATAGATGTTGCAGGATTCAAGAAAGTGCAAATTTACCTTAGCATATATGTACGTGTGGAAACCAGAATACTACACTGACCCCGACCTTTTCTTTAATTGGACATCCACTTCAAAGCTCTATCCATATTATCCGGCAACATGGGAATTTTATGGGGGAGGCAGATTATAATTGCAAGTTATGAATAATCAGTTTATCTCTTTAAGACAATAATTGATATAGTGTTCTCTAATTCTTAATGTGGCTACACTTCTCATCCTGTCAATTACTTGTGCATTTGAAATCGTGTCAGTGTTCCACGTCCTGACCTCTGTTGTGAATTACTTGAACAAGGCAAAAAACTGGTGATGCTGAGACTGATTCTTGACAATGTTATCGGTCTTTCTCTATTTTAAAACTTAAAACGCTTCCCTACCCCTACTGGAATGTTTTTAGCCTATTGCACCCATGATAATAATGAAACATTCCTAAATTTGCGTAAAGCTGTCTCATTAACTTAGCTTAGAAAGCCCTAGACATAGATTTTTAAAAAATCCAATTGACGTTGAAATCTAGCTAAAATACTGAAACATTAATGATGTCGATAATAATAATAGCAAACATTTTTTTTAATATTCACTATGTTCCAGCCACTGGGATGCTGGATGTGGATGGTAACATTTACCCGGGATGGGAGGGACTTACTATTGTTCTTATTTCACAGATGGTCAAGCTGTAGCTCAGAGAGTTTAAATACTTTTCATGTCATACTCATAGTTCATAGTGAAGCTGTGATTTGAACCCAGGACTGTAAGACTCCAAAACCCATGGCATTCACCACTTTTCCACTTCAAGACTGTCAGCCTCCAAAATTTATGGTATGAACCACTTTCCCATGCCTACCTCAGTAAAACAATTAGCATTACACCCATGAATGCCTATCATCTGTGTTAACAACTCAGGCAATGAGAAGACTGGCCTCGTTCATGTGGTCAAATACAGTGGGTCTATTTTCATTATACTCATGATCCATTGGGTCACATGGACATAAATACATCTGGTTAGATCTTTTTTTGTGTATGCCTTCAATCCCCTGGTTTAAAGGCTAGTCACAAACATGCTCCAGCGCTTTCATTATGGCGGTGGGCCATCTCAAGTTGTTACTCCATTTAATCCTACCTCTAATCTTTCAGTGTTTCACCAGCTTCTCCTGTCCCTTTCTGCCATTGGCTACTGGTTGTGATGCTGGAACTCTTGTTACTACAGAAAAAAACACATTTTCATCTATTGCATAGCAGGCCTATTTTGAGCATGATGGATGCAGCAGTGAAGAAAAGCACTGCCTTATCTAAAGTGCCTTACGGTCAGGTGGGGATGAGAGACATGTAAACAAATAAGGCATTCAGTTTTTCCATATTTTAGCCTCAGCTCTTTGCAACTTGTCTTGGCGGTCACCCTGGGGGTCAGCTGCGCAGGTTCTTTCCAACAAAAGAAACTCCTGCTTCTCCTTCTATCAAAGGGAATGCTATCCTGATGATTGAACGTTTGGCTAAGTGCCCAAGACCGTGTGTGTGTGTGTGTGTGTGTGTGTGTGTGTGTGTGTGCACACGCTTATGTGCATGTGCAACGTCTAGACATTCACACAGGATGTTTGGAACAGAACTGTGTGACTGTTTCTTTTCAGACCTCTTTATAAGTGACCAATTTGAAGCTGAAGATGCATTAAAACACAGGCTTCAGGTGATCATCTATAAGTTAAACGAACAAGGTGGCATGGTCAGGAATTTAGTTCTGAGAGTTTTGACCTTACCTTCAATCGAGGTGAGCCTTTATGGTCTTTCTATTTAGGAAAGAGTCTTTGGCGTTAAGCGGCTATGCCTTACTGTGCTTTCATAGAAGGTCTGTTTGAAACATTCTGGGCTTTTAATGTACCCATTATGGGCAAAAGCCTTTATCCTAAAACTATTAGATAAAAATTATATTTTTAGTTTTAGGATAATATGAAGAGGCAAAGCCTTCTTCGGGGGAATACACAGAGCTGTTTATAAAATAAGTATTGTTGATTGCTGTATTGTATAGTACTGTTAATTTAAGGCAAACATTTTTGTGTTGTTTAGGATTTTTGAATGACATGCCCATGATGTAGTTTGCGAGAAAGGGAAAACACGTGGATGGAGGACTTGAGATGAACTTCAGACTCTTCCAGCGGCCAAGTGTAAATGTTAGGCTACATGAGCATAAACACATCTGGTGGGAATGTTTTTTAATGCCTTCAATTACCTGGCTTAAAGACTAGTCACAGACATGCACCAGTTCTGATGTCCATAGTAGACAGAGCTTATCTCCTAGGGTACATTGTTTTCCTGAATCCAGAGATAGTCTCAGAATCCTTCTCAGCACAGTGCTTCAGGCATTCACTGATGATGTATGTAAGTGGGCCCATGAGATGGAATATTTTTGTCATTCCAACTATAATTCGAACTCTTTTCATTTACAGAGGACAAGACTGAAATTCCAAATGGTGATGTGACTTACTTAAGGTCAAACAGATAAGCAGTCAAGCTGTCACTACAACCAAGGATACACACTGCTTCTACTCCTTGGCCCAAGTGCTTTGAAAAAGGGAATCATTTTAGGCAAGAAGATGTTTTCTGACTGAGTTGTCAGCTCTTCTTTTCAGATAAACATTTATATCAACAGATTTTCATTGGCAGAGCCCCTTCTCACCCCCATGATGATCCTAGAATGTAACAGCCAGTTTTGGAGTTCACTGTGTCTAATATTGTCAGCTCTTATTTTTGCAGAGGCTATTCTTTCTATTTCCATAGAAGGCTTGATTATAAAATCACACAGTATAGAAAATAGTTGTGTAAAAAAACTTCAACAGAAACACTGAAGGGCCTCTGGCTATAAATCAATGCTTGGCTTTAAATAGGGAAGCAAATATCATTGCATAAAAAAGATAACTAAAATATGACTCATTGCTGGGAGAAAGGGGGATACTTTTGAGAAAAGATTTCTTTAAGATTATGTCTTACAGAGCTGCTTACACATTGTACGGAGTGTTAGAATGGTTTCATTACTATGGTTTAAGAGTCAGATTAGAATAAACATTAAAAGGGAATTCCCTGTATTAAAATCATTACCTTCCACTGAATCAATTATACTCTTGTGTCATGAACATCACCAAGAATCCTAGATTCAACACAGCGTTGAAAGGTGGCATGAAGATTATTTATTAACCTTAGCATTATCCCAATTTGACTTGTCTTACTAATTTTTATTTCATCCAGTCTCACTAAATGGTCACCCCTCCTCCAAGTCACTATACCCAGAAACCCAAATATTATGTTCAACTTCTTTCATTCTCTCCCTCATACATCTAATCCATCAAGTCCTGTTGGCTCTACTTCTACAATACAAGCAAGTGCCATCAACTTCTTCCCATCTTCATGATTCCTCCACCCTAGTTAATGCTGCTGTCACTTCTCCCCAGACTATAAGATAAACTAGAGAATGACAGCCCTACTTCTCTTCTTTCCCCTCGCTCCAATTTACCCTTCACATGGTGGTTAGAGTGATTTTCCTACAACCTGAATCAGATAATGTCACTCTAATGCTTGAAATCTTCATAGCAACTCACTGCAATCAGGATCAATACAAACTCCTTTAGATAGCTTACAAATTTCTGGACCCTGCATACTTCCCCAGTCTTACCTCATAACATTCTTCTGTTCACTCACCATGCTCCCAACACATAGATCCTTTCAATATTTTAAACCCATGCTCTTTCCTATCTCAATGACTTCCCATAAACAGTTCATTTTTATTTTTAGTTTTGAAAACCTTTTTCCCTTTTCTACACAAGACTAGATGCTGCTCATCTTTCAGGTCTTGGTTTTGATGTCATCTCATCAGATACCACCCCTCTGCACCCCATAGAAGATGCTTTCAGTACTCTGTTCATATCACCTTGGGTTGCCCTCTTATCTTCCTGAACATGAACATTCACTCCCAACTGCCTGCATCTGTGTCTCTTTGTTGGAGGATGACCTCCAGGCTTCCAGGATGCCCTTGACTGTACATGGAGAGCTTGAAGTGGCTGTGGATTTGTATCCCCCTTCACCCCAGAGTGCAGCCTTAGCCAATGACTGATGGATGAGGAGTATAAATGCTCCAGCTTCCTGGCTTCATGATGGATTTGGCTCTGCAATCGAAATGTATTTCCCTTACATCCTCCCTGCGATTGAGCCAGTTATCCTCTGAAGATGTTTGCTTGATATTGCATTCTTATTTATTCTCCTTCCCTTTCTAGACCTATTTTTTACTTCCCTACCAGTTTTCTGGGAGCAATTTCTAATAAATCACATTGACACAAAATCTCATCTCAGGATCTGCTTCTGCAAAAGCACACTAAGAGACAACTCTAACTTTTACCCAATTACTCTCCATCAGTGCATCCCATTTATTTTATTCCAAGCATTTGTCAAAAACTGTTGTTATATATTGAATTTCTTGTTCACTTGTCTATATCTCTCATTCAACTGTGAACAAATTGAGGACATGGACTGTATCCTTTTAAAACTAGTATACCTCTAGCACCTAGCACACTGTTTGGCCATAGTAGTTGCCTAACTAATGTTTATTTTTAAGAATGAATGAACAAATAACAAAATCCCTCCTGGTGCCCCTGTTCATCTGGGCTGAATTACTTCTTCCTGCTCTGGTTTCCATGATGTTCCTCAAGTAGCTACTGATCAGAATTCAGGTTTTCATGGAGCTTGACTATAAGGGTAGCATATCTTGGTCATGCTGACATGAGTAATTGGTCCATGTGACAATTCTCCTTATTGTAATATGCCGTTCTCCTTTGAGAATACACTATATGCCAGGCAGCACTAAGGTAGAAACACAATATTTTATTAAATCCTAGCAAACAGCTTTGTGAGGAAGATACATTACCTGTGTTTTTCTGAAGAGAAAACTAATATTCAGAGCTAAGGAATGTGCCCAAGGTCATCCAAATGGTTAGTGGTGAAGGCTGTATTAGAATCCAAGAGTGACGGCAAACCCGTGTGCTTAACCTTCATCATGCCACCTCTGTTCTACATAAAGTTTGCTTAGCTTGAGCCATTCTCTTGGGAATAATTAAGTTAAAGAGCGAGCTTCTGGGCCTTCAAAGTAGAGGGCCAAATCCTAGAATGCTATGACTTATTTGAGCCACTACTCACCTCCAGCTGGCCTTGACGTTCAAATCGGCACCACCACTTTCTGCTCCTGCCAGAGTCGGAGCTCTCAAACACATTTGTATAACTCTAAAATTATAGCCAACTTTCTGTTTTATTTTTTAATTTTATTTTTTGCAACAGGACCTCACCATGTCTTCCAGGCTACAGTGATCATAGCTCACTATGGACTCCAACTCCCAGCTCAAGTGATCCTCACCTTCAGCTCTCTGAGCTGCTGGGACTACAGGCATGCACCACCATGCCCAACTAATTAATTAATTTTTTTTTTTTTTTGGTAGAGATGAGATTTCACTATGTTTTCCAAGCTGGTCTGGAATTCCTGGCCTCAAGCACCTTAGCCTCCCAAAGTGCTGGGATTACAGATGTGAGCCACCATGCCCAGCCCAATATATATGTGTGTGTGTGTGTGTGTGTGTGTGTGTGCATCCTTATATGTGGTACAAATTGGGCTGTATAGTCATCCAAATGGTTAGTGGTGAAGTCTCTATTGAATCCAAGCCTGCCTGCAAAGCTCATGTTCTTAAACCTCACCATGCCGCCTCTGTCCTACGTGAAGTTTGCTCAGCAAACTCTACATCCCAATTTCTACCACAGAGAATGGAGGCTAAAGATAAGAGAACTTCTATACTTTCTATGTCTCAAGATTAATGGCAAAGCCTCTGAGATTATGGAAGAAAATTATGGCGGAATGGGATTTTGAGAAGAGTTGTTCTGATATTCAACAATCTATAAATGAATTTTGAGCTGATGGTCAAAAGAGACAACAGTCTGGAAAACATGAAAAGCCAAAGGAATGACTTAGGAATAGAAATGATTTACTAATTTATTCAATTAATGATATTTACCCAACATCTAGATATGTCAAGTATGCACTTGATGCAAGAAAGACAAAGCAAAATGAGAAGCAGACAAGGTCCTTACAACACTGGCATGGAGATGATTAGCATGGTGGTTAGGAACGTGATGTCGAGGCTGAGAGCTCATGCTCAGACAACTCACTGCTGAACTGGAATGCAGGCTCTGCCTCTTCCTTACTGGCTGTGTTATTTAATCTGTGCCAAATTTATTCCTGTGTAAAATGAGGATAAAAATACTACACTCACCATGCTCATCAAGGCGTCCTAAAGATTAAATGACTTAATGTTCATAAAGTTTTTGGAGCAGTCTCTGACACATATGATGGCCATGTAAGTTTGTTCAATAAACGAAGCAGAGACTGGAGCTAAAATAAAATAAATGCAAGATATAATGGGGATGCAGAAAAGAAAAACTTAGCCTGGCGAGAAGGTGCAAAAACCAGAAAAAGATCACAGAGGTGTAACATTTAAAGGGGGTCTTAAGGCCAGGTACAGTGGCTCACACCTATAATCCCAGCATACTGGGAGACTGAGGCAGGTAGATCACTTTAGGTCAGGTGTTCGAGACCAGCCTGGCCGACATGGTGAAACCCCCATCTCTACTAAAAATAAAACACTTAGCCGGGCATGGTGACATGTGCCTGTAATCCTGGCAGCTCAGGAGACTGAGGCACAAGAATCGCTTGAATCCAAAAGATGAACGTTGCAGTGAGCTGAGATCACACACTGCATTCCAGCCTGAGTGACAGAGCAAGACTCTACCTCAAATAATGATGATAATAATAATAATAATATGAGTCTTAAAAGATGGTTTGGAATTCACCAATGAAAGAAGTGAGAGAAAGAAAAAGAGGGAGACCGTCCCCAGCACTAGCACAGGCAAAAGCAGGCAGGAGGGAAGCTACTGGTTGTTTACCTGAATGTGTTTGCATAAGCAGTGAGAGGATGGGGAGGGATGAGATATCAGGTTATTGCTTAAAAGGAATTAGGGCATTAAGGGCCTTGTGAAGCAATAAAGGAGTTTGACTTCATGTTATCTAGAAGTAACTTTAAGAACATTTTAAGTAAAAATAATTTCACGATCGGAGTTGCAAACTACAAAGTCCATTCTGGCCACAGTATGGAAGATGGCTTTTGTTGAGTGAAGTCATCCACTTACTGGGTTGCCAGATCAAACCAGGTAAGAATGACAGGAGCTTTAAATAATGAACTATCATTAGAAAGGATATTTATAGGAAATAATAGCAACAGGCAAGCCAATTTTGTTTTCAATGGTCAAATTAGTAGTAGTTCATTTTGAATACAGGTATTGACTGCTGAGGCAAAGAGAGAGAATCACAATGGAAAATAAGTTTCACAATCGGAAGTCAGTGCTCCGAATTAAAAGCCAGTCTTCACCTATTTGATGGGTGGAAGGACACTTAAACAAACACTGTTTGTTTCTTACTTTTGAACACATCAAAGAAAGCATCAATTTTTATGTTGCCTGAGACACTGAAGAAATAATTACGTATTTAAAAGGGCTAAGGAACTTTACAAAGTGTCTATAAACAAGGTAATTATTTGGAATTAATTCAGTAAGACCGTAACAATGATTGCTACGATTTCTTGAGCACTTGCTCATTTCCATTGGGCTAGCAATTTACATATATTATCTCATTACATTATTATCTCACAATAATGATAAATACTATCAGTCCCATTTAACAGATGAAAAATGGGGGTTTAAAGAAATTTAGATACTCACTTAAATGTCAATGGACAGAGAGGAAAACGCAAGTCTTTCCACATGTACAGAGCCCACACTGATTACATCTGTGGTATCAGTTCTCACTGTGAATTTATTTGAACTCAGACATTCTTTTTAGAGAAATAAAAATGCAACTTTATGAAGCATACAATGGAGATTAAAGAGGATGCTTTTCCTATTATAGTCATTTTTGCACAAATTATCCCTCTTACTTTTCATATACTAATGATGTTTTCATTGAGGCCGAGCATTTGACTAAAGTAACAAATTATTCCTTAAAAACAGAATGCCAAGGAAACAAACAAAAAAAATACATTGAGGACAACTCAGACTGACAATTTGATAGTTACCTGTTAACAGACAGGGGTATAATATAGTGATGACAACTTGGACTCTCTGGATTTAGCCAGGTTAGAATGCAACTGTTTACAAACTGGGTAAAAACTATGGCTAAAACCAAGAAGTAAAGAATGAGGACATTTGACCTAGGCTAAGGTGCCTGTGGGGTGTGTCTATCAGGCAGGAAGAGCTGCATCTGCGAATGTCCCAAGTACAGGTACGTCTTGTCTTAATTATAAACCTACAAGTACTTCAGCATAGCTGGAAAATAAAGCATACGAGATGGTGCATCAAGAGGTTAAACCAGAACAATGGCAGAGGACTTATATACCATCGTAAGGAGCCTGCCCATGGTTTTATAGAGGAGAGTGATGCAATCATAATTTGGATATATTGACGAAGAAGGACTGGAAAGCTACTAGAAAGGTGAGGAAACATCTTAAGACATTGCCTTAACGATCCAAGTGAAATGTGGTTAGCTAAGGTCTTGGGCTAGTCACGTAGTCTGTCTATGTCTCAGTTTCCTTATCTGTAAAATGGGAGGACAGCTACTATAATGTAGGTTATGTATGAGATTGAATGAAATGATACAGTCAAAGTGCCAAGCTCAGCTATGACCACTGTAAAAGGAATGATGTGATGATTGATGAAAACAATGGTTGCTGGCTCAAGTTCATATTTCTTTCAAATACGACTGACTCAAAAATGACATGTTATTAAAATTTGCCTAGCTAGAAGAATATTCATAGTGACAGTCTCCTACTGTTTAATGTGTATTTTTAATTGAATTTGTTTCTTGTTGAAGAGTGCATTAAGCTGCCTTTTAATTCTCTCATGACAATAATGTCATGGTATTATGTTTGACTAACCTCGGGTCCTGCATGAATAAAGGTAGATTAAAAAAAACTCTTTTGGAGTTATTCTTATACTTTCTATCTTGTGTACAATATAGCAACCCCACAGCTAAGTTTTACAACATTATAAAAGGTCACTTTTAATGATTTAGGCCTTTCATGTATCAATCTTTCTACATTTACATTTTCTGGAATTTCAACATCAGAGTTTTCTTAAACTCAATGAATAAATATTCAAGTCTCAGTGTGTATTTTGAAATGACTCTTTGCATAATAATGTTTTCATATGAAAATGGAGTCTCTGGGTGCACATAAACAGGTTTTACTGATCTTTTAACGGAACCAACTGAAACACACAGGCCTTTAACATCAAACACAGTGCTCTCAATGTTTATAGATATTTGTGTAGGGATACCATTTCCCATTCTAATATTTTTTACTTTAACACCAATACCACTCTTCTCTCTCATTAATTAGCTATTGATGTTTTCTAAAATTAATTTTGCAGACAGCGTTCACTGACAGAGTTCTAAACTAATGAGTCTGACTTTGTCTTGAGGGAGGCAGAGAAGGGGAGGTGGTCACAGACATGAAAGGAGACGGTGTTGCTCTCTGCTTCAACACTTCAAGGGTCAGATGAACATTTCTTTTACATGTGGCCTTTGAGCCTGTGAGGCATTTGAGCCAAGGAACACCTCATTCACCAATATTTTCCAAACACATTTTAAATCCCATGTGCTAAGGGTTTTGATAGAGATGGTATTGGGTGCTATGTGAAGACACCCAAGACCCACCTAGTCCAATCCTGGCAATGGTCAAGAAGGACTTCCTGGGCAAAATCTATGGCTAAAGCCAAGAAGTAAAGAATGAGGACGTTTGACCTAGGCTAAGGTGCATGTGGGATGTGTCTATCAGGCAGGAGGAGCTGCATCTGTGAATGTCCCAAGTACAGGCTGATCTTGTCTTAGTTATAAACCTACAAATACTTCAGCGTAGCTGGAAAATGAAGCACACAAGATGATGTGCCAAGCGGTTAAGCCAGAACAATGGAAGAGGCCTTGTATGCCATGGTAAGGATCCTGCCCATGGTTTTATAACGGAGAGTGATATAATCATAATTTGGCTATAGTGAGAAAGAAGGACTAGAAAGCTACTAAAATGGTGAGGAAACATCCTGAGAGGTTGCCTTAATGATCCAAGTGAAACATGGTTTGCTAATGATAGAAGAGACAGAGAAGATGTATTCAGACAAAGTTAATTAGGATATCTAACAGAAAGAGTTTGTCTATTGACTAGATATTCTAAGTAAGGGTGATGTGGACTACAGCTGCCCAGGTAAATCCAAGGAGTCTGTCTCTACGTTTTTCACTGCCTCCTTAATTTCCAGCTTTATTTATTTTTATTTATTTATTTGGGGGGACAGGGTCTCACTCTAAGGTCCAGGTTGGAGTGCAGTGGTGCGATCATGGCTCACTGCAGCTTCAACCTCCTGGGCTCAAGCAATCTTCCCACCTCGGCCTCCCAAAGAGCTCGGCCTACAGTGCATGCAACCATACCCAGCTAATTTTTGTATGTTTTGTAGCATCATGTTGCCCAGGCTGATCTCCAACTCCTGAGCTCGAGTGATCCTCCCACCTCAGCCTCTCAAAGTGCTGGGATTATAGGCATGAGCCACTGCGCCCGTACCAGCTTCATTTTAGAGTGCTGGGTGAATACTGCCATAACTCCATAACCTAAATTAGAAATTTACATAAAGATAAGAAGAACTACATGGCTCAAAAGTTAGGGGAAGGAAAGGATGGCAGCTGCATAGAAAGAAGAGGGACTCAAGAGATCAGAGCTCAAATTGGGCAGGCACCTTTCCCATTAGCTGTATGATTTTCAGAATTGGCTTTGGTTTTGGATGTGAGCTAAAAAGAAAGACAGCTTGGCAAAAGGTCCTAAACGACATCTACATTAGTTCTTCCCTGTTAGAAACTAACATTTTGAGCAAAGCCCATTTGAATTAATTGGGTTGAGTGCTTAACTCAATAAGCAAATCAGGCATTTTTGGATAAGAGCATGAGTTGGGAGCATTTCATACTCTATAGTTAAACAGTTTAACCACCGGGGAGTATCACAGGCTCAAAGACTTTTCAGGCTCTGATGGTGTTAAGCAATACCTAGCACAATGGTTCCCAACCATTTCTAGCCATGGCCTCTGTTGGTCAAATTAATACTTACACAGAAATCCACAATCCCAAATATAAAAAGGATGAACGTGGAGCTGCTTTGGTTAAGGAAGGTATGAGGTACCAGCCATTGGGCCTACTCTCAGCTGCCAAGGAAAACAATCCAGAAATATTGCTAATGTGCAGACATACACTCAGGCTCGAGGAGTGACTGCCGAGGGTTGGTAGGTAGTAACGTAAAAGTGTTAAGATGATAGAACACCTAAAACCATACTACTGATTGTAAAACAGTTCAAAATACTATCTGATTTAATTCATCAAATAAATCAAGGTCAACTTTAACTGCAGAAAATAAGAGTTATTATGCATGTTATAATTATGTATGAAGAAATACAAAGCTACCAAAATATAATCTGCCACCTTTTTCTGATTTCTCCATTAATGAATATTTGCTATTAGCTCATTCAGTTAACTTTTTTTCCACCACTTGGAAGAAGACACATTAATTTAAGAATAGATTGTAGGCCAGGTGTGGTGGCTCGGACCTGTAATTCCAGCACGCTGGGAGACCAAGGAGAGCAGATCACTTGAGGCCAGGGGTTCAAGACCAGCCTGGCCAACATATTGAAAACCCATCTCTACTAAAAATTCAAAAATTAGCCAGGTGTGTGGTGTGCACCTATAGTTCCAACTATTTAGGAGGCTGAGGCAGGAGAATCGCTTGAACCTGGGAAGCAGCAGTTGCAATGAGCTGAGATCGCACCATTGTACTCCAGCCTGTGCAACAGATCAAGACCCTGTCTCAAAAAAATATTGTGAAAGAAAATTTTAAATTACAAAAGCTCTATCCACTTATTTTCTCCTTGTAAAACAGGAAGTGGTTGCATTATTGAATTTAGGGTAAAGAGAAGAATGTTCGTCTAACCTGAAATACTGGTACTTTCCAATAATACAGTTTGGGAATCACCATTTTAATCTAGTCATATGATTTTAACACATGAAATCTGAGGCATCCAGGGGTCCCTCTGTAAGGTCATTAACCAAACCAAAGTTTATTGATTTATTTTTCTGTAGCAGTGTCTGACAGGTTATGGTCAGAGACTTTCTATGTGGAATGGAGGCAATCAGGTAGAAAAGACTTGCTTCTCATTTCTAGTACTGAACTTTCAGTCTAGACAAAGCAAAGACTGTTGGTAATCAGTAAAAAGGACTTTCTCATGCTGTGAGATACAGCATTTTAGGAGATGGGGCATTACTCACGCAACCTGTGTTCATCTGCTTTATTAACACATGTTATTTATGACGCTCAGGGCACCAGGGCCTATAAATAGTTCTTGGAAACAATTTTACTAATGTTGTCCAAAGGTCTGATGGCATCCAAAAAGAAGAGGCCTCTGAGGGACTGCCTGTCACAGGGTAGGGGAGAAGGTAATAAAGATGGGAGAGATCTTGGCTTCATAATCACCCCCAGGTGCTTTGGGGCAACATTTCCAGAAGCTTGGGATCAATGGGAGAAATAAAATCTTTCCGTAAATAATGCAGTGTGTTTCTACAAGGCTCGCACACATACAAAAAGGAAAAGGAACAGGAACTGGGGGACGGAGCAAGGTGGCCGAATAGGAACAGCTCCAGTCTCCAACTCCCAGCGCGAGCGACACAGAAGACCGGTGATTTCTGCATTTTTAACTGAGGTACTGGGTTCATCTCACTGGGGAGTGCTGGACGATCGGTGCTGGTCAGCTGCTGCAGCCCGACCAGCGAGAGCTGAAGCAGGGCGAGGCATTGCCTCACCTGGGAAGCGCAAGGGGGAAGGGAATCCCTTTTCCTAGCCAGGGGAACTGAGACACACAACACCTGGAAAATCTGGTAACTCCTACCCCAATACTGTGCTTTAAGCAAACAGGCACACCAGGAGATCATATCCCACACCTGGCTGGGAGGGTCCCACACCCACGGAGCCTCCCTCATTGCTAGCACAGCAGTCTGTGATCTACCGGCAAGGCAGCAGCTAGGCTGGGGGAGGGGCGCCCGCCATTGCTGAGGCTTAAGTAGGTAAACAAAGCTGCTGGGAAGCTCCAACTGGGTGGAGCTCACAGCAGCTCAAGGAAACCTGCCTGTCTCTGTAGACTCCACCTCTGGGGACAGGGCAATAACAAACGCAGTCCAAACCTCTGCAGACGCAAACGACTCTGACAGCTTTGAAGAGAGCAGTGGATCTCCCAACACAGAGGTTGAGATCTGAGAAGGGACAGACTCCCTGCTCAAGTGGGTCCCTGACCCCTGAATAGCCTAACTGGGAGACATCCCCCACTAGGGGCAGTCTGACACCCCACACCTCACATGGCGGGGTACACCCTTGAGATGAAGCTTCCAGAGCAAGAATCAGACAGGTACACTCGCTGTTCAGAAATATTCTATCTTCTGCAGCCTCTGCTGCTGATACCCAGGCAAACAGGGTCGGAAGTGGACCTCAAGCAATCTCCAACAGACCTACAGCTGAGGGTCCTGACTGTTAGAAGGAAAACTATCAAACAGGAAGGACACCTACACCAAAACCCCATCAGTACACCACCATCATCAAAGACCAGAGGCAGATAAAACCACAAAGATGGGGAAAAAGCAGGGCAGAAAAGCTGGAAATTCAAAAAATAAGAGCGCATCTCCCCCGGCAAAGGAGCGCAGCTCACCGCCAGCAACGGATCAAAGCTGGACGGAGAATGACTTTGACGAGATGAGAGAAGAAGGCTTCAGTCCATCAAATTTCTCAGAGCTAAAGGAGGAATTACGTACCCAGCGCAAAGAAACTAAAAATCTTGAAAAAAAAGTGGAAGAATTGATGGCTAGAGTAATTAATGCAGAGAAGGTCATAAATGAAATGAAAGAGATGAAAACCATGACACGAGAAATACGTGACAAATGCACAAGCTTCAGTAACCGACTCGATCAACTGGAAGAAAGAGTATCTGCGATTGAGGATCAAATGAATGAAATGAAGCGAGAAGAGAAACCAAAAGAAAAAAGAAGAAAAAGAAATGAACAAAGCCTGCAAGAAGTATGGGATTATGTAAAAAGACCAAATCTACGTCTGATTGGGGTGCCTGAAAGTGAGGGGGAAAATGGAACCAAGTTGGAAAACACTCTTCAGGATATCATCCAGGAGAACTTCCCCAACCTAGTAGGGCAGGCCAACATTCAAATCCAGGAAATACAGAGAACGCCACAAAGATACTCCTCGAGAAGAGCAACTCCAAGACACATAATTGCCAGATTCACCAAAGTTGAAATGAAGGAAAAAATCTTAAGGGCAGCCAGAGAGAAAGGTCGGGGTACCCACAAAGGGAAGCCCATCAGACTAACAGCAGATCTCTCAGCAGAAACTCTCCAAGCCAGAAGAGAGTGGGGGCCAATATTCAACACTCTTAAAGAAAAGAATTTTAAACCCAGAATTTCATATCCAGCCAAACTAAGTTTCATAAGTGAGGGAGAAATAAAATCCTTTACAGATAAGCAAATGCTTAGAGATTTTGTCACCACTAGGCCTGCCTTACAAGAGACCCTGAAGGAAGCACTAAACATGGAAAGGAACAACCGGTACCAGCCATTGCAAAAACATGCCAAAATGTAAAGACCATCGAGGCTAGGAAGAAACTGCATCAACTAACGAGCAAAATAACCAGTTAATATCATAATGGCAGGATCAAGTTCACACATAACACTCTTAACCTTAAATGTAAATGGACTAAATGCTCCAATTAAAAGACACAGACTGGCAAACTGGATAAAGAGTCAAGACCCATCAGTCTGCTGTATTCAGGAGACCCATCTCACACGCAGAGACATACATAGGCTCAAAATAAAGGCATGGAGGAAGATTTACCAAGCAAATGGAGAACAAAAAAAAGCGGGGGTTGCAATACTAGTCTCTGATAAAACAGACTTTAAACCATCAAATATCAAAAGAGACAAAGAAGGCCATTACATAATGGTAAAGGGATCAATTCAACAGGAAGAGCTAACTATCCTAAATATATATGCACCCAATACAGGAGCACCCAGATTCATCAAGCAAGTCCTTAGAGACTTACAAAGAGACTTAGACTCCCATACAATAATAATGGGAGACTTCAACACTCCACTGTCAACATTAGACAGATCAACGAGACAGAAAGTTAACAAGGATATCCAGGAATTGAACTCATCTCTGCAGCAAGCAGACCTAATAGACATCTATAGAACTCTCCACCCCAAATCAACAGAATATACATTCTTCTCAGCACCACATCGTACTTACTCCAAAATCGACCACGTAATTGGAAGTAAAGCACTCCTCAGCAAATGTACAAGAACAGAAATTATAACAAACTGTCTCTCAGACCACAGTGCAATCAAACTAGAACTCAGGACTAAGAAACTCAATCAAAACCGCTCAACTACATGGAAACTGAACAACCTGCTCCTGAATGACTACTGGGTACATAACGAAATGAAGGCAGAAATAAAGATGTTCTTTGAAACCAATGAGAACAAAGATACAACATACCAGAATCTCTGGGACACATTTAAAGCAGTGTGTAGAGGGAAATTTATAGCACTAAATGCCCACAAGAGAAAGCAGGAAAGATCTAAAATTGACACTCTAACATCGCAATTAAAAGAAGTAGAGAAGCAAGAGCAAACACATTCGAAAGCTAGCAGAAGGCAAGAAATAACTAAGATCAGAGAAGAACTGAAGGAGATAGAGACACAAAAAACTCTCCAAAAAAATCAATGAATCCAGGAGTTGGTTTTTTGAAAAGATCAACAAAATTGACAGACCACTAGCAAGACTAATAAAGAAGAAAAGAGAGAAGAATCAAATCGACGCAATTAAAAATGATAAAGGGGATATCACCACCGACCCCACAGAAATACAAACTACCATCAGAGAATACTATAAACACCTCTACGCAAATAAACTGGAAAATCTAGAAGAAATGGATAATTTCCTGGACACTTACACTCTTCCAAGACTAAACCAGGAAGAAGTTGAATCCCTGAATAGACCAATAGCAGGCTCTGAAATTGAGGCAATAATTAATAGCCTACCAACCAAAAAAAGTCCAGGACCAGATGGATTCACAGCTGAATTCTACCAGAGGTACAAGGAGGAGTTGGTACCATTCCTTCTGAAACTATTCCAATCAATAGAAAAAGAGGGAATCCTCCCTAACTCATTTTATGAGGCCAACATCATCCTGATACCAAAGCCTGGCAGAGACACAACAAAAAAAGAGAATTTTAGACCAATATGCCTGATGAACATCGATGCAAAAATCCTCAATAAAATACTGGCAAACTGGATTCAGCAACACATCAAAAAGCTTATCCACCATGATCAAGTGGGCTTCATCCCTGGGATGCAAGGCTGGTTCAACATTCGCAAATCAATAAACATAATCCAGCATATAAACAGAACCAAAGACAAGAACCACATGATTATCTCAATAGATGCAGAAAAGGCTTTTGACAAAATTCAACAGCCCTTCATGCTAAAAACGCTCAATATATTCGGTATTGATGGAACGTACCTCAAAATAATAAGAGCTATTTATGACAAACCCACAGCCAATATCATACTGAATGGGCAAAAACTGGAAGCATTCCCTTTGAAAACTGGCACACGACAGGGATGCCCTCTCTCACCACTCCTATTCAACATAGTGTTGGAAGTTCTGGCTAGGGCAATTAGGAAAGAGAAAGAAATCAAGGGTATTCAGTTAGAAAAAGAAGAAGTCAAATTGTCCCTGTTTGCAGATGACATGATTGTATATTTAGAAAACCCCATTGTCTCAGCCCAAAATCTCCTTAAGCTGATAAGCAACTTCAGCAAAGTCTCAGGATACAAAATTAATGTGCAAAAATCACAAGCATTCTTATACACCAGTAACAAACAGAGAGCCAAATCAGGAATGAACTTCCATTCACAATTGCTTCAAAGAGAATCAAATACCTAGGAATCCAACTTACAAGGGATGTAAAGGACCTCTTCAAGGAGAACTACAAACCACTGCTCAGTGAAATAAAAGAGGACACAAACAAATGGAAGAACATACCATGCTCATGGATAGGAAGAATCAATATCGTGAAAATGGCCATACTGCCCAAGGTAATTTATAGATTCAATGCCATCCCCATCAAGCTACCAATGAGTTTCTTCACAGAATTGGAAAAAACTGCTTTAAAGTTCATATGGAACCAAAAAAGAGCCCGCATCTCCAAGACAATCCTAAGTCAAAAGAACAAAGCTGGAGGCATCACGCTACCTGACTTCAAGCTATACTACAAGGCTACAGTAACCAAAACAGCATGGTACTGGTACCAAAACAGAGATATAGACCAATGGAACAGAACAGAGTCCTGAGAAATAATACCACACATCTACAGCCATCTGATCTTTGACAAACCTGAGAGAAACAATAAATGGGGAAAGGATTCCCTATTTAATAAATGGTGCTGGGAAAATTGGCTAGCCATAAGTAGAAAGCTGAAACTGGATCCTTTCCTTACTCCTTATACGAAAATTAATTCAAGATGGATTAGAGACTTAAATGTTAGACCTAATACCATAAAAATCCTAGAGGAAAACCTAGGTAGTACCATTCAGGACATAGGCATGGGCAAAGACTTCATATCTAAAACACCAAAAGCAATGGCAGCAAAAGCCAAAATTGACAAATGGGATCTCATTAAACTAAAGAGCTTCTGCACAGCAAAAGAAACTACCATCAGAGTGAACAGGCAACCTACAGAATGGGAGACAATTTTTGCAATCTACTCATCTGACAAAGGGCTAATATCCAGAACCTACAAAGAACTCAAACAAATTTACAAGAAAAAAACAAACAACCCCATCAAAAAGTGGGCAAAGGATATGAACAGACATTTCTCAAAAGAAGACATTCATACAGCCAACAGACACATGAAAAAATGCTCATCATCACTGGCCATCAGAGAAATGCAAATCAAAACCACAATGAGATACCATCTCACACCAGTTAGAATGGCGATCATTAAAAAGTCAGGAAACAACAGGTGCTGGAGAGGATGTGGAGAAATAGGAACACTTTTACACTGTTGGTGGGATTGTAAACTAGTTCAACCATTGTGGACAACAGTATGGCGATTCCTCAAGGATCTAGAACTAGAAGTACCATATGACCCAGCCATCCCATTACTGGGTATATACCCAAAGGATTATAAATTATGCTGCTATAAAGACACATGCACACGTATGTTTATTGCAGCACTATTCACAATAGCAAAGACTTGGAATCAACCCAAATGTCCATCAGTGACAGATTGGATTAAGAAAATGTGGCACATATACACCATGGAATACTATGCAGCCATCAAAAAGGATGAGTTTGTGTCCTTTGTAGGGACATGGATGCAGCTGGAAACCATCATTCTTAGCAAACTATCACAAGAACAGAAAACCAAACACCGCATGTTCTCACTCATAGGTGGGAACTGAACAATGGGATCACTTGGACTCAGGAAGGGGAACATCACACACCGGGGCCTATCATGGGGAGGGGGGAGGGGGGAGGGATTGCATTGGGAGTTATACCTGATGTAAATGACGAGTTGATGGGTGCAGCACAGCAACATGGCACAAGTTTACATATGTAACAAACCTGCACGTTATGCACATGTACCCTACAACTTAAAGTATAATAATAAATAAATAAATAAATAAATAAATAAATAAATAAATAAAATAAAATGAACTTTGGAATAGGTGAGACCAATTAACAACAAAAAAAAAAAGGGGACAGGAACTATTGGTTGAAACAGGAAAGGAAAGTAATTATCTGCTGGTTTGGCAGTAATTTATCAAGAATGGGAAGGCAAATCATTAGCAATCAAGAAAGCTCTTAGGATAGGGCAAGGCAGAGAGTTAAAACTATATTAGATGCATTCTGAAGGAATTTATGTGCTTTCTCCATCAGCAACCCATACATTTTACTGTATTTTTAAAAAATTATCATTACTTAGAAACTGTAAAATATGAAGAATGCCTTCTTAGTCAAGTAGCATTTTTATTTGAGGTGGATTGCATTGCTAGCAGTTTATTTTGTGCAGTCAGGCACATGGACTCAAAGCTGGACTATTGGGTTCCATACATAGGTAGGTATTTTTTGGACATTTTCCTTAACCTCTCTGCCCTTGTTTCATCATACATAATTCAGGATAATAGTAGTACCCACCCCATAAAGTTGTTAGGAAGTGTAAATGAATTATTGTACGAAAAGCTCTGGGAATATTACCTAGCACATTACAAATGCTACATTAGAGTTGGCTATTATTATTTATTTATATGTAAAAACAACACTAAATTATGATAATAGCTCATGTTTATTGAGTGCTTATTGTGAGTCATATATTTTCCCGAGTATTTCATATTCAAGTCAATCATCAGATCTTCATGGCAAACTATTAGAGTTATTATCCCCATTTTACAGATAAGGAAATTAGCAGCAAAACTTACGCCTGGAGCTCTTTATTACTATCCCTTCACCTCTTTAATATGAATTTCCTTTTCTAATCTTTTCACATAGTTTCCTTCTTCGTGTAGAGCAATTAACAAAATGAAGGTATTTTAAAGGAGACTAATCCAACTAAAGAAGAATTAAGACAAGCTATGCCTGTTTAATTCAGCTCAACAATTCATATCTTCATAAGCCATGACACCATTCTCACTGTAATTCATTTTAATGCTATTATTTTACTTGGTGACTGGTACATATAAATATTTGATACAGACTCTTCTCTTTGTGCCATTAGGATGATGAAAGGCATATATGCTAATGGAATTCTAAGGTTCTCTGATTTTTTCTTTTAGGGTCAATTGTCAATTATCTACAGCCCAATTAATGTAAGTTAAAGCAATTCTTTCTTCCACATTTCTCTATCAGTATCGTCTTTGTTGAGATGAAGCATTTGAGTGGCAATAGACTTACTCATAACATAGCTAGAATTATAGTGTCTCATTTTATTGTGTCACTGCCAAGGACGATACTGGCAGATTCTTAAGGTACTGCTTTGTTGACAATGTAGTTAACACTATTTATTGTTATTCTTAATTATTACTTATAGTACATCAAAAGTGGAAAAGGACAATTGAATAAACACATCCTTATACATTTGACCTTTTCTAAGAAATATATGATCCCCTTGACTTAACACAATTCCTGGTCAATATAAGTGTCTGCCCCACTACACCCCCCACTACCTGCCTAATCAGACTTGCCTACTGTATCCTCTATGGCAATTTCTTCCTAATTATTGACTGTTCTAATGGACAGTATGTTGGGAGGAGGCAACATGGAGCAATGGAGAAATTGCTGCCGAATTATCTCCCACAGAAAGTCTGACTTCCTTCCTGTATTACCCTATCTCGGTGAAATCTATTTATATTCAACTGGGCACTCAAGTCAGGATCTGAGAGTCATCTTTTAACAGTGACAGTGAGAAATGACGCCTAGTAACAGAATGGGGAGAGAGTGGCTTGACTTGCTCCATAATCCTCATCATTATACAATTTCCACACTCATTTTACTTTCCATAGCCTTATTCATAACGTTTCCTCAATTCTATGTAGAATGCTATTTTAACATATTTAATACAGTGTAATATCCACATCTCTCCAAATTGTGGAGCTCCTAAATTCTACTTACACTAAAACCTGAAGCTGCTGCAATTCTTTCAACTTTTTCTCTTACTATACAAACCACATGATAGCTGATGAAAGATGGATCACTCGTTTCTATATACTACAGCTGTACCTCATATACGCTTCTATTATTGCACTTTCCACACTTCATGTATGCATGCATGTGTGTATGTATATATGGAAGGTGTGTGTCTCCATTTGACTGGAGCTCTCCAAGGGCCAGTTCTTATTCATATCTAAATTTGAAACACTTAACACAATTCCTTATATGCAGCAGGACAGGTGTGCTCATTAAATTACTGCAGAATAACAGATAATGGACAAAAGAATGATTAGGGTAAGGTTTTGCTTGCAAGTATCATATGACCTTGGAAAAATCAGGTAACTTCTCACTGCTTAAGTTTATTCTTTCATTAAAAATACAAATTTTCAAAAAGATGTATAATAATACATGTCCTATGAAACAGCTGCTCTTGTGAACATCAAACTAGGATATACTTGTAAACCCTTCCACATGCTGTGAAGCACCATGCCTGTGTGTGAGAGTTAAAAAATGTGGATGCAATCAAAGAAGTGTAAGGATAGAAAAACTATCCTTGAATATGTTTTCAAGATGTATACTGTTTGAAACCATGACTCAGGTAACAATCAACAACTTTAAGAAAGAGCTTTAGAAATCCAACCACAAAGAAAAGAATTTTTATTTCTCCCTTTGGGATGTGACATTTAACAAATTAATTTAGAATTCTTTAAAACCAACGGAGCTAAGAAGAAATGGAGAACACTTGTACTAATCACTCCCAACTTAAATGTAGAAGGTCATATATCTAAAAGGTCACATACTACAATGGAAAAATTCAATTACTATGGACTCCTAAAGGGCTTTACTTAAAATTGCACAGAACTGTAATGTTGTCAATTCCAATGAAAATAATTGCATTTCCCTAAATACTGTGAAAAATTTGGTAAATACATCTATTCTCTTTAAGTACAAATTTCCAACATCTGCAGAACTCAGGAGCCCAAAACATAAATATTCAAATGTTTCAGCAGGAGTTTTAAATGTATTAATACCACCCAGTTTACTCAGCTGTTTCTATACTTGGATGTCTGATTTTTGTCTGAAGTTTAGTAAAGAGGAGGGTATCTTGCTTCAAACTCACTATGAAGATTGTTAATTTGATTTTTTCTCCTTTTAATAAACAACTCTTTTAGGAATTTCTTAAAAATTAAATGTGACAATCTAGGTCCATAGAATGTTAAAATTTAAAAGAATTTGATCCTTTAATCCCATGGCACTTAAACCTAAAGTCGTTACTCAAAGATAGCTAATTCTGGGCCCTGGTGTTAATATTCAGATCCTGTTGGTTAGAATTGGGTACATTTGATAGGAACCATCATTGATTCTGATACGCTGATTCATGGATCTGCATAGGTATCTACAGATTTCTAATTCAACCTTTTACCTTTATAGATAAAGATGTTGAGATCCTGACAGCGATAATAATTTCTGAAAGACCCTCTGGACTCTTACAGCTGTGATTCAAAACCCAGGTCTCTTGACTTCCAGTGGAGTGCTCCTTTATACTGTGAGGCATCCGGGAAGGTCACACACCTGGGCATCAGTGTTTAGAGCACACTGTTATGAGCCCATGCTGAATGCCTCTAGCCACATGAGATCACATGGATTAACAGAACTATAAAACAGGAAACCTCAATGCGAGCAACTCAGCCTAGCAGAGTAGAATGAACAAATGGGCACTCAAGTCATGCAAGTGTTTATACTTATAATTACAAAAATTGTTAACGCAGCTTCCCTTTATTAATTCTCACCACAGGCCAGGTCTAAATAAAATCAGGCAGTCCTCCCAACACTCCTATGAGAAAGCCTGGTGCAATTCTTATTTTATAGATAAGGGGAACTCCAAGCAAGCAAATCTGGCATAACTTGACAAATAGTAGATGGCCGGGACAAGAGTCAAACTCAGTTCTCTTTGGTATTTTCACCATTCTCCTTGTCCTCTCCTTCCTGTTGTAGGGAAACAAGATACTTCAAGGCTTGGCATTTTTGCATGAATGTTGCAGAATTCCAGTTGTTGAGGTTTTGCCTTCATGGCATGAGGGTCAAGCCTTGACCTTTACTATGAGATAGACCAAGGGTGTTCAATCTTTTGGCTTCCCTGGGCCACACTGGGAAGAGAAGAATTGTCCTGGGCCATACATAAAATACAGTAACAGTAATGATAGCTGATGAGCTATAAAAGAATTGCAAAAAAATCTCATAAGGTTTTAATAAAGTTTACACATTGTGTTGGGCCACAGTCAAAACCACCCTGGGCCACATGTAGCCTGTGGACCGTGGGCTGGACAAACTTAATACAGACCTTTCTCAAGCAAATGGTGCCACTACATTCTGTCCAACCAGGTAACAAAATACCCTAGGAGAATGGTAGCTATTATTCGTAACACGCAACCAGGTGCCACCTTAATCCACAGTGCCTGTGAATGTGACAGTTTTTGGAAATAGGGTTTTTCAGATTACTAAATTAAAATGCAGTCACAACACTGCTGACACCTTGATTCCAGACTTCTAGCCTCCAGAACTGTGAGACAATACATTTCTGTGGTTTAAGCCACCCCGTTTATGGTACTTTGTTTCAGCAGTCTTAGTAAACTGAGATTTTTTTTTTTTTTTTTTTTTTTTTTGGTAGATACAGGGTTTCACCGTGTTGGCCAGGCTGGTCTCGAACTCCTGACCTCAAGTAGTGATCCACCCACCTCAGCCTCCCAAAGTGCTGGGATCACAGGCGTGAGCCACCTCACCCAGCCTATTCATGTCTTTAGGTCAGATTCCCCATAATTTGATTCTGAAATGGTAATACTGCTGACAAGTGCATTGAGTTTGAAGTTGTTCAACTTGACCCTGGGCAAAGTGTCTTACCTATTTTGTTTCATGTTGCAAGCACTGCTAGCTTTCCTATTCAATATCCATCTTCCCTTTCTTTTTGCTAATAGAAAGCTAATTTTGTTTGTTATGACAGTGACCCATCTATAAACCTCAACTTCCCAGATTCCCTTGCAACTAGAAATGATTTTATGATATAGTTTTGGGCCAATGAGGGGTAAACAGAGGTCTGCTAAGGAGCTCTGAGAATTTTTGTTTGTCCATTTACTCATTAATTAATCCCCTTATTTTAATATCAGTGTCACTCCTTTCTTCATTATTTCTTCTCCATCCTGTCTGGAACATGAACATGAGGTTAGAGTTGCAGCAACCACGTTGAGACTGTGGATGATAAATGTGATAAAAGCTATATGTTAAGCACGGTGTGAAGTCAAGATATAACTCGGTCAGGACTTCGGCCTTTTTATTGAGTGAGAGGAAAAATACATATATACTTAAGCAACTGAAGTAAGATTTTCCTGTTCATACAGCCGTATCCAATTCCAACTGGCAAATGATAGGAAATCAGCTGTGGCCCCAGAGAAAAGATCCACAGATAGGAACTTTTCAGGATCTTCTGATGAAAATGACTAGATTTTCAACTCATCAGCCTACAGTGAAAGTCACCAATAAACAAGGTCTGCTCAGTCATACAGAATGCAATCAGCATATTATTATCTCACTCTGAAACATTCATAGACAGCCAAGGATGGAAAAGCAGAGATCAAAACAAATAATACAAGGAATTCAGAGGCTACAGAGTCAGTGCAGAGAACAAATGAAAATAAGTTTTAAAAATATGTTTGATACCCTAGGGTAACATTTTTAAAAGGGTCACCTAAATGGAGCAAGAATAAGTAGCCATTGTATAATAAAACAGGAAAATACAGTAAAAAAGAACTCTCATAAATTTTAAAAAAAGTATTAGCAGATATAAAAAGGAGTTCATTAAGGAAGAGTAAAAATAAATTTGAGAGAATCTCACATAAAGAAGTATGTTTTCAAAAGTGCTGCAAAGTCAGAGGTAAACAATTAGAAAATTACAATAGCAATACAAGAGACTCAATATCTGACTAATAGAAGTTACAGAAAGACAAAGCAGAATCAATAAAGGAGAAACACATTTCAAGGAACTAAAGCAAAATAATTTGCCAGAATTGAAGCATCAGGCCATCAGATTCAAAGGGCCTACCAAAGGCACAAAACAATGAAAGAAAAGAAATCTATACTGCGTCATGTTTTTCAGAATTTTAGAGCACCTGGATAAAGATAAAATGCTAAACAGCTTCCAGATAGAAAAAATAAAATAGGTTAGATGAAAAGAATGGTGTTCTGCTTTTAAATAAGATGTGAGAATATGAAAATGTAAAGCTTTAAAAAATCAGAGGAAAACTGTTCTCCTAAATTCCAATATAAATTATAGGTCATGTGTGATGAAATTTTTTTTAATTGAGAATGAAAATCTTTGTAAAAAAATTCCCTCTTTCTTTATTAGGAAGCAATGGAAGATACACCTCATTAATGAGAGAGCAGCAAATCAGAAGAGGACGTGGAATCTGACCCAAGAAAGAGGTAAAGATAATTCTTTGTTAACTTTTAAGTTCAGCGGTACATGTGCAGCTTTTTCATCTAGGTAAACTCATGTCACAGGAGTTTGTTGTACAGATTTTTGCTCAGGAATTAAGCGTAGTACTCAATAGTTATTTTTTCTGCTCCTCTCCCTCCTCCCACCCTCCACCCTCTAGTAGGCCCCAGTGTCTGTTGTTCCCCTCTTTGCGTTCATGAGTTCTCATCACTTAGCATCCATTTATAAGTGAGAACATGTGGTATTTGGTTTTCTGTTCCTGCATTAGTATGCTAAGGATAATGGCCTCCAGCTCCATCCATGGTCCCACAAAAGACATTATCTTCTTCTTTATGGCTGCATAGTATTCCATGGTGTAGATGCACAATAGCAAAGACATGGAATCAACATAAATGCCCATCAGTGACAGATTGGATAAAGAAAATATGGCACATATATACCGTGAAATACTATGCAGCAAAGAGAGGTCTAAGTGAGCCTGAGGAGGCCTAGAGAACAGCTGCCAATGGCAACAAGAGGAAAGCGTTAAGGAGAGATGTCCCCAGGGGCAGAGCGGGGATGGAGAATTACAGTTTGAGATTAAAATTGAAATTGGCAAATTACACATATACAGAAAAGTTGGCAAACAAATGAAAACCAAAAAAAAAAAAAATGCCATTTAACTCTAAGGAAAACAAGGTAGTAAATGCAATCATTGTATGCTATCTAGAAGACATGAGAATAGTATTACGTGACTGTAGTAATGTAAGCCCTTGAAGGTTGAGTGAAAACATTGGGAGGTTGGTGATAAGGAGAACGTGTACAGAGAGAAAGGGGTGTTGTTAGAGAGGATAATCCTCATGTTCCATACGCGGAAGACAGGTAATAACTGAAATGGAAAAGTCAACGATCATGAGTAAGAACAGATGTATTATGAAAGGTTATATTACGTTGGTGGAAACGTACTATGGCTTGCCATTACTTTTAATGGCAAAAACCACAATTACTTATTTTGCACCAACCTAATGGTAGAACAAACAGTCAAAACTTCCAAGGAAATTGCATCTATGAAGCAGAATTCAGAGTTAGGGTAGGGTGGCACAAGTTGCTGCTTTTCTGGTTTTCATCTTGTGTATTTTTCTGTTATAGGTGAAGGGTCACAAGATTTAATGTACAATTTCATTTTCCTTTTTAAAAGTTCATTATAGTACTTTAAGTAAATTCAATATTAAATAAAAGTATTTGGTTTTGGATTTACTTTTTGAAAACAGTTTTGGTATTGGCCTATTACTTCACCATACAGAACTTTAAAGATACACACACACACACACACACACATATGCCCTACACATCCATAGTAGTAAAAACCTAGAAACAAGAGCTAATATTAAATACGTTAATATTAATAATTTAATATCAATTAAATTATTCATCAAATATTAATTCAGCCAGCTTCTAGTCTAGGCACTGGGGATACAGCAGTGGACAAAGTAGACGGACCTCCCTGTTGATAACAAGTGTGTATTTTGGGTGTGTTCAGATAGAATATCGTTGGCTAAGTCACGTACCATAATCTACTTGAGCCCTGGATTCCTGTTCTGTAAAATGGGCATACAATTACCCACTCATTATTTCAAAACTTAATTATGAGGACCTGTTCAGCTTAAAATGTTTTCCCTGTTAAGATACAACATCTCACAAAGCATCATTTTACTATTGAAAGAGTTCATTTTGCAATCATTCCTAGCACTAGCAAACTGAACCATTAGGGATGAGACTTTCAATATTATACCACTGCCACATTCCTCTATATTATGAAAAGGCAGATTGCCAAAATCAGTTTCTAGTCACTCGGTTTGTCTAAATATTGCAGGGCTTTTTGACGTTGCATTAGCAGAATATACAGTCTACATTTATTCCATTCTTTTGTCAGCCTATGCAAAAAAATCAAATGAATCTATTCAAAATCAAGATGCACTGAACTGCGTATGATGCAAAAGAATGATTTTGCTAAACACAGCAACTATGTAATGCACCCCATTCCTTCCCCATCAGCTTGGATCCTAAGACTACTTTGTAAATTTGCAGAGACAAGACTTTTCTATATTTATTGAAAGGTCAAAAGTTTGGGAGGTGGAGAGGTGTAAGGCAGACAGGAATATGGTATCATATTTATTAAACAATATGTCAGAAACAGACACATAGCAGGCACTTTGTAAAGTACAGTAGAAAGCAAGCACCTGTTACTTCTACCACCCTAGTTTGCACCATCACTTCTAGTAACAGCAAAAGCCTCCAAAGTGGTTTTCATGCTTCTACCTTTCCCATTCCCCCATGAAGACATCCATTAGAATGAGCCATTGAAAATATAAGCCATATCATAACACTCTTCCCTCCAAACTTTCATTATTTTCCCCAAAAGGCCAAATATTCTGCAATAACCTACAGAAGGTGTTTGTTAAATGAAAGTAACCACTAATGAGACCTGGGTCACTCAATCTTTACAATGTGTTAAGTATTACAATTGAAATAAAAAGCAATTAGAACACTGGAAAACCTACTATTCTATAATACCACTGCATGGTACTACTGGGATCTAGGACATTTGTTGTGAATAAGAACTCTGGGAAGTTAAGAGAAGTTTATGTGGGCCATAGTGGTTTGGGTTTCTTGTGTAGCAGAGACTTAAGTGTGAGTTAGAGATGTGAATGCAACAGTCATTATGTTGTTACATAATTAAATATAAGAAAGAAAAGAACACACACACATGTATATCTCAAGTCCATAGCTATCATGTCCTTGATTATATAAGATACGCTTTATCCTCTCTGTAATAGTTTAAATGATCTATTTTAACAAAAACAGTTACTTCTTCTTTTTTTTTTTTCTTTGGCGAAGTCTCGCTCTGTTTCCCAGGCTGGAGTACAGTGGCACGATCTTGGCTCACTGCAACATCCACCTCCTGGGTTCAAGTGACTCTCCTGCCTCAGCCTCCCAAATTGCTGGGACTACAGGTGTGCACCACCATGCCTAGCTAATTTTTATAATTTTTAGTAGCAATGGGGTTTCACCATGTTAGCCAGGTTGGCCTTGAACTCTTGACCTCAGGTGATCCACCCGCCTCAGCTTCCCAGAGTGCTGGAATTACAGGTGTGAGTCACCGCCCCTGGCCAAAAAAAGAGTTACTTCTGTGGATGCAGTAACACTGCACTGGAGAAGACAGACACATAGGTGACATACCTGGACTGAAATAAAATCTCATTGATGTGTCCAGTTTAGGGCAGTGACGGGCTCACTGTGAGGATGGTAGAGAAACTTGAACTCCAGTAAACTCTGTTATGTGGAATCCAATAAATCGCAAAGTGATTAAGTGGTCTCTTTGCACATATATGGTACACACCTAACTGATATTCTAAGTAGTCTTTGAGACCCTGAATTTACATGACTCAAGAAGAGATTAAATTGTGTGCAGCATCATGAGAGTGTTGGGTTTATTTTATTGCATTCTAATTATTTGAAAATTGATAACCTGTGTACATATGGCAGCTTCCCATTGATCTGAATATTGGATTAAGTGAAACCCTCTGAAATTGCCAACTGAACTGATTATACCTAATGAGATGGAGATGTGGAAATAGCCAAGAGCTTTTCATCACAGGCTGCAAACCTGCAATTTTCTTGGTGAAGAAAGAAAACACAAAAATGCTATTGGAGAGTGGTTTTCAAGCCTTGCACAACCCCTTCATCCATAACCTTCAATTCTAGATGGCTGCATACTGTTCACTTGGCTGACTTCTAGAACAGAGTGGTGGATTCTAGGCAACAGGATGTGATCACTAAAACGACATAAAACAATTCTAAAAATGTGTTTTGAAAAATATCAGGTAAGTTCTCATAAGTGAGACATTCTCAGTTTAGGTAAAGCTTAGAATTGTGTTTTCCAAATTTCAGTTACTCACGTAGCTACCTACAATTGCGCTAGCAAATCTACATTTAATTTATACGTTATTTGTTATTTTTCTTACGTTAATTCATTTAACTTACACTTAGATACATTATTGTTAAAGAAAATAGTATATCACTACCAAATTATAAGTAGATTTCTTTTACCATAAAGAGGTAACTACAAATATAAATAAAATATAAATAAAAATATAAATAAAATATTATCTTCAAATTTTAGTTCTGAGATGAGGACTGTGATCTCTTTGCCAAAAGAGAGATAGACAAGTATTTGTGATGTGTTAAAGACTGGCACCAAAAGATGTGTGAGTGTGTGTGTGTGTGTGTGTGTGTGTAACGCTGTTAAAATTTAGTTAAGCTTTTAAATACATTTTAAAAATTGGTACCTTTACTATAAGACTACTTGAAATCTATAAAATGCTAAAGAGTATTGTTATTTCCTCAGAGAGGTTTATGTTATCCAGTGTTTCACAATGTGTGCTGACCATGAAATATTTTTTAGGCAGAAAATATAAGAAGATGCATATTTCTCTCAATGTCTGCTGGCAAATTGTGCTGTTGCTTTTGTTGTTTTTCAAATTCCTTCATGCCTCTATGGCACTCTTTACTTCTGCTCAGTAAGTTAGTCACTCTTTCTTAAACATGACACAAAGGTTTCATCTCCATTCTTGACTCACAGTATTTCCTTTACTGCTGCATCACTTCCAGCTTTTAAAATACATCTCTTTGCCACCCAAATACTTGCACACAAAATAGCCAAAAAGTGAGAACACTCAAATCTCCATCAACTGCTGAATGGTTAAACACGTGGCAAATTCACAGAAGGGAATACTATTTAGCAATAAAGGACTGAATTACATGTGCTACTACATCAATGGGTCACAAATGCTAACTAAAAAAGAAACCACAAAAACTAGACACAAAAGGCCTCATTTTCTATGGATATATTTGTATGAAGTATCCAGAAAAGGGAAATCTATAAGGACAGAAAGTAGATTAGTGGTTGCCTGAGGCTATGGTGGGAGTGGAGGTTAACTGTAAATGGGTAGGTGGGATCTTATTGAGATAAAAGAACTATCCTAAAATTGGTCAGATATCATGATTTTACAACTTGGTATATTTATAAAAATTGACTGAGTTTTATATTTAAAATGGGTGAATCTTTTGAAATATACATTTTTCCTTCATAAAATTATGTAAAATTTTCAGCCAGCTAGCTGGACAACAAACCACCTATCCATTGACTCATTCTTCCAACTTTTAAAATTTTCTCTCTCATGCCACAATCTGAAGGTAACTTTTTCTTGTTTTGGGAAAACATACCATTATGTTTTTATATATCTTAGATCTTTTCATTTGCCTCTCTTGTATGATATTCATTTGAGTATTTGTCTAATATCCTTACTCAACTAAGTTTTTACAGACATAAGCTACTCTGAACTAGTTAATGTGAAAATAAATACTTATTGAATCTAAATATATGAAGCAAATTCTATTTCATGAAAGCTAACTATAATAAAAACAAGTAAAAATACCCATTAGTACATATTATTAAATTGCCTGCTTTGAAATCTGCAATTTAACTTTTGTTATCTAACTTTAAAAAGTGGTTTAATGCCTCAACGCATCAGTTATTAATTCAAAGAATGATAATAATAGCAGCAACAAAAGGTATAAGCAAGAGCAGCCGCCTTTACTGAACACTTACTTTGAACTGGCCAAGCTGTTTGGTGCTTCTCATTTTGCAGATGTCATTCCAGAAAAAAGAAGCTGAGACACAATGAAATTAAATCAAGTGGTTTAGTTCAAATGCCTCGGATGTAGAGCCCGAGGCAGGATTTGTGTACACATGGCTTTTTAAGGAAGTGCTCTCAAGGCACGGTAGGAATGAGATGTAGGAAGGTAAAAGAGGGTAAGGGATAGGAGCTAAGATTTTTCAAGGGAAGTTTTGCTCTAGTCTGATCTATGGAGATCTCTGAGGATAAATAGGAAAGCAGAGTCTTTCCCGTCTTGAGACAAGAGAATGGGACTTAAATATACCTGTTCCTGTTACTGTGCATGTGGGCATCCGTGTGTGTGTGTGTGTGTGTGTGTGTGCGCGTGCGCGCGCGTGTGTGTGTGTAGCTTTAGTTGTAGTTACCCAAAAGTAATCCTGCAAAAAATGTAACAGATGTGAGCACTAAGGGGGTGCCCACTCCTGAGTGATGAGCACACCGACCAGGAAAATGGATTCCAAGAGACCTCAGCAGACCCCAACAGCCCCTGCTACAGCTGTTGGCCCAAATCACATATATGGTAAGGGGAATATCTAAGATTCAAACTTCAATAGTTCTGATGCCTATATCAGTGCCTTTAATGCCCTACCTTTTTCAGGCAGTGCCACATTTGATATACACACATAAACGCACAAAATCCCCGTTACGGCTTAGGTTGATCCATTAGCAAATATTTTTTAAATTAAATATTAATGCAAACTAGGATAAGAAAGTCAAGCCTATTTGACACCCTTCTTTAATCTTTTAATGAATTGATAAAAATAATTTTTAATTACAAGCATTGTTTAAATAGTGTCTGAGGAACTTGGAGGTTGCTTGAAAACAGTTGACTTCTCCCAATATTTTAAATATTCCCCACTCCATATCTTATTTAGACTAATATATTTACATTCATTCTATGAATGAAGATTTGCTCAGAACCTCAGTTTAAACAGTTTGCTAATCACCATATGTTCCAAATGAGTCACTCTGAATTTCTAAAGAATTGTCATATATCTTTAATTTTCATTTTATCAGAGATAAAATCATAAAGGCAAGAAAAATTTGATGTTACGAAGCAGTTGATAAGCTAACTGCCTCCCAAAGGAAAACAATGCCATAAAACTACAATTTATAAAACAAACAAGGCTGGATGCAGTGGCTCACGTCTGTAATCCCAGCATATTGGGAGGCTGAGGCAGATGGAACATTTGAGGTCATGAGTTCGAGATAGGCCTGGCCAACTTGGTGAAACTCCGTCTCTACTAAAAATAAAATAAAATTTAAAAATAGCCAGGCATGGTAGTACGTGACTGTAATCCCAGCTACTTGGGAGACTGAGGCAGGAGAATCACTTGAACCCAGGAGGCGGAGGTTGAACTAAACTAAGATCACACCACTGCACTCCAGGCTGGGTGATAGAGAGAGATCCTATCTCAAATAAAATAAAACAAACATAAATAAATAACACAAAAGCATGGCGTGATGCCTGCCACCTAGCACTGCACAAGGAGTCACCAGCTTTGTTCTAAAGATAGCATGACTTATTGCAATAATACAAAGACCATGTATAAAAAATGAGACAAACTCTAAATGGAAATTGCTCACCAGAGCACTCAGAGCCTTTGTTCATCCATTTTCATCCTTCTCCCAATCCAGCCTCTTTGCCATTTACATGTAGATACATAGCGGAATTTCCATGTAGATACACAGGGGAATTTCCATGTCCTCCACTTCTCTCGGTTACCTCTTTTTTCTCCTTATCTTTCCAATTTTGAAAGCCAGCCTCACAGCTATCAACTTTCGAATAAGTACCCAAGAGGTCTGAATACTTGGAGTAAATAGAATGTTTGATTGGACAACATTGTGTGTGCATTTCACTAAGTAAAATGTTACTCTGGATACTTGCCTATGGTAAGGCCACCGTTCTCTATTAGTATGAAGCAATAATTGGTTGAGCAGGGAAAATTAACATGGCCAAAGCATGTTGTAGAGTAGACAGCACCTCTGACTGGTCACCTATTTAAGCCACACAATGGCAAATGGGGAAATAAGGTATATTGCTTTGGGGTAAAGCCAAGTATGAGGCAGAGACCAATCCCTGGAAGTATTTTCTTTGAAAAGGGAATCCTTCAGAGAGTGAGGCACCTCACTCATTTCCATTTTAAACTATAGCCAGAAACATTTCTCCTAAATGAGAAATTTGCCCTAGGGATTCCTGATGTTTGTCAGAAACCCCTGTAAATTTATTTTCATTCACTGGAGAGAAGAGAAGGGAGGTAACATTTATGACATATGCTTGTACTTTTCATCTGTTATTTAATTTTCACCATAAGTCTTTTAGGATAAAACAGCATCCTTATTTTGTTGATAAGAGAACTGAGATTTAGAGAAATTAAAAATAAAATGAAAAGAAAGGACAAATTATGGCATGTAAACCAAGGGACAGATGTTGGGGTAAAATCCAGACCTTTTGGACCTGATGTTCATGTTCTTTCCATTCTTCCGTGCACCCTAGGACTTAATACATCAACTCCGAAATGTAATTGAGAGGAGGCTACAAGGAGACACTATTGTTTGGGATTCAACAAAAGCAGGCCTTTTTGTTTACTGTAAGATTTCTCAACACTTTTAAAATGCTGAAGTATATTTTGAGCTTCTGGGAAGGACCTACAGGACAATGTGTCCAAAATTTTACGAACATAGAGTCCTTTCCCCCTGGAAGCATTGCCTGACCTTGAAATTCTACTGAAAACATTTTAGATACTGTTGCTCCAGTAGTGCTGTACTAGACAAGAGAAAGGCAAGGGCTAGAATGGCTTCTGTTTTCATTTCATAGACTTCTGCATCGCCTGAAATGTTGTGAGCTCGCATTAATTTGGGAAATAAAATAAGTATCATTTACATGAATAAAGAATAATACTATGTACATTCCCAATAGAACGTATTTATAGATACATGAAAAGAAATACGTGTGTACTAAACATAGGTCAATATCTCATAATTATTATACAAAAGCAAAAGAGGTAATATATTCATGTACTATCTGATGAGTATTATAATGATACAGCAATGAACAGAGTTCTGTAAAACTGGGCACTGCTGTAAGTGAACAGTATACGTTAACTCATTTAATTATCACAATAATCCCCTGAAACATATGTAATTATCTCCATGTATCAGATGAGGAACCTGGGACACAGGTAAGTTAATTTGCTTCTCAAAAGTCCTACTAGTTACTTACACAAGGAAGTTTGTGGAAGAACCTGACAGCAACTGTTTTTCTACTAAATTTCATACTACTTATGACTCCCACATAAACCTATTTCGCAAGGAATTCTAGAAGCCTTGTGAGGACTTCTGAAACCTACATAAAGACTAACTAGGGCTCCGAGGATGTTATTTTGCCTTCTTTAACTTTTCATCCCATCTTCTCCTGCTTTTTGCACTTTGGTTATTAAGAAATCAAATATATATATATATATGTATGTATGTGTGTATATATATATATATATATATATATATATATATATATATATATATATACATATAGTTAATACCAATATATATTTTGGAAGAAACAAACACTATAAAATTTGATTTAGCAATATAAAAGTAATATTAATTTAATCATTTGCCTGATTCTTATTCAGTCATAGACATTTGATGAGCATCTGTTAAGTAAAGCTGCAGGAAATATTAGTATAAATTAGAAACTCTTTCCACCTTAAAAATATGCTTGTGAGTTTACTGGAGAAGACAAGTGTTCAAATATCAGCAGCTTTGTTCTACCAGTGGCAAGATTTATGTTGATTCCTGAACAGCCTCTCTTGAGGTCTTCCTTGCTACCAGAGACACATGCGCACACACACATCTGTATGAGGATTAGCCATGTGGGGCTGTTCACTCATCACTGGATCACAGCACAGCTATCCTTCCCCTAAGGTGATAACTGTACCTATAACCTTATAACTTGCCTATTTTTCTGTGATGCTTTAATCATGCACAGATATATCCTTAGGCTACAGGCAAAACTCATGCAAAACATAATAAAAGGAAAAGGAGAATGAAACTAAAACAGAAGCCCCTATGATTATTACAGAACAAAAGAGAGAGAGAGAGAGAGAGAGAGAGAGAGAGAGAGAGAGAGAGAAAATAGAATAAGATTTAATAAGATTCCACTTAGATTAGATTTTGGAAAATAATTGACAGTTATTAAAAATAATAAGAACAAATGCTTACATAGTGTTAACTTTGTGTCAGGCACTGTAGGTGCTTTATATATTTTACCTTTTTATCCTCAAAACTCTGTAAGATAAATACTATTATTATCTTCTTACTGATGAAGAAACTGAAACACAGAAAGGATAAGCATGTCGCCCAACATTATAAATTGGGTAAGTTCTTCGGCCTGGGTTCAAATTCAGGTGATCAGTTCAGAGTGAACACTCCGGATGACCACCAGGACATCTGTGATACAAAGTTGAGGAAGTACTGACTGAGTCACCCCTCTTTGCTGGCAACTGCATCGAATGTTATACATATATATGAGAACATGTGGTATTTGCTTTTCTGTTCCTGCATTAGTTTGCTTAGAATAATAGCCTCCAGCTCCATCCATGTTGCTCTAAAGGACATGATCTTATTTTTTCATGGCTGTGTAGTATTCCATATTAACAACCATTGTATAAGGTGAATCTTATCCCTACTTGTTAATAAAGGAAAACTAAGAACAGATAACTATTATTTACTGGGTTTGGATAAAAACACAAGACTATTTGAATTCAACACAGTGTGCTTTTAGGGGGAAATTGGTTTTGGATTTAAGTTCTGTGAAAGTACAAGTCATATCTTATTTCCTGTAGATTCTAAAACCATAGCATGTTTTTATTAATTTTTAATTATTAAGGATATATAATAGGTGTATATATTTATCTGATATTTTGGTACATGCATATAATGTGTAATGATTCAATCAGGGTAACTGGGGCATCTATTACCTCAAGCATTTATCATTTCTTTTTGTTAGCAACATTCTCATTCGACTATTTTAGTTGTTTTAAAATATAGAATAAATTATTGTTGAGTAAAGTCATCCTCTTGTGCTATCAAACACTAGATTTTATTTATTCCATCTAACCATATATTTGCACTCATTACCCATCCCATAGCATAGAGTCCCAAAGCAAGGATTTTTTTTTCTACTGCAAATTGCATTAATTTGAATTAAGAGTGAACTAATCTATGTCCCTTTCTTTATTCAAGAAAAAAAAAATCTAGTAATGAAAAAGGAAAATTGTATGGATCATCCCTAAGGACAAGTTTTATATAGTACTTTAAAAAAAATGTATGAGATGTCCTTAGGATTCCTGCCTAGTAAGCCATTTAATGGAATCTTTGCACTGGTCTTAATGCCTCTGAGTACTGCTTGAAACTTCCATCACTCCTTTCCTTTTAAATCTGTTCCTCATACTAAATAATTCTCACCTAGGTTTTCGCATGAATGGCGCCTAGGCAGATGCAAGAAGCTGCTGCTAGGGAAATAAAATGGAAACTCAGAAATGAAGGAAGCTGGGAATTGCCAAGCAGCCACAGACTCCCACTCTGCACCCACTTCCTCACCCCACCCTTTCCCATATATCACATACACATTCCAATTTTCCCTTGCAGAGGAAATGAAGCAAAACACATCAATGGAGTGAAATGGTTTGTCCCTAAGAATGACAAAACTAAAGCTCCGCTTAGCAGGTACAAAAAACAAAATATGAACTCTTCTTTTAGTTAAGTAAGACTCCTAGGCAAAACATCAAAATCCTGGGCTCTTGATAACTTTTTTGACATAGAAATATTTATAGAGATGGCCCTTTATCAATGATTCTAGAAACTGTTTGACTTGAAGTTGAAAAATGACTTCAAGGTATAAAAATCTGGCATTAGCTCCAAGATGTTGACCCTGAATTCTCTTATTTTTAAAGATTAAAAACAAACTCAGAACTCCTCAATTTTAAATATGTTTTCTGGACCCAAAAATGTTTTTCATTTTATGTTGATAAATTACTGTGTTCCAAAGGGGACTGCTTTTCTCCTCCTGGGAAAAAAAATAATGTATGTTTCATATTGATATTCTTCTTTTAAAATTAACCTCCAAAAACAGCTACATAAACTCATGCCAAAAAGCGACGTGTTCAAAGAAGAAATGAAAAATGTCACTGTGTGTATATACCAACCTCCCGTGTGTATACTTTTTTAATGAGATCATTATTTTGCATACTGTTTTGAAACTTGTTCTTTTAACTTAAGAAATATGTTCTGAGTATCTTTTCAACACAGTGATATTTGCCATTCTTATGGGACTTATGGTGAATAGATGGGAAAATTTATCAACATGCAAATGAAACAAGGCTCTTGCCCGAGCTGAGTGAATTTGGGCCAAGGAAGATGACACTGATTAGGTGAGAGAGGAAACCAAGCTTAGAAGGGGCAGAAGTCTGGGACCTAAAAGAGGCAGCCAGGGAACCACATTGGTTATGACACAGACTTTTCAAGGTCAGGAAGGGAAGTTCATGACCTGGCAAGCAACAACTAGGTAGATGTAAGAACACGTTACTGTGCCCTTATGAGGAGCCAAAACTAGTCATTGTACGCTAAGCACATCATGTCTACTAAATATGTATTCTTTACAGACAATAGTCTATGAGCTGGATCCAGTTGAGGATTTTGTAGAAGACGACATAGAGGCTCAGAAAAGTTAAATAATTTGCCTGAGATCACACAGCATGTTAGAGCAGGAATTGTAGCCAGGATGTTTTCCTTCCAAAGGCACAACATGTTCCATTTCAACCCACAGTCAAGCTTTATTCTTTATCCAGTGCCGTTTTTCACGATGTCCCTCTTCTGCATCTGTACTGGTACACATGGTTAAATATAAATTCATCTCCCAGTGAATTTTCAACAGGTCTTGGTGCAAAAGAATCAGGGTTCTTCAATGAGCTCAATGCATGTTAACTGATACATCTCATGGCTTATGTTCATGGAATATGTGTATGTGTGTGGAGTGTGCAAGAGTGTGCACCCATGAGTCTAGCATATGTTTACACAAACATGTATTTGTGTACAAATAGGTATGTGTAGATGCACATACAAAATTATAAACCTCACTGATTTTAATAACCATTTTCCACATATTTTCAAAGGCAGCGAATTAGGTCTGTGACAACTAGATATCAAACTTTCCAAAAGCTAATAAGAGATGATTGACAGCTAACACTTACAGACACAAGAGAAGTACAAATGCACCACCATTAAAAATATCTGATGATAGCCAGGCGCGGTGGCTCACGCCTGTAATCCCAGCACTTTGGGAGGCCGAGGCAGCCGGATCACAAGGTCAGGAGATCAAAACCATCCTGTCTAACACAGTGAAACCCTGTCTCTACTAAAAATACAAAAAATTAGCAGGGCATGGTGGTGGGTGTCTGTAGTCCCAGCTACTCCGGAGGCTAAGGCAGGAGAATGGAGTGAACCTGGGAGGCAGAGCTTGCATTGAGCTGAGATCGCGCCACTGCACTCCAGCCTGGGCGATAGAGTGAGACTCCGCCTCAGAAACAAACAAATGCATAAATAAATCTGATGAATAAATCTTCATCACTGAAACTCAGAATACAAGTAGAAAATTCCTCCCCGTGTATTGGAAGTTTACTCTATTTGTGAAGGCACAGTATATAAACATCTTTCAGGAATTCATCTGTTGCTTTAAGAGAAGTCTGAGAGTCTTTTCTTAAGCATTTTCAACATAATAAATAAACTACTATTTGAACACATTTTGTTGGGTCTTCACCCTGAGATATTTTACAAACTATTTGGATGGATAGTACAAAACTGCAATCACACCACGAGGAAATGGGGTTTTAAGTCAGTGCCTTAGCCTCATCACACATCTGGAGGACATCATTCCCACACCTTTCCTACCTTGTTCAATTTTAAGTCTTCCATGGTGGTACCTCCATCGTCTGAGCTACAATATTTCTTTTTGCAAATTTGGAGGGTTGTACTAACAGATACTCTCTATATTTCTTGCTTTTTTCCATATTCTCTTATTTGCTACCCAGTCTTTCTCTTCTCTTTGAACACCTCTGTAAGAATGATCTTGCACTAATATACCCAAGAAAATGCCTCCTTTATCTAAGTCAGGAAGAGTGTTCATTTAAAACTATGGCCGCAAATCGCAGATGGGAACTCAGCACACTGCCCGGCAATCTTCTCACATTTGCTCGGTAAATTCACTTCCCCAGGCTAAGACTATATGGTATTTCCTTTCTCCTTGAAATATCAATTACTCCCCACCACACAAATGCTTTTCACCTCATCCTACTTCATATTAACTGAGAAGAAAGCGGTTGGGCACAGTATCTCTCAACTTTCCATTATGGATATACCAATATCTAAGCCTACATTCTCTGCTTTTCCTAGCATATAATGCAGAGAAAAGAGGCTTTGCTGCAACTAAAGCCAACTCCTTTACAACATCAGGGACCTCAGTGGTTTTATCCCTATAGCATCCCCAGCACCTAAAAGAGTACCCAGCAGGAGCTCAGTAAATATTAATTCAATGAATGAATGAATGGATGGATGGATGAATGAATGAATGAATATGTATGACTATGAAACATTCCATCTATCCTAAATGGGGAGGAGGACAAGCATCAGGACAAACAGTTTTAGGGTGGTACTCGACATCTGTAGGACATGGATATATAACCATATGTAAAACAAATGATAAATAGGAGATAATGTTCACCCTTGCCTCATCTACTCTGTCCTATCTGGCTTCTAACATTGTAGCTAACAATTAATGGTTACATTCATAGGATATATTAATAGAGCCAGCTACCATCCATTCATCTCTATAAGTCTTAACAACAGTGACTAATTTACATAAGATGAAACTGAAGCTCAAAGGAGTCAAGTATGTTACCCAATGTCAACTCTTAAGTGAAGGAGGTAGGGTTCAACTCTATGGATTTTTTTAAATGGGAAAGTCCATACTTTCTCCACTCAGCCATGCTGTCAATCAGCCCCTGAGACCTTCCTGCAAGTCCAAGTTCAACTGAGTTTCTTAGCCAATCCTTCGGGAAATAGGACTTCATTCTACTGCAGTCTACTGGAAATGTCATGCTGTCAAATAATCCCATCCTAATTGTGTCAGGCATGAAGTCTAAATGGCCACAGAGATAGGCAGAGAGACAGGGGGACCCCTAATGGGAACTTTATACCCAACCTCTGTCTTGTAGGATTGGATCTTGCTTTCTGTGTTCCCAGTCATGAATTTTAATCATGTAAGAAAAGACAAGGTCTTTTAAGATTACAACAGAAGCAGATCTTGGTATTGTGGGATCTGAAGCACATGATTTGGGGAAGTGGGGTCTATGAGAAAAGAATAAAAAAGCCACATATAAAATTGGGTATGGAAGTTAATATTTATTTAGAGTAGGAATGAGAAGGGGTCCATGCATTTGAAAGTCTCTGTAGCATAATCTTCATTTACTTCAAACGAATTCTGCCTCTGATTATGATCTAGCCCTACCTGGGAGGCAGAAACACAGTGGTTGAGAACCTTTGTTCTCCAGGTGGGCAGCCTGAATTTGAATCCCACCTTGACCACTTCTAGGTATATGATCTTAGGCGAATGGCTGAAATTTCACAAGCATATACTTTCTCATTTGTTAAATTTTCAACAACTGGTTCATAAAAATCGTTAATATGAATGATCATATAAAGTCTTGATCATAGTGTTTAACATATGCTCAACAAAATGCTCATTAAGGTGTGTTTGGTATTATTAGCATCTAATGTCATCTTCTTGCTCACCAGCTCTGGAACCTCTCTACTTGAGACTCTCCTACTATATTCATTTGATACCTCCGAAATGCCTGAGCACCAGGCACTTAGGATTTGACTCTGTGTCTTCCCACTATGTACCTTCAACAACAAGATCTGGGCCCTAACTTCCTGCGGAACCACAGCCTGGTTCCCAGCCTCACTACAAATGTGTCATCGCATTTTGGCATACCTATTAGTTTTATAAGAATCCTTGTTTCTGCCTGTGTACCAGCAAATCTTCCCATCTTCCTGGGCGTAATCCAATAAAACTAGAAAAAAAGTAATATGATGAAAAGCACTCACAATAAATTTTTAAGTAAAGAGTTAGAATTCCTATAATTGTGGCTAATAAGGTTGTTTTACAGGGATATGTGAAAATCAGATACTACAAATGTAAAATGGTGAGGTCCTCACCTAGAATATAATGATCACTCTATTATAGATAATGTAATTATTACAATATATATGCTACCAAATAGCACTGTGATTTCTAACAAGTCAATTAACCTTCCTGAGCCTCAATTAACTCATAAAATGAGGAGGCTGGACTACACTTTCTATGATTCTTGCTAGTTCCAAGAAATTTTATTAGTACCTCTACCTGGGATATTAATGTATCATTCACGTCTCAACTTGGAATGTGCCCGATTTGAATATTTCCCTTTGAAGCTGATAAGTGAGGGAGGAGGAACTACTCAAAGGAGAGCAACATTGTCTTTTTTGTGAAATTCACCTTTTTACCTCTACTGTCACAATATTCTCACTATGGCAGGTGTTCAAGGAATATTATTTGACTTTTCAAAATTCCCTCTCTAGTAAAGTCCTATTGAGACAAATAACATTGCTCCTAAAAGTATAATTATAAGTGTGGTGTATATCCCAGGTTGTTGAAGCAACCTGGTAAGAAGAAATGAAACTAGACCCGCTCACCCCATGTGGAAGGTAGAGGGAAAACCTAGATCAATGAAGAGGACTGAAGTTTTGGCTTGTGCTCACACTAAAGATACAGACACTTGTTTCATATAAAGGAAGTCTGAAACTAAGTGTTGAATCCATGCCCTGGTGGAATCTGGAGCAGAGCAAAGAGGTGTCTGGGAGTAGGCAGGTATGGTACAGAAACAATATCAGGGCATATAAAAGAAGGTAGAGTCAGGAACTGTGTAGAGACTTCCTATCTGAACCCTTCAATGGCTTTCCAGTAACAAAGAATAAGTCCTAAAGTCCTTGTAATGGCTCTGTAGGATATGACCTTGGCTCTCCCTCCATTGCTCCTCCCATTACCCTGGCAAGCTCACTCTGCTTTAGCTATACTAGCCTGCCTGTGCTCCTTGGATACATGAAGTACACTTCTAACCAAAGTCTCGTGTATGTGGCGGTTCCTTTGCCTGGAATGCCAGACTCTCTCATGTCTCATGTACTCATTTCTTTTAAGTATTTTCAGACAAGTAGGTTCTTTGGAAAGGCTTTCTCTGACCACCCTTTGATAAATAACACCCTATTTCTGTCCCCTTGCCATATTTTGTGCTTGTCTCTATTAAATATTGGATTATATATTCCTATGTATTCCTTTATTTATATTTTTGTCTTGCTTCACCAATAGTATATAAATTTCTCAAGCTCTGCAACTGTGTTCATATACCGTGCTTAGGACAACATATGGACCACAATTGAGGCACATACAGTTAGTGAATGAATGCATGAATGAATGAAATCTACTACAACTACTCTGGTTCTTATTTTTGTAGCATTTATAGTTTGTATCTCAAAACTCAGCAGATGAACTTGCAAGAATGGAGACTTTATCTGTTCAGCTTATGGCTGCATCCCCAGTGTCTAGAACAGTAGCTGGCACTTGGGAGTTCTCAATAGATAGTTCACCATTAAAAAGTTCTTGTACTCTAGTTTTAAGAACGGAAATGAATTGTTGTTTGATTTTGGTAACAAGTCACCACCAGAACCAGTTTTAAACCCAACCCAATCAATCAATGACAATTTTGCATTAGTAACCATGCTTTGGAAAGCCTAAAACTCTATATAGCAACAGCAGTGTTTGGTTTTGAGTGACAGCATCTTACAAGCACAGCTGTCCCTTGTTTACCAAGCAATGAAGCAACTTTTGGTTTCAGGTATTGAGCTGTGGTCTCTTTTTTTTTTTTTTGATGGAAAGATGATGGTGCCTAGCTATAATGGCAAAACACAAATAACTTATTATAATCCTATACAGTGTTCTAAACATATACAAATACCAACTATATAAATCCACAAAACAAGCAGGAGAGGGAGATGCTATGATTCTTCCAATTTAGTAGATAAAGAAACTGAAGTACTGAGGGTTGGAGTGCTTACTCAAGGCCTACAGCCACGATGTATTTGAGCTGGGATTATTATCAAATCCAATTATTTTGGCTTCAGAGTCTGTTCTTAGTTTCTACATTCTATGGCTTCCCTATGAGAACTGAAACACACACTTGTTATAATTCCAGCAGCCAGATTTGTCTTGATGATTAGTCTACTGACCTAATCAAAAGCTTTTCAAATAATTGTCATGAACAGTCTGGCCGGTGGGGGTGAACTTCAAACAGAGAGGTTAGGGCAGACATCTGTGGGATGGTGGCACCAAAGCAAGCAGTTAGGAAGGTACAGAATTTAGAATTTAATAATTGGCATGTTGAACAATTAAGGTACCTGACCTTGTGATTTGTGTGTGTGTATATATATTTATGTATGTATGTGTGTGTATATATATACACACATACATAAGTACATATGTATTGTGTGTGCATGTGTGTGTGTGTATATATATATATATATAAACATACGAATTTCTGGTAAGCCAAGGGCTATATCAAATATATATATATGGAAAGGAGATGAATACTTGTTATTTGATTGTGGTAACAAATAGCCACCAGACCAGTTTTAAACCCAACCCAATCAATCAATGACACATACATTTGATATAGGACTTCGGCCTTCCAGAAATTCATCTCTGGGGTATCTGAACTGGCTACCAGATAGTTATGACTCAGTATTACTAAACGTATTCAGACAAGTCATAGAGGTGAAAAACACCTCAATTTACGGCTAAATCCCTCAGCCTGATAGTTCTTTGTAATCGCACCTATTTCTAACCTTAAAGTTATGCCAAAAAAAGCAACTTCACTATCACTCAGCCCTAAATTCTTGGACCATAAGCAGAATAACAAGAGAACTACAATTTGAATAAGCATTTTATGAAACAGGTTATGTTTGATCTTTATCTTATAATTCATTAGCTTTTTCATTGCAGAAAATAGTTCTGTCAATAACAAATCATTTTTAGGTCATTTCATCTCTCTGGGACTCAGTTTCCTTATCTATAAGATGATCAATTTGAAACTGGCAGTTTCTGCAGGATGTTTTGTTCTATGAAGCCTTGATAAATCAGAGTTACAATTATCTAAATTACTGATGTGTCTTCTCTTATTTTTCCCTCTTCCTTATTTTTCTGGGTTCACTATCATACCCATGCTTTTACTAATGTCTCTACATAGAACTAGAAGCAAAAAAAAAAAAAAAAAAGAATCAGATTCTTAAATACAGTTTTTAAATTTTCATGGGCATATTCTGTAAGAGAAGTTTATATTGCATATGACTTTTACATATCTATGTATGTTTTATCTTACTTTGGAATATTTATCTTGTGCAGTCACAATGAATGCCTTTTGGATTGGCACTACAATAAAGATATTGGAATTAATCCAGACTCCTTCATTTATTTCCTTGTGATTTTAAGCAAGTTATTATTCTCCCTGAACTTCCAGTTTATTCATCTGCAAAATCGAAATAACACTTTCCGTCTTGCATGGTTGAGATGATAATTCCAAGGTGAGGCATAGGCAACACTTTTTTTCACCCTCTTTGTCTTATACAGGGTCTCAGCCAAGGTGAGCTTTTTTCCCTCCCTTGTCCTTTGTTCTCAGTAACTAGAACCATCAGTGTTCCTTCTTGTTTTTTACTTGCTGAGAAAGGTTGGGGTGTGTGTTTTCTGTTGATGACCATCTTCATCAAGCTAAAACCCAACTGATGCTTGTGTTATGCTTTAATTCATTGCTGGATGCACTTACTTCAAAATATTACTCCAATATGGATCATCTTACTGCCTTCGTCCATGCTTCAGTCAACCCAATCCATACATCTCAGACCTTTTCATGAATAATAGTCATCCTGGGTTCAAGGTCTTACTTTTCTCAGTAGCATCTTATGTTGAATTTCCTCCTTTCTCGAAAATCACTAGCCCTTCTCTGCCCCATCTATTTCCAGCAATCTTACTTGTCTCCCAAAGCAAACCAGATCAACTCTCAGTTTGAGAATAAACACTTCTATTTTCTTTTCAAATTTTGCCCCGATCCCAACTAAAGTGTACACTTGATTTGACTGAAATTTAATGCTGATGTATTCATGTTACAAGATTTTGTTTAATTTATAGTGACTTTATAATATTCTTTTACTGTGTTTAGAAGAGTACAGTAGGCATGCTTATGCTTATTAAATAATATAAGTGATTGAGAGTATTTCATACACAGAATGTGTCCAAGAAAGGCTTGTGGAAAGCCATTAATGAATGCCTGATTTAACACTTTCTCCTCTTTGCAAAATTATTAGCCATTGCCCATAATGTTGTAATGCTTAGGAAATGAAAATTATATAAAAAGATATGGAGTCTGATGGCTTAAGTTTGAATTCCAGTTTTATGACTTACTAGCTGAGTAACATTGATCCAAATTCAGTGGACTCTATAGGTCTAAGTTTTCTTATATCTAAAGTGGAAGTGATTATCTATTTTAAAGGATTATGGTGAAGATTAAATAAGATATTGCCATGCTATACTTTATTACACAAATAATATATCTATACTATACTCTTTTTTAACATGTCTGACATATAGTTGATAATAAAAAGTAAGATATTAACATTATTTATAATTGTTTCATTTCATAGCTAAAAATTAGGATTATGTCAGTCAAGTAATAGTCTAAAATTACATGACTAATAAAAAGTGAAGCTGTGATTAGAATCCAACTTAAATAACTTTAGATCCCCTGAGTGTAATCTCTGAATATACTAAATCTTCTTCTTCTAGTAGTCTCCTTTTAGGCATTAATGTTCTTGAAATAAGAAAAGATGAACCATAAGAGACCCTAAAGATGGTATATATATTCCCTTTATTTCATTCCTAGATGGTATAAAAAGATTGTATCTTTACGTTTTCTAATATAAAGTAGTTTTATCTTTCTTAAACTTTACAGTTTACAAAGACTTCTCCGATACCCCAAAACACATAAGCGTTGGCATGCCATTGCATTGGGGGAAGCGGAATGCTGGGAAAATTAGAACAAGACTCTATGAATCTCAACGAAGCTATTTGAGATGGAAATCAGCCCCTCCTAGTCATCTCTAGCCCCTTGGTCTTTATTAAGCATCATGGTCTGAACATACCATCAGTGACGTTTTTCAGTTTGCCCATTTTATTGACAGATCCAGCACTTCCTCACTTCTGTCAACTGCATGGGAGAATTAAGAACTCAGGTTTTAAAAATCCATCTTTGCATATACAGCTAATACCTTGCTTAAGTATCTTGGGAAAGCTTGTATTACAGTATTACAGATATTTGCTAAATAAAATGAATTGAATAAATACAAAAGAGAGCCTAGTCCTTATCCTAAGGACTTAGATTACCAGTTGATTTCTTTTTGTCTTTTTATCAAAGATAATTACCAATAAAAGTGACTTTTTTCAAGTCATGTGTGTTAATGCATCTTTGTGAAATTTTGCTTTTATTAAGGGTTGTAGAAGGATGGTTCTTTCTTAATTCAGTAACTGCTTCAGCATAATTTAATACATATTTAGATGAAAAGTAGATATTTTCACAGCCCAGTGTTGCATATAGAGATAATGAAATCGCTTTGCCATTAAAATTTTGATTCGATTTCTCCCTAGAATGCATTAACAGAAAACCACTTTCATTTTTATAGTTGAAAAAAAAAAGGCAATTTACTGTTCTGAAGTTTCAGGAGTGTTCCAAACCAGCACAACTCTGGAGCCCCCTAAACTCCCCACTAAGTAGAGAGAGTCTCTGACTTTAAAACCCTGGCCACTAGTATTGTGTTTTATCCTTAGAAATCTGCTTCTCACTATTATTTTCATGCCTACTGAACTGGCATTAAGATTCCTTTTCTTACAAAGAAAATGTAATAAATTTTAATGGAATTACCAAAAAAGTTAATAAATGAGTTAATAAATGATAATATGATGTGCTTATTTGTTATTGGAACTCTAAGTTTCAAGAAACTGTATCACGAGGATGCCTGAAATAGCAGCCCCAAATGTCAAATTCTAGAGCTACAGGAAAGGACATTTCTCTATTCTCTTGCAATACAATGAATATTTCCCAGAGGTAAGATGAATTATCCCACTATGGAAGAGAAGGAAAGATTAGTCTAATGGTTATACCGTATGTCAATTTTAAAGTTGGCCACTGATATCTATTTTTTGGTAAATGATATGTGTTACATAAATTCTCAAATTTTAATTACCTGTTACACCCATTGAAGTTTTGAAATTGAATGTTCCATGGAGATTATCAAGTCCAGTTTTCTCATTTTGGAAAACTAGAAAACTAGAGAGGTAAAGTGACTTAGCCAATGTTAGAGAAAGTAAGAGAGTGGCAGAGGAGGCATAAGCATTTGTGCTCCAACTACTATTTTATATTCTCAGGAGAAAGAATGTTACCTGATAACTGCAACTCTCAGGTTATAAACATACGACATGGATCTCTGTGTAGTATTATATATTCATGAATATCATACATAGATCAGAACAGGATCCAAGACTCAAGGACCTAATCCCCCATCTTCTACAATGAAGGAGAACTCAAAGCACTCAAAGATAAGCAAATACAAATATTTTAGACTTTTACATTACCAATTTATTTTGAAGTACATGTATTCTATACATAGATAAAAGCAAAATAACTACATTACGCAAACGTCATATTTTATATGCCCTTCAGAACAATATGCATATTACAAATATAACACAGAAAAGAAAAACTACATTCTGAATATCGTGTATACTGTAAAACAGTTGTAAGTTTACACGACGAGATTTAATGATTTAGGGAAAAAGTTCACAGTCATCCTCATAAGGCTTTAACCTAGGTTCAAGATTTTCTACTTAATATTCAAATTCTTTCATAGGACAATTGAGCAGACAGAAATAAGAAAGATGAAATAAATCATTATCTTCTGAACTCAGACATGCAAAATGGTGCGGGAGGAAAGGAACTCCTAGGTGAAAACAAATCTGAATGAAATGAACATCAGCACTTTTTTTTTAAGAAAGTTTCAGGAAAAAACTATGAAGATGCTAGCTTGATAATAAACATTGCTTATCCTTTTATTAATTAAAATTAGGCTGTAACTGTAGAGTACACATATTCTGAACTGCAGACTTAAACTATATACAATTAGCTATATCAATCTATTCATTTGTTTTTTATCTCCAGCTAGCAAAGAATGTAGTCAACTTAAATCTTGTTTTAAAGGTCTTCTCACTCTAAAATTTACTTTGGAGATTTGTCTTATACAGACTTCCAGATGAAAAACATGATTTCTTTCTCTCTCTATCAACTTTCACGCATTAAATAATTCTTCCTTAATGTGGTTATCAACATTTTACCATTTATAATTACTTCCTAACAATCACTGGAAATCATATATGAAGTTTATATTAAAGTTTCTGAGATAGTGCATTCGCTCCATAGTATTAGTCCAAGATTGGTCTGGAGAATGCTGATATTAGAAAACATAAAGTACAAGAGAGAAATTGTTCATACAAATCAGTACAACTTTGAATGTAAGTAATAAAAATGAAAGACTTCATAGAGGTTAGCAGCTGTTAGAGGAAGGAAACACAAGTTCTCATATGGGAGAGTGAATATTTGGGCTCCTGAAACAAGCAGAACCAATACTAGAGTAAGTGTCATCACCACATCCAGAGTCAAAGCCCTCTACACAAGAGCTAAAAGAATGACCACACAACATCCATGAAATAAGATAAAACAAGTCCCTCAACAGAGCTAGGAATTCTGAGATTATTCCATGAATTGTCAGTCTCACAGAGAGTAAAAACCAGTTCATTAAAATGGGACATCCCAATCACATTTGCCAAGTAAAATAACACACACAAATGAACAGAGAAGCCAAACCAAGTTACTGGTTTCATGACAGTGTACAACATGAAGTCAATTTTAAAGAGCAATGGCCACTTCTAGATTTTAGAATTTATCCTCTTTCTAGAACTACAGATATTTCCATCAGACAGGGCTGCCAAAAGCATTCTGCAACTTATTTTAAAATTAAACAAACAAACCCAGCTCTCCACCATCCCCCGCCTCCTGCACCCTGCATCCCCCGTCCCATGAGTTATAAATGTAGGTTTCTGGTAACCTACATCAGAGTGACACACTTATTTTAATTTAATGTTTGCTATTTGTAAATGCAATCTCATTTGTGTTACACTGTGGCAGCCATTCTCTGGAGGGCTGGATTAGTTGTGGATGTAAATACATTTATAACGTATTTTCCTTTTTAAGTTTAAAATTTGAAGCAAGGAAAATATCTAAACATAACTACGTCAAACATCATCTAGAGCTTCTTTCAAAAATTGCTCTGCCAACTTTAGAGAAACAACGACTGGCTGTATGCAGACACACTCTCAAATGTGTTCTGAATAGTTAGAAAATTATAATGTAAATTTACCCAGATTCCCACAGAAAGATTTAATTTAGGAAACGATAAGGGCAAATACAAAATTTACTGTTTAAACAAAAAGGTGATTGACAAGAACAGGAGAATGAGCCTCTTAGGAACATAAACAGCAATACTTGAAAAACAACTGGCTACCTGGAATCTATGTTAAAGTCTGTTATATGAGTTAGAGTCTTTTCCCCTTAGAATCTCTGTTAGTATGTAAAATAGGTAACATTATAAACACTTCTCCAGATGACCTTATGAAAAGCCTGCCATTCTCAGGCTCCAACCTTAGACCAGAAGAAATTATGTCTCTTTATTTCCATTTGATCAATGCATTTGTATAGCAAGAAATGAGTGATCTCACAATATACCCAAATAAAATTTGCCGATACAATAAAAGGAGATATTAGATAACCGAACATTATTATGGACTAAATACTCTCAAAACAAGCAGGTAGATCCGTTATAAACCCTTAACTACTTCAGTTTTTGTTCTCACATTTTTGATCCAAAGTGTTTCTCCTAGTTTTAACATCCTCTTGTGAAAACATTACTGCAACTTACAAAAGTTTATTTCATTAATCTTTGCTACCCTGAAAAACCTGGCTTCCTTCATGTCCATCCCAGAGTAACATTTCTCTGATCTCATTTCAGGTGCCTCCTACATTCATCTAAGACATTTTCATTGCAAAACAGAGAATTTTCAGAAGTCACTAAAAAGCACTCCCTTACCTTCTAAACCTGCTTCAATCAGCCCAAACTGTTCCAATAATTTAACAAAAAGCACAATGACGATCAGAACTGCTATCATTTCAAGCCCTTCCAAGTTCATGGTCAGCTAGGTCATGGTCCGACCACAGCCACTGAGAAGTGCTCCTCTGCCTGGCTTTCTTTGTAAAGCCATTAAACTACATTAAGAAGGCTACTGCTAGAGAAAGGGGAGGAGGAGAGCGTATGAGAGAGAGAGAGAGAGAGAGAGAGAGAGAGAGAGAGAGAGAGAGAGAGAGAGAGAAGAGAGAGAAGGGAAAGGAGGCGAGATGGAGATGGAGAGGCTGAGAAAAAGGACGTGAGAGAGAGAAAATGAATTCATCCTGTCTGCTGTAGCAGAGGCCAGAAGTGGCAGCCGGATAAAGTCGGGCCTGTCGGAATTATCGGCTTCCTCGTTATCACTCTTGCACAGAGAGACAGCCACGCATCAAGTCGCGCTCAGATCACCCGAGGACCCACGAGGTCACCAGGAACATCCCGAGGAAACGTGAGGCCCGCCGCGGCGGAGATGGCTCTGCGCCCCGGGACTCCGCGCGCCCGCGCCGCCGCCACCAGTGGCTTTGTTGGGCCGGCCAGTTGCCTTGGAAACAAGAGAACCTAAGCAAGGGCTGGACTCCCGCTGCAGACAGGGAGCAGAGCACCGCACCTTGAAATACGGAGAAAAACCTGACAACGCTGAGAGGTGGAGTGACAACTTGCATTCAGCTGTTTCAGAAACATTGTTGACCAGTAAGGAAAATCCAAATGTGTATTTTGTCCCAACTAGCTGAGTGCAGATTGAAACGAGGCTTAACGGAGTCCTTCAATGTTGACTTTCTTTTCCATGAGTCACCTTATCCGAAAGCTCAGTCACTGAGAACTAATATTCTGGTTTGAGTAGTAACTATCATATCTTTTCCAAGCATGGGAATAATAAACGAATAAGTATTCATCATGTTTGCATAGTATTTAACAGCTACCTCCTATGCACTACCTCATACCATTCAATACACCAAAATATATACAGTATTTAATGTGTTCCTTCTATCCTTTACAAATAATGATTTAAGTAAATTTGGAAACAAGAAAAGTTTGAGAATAAAAATCAAATCAAAAAAAAAAAAAGCTGAAGCTTTTGTCTCTCTCTTGCACAACTATTTCATCTTTCTCTTTCCTCCTAACACTGCCCAAATAGATTAGCTCCACAATGAAATACAGAATTTAAAAAAAAATACAAGAGAGGGAAAGCATCTTAGAAAGCCAATTCAAGTCTCCTATTTCATAGATGAACAAGCTGAGGACCGAAGAGTGCAAAAGAGATGAGGCAAAGGCAGAGCGGGATAGAATGAAGGCATCCTTCACTGGGGGTTGATTTTTGAGGCAGTGGAGTATAAGTTCAGAATATGAACTCCAGGGACAGACCACTGGGATCTCTTACTAGCTGTGTGACCTTAGGTAAGTTACTTAACATCTCTGTGTTTTAATGTCCTCATCCATAAAGAGAGGCATAATAGCACCTAGCTCATCACTCTTTAGAGGGAATTAATGAGTGACACTTTTAGAAAAGAGTGAGTGCTCAATCACTACCACCTCGGGTGTTTTTCACAAGTGTCTCCATGCTCTGCTCAGACTTTGTTAGGTTGCCAGAGGAATCAATCTGGAGGAAGTGCAGTCCTCCTCTTATCATTCTCTTAATCAGAAACCTTCCATGGCTCCCTATCTGCCTGCAGAACAAAGTTGAAGCTCCTTTGAAGAGCATGCTGGTCTCTCCATGATCCGGTACCTCCTTCAGGATTGCACCTCAGTGGTCTTACTCCTGTCAATACATTCTGCCTGACAGTTCAGCTTCCTTCACCCAAACTCATTCTGGGCTTTTCCATTTCCAGGAGTTTGCTCAAACCGCTCTATCTATTTAGGAAAACATTTCTACACCATCTCTGCCTGTCAAGTTCTTAAAACTCTTTCATGGAAACTTCAACCAGAATTGGATCAAATCTCTCTTTTTTGTGTGTGTTTTTAATGGTACTTTTCCTACTTATGATGTATTATATGATAGCCATATGGGTATACATTCTCTCCATTAAAGGGTAAGCTGCCAGAGGGCAGAAATCACGCCTTGCTAATCTAGATAGTCCCTACTGTGCCTCCATGGAGGGCACTTCTTACTTACTAGATGTTTGCTGGATAATAAAAGTCATCAGTGATTAGGTGATTACTACACACCAGATGCTTTAATGCATTGCTCCTTCCTAGACATTCTAAAAGTAGGGATGACGATTGGCAGGTGAAACACTAGCCTCAGAGAATCTAAGTGGCAGGCTCAAGGTCATACAGCTGGTGAATGATGGAACCAAGCTTCAAATTCTGATTTGTTTAATGCAAAACCAATTACTTTGTCCCATTATCCAACAGGGCTTTAAATGAATTAAAAATCCAAATATTGGCACAAGTGCTTATCAGCACAGGGGTGAAGGTTACACCCAAAATGATCCCCCAAACTGTTTTGTGACGTTCTTTTTTATTTTTTTTTTGAAAGAGAGAGACAAGGTTTTGCTCTGTAACCCAGGCTTGAGAGCAGCGGCGTGATCACAGCTCACTGCAGACTTAACCTCCAGAGCTCAAATGATCTTCCTGTCTCAGCCTCCCAAAGTGCTGGGACTACAAGCATGAGCTACCACATCTGGCTGACATACTGTTTTATCCACTAATTCCAGTAACTTTGGAACATCAAAAGCATCCAAACTAGTAGTTAATTAAACTCAAGGATCTTTCTTCCTCCTCATTCACAGGATTAATATTACTTAAACACACCCCACCTTGGAACTCGAAAGGGAGTTCTGTTTTTCTAGTACAGTGAACTCTGCAGAGCCCTTCAGCTTGCCTTATCTATGAATGTCCATAGTCAAGCCCTTTGTGTTCACATTTAAAGTTCATGACCTGGGGCTGAGAAACATATGTAGGCAGGAACTTTTTTTTTCTTTTCTTTTTTTTTTTTTTTTTTTTTGAGACAGTGTTTCGCTCTTATTGCCCAGGCTGGAGTACAATGGTGCAATCTCAGCTCACTGCAACCTCCACCTCCCAGGTTCAAGCAATTCTCCTGCCTCAGCCTCCTGAGTAGCTGGGATTACAGGCATGCACCACCACACCCAGCTAATTTTGTATTTTTAGTAGAGACAGGGTTTCTCCATGTTGGCCAGGCTGGTCTCGAACTCCTGAGCTCAGGTGATCTGCCTGCCTCAGACCCCCAAAATGCTGGGATTACAGGCATGAGCTACCGTGCCCAGCCGGCAGGAACTGTTGAAGAGCATCAGAGTGAGAGTCCTTCTACTCAGTCTGGATGTCACAATTATGGGTTCCTTTGCTGTTATGTTGTTCTTCCCAAGGCCTGAGGGTTTTTCTTTTTAAATTTTTACCTCATTAGCTCAGGCCTTTATCCTTGCATTTCCCTCTCTTGCAGTGTTTATCCCCGTATCTTCCCATGAATAAGTGACTTGACTTAGGTCTTGGTTCCAAAATTCCTATCACAGAAAGGCTCTTTCTAACCACACTATACAGAAAAACCTCCCTCACCTGGCCCTGGAGTCACTACCCTCTGAACCAGTGTTATTTTCCTCCAAAGCATTGTCACCACCTAGCATGTATATTTGTTTATTAAGTGTCTCCTGCCAGAATTGTTACAATATAAACTCCTACCTATGAGGGTAGAGATTTTTGTCTGTCTTGTTCAATATAACATCCTCAATTGCAGAGTGGTGCCCGATGAATAAGAGAGAGTGAGTGGTTGTTGAATGAATAATCTGATTGATATTCTCACCTAAAAAGCTACCTGCTCTCTCCCTGATCTGGCAGAACCCAATTTCCTGTTACCAGGGTGCCTCCTCTGCCTGTGGACCCTGAGAGATTTCCGTGCTTTTTTTTTCTTAGGAAGTCCTATTCCTACTGCTTCTTTTAAAGGTGAGCCAAGAGCACTGCATGCTCAAACATATTGGCTGTGCTCTATCTTCAGCATTTAATGTGAGTATGATTTGTGGTTCCTGCCCATGTGAACAATGAAAGCAATGTAAGGAAAGCAGCCAAGAAGGTTACCCTGCCCAAAATATCTTAAAATCGCTGGTATGGATGATAAGTACCTTGGATAGCATCCACTCACATCCCTTCATTTTCAGCTAAAAGAACACTGCAATCTAAATAAGTAAAGTTACTTAACTATATATGCAACTCTTATCTTCAAGTCGCAGCGAGGATTCAAACTAAAATATTAATCCAATATCTTTTCTTCCTGTAGGGCACTGAATTCCCTTTTAAATGAGAAATATTAAGAGTGTCCAACAGAAAGAGGAAACCTAAATACTGGCTCCAAATCTTTGTCCTCATTTGGATTGCTTGAACTCGCTATACTTCGGTTTGCTGGTCATCAAAATGGGGCTAATATCCCTCCTTCAGGGAAGTGTTGTGAGGATTAGGTGCAATAATATTTGTAAATGATACTTAATCTTCGTGGAGCACATATGTTTTCAAGCAGTGGGCCTAACACATAGACTCGTCCATTCTTAAAACCCCTCTTTGAGGAAGGGAGGGGTTTATATTTCCATCTTATGGATGAGGAAACAAAGGTTTGTGAAGGACTAGTCAATTATCCCATGTCCCAAAGCATCTGAAGCCAGTGGGGCTGATGGTCATCACATTTCCCATGTGTCTCATGTAACAGTAGCCAGGGATACCCAAAGCATTCAATGAAACAAACATCACCGGCATAAGTAACCCAACACTCAATTGTGACTTTTTAAAAGATTTCTCGCCCTTTCTGCATGAATATTAGATACAAGAAAGGTCTGTGCCCCTGTCGTGTGTGTGTGTGTGTGTGTGTGTTTGTGTGTGTGTAGCAGATAAGTATGAAGTGGTAGTGAGAGAAAAGGGCTACTGTTTGTGAGTTTGCCAACATTTTCTTCTCTGCAATGCATTCTCACGTAACTACTGAGGAGGGTGCGAGGCTGTTTCAGGTGCTTCCGTTTAAAGAAGTTCCTTCAAAACAATGTTGGGGAGTCCTTCAGCTCAGGCTCTACTGCTGCATGAAGGTTATCTCTTACCTGTCCCCAGAAAAATGAACGTGCTTAATTAGAGACACTCTTACTTTTGCACTTCAGAGCATATCCCTAAGGTGCAGTTTATTCAAAATCACCAGTTACTCACAGTAATGAACCCATTTCTGCTTTGATTCCAGCAATATGGCTTTTGGAACAAAAATAATGTTTTTTAAAAAATGAAAGATGAGTCTGCCCTTTGATGAACTGAGGCAGGGAACAGAGGGATTTTGGCACGTTATGTCTTTCTAGATTCCAGGCTGGGAAGGCATTAAAGAGAGGAGGAGAAAGGGGGCAAACTTTCTCTACGTTTTCACCACAGTGGTTGGCCTTCTCAAAACCTAGCTTTCATTCAGTTTGTTTCTGATTGTTCATCTTCCATTCAGTCATTAAAGGTGTGATCCAGGTACTATATAAGCCAATATAAGTAATAAAAAGATGAATACCTGTTTTTCCATGAGCTGATTGTTAAGCATTGCATATCTGTACAAAATATCACTTGTAGCCCATAAATATATCTATATACCCACAAAATTTAAAAATTTTAAAAAATCCTTAGTCTTCACTGCTTAAAATCTATTAAAAATAAAATTTAGATAATAGCTCATGTGTGTAGAATAATCACTATTTGACAGACTAGCATACTGAGTACTTTATATGGATTATTCCACTGTATCCTCTGTAAACCATAGGAGGCAGCTACTAATACTATCTCCATTTTGCAAGGGGAAGTTAAGGAATGGAGGCCTCATTGGATTATACCAGGAAATATCCAGCTCAGGACTAAAACCCAAGTCTGACTCCAGAGATCAAGAGATAATATTTTAGATGCCATTGAAAACACCTGAAATTTGAAGTAGCACCTGGTAAAAGCCTTTAGGAAAGTATGGAAAGTACCATGAGATCAGGGAAAGCTGACAGGCTTTAATGGTAGTGGAAGGTAGGGGAATAGAACCAAGGTCAGCTTTATAGAGACCACGTTGGGTTCGTACAATGTAGATATTAGGTGGTATTTTTTTTTTTCATAGCAAAGGCTATGTATATTACATATTACATGACCAATGGAGAAGAAAACTAGTGTTGCCAGAGATTTCTTTCTTTTTCTTTTCTTTTTTTTAGACAAGGCCTTGCTTTTTCACCTAGGATGGAATGCAGTGGCCCGATCTCAGCTCACTGCAACTTCCGCGGCCTCCCAGGTTCAAGCAATTCTCCTGTCTCAGCCTCCCGAGTAGCTGGGAGTACAGGCGCACATCACCACAACCAGCTAATTTTTGTAATTTTGGTAGAGATGGGGTTTCACTATCTCTAGGGCTATGCTGGTCTTGAACTCCTGACCTCATGTGATCTGTCCACTTCTGCCTCCCAAAGTGCTGGGACTACTGGTATGAGCCACCACACCCAGCCTTGCCAGAGAATTTACCCAGAGCCAGAAAGAACAGTCAAAGCCTGTCTCAAATCACTTGCCCAGGTGTTCCTGGGAAGTTTCTGCCCCTCATTTTTCAGACCGTCTCCCATTCTGGTGCGCAAAATCAGCGTCAGCCACCTGCCTCTAACTTACTCTCTTCCTTTGGCAGTTACTTGATCCAAGAGAAGCCTGGCTGAATCTTATGACTGAGTGAATAGAAAGCAAATTTGGCCCCTCAAAATGAACTGAAAGAAAACGAGGAGAAGGCAAAGGCATTACATGAGAAATGCCTTTCTTTTTTTTTTTTTTTTTTTTTTTTTGAGACGGAGTCTCGCTCTGTTGCCCAGGCTGGAGTGCAGTGGCACATTTCAGCTGCAAGCTCTGCCTCTGAGGTTCACGCCATTTTCCTGCTCGGACTCCCGAGTAGCTGGGACCACAGGCACGTGCACCACATTGGCTAATTTTTTTGTATTTTAATAGAGACGGGGCTTCACCATGTTAGCCAGGATGGTCTGGATCGCCTAACCTGGTGATCTGCCCACCTCGGCCTCCCAAAGTGCTGGGATTACAGGAGTGAGCCACTGTGCCTGGCCTGAGAAATGTATTTCAATAATAATGTGAAAAGACAATGAACTGCATTTATGGCAGAGGGAGTACAATGCAGAAGTTAAGAGTATGCTTGGGTTTAAATCCTCGCTTTGTTTCTTTAGAGCCTTGTGACTTTGGGCAAACTGCTGAGATGTGTCATATAAAGCAATTAGAACAGAGACTGTCACCGTATAAATGCTCAATAAATAATAGCTATTATTATTTATTGAGCTCTTGCTACAAATCAAGTACTGTTCTAATTGAATTATCTTAATATGTCCATATAACAAACTCAATGAGCCAATTACTATTATTATTCCTAGCCATTGTATGGATAAGAAGGACTAGGGCATCTGCAATTAAGGTGGAATTCTAAAGAAAACACATTGCTTATACCCACCCATGAGGTTGACCACCATCTTCACCACGAGTAATATAGGAAGAAATTATAAACTTATAATGGCTTGGCTTTTAAATTGTTCTTGAAAACGGTGGAAATCCCCTGTCACCCCAGCACTTTGGGAGGCTGAGGCGGGCAGATCACAAGGTCAAGAGATCAAGACCATCCTGGCCAACCCATCTCTACTAAAAATACAAAAATTAACTGGGTGTGGTGGCGGGTGCCTGTAGTCCCAGCTACTTGGGAGGCTGAGGCAGGAGAATCGTTTGAACCCGGGAGGCAGAGCTTGCAGTGAGCCGAGATCATACCACTGCACTCCAGCCTGGCGTCAGAGTGAGACTCCATCTCAAAAAAAAAAAAAAAAGGAAATCTAGGTATCCTTGCTGGAAACAAAAAATGTAAACAGCCTGAAAATAACTATCTTGAACATTGATATTTAAGGACATCTTTGTCACTTTCCATTCTGAAACATTCCACAAGATGAACAGATGCAGTGAGGTGTTGGCATGATATCAGGCTACAGACTCTAATCAAATTCAAGTGGGGTTTCAAAGGGTCCTATCATCATTTCCTTGAGGAAATCCACCTTCAAGGGCATATTTGCTTCATAAGTCTCATCAGCCCCATGATCCATGAATCACACGCTAGCTAGTTCTAGACTAGTCTAGTCTTGTTTGGTCTAGTTCCATGAGTAGACAATATCCTCAATGAAGGATCAACACCACACCCAGACTTTACCACCCATCCTTGTCCTAAGAATGGATAGCAAACACAAACTGCTCAGTGAGTAAAGGTAGTTAAATGGAGGAACAATAGACAGTGACTCAAAGAACTCATTTGAGCTGTACATTACCGCATTCTTAAAGGGCTGAAGACAAATGGGAGGAAAGGAATTGGTAGCAAGAGTGGCCAGCACTGGCGAAAGAGAACAGAGAACTAAGCTGTTATACATACATATTGACTCGTGGTGCTCAAAGTGTTATGTGCATCAGCATTAACTACAAATCTCCCTAAAAGGAATCCTCAGACCTTTCCCAGAGATTCTAATTTCATAGGTCTTAGGTAGAAACCCTGGATCTCCATTTTTGTCAAAAGTTCTAATGATTCTAATGCAGGATTTCTCTGGACCACACTGTGAGAAACACTGCATTAATCTGCTCAAACACCCTCACCCATGTAAGGAACACATTCTCCCAGCTCATCAAAACTAGCTGAGAGTCACACATTTTACAAACTTGACAGGGATAAGAATAGAGGGGGTTCCTTCGGTTTCTCAGACTTCTCCATAAAGTTTTTTCTTCGAATAAAAGTAAGGCATTTTAAACAGATTGGGAATAGACACAAGTTTCTACTCCATATTTAAATGTTTTTTTGTTTTTATTCAGGTGATTCATTTCCTGCATTCATGACAACTTTCTCTCATCAGTGAGCTTTAGATACAAACTTTAGTACAGATAGAGGGCTGTGAAGCATCCCACAGTTTTCTGCATTGCTTTATAACCTAGCTCCCATCTTTGATCTGTCCCTGGAGAATCCCTCTTTCAGCTCCAAATGTAATCACTTAAGTGAAGGGCAGAACTGATGTGCAGCCATCTTAATAGCCAGGCTAAGTGAAGTAAATAGAATTGATGGATACAAATGTTCGGAAGTGTGAAGCTGATTTAGATAAAGTAGATATTTCAGTTTGAGATCTAATAAAAAGCAAAACAGCAGCCACATGGAGCCCTTTCCCATTACTCCCTGGGGCTAATCTTTATCTAAATCAATACTATAAAAGTAACAAAAGACACAAAGTTGTCTGATGCATAATTCATTTATTATGAAACCATGTAAGATGCAAATAATTGAAACAGGATTATTTATGTGATCATTAAACCCAGGGGTAATTTCAACAGATTTTTAGCTCTGCTTAATAAAAATCTTAGTTGTGAATATATATTTAGCCAAATATCATTCCAAATATTGTCTCCTCCAACAAATTATTCCTCATTACAGCTGACATGTTGTACTTCCTCACTGTAATAGAGTATAAATAATTTTTTATTCTATTATTTTATTGTACCAAAGAAACATAAAATGTAAAAAGCAATGTACAACAATCTCCTTGACAATTATTCATGCTTATATGCTGTAGTTCAATTACTAACAATTCTAACTGAATCACTTGTTAATAACTTTGATTTTAAACAGAAATATTTCATATAAAATACCTATGGTAACCAAGTTATACTAGAATCGAATTATGAATATTAATTAAGTATATATTTGTAAAACACACAGGACATGCCATTAGTAGGACCACACTGAAAAGAAAAATTATCCTCAATGCAATGTAAATGTAACCTATTAAATAATACACAGTGGCCTCAAAGAATTAAAGATTAGTTTTTATGGATAACTGAGGGCACGCTATGTTAAATTTATTACGCACAGAGCCATGAGCAGACTAAAACTCTTTTGAAGGGTCATCAAAACAAGCCAGTCAATCATGACCTGCTGGTTTGATAACTCAGGGTGGCACCTGTCTGAACTCTGATATTGTTTCCTAGTTTCTACTGCTACATAGCACATAATCACAAACTGAATGACTTAGAACAACACAGATTTATTATTTCACAGTTTCTGTGGATAAGGAGTCTGGGTATGGGTTAGCAGAGTGTTCTGTTCAGGCTTAAATCAAGGTGTAGGCTTGGGCTGTGATCATACCTGAACCTCTGTGTCCTCTTCTAAGATCACAGTTTATTGAAAGGATTCATTTCCTTGTAGTTTTATGACTGAGTTACCCTGTTTTCTTGCTAGCTGTTGGACAGGGACCATTCTCATCTCCTAGACATTGCTCTTGGTGCCATGTTCTGTCTGAAATGTGGTAGGATGCTCTTTCAATGCTAGCACGAAATGTCTTTCTTCCATGCTTCAAATTTCTCTGACCTCTTTTCAGGGCTTGGCTGATAAGGTCAGGCTCACTTGGGATTGTGTCCCTTTGGATTAACTCAAAGTCAACGGATTAGAACCTTAGTTATGGCTACAAAATCTTTTCACCCATATAGGGTACCAAAATTGTGGTAGTGATATCCCATCATAGTCACAAATCCAACTCACACTCAAAGTAAAGGGATTATATAGGGTGTGTACATCAGGGTCATTTTAAGTGTGCAATCTTGAGGACTATTTTAGAATTCTGCCTACCACAACAGGTTTCTGCTCTAACTGCTGAGTGGCATGCTAGGTGTTCCATGGTTGTGGGAGGCTGAAGGATATTTTTTTTAATCTCACGCATTTTTCAAACTATATCTGGGGGGAGGCTCAGCATAGAACTACTGGACATTTGGCCACTGAATGCACAGAAGCCAATAGTAAGATGTAAAGTCCTAGAGTGTAGGCTGTCTATTAACAAGTCATGGTAACAAGGAAAGGAGAATGGCCAGAAAATGCCAATTCTAAACTCTGGCTACCTACTATGGTTAGACTATATGTTGAATAGCTGGCTTCATCCACTGATGTGTATAAGGCAGACAGAACTGTCTAGAAAACGATGAAGAGTACCATATTTGGGACCTTAACACTATAGCTTGAGGTTCCATTTCTTTTAGAACAGATTCTTCTTGTATTTATAGTTTTATTTTTATTTTTCCTGCTTCCTGCTGCAATAGCTGCTCTGGTCTGGCTATGTTTCCACTATAGTTATAGCTGATCTTATGATCTATTCACTTCCTCAAGGTAGATCACAGTGAAATACTGCCTGGACACAAATCCTAACTGGATACATCACTGACTACACACACAGCTTTGCGTAAATACCATCTCTCAGCCTCAGTTACATTACCTATACAACACAGATAGTAGTAATATCTTAGAGTTGTTAAGTTGAAATACAGTTGACCCTTGAATGACATAGGTTAGAGCCCCACAGACCAACTTACACAGAATTCTTTCTGTCTCTGCCACCCCTGAGACAGCAAGACCAACTTCTCTTCCTCCTCCTCAGCCTACTCAATGTGAAGATGATGAAGATGAAAGCTTTTATGACAATCTACTTCCACTTAATAAATGGTAAGTATAGTCTCTCTTCTTTATGATTTTCTTAATGTTTTCTTTTTACTAGCTTGCTTTATTGTAAGAATTCAGCATATAATACATATACAATATATGTGTTAATCAACTGTAATCAGTCAGGCCTCTCGTCAACAGTAGGCTATTAATACCTCAATTTTTGGACAGTTAAAAGTTATACACAGATTTTCAACTGTGGGGTGCCAGTGTCCATACCTCTGCATTATTTAAATGTCAACTGTCCTTAAAATACGTCAAGCTCCCAGATAGTACCAAATCAACATTAAATAAATACTATTGCTATTGTCATAATTAGTACAAGGTGGGTGTTATGGCTATTTTGTTCCCAAGGTATACCCAGAATCTAGGGCCATGTCTGAGTTATGGCATCCACTCAACATATGACTTGTCATAATTCTGTTAAGCCTCTCTTCCCTTCTGATCTACCCACTGTATACTTTGTCATCAAAGTGAAAGGAACATGTAATTCCCCAGCTTTGATCTTCAGTGGTATTTTGCTGATACGTTTCATTTTGCAGAATGAAATCCGAAAGTCATGGCAAGGCATTCAAAAGCCCTACCAACTTCCCAAGGAACTCTCCATCCTCATCTCCTGACAGCCTGTGCTCACACTCTGTGTTCAGGTCATGAGAAACTACTGCTATAACCCACATACCAGGGTGATTCCTCCAACTACTTCCTTTCCTTCTGAGAAGTTCTTATCCATTATTTAAGAATAAGCTTAAATCCTTCCACTTGGGTGGAGTCTTTCATGAGTCCATCTTCCAAAGACAAGATTAACCCCTTCTTCTTTCTGTTTTGTACCTATGTTCAACTATGATCCTTTCAAGATTTATGAGCAGGTTGACACACTATGTCCTGTACAAAACTATGAATCCTGGGGAGGAGGGGCCATATCTGATCTATGTTTCTCTCCTCACTACTTATCCATGTGTCTGAAATATATTAGTTGATCAGTAAATGTTGCAGTAAATGAAGGAGGAATGGAAAGGAAAAAAAAGAAAAAAATGAATGGAATGCTATCTGGAGGGTAAAGGAAGATCTAAGTAAAAAGCATAACCCTCCAACAAAAGTCACCATGCCTAGAATTCAACCATTAAAGATTTAATTTTTCACATTAAGCAGTCCAGGTGTCCTGAAAATAACTCAAATGGTAGAAAACTTTCATCATTAACACCACGGTATAACAGATTTTCATTTGTCACCTTTGTGCATGAAAAGTGAGACCACTGGCAACCTGGGAACTTGAAGCTGGTTGGCACTAATGTGTGAAACCTATGTTGAGAGTCAGTTTGATAGCAAGTACAGAAGCTTAACCACAAAACAGCTAGCTAGTTGAAGTGGAAAATCCAGAGTTATTTTAAGACAATGCAGAACATTCCAGGACAATCCAGCGAATCATCAGTGTGCTAAATGATGCTCCTTCCTCCTGTTTTTTTTTTTTCTATATTAACTGTTTACTGTATTGAACATTGAAATTCATTGTCTCGAAATAATTATTGACTTGCTACCACCCTACTGATTGATACAGCCTGCCCCATTATTAAACCAAGTTTACAGAAGTCAACTTCTGTGCTGGGAATAACTGGCTTAGGGTTTTGTAATATATATTCCGTTTCTTTAGGTACCCTTAAATGCCCGGCATGGTATTCTCAAAGATAACATCAGTTTGTTCTTATGAGCTGCTCTGGCCTTCACATTTCTTAGGTAGCCATTCAAGAGATACTTACAAGATGGTTTAGTGTTCCTGTGGGATATAAATGCCTGTCATTAGCAAAGGGAAAACTTGGCATCTGGTATGGAGTATCAGGTATTTCAAATAGTTTTTATAGTATCCTGGATTTGATCAGACTCTCAACTTACATGCCAACTATCCCCTTTTCATATTTTAAATCCTTAATGATTTTAACATAAAGTCAATCAGCACATTTTGATTAATGAACATACAAATCATTTTTATTAACTAATATGAAATTGTTAAAATATGCTTACTATTTTGTGTACAAAAAACATCTTTAATCATTTCTACATCGGTCTCTATTTTGAGAATAAAAGGTAACAATTTATGGAGGAAATCAAATGAGCAAATATCTATTTAAATAAACCAAGGATTTTTCGAGGAGTTGTTTGTTAACAATGTTGACAACCTGGTAAACAAGCAAACACTAACTCCTATTATACATATAAGGTGACAATGTGTGACTATAAAGAATAGAAAGTGTGCATATTTACCGAGAAATCATTGAGAAGCTATATTATGCTTACAATGGTGCTGTCCTTGCAGAAACATTTTGGAGATCCTCTTTTGAGAACTGATATGGTTTGGCTGTGCCCTCACCCAAATCTCATCTTCAATTCCCACATGTTGTGGGAGGAACCCGGTAGGAGGTAATTGAATCATGGGAGAAGGTTCTTCCCATGCTTTTCTCATGATAGTGAGTAAGTCCCAGGAGATTTGATGGTTTTAAAAACGGGAGTCTTCCTGCACAAGCTCTCTTCTCATCTGCTGCCATGTGAGACGTGTCTTTTACCTTCCACCATGATTGTGAGGCCTCCCCAGCCATGTGGAGCTGTAAGTCCAATAAACCTCTTTATTTTGTAAATTGCCCAGTCTGGGATATGTCTTTACCAGCAGCGTGAAAACAGACTAATACAGGAACTGTCTTTAAATCCGATTTATAAATCATCCTTCCCTGCCTGCTCTAGCTGACACCTGGTTGCCCTCAGGCTCAAACTTTCCAAACCTCTTCAAATCACATATTGATGATCATTGCTTTACTTCTTGTAAACAGCTTTGCCAAAGACGGAGACATTTAAAAAAAGGCGGGTAAAATGACACACAAGCAACTCAGCTATTCTCATTAGCTCATGTAAAGGTTTGCTAGGGAAAAAGATTGAAATTAATGGTTAGAATAAGCCTTTTGTGTTATCATCAAATTTCAATTATGTACAATCCTTGCTTACATTATCTGGAATAATTGGAAGTTCACAGCATCATTGTGAGTCAAAGCAATCCTAATAATTAATTTCTTGCTACTCAAGGTAGAAAGAACTTCTACAGTTCTACTCTATTTGGAAAAGGTATCATAGATTCACTATTCACTTAAGCCACTGACTTTGAATGTTTGAAATGGGATTTTGAAAAGGTCATTTTTCTATATATTTTATCAGTTATTTGCTTTTATACTTTTTGAGAGTTATGCATTGTGTATATAAGTACTGTGCCACTACTGTACCAGCAAATAGTGGAAGTGAAAATGACACACTACTTGTGTTTTTTTCTTCCTAAAATCCTGGGGTTTTTGGAGTGCTTTTTGGTATGTGTCTTATTAACTGCAAGTTTATACATGAACTTAGGATTCATTTGTTAAAGAGGATGAGCATGAAGAAAAGCTTATTTTTCTCTTCATGAGTGTAATCCTGCAATTTTACAAGGTTAGTAAACACCCTCGTGGGTTTATATTTTTCTTGGGCATTAGAAACATGAAGAGTCTTTCAATGAGAAACTGAAAGGGAATTATATTTAGGCTATAAACAAGCTGTGAAAAAAAAACTCAACATTATCCCTCCTGTTAAAAATTTTAAATGCTAGAATTTTACTGAATTGATAATGGTTGTACACACCTGTGAAGAACGAGGAACAACTCTAAGCTAATGATCTATCAGGGCAATTTAAAGAGAGAACTTATGAAATAAGTTGGAGAAAAATATGCTAAAATACATTCAAGGAGGTACAAATTCTAGCCAGGTACTTAGGGCCCGTTCTATTCACAGGCAGAGGAAAATGGAAAATATAAATCTAAAGGGATCCAAGACCTGTCTGCTTCCCAGGGTCTACCAGGCACTGCTTGATCATGCTGGCTTTGCTTACAGCTTTGATCATTTGGTTGCAATTGACAGGGACTTGGACAAATCATATCTGCAGTCAGAATAGACTTAAGGAATAACAAATCAACAGACACATGCTATACATGAAGTGAACCTTGCCTGCAGCCTTTTGTGAACTTATGCTGCAGTTCTTATAACTAGTTTTCCCCTAATGTCTAAATCCATAGTTTACTCCTAGTACCTGCCTCACAATTACCCGCATACTTTTCTTAGAAACTCTTCTAATGCCACCGCCACTCTGCATCTCTGGAGGCTGCCTTCTCCTGGATGTTCCACTTTTATATATGTCTAGGCCCATGACATCTTGCTGAATTCCTCAGAAATTTGAATCACCTAGTAGCCTGTGAAATATGTATGCACACTGGATAGTCCTCCCCTTGTGAAGGTGAACTTCTTTCTACCTATAGTCAAGTCCATCCAATATATTCTCCTGACCACCCTACACAGATGCACATAAGACACACACACAGATCCACACATACATCAGTCAAAAACTTTTCCACAACAATCAGCTAAGTTCCACTAAAACAGAATCCTTTAGGGTTTGTTTTTGTTTTTCAAAACTGGTTGTGTTCCACTAATGGATAGCAAAATCGACTTGATGAGTTCATGATTAGCAGTATGGAATAAAAAAGAACAGGATAGAATCGGTGAGTGTTTTGCAAGTAGAAAAGGCATTATTTTGTGAAATCCTTTTCAGTTATATTTGTGTTTTTCTGTATGTTCCTGGTTATGATAAAAAAATGTACTTCTTACTGTAGTTCATTATCAGAAAAGTTTTCTAAACCATGTATTAGAGCGCTTGGAGAGAAAAGCATCATTTCTACAGTTAACCTTATTGAAATCGTAAATTTGTGATCTGAAATGGATTACGCATTAAATCAGTACTTCATTACAGACACAACAGCAAACACAATTTCATCTGATAAGCAAGTTATCTTCAAGGAAGCAGATAAGCAGAGTTGGGAGGGAACAGGCATTTAAATAATTACATTTTGATGGCACGATGAGGAAACAATCTCTGTGATTGAATGGTTTACCAATTTAGGTGTTCTGGCCTGAAGGTGCCTGGCTAAGTAGAGGCTAGCATACTTGGGCACCCGGAAACTTGAAAGAGTGAGTCAAGGAAACTATGGAGAAGGGTTTGGCATAGGTGAGCTCCAAGTGTATAATCATTCTATTGCTAATAAATTGTGTTGGGTAGAACTGGTGAAGAACGATGGTGAGATCTTACATTTGTCTACGTGTTTGCATTTTTTAAAGCATTTTTATACCTACTATATTGTTTTAGTGAGGCATCTTAGATGCAAAATGTAAGGTGGTGCTCATTCTCAGGATTGTGCAAGTGTCTTGTGAGCTTTGCTTGCCTGGCCCCAGTCTAGGTCCTGTACATGAGATATGACAGTATTGATTCCTAGGCCGGAAGCAGTGGCTCATGCCTGTAATCTCAGCACTTTGGGAGGCCAAGGAGGGTGAATCACTTGAGGCCAGGAATTTGAGACCAGCCTGGCCAATGTGGTAAAGCCATGTCTGTAATAAAGAGACAAAAATTAGCTGGGCATGGTGGTGTATGCCTGTAATCCCAGATACTCTGGAGGCTGAGGCAGGAAAATTGCTTGAACTCGAGAGATTGCAACGAACTGAGATGGTGCCATTGTACTCTAGCCTGGGCAACAGAGCGAGACTTTGTCTCAAAAAAAAAAAAAAAAAAAAAAAAAAAAAGAGGCAAGTTAGTCATACAGAATTTAAGCTGGAAGTTCATGAATTGTGGTAAATCTGAGTTTAAACTTTGGACTCCTGAGTTCTGGAAAAAATGCATTTTTTTTTTTTTTCTTTTTGAGACGGAGTCTCGCTCTGTCGCCCAGGCTGGAGTGCAGTGGCCAGATCTCAGCTCACTGCAAGCTCCGCCTCCCAGGTTCACGCCATTCTCCTGCCTCAGCCTCCCGAGTAGCTGGGACTACAGGCGCCCGCCACCTCGCCCGGCTAGGTTTTTTTTTTTTGTATTTTTTAGTAGAGACGGGGTTTCACCATGTTAGCCAGGATGGTCTCGATCTCCTGACCTCGTGATCCGCCCGTCTCGGCCTCCCAAAGTGCTGGGATTACAGGCTTGAGCCACCGCGCCCGGCCGAAAAAATGCATTTTTTCATCTACTTCAAAAGACTTCAGTAAGAACTTATTCTGCTTATATTTGCAAAGTAATGAACTGGCAAGATAAAGAGGCATACTATAGTTATTTATTATGAAATGTTTGTTCAGAATGAAAGAATGGCAACATGCAGTCAGCAAGGTTTCAGCCTTGAATCCTACATTTAGTTTGAGGCACTTTCATTCCAGAAAGACACAGACAAATTAAAAACCATTTAGAGAATGATAAAAAGATGAGTAGGGAAAAGAAAAGTTTGATTTATGAGGCTAGATTAAAGGAGATAAATGCCTATTACATGGCTAAGTGACAACCAGGGAGTGTAAGAATCTACAAACATTGGGAGGATGTAAATACAGGTAATAGAGAAGACTTCTAAGTGTGCTACAAGATAGAACTAGTAAGAAAAATGGAATAAAATATTAAACTGTAGACAAGATGAACAGGGCTTTTGGCAAAAGGATTCATTAAGCGAGTAGCAATACAACATGGAAGATGGAGGGGTAGGAGGAGGAGGAAGAGGGAGAAGAAGGGAGAAGAATAAAAAGAACAGGAGTAAGAGGAAGAAGAAAATGAAGGAAGAAAGAAGGGAGGAGGAAGGGAAGAAAGAATGTGAAGAGAGAGAAGGAAGAAGGAAGGCAGGAGGGAGGGAGTGGGAGAAGTGGCGAGGGAGGGGAGAAAGAAAAGGAAGGGAGGGAAGGGAAAGCAAAGGAAAAGAAGGGAAGGGAAGGGAGAAGGAAGGGAGAAAAGGAGATAAGGAAAAAAGAGGAAGGAAAGGAAGAAAAGAAGGAAAGAAGGAAGGAAGGACAGAGGGAAGGAAGGAAGGGAGGGAGGGAGAAAAGGAGGGAAGGAGGAAAAGAAGGGAAGGAAGGGAAGGAAGAAACGAGAAAGGAAGGAAGAAAGGATAGAGGGAGGGAGGAAGGGACAGAGGGAAGAAAGGAAGGAGGGAAGGAAGGAAGGAAAGGAAGGAGGGAGGAAGAAAAGGAGGGAAGGGAAAAAAGAAGAAGGGAAAGAAGAAAGGAGAAAGGAAGGAAGAAAGGAAGGAGGGAGGGAGGGACAGAGGGAGGGAGGGAAGGAAGGAAGGAGGGAGGGAGGGAGAGACAAAGGGAAGAATGGAAGGGATGGGGAGGAAGGAAGGAGGCAGAGAGAAAAGGAGGGAAGGAGGAAAAGAAGGGAAGGAAGGGAAGGAAGAAAGGGGAAAGGAAGGAAGGAAGAAAGGATGGATGGAGGGAGGAAGGGACAGAGGGAAGAAAGGAAGGAGGGAAGGAAGGAAGAGGAAGGAAGGAAGAGGAAGGAAGGAAGGGGAAAGGAAAGGAAGGAGGGAAGAAGAAAAGGAGGGAAAGAGAAAAAGAGGGAGGGAAGGAAGAAAGGAGAAAGGAAGGAAGGAAGGAAAGGGAAGGGAAGGGAAGGGAAAGGAAGGAAGGATGGAAATGAGGAACTATGTTTTGTTCCACTGTACTTAACAGAAAATATAAGAAATAGATTTCTGGCAGTTCTAAGCAGAATGAACATCTTCCCAGAAACCTGAGCCAGCTGAGGAGATGGTATCAACACCCAACCTCAGAGGAGAAGGCCGCCACTAAATCAGAAGGAGACAGTAATGAGGAGCTGAAGTGGGCTTGCAAAGCCATTACTCCTATTAAGTCCAGGGCTTGTGCACAGGCTACCTGCCAACTTTTGGCTAGCCTACAATGCATAACAGTTACTGTAATTGAAACTGAATTATAATACTGCCCTGGCACACATTCTCCTCTAAAAATACAACACATAATAATGCTGTTAAAATAAGGACATCTGGAAAATAACCTAGAGTCCCATTGTTTGTAGCTGGCACCTGCCTTCTAAAGGAGTCCTTCGTGCTTCCTTCTTCTGCTGTATAAATGGTGACATGGTGAAAAGGGGCACTTCATTTAAGTGAATCAGAAGTTTAATGTTTGTTGAGAAGCAACAAGATACCAAACACTATACCACTCCTGTTTTTGTTAAATAACCTTCTATGTGATTGAGATTCATATCCCTGTCACAAGATTAAAAATCTGGTGTCAAAGAAGTAATACATTCTCAATCACTTAAAAGATAAGAGAAATAACCAGAAACAGAATTCTTGTCCGCTTGTCCTTGTCCTCAAAATATTTCCATTATATCTAACAGCAGCTTGCCCAACACATAACATTTAGTAAATGTTCAATTAATATGTGCATAATTGTGCAGAATTAAATTAAAGGGATTTGATGGTGTAACTGAAATCTAAAAAGAATCCCTAATGACTTCTGGTGATGAATTGATGAAGTGTTGCCAAATTTTCACCAAATGTTGAAGTATGTGGTCAATTGTGACCACATTGAGAAATGGCATCTCTTTTGTAAGAACATTATATATATGGAATATATGAGATATGTATGCAGGCATGTGGTGTGAAATAATCACATTAGGGTAAATGAGATATCTCTAACCTCAAGCTTTTATCCTTTCTTTGTGTTACGTACAATTCAATTACGCTCTTAGTCATTTCAAAATGTACAAATTAGTGTTGACTGTAGCCACCCTGTTGTGCTATCAAATACTAGACCTTATTCACTCTATAGAATGATATTATGGTATCTATTAACCATCCCTATTCTCCCCAGCCCCAGTACCCTTCTTGGACTCTTGTAAGCATTATTCTACTCTGTATCTTCATGAGTTAAATTGTTTTAATTTTTAACTCCCACAATTATGTGTGAACATTCGAAGTTTGTCTTTCTGTGCCTGGCTTATTTCACGTAACGTAATGACCTCCAGTGTCATCCATGTTGTTGCAAATGAGAGGATCTCATTCATTTTTATGGCAGAATAGTACTCCATTGTGTTAATGTACCACATTTCCTTTATCCATTTGTCTTTTGATGGACACATAGGTAGCTTCCGTATCTTGGATATTGTGAATAGTGCTGCGAAAAAGATGGGAGTGTAGATATCTCTTTGATATACTATTATAACTTCCTTTCCTAGCAGTGGATCATATGGTAGCTCTAGTTTTAGTGTAGTTTTTTTTTTTTTTTTTTTTTTAGGAATCATCAAACTGTTCTCCATAGGGGTTGTACTAATTTACATTCCCACCAATAGCGTTCCCTTTTCTCCATATCCTTGCCAGCATTTGTTATTGAATGTCTTTTAGATAAAAACCATTTTAACTGGGGTGAGACGATATCTCATTGTAGTTTTGATTTGCATTTCTCTGATGACCAGTGACGCTGAGCACCTTTTCATGTATCTGTTTGGTAATTATACCTCTTCTTTTGAGAATGTCTACTCAAATCTTTTGCCCACTTTTAAGGTGAATTATCAAATTTTTTTCCTACGGAGTTGTTTGAGCTCCTTATATATTCTGATTATTAATCTTTTGTCTGATGCAGAGTTTGCAAGTACTTTTCCCCATTCTGTAGGATGTCTTTTCACCTGGTTGATTGTTTTCTTTGCTGTGCAGAAACATTTTAATTTGATATGACCCCATTTGTCCATTTTTGCTTTCATTGTCTGTGTTTGTGGGATATTCCACAAGAAATCTTTGCCTGTTCTAATGTCCTGGAAATTTTTCTCAATATTTTATCTTAGTAGTTTCATAGTTTGAAGTCTGAGATTTAAGCATTTAATCCATTTTTATTTGATTGCTGTATATGGTGTGAGATAGAGGTCTAGTTCCATTTTTCTGCATATGGAGGTCCAGCTTTCTCAGCACCATTTATGGAAGAGGCTCTCCTTTCATCAATGTATGTTCTTGGACCCTTTGTCAAAAAATGAATTCAGTGTTGATGTATAAGTTTGTTTCTGGGTTCTCTTTTCTGTTCCATTGCTCTATCTGTCTGTTTTTATGCCAGTACTTTACTGTTTTTATTACTATAGCTCTGAAGTATAATTTACAGTCAGGTAATGTGATTCCTCCAGTTTTATTATTATTATTTTTTCCTCACAATTGCTTTGGCTATTCTGGGTCTTTTCTAGTTCCACATAAATTTTAGGATAGTTTTTTCTATGTCTGTGAAGATTTCCATTAGTTATTTTGATAGGAAGTGCATCAAATCCATGGATCACTTTAAGTAGTATGGACATTTTAATAATATTGATTTTTTCCAATCCATGAACATGGAATATATTTCAGTTTTTTAATATTCTCTTCAATTTCTTGCATCAGTGTTTTATGGTTTTCATTGTAGAGATCTTTCACTTCCTTGGTTAATTCCTAGGTATTTTATTTTATTTGCAACTATTGTTAATGGGATTATTTTCTGGATTTCTTTTTCAGATTGCTCACTGTTGACATATAGAAATACTATGGATTTTTATATTGATTTTGTATCCTGCAACTCACATAATGAGTTTGGAAGTATTACCTCCTCCTAATTTTTCAGAATAGTTTGAGTAGGCCTGTTGTTAATTCTTCTTTAAATGTTTGATAGAATTCAGTAGTGAAGTCAGTGGGCACTGGGTTTTTTTCTCAAAGACTTTTTATTACCTCTTTGATCTTGGTACTTGTGATTGGCCTGTTCAGGTTTTGAATTTCTTTGTGGTTCAATCTAGTAGGATGTATGTGTCTATGAACTTACCCGCTTATTTTAGGTTTTCCAATTTATTGGTATATAGTTGCTCATAGTAGCCTCTAGTGATCCTTTGAATTTCTGAAGCACCAGTTATAATGACTTATTTTTCATCTCTGATTTTATTTATTCGAATTTCTCTCTTTTTTGCTTCACTAGTCCAGCTAAAGTTCTGACAATTTTATTTATGTTTTCAAGATACAAACTTTATGTTTCATTGATATTTTGTATTGTTTTCTTTGTTTCCATTTATTTTATTTCTGCTTTGATCTTTATTACTTCTTTTCTTGTACTAACTTTGGGTTTGGTTTGCTCTTGCTTTTCTAGCTCTTTAAGATGTGTTGTTAGATTGTTTATTTGAAATTTTTCTACTTTCTTGATGTGGGCACTTATAGCCATAAATTTTCCTCTTAAGACTGATTTTGCTATATTTCATAGGTTTTTACATGTTGTGTTTTCACTATCATTTGTTTCAAGAAAATTTTTAAATTTCCTTCTTAATTTCTTTATTGACACACCGGTCATTCAGAAGGCTGTTGCTTAATTTCTATGTGTTTGTATAGTTTCCAAAATACCTCTTGTTACTGATTTTTAGTTTTATTCTATTGTGGTAAAAGAAGATACTTGATATAATTTCAATTGTTTTGAATTTTTACAGATGTACTTTGTGGCCTAACATATGGTCTATCCTTGATAATCTATGTGCTTAGAAGAAGAATGTGTATTCTGCAGCTGGTGGAGATAATGTTCTGTAAATATCCAAGGTTCATTTAGTCTATGGCAGATTAAGTTTGATGTTTCTTTGTTGATTTTCTGTCTAGATGTTCAGTCCAATGTTAAATTGAGTGTTGAAGTCTCCAGCTATTACATTATTGTATTGGGGCATATCTGCCATTTTAGCTCTAATAACAGTTGCTTTATATATCTGGGTGCTCTAGAGTTGTATATATATACACACACGTATTTGTTATGTTCCCTTCCTGAATTGATCTCTTTATCATTATATAATGACCTTCTTTGTTCTTTTTATAGTTTTTGTCTTGAAATCTATTTTGTCTAAGTATAGCTAATTCTGCTCTTTTTTGGTTTCCATTTGCATGAAACATCTTTTTATGTTCCTTTTTTTCTGTCTGTGTGTATCTTTACAGGTGAAGTGTGTTTCTTGTAGACAACAGATCACTGGGTCTTGTTTTGTTTTGTTTTAATCCAGTTGGCTACTCTGTCTTTTGATTAGATAATTTAATCAATTTACATTCAATGTTATCATTGATAAGTAGAGACTTACCCCTGCCATTTGTTATGTGTTTTCTGGTTTTTTTGTTTGTTTGTTTGTGTTTTTTTTTGGTTTTCTCTTCCTTTTTCCCTTCCTTTCTGTCTTTTTTTTAGTGAAAGTGTTTTTCTCTGGTGGTATGTTTTAATTTCTTGCTTTTAATTTTTAGTGTTTCTGTTGTAAGTTTTTTGATTGAGGTTACCATGAGACTTGCAAATAATACCTTATAAGGTGTTATTTTAAACTTGTTAACACTAATTGCATGAGCAAACAGGCAAAGAGAAAACTAATACAAATTACGTATTTTAATTCCTCCTCTTTTAAAACTTTTTGTTGTTTTTACTTATATCATATGGTATTGTGTCTTAAAAAGTTGCTGCAGTTATATTATTTGATAGGTTTATCCTTTAGTGCTTTTACTCAATATATGAGTAGTTTACACATGATTACAGTGATATAATATTCTGTGTTCTTAATCTTTTTCTGTGCACTTACTATTACCAGTGACTTTGTAACTTCACATGATATTTTCTCATTAACATACTTTTCTTTCAGATTGAAGAACTCCCTTTAGCCTTTCTTATATGACATGTGTGGTGTTGATAACATTCCTCAGCTTTTGTTTTTCTGGGAAGGTCTTTATTTTTCCTTCATGATTGAAAGGTATTTTCACCAGATTTGCTATTCTGGGATAAATTTCCTTCAACACTTTAAACATGTCATGCCAATATCTCCTGTCTTGTAAGGTTTCCACTGAGAAGTCTGATGCCATACATATTGGAGATCTATTGTATGTTATTTGTTTCTGTTCTCTTGTTGCTTTTAGAATCCTTTCTTTATCCTTGACCATTGGGAGTTTGATTATTAAATGTTTTGAAGTAGTGTTATTTGAGTGAATTCTGCTTGATGTTCTATAAGCTTCTTGTACTTGAATAATATCTTTTTCTAGTTTGGGAAGTCCTCTGTTATTATCCATTTGAATCAAATTTCTACCTGTAGCTCTCTCTGTATCTCCTCTTTAAGGCCAATAACTCAGATTTGCCCTTTTGAGGCTATTTTCCAGATCACATAGGCATGCTGTGTTCTTTTTAAATTCTTTTTGATTTTTTTGTCCTATGACTGAATATTTTCAAATAGCCTGTGTTCAAGCTCACTAATTCTTTCCTCTGCTTGATCAATTCTGCTGTTAAGAAAGTCTGATGCATTCTTTAGTATGTCAATTGCATTTTTCAACTCAACTTGAATTTCTGCTTGATTCTAGTTAATTATTTCAATATCTTTGTTAAATTTATCTAATAGATTTCTGAATTCCTTCTCTGGGTTATCTTGAATTAAGTTGTGTTTCCTCAAGAAAGCTATCTTGAAATGGTCATCTGAAAGGACACATAACTCTCTCTTTCCAGTATTGGTAACTGGTGCCTTATTTAGTTTGTTTAGTGAGGTCACGTTTTCTTTGATGGTCTTGATTCATTTCTGTCTGGGCATTCAACAGTTAGGTATTTCTTGTAGTCTCTGCAGTTGGCTTGTTTGTACCTGTCCTTCAGGGAAAGGATTTCAAGGTATTCAAAGAGACCTTGGTGTTGTGATCTAAGTTTTTGGTCACTGCAGCCATATCTGCATTAGGGGGCATCCCAAGTCCAGTAATACTGTGGCTTTTGCAGATTCATGGAGGTACTGCCTTGGTGGTCTCAGATAATTTCTGGAAGAATTCTCTGGATTACCAGGTAGAGGCTCTTCTTCTCTTCCCTTAACTTTCTCTGAAGCAAACAGAGTCACTCTTTGTGTGCTGAGCTGCCTGGAGCTGGGGGTGGAGTGACACAAGCACCTCTGTGGCTACCATCAGTTAGACTTTACTGAGTCAGACCCAAGGACAGTACAGCACTGGTGCCCTATTTAGTTTGCCCAAGGCCCACAGTAACCACTGCCTGGCTACCCATCTGTGTTCACTCATTTCTTTAGGGCTCCATAATCAATCAGCCTGTGGCAAGTCCAGCTAGGCTTGTTTCCTTCCCTTCAGAGTGGCAAGTTCCACTGGTCCCAGGCAGGTCCAGAAATGACATCCAGGAGCCAGGGCCTGGAGTCAGAAACTTCAGGAATCTACCTGGTGCTCTATTCTACTATGGCTGAGCTGGCACTCAAGTCACAAAACAAAGCCCTTCCTACTCTTCTCTGTCCTTTCCACAAGCAGAGGGGTCTCTTCCCTAGGCCCCAGGCCCATGGTGAGTACCATCTGGCTACCCCAGATGTTCACTCAAGGCCCCAGGGCACTTCAGTCACCTTGTGGTAAATGCTGCTGGGCCATGACTCTCCATTTAGGGTAGTGGGCTCTAGCCCAGTGCATGTCCAGAAATGAAAAAACTGCATCTTTTGAGAGCAAAGTATCTTTGCCTTCTTTGGTATTTAAGTTATCACAAATATATACTAGGCTTCCTCAGTCTTGCAAAAGCAAAAAATAAACCTAACATCTGAATAATTTCAATAAGTTCTAAGTCTGTGTAAAACAACGCACATAATAATGACTTTATGCCTTCTATGATAGTATGCTGACTGATAAATAATACTGACAACTAATATATAGCATTTAATTATCTACGATATTAAAAAATACTGTTTTGTATACTCCCAAGAGGATACAGAAAAACATACATAGTTTCCATACTTACTGAACTTATGACTACACTGGCAGGCAAGATATAAATGCATGAAAATATAAAAATAATCAAGTTTTAAGTATCTATTTGAGATTTTCTTTTCAATAGATTTTACTCTACTAATATTTATGGCGTACCTACTATGCATCAGAACTTGTGGTAGGTATCAGTATACAAGAAAGAACACAATAAGGTTATTTCTTTCAAGAACTCCACCATCTAGAGGGGTAAGAAAACTTTCAAACACACAGTTCCATAACAGCATCATTAGCAGTATAGAGAAAGGTATATGGTGCTATGGAATGCAGATTAGGAAAGGCTTAATTCTGCTGACAGTGGGTCTGAAGGTTTATCAAGGAAGGCTTCCCAAAGGAGGTGAGACTCACATTAGGTCTCGAAGAATGAGAGTTTTCCAGGCCAAAAAGGAAGAGCACTCCGAGAAGGGGGAATATTGTATACAAGGCCGTGCAGGTAGAGAGATTATCAAAGAGGGTCACAGACTGGGATAATTGTGATAAGCATTATTAGCCAAATGACTTATTCAATAGGGAAGATGATATAAAAACAACCTAAGAATGTCAATTTCACATTTTTTCAGGTCTGCCAGCTTGTCAATAGAAATTGAGATGAGCTCCAAGGCCTGCTTAAGTAGAATCTTAACACTGCAACTAACATTATTAACAAGTTTCCCCTTCATTAGTGTAGAAGAACTCATTAAAAAACACTGTATTGAGACTTCATAAGCAAAAGCATACCTTCCTCTTTAGGCTAGTATATCTAATTATATGAGGACTGCTATTAACATTAAATAAATCATCTAATAGATAATTTAAATGTGCAGTAGTGTTCAAGAGCAAATCTACTTTTTGAAAAGTAATCATAATTGCAGCAGAGGCATCATGGAATATTTGATTAGTACAACGCTAAGGAATGAGAATCATTTCTTATAAATGTACAATTAAAGAAGTTGTCAATTATAGCATAAATGGATCAGCATGTATATGATACAAAAATGTGTTAACCTGAATAAGTTTAGACTATCAGAACTACCATTGTGAAGTATTCCTTTGAAGCACTGACTCTAAAGAACACAGTGGAATCAAACTTATAAGAACTATAGACAATAACATTTATAGTTACAGAATTCTGATTATATGAATCCCAGGAATTAAATGTTGCACCATCCACTTTCACACAAAAACAAACTGGATAAACGAGTGACAACATTCATTTTGCCTGTTTACAAAAAAGCTTTATGTATTAATTCTTTCAATAAGAAAATAAATAATTTTGTATTTAATCCTATTTGAATTTAATTGAAACCTTATAGAGCATTCCGTGTGAATTCAACAAAAAAAGTGACGTCCTTAAAGAATAAGAAGCTTTAGCTTCCTCTTCAAACATAATAAGCATTGCCATTGAACTTGCTTACTCTAACCTCAAGTGAATGATTACCTCTTGCAAATGAATTTTAGCAGAATTTTCCAACTCCGACCTCAGTTGTTTCTTTTTGCTATTTGTTTTGTTGCTTTTGAAATAAAGCTTTTCTTCTCTTAGCTGTGCTTTGCCCATCACTTGTGGCAAGAATCAATGATACCTTAAAGATACCAACTCATTGGTGCAGAAAGCTAAAACCTGTCCCTTTAAAGCCCAACCTGGATCGGGACTGAAATTAAATAGGATTAACTCCTAATTTGTTCCTGTGTCCTATTCTTCTATTGACTGTTTCCCAGTCCCTAATAATTGTCCTTGTTCAAGTGTAAGACACTGTGTCCTCTTCTTCCTTAGTTAATTGAGTCTCTTGTTTTGACTTTCTATTCTCAACTTTGACTATTTTTTTGCTCTTTGGGCTAAAACTAATATTCAGGTACTGTTGTCCCTTCCTGATCTCAATAGGTCATATTTTCTGTTGAGCAGCTTATACTCCGTGTCACTTTAAAGCAATTTCCTTTAATGCTTCCATGCAATTTCTCTCAAGATGCTTTTTAAAATTTATTTTGTGTCTTCCTTCCCTTCCTTTCTCTCTCCTTCCTCCCTTGTTCTCTACCTCTCTCTCAATCCTTGCAAATACACAAACACATATACTTCTACTACATTGTCCTGTACCTGTTGATATTGTCTCTAGGAATTTCATATGCAAGTATATATTTTGTATCTCATTTTGACAACATGCAATCTATGCACAAGGAGTCATCTCCTACTTCCTTTGCCCAGAAGCTGGGGCCCAGTAAATTGCACTGAGTAAGCAAAATTGTTTGGCTCATTTATTCACTAATCTGCTCATTCATTCAACAGATATTTATTAAGTGTTTGATATGTGTCAGGTCTTATACTAAGTGCTACATTCAATAATCAATTTAGCACCAGAAATTTTTTATGATATTTCACTTTCTCTGCCTTACAGATGTCCTGTTTATGGAATATTCTCTTCTACCTTGTTTTTCTAGCAATTTCTGCTCATCCATCATGATTCAGCTTAAATATCAGGTTTTCCGTGAAATATCTTCTAACCTTTAAATGTTTATCAGTTTCTTGTCTTTGCTATCATCCTAGAATATGGGATGCTTCATATTTCACAGTAATTATTTATTCACATGTCTGTTTCCTCCCAATTAGACTCACTTCGTGGGAAGAGACATGATCTTTTCCCCAGTGCTTGTAACAATGTATGGCACATAGTAGGTCCTTAGTCAGTTGTATACATGATAATAAGAGCATCTACGTGTACAAAATTTAGTATAAAGTCAACATCCAGCAGTTTAATAGTATTATTCATAATCAATCCCAAACCAAGTGATTCCAAGGACCTATAACGTTTTAAAAGCTATTGTTAATCCTGACAAGTTTATTTAAATAAAATGGAATCAGAAGCAGCAAATTTTATTGCCCCATCCTCTAGAATATAACATATTCAGAAGCCCATTGGAAACTTATATTAACCCCTCTGTTGGGAGCAGATACAGTAGATACTATAATTAATATGGTATATTATAAGGAAATGAATCCAAGGATTCTGATTTTTTTTATTGTTAGAAGAATGAAACTTCCCAATATTTTGCCTATGGCCATTACCTTTTTTACCGTAATGACTCCAGATTTACACCTCCAACAGCATTCCAAGTGTCTCATCCCTCTCAATACCAATTATGTCCCATGGAATGACTCAGAGATATTGCAAACATCATCTGTTCAAAAGAAAACTATCAATTCTACCTTCAAACTTCCCTTCAGTCCCCATCTCTGTAGATGGCACTGTCCAATATCTCAAGTCAGAAACACAGGCACAGCAACCCTGACTTGGTCTTGATTCCAACTTTTCTATCTTCACTCTCATCCAATCCTTAACAAGCCCTGCTGTCTTCATCCCAAATAGATTAAACCCTTCTCTCCATCTCCTGTAATGTATGACATCAGTGGGGAGTCCCATTTCTTCCTGTGTTTAGTACTGAAACAACTTCCTATCTGTCCTCCTTGTTTCTGATCTTGCTATTTCCAATTCAAAGCATTTCTTAAAATGTGTACTACATCATACTATTCCTCAAAAACCACCCAGTGACTTCCCATTTTATTTAGAATAAAATTTGAAATTCTTTTTATGGTTTATCAAGTATTACCTGCCTCTCTAATTGTTCTTACAGTGTTTCAGCTTCAATGATTTTCTTTGAACTCCTGTAACACACCAAGGTCTTTACCTGCTCAGAGCCTTTGCACAAGCTGTTCTTTCTTCCTGAAACGCTGTTTCCCTCCTGTCTTTTCATTGTTGGTTCCTTCTTAGCATTTGGATCTCTATTCATATTCTCTGATCATGCTTTTGAAATAGATGTCCTCTCAATCCCACAGAAATATGTAACTTTTCCATTTTTGATCATTTGATTGCTTCTTAATTCTCAACAGAATTGGTGATTTTGCTTTAATAATACTTGTCTTTATTCATGTCTTACTTCTTTTCCCTCCTAGAGTACAACTTTTTTTAGGCAAGTACTCTGCCTCCCTCATAAGTCTTTTTACCCGCAGGGAGCAGTATGGAGTAAAGCACCTAAAAAAATGCGTGTTGACAAGAAAATGCAATAAAATAAAATGACCTAAAATTTAAAAAAAAAACAAAACCTCAGTAGACCTTAATTGAACAACTACTTTCTGTACACAGATATATCTGTAAATTCATAGACCTTTAATATTCACAATAGCACTGTAAGGTGCTTTGCATCATTCTTATTTAATTAATGCAAAAGGCAAGTTTCTCAAAGTGTCAGTACAACTTTCAGATTTTAATGTAAGTTCCTGAATCTAATCCCAGTCCTTTGCATTTTTTCATTCTATACTCCCAAAGCCATCATTTAATTTAAATATAGTTTTTACCTCTTGCTGACATTTAACCATTAAAGTTTTTTCCACCAGTTAAATTAAAAAGAAAAAAAATCAAGGAAAATAAAGTCCCTGGCAATACATGCTGGCATTCTGTCTTTGAAAACAACCAAAAAAAAAAAAAACCAATAAAAATCTACTACATAAACCGGCCGTAATAAATTAAAGATGTGTTAAAGGGAAATAATGGATGCTTCTGTTGATAAGGCTCATGGCCAGTGGCCAAAAGGCAATCTTCTGCTGTTCTTTAATAACTCAGTGCAAAAACCTTGGAAATTTTTATACCACTACTCTATCATAGCACCTTAGTAGTAAATTACAGGAGGTAATAAGCATGTTATTTTCCTAAGTGTAATAATTGTGAAACAAAGAGTTCTTCATCCAAGTGCCCACTGTCTGTTGCAAAGATAGTTTAAGAAACCGCTACAAAAACTCATCTTTTTTTAAATCCAACAATCAGTCATAGAACACCTAATGGGCAGGCAGTGGCATGGTGGTTGAGAGTTAAAGCTCAGAAATCAAGGGTTCAAGTCTCTCTTTAACTCTGTGACAGCTGTATGATGCTGAATAAATTATTCATTTTTCTCATTATTAAAATAGAGTTAATAATAATTTCTATCTGATAGGGTTATGGGAGGAATAAAAGGGTGAAATGAGTAAAACACCCACTATGTACTAAGATATCCAAAAAATAATGTTAACTTTGGCTACAGAATAATGTGTTCTGAGGGGCATAAGTTTATGATACTGTGAGTGTTGAGAACAGAAGTATTACGGAAGGGATAACGAGGTACCTGGCAGAGTAAATGGAGTTAAATAACCTTGAAGTCTTTTAGGAACAAGCTATTCCCTTACCATTTTTCAAAATAGCTTTTTTTGAGGTATAATTTGCACATCATAAAATTCACCCACTTAAGTGTACAACTGAATGACTTTTAGGAAATTTACAGGGTTATATAACCATCACCAAAATCTAACATCAGAATATTTTCATTGCCTCGAAGAGATTCCTCATGCTTATTTACAGTAACAGCTGTTCACACCCCCGCCCCAGGCAAACACTAGTCTACATTCTGTCTCTGTAGATTTGCCCCTTCTAGATATTTTACATAAATTGTATTATACAATATGTGATCTTTTGTGTGTGGTTTCTTTCAGATCACATATGAAAGTCCAACTCTGTGGTAGCATGTCTCAGTTTGCTTCTATTGCTAAACCATGTTCCATTCTGTCAATATAATACATTGTTTTGATCCAATCACCAGTTGACAGATTTTTGAGTTATTTCTAGTTTGTGACTTTGACAAATCATGCTACTATAAACATTTGTACACAAGTCTTTTTCTACACTTGTGTTTTCATTTCTTTTCAGTACATTCCCAGGAGCTCTCCTTTTCCACTGTATAGCAAAGATCTGCCCCTGAAAGACCTCAGTGCAACTTGTTGGAAGGGAGTAGAGAGTTCTAATTCCAACTCACCAGTAACTACTGAGTGTTCAGCTCACACAACGAAGTAGGGGAAAAAAAGGCACATCAGTTCTTGTCTCTGTCCTCTTTCCCTTAAATCCCCTTGTGACTTTGGGAGATAACTGGACCTCATAGAATCTATACATCTTACCTTGTGAACCAACAGGAGAAACTAGACGCTCTCTGAACTCTCTTTTACCTTAAAAAACTTATAATACTCTTAGTAACTAAAATTTTATAAAGAAATCCAAAAAGCACAATCAATGGATTATCTCCCTTGCCTCTGATATTTTCTGGGCATAGCCAACACTAGTCACAAAAAATACTATACAGAAAGCATTTGAATACTGTCTATTGCATGCAGAATCCAGGATTTACCAGTTGCCACCCTACATGTGCCTGTTTTGCTCTTAAAATTCTTGCATGTCACTGTATTTCTCTGCCCATATTTTGCTAAGGCAGTTATTTTGTTCAGAGTTAATTGGGCACAAAACAAACATTAGTACAAGAAAATAGGGTGGATTGTTTTAATAAACATTTAAAAAGTATAAATCCAAGTAACTACCGTTACCTCCAAAAGAGTCACCTCACTGGTTTTACATTTCCTTATTGTGATATGACTCAGAGAACTGCCCTCTAAACTAGTGGTATAGCCAGTTTCTAAAATTAATTTTCAAACCTTATTATGAAATGTTTAGCTTGTAGAAAGAGGTATAAAGAAGAATACAATGAGCATGCATGTACCAAGCACAAAGATTTAAAATAATTGATTACCGATGCTCTGGGGTCTATTAGTATCCCTCATCAACTTTCTCTGTCCTTATCTCCAATGATTTCTGCACTTGAGCATGACTGTCCTCATATATATATTTATATTCTTTGCATATGTATGTTACCCTATGTAATATATATTGCTTTCCTAGTTTAAATATTTATATAAATGGTATCAAAATGGTATCAAACCATATGTATTATTTATCAGTTTGCTGGATTCACTCAATATCATGTTTGGTGAATTTATTTACATTGATATGTGAGTTCTATTTCTAGTTCTAGTTCTACTCACCTTGTATAACATTAAATTTTTAAAAAACCACAATTATTTATCCTATTTCCTATTGATACATATTTAGATGATATCTAGCGTTTTGCTACCACAAACATTTTAGCTGTAAACATTCTTGTACCTATCTTCTCTGTGTACTTATTGAGGGGTTTCCCTAGAGTTACCATTACCTAGAGTTTCATTACCTAGGAATGAAATTTCCAGATACTGAGAAATGAACACCTTCATTTTTACTAATTACGACTGCATTTTCTCCAAACTGTTTGCACCCATTTTTCTTCTATTCATCAAGGTATAAAGCTCCCATTTGTGCACAACTCCCCAAAACTCAGTACTGTTAAACATTTTAATTTTCCCAGTTGCCAATTTGATTCTTAAATGTCAAATTTAACCAACAATAAGTGACTATGTACTCTGAATATACCTTTGTGCTTGGTTCTGTGTGGAATGCAAAATATGATATAGTGGCAGTACTACTGAAATTGGAGGAACCAAGAATTAAGCCCTCACTCCTGCCATCTGTGAAAACCTGAGCAAGTTGTTTAACCTCTTCAAGCCTCAGTTTCTTCATCTGTAATATGAAGGGTTGGACAGGAAAAAATTTCAAGCTCCTTTCACCTTCCATCCTATTTGACTTTATGATGCTCTATGGGATCTTATAAGACAGGAGGAGATGCAAAACATACATAAGTAATTTTAACAGCAGACCCAAATATACATGGAGAAGGTATTAGGAGAACATAGGACACTGGATCTAAATAGGGGCGAGGAAGAAACTAGAAAGGTTTCACCAAGCAGACTGAATGAGATTCACCAAGATGGTATTGATGGAATGGATGAAAGACATTTAAGGAGAGGAAAGAGCATGGCAGGTGGGGTCACAAAAGAAGACAGTGAAAGAAGAGGGGCAAGGACAGGGAGAGAGGCAAGGACAGGGAGAGAGGCAAGGAGAGGGAGAAGGGTGTGGCTGGAACAAAAGGTGTTTAGGTACTTGCTGGGAAGTAGAGAAGATGAGGCCAGATATATTGTGATTTTTATTATGTCAAACTGTAATAAATCTTCATTATGTTATCAATAATTTGATTTTTAAAACCCTTCAAAGCAATATGGAATCAAATCTGCAAATAAGGCAGATAGTCATTTGATTTTCACTTTAAAGTGATGTCATGAAACCAATTTCTTCTGAGGCCAGTAGGCTGATTCTACAGTCACTTCTCAAGCAGGACTGCTCAGGGGGTTTGAGAAATGGAAAGAAGCATTGCAGAAAAAAGAATGGAGTCTCCTTGGGTGCAAGCTTTGAACAGACATGCTCCTTTGGATTTTTGAATTTTATCAGGTGGTTTAAAAGATTCATTATTTTATAGTTATACTTGGTATTGAAAATTCTCAGAACCTGATGGAATTTTAGTATTCCCACACAAAATATTTCAAGTACAAACATTTTTTTATTACTGGGAGGAAAAAAAAATGCCTTCTAAGAGGCTTCAACTGGCTATGCTAGAATGGCTGAGAATTCTGGAAAAGTGATTAATGTATCTCATTTTGAATAAACTGATTTATTATTGGTTATAAACATGGACCCCACAGGCAAAACACCTGGGTTCAGATCTGGACTTTCCTATTGTAAAGTGGAGTATTTATTTAAGCAAGTTATTTAAGATCAATTTGTTAGTATTAGGATTGCATTTGGCTACATGTAACAAAATACCTAAGTCAACTTCTTCCTTCCGTGTAAGTGTCTTGTTTTTCTCATATCATAGGAAGTCAGAGGGGGGCCGCTGAAGACTGGCTCTGTGGTATCACTAATGTCCCATGCTCCTTCCAGCTTTCTGCTCCACCATTCTGGATATGTAGCTTTTGTCCTTGGTTTCAAGACAGCTCCTTTATCCCTAAGCATTGCTTCTGAGTTTGAAAAAGAAACAAGGGAGAATGAACCAAAATCCCTCTCTTTATAAGACTTTGTATTTTCATTCAGAAGGGTATTCCACTCAAGAGACTTTACTTAAGTCCCACTGGTTATACAATGTGGCATGGGAACCTGGAAAACCAACTTTTAAAAAAAATTGCTCGGTGCATAGTGCATTGCTATCCTAAAGAAAATCAAGATTCCTTTAGTAAAAATGATGTCTAGCCAGGCATGCTGGCATGTGCCTGTAGTCCCAGCTACTCAGGAGGCTGAGGCAGGAGAATGGCTTGAGTTCAGGAACCAAAGGTTGCAGTGAGCTGGGATCACGCCACTGCACTCCAGCCTAGGTGACAGAGTGAGGCTCTGTCTCAAAAAAAAACCAAAACCAACCAACCAAACAACACCAAAACATGATGTCAACGTGAGAATTTGATAACAACAGTGCCTGCTATATATTAAAGAGTTATTTTGCAATTAAAAAGCAAAATGAAAGTCATAGCATATAGTAACAATTCAATAATTCTTACTACCAAAGGTATTATACTAATGTGTAATTAATATTTTATATATATATATATGTGTGTGTGTGTGTGTGTGTGTGTGTGTGTGTGTGTGTGCGCGTGTGTGTATTCCTCCAAGCACATGTTAATCCTTCATGGCCCACATCAAATACCACATCTACTAACACCCTTCTCTGATTCTGCACTCAGATCTGTTTTCTTTATCACTTAATGTGTTATATTAGATGAAACACAAACTAATCTGACAAGTAAACAAGGATTGTATCGGAAAAATAGAGAACTATAGAATTCAGAGGAGAGTTAGCTCCTGTAGGTTCTATAGGAACCTACAGAAACATGGGAACCTGAATAAATTTCATGGGGGTAACCACCACCAAACCTGTGCTTTTAGTTTCTTGAGCTACCATAGCAGGAATTGATTCCTACCAGGTTCCACAATTGGATTGCTCTTAAATAGGTGAGTGCTTTGCTGCTAGACAGATAAAGCATGATTGCTGCCTACTACAGGGTCACATACACATAAGTGGTTGACTTTGGTCAAATGACACTATGATAGCTCAGTGATTGCAGAAATGTCTATTTGTTCACCGAAATTCTGCTGAGTAACTGTAATAAGAGTAAGACGGAAATTGTTTCAGAGAAAATTGCATGAATACATTTAGAAGAAGTAACACATGGTTTTAATTCAGAGAATGAGAGGTGGAATGATTTAGTTTAGACGTGGGATAAGGAAAGGCACTTACTAGCAGCTTAAAAAGCAAAACAACTAAGCGACATAATATAGAAATTGAATATATTTGAATAGTAGCATGACAAGGTCACAACCATGCCTTAAGAGACTTTATCTGGTCTGTTAATTGTATAAAAAAGCAGAAACAATAATTTCCTGAATATAGGTAATAGATCTAACTATGGGATCTGAAGTGGGGATAAATAGACAGGGAATGGGTGAGAAAATTAGGAAAACATAGTAGGGAGAAATTGCAATTGGAGATTGTATTTAGGAAGCAAGGATGGACGCTTTCAAGATCTCCTATGATATCAAGCTTGGGTGAACTGGTGCTGCCAGAAAAACAATGGAGAAACAAAAGGCATGATAGGCAGAGGAAGAAGATAAGAAGATGCATGTTGTATATGTTGAGTTTGATATCCCAATAGACTATCTCGGAGAAAACGTGCAGAATTTGAATTACATAACTGGTGCTTACCAAAGAACAGGGCTGATGGTATAGAAAACATTTGCCATTTCTTATAATTTTCTACCGTGTCCTCTACTCTTGTATTCTCATTCTCATCAATCACTCAGTTATTTTGCATATGTCTAGTTCTATGTAATTTCTACATTTGTCTGTGTAATGTTATCTCTGTAAGGTGAGTTATCTCTGTATACCATAGGCACGATTTTCCCTACTTTACAAGAGGAAATTGAGTCTCAAAAAGAGCCTACTTACTTTTCTTCTTACTAACGAATGAAAAGGAATGTTAATCATCATTTTTCCCCCTAATCGGTGAGATATGAAAAAAATTTGGGGTCCATGCAAAATCATTATTATGTTTAAACTGTAACTCTTTACAAATTTATGATCTCCTAAAGTTTTCCAAGATCTAGTATCTCATCTGTTGGCAGATTTTTCAAATGAATTCCTACTCCATGTAAAACAGTCCACTTACATTTTAAAAATCTTGTCAGTATTAACCAGATTATTCCTTCTAATTATTCTTTAGGTCTGATCTTAGAAAACGATTTGAAGCCATCTGTTATTTAAATTCAAGTTTATTGCACTTAAAAGAACAGAACTTGATGTATATGATGTCTGATTTGTTCTGATATGTATAGAATAATAACTTGGCAGGATCTCATAAACAGCAGTTATAGTATAGTACAAGGCTGTGGTATACCTGCCACTGAGATTCATTATCACACACATCTTCTAAGGGCATCTAAAGGGCATACACATTTCAGAATTCTGTCTGTAATCACTATATGCCCTGCTGATATGCAACCAGAAAAACATTCTACTCTTAGAAAAAAAAAAAAAAAAAGGTGTATTTCTAGTTTTCAGAACACAAACTTCTCAGATACACAAACAAGGCTGCAGTTTAGTGTGAGACTCAATATCCAAGTATATTTGTGGAAACTAAAGCTTCAGTGGAAAGAAGCATTAGGTGGATTTTTCAGATTTGTCTCAATATGGCCAGCTCCATCTATTACACTGTCTATATTCTATGTGCATAGGGCAGATAAAAGGCTCTGTAATGTGCTAAATAGTATCCCAAAATATTAATGTTGCTGGGAACCTCAGAAAGTGACCTTATTTGGAAATATAGGGTGTTTGCGGACAAAATTAGTTTTGTGGATGGATGAAATGGGCCCTAATTCCAATAAATGGCGTTCTATAAGACCGTGTGAAAACACACAGTGGGAGGAAAGCTATATGACAATAGAGTCAGATTTTGGAGTGACAAGCCAAGGAGCACTGAGGATTGCCAACAACTACTAGAAGCTAGAGCTTTCAGAGGGAATATAGCCCTGCAGACACCTTTCTTTAAGACTTCTAGGCTTCAGAACCACGACAGAGTACATTTACTTTGTTTTACGCCACCCAATTTGTTACAGCAGCCTAGGAAACTAACACTGGTTCTAAATGACACATTGACAACTCTAATTCTATTTGCTTCCCTTACATAAGCAGAGGATCACTTAAGGTGATACCATCTCCACACTCTTCCCATATCCTTGGTAAGTAATTGTGCAAACATAGGGATAAAACACATGCATTTTCGTATCTTTATACAAAAGCGTCTTCAAATAAAAAATAATTTAAGAGAAATGTTAATGAAGTTTAAAATGACATTTTAATTCATTTCCTTTCATTAACAATTCTTATTGCCTTCCTAAATGTGGAAATTATTAGCACCCAAGGGACCCAAGGGAGTAAGAAGAGTACGACATGATGACAATATCTCCTTCTTGAAACACTTAAATTTAATCATAAGAACCTGGACCTTTTGCTTCTTTCTTACCATTTCTGAGGTATATGAATCAGTTCTTGGCCTCAAGTTTTTGGCAATTTTTTGGTGGGTTTGTTTACAAACTACAAATGTTTTGTAGTTTCTGCTGTCACCACAGTTCTGATGGCCCCAAATCCTCAATCTTCTTTTATCATTAATCTGATTTGGAGCCTGATATCTTCAACTGCTTTCCGTAGTTGACTGACTTGTTACTTCAAACTGAACATTGTGCAGAATGCAAGATCTGCAATCAACAAGGTGCTATTTGGTAATATTAATCACATTCTTTTATTTGTGCTTTTGTCCCCTCTTATAAGGACTATTTTCTTTCCCGCCCCACACCAATAACAAACAAGGATGCAACAACAACAATGACAACAGATCTAAGTGGAATCTTGGAAGCATGTTTGCAAAGCTGATGCTTCCTCCTGCATACGCTAGCTAAGACCAGGCAGGGGGTAGGAGGAAAAGAGACAAGATTGTGACTCCAAAGTGTAGACGGGGGATTCACCAGAAGGACAGACCCAGGAAGGTGAGATACTCACCATGCTAGAAAAAGAACATCCATCTCAAGAGTGAGGAGGGGATGAAAGAGAGACAAAAGAATAGATTCATCCTCTAGGGATAAAATAATTGAATGTCTTGCATACATATATAATATATGCAGCATAGGAAAAAAAAAGTTACTTGTGACTATACAAAGCTATTTTTATATTATTTCCTTTAATCTTCAAAACAACTCATTAATAAATATTGTCACTATTCCTCACTAGAGGAAATTGAAAGCTTAAACAAGATGCCCAAGGACACACAGCTACTAACTGCTGGAGTTAGAACACACTTCCTCTGACTATAAATCCACCGTCCTCTTTCCAAATTACTTTAGTTTATAACCCATGATTTATTTGCTTTTCTCTGCACTCTGAGAACTTGATAAGTAAAATTACAAATGCCTTACCCAATCATTCAAGGAAAAAATTTATTCTCCCCTTATTCTCTACTAATTTCATATATGAAACACCTAATCGTGTTGCTAGGCTCACAGCTTGCTATATCCCCTACAGGAAAGAAAAAAATCCTGCCACTTACGTATATGCATTTTTTTCCTCCCTGTGAAATGTCCTTTTCCTGATACAAGTCCTCCCTAAATGTCAAGATTCAAACACATCATTCTCTGTTCATTTTCTTAGCTAAGGGGCAGTAGTCAAGGTGAAGGTGATTTAAGCCTAGAGCTAAGTAGCCCTAGGTAGTATCGCGTGTTTTGAGTAAAAAAGAACTGTTCATTTTTATCTGAGCCTTGAGTTTTCCTCCCAAGGACTACTTCCTGCTATCTAGTTCCGTAAGAAAATGCTTCAGCCTTTGGAACCAGCAACATAAGAATAGAGAAAGAAAGGGTTTATAAAAGATGGACCCAATTATGGCAGTCTGCATTTTCTTATAATACTGGTGACAGCAGGAAAGTTGTGAAGCTGCTTTTAAGTCTATGATAAATAGACTTAAATAGAAAAAGTTCTGCGGGTCCAAAGTCAAGAAAAATGTACATAATGTACTTGGAGTTAGATAGTAAATGAGGTCACAAATGCACTGAATGTGGAACGATTGGAAAGCCAAGGGTATATTTAGGTATATACTACTTAAAAAAGAGAAAGAGAGAGAGAAAAAAAAATAAGAAAAAGTGAGGAGAGATGCCAGAGGAAATTCAGAAAGAAAGAAATCTATGTACTATGTCAACCTCTACCTTTGACAGGGAAAGCAGCTCTTTAGGGAGTTATACATCCCCATCTTGCAAGTATGTTATCTCTCCTCAGTCAGTAAAATAGCTTCTATTATGATGAGCCTGTTTTTATTTTCCTGGAAACAATTCGACCCATAGAATAAAAATGCTGCTTGTCTATGAAAGTCTTTACCAGGATCCATGAGCCCAGGGCATTTCCCTAGAAGCAGCCTTTCTCAAATTTATTGTCCATGAGAATTACCTAGGAATCACAAAATGCGCATTTTCTAACTTCACCCCCAGAGAGTCTCGGGGAGCTTCAAACAGTCACATTTTTAAAGGTTCCCTGTAGATTCTAATGCAGGCTCTTTTTTGCCACACTTGAAACTTATAGGCAGGAAGAAACAAATGCTCAGAGCCCTTCCTATGCGCCAGTTAGAGTTCCAAGGGCTTTCTCTGTTCTCCTGTTGTTTTTATTAATAACTCATTAAATTATCACACCACACTCTGAGGTAGATGCTATGAGACCCATTTTACCAATACTGGTAAAAGTCACAGTTAGTAAATAAACAGAATTCAAGTCTCTGGTCTGTCTCCTTGCTGTGCCCTTTTACACTCCATCACATAGGAGTGTGACTGTCTAGGAAAATAGGTTAACTGAGGAGACAAAGAACTCAGGAAGCATACAATTATGTGCACAAGACATGTGCTGACAAAAGACTAAGTACAGTCAAAAAGAATTGGTGGTGGATTTTCCAATAACCACAGACCCTGATAAGTCTACAGGACCAACCTACAAAAGGAAGTTGGGTGTTGGGTGAAGGACTTCATTATTGGAATCCATCTAATGTGGACTGTGAAAGAAATGTTAAGTTGCCAAGGAGAATAAAAGCTTCACATGGTTTGTTCACTATGGGAAATGAAAGGTCAAGAGAAAAGTGGGACTTCAGAGGATGAGGAGTGAAATAAGCACTGGAGCCATCTGTGGATGTAGCATAAGATCCATAAACGCATTATTTCATAGGATTTGCAATAGCCAAAGGTCTTGGAAACCAAATTGCAAAGATCAGGAGAGAGTTTTAAGAAACAGTGGGGAAGAGAAGTTATATTTGTTGAATCTAAAAAGGGCAGCCACCAATCCAAAGAAGAAAATGGAATGTATTGTGTTCCACTAATCCTGAGACAGATAGATATGATGCAAGAAAAAAAAAAAAAAAAAAGATGGAATGACCCAATCCCAGCCACAATGCTGACCTGGCATATTTCCACGTACTTGCAAATATGTTATCTTATTAAAGCATCACAAAATCCCTGATATGTAGGCAGAATAGGCATCAGTATTCCCAATTTACAGAAAAGGAAATTAACAATTTTGATTACTGTTATTTTTAAAGGTAATTCTTAAAGTCATGTTAGTAAATGTAGCATCTGGGACTGCCCACAGGCATTCTCACTCCTACATTAGTGCTCTCTTCGAACATTGACATTCACAGAGGCATAGATACTACAGAACTCAAGTCTGACAGAAAATTCTGGTGTCCACTGCACCTACGCATTGTGTAAGTGTGGTGGTTTTAAAGATACATCCATACTGTTTTTGATACGCTTCCAGTAGTGGAGTTTATTTCCTCTTGCCTTGACTGTGTGTTGGACTTAGTGACTTGCTTCTGGACAACAGAATAATGCAGAAGTAATGGAATGTCACTTCTGAGGTTAGGTAAAAAAAAGACTGTGGCTTCTGTCTTGGGAGGGCTCTCTCATACTCTCTCCCTCTTGGATCTTGCTTAAGGAAACCAGCTGCCATGCATGAGGATACTCCAGCAGCCTATGGAGAAGTCCATGTGATGAGGAACTGGGGCTAGTCCACAATCACCTGAGTGAACCTGAAAACAGATCTTCCTCTCACTAAAGCATTGAGTTGACTGCTGGCCCAACCAACAGCTTGTCTGCAACTTCATGAGAGACTCTGACTCAGAAGCACTTAATTAACTCATGAAAACTGTGAGATAAATTTTTGTTGTTTTAAGCCACTAAGTTTGGAGTGATTTGTTATATAGTAATGGATAACTAATATAGCAGGGAATCAAATGATTTTCACATCACAAGAAATTATGATTTATTAGTCTAACCACATATTTAAACAGAATCTTTGTCCTACTCCAATGGAACCACTTTTTAATAAAAAAAAACAAAATAAAACAAAATTAGAGCTGTAGAAATAAATAAGCTTTGACTATCAAGGAAAGCAAATGGAGGCTGATGGCCAGGGTATCCTCCTTGTGGAAAGCTGGGCTCCTCACCAAATCACCTCGATATTACTGAACTTGTTCTCATTATCTTTATTACATTAGCAGAAACTGCACAAATTAGAGATTTAATTGAGCTAACAAACATCCCATTAAAAATATGAAATTTCTCTGAGGGTGTTTAAATGACTAGTTATCCACTCATTAGTTGGAATTAAAGCCCATTACACTCCTAATAACTCATTGCTAAAATGGCCTGTGTTGAGAAATGGAGGACTTGATGAAGGCAGGCGTCACGGTATTATTTCATTTTGGAGTATTTTGGGGCCTGGCTAGAGGTCCACAGTGGGCTGACACTTTGGAAAGGAATGATGAAGCAGAAAGAGGCATCCTGGGCGGAGTGGCACAATGCCAAAGCCCAACTTAGGCAGTGTATATATACATTTATATATACTTATATACATTTATATATAAGCATATATTCTATAGTTCCTATATTCTATTTATAGTGCCTAGAATAGGCCTTGTAGTCAAGAATAAAGAGGCTTTTCTTCTACTTTAAAATTAACCTGGTACTCATCATGTCATGAGTTCTAGTGGGCTACCCTCTAAACCTAACCAAGATTCATAACAGAATTTGATGTGGAAATGAATTTCACTCATACTAAAAAATAGGATTTGAAAGACAGCTTGTGTGTAAGCTGGGCTAAAGTCTAAAGCACAGTGCATTAATGTAGAAAACTTAGACTCACAAACAACTTTTATGGTGTTATCTTTTAAATTTTAAGGATCTTTATGCTTCACTCAAATTACATTCTTTAGTATATTGCTTCTCAAACTTTATTGTGTATACAAATCACCTGGGGAATCTGGTTAAAACACGGATTCTGATGGGACTCAGTATTATGCATTTCTAAAAAGCTCCCAGGTGATGCTGATGCTGCCAGAACTCAGACCACACATTCAACAGCAAAACTGTAACATACAATTTAAGAGAGCAACTGTAGATTTTCCATGATAAAAAAGATGACTCAATACTGCACCTCATGGTTTTAGGTTTTTGCTACATTCAAGCCACCAAATCACCATGATATTTAATAGTGAAATTCATACTTCTAGACTTAAAGCTAACATCATTTTAATTATTTTTAAATTTAAATTCCGAAACACCAATATAATGGTTAAGAATATAGGTGTGAAGTTAGAAACACATGGATTAAATGTTTAGTTCTGCAACCTTCTAGCTGTGTGACATGGGCAAGTGAAATAGACTGAGCCCAATAAAGAGGAAACCACTTCAGATATTTCAAATGGAAGAGATTTAATATAGGGAACTTATTGCCTGGGTAATGTTAATGCTTAGAAGCCAAACAATGAACAACGAGGCTACGAGGAGAGAATCATAATAGCTAGATAGGGTGAGCCACGATTTTCCCTGTGGCTAGAGGAACCAAAGGAGCAGCCAATGCTGCAGAAGGCAGATGGAAGCTGGCACCCCAGAGGCTGTCCACAGGGAGCTAGACCCTCATAGGAGATGCCACTACTACTAGAGACACTGGGACGTGAGAGCTGGGAATTACTCTGCCTACTCTCTTCCTCCCACCCTTCAGTCTCCCTCCAGTGTATTCCATGAGTTGAACTCAGTCATAAGGCTGTCAGCAGGGAAGTCTGAGAAATGTAGCTCCTTGTGATGTGAAGCAGAGCTAGGGAGGAACAGGAAATCTATCTGAGAGCAAACTGGCAAAGGATCAACACAGTGAGTTACTAACGTCCTCTCACACTATATCCAATGCTCTGTCAGGCATCTGCAGAATATGGGCGTTGTGTATTTAAATAAGATGTTACATATAAAGCATTGAGTATAGTGCTTGGTACATTATTTTTAGCAGCAGCAGCAGCATCTTTTTGTAATGTGACAGCATTTTCCCCCTTCATGCCTTCCTCTCCTTTCACCCATTTTCCTGTTGAATAAGAGTAGGAGTCATGTGGAGTCTCAGAGAGATAAGAAATAATAAAATAATACACTCAAGCTATGCTGTGAGAAATTAAGAAAAAAAAATGTCCGCTTGTTACATATACATGATAGAATCAGAAAAGCATAAAGGCTTCCACTGGGCACACAGCAATAACAAGTTCTCAGTGATGTAGACTTAGGAGTCATGCTCATATCTGCAGACTGTTTAAGGACCATCTTTTGGATTGTGCTGAAGACTTTGGAGAAAATGCTTTCATCCACACATAAAGGCTAGCTGTGTGACCTGGAAAGTGACTCAATGGAAAGGGGCAATTGTTCATGGTATCCTTATCTGGATTTCAGGAGTATTGAGCTTGACTGGTATCTCGAATTTTTTCCTTCTTGACTAGGACCATATGTGCATGCAATTCCAGATGTTGTGGTCATAACTGAGAAGATATATCATTATCAAGGCACTAACAGTCTTCAATGATTAAAAGAACTGTTTTTCTCCATAGACTTGTTTTCCAAGTTAAGTTATCAAAAGTTTACAAAATAGACACAGTTGTCTCTGCCAGGTTATATTGCAAAGAAATCAGAGTGTTGGCAAATAGCTCCTCAGTGGAAGAAAACATAAGCAAGCATATTTGTATTCTGGCCTGTGCTCCTACAGCATAGGGAGTGCAGCATTCTGTTTAGCAGTTCCATCCTGGTTCATCTTGTTTGGGAGTTAGCAAGCAAAGCCAGTATACAACATAACAGTGTCCCCCGAAGACAACCGTCACAGCTTCAGCTAACTCATTCCAACCTTAAACTAAACCATCTTAATATAGAACTGTTTGAATAGCAAAAGTTATATGGAGAAGCCCATTAAGTTATTTATAAATGAGAAGCCCAAATGTATAGCTCTGTAATACTTCAGAGCTGCACTGTGATATTTTATTTATTCATTACACATTTATTGAGTTAAAAAATAAACACAAAGCTACAATCCTAGAGACTTTTACCATCTGGCCTATGCTAGGAGCCAAAAGAATTGGTGCAGAAAATGAGTGCTGTGAGTTCTGAGGAAAGAGAATTAGCTGCGGGTTGAAGGAGTCAGAAGGTCTTCAAGGTAGAGTGGAATCAAGTTGGGTTTTGATAGCCTGTTTGAAGCTTGCCAGGTGGAACAGATGAAAAGGATGCTTCTGCCTGAGAGAACTGGCTTTGTCAATTGCTTTGTGGTGGGAATGAATGAGTTGGTTGAGCAAGGAGATTAAATAAGGTAGGCTTCAAGAACCTGGAATTCATAGCTAGTCTGGCTAAGTTAGAACCTTGCCTTCACCATTTAGTAATTTATAAATAATATTGGCTGCATCACTTAACCTCAATTTCCTCAAGTCCAAAATAGGAATGGTACTAGTGCTTGATTTATGGGGTTATTTCAAGTATCCACAAAACAAATGCAGAGGAACAACCTAACATATTGTAAGCGCTCAGTCAACATTCAGCTACTATGATCACTTCCTTCTTCCAACATATATTGAGTGCCTGCTATAGAGAAAGCAAAAGAGTAAATTGAGTCAGAATATGAAATGCTTTGACTGTAGGTGAAAGTACAGACATGTTTTCCTGCTGAAATAGAGGGGTCGCTGGAGACCCTGGGGTTAGGCAGGGACATGACAAGGGCTATTTTTTTTTTTTTTTTTTTTTTTTTTGAGATGGAGTCTTGCTCCGTCGCCCAGGCTGGAGTGCAGTGGCCGGATCTCAGCTCACTGCAAGCTCCGCCTCCCGGGTTTACACCATTCTCCTGCCTCAGCCTCCTGATTAGCTGGGACTACAGGCGCCCGCCACCTCGCCCGGCTAGTTTTTTGTATTTTTTAGTAGAGACGGGGTTTCACCGTGTTAGCCAGGATGGTCTCGATCTCCTGACCTCGTGATCCGCCCGTCTCGGCCTCCCAAAGTGCTGGGATTACAGGCTTGAGCCACCGCGCCCGGCCGACAAGGGCTATTTTTAAGAATTAATCTAGCAGTATAGTGCACACAATGTGTCATTCAGCAACATCTTTTATAAACCTTTAATGAAGCAGTAGAGAAAATTAAGATGAGAAATCTCTTGGCACCATAAAAGGCATTTAATTACTAAGGAATAAATTTGGAGGCCCTTACAAATAATTGAGATTCCCACCAGTCACTAGTCCCCAAGAAAGGGGGCTCCATCCCAATTCAGAGGCAGAGCTTTACCCTTCTAGCCCAATCAATGGTAATCTCCCAGAAACTGGTTTTGGGAGTGGGGTCATGTGATCCAGTGTTGGCCAATGAGCTGTGAACTAATTCTGTTGACAGAACTTGTTTTACTTAGGAAAGCAACCCCAAAGAACATACAGACTGCTAACATGCAGCCACCAGGGCTCTGGGTGTTTGTGGGTTCTTAAGGGTAGAGTGTGCGGGGCAGGTAACCCACTGTTCTCCCTGTACTCAAAATGTGGAGCAACAAATTGCAATGGCAGTAGCTAATACCACAGGAAATGTGGCTATCATCTCTTTAGAGTCTTCAAGTATGGGGTAGACAAGCACAAGGGCTAGCATTCTCAGGGACATTAACTTTGATCTGAAGAGCTAGAGCAGCAGTTCTCAACCTTATGTGCTGATTTACCTAATGAAAGAGTTTCTCATCCAGAAAACACTCCTGTGGGTGGACTAGGGTTATTAGCAATGCCTAGCCAGCTGCCTTCAACTCTACCTCCTTCTTTCTCTCAATAACATTTATCTAAATGAAAGTATATTATAATTAGAGGAATGACTACTCTAATTTATTTATTAATAAAGTAAATTATTCACCAATTTTGGTACTTTATCATTAGTAATAAATTATTTGGGAATCCAAAGAAAATTGATATGAACATACCAGGTTATCACTGACATTTTAACTAAAAATTTTGAGTCCAAAGACTACTTGAGTCATCCTCTATCATTCAGCAATGTCTTTTATAAACTTTTAATGAAGCCATAGAGATGATTAAGATAAGGAATCTCTTGGCGCCATAAAAAGCATTTAATTACTAAGTAATAAATCTGGGTGCCCTTACAAGTAATTGAGACCCCCACCAGCGACTAACTATACCCCAAGGAATATACAGGCTGCTACATGGCCAGCCATCCAAATGCCTAGTTATTTATCTGGCAAGTAGAAGGCATGAAACAAACTTCTGGACTCTTCTGTCTTTGCAGGTTCCAATATGAATGGTGAATGTAATTTAATATGCCATGGAAATGAAGAGCTGTAGAACTGGTTATTATGCCCAGTATAAATGGAAGAGCTGTAGTCTACAAATGGAGGTGAAGCATCCCCACTGGTCAGGAGGACAACCTTGGCCAGTTATCTTTCCTAGAAGAAGGTATTAAAGTGCTAAGCTGAGGATTTCCACACCTTTATGCTCAGGCAACACCACCCACCATCAACTGAGTTAATGCCCATCCCTACATGTGTGTAACATGGGCGAAGAGAATTTTTTCTTTCTCTGTCATGCTCACTTCCCACTTACCTGCTAGAGTATACTAGCATATTGTTTAGACATCTAGTTTTTAATAATATGCATTTTCATACAACATGACCACAAATAAGAAACTATTATATCTTATGATAGAAGGAAATCTGATTGTGGAGAAGTTAATGAGAAATGGTACACCTGCATTATGCTTTATGGGTGATTTAAAGGTTTTTCAAATATTATTTTGACTACAGGTAAAATAACTGTATAATTTATAATACTAATTTGAAAGCATTTGAGTCAGGATACTAATGATAATTAGACTGAAATGACAGACATAGATGAAGAGCCTCCTGGTAAATTAAAATGTAGTACCATCCTAAATATTATGGGCTGAACTGTGTTTCCCTCAAATTTATATGTTGAAGTTCTAAGTCTCTGGTATGGTTTGGCTGTGTTCCCACCCAAATCTCACCTTGAATTGTAATAATCCCCACATGTCCTAGGAGGAACCTGGTGGGAGTTAACTGAATCATGGGGGCAAGATTTTTCCATGCCATTCTATTGATAGTGAGTAAGTCTCATGAGATCAGATGGTTTTATAAAGAACAGTTTCACTACACAGGCTCTCTCTTGACTGCTGTCACATAAGACATGTCTTTGGTCTTCCTTCACCTTCCACCATGATTGTGAGACCTCCCCAGCCATGCAGAACCATGATTTCATTAAACTTATTTTTCTTTATAAATTACTCAGTCTTGAATATGTCTTTAAATAGCAGTGTAAGAACATACTGATACAGTCTCCATAGTCTCCATACCTCAGAATATGACTATATCTTGGATTAGGGCATTTAAAGAGATAGTTAATGTGAAATGAGATCATGAGGGTTGGCCCTAATCCAATACAGTTGGTGTCCTTATAAGAAAAGGAAATTAGGACACAGAAATGAACATGCACAGAGGTAAGACCATTTGAAGACAATATGAGATTATGACCATCTACAAGCCAAGGACAAAGGTCCCAGAATAACTCTAACCTGCAGACACCTAAATTTTGTACTTCCAGACTCCAGAACATGGAGAAAATTAATTCCTGTTGTGTAACTCAGCCAGTCTGTGGTATTTTTTGATGGTAGCTATAGTAAACTAACAGACTAATGATAGTGATTTTCATTTTAACCATCAGCCTTGAAACTAATCACATCATAAGATGAGGCTCTGCCATAACAACAGTTAAGTCCTGAGGCTCTTTGGCTGAAAAATTGATAAACTGCTTGAAGCACAACCCTACAAATAGCCCTAACCATCCATCTCAAGGCAGATATTTTTCCCCTTTGCTTTATTGCCTAACAGCACACAAAAAAAGAAAAAATCCTGGTTCCGTTCCAACGTGGCCAAATGGGAACAGCTCTGGTCTGCAGTTACTAGTGTGATCAATGCAGAAGATGGGTGATTCCTGCACTTCCAACTGAGGTACCTAGTTCATCTCATTGGGACTGGTGGGACAGTGGGTGCAGCCCACGGAAAGCGAGCCAAAGCAGGGTGGGGCATCACCTCACCCAGGAAGAGCAAAGGGTCAGGGGATTTCCCTTTCGTAGCCAAAGAAAGCCATGGCAGACTGTACCTGGAAAAACGGGACACTCCCATCCAAATACTGCACTTTTCCCACGGTCTTACAAATGGCAGACCAGGAGATTCTCTCCCGTGCCTGGCTCAGTGGGTCCCACACCCACGGAGCCTGGTTCATTGCTAGCACAGCAGTCTGAGATCAACCTGCAAGGCTGCAGCCTGGCAGGGGGAGGGACATCTACTATTGCCAAGGCTTTAGTAGGTAAACAAAGTGGTCAGGAAGCTTGAACTGGGTGGAGCCCACCACAGCTCAGCAAGGCCTACTGCCTCTATAGATTCCACCTCTGTGGGGAAGGCATAGTTGAACAAAAGGCAGCAGAAACTTCTGCAGACTTAAATGTCCCTGTCTGTCAGTTCTGAAGAGAGCAGTAGTTCTCCCAGCACAGTGTTTGAGCTCTGAGAATGGACAGACTGCCTCCTCAAGTGGTTTCCTGACCCCCATGTAGCCAAACTTGGAGACATCTCCCAGTAGGGGCTGAGAGACACCTCATACAGGCAGGTGCCCCTCTGGGATGAAGCTTCAAGAGGAAGGATCAGGAAGCAATATTTGCTGTACTGCAATATTAGCTGTTCTGCAGCCTCCTCTGGTGATACCCAGGCAAACAGGGTCTGGAGTGTACTTCCAGCAAACTCCAATGGACCTGCAGCTGAGGGATCTGACTGTTAGAAGGAAAACTAACAAACAGAAAGGAATAGTATCAACATCAACAAAAAGGACATCCACACCAAAACCCCACCTGTAGGTCACCAACATCAAAGACCAAAGGTAGATAAAACCACAAAGATGGGGAAAAACCAGAGCAGAAAAGCTGAAAACTCTAAAAACCAGAACACCTCTTCTCCAAAAGACTGTAGCTCCTCACCTGCAGTGGAACAAAGCTGGACAGAGGATGACTTTGATGAGTTGACAGAAGTAGGCTTCAGAAGGTCGGTAATAACAAACTTCTCTGAGCTAAAGGAGCATGTTCTAACCCATTGCAAGGAAGCTAAAAACCTTGAAAAAAGGATAGATGAATAGTTAACTAGAATAAACAGTGTAGAGAAGACCTTAAATCACCTGATGGAGCTGAAAACCATGGTACAAGAACTTCATGATGCATGCACAAGCTTCAAAAACTGATTCGATCAAGTGGAAGAAATGATATCAGTGATTGAAGATAAAATTAATGAAATAAAGCAAGGAGACAAGATTAGAAGAAAAAAAAGTAAAAATGAATGAACAAAGCCTCCAAGAAATATGTGACTACGTGAAATCTACATTTGATTGGTGTACCTGAAAGTGACAGGGAGAATGGAACCATGTTGGAAAACACTCTTCAGAATATTATCCAGGAGAACTTCCCCAACCTAGCAAGGTAGGCCAACATTCAAATTCAGGAAATACAGAGAACACCACAAAGATATTCCCTGAGAAGAGCAACACCAAGACACATAATTTTCAGATTCACCAAGGTTGAAATGAAGGAAGAAGTGTTAAGGACAACCAGAAAGAAAAGTCGGGTTATCCACAAAGGGAAGCCCATCAGACTAATAGTGGATCTCTCTGCAGAAACCCTATAAGCCAGAAGACAGTGGGGGACAATATTCAATATTCTTAAAGAAAAGAATTTTCAACCCAGAATTTCATATCCAGCCAAACCAAGCTTCATAAGTGTGGGAAAAATAACATCCTTTACAGACAAGAAAATGCTGAGAGATTTTGTCACCATCAGGCCTGCCATACAAGAGCTCCTGAAGGAGCAATAAACGTGGAAAGGAACAACTGGTACCAGTCACTGCAAAAACATGCCAAATCATAAAGAGCATTGATGCTATTAAGAAACTGTACCAATTATCAGGCAAAATAACCAGCTAACATCATAATGATGAATCAAATTAACACATAACAATATTAACCTTAAATGTAAATGGAGTAAATGCTCCAATTAAAAGACACAGACAGACACAGACTGGCAAATTTGATAAAGAGTCAAGACCCATCAGTGTGCTGTATTCAGGAGACGCATCTCACATACAGAGACACACATAGGCTCAAAATAAAGGGATGGAGGAGGATCTACCAAGCAAATGGGAAGCAGAAAAGAAGGAGTTGTAATCCTAGTCTCTGATAAAACAGACTTTAAACCAACAAAGATCAAAAGAGACAAAGGCCATTACATAATGGTAAAGGGATCAATTCAACAAGAAGAGCTAACCTAAATATATATGCATCCAATACAGGAGCACCCAGATTCATAAAGCAAGTCCTTAGAGACCTACAAAGAAACTTAGATTCCCACACAATAATAATGGGAGACTTTAACACCCCACTGTCAATATTAGACAGATCAATGAGACAGAAGGTTAACAAGGATATCCAGGACTTGAACTCAGCTCTGCACTGAGCAGACCTAATAGAAATCTACACAACTCTCCACCCCAAATCAACAGAATATACATTCTTCTCAATACCACATCACACTTATTCTAAAATAGACCACATAATTGGAAGTAAGGCACTCCTCAGCAAATGTAAAAGAACAGAAATCATAACAAACTTTCTCTCAGACCACAGTACAATCAAACTAGAACTCAGGACTAAGAAACTCACTCAAAACCACACAACTACATGGAAACTGAACAACTTGCTCCTGAATGACTACTGGGTAAATAATGAAATGAAGGCAGAAATAAAGATGTCCTTAGAAGCCAATGAGAACAAAGACACAATGTACCAGAATCTCTGGAACACATTTAAAGCAATGTGTAGAGGGAAATTTATAGCACTAAATGCCCACAAGAGAAAGCAGGAAAGATCTAAAATCAACACCCTAACATCACAATTAAAATAACTAGAGAAGCAAGAGCAAACAAATTCAAAAGCTAGCAGAAGGCAAGAAATAACTAACATCAGAGCAGAACTGAAGGAGACAGAGACACAAAATATCTTTCAAAAAAAATCAATGAATCCAGGAGCTGGTTTTTTGAAAATATTGACAAAAATTGATAGACCGCTAGCAAGACTAATAAATAAGAAAAGAGAGAAGAATCAAATAGACACAATAAAAAATGATAAAGGGGTTATCATCACCGATCGCAGAGAAATGCAAACTAACATTGGAGAATACTATAAACACCTCTATGGAAATAAACTAGATAATCTAGAAGAAATGGATAAATTCCTGGACACATACACCCTCCCAAGACTAAACCAGGAAGAAGTTGAATCTCTGAATAGACCAATTACAGGCTCTGAAATTGAGGCAATAATTAATAGCCTACCAACCAAGAAAACGTCTACTACCAGATGGATTCACAGCCGAATTCTACCAGAGGTAAAAGAGGAGCTGGTACCATTCCTTCTGAAACTATTCCAATCAATAGAAAAAGAGGAAATCCTCTTTAACTCATTTTATGAGACCAGCATCATCCTGATCCCAAAGTATGGCAGAGACACAACAAAAAAGGAGAGTTGTAGACCAATATCCCAGATGAACATGGACGCAAAAATCCTCAGTAAAATACTGGCAAACCAAATCCAGCCGCATAGCAAAATGCTTATCTGCCACAATCAAGTCGGCTTCATCCCTGGGGTGCAAGGCTGGTTCAACATATGCAAATCAATAAATGCAATCCATCACATAAACACAACCAATGACAAAAACCACATGATTATCTCAACAGATGCAGGAAAGGTCTTTGACAAAATTCAACAGCACATCAACAAAATTCAACAGCCCTTCATGCTAAAAACTCTCAATAAACTAGGTACTGATGGGATGTATCTCAAAATAATAAGAGCTATTTATGACAAACCCACGGCCAATATCATACTGAATGGGCAAAAATTGAAAGCATTCCCTTTGAAAACTGGCACAAGACAAGGATGCCTTCTCTCACCACTCCTATTCAACACAGTGTTGTAAGTTCTGGCTAGGGCAATCAGGTAAGAGCAAGAAAGGGTAATCAATTAGGAAAAGAGGAAGTCAAACTGTCCCTGTTTGCAGATGCATGATTGCATATTTAGAAAACCTCATTGTCTCAGCCCAAAATCTCCTTAAGCTGATAAGCAACTTCAGCAAAGTCTCAGGATGCAAAATCAATGTGCAAAAATCACAAGCATTATTAATATACACCAATAACAGAAAAACAGAGAGTGAAATCATGAGTTAGCTCCCATTCACAACTACTACAATGAGAATAAAATACCTAGGAATCCAACTTACAAGGGATGTAAAGGACCTCTTCAAGGAGAACTACAAACCATTGCTCAATGAAATAAGAGAACACAAACAAATGGAGGAATATTCCATGCTCCTGGATAGGAAGAATCAATATTGTTAAAATGGCCATACCACCCAAGGTAATTTATAGATTCAATGCCATCCCCATCAAGCTACCAATGACTTCCTTCACAGAATTGGAAAAAAATACTTTAAATTTCACAGGGAACCAAAAAAGAGCCCACATAGACAAGACAATCCTAAGCAAAAAGAACAAAGCTGGAGGCATCACCCTACCTGACTTCAAACTATACTATGAGACTACAGTAACCAAAACAGCATAGTACTTGTACCAAAACAGAGATATAGACCAATGGAACAGAACAGAGACCTCAGAAATAACACCACACATCTACAACCTTATGATCTTTGACAAATCTGATGAAATAATAAATGGGTACAGGATTCCCTATTTAATAAATGGTACTGGTAAAACTAGCTAGCCATATGTAGAAAGCTGAAACTGGATCCCTTCCTTACACTTTATACAAAAATTAATTCAAGATGGATTAAAGACTTAAATGTTAGACCTAAAACCATAGAAACCCTAGAAGAAAACCTAGGCAATACCATTCAGGACATAGCCATGGGCAAAGACTTCATGACTAAAACAAAAGCAATGGCAACAAAAGCCAAAATAGACAAATGGGATCTTATTAAACTAAAGAGCTTCTACACACAAAAGAAACTACCATTGGAATGAACAGGCAACTCACAGAATGGGAGAAAATTTTTGCAATTTACCCATCTGACAAAGGGCTTAAACAAATTTACAAGAAAAAGTTAAACAACCCCATCAAAAAGTGGGCAAAGGAGATGAACAGACACTTCTAAAAAGAAGACATTTATGCAGCCAACAGATATATGAAAAAATGCTCATCATCACTGGTCATCGGAGAAATGCAAATCAAAACCCCAATGAGATACCATCTCTCACCAGTTTGAATGGCAATCATTGAAAAGTCAGGAAACCTCAGATGCTGGAGAGGATGTGGAGAAATAGGAACACTTTTACACACTGGTGGAAGTTTAAATTAGTTCAACCATTGTAGAAGACAGTGTGGCAATTCCTCAAAGATCTAGAACCTGAAATGCCATTTGACCCAGCGATCCCATTATTGCATATATACCCAAAGGATTTTAAATCATGCTACTATAAAGACACATGCATATGTATGTTTACTGCGGCACTATTCACAATAGCAAAGACTTGGAACCAACCTAAATGTCCATCAATGATAGACTGGATTAAGCATATGTGGCACATACATGCCATGGAATACTATGCAGCCATAAAAAAGGATGAGTTCGTGTCCTTTGCAGAGACCTGGATGAAGCTGGAAACCATCATTCTCAGCAAATTATCATAAGGACAGAAAACCAAACACTGCATGTTCTCACTCATAGGTGGGAATTGAACAATGAGAACACTTGGACACAGGGAAGGGAACATTACACACCAGGGCCTGTTGTGGGGTAGGGGCTGGCGGAGGGCATTAGGAGAAATACCTAATGTAAATAATGAGTTGATGGGTGTAGCAAACCAACATGGCACCTGCATACCTATGTAACAAACCTGCACATTGTGCACATGTACCCTAGAACTTAAAGTATAATAATAAAATTTCTAAACAAAAATAAAAACTGATTTGGGTCCTGCCTCTGACACTTTTTAAGCACATGCTTAGTTGTGCATAATCAAATAGATCCTCTGAACCTTATTTGATTCATGATTACAATAGAGCAATATTTGGTCTACTTGACTCAGAGTTATTACGTAGTAGAAACAAGATCAAAACAGTGACATGCAAACTGCAAAGCAGTTGTGATTGTTAATTTTATGCATCAACTTGACTGAGCCATAGGGTGACCAGATTATTTCTGGATGTGTCTGTGAGAGTGTTTCTGAATGAGATAAGATTTGAATAGTGTGAAAGGAAAATAAACCTTGGGGTCCCCAAATCACTAAGCTAAAGGGAAAAGTCAAGCTGGGAACTGCTTAGGGCAAGCATGCCTCTCATTCTATTCAAAGTCATCCCTCTGCTCACTGAGATAAATGTATATCTGATTGCCTCCTTTGGAAAGGCTAATCAGAAACTCAAATAAATACAATCATTTGTCTATTCCAGGCCATAGGTAGAGGCCTGGAAGACCCTTCCCCTTTGAGTTGTCCCACCTTTTCTTCCAGTTATCCTGCCTTCCCAGACCAAACAAGTGTTCATCTTACATATGTTGATTAATATATCATGTCTCCCTACAATGTATAAAACCAAGCTGTGCTTCATCCACCTCGGGCACATGTTGTTAGGACCTCCTGAGGCTGTGTCATGGGTGTGTGTCCTTAACTTTGGCAAAATAAACTTCATAAGACCTGTCTTAGATTTTTGGGGTTTGCAATAGGTATACTTAGCAAAGTAAATGCCTCTTCCCAATTTGAATGGGCTTCATCCAATTCACTGAGGGCCTGAGTGGAACAAAAGATGAAGAAATACATCTCCTTTTATTTTCTACTTCACTGCTTGAGCTGGGAAATTTCTTCTCATCTTCTCCTGCTCTCTGCTCCCCTGGGTCTCTGACCTGAAGACTTAGATTAAGTCTTCCTAGACTCTCTAGCTTGCAGATGGCAGATTGTGGAACTTCTTAGCCTACATAATCATGTGAGCCAGTTTCTCATTTTATATATGATTATACAAATGATGATGTCTGATATATATATATTGTATTCTCTAGCGAATCCTAATACAGTGACTCATGCTATCAAGCGTTATTATTTTCTTAAAACAGAGTTTCTTATTGGGAAATTATTTGAGTAACTGTGTATCTGAATGATGTGTTGGACCATAAGTAACATCGGAGATGATACATCCTGGGATCACCAAGAAAAGTAACTTCTGCCCTCACATATTAATTCATTTATTTTCATTGTCATTATTACTGACATAAATAATTTCTACAGATTTTGCATAACTTCTATGTCACCAACAACTCTTTTATTTAATCATGTCTTATAATTTCTCTCCTAGGTATTTACTTGGGTTTTTAATAAGATTAAAGTATTTGAATTTTAATAGCATTAAAATGGAGCTTGGACTAGTCAATGTTTTATTCTTTTTTGTATTCACAGCAATTTCTACCATCTTCAAGGTTAGCCTGACCTTGTTTGCATTATTTTCCAGTCTACTCATCACTTGACAGAAAAATTATTTCAACTATAATCAAGAACAAGCACTTAATATTGGTTCTCTCCTTCTAGGTAATAATCCGGCATGTGGTAGACAAGATTTCTGAAATAGCCTAAACACTGAAGCCATGCTGTTTCCAGTTGGAGTTTTGCAGCACGTGGGGACCACATATCTGCTGAGGGCTATATTTCTATGATAAATGCCACACGCATACATGTGTGTGTATTTTAAAATACAGGGTATGGTATGCACCTTTTCTTATAGGAGCTAGTGATTGAGTCTTGTAGCAAATTAAAAAGGCCCTCAACATCTCTATCTGATGATGATGCAAAATGAAAACAAAGACAGTTTTCATTTTGCCGGAAGACCACATGCCAAATGGTTTTCATTAATGTCTAAGCATCTGAATGCTTACTGTCCTTTCTTCTTACAATAAGGAAAGCTATTGTGAATAAGCCAGTTATATTTTTAAAATTTATTTATTCAATAGATATTTGAGTGCATACCCTGTGCCAAGCACTAGATACTGAAGATATGGTAGTGAATAATCATATGAAAACCCCAGCCCACATAGGCTACATTCTGTAAAGACAGGGTAGAGTGAAAGTGCAAAGATTTTCAGCCTGGATTTGAATCTTGAACCCATTATTAACTAGCAGGTGTCCTTGCCCCAATTTCTTGGTCTCTCTGCACTCCACATTCTTCATTTGTTGAAATGGAGATGATGTCTACCTCACTGGGTTGTCAAAATGATTGACAATGGTAATCTGTGACAAGTGCCTGGTATATGGTGGGCACTGTTCTTATTGTAATATCCTGAGATATTTTACTTTTAAAGATGTTATGGGTTGAATTATGTCTTCTCATAAAAGATATGTTGGGGCTGTGTAGTTCGTAGTACCTAAGAATGTGACTTTATTTGGAGATAAGATCTTTATATTAGGTAATAAAGTTGAAAGGAGGTGGTTAGAGTGAGCCCTAATCCAATGTGACTAATGTCTTCATCAAAAAGAAAAGAAAGAAAATTTGAACACAGAGCCACACACACAGGGAGAATGCCATGTGAAGATAAAGGCAGAAATTGGGGCAATACTTGTATCAGACAAGCAGTGCCAAGAATTGCCAGCAAACAGCCAGTGGCTAGATGAAAGGCATGGAACAGATGCATCACAGCCCTCAGAAGGAGCCAATCCTGCCAACACCTTGATCTCAGACTTGTAGTCTTTAAAACAGAGACAATAAACCTCTGTTGTTAAGCTGTCCAGTTTGTGGTACTTGCTCATGGTAAGAGTAGCAAACTAATACCAAGGGTTTTACCTTTAAGAGTGAGTTTGAAGAACATTTTTTAAAAATCCTATTTTATTGCACATGAGCACAGGCCATTCTTCTTATTGTCAATCATTCTCTTATAATTTCTTATAATCACTATAAACACCATAAACCGAATGAGAGTAAGAAAGGCCATAAGTAGTTGTAAATTTTACAGGATAATGATCACACTGTAAACACTGTACCCTGGTTCCATAAGTCAGGAAAATATATAAAATAACACTGAAAATGTTCAAGCCTATTTAAGGTAGTTCCATTCTCTTAAAGGAAACTAATCTTTGAAACAAGCCTCTAAGACTGTTTCCCATGGTGAGTTTCTCATCTTGACTTTTAAGTACGTCATCAGCTCATGATGCAGTTACAATCGCACAGTGAAATAGTGTTCTTGGCAATCAAATTGGTCCTGGGGTCAAACATTTCTTGGAGAGTATTATGAAGAAATAAGATGAATGAATCAATTCTATTCTACATTTATTGCAATTCATGTTAGATGAAAAAATAAAATGTAGAAGATTGGTCACTGTATTACCAGCCACTAACATGGAATTATCAAGAAAATAAAGGAAATGAGATTTAAATCTGAGAAGGGGATTGTGTGCGATAACAAGAATTTGTAAATAGTTTACATTAGATCCATCTCATTCATTCATTCATTTATCAATTCGTTCAAAAATATGTAATGAGCTCTACTGTGCATATAACTCCAGTCTCAAAATTTTAACTGTTGTTTCAGAATTTAGAATTAAGAGAGATCTAATCTCTTACTGATTGATGGACATGACCTTGTACTTACTTGATTCTGGTAGAAAATGCTAATAAAAATAATCCAGAATTATTAGGAATCATTGACTATCTTTATTTGAACAAGAAAAATAATTTTGATAAATGATGCATTATATTCTATTTCTGAATGTATTAGAAAATTAAAATCATTTAATAATAAATTTTGTTTGTATCTTGCCTAATTCCAAACAAACAGCGAGAAAAAACCAAGACTATAAAGAGGCTTGCTTATCTATTCAAGTAAAAGTAATTCAGAACTCTTAAAAAGAATGTTGATTTTGGTCTTTAGCTTCTTGATGCCTTCTTTTTGAAGAAATGACATGCTGTGGAGAAAACCTTTTTTATATTTGATTGTCTTTTTTGTCCAGGAAGTATTCCTAGCCAGTGTGTCATTATCTTTTAAAAGTATGAGAATACAATGAAAATTAATGGATTTCTTTAAACTAACAATAAACCTTCTTCATGTACCTTATTGTATTTTTCAAACAGCCTCTAATGGAAAAAGAATATTTTGTTTCTAAAAATTCCCCACAGTGTACCACCACTTCTTTTATATGTTAAAAAAATTCAAATTAATGTTAATCATAAAAATGTAGGTGAAACAGTCTAAAAACCGATCCAAATTTTTAGATTGAAATTATCAGTCCTTGCCTAAAAGGTCATGTTTAGACAATAGAACAATTATCCTCAAATTCTCTCAAGTAAGAGGCCAGGTGTCAATATTCCCCAGAATGATTTGCAAGTTTCAAGTCCACAAATCCATTTAATTTTGCTTTAAATCAGCATCCACTGCTACACTCTGGCAACCCTGAGGTGTAAATTGGCTCAAAAATGTGTTTTCCTTGTTCTGCACATTTATCATCATTATCGTCATCATCATCATGTTAATTTAAATGCTTTAAGCAGTCCTCTATTTTCCAGTTTCTTATTCCAAAATTACTCATTACTGACTTATTCTTAGATAATCTAGACATTTAGAAGGTAATCAAGCTTAGTGTTAAAGACCAGCATTGGAGTCAGATGTCTGGGTTGGTGACATTACCTTACAACTTGTTAGCTGGTTGACTCATTTTTTGATTCTTCAGATTCTCCACCGATAAAATGATGATAATAACAGTCCCTATTTCAAAGTTGTATCATAATGATTAAATTTAATACTACCTGCAAGTACCTCAGGCAACAGCACTTAGAAAATGCTCAAGAAATGTTAGTCATTGTTCTTATCTGCCCCCGACAATATTTGTATCAGCAATCTCTGCTACAGTGGACTTTGCTAAAAGAAAAGACATTATCTAGTACACAGTTAATACTAAAAAAAATTACACTAACAAGTGTCTGGCTTCTGAAAGGATTTGTTGACTTGCAAATTATGCTAAAGTTTACTTTGTTTAGATAACTAGGTACAACTAGTAACAAGTGGTTCTCTAGCTATGCCTAGAGAACTAGTTACAATTTTTAAGCTGTCTGGAATCTTAAATCCTAAGGTCTCTCAGATTTTTTTTCATTCTCCTTTTTTTTTTTCCATAGCAACTAAATCAATTCCAAGAATCACAAAGAGAAAAAAGAATGACAAACTGAGGGCTGTAATCCTAGAAAATTTATAAAGTAACATAACAGCATACATATTCTATGTTGCACTTGTCATAACCCTAAAGAGTTCATATTTGTAGCTAAAATTATACTGTCCTTCAGGAGTAAAGGCAGCTGCGAGCTCCAAATTCTTCCTTCTCTTTTCAAAACTCCTCTATAACTCCTCACACCCTCAGAGAATAAACTCACTTAGCAAAGCCCCAAAGAAGTGCTTGCCTAACCACTTGCGAATTAGATATCTGCTGGGGTAAACAAGAGAGTACACATGCAAGAATGAAGAGGAGAGGGGCCAAGACTGGGATAGGCTCTGATAAAATGCACACTTCGAGGAAACAGTGTAACTGCACATTCAGCTCCTGTTCTCTAGGGAAGAAAAAGAAATGTGTGAAATTCAAGTTGAAATACAATGAACAGTTTTGTAATGAAGCTATATCACTTTTTGGAAAATTATGCAGATGAACAATGTATTATGGCAGAGGGAGCTGCAGAATAGCCAAGAAACTGGCTCCAGATGGAGACAGACCTCATGGTCAAGAAAGCAGTGAACCTTGTCTCCTGACCCAGAACTTGCCATTCTGCCGACTGCTGTTGATAAAATTGAAATAATAAGGAAGAACCACTAAAAATCATTAATTTTGCAAAACTAGTGGTATTAGAAAAAGCATGAGCTTTGGAATCTAAGACATGTGATTTGAATTATGTTTCTTCAGTTCTAGCTAGGTAATCTTGGGTAAAACACATTACATCTGAGCCTCAGTTATAGCTGGAAGACAAGATTATTAATACCTTCCCTCTTGGGATTGAGATAAAGATTGAATTAAAAAAAAACTCCCCTCCCAAAAGTAATACATGTTCAGTCTTTGTCCTCTCCTGCACAAATGAACTCAGTGCCTCAGGAGTACAGCCAGGTAGATAGTCACATCCTTCTGTGGAAGCAATACAGACATCCTCACTGCATGTGAAATGGAAGAAATATTTTGTATATTGTTTAACCGATGAATGAAATTAAAGTTAGAAATGCAAACTAGGTAGCCCTTATCCCGTCATTTATATGTGTCCTTCCTGTCTACAGAACACAACTCAGGGAGCAAATAGGAGAACTACAAGGGAGTGATAAGAAAAAAATATTCTTACATCTGTTATTTAGCCAGATCTCCAGCTCACCCATTTTATTATAGTTAATAATGATGGTAATCATTCACTGAGCTAAAGAACTAAGGACTTTATACATGGAATCTCATTGAATTCTCAGAGTTGCTTTTGGAGATGAGTTCTTTCTTTATCTCCTTTTTGCAAATGAGAAAACAGAGCCTCAGAGAGGTTTAGAAACTTGTTTAACATCATACGGTAGCTATTGAAGTTGAAGTCATGGTTTGAATGCTTGTCTGATTCTACATTGTCTCTTCTTGTCCTTGTCTTTCCATCCCTCTGACCTTTGACTGCCACAGCCCTGTGGCTCTCCTTCATTGAATTACCTAGTTAGATATACCTCTCAAGATCTAGCTGTGATTCCTTCTCTTGGACATCACTTCAGGCTTGTTTTCTGGCTCCAAATCTCTATGAATATAGATAAGAGATACACTCAAAACCTTTACCTAGCCTCACAGGGGTTTATCCTTGTAGCATAGACATATCTTCATGACAAAGTGAACCTGGAGTGTTTGAAGGCCTACTTTGTAACCAATTGCATCAGCATTAGGGAAATCACCAGGTACTTTCATCAGTTTCTTCTGTAAAATAAAAATTTATAATGTGCTTACAAACTACATAGCTCTTTGGGAAGTAGGCAAATTGAATTTTTCAAATTCTCAGTGGCCAGCTGGGCCATAAAACATAATTACTGATTTTTAATATGTACTTTGTGGCCTTTGCAATTCAAATATGATGGTTTTGACTGTCATCACTATCAGTGTGAAACAACGGGAGCTCAAAGAGAATCTAAAGCTTGATATCATTCCTGCCCTCACTTTAGGGTTGAAATAAAAGTTCTTAAGGATTTGAAGAACATACTTAGGAGTTCTCTCCATAGCATTTTCATAGCACTCAAGGAAGTATAAGGATTAGCTACAGTGACCCTAAATGCTAATAACATAAATTTTCCAAATCAGAAAGTAAATATTCAGGGCATACTCAAGTACCATTGTGAGTCCCGAGATGTCTGATAAAATATGAGTGTTTGGGTTTTGGTGGCTGGAAGGATGGAGTGGGGCTAAGCTTATAGGTCAAAAGTTACTTATCTTTATTCTAAGAAAATGTGAGCCCCATAAGTTATCTCTACCTTGATGATCCTTCTTTTACAATTCCCATTGTTAACACTTAATTTCTGTAACATTACCTTACAAGGATTATTTCTCAAATGGAATTTCTGCCTCCAAACATATTATGCTAACAATCATATTTTCTTTTTAAAAAATTTCTAAATTCATTTATGCTTTTGTTCTTACACCTATCAATGCATCTAACCGTATGTTTATTGAACAGACATTTATTGAAAGCCTGTTCAGTGCTAGGTACAGGGAATTTAAAACTGAATGGCATGGTTTCTGCCAAGAGGAATATATTAGAAATTTATAGAAGGCAGAATACTATTATATAACATGATCAGAGCTATAATGGTATACAGAGGAATTGTTTTGAGAAAACAAATTTGGGCAGAGTGCCCATGCATAGGAAACAATAAATATGTGTTGGATGAAAAAAAGAACATGTAATCCACAGGTTAAACATGGAAGGACCTCAGTTAGGATAGTATCTCATGATAAACTTTTTTTTTTCTTTTTACAATGTAGCACTTATTTTAAATGATATGAATTGAGGAATGAATAAATGACAAGTCAATGCACCTATATTATGGAACAGTAGATATCAGAAAAAGCTAAAGGAAATCTCAAGAGCCACATAATCAAATAGATCATAAGGACACATAAACCAAATTAACTGTAATGAAAGATAACATGAGACAAGAACAATGAGAAATAAATAAATAACAAATATGGGTGATTTCATAGTAGGAAGAGTACTGTTTGTTAGAGGCAACTATCTTAGAAGAAAAAGTACATGAGTTGGACTTTGATGGGTGGGGTCCTCTGCATAAAGTCAGAAAAGGACATTGCAAGTGAATATAAAAATAGGAGAGCAAGGAAAGAATATGGGGAATTATGGTATTCGTTCAATCTGGCAGAAATCCAAGATGGAATGGAAAACTGGAAAAGGCAGGTTTATATCAAAAGAGAAAGGAATTTTCTCCTAAGGGTTTGAAATCCATGGTGGGTAAAAGGGAGATGTTAAAGTATCTGGGGATAAAGACTAACATGATTATCTCTAAAACCCAAATATGCAATTATGTGTTAAATACTAAATTTCATTTTCCAGATTATATTGAAATCGTCAAAGGCCAGTGTGGTGGCTCATGCCTGTAATCCCAGCACTTGGGAGGCCGAGGTGGGCGGATCACTTGAGGTCAAGAGTTCAAGACCAGCCTGGCCAATATGATGAAACCCTATCTTTACTAAAAATACAAAAATTGGCTGGGCATGGTGGTGTGCACCTATAATCCCAGCCTACTCTGGAGGCTGAGACATGAGAATCCCTTGAACCTGTAGGTTGCATTGAGCCAAGATCACGCCACTGCACTCCAGCTTGGATAACAGAGTGAGACTGTCTCAAAAAAAAAAAAAAAAAAAAAATGAAATAAATAAATAAATAAATAAAAATAAAGAAAGAAAAGAAAAAGGAAAAGAAAACTTCAAATCTTTCCTGTACCCAAAACAGTTGTATTTTTCCATCATATTTACATGTGATTTATTTGAAGCCATCTGCAGTTTGTTTGTTATTCTATTTTGTTTTCTCGCCCAATAGCTATTTATTCTGTCCCTGTTGTTGTTATTAACCTTGGCAGCAAGCATTTATCTATAACACCTTCAGAATAGAAATTATTCAGATTAGCAATAATTTGAAGGCTGAGATCGGGATGATGCATTTTTGTCCATTAAGGAAATGTTCATATTCCAGTTTTAAGCAGCTCATATCTGTCTACCAAACTCAAGAATACTTACATTCTGAAATATATGAAATTACAAGTGTTAATTTTTTATGCAGATTGTTCTGCTATTCTGTTTTCTTATGCTTACCACTCTGGCTGAGCTCAGACTATGAATAAGTGATTAACTGGTGTGAACTATGTGGCCATGTTGATGTTCAGAAAGCTATGCTTGATGATCCTATCATACATAGTGTTTTGATATAAGCATTAGATTTAAGTCTTAGGAATTGTACTTTTCACACATATGTTTAAATGTAGTGACAATTTCTCCTAATGTTAAAATGCATTCTCTGATAAACAAGGCTTGAATGTTACTGGTGAATACTCTGGAGCTCAGTTAGCTATCTCAGTTGCTACAAAGTTATAGCTATGACATGGTTGGTTTGACAGACAAGGAGCTACCCTCTTTAAAAAAATAAAATAAACTCCAGCCTACAACCTGCAGAGGATGCTGCATGCAACACAGTGATTATGAATCCTACCAGATTTTCAGTCATTCCAGCAATTGCCTCTTTCTCATATGGAAATCTTTGTAGCTCTGTCTTCAGAAGAAAAACAAAGGCAGAGGAAAAACAAAAAGGAAATTCCTGTGGTAAGAGAGCTCAAGATTCTTGCTCTGGCACTTAAAAGAACAAAACCAGTAATTGCCAGAGTAGAATAGACAAAGCACTAAAGATGGGACTGCAAAAAGTACTTGGGCTAGCTAGCTCAAGAAAGTGAAAGGCAGATTACACATGATAGCCCTTGAGCTAAGAGAAACAGCTATTATCCTAAAGCTGAGGAGAACCCAATTTAGCAGTAAGACTAGGGATGAGGGAAAAAACACAACGACAATAAATCCTATCCCTATAGTCCCTGGTCTTTACCCAGTCAGAAAGTAGTAGAATGAGGAACAGAGAGAGAAAGAGAGAAACAGAGAGAATGGGAGGTAGGGAGGGAGGGAGGGAGGGAAGGAGAGAGAGATGGTTCCAGTTTATTATGTCAATTATGCACTAAAAATGGGGTCGTTATGGTCTTAGGAATTGTACTTTTCACACATATGTTTAAATGTAGTGACAATTTCTCCTAATGTTAAAATGCATTCTCTGATAAACAAATGCATTCTCTGATAAGTTTTGGTGTTTTCCAAAACTTATATGTTGAAGTTTAATCACCAATGTGTTACTATTAAGAGCTGAGGCATTTAGGAGGGCAGAGCCTCATGAGATCAGGGTCTTTAAGCAGCTTGAGGGAGTGATTGGCTCTCTTCTGCCCTCCTGCCATGTGAGGACATAGCATTTCCTTTCTAATGCAACACTCAAGGTGCCATTTTAAAAGTGGAGAGAACAGCCCTTATCAGACACTGAACTTGGTGGCATCTTATTCTCAGACTTCCCACCCTCTAGAATTGTGAGAACATAGCTTCCTATGATTTACAAACTATCCAGTCTCAGGTTTTGTTGTTGTTGTTGTTGTTGTTGTTGTTGTTGTTGTTGTTGTTGTTGTAGCAGCATGAATAGACTAAGACAAAATCTTACCTTACCTTTTGATCAAACTAACATGTAGGGACTGGGAAAGGAGAAACATAACCTGGTTTCTTGTATCTGATTTGTCTTACTTGTACCTTTTTGCACCCACTTGATTCTTTTCTATCTTATTGTATGCTGCTTACTTTATTTGCCTATCTCAGTGTTATTTTCTTCATTAGGGTCTGAGCCAAGCTCTGTCCTGTATGCTGAAGACTCTACCTAATTGGACATACATATTGCCTTTAAGAGCTTGAAAGGAAGATCAAAACCAAGACTGGGTCAGGATATTAATTTTTAGCAAGTCACACATTTTATATTCAGACAAATTTTATAATTTGAAGAATGTTCATCATTCCAATGGAATTTTGATAAGAATTTCACCCAACCCATGCAGCTATGTCAAACAGAAAAATCCTGATGGAAAATCATGGCTCCATGGGGAGTTTGCTCTGGTGGAAATACATCTGTGTAGGAGTTCCTGTTAAAAGAAGACACATAGCTACATTTTACCTGCCAGGGATTTTAAGTCTACATATGCAAAGGCAAAGCTGTTACTAGCTTGTAAACACAGAATCTCTGGGGAGCATTTGCAATCTGACATCTTTCCATGTCTGCTGTATTTGATCCAAGATAGCAAAAATGCAAGTGGTTTCCCAGAGACTACCTATACAGGCAGGTTTGGAGCTAGTGTTTGTATCTTGCAGGGATTGTGAAATAAAGCATACCCATTTTTAACTCTCAACACCTCTTGCCAGGCTGAGATAAAATGGTGAAACAAAGTGGTCAGCCTGGGGTTGTGAAAAGAGGGTGGGATTTGGATTCAGCAAGATGTGAGTTTGAATTCAAGCTCTATCACTGTTAGTTGGGGAGTCTCTACGATACACTTTGATTAGGGTAGTAATACCTACTAGAATTGGAGTGATTAATGGAAACACTGCATAAAATAATCTTATTAGAATGACTAGAATTTAAGAAGCTGTTACACACACAAAATAAATATGACATTGTTAGTTTGACAATACTGACTATACTACACATAAAAATAAAGTTCAAATCTGTGGTTTAAGGTTATTCTTACAACATTATGACCATTTGTGATTAAGAAAATCATATCTAATACATGTGCTTATGTAGGGATACATACTTTCCCCCCAAAATAGCTAAAATGTATGGAACACATAATATGTGCCAGGCCCTGTTCAAAAAAATTTGCATGCATGATACTCAATCATTTATATTAAATCCAATTATTAGTCCAATATTATCTTCACTCTGCAGCTTTGGTAACTAAGGCCCAGTGAGGTTAGGTAATTTGCTGAAGGTTACACAAATACTAAGTGATGTAGCCAAAGAGATTTAGGCAATCTGGTTCTAGAGCCTTGAAGTTACTTATCATACCATACTACCTATATTTTCCCGAAAAAGTCAACAATTATTGTTAGAGTACAGAGGAGCCTCATATAGTCTCAATTTGATTAATATCACCCTTTTCTTGATGAGTTTTAAGTTGAATAAAAAATAATGGATATAATTCTAGTTACTGTATGGTTAATTGCTAAAACATTGTAGCACAACCTATATATGTTCTGGATTACACAGGTGAAAGAATAACAGAGCAAAATTTGGAATGGCCAAGAACAGTCTTCATTCATTTGTCCTTCTATCTATCCATAAATCCATTCATCCACTAAACCATCATCCATTTATTTGTCAATCCATTCATCCATCTATCTACCTATCCCTTCTGATTGCAGTAAAGGGATGCAGAGCAAAATTTTAGAGTTAGGTAGACGTAAATTCTAGTTCCTGTTTTATCACTTACTAGCTGAATGGTCTTGAGAAATTAAGGTAACCTGATTGAGTCTCCCAAAATGGAAAAAAAATTAAAATGTACTTAATGGGAGTGTTATGAGAATTAAATTATGTTTATAGACTTCCAGGCACAGTATCTGGTACAAAATTAACACTCAATAAAAGATGGTTATCAATATTAACATTAAAGCTTTTATGTCAGGTACTGAATTACCATTATATTCTGAAGATATAAAGATTAATAAGACACATTTATTGCCCTCTAAAAGATTCCAGAAGTTTAGTAGAAACTTTACACAAGTGTGATAAATGTGGAATGGTTAGTCCTACCATCGTTTAGGGATAAGGAAATCAAGTATACTAACAGTAGTTGGCTGGGCATGGTGGCTCGCTCCTATAATCCCAGCATTCTGGGCAGTCAAAGTGGGAGGATCTCATGAACCCAGGAGGTTGAGGCTGCAGTAAGCCATGATTATACCTCTACACTCCAGCCTGGGTGCCAGAATGAGACCCTGTCTCTAAATTTTTTTTTTAAAGAAGAATATAATTTGTTGAGATTTTCTGATGTTTAGACACTGAGCTAAGCAGCTATATCACTTATTCGCTATCTAATTTAATTCCGAAGAGAACTATTATTACCTCTATTTTACAAATGACGAAAGTGAGCCTTAAAGAAATGCAGTTTGTTGCTTGGAGTCATACACTTAAGAAAGGGAAGAGCCGAGACCTTAACCCAAGTTATTCTTAATGTGTAAAACTAAGAAGACTGCCGTTAAGCTATGTTTTAAAAGATTACCATCCATTTTTAAGTAGATAGATATCGAGGCATATTAAAGACACAGAAAGCAGTAAGGAAAGTGACAAAAAGAAATCCAACTATGTGGCCCAGTTAGAAAATATCAGGTGATTCAGTGTTCGTTCAAAAATTGTTTATTGAGGGTCCATTACATGTCAGGGATCTTTCCTAGATACTGAAGGTGCACAGCTGTAAAACAGACTAAAATTCCTGCCAACATGATCCTTATTATGTATTCTCTGGGAGGGAGATACCCAAAGTAAAATTAAAAACACACGATTAAGAAGTTCATTAGAAAGTAATATATAAAACATATACTATAGTATAAAACCTATATTCTAAGTGCTATTGAGAGAAAAAGAAGCAGAGAAGAGTTCAAAGTAGGTTGAAAGTAGGGAGATTTTCTGGTTTTAAATGGATAGTCAGGGAAGGCTCAGCCAAGAAGATGATATACGGACATACAAGCTCTGAAGCGCTGAGAGTGAGTCATTTGGGATATCTAGCAGGAAAGCTTGCCAGGTACAGGAGGTAGCATTTGCAAAGACCCAGGAAGGATGACTGGCATGTCAGAGGAACAGACAGGAGGTCATGGATTTAGTAATGCAGAGGTCACAGATGACCTTGATGATAGCAAAACTCTGAACAGAGAGAACTCAAGAGACAGCTGGAGGGGAAAAACTAGAGACTGTTCCTAAGTAACTCTTTGGAGGAAGAAATAAAATAAGGAAATAAGTGAGGTTAAGAAATATATATATATTTATATTTGTATATATGTATGTGTTTATATATATGTGGGTATCTATATATATCTATATGTAGACATATATTAGCAAAACATAGAAAAAGAAGCTAGCAATGCAAGAGAGGAAAAGGAGAATTCTAGAGCCAAATCTTTGAGTAGTGAAAGGGGTAGGGATCCAGTTCATAGATATGGTTGAAGTATGAAACTTGTGCATGTCTGGTGGGGGTAGGGGTGAAGGTGGGAGTGATTGAGATCAAATAGGGCAGTTCAGCCAGAGATTAAATCAGGGATGTATAGGAACCAAATCTTGAAGGCTCTTCCATTACAGGCATAGATGTTTGGACTTTGTGCTAGTAAAAATGAGGGTCTTTAAGGGTTTTAGGTACAGGAATGAAATATTCCAATAAGTTTCAACAAGAAAGTGAAACTTCTGCTGAGCTTTGAGGCATTTATGGTATTTGAATACATGAGAAGTAAAAGAAAGAACAATCTAGGCAACAAGTTCAACCGTAATAATGACCCAGAATGGGAATAGTTTTGGCAGATAGGTAACCAGTTGAAGGTGTGTGCTGGCAGGTACCTCTGGGGGAAAGAACGGAAAATGGGAGTTATACCTAAAAGGCTCTGGAATCAATCTGCTTACCAGGTGCAGACTCCATCACATACTATCTCTGTGACCTTGAACATGATCCCTAATTTCTTGCTATCACTTGATATAATAAAGATAATAATAGTACCTTCCTCATAAAGAAAACAAAATTAAATCATATGGATAAAATATTACCTGTATGCCTGACACACACTGTTCTCACTAAATGTTAGCTGTTAATCTATATAGCATCTTAGGAACTGGGAGAGGATATAAGAGATTGGTTCCAGATTTATGGAATGTACTAGAAAGAAACATGATTGAAAGCACTATGATTTCAGGAGGCTGATTATATTATGTAAATCTAAACATTGATCTCTAATATTCAAATTCATCATATTAAAGGTCAAGGCTTACACAGGATTCATCTAGATTAGCCCTGGAGATAATACAAGGGTCAAAATAGCTCTTAAAGTTTAACAATTAAGCAGTTGAGCTGTGGAAATGGAAGAATATTTACGAGTAGCTTACACACACAAAAACACATATATATAGTAAATAAACACAATGGGGATCTCCATACTGCTACCAAATTTTCATATTTTATGAACCACAATGTGCTAGAAACAAAATTTGGTGCTTCAGAAGAATGTTTGATGAATGATCATTTATTTGGAATTAGTTATTTGAATGTACAGCAACATCAACATACGGAAGAATTCAGACAAAAAGAACACAGCATTGTACTTTAGAGTCTTTACATTTTCTAGAAACCTAAATTATAAATAGAGTCTTATCTCACCTATCATGAGAGCAAATTGCTACTTATGTATCCATTTAATTTATCTGAAAATTCCATTTTATAAAGTTTCTATATATTCGATTTATCAAATTGGACAGAGAGTTCTTTTTTCAAGTTTTCCAGTTAGGTGAATAAATAGATAGACAGACACAGATCTATCTATCTATCTATCTATCTATCTATCTATCTATCTATCTATCTATCTATCTATATATATATATCTGTGTGTGTGTGTGTGTGTGTATACAACATATTGCTTTTCCTTGTTAAATAGCTTGTTAAATTCAGTTCTGTTTCATGCATTAAAGATCACAGCAGGTAGGTTTCTAAAGAATAATCATAGATTCTACTCTGTTTAGGACTACATAGCTAGTATCTGCAACGAAGGCGAAAGTGAGAAAAATCACTTATTTGGTTTTGCAACTACAGATTTAACTCTCAAGCATTAAGATATTTCGTCAAAGTGGTGTTGAAAGGTATGGTAAATTCATGAAATCTCATCCTTCAGTCCAAAATGACTACAAGGAATATGAACTAAAAAAGCCAAAAGAGGCTATCACATGAATAATTAGATATAAGATCCAGCAGTTTTTGTGTTCAGTTCTCAAAATACTGAATATCTCAAAATGGTGAGGAGTCAATACAAGACTGTTAATCAAGTTTACAAGACAAATTTTATTACCAAGTTGACAGGTACCAGGGTAAACAGGAAACTTAACTGTGTCTCATATGGTTGTATTGCTAGGATTTAATTTAAGTGACTGGATGCCTACTAGATTATTGGGCAGAAAATATGATTTCAACATAATTTTGCCATTAATTAGTCTTAATGGATAGGATAAAATGGCTCCGTGAACAGATTATATTGAAGAAAAAATTTTCTAATGGCAAATAAGCCTGTAAGAATATCCTTAGCCTGAGCAACGTAGCAAGACCTTGTCTCTACAAAAAATAGCAAATTATCTGGCTGTGGTGGTGTGCGTATGTAGTCCTAGCTACTTGGGAGGCTGAGGCAGGAGAATCGCTTGAGCCCCGGAGTTGGGGGTTGCAGTGAGTTACCATCATGCCACTACACACCAGCCTGGGCAATAGATAATCTGTCTCAACAAAAGAATATCCTTAAAATACAAAGATAAAATATAAAAAATTTTGGTGAGATTTTAGAAAGTAAAGAGATAGAGTAACCAATTTAATACAACTTTCAACTAAAAAGATCTGAGAGACTTATGGAAGTTTGTATTGTAGAAATCTAGTGTTTGGTTTTCTCAGCAGATACTTTCTTTCCTTTTGGTAATAGCAGCTGGGGTTTCCTTTGGGAACCAATTCCATTTCATATTGTCATGTTATTTGTTATCAATAATAAGAGCCAAAAATTTCAAGGCCAGACTACCAAGGTTCATGGCCAGGTTCTGGCTCAGTGTAATGATCAACAAGTCATATAATCTTCATAGAGGTTGGGTTTCTCATTTCTATTTTATCTTGTTTATTTTTTTATTTTTTTGAGACAGAGTTTTGCTCTTGTTGCCCATGCTGGAGTGCAAAGGTGTGATTTCTGTTCACTGCAACCTCTGCCTCCTGGGTCCAAGTGATTCTCCTGCTTCAGCCTCCTAACTGGGATTACAGGTGAGCCACCATGTCCGGCAAATTTTTTGTATTTTTAGTAGAGATGGAGTTTTGCCATATTGGCCAGGCTGGTCTCAAACTCCTGGCCTGAAGTGATTCACCTACCTCGGCCTCCCAAGGTGTTGGGATTACAGGTGTGAGTCACCACACCCAGCCCAGGGTTTCTCATTTTTAGAATAGAAGCAACATTAGCACTATGTGAGTAAAATGCCACCACAAATACTTTGCAGAATTATTGTGACAATTGCAATAGAGAAAGGATTGCTACAATGATATTAAGAACACCTAGGGGGTGCTTGCTAGTGTAAACCAACATGACTAACCACAGTAGGTGAGCGTATTAGTCATTTTCACCCTACTGATAAAGACATACCCAAGACTGGGTAATTTACAAGGAAAAAGAGATTTAATGGACTCACAGTTCCATGTGGCTGGGGAGGCCTCACAAACATGGCAGAAGGTGAAAGGCAAAAGGCACGACTTACATGGCAGCAGGCAAGAGAGAGAATGAGAGCCAAGCAAAAGAGGTTTCCCCTTATAAAACCATCAGATCTAGTGTGACGTGTTCAGTACCATGAGAACAGTATGGGGGAAACCATACCCATGATTCAATTATCTCCCACCAGGTCCCTCCCACAACACACAGGAATTATGGGAGCTATAATTCAAGAGATTTAGGTGGGGACATAGCCAAACCATATCAGTGAGCTTCATTTCAAGTTTTAAAAAATGAAGGCAACAACAGGTGAACTGTATGGTATGGGCATGATAACTCAACAGAGTGTTTTAAAATATAATGGCAGTTTATTTTCATCAATGGTTTATCTTTTCATTATCAACATGAGAATAATGAATGTATCTTAGATAAAATGAAGGATCAGGTTGACGTCTACTTGACATTCCCCATGAACTACACTGGTATTAGGGAGACATTAGATACACCCAGATATACTGGCTTTAGCTTCCTGGGAATGGAGTGTAGCTTGGTGACAGCTGGGCAGAGAGCCTCAGGTAGGCTCCCCATTCATGTGTAGAGGACACAGCCATGTCCAAGTATTTCTTGGACTTATTTATACCATTAGTACTCTAATGACAGAAGAAATACAGCTTATTTCATATTCATTTTTAAAAGTAACCTTAAACATCAGGCACACAGAAGAAGTGGTAGAGAATTCGGAGGTAATAGGGGAACAAAAAGCACTTAGTGTGATAATTTAGAGTGTGTGTGGAAACTTCATGCAGATTTCAATTTCCCAACAGCTTGCAAATGGGTTACTCAAGTATTCAAAAGCAGAAGTTTCTAGAGGCGCATTAGTCATAAAGACCACGGAATGTAGCCTTTTATGTTTATTGTTTTCATTTACATTCTGTCCAACCCTGAGTCTTGTCGTCTAAAAGGGTGTGACACGTGTTCAACTGCATCCAAGAATGTCTGCTGAAGCTGAGTCCCGCCACTGTAGAATAAAAACTGCCTGGTTCAAATACCAGACTCACTTCCCAGTAAAGCTGGCCATTGACTTGGGCCATTTACTTGTATTTTCTGAGCCTCAGTTTCTTCATCTGTAAACTGAGGGGCTAATAATGTCCATACAGTATAGTAGTAAAGGTAACATGGGAAAATGTATGTCAAATGCATAGTTCCAGGGGTCTAGTGCTTTTGATTAAGAGTACAACAAATAATTATGATTATCACTGTTACCCTTTTTGTGATTTCTTTTTTTTTTTTTTTTTTTTTCCTTGAAACGGAGTCTCATTCTGTTGCCCAGGCTGGAGTGCAGTGGCGCCATCTTGGCTCACTACAAGTTCTCCCTCCTGGGTTCACACCATTCTCCTGCCTCAGCCTCCCTAATAGCTGGGACTACAGGCACCCACCACTACGACTGGCTAATTTTTTTTTTTTTTTTTTTTTTTTTTTTTTTTTTTTTTTAGTAGAGGCGGGGTTTCACCGTGTTAGCCAAGATGGTCTTGATCTCCTGACCTCATGATCCACCTGCCTCGGCCTCCCAAAGGGCTGGGATTACAGGCATGAGCCACCGCGCCCAGCCATTGTTACCCTTTTTGATACAGTTGTGGGGAGTGAAAATACTCAGGTTCAAAAAGGTACCTTTCAAGGCAGAGTCTCCCTCCTAAAAGATTAGGAATTTCAGAAACAAAAGGAATCAAGATGGATAGAGAGTTTCTCACCACCTGAAAATTACAGTCTAAACTTTTAACTTCTAACTTTTACCCCAGAGTATCTTAAGTTTGGGAGGAAATGTTTGTGTTTTCTCTAAAAGAAAAGCACAGAAATGCCTTTTACCTAAATTATTATTATACAACTTGTTTTTTCTTCCTTTGAAACCTCTGTGGCAGTTAAAACTTATATATTAAAAGGAATTTAAAAAGATAACATTTGCAAAATTTTGTGAAACCGAATATAATAATCTCCAAAGTTTAACGCGTTAGTTTTCCTTAAAGTAGGAATGGTTTCCATTTACTCCCTTCAAGATAAAACTAAGAATCTTAGGATGGTATGCAAGTTCTTCCATGATCTGGATCCCAGATTTGGATGGTAGCATGATGCTATGAAGCATTTCACCAGCCCCATAAGCCTATTTGTAGTTTGGTAAACATAGCCAGATCTTCCAGTAATCCATGTTTTTTCATTTACAGTATTTTTCATTCTGAACAGTCATTCTTCCCCAGCCAATCAAGCTGGTTAGTTACTGCCTATCCTTGAAAATTCATCTCAAGTATATGCTCTTCAAGGAAGTGTGTTCTAAATGTCTCCCTCCCCCACATTGTTAAGTTACTGGATCTTAATCTGTTTAAAGCATCCCTTCAGACCTGTATCATGAAGTTTATTGTCAGTGTTATGTTTGCCTGTTTGCCTGTCTCCCCAACTTATTTGTTCATGCCTTGAGAATAACGGGTCTTCATATTCCCAAAAGACCAGGCACACAGGGGACTCAGTAATTGGTCCTGTGTAGACTTGCGGATTGTACCCAATATGAAACCATGCTAAGCAATGTTAAATGCTACAGCAGTGACACAGAATAAGTTAATAAATGCATATGATAGATTATTATATCCACAGCAGAAGAGGTTATTTTAAGAACTACTGCTTGTTTTGTGTCTGAGTAAAGATGGAATATCAAACAATTTCTTTACAATCAAATGAAGCTTACTTCCAGATAGGAAGACATTTTTTTCCTTTTTTCTTTTCTTTATTTTCAGTAAGGAATTAAATTAGAAAAATCATTTGCATTTTTACATTAGTCTTCTCTGAATATGCATGGCTGGTTGAATTCTGTCTGACACCTTCACAGAACTCGCTTAAGTAAGCCTTCCATTGCTAAATAAATTGCATCCATTCTAATTAAAGATATGTAGAGCATACTACTCGGACAGGAGAAGCAAAGTGCTATGAAGAGCTAGAGCTTCCATGGTAACCCTGCCAGGGATAATATAATTGATTCAAATGGTCTCTCCTGCCACGTACTGATTCCATGCCAACAAGCCTTGAAAACTGTCCATCATTTCACAGAGCTATTTATAGACCAAGTCCAGCTGAGACAAATAAATGGTGATAGAACTTCCAGAGACAATTACTACAACGAATCATGAAAGACACTCCTTGCTTTCTAGCTCATTTAGTGATTGATTACCATCGACAAGGTTTAAATAATTATGTAGTGAATATATGGATAATTTATAGAAAGAAAGGGAAATGCGTGTATCAATTCTTTTTGTATAGGGGATCTGCTGTGGGAGAAATAACTCAAAACTCAAATGGTATAGGCACCACATTAGGCTTAATATTGGTACATCATCCTGCCTTATTGCTTGTTGTTCGCATCCATGCTTGTCAGGCAATGTGTGAGAATATTACGCATACATAACGAAGTCATAAAGCCACATGAAAATGAAGATTCAGAAAGTGAGACAAAGCTTGGGTAGCACAGTACTTTTTCATTCCCCTTACAGCATATATAGTTCCTCTGGTCCTAACCAGAGTGAGATTGAGAAATGAGTTGATTTCTATAAACCAAATTTCTCAACTCCAGTAGCTCATATTCCTGACATTCAGTTTGGTTGTTGAATTTGTCAGCAGCACTCAAGGTGGATCAGGTGGTGTTTCACTGGAAGATTGGTATTTGTGCGTGGTGGTGGTGGTGGTGGTGAGTACTTGCTATTTAGGATGCCATTTGCACTAAACCGATTTCATCAATATCCTGGTTAGACTAACTTGTTCAAACATTCCCTTCACCCCAGGTATTTCTCACACTTTAAATTTGCTCCTGCATTGCTATGTAGGTTACACTTAATAGCCTGCTGATTTAGAAGCCAGTCTCTCAGTCAGTCATCAAGTTATCAGGCAATTTGTTTAGATTAAACTTAGCAGAATATTCACATTGAGCTCTTTCAGCTCATATTTGCTTTTGAAAATCTTGAGATTTCAAGCTTTCATACATTTCACTCCCTCTTTAACAAAATGTTAGCACTATCTACTTTTAATATACTCTTTTTTCAATATGTATTGGTATCTAAAGCCATAATAAATTCCTTTAATAAAAATTCTCCAATAGATTCATTTTCTTCTTTTTTGCTGCACAATATTATCTCATAGTGGCAGTGATGGGAATCTGCCCTCTATTTTTAGAGGGTGGGATGAAATAGAGAAGCCTTATAAGTTGGCTCTAAATTCTAGAAGCTGAAATCCAAGGCTCTTTCCAAAAGTTGGTGGCTGGTTTCCTATCTTTGCTCTTGTTTTGCTCTGAAAGAACTCCCTACTTAAATGTTAACCTGTTGAAACACTACCATACAATTAATACTACCTAAAACTTTCTACCTTTTCCCTTCCAATTGCATTTGATCATGCCATGTTCTCAACCTTCACAGAATTTTAAAACAGTTTCCAGATATCCCTTAATACAAGGGATATGTATGTGTGCATTTATATATTTTTAAGTGATCACAGAAATTTAGTCTTTTACAAAACTCTATATTCTTTTCTATTTTGTTTAAATTAAAATATAGAAAGGAACTAGAGCAAGACACCTTCATACATACTACATAGCTATCTCCATGATATTTATTAACAATTTTTCAAATTAAAAAAAACACAGGGTTGAAATCATTTTTTCTTTCTTCTCCCGACCAAGTCCCTCCTTCTTCCTATTCTGTCCAATGGGTTAAAAGCAATCATTAAATCATTATTCATCCTTACAATCCATTTTAAAAAGACATATATTGTCTATGCATGAGCAATATATCATACTGTGAGTTTTCTTAATTTACATAAATTCTACTATAGTGTATTATTATGTTGCATCTTATTTTTGATGTTCTACATTATTTTTGAGATTTCCGTTATTTTATATTAACCTAGTTCATTGCTTTAGACTGCTGCATAGTATCTCCTTGTATGAATTTTTTCACAATTTTGAATACTGTTAGCTCTACCTTCAAAATATATTCAAAATCCATCTACTTCTCACCACATCCAGGCTACCACTCTGAATTATCCTGTCTTGTTTGGATTATTGAACAGTCTTCTCCCATTCTGCATTCTTCCTCCTCAGAGAACCTACATCTATTCTCAATGAAACAGTCAGAGTGCCTCTTTTAAAAGGTATGTCATATTATGCCACTAACCTATTCAAAATCCTCACGTGGCTTTGCCTCTCTTACACTCAACACTTTAAACAATGCTGCATTTAACTTTACTAGGTGGGAGAGTTTCTCTAGGGTGAATGCCTGTAAATGAAATACTCTCTCTTTCATATTACTTTCCCAAGTGATTATAGAAAGATTTATAGTCACAGCAGTGACATATAAACTGTTCTTTTAATGCCTTCATAGAACCCTAGCATATAGCTTTGTAGACAATAGATGGCAAATAATTATTTAAATCCTTCATCCTTCAAGAAACAGTTCCTCTATTACCCACTTACCATAACTCTTTTTCTATATCTCTTTCAGAAAGATTCATGCTTGGCCTTCCTGTATAGAAATTTTGTAAGTACTTCCATTTTTGCATCTTCATGCTTCTTACTGTAATTATGTATGTCTGCTCCCCACCTGCCCACCCCCATCACCCACTTCCCTACCATAGTAGTGCTTGTTCTCTGGAACTGGGTCTTCATTGCACCCTAGTAACTAAGAAGAAAATGAAATGTTCAAATTGGAGATGATCTACTACCAAGAACAGAGGAATTTTCTTACACATATAATCCCCTTTTCATATCACTGTAGTTGCTATTGGTGATTGATAGATATTGCTATTTTTTCCATTTTATAGATGATAAAATTGAGGGCCATTATTTTCCCATTGTTAAAGAAGTAGCAAAGGGCAGAATGTACATTGTAAAAATGCTATACTAAAACCTCAGCATATTTTACTCTTATCTGGATACAGAAAGGACTTTGTATACCCTTTTACTAAAAAACTTCCTAATACTATGTAAATATTGCTATATTTGATTAGCCAATATAAGATTTTATTTAGTTTGATCACATTCTTAAGTAAAAACAGCCTCAACAACTGGAAAAAAATACAATTTTCCTGTCTTTTACCCATAGGTTGTGAGTGTGTCTCTCTGTGTGTGGCAGGGTGGAGGGGGGGGATGATGAGGGAGAGAGAGAGAGAGAGAGAGATCCTATATTGTGCTTATAGTTTTAAGGTCAAGTACAAATCACTTTGAATTTGAGGGATTTTTGACAATTATTGATGGTTTGACTTTCAAGAATAAATCAATGAAACGCTGAGAAACAAGAAGCACCTTAAAGCCTACTTCCACAAAGTGGCCATGAATGAAGAAAATGAGACATTGTTAACCTGAAGCCATAATCGTATCATTGGCTATAGATTAACTACCTGTTATTCACCATATTGGACAGACCTACTTTGTTCCTACACAACCCTTAAAACACATTTTCCTCCATGCTCCAATACCTCTCCCCCTACTCACAAATACACTATATTTCCATTGTTCTTTCTCTCTCTCTCTCTCTCTCTCTCTCTCTCTCTCTCTCACACACACACACACACACACACACACACATGAATTGGTTTCAGAAATAGCCCATTGGTTTTCACAACAAAGGGAGAGGCACCTGAGAAGCTTGTTGCAAGGTACATGTTCTCAGCTCAGCACCATTAACTCTAGGATGCAAGAGTCAAAGCTCTTGTTTGTTGCTACTGAAAGGCAGCTGTGGGTGAAATCAGCAGTGTCATTGTCTAAAGATTCTGGCAATGGGTTTAAGTAAACAACTAAGAGATGTTCTGTGCCTTCATTAATAACTAAGTGTCGGTGTGAGAGAAGGCATGAGATGTCATTTCTTCCAGTTATCCCACTGGCTTTATTGAAAACTCAGTTTTGAACAATGATTCTCTGCCTTTTCACTGTCACCCAATTAAGCCTGAAGATTTTATTTTACCTTTTCAAGATCTCTCTCTCTCTCTCTCCAGGAGGAATAGCACACAATGGAGGGTTTTCACAGCATTGCAGGCAGAGAGTAGATTTGTAATGATTAGCAATGACACATTCTATTTTGGGACTAGATTTGTCATTCATATGCTTTCATTCTCCAGGTAACATTTTTACTCAACTTTTAAAAATACTTGGCATTCTTGGCTCATTCATGTACATAGAAAAGATATGTAGCATTACTCCCACCCAAATCCTTTCAAGTTACGTTGAATGTTGTCACTGAAATCATGTGTCACGTATAACAGAGCTCACCCACGAAGCTGATGATTCCTGCAGATGAGTTAAAGTTTGAATTCACTATGGTTGATTTATTCTTAGTTTTAAAAGCCAACTTGGGCTTCATATCTTGCCAAGGATTACCTATCTATAATCATTATAACCATGTCAGTGGGTGCAATGGAATTGGGTCTTCTCACCCATTTTGGAATTACCACGGCATAAATTCATGTTTCTATGACTCCCAGCTTTATTTTCTGTCAACAGTTATTCATTGAGCAGGAGATGCCCTGGAGATACAGCAGTGAGCACAAAGAGACCCAGTAACTCCCACATATCACCAATGGTCTAGCATGGAGACATATTAGTCAAACACATGCATATTTAAGCAAATCATTGAAAGTATCAACAGGTTGCAAAAGAGACAGGAGAAGGAACAAGAGCTATGGGAGCCTTAAGGAAATGGAACAGCAAATGTTGAGGAAAGGGGGAAACACTTCAAAAAGTTATCCTAAGTAAATGTTGTATGACCTTGTGATGTATGCAGGACATGGGAATGGATGGAGGGACAGATTTTCCAACAGAGATAACAGCACATGCTGAAATATGTAGTACTTGGAATAAAAACAGGACAGAGAAAACTCTGCCATGGCCAGAGGTCACTGAAAGAGTATGGCAGGTCATGAGCCCAGTGAGGTAAACAGGAACATACAGGACATCATAGGCCATGGTAAAGACTATGGCTTGTATTCTAAGGGCAATGGAAGATCTAGATGGGCTTTAAGCAGTACAGTGATCTGACCAGGTTTATGTTAAAAGGAGAATCACTCATATTAAAGTTGAGGATAGTCATATCTTGCATTGACAATATCAAAGGATTAGTATAATGATCTAAGAAGGTCAATAAGTTCAAAGTAAAACATTAAAATTCCGAGCATCCAGTAGAGTTAGTAAGTGCACTCTGAGTATAATTGTAGCTATCAGAGTATCTGCTTCAATCTATTATTCAAAAACACACATAAGTGCTCAAATTTTACAATTCTCCACTTAAAATGGAGCATCAATAGAAGATCCCAAGATTTAGTAACATCTACCCCTGCAGTGGCCTTTAAATCTGGTTATAAAGAGGCCTATTGCCACTTAATTGTTTTATCTACTGCACAACAAGCTGAACCCATGGCTCAGATCTGAATTATCCATGAAACAAAATATCAGAAGATATAAATGGGGTATTACCACACATCATTTGATATAACCATTATTAAAACCTTAAACATAAAATTCATCAGCACATATTTATTGAGTGCCCACAATGTCGAAGATACTGTGTATACAACAGTGACTACCACCGTTTGAATTGTGTCTCCCAAAATTCATATGTTGACATCCTGACTGTCAATACCTCAGAATGTGACTGCATTTGGGGATAGAGCATTTAAAGAGGTAGCTAAGTTAAAATGATGCCATTAGGGTGGGCTCTAATCCAATGTGACTTGTGCCTATTGTCAGAAGAAATCTGGACACATAAAGAAAAACCTGGGATGTACACACACAGAGAAAAGATCAAGACTCAGCAAGAAGTCGGCCATCTGCAAGCCAAGGAGTGAGGTACCTGAAGAAACCAACCCTGCTGACACCTTGATCTTGGACATGCAGCCTCCAGAACTGTGATCAATAAATTTCTGGTGTTTATGCCACACAGTCTGTGATAGTTTGTTATGGCAGCCCTAGAAAGGAATACATTGAGGAAGTCAGAAATTTTTTTTTTTTTTTTTCCCGAACAGTTTACGATCTGGTGGGGAACAGAGAAAAGGTGCAAAAAAAGAGAAAATAGGTTCTTTGATAAAGGGAATATAAGGTGCTATGGGACACCTACACTTAATTTCGGGGTCAGAAAATGATCACTGGAGAAATGTATCTCTATGTTGAAGTCTATGTAGGAGTAGCAAGACAAAAAAAGAGGGTGGAAGAGTTTTAGAAAAAGAATGCATGCAACCATGCATGCAAAACCCATAGACAGGATGACAAGTGTGAGGATCTGCATACTTTGCATGGAGGGGTCACTCAGTGAATATTTGCTGATTTTTAAAATAGATTTATCTATTACATTGTGGTTAAAATATCTTCAGATTTTACCTGGATTTATGCAAATGCCTGTTTATTGGTTTTCCTGCTTCCATTTTCTGTCCCTATTACCCTGTTTCACCATAACACCCAGAGGTTTCATTTAAAAATCTGAATTACATCTAGTCACTGTCCTTAAGTAGCCTTGGGGACTTCCTATAGCACTTCCAAATAAGCAAATACATAGATAAATAAGCAAGTAAATATATTAATAATTAAGTAACCCCTTACCTGCAAAGTTTGATATGATCTAGCTCATGCCTACCTCTCATACCTACTTTAATTCTATTCTCTGACCCACCCTACCTCACCCATCCTTAGTCACATGGGCTTCTTGCAGGTCCACAAGAGCATGCCAAGTTCAGTCCTACCTCACAGTCTTGTACTTGTTCTTCCCTCTATCCAGAATATACTTTCACCAGGTTTTTGCACGTCTGTCTCTTTACCTCATCAATTCCTCAGAAAGTCTCTAACTCAACTGTCTAAATACCCCTTCCCTCCACTTCTCTACGCAATTATGTATTGTATCACTATCATTTATTTTTTTATGTTCAATAGCATTTGTCCTATATTAAACCATATTAAGTGCTTTTTTTCTCCTATCATCTCTCTTTCTACCCAAATTAAAATTTAAACTCAATGGAAGTAGAAGTCTCATCTGATTGTGTACTGCTTTCCCCAGCAAAGTGACTGGAACACAGTAGATATTAAATAAGTATGTGTTGAATGAATAATATTAAACCATCCAAGTTGATTCTGATTGTAAATTCATATCATCTATCCTAAACATGAAACAGGGAACAATGGGAAGATTTTGAACCATTCCTAGAAAGTAGAGACAAATGTAATTCCATGGTACAAAAAAGGCAGCATTAAAACTACCTCCCAGATTGATGTGGAATAACTTGTAGCACGTTAAGCCTGTGCCTGTAAGAACACATTGAACATTTCCCGTGTGCTCACATATCACGGTGAATCAGAAAGGACGGAATTGATCCAGAGAATTTGCCAACTGGTATTGTCATTTGATTCTGAGCAAGATGCTTAACCATATAAAGTGTCCTGTAAATTATGGATGACAACACTGGCCACATCTACATCACATAGTGACGGTTTGGGAGGTAATAGGATTTTTACTTGAAATAGCTGAGCTCCCTGGAGAGAAGGCAGAAAGGGGACATGAAATAAATTGCAGCCAAATACCATTAACTCTATATATTTGCAACATAATTTACACTGATAGACTAAGCTATCGTGGCATTAAGAGGGGTGCTTTGTCTCTTTTCTACAGATTACCTCCCTTATTGATCTCCATTTATTTATCTTCTACACCTTATGGAATGGGGTTCCCTGAGGCTTTGTCAATACAGACTTTCAGGGTAGAAAGACAGTACTAGAAGCAACTGGGTAGAGGATAGCACTACCACAAAGGCACATCTAGTCCAAAGAGTAATGGCATTCAGAGTTTTGGAAGCATAGATTTAGATGAATGTGTTGCTTAAAATACTGATGGAGTGAGAGAGGTGACCAATATTGTTCTGGTTAAAGGGCGTTCATGGCCAAACTCTATTTACCAGAATATGAGAGCAAATCCTGAGTGATTTAAGTAGGAGTCAAGACAGAACCCCCAGCAGGAGGTGGGATGAATGTTAAACAGAGAATGCTCCACACAAGACTCTAAGGCTCTACAATGGGTTCTGGGCCTAGCAGAAAATAAGAACACAAAGATGAAGAGTTTATAGTACAATGGTTAGGAGTGTGGGCTCCCATAATGGAATGCCTGTATTTGAATCCTCTATCTCTTCCATTTCCTAAGTTGAGCGACCTCAAGCAATTCACTTTTCTGCTTTAAAAAGAAGATTCCATTTCTTCATCTCCATAAGGGATCAGTGCTAAAACATAGAATGATTGCGAATAGTAAAAGGATTCACATATTTAAAACATCTAGATAGGATTCAGCCACATAATAAGTAAATAGTAAATTTTGTTTTTCATTATCATTGTCATCACCATCATATCCCTTATCAAGGTACTGGATTGTGGCCATGAAGCTTAGACAAAGAGGTTAGATGGGGCAGGTGTTGATGGAGCCCACCCGAAAACATTTCAAACCAGGTGCCACAGATTTAACTGTGGAATATCAGATACAAAAATCTGTTGGAGAAATGACTGTGTCCCAAGTGCCACTAAATTATGGAACCCAGTTTTCCAATAATTTTACTGACCAAGTCAAAACTAGTTCAAACAAGGGATTGAGTAGATACAACTTTGGGAGAACTGGGACAAACCATAGGAACTTGATGATCTAATGGTCATCAATCAAGGAAAAAATACCACACATATCTCTTTCAAAGGATAGATGTGAGTCTGTAATAGGTGGTATAAATATGGGGAAATTACTTTTTAGTAGCAGATAATGTAGAAACAATAAAGAAGTTAACTAACTTTTCAGAACCTGGGGGTTTGTATGCAATTGCATTTTTCATTATGTTCTTGTATCCTTACTCTTTCTTAAAGTGGAATTACCTTTCCTCTTAGACAATAAAGAGAAATTGAACAACTGCTGAGACAATAATTTTCTTCACTAAATAGACATGAAGTTCCTCAAATAGTATATAAGAGAGATGATCTTTGTTTTACTGTTTATCGTATCAGTCACCTGGCCTCTAAATTGACTTGCAAGCAGGGCTATAATTTGACCACTGTTGATATTCCAACCAGATGCAAGTGGAGTTATGAAAGACTGTCATTAAAAAAAAGAACTTAGGGAAAATGCTTTCCATATTCTCTATATCTCCTCTTGGCAAAACACATAATTTCCCCTGTTGAGATACACCTTAATAGAAATTCTCATTAATGCATTTGTTAATTCATACAATATTTATGAGGATTACTATTAGTCACACATGTGTTTGGCAACGCCAAGGCTAGAACGAACAAGGAACATTTAGTCCCAGCCTTAAGAAATCCTATTTTCCAGCAGATTCAGTATAAACAGAGAACGGAGGAACACGTACATTTTCATTCCTCAGGGGAGGGAGGGGATATGACTAACATTTTTTGAGTGTTTATGGTGCCAGACACCATGCAGAACACTCTATAGATCTTTGGAGGTGCAGCTTATCTTCTTGCAGGTATACTCAGTCAATTATATCACCACTGTAGTTGCCTATCTAGCCTCATAATCTTCAAGGAAATAAGTCCACAAAGCTTGAAAGGAACAGAACATCCAGAAAGCTCACTTCCTACACACACTATCCTTCCTCTTGCACAGTGTAAACTTTGAATTCTCATTTTAGTAGATAACCCACCAAAGAGAGGTAACTTCATTTTGCTATGGGCTACAGAAGGTGAAGATACAAACTGCATTTAGGAGGCAATGGCCTGAAGGTAGGTTAATTCCATGCCTAGACTTAGACCATGTTATCTTTAAACAGAGCGGGCAGGAGAGGAAGGGAAGGAATATCAATTGATGCCATTGCCTTCACAAATCCTTGATGAACTGCTCAGTAGGGACTAAATAATTAGTAGTAGCTATTGTGTTTATTGTGTACAGCTAAACCAGAAATGAGTGTTCATGGAAATGTCATTCTATAACCAAGAAAAAACATAAGGAACAATGATCAGTTTGACATTTTAAACAAGAGGCATATTTTCATTTGGTTCAATAAGAAAAGTTTCTAAGCAACGTTTAATTATATTTTACACCAGATTTCAGGTGTGCTTAATTGCTGTATTAACTTCTTTACCAAGGTCTCCTAAAATACACTTGGTTACTATTCTGAGAGTGTCTTTAGTCTCTCTTCATGAAGCTTGGTGAGACAACAAACAAATGATATGTCATCAAAATTAACTTGTTAAAGGGGACAAGAATTAAAATTATACCTTAAAAACTTTTCCATTTCTGAAAAGAAAAACAATGCACACTATTAAATTCCTGGCTCAGAAAGTGAACCAATATGAATCCTCTCTTGAATCTAACCAACCATTTTGGCTTGCTTGGGACTATAAGGTTTTGTGGACATTGGAATTTCAGTGTTAAAATGGCAGAGTTCCCAGGAAATCAGAATGAGTTAGTTACTTTACCTCTCTTCATAGATTTGTCATGATAATTAAATAAAATAATATCTATCAAAGGCATATCATAAAATGCTTCGTACTCACAAGCATTACAAAATGTCAGCTATTGTTAAAGTACTTACTCTGACAGGTGTTGCGCTAAGCAGTTAGTTTTACAAGAGACCTTTCTGCTCCTGAATAACTCAGCTTGCATAATGGATGTCAGGGACAGCTCAGAGAGGGGAATGAGTAGACAGCAAGAGATATCCTTTTCTCTGGGACAGGATGAAAGGCATTTACATACAAAATTGCAATAGTAGGGACAGCTGGAGAGGGCTGCGTTGAGCCTGAGAATAGACTCCTGAGAAAGATTTCAGGTGTGCTGAAAGATTTCAGGTGTGCTGAAAGAAAGACTGAGGGAAGCTAGTGAATTATCTATAGCTGAGTAAACTATAATGGATTACCATCACTAAAATATATTTATTTTATAGTCTAAAAGCAAATGTTATATTTTACACATATATATAACCATATATAATAAATACATATGTAACAACACATATATATAATTTTAAAAAGTCTCAACTGTTCCACACTAATTATAACTCTGAGTCTGAATTTTCTTGGCTGTATATGACATAAGAAGTGTCCCTATTTCCATAATGGTTGAACTAGTTTACAATCCCACCAACAGTGTAAAAGTGTTCCTATTTCTCCACATCCTCTCCAGCACCTGTTGTTTCCTGACTTTTTAATGATCGCCATTCTAACTGGTGTGAGATGGTATCTCATTGTGGTTTTGATTTGCATTTCTCTGATGGCCAGTGATGATGAGCATTTTTTCATGTGTCTGTTGGCTGTATGAATGTCTTCTTTTGAGAAATGTCTGTTCATATCCTTTGCCCACTTTTTGATGGGGTTGTTTGTTTTTTTCTTGTAAATTTGTTTGAGTTCTTTGTAGGTTCTGGATATTAGCCCTTTGTCAGATGAGTAGATTGCAAAAATTTTCTCCCATTCTGTAGGTTGCCTGTTCACTCTGATGGTAGTTTCTTTTGCTGTGCAGAAGCTCTTTAGTTTAATGAGATCCCATTTGTCAATTTTGGCTTTTGCTGCCGTTGCTTTTGGTGTTTTAGACATGAAGTCTTTGCCCATGCCTATGTCCTGAATGGTACTACCTAGGTTTTCCTCTAGGATTTTTATGGTATTAGGTCTAACATTTAAGTCTCTAATCCATCTTGAATTAATTTTCGTATAAGGAGTAAGGAAAGGATCCAGTTTCAGCTTTCTACTTACGGCTAGCCAATTTTCCCAGCACCATTTATTAAATAGGGAATCCTTTCCCCATTTCTTGTTTCTCTCAGGTTTGTCAAAGATCACATGGCTGTAGATGTGTGGTATTATTTCTGAGGACTCTGTTCTGTTCCATTGGTCTATATCTCTGTTTTGGTACCAGTACCATGCTGTTTTGGTTACTGTAGCTTTGTAGTATAGTTTGAAGTCAGGTAGCGTGATGCCTCCAGCTTTGTTCTTTTGACTTAGGATTGTCTTGGAGATGCGGGCTCTTTTTTGGTTCCATATGAACTTTAAAGCAGTTTTTTCCAATTCTGTGAAGAAACTCGTTGGTAGCTTGATGGGGATGGCATTGAATCTATAAATAACCTTGGGCAGTATGGCCATTTTCACGATATTGATTCTTCCTATCCATGAGCATGGTATGTTCTTCCATTTGTTTGTGTCCTCTTTTATTTCACTGAGCAGTGGTTTGTAGTTCTCCTTGGCGATTCCTCAAGGATCTAGAACTAGATGTACCATATGACCCAGCCATCCCATTACTGGGTATATACCCAAAGGATTATAAATTATGCTGCTATAAAGACACATGCACACGTATGTTTATTGCGGCACTATTCACAATAGCAAAGACTTGGAATCAACCCAAATGTCCATCAGTGACAGATTGGATTAAGAAAATGTGGCACATATACACCATGGAATACTATGCAGCCATCAAAAAGGATGAGTTTGTGTCCTTTGTAGGGACATGGATGCAGCTGGAAACCATCATTCTTAGCAAACTATCACAAGAACAGAAAACCAAACACCGCATGTTCTCACTCATAGGTGGGAACTGAACAATGAGATCACTCGGACTCAGGAAGGGGAACATCACACACCGGGGCCTATCATGAGGAGGGGGGAGGGGGGAGGGGGGAGGGATTGCATTGGGAGTTATACCTGATGTAAATGACGAGTTGATGGGTGCAGCACACCAACAAGGCACAAGTATACATATGTAACAAACCTGCACGTTATGCACATGTACCCTACAACTTAAAGTATAATAATAATAAATAAATTAAAAAAAAAAAAAAAAAAAAAAAAAAGAAGTGTCCCTATTTCATAATGAGGCTTTCTTCAATGAGTAAATGAGATAATTTATGTCTACCACTTTTCATCTTTTAAGTACTCAATATACCCATTGATTATTATATTTTTACCTTTTTATAACTGTTTTATTGGGGCATAATCAACATATCATATAATTTAACCTGTTAAAGTGAACTATATTGAGTGAATTCAATAGTGTTCAGTACATACACAGTTGTGCAACAGTTACCACAATTAATTTTAGAAGATCTTTGCCCTCCAAAACATCCTTGTGTCTATCCTTTTAGCTATTGCCCTTCACTTTTCCCCAACACTCCAGGCCTAGGCAACCACTCTAGAGAATTGCCTATCCTGGATATTTCATGTATATTTCATTTAATTCAAATTATATAATATAATATAATATATAATTCAATTATTCATTTAGCATAATATGATGATCCATGTTGTATCAGTAAATCATTTCTTTTTATTGCTGAATAATATTTCATTGTGTACATGTAATAACTTTATAACTTGATGGACATTTGAGTTGTTTTCACCTTTTGAGTGTTATAAACAATACTGTCATGAACGTTCATGTGCAAGTTTTATGTTGACATATATTGTCTTGTTTTTTTTTTTTCTTTGAGACAGAATCTCGCTCTGTTGCACCGGCTGAAGTTCAGTGGCACAATCAAGGCTCATGGCAGCCTTGACCTCCCTGAGCTCAGGTGGTCCTCCCACAGTAACTTCCTTAGTAGCTGGGACTATGGATGTGTGCCACCATACCCAACTAATTTTTTTGTAGAGATGGGGGTTTTGCCATGTTGCCCAGGCTGTTCTTAAAGTCCTGGGCTCAAGCAATTCATCTGCCTCAGTCTCCCAAAGTGCTGGGATTACAAGTGTGAGCCACTGCACCCAGCACATGGACATATATTCTCATCTCTCTTAATGAATACCTTGGGTATATTTTTGGGAGTGAAACTTCTGGGTAATACAGTAATGCTATGTTTCATTTTTTGAGGAACTGCCAGATATTTTTCCAAAGTAAATGCATCATTTTACATTCCTGCCAACAGTGCATGAAGGTTCTAATTTCTCCATATACTTGCCAACATTTGTTATTATCATTGTTTTTTATTATAGCCATCCTAGTAGGTGTGAAGTCGTATGTCCATGTGATTTTGATTTTCATTTTCTTGACAGCAGATCATGTTGAGCATCTTTTCATGTGCTTATTGGCCATTTTTATATCTTCCTTAGATAAACCTCTATTGAAATCCTTTGCCCTTTTAAAATCCTTTGCTCTATTGAAATCCTTTGCTGATCTTGAGGGTTGGGTCACTCAGGATCAGCAAAAGAAGGAAAAACTTGCTAAGCTAAAAAGAGGCAGATACAGGATTAGGACTAATGTTCAGGTAATATGGAAACCCAAAAAGCAGAACGATTTTTCAGATGCTAGGTGGCCACCCGAGCATACTGAAGTAAATGAACTCATCCTCTCTTCTGATACCTTCTCTGATCCTCCAAATTTTATCAGGAATATGCCCTAAATGCATATCTTTGATGCTCCCCTAATGTGGAGAATAAAATTCAAACTCCTCAGCATGCCACTCAGACCTACCCATTCTTGATATGCCCCACCATTCCAGCCTCGCTTGATGCCATTCCGTAACCCTGTACATCACTCAGCTGGAAAAACCACAAGATTCTCAGTGACCTACAGGAAATTTGCATTATTCTGTCTGCTGGAAAAATTCTACTGATTCTACAGGCAGCTCAAAAGTCTTCATCAGCTGTACTAAATTCTCCTTGTCCCCTGCAATCACATTCCTTTCCTTCCTCAGCACACATACCGTTCCTTAATTCAACCAGTAATGCTGTGGGAGTGTGATGTTCCTGATGTGTGCAAAGTAATGGAGGCACAATAGTGGACATAGTCCAGTCCCTGACACTAGGCAGCTGAAAGTCTAGCCAGAGTCTGTTTCCACTGCTATCCTGTAAACTGTCTGAGCCCAGGGATAATATCATTAACTTTTATCACCTTACCAGCAAGCACATTCCCTGGTAAAATCTAGATTATAAAAAAGGTAATTCTGATATTTTACTGAAACTACCAATACTCATACGTTTTACAGGAAGATAGACTCTTTTGCTAATGACAATAAATGGAAAGAAACCCTGGCAATAAACTGCTGAGAACTGCACAGCAGCACTTCCCAGCTATCTGCCATATGAGATTTAGAACAAAACAATGCAACCCAAATGGGAAGGTAGAAGTGCACAATGAATATGCAAAGCTATAAACTAAGTGATAATTTTTGTCTTGATTGTGTGAGCGAACTATTAAGAAGATTATAATTAAGAGTTCATTTCTTATAGTACCAACAAGCATTTTAATCAACCTTGATAGCATTAGCTCCAATTACCATTAGTATACTATAAAGATTCTGTTTTAAATTGCAATGAGTCAATAAATTCAAGATGGCACTTTAGGAGTAAATGTTAACAGGACCTTATCATTTTCCCAAGCAATCACAAGCTATGGATGGGGACTTTGTGAAGGCACAAGCAACAGTGGGATTTACAAAGAGCGATGAACTTCACAAATGTTGTTTGTACTCTGGTGTGAAACAAAAAATTATCCTTAAGAATGTTTGATGACTGTTTGATCTATGAATTTTTAGCTTTATAGCTTTAAAGAAAGACATTTTATTTAGCCAAACAATCTAATAGACTAACAAACTCAAAATAAAGGCTGACAAAGAGAGTCCTTTGAAATTCTCATTATTAACTTACAACATTTGCATAAATTTGAACAGAGATGGATGGCTTGAAATGACTGTCACTAATTAAGAGACCGAAACAAAAAAAGACTAATAAAACATTATGTACAAAGACAAGCACATTAGCATATCCTATCTCATATCTCCCTTACTATGACATGAAGACAAATATTCCTGATTACACCTGAAGCAATAATGTAACTAAGGCAATAAATCACTTGAAGAAACCTAAGGGGCTTCTTTTTAAACACATTGATTTGGGTATTAGGACTGTCACTGAAATATAAACATAAAATGGAATCGAATTTGTTGTGATGATGTATCACTCAAACATTTGCCTCTTTCCTGGATAAATTTAATCAGTAGGTGGACATGTGACTGTACCCAAGATGTATTTGTTTAAAAAGACTGCCAGATTATTAGAAAACTCTCTTTCAAATGTCCATCAGAATAGATATTTATCCCTAGTAAGGCACATCACAGCATTGAAAGTCAAGTCAAAAGAAGTTGAATGCTTGAGTGTCGCATTTTTTAAATTCCCTTAAGAGAAGATCTAGAAGATTTTTTTTTCAATGAATTTAACTCTAAAGGCTTATTTTTAAGATGCGTAACAAAGTTCACATTCTGGGAGAAAATTTCACAATAGGGAAGCCAGGAAAGGATAGAACAACACTGGGCAGAGTCTAGCTATAACTATGCAGGGGTGGCACCACCCATTTTCAGAAAGGCCACCACAAAGAGACCTGGCAAGAAAGAAGGTCCCTTGTTGGATGAGCCCCTGGAAATCTATGATGCAAGGAGCTCAGTATCTCACACCTGATATCCATTAGCACATTGGTACACAAAACAAATTTGTTTTACAGACTAATGGTAATAACTGACATAAACCCTGAAAATTTCAAGTTATTTAGAAATGACTTTTTCAATCAAAATTTTGTTCTAACTTTTCCAACTATTAGAATCACCCTATGATGTTATCTGTTAGAATGTTTTGTCATTTTCTTCTCTAATGTGATTATCCAGTTCTCCACTGCCATCATTGAAATTTCCCACTAATTCTATGTATAAAACATTTTTACCTTTAGGTAAACTTAAAAGACACTTTAGTAGAGTATTGATGAACACTCCAATAATGAATCATGTAAATATCCAGAATCTGCAGAATCTGTATAAAAAATGTATGGTCCGGATACACTGATCAAATGTCTGGATAATTCATTCATTTACCAAGTATTGGTTGAATCCCTACTTGCCTACTGTGTGAAGTGTTATTCTTAGGGAAGTTACTTACTTTCCTTAAAATCAGCATCTACTTTTTTGTTAATCTGCTGTGCAGCCTTTAGAGAAAAAATTGTGAACCTATAGAATGTTTCAGATTCTTTCAACAAATTTAAGAAAAAAGAATAACACTGCATGTTTCCATAATAACAATTTCAGTACTACCATCATTTGCATAAAAGCAATGTCTCTTTTACTATATAAGAAGGAAAAATATATCTAAAAATTCAGTACTCCTTTAGAGGCCACAGTGTCTAGTGTCCTGGCAATCTTGACAGTTTTCTCACTTCTTCAGGGTACAGTCTACCCTCTGCTTCTTCAGCATCGCCCTATCCCTGATAGACACAACCTCAAAATAGTCAAGTGACCCAGAACTGACCAATCAGAAGTTTATGCTTTTCTGGTTTCAGTGATTAATTCAAAAACTAAACATATTTAAAAATCATGTCCAGTCAATTTTCACTGGGATTACTCATATGGAACCCAGTATAAATATGCTCTCTTATCCTGCAATGTTGCTAACCTGGGAATGTAGAGCTCCTGTGTTCCCCATGCTACTTTAAAAAAGCTAACAGCCATAGGCTCGAAAAAGAGCAATATACACTGGGAAGCTGAGAAATACATGATGGGACACTGATAGAGAGACCGTCCTGCTATCACTGAGTTCTAGCTCTATTCTCCAGATCCCTGCTCTCCATAGCTCATCCTTTGACTTGAACTACCCGCAATGTGCTTCCTAGTAATATATGTCAATAAACTCCCCTTTTAATTTAGGGTGTACATTTTCACCCTGTAATTGAAAAAGTCTTGATTGACATTTCTCCTTTAATCATGTTGAATAAATTAGCTTTCATGCTTTGGCATTCTATTATTAAATTTCCATTTATTGAACACTGACTGGGCTAATAAAGCACTGGGTTCACAAGCACTGGGCTCACAAAGAGTAAGTCACAATCCTTATATTTAATAATTAAGTAACATTTATTTGATAATCCTTATATTGAATACGGAAAACTTAACACGTGTGGGGACCCATTCAGAACCCCAGATTTGGTATGAAGATTATTTGATGCTGAAGAAATTTGAAATTCGACAGATGCCGAAGGAAGTCTTCTTAAAGCTTCTCTTATCTGAGCAGAAGCAGAAACTTGTGAGAAGCAAGGCTGCCATAAATCCCTTTAGGGTAGGTCTACTCCCAGAAGAGAAACCAAGGGTAAACTACCACAAAGTCCCTCTTGGGAGAGTTTCTAGGCCAAGAAGGAGTTGAAAAGGCCACTCCTTCCTGCATACACAAACATTATTATCATACATCTTTTAATCTCCTGTCGGTTTCCCAAAAATCTATTTGTTTTTCCTAAACAAATCATCTGTTCTTCCTACAGAAGCCTTTTCTTCCCCACCCCTTTCCCTTAGTAATTTAGGTATATAGGCCTCTAACCTTAGTCACCTAGCTAGCTTGCTAGTTCATTTATTAGTTCTCATATTCATGGGAATAAACCTTTTTTCCCCTTTAATCCATATTTTGTCAGTTTAGTTCACAGACCTCAGAGAGCAAACTTAAGAGGCTACCAGAAAAGTTTTCCTCCCTGACACACATAAACCATTAACAAAACAAAAATTTGTATATTTTATTTAAAAATGTATAGTATAAAAACTGTATATTGAGAAAATGTCCTATAGAGACAATCACATACACATATGTCGTCATCGTCATCATCATCATCATCATCATCATCATCATCGTTATCAACTTCATCAAAGTGCTTCTTTTAAACGATGTGGGGGTAAGGTAATCTTCAAAGCAACTATAATGGATCTTGATAAAATCATTTCAAAGTTCTGAATCACTTGTTTGGTTTAAATGAGAATTTATTCTTCACAAACTTGTTTGGGTCCCATCTCATCCAAATTGATCTCAGATAGAAAACACGCTTTTTATTCTGATCATTTACATAAAGGGCTAACATATGTATACTTCCCTTTGCAGGCAGACTGTGCTGAAGACTATATAAATATAATAGACTATTAGTCCCCTATATATAGTCCATATATACATATATAGTCCTCTATATGTACATATAAAATATCATTTTAGTCTTCCCCAATATGACTGAGGTAGTCATTCTTATTATCCCCTTCTTAAACATGAGGATTCTGGGCCAGGTGCGGTGTCTCATGCCCGTAATCCCAGCATTTTGGGAGGCCAAGGTGGGCGGATCACCTCAGGTCAGGAGTTTGAGACCAGCCTGGCCAAGACAGTGAAACCCCGTCTTGACTAAAAATACAAAAATTAGCTGGGCGTGGTGGCAGGTGCCTGTAGTCCCAGCTGCTCAGGAGGTTGAGGCAGGAGAGTTGCCTGAACCCGCGAGGTGGAGGTTGCAGTGAGCTGAGATCTCGCCACTGCACTCCAGCCTGGTGACACAGCAAGACTGGGGGAAAAAAAAAAAAGGATTCTGATATTCAAAGTAGAGAGATAAATTACCAAAAGTTATAGAGGCAGTACAGGATGGAGCTAGGTCTTGTCAAAATAAGCAATATCCTCCGGTGGGTTCGAAGTTGTCACCATGACTCTTACAAGAAAACAACAGCAGGGGGTTCAGAGTCAGAGACGAAGCCGGAATGGTGAAAGCAGAGTTGGAGTAATAAGTCATGCACTGAAGGCTGAGGTCGGACTCCAGAAGCTGGAAGGCTAGAAAACAGATTCTCCCTTAGAGATTCCAGAAGGAGTCCAGCCTTGCTGACACCTTGATTTTAGCCCAGTGAAATGAATACAAATTTCTGATGTGCAGAACTGTAAAAAATAAATGTGTTATTTTAAGCTGCTCAGTTAGTGGAAATTTATGATGACTACAATAGGAAACCAAGAGAATCTCACGTCATCTTTTCCCAGTGGGGAAAATAAAAAGTAATATTTACATGGCATCTGCCTCGGCAACTGGGGATGTTCTTTCAGAATCGATAGCTGAGGCAAAAAAATATAAAGAATTAAGAAGATAGAGTCACATATTCAGGCCTCATTAGAAATTAAATCTGAAGCAAAAGCCCTTATATTTGATAGGCTAAGTATTAATAAAAGTTATATCCAAATAGCAAGGTGACAAATTCTGCAAAAACTTTCATCTGACTCTGCAATATGAATTTAAAACACTCCATTGGTGTTTCAATATTACAAAATGCCCTGGAAACACCTGGGATGAGGGAGACATTGAGATTCATATTTTTATTCATGAAATAATATCATCGCATTTATCAATAGCATACTAACAGGGAGAGCATCAAGATAAATAGCTAATGTATGCAGGGCTTAATACCTAGGCGATGAGTTGATAGGTACAGCAAACCACCATGGCACACATTTACCTATGTAACAAACCTCCACATTCTGTACATGTATCCTGGAACGTAAAATAAAAATTTTTAAAAAGCATACTGAATCATTGATTTTTTTTACATTATCCTTCAAAACGAGATATTAAATATTTACTAATTGGTGTTAATAAATATTCTAAATATTTTAAATATAACATTGCTTCTGCCTCGTCCAATGATCTAGAGTTAGTTTAATGAATTTGATGATGCTATCAAAAAGCTAAATACGGCAGTAGATCATTGATCACTTTTGCTATGAAAGAATGAGGACTATAAGTCAATAAATAAGTGGGGACTCCTGTTTTCAATAGTTCTCTGCCCTTGAGTATGTCATTTTTCCCTAAAAGGGGTTCTGCTTTGCATCTAGAAATCGAAGGTGGTTGATGGACTATATGATTAAAAGTCATAAAAATGACATGTCATTCTAAGATGGCTGGATACTGAAAATCTCATCACCTCTTACTTAAGCAATTTTCCCCAAACTGGAAGGAAACACAGTCACACACACTGAGGGGTCACTTCCTGCAGAGATGATTTGGGGACATAGCTGAATGAGGCTGAAAAGTCAGACCCCACAAGTTCATTACAGGTAGCTGCAATTTTAGCTGAGGCTGGGGCCTGTTGGACTCTTTTTTTTTTTTTTTCCTTTGGTCAAGCTTAAGTCTGGATATGTCTTTCCCTGTATGTTTTCCCAGAATTTTAGCTAAAATGATGAAAACTGCCTTTGAACTTGAAGGTTCTGTGGTAAGAGCACAAATTAAAAGACATCTGAAGGTAGGAAGAAGAGATATTGCCTTTCTTCTTAATTTGAATGTTCAGAAAAACCAGTAATTAGATTAATTATGTTAAAATTGAACTTAATTCCTTTAATCTGAAAATTTCAAAGGGCTTTCAAAAGCTTACAAATTGATGTTAATCCCAATGGCACAAAGATGACCTATGTCATTTTAATGGTATGGTATGTTAAAATGGAATCACAAGAGTTTGATTATTCCTCTGAAGGTTCAGTTTCATTTTGCTCTCCCATAAATTAATTTGAAGAGAAAAATCAACTTGGTGTCAGTGATTAAGCAATAATTTTAATGCATACACATGCACATGTACATTTGCATACAGAGTGAAATTTATTCTTTAAATAGCTATAGATAATCTACAAAAGCAGAGCACATACTGCCCAAAGTGATTAGTTAGTATCAATAAAACTCATATTCCATTTTTACTATGGACCGTGCCTCTAACACCAGCGTTTTGATCCCAAACACATAAAGCACACTGGAATTCCTCTCTCTCTTTCTTTCTCTCTTGTAATCTCCTTCTTGCTATCATTCATAGCGCTAGAGAATTTTAGACTAGAAAAGACTTAAGAAATCACTTATTTACTAGTCATTCTTTCTATACCTGTGAAAACTGATCAGTCAAATTAAAGCAAATTGACTGGGTTAATAGAGTTGCTAGTTAGGAAACTAGGAATTAATGCCTACAGTGACTGCTGTCATCTCTTTCAAAATCTGTGTAAAATATAATTACATAGTATAGGAATACATAGTGTGGTGAATGGGTTTTCTTTTTGTATTTTTCCTTTTGCTTCTATCACATAGCATCCATCTTTCCTTGTCACGTTAGCACTGCAATCTAGATTGTAAGGAACAACTTTCCCACCACAAGCCCAGGTCCCTCCAGGGGGCTTCCAGGTTGAGGCATATGGCTCAGAAGTCTAATCTCTCAGAACACGGTGTTGCCTTGGCCAGGGTATAGGTTCTGTTAGGGCATGTGGTCCAACGAGGGCCAATGAGGCATGAGGCCACTTCTTCTGAAGCCGCTGGCCAGGAGGCAGCTGCTCTTCCCCACTGAGACTGACCCTTACAGGCTGTGATGCAGACATTGTCTGCAACCACGTAGCACCATGTGAAGCCAGAAAATAAAGCCATTAAGGTAGAAGCCAAAGCTGAGAGATTAAATGGATTCCTAATGACATTTTAAATTAAGTCCTACCTGAAGACCAGAACTACCACCTGGGCCTCTCTCAGTTATGTGGGCCAAGAAATTGTGGGTTTGTTTTTTGTTTTTGTTGAAGCCAGTTTGAACTGGCTTTTGAGTCACTTAAGTACTAACTGGGCTTGCTAGATGAATTACAGGATGCGTGGTTAAATTTGAATTTCAGATAAACAGTGAATAACTTTTTTTTTTTTTTTGAGACAGAGTCTCACACTGTCGCACAGGCTGGAGTGCAGTGGCATGATCTTGGCTCAACCCAACCTCTACCTCCCGGGTTCAAGCAATTCTCCTGCCTCAGCCTCCCAAGTAGTGGTATAAATATTTCCTATGTAATATTAGGAAAATCTGACAATTCTAATTGTAATCATTGAGCAAGATATTTCTAGATGTGGAGCAGGGCCAGTAGAGAAAGGAGAGAGGCCCATGACAATAGTAGAGAGACAGGTGCTATCATAAGAAGTAGTAAGGTGTTGTGTATACTTTCCTTTAGAGGAAAAGAGCTAGTTAGTTATTACAATGTCATAGGGAAAAGGCAATATATTTATCAAGCTGACATTCCAAATTCCTTTTTCCTGCTCTGATCCTATCTCTTCCTTCGATTCAACCTCAAGTCCTGGAATTCATCGAGTAAGGAAAGAAGTAGCAACAGCCTCTATGTCAATCATGACCCAGTCTGAGTTTGGTGTAATTCATTGTATTCCATCATGCATTTGCAGACATTGTGCAGAACATTGCAGGGGAGAGTGGGTGAAAAGGTCCTAATTGTTCTCTTCTAAAGGCTCTAATATGTCCAGAGGAAAAAATATAGACAAAAACAACAAGATAACTGTAATGCCTGATGGATTAGTATGGATGGTGGGGGGAAAGGCCAACTCCGAAAAAGGTGGGAGTTGAGCTAGACCTTGGGGGGGAGATATGGTATGTGGGGTGGGTGGGAGTGGTCATTTCAAACACATGTCCTCTTGCCACTTCCTATTTTTCTTTCTGCTTCTCTTCTCTTCTCTCCTCTCCTCTCCTCCTCTTTCTTTCTTTCTTTCTTTCTTTCTTTCTTTCTTTCTTTCTTTCTTTCTTTCTTTCTTTCTTTCTTTCTTTCTCTCTCTCTTTCCTTCCTTCCTTCCTTCCTTCCTTCTTTCTTTCTTTCTTTCTTTCTTTTTCTTTCTTTCTTTCTTTCTTTCTTTCTTTCTTTCTTTCTTTCTTTCTTTCTTTCTTTCTTTCTTTCTTTCTCTTTCTTTCTTTCTCTTTCTTTCTTTCTTTCTTTCTTTCTTTCTTTCTTTCTTTCTTTCTTTCTTTCTTTCTTTCTTTCTTTCTTTCTTTCCTCTTTTCTCCTGCTTTTCTAGTAATTATGATATTGTTTATCAAATTAGCACCATCAAGTGTAAATCTATTGATGAGAGTGTGACCAAGCATCCGACTGGTGCTGGATTGCTCAGGGCTCATGAATATAGAATTCAAACTCTGTAAGAGTTGCATTCAGTAAATATGTAGAATTTTAAAGCCAGAAGAGACCTTTACCAAGCCCCTGACTTTGTAGGTGAGAGAACAAATGTGAGGTCAGGTAACTGGTGATAGTTGCAGATCTGGGACTAGAAACCAAGGAAGTTATGCTGGGCATAGTGGCTCATGCCTGTAATCCCAGCACTTTGGGAGGCCAAAGCAGGAGGATCAATTGAGGAGTTTGTGACCAGCCTAGCCAACATGATGAAACCCCGTCTCCATTAAAAATACAAAAATTATCCGGGCATGGTGGTAGGCGCCTGTAATCCTAGCTACTCGGGAGGCTGAGGCATGAGAATCGCTTGAATCCAGGAGGCAGAGGTTACAGTGAGTCGAGATCATGCCAGTGCAATCAGCCAAAAAAGAAACCAGTGAGGTTGACTCTAGAATCCAGGCTTGCTCACCTACTAAAGGCATTGAATAGCAGATTTTATGTCCTGATTTTGTTATCTTTTAAAGAGTACCAGGGGAAAATATACAGCTGTAGTTTATTTTCATTTCATTCTCCATCAGCCTAGAATAATCCCATTTGGATATTTCTCAAACAAGGAAAAACATGGACTTTCTCTTTAAGGAATGACGATGTGTGAAGGCTGTCCCATTTTACAAATCTCCTATGCCCATGTACAAAGGGAAACCCAAGGGGCTCCCCAAACACTTTCATTTGTCTTTTTCTGGGGCAGACCTATTAAGGTGCCACTGTTCAGAAAATTCAGCAGCAAGTCAATTTGCTCACGTTGGATGTGAGTCTGCTGAACTTGGGGTAAATTGATATTTCCCTATTTGAGATATAAATGTAGCAAGAAAAGAAATCCCTTTCAGATTCTTAAAATACTTGGACTGATCTGCTGAGAAAAAGTCAGCAACAGAGAATTAAGGAGCAGAGTATCCCGTCTGCTTTTACTTATGGCAATGAGATGTACAGTGTAAAATCAGGTTATCAGTGAAAATGAGTCTGATGTGCTAATTCATAGCTCACTCTCTATACTTATATTACGAGCCCATTATATAATTTAGCAAGATTCTGGGGCCTTTCTCAAGGGAGGGCAAGTTCTAGAAAACAGAGGTTCCAGGCAAGCATGAGGAAAGTCCTTTAATGAAGGAACAAATCAGGCCTATATTTTCCAAAAGCCCATGCTATTTATACCACTATCCCCTTATGTTTTAATAGGGAAAGAATGGTGCTGATTTTGACTTTTCCCTGAAGTACACACTTTTACATGCAAGGAAATGAATCTGGATGAAAAAGCAAGAAATGTCCTATTAACTTAAATGAGGCATTAGAGGGTCTTTGATGCAATTCAACTTCTAAAACTCATGTACTTTCTCCTCCAGGTTACTTAGAGTAGACACATTTTTAAGTCCTTTGAAATGCAGAATGAGAAAAAATAATTTGTCTTCTTCAAATTCACTGGCTAGATGGATTCTCTGCATGTGCTTCACTTTCCCCAAACCTTAGTGCTATATTTTTTAAGGAAGTGGAGTTATTCAAAAATAATAACACATTCATGGTTGCAAATTCAGATTTATTCAGTGGAAGCATAAACAACTATTTCTTCCTTGAATAAAAAAAAATGAGTCACAGCAAGTTTCCATGTAATACTTTGTCTCTTCATATTATCACAGTTGTGGATATTATACCAAATGGTAACACAGAATAGGAATAGCTCATCATGGACTTCTGTTCATAAAGAAAGACAAAGCATTTAGCTGCTAACAGGCCTTGTCAATTCCCCAAGGCTTCCTTGTAGGCGGGAATAACTCCATTCTTTTGCTGGTTTCCTAACAAGGGTAGTTGTATTCATAGGCTAACTCTCTTCCTTTTGCCCTTGCCCTTTACTGCTGTTTTCTAAAGTTTTCAGCTCTGCAATGAAACCTTCAGCATGAAACATCCACACAATCCCACCACCAAATGTCTCACCTGTACCTGCTTACACAGATTGCTCTCTCTGGTCATAGATGCACAACCAGGATCAGATCTTAGGCCTACTTTTTCACTGTTCTCTGGATTCTACTTCCTCTGAATGATGTACCTACTCTCTTCTTCATCATTATCCTTCCCTCTTCACTGGATTATTAGCATATAAGCATTCTATTTTTATTTTTTATTAATATTATTATTATTTGAGATGGAGTCTCACTCTGTCCCCCAGGCTGGGGTGCAGTGGCGCGATCTCAGCTCACTGTAAGCTCTGCCTCCCAGTATTAGCATATAAGCATTCTTTAATACATCCTATTTTTTAAAAAAAAAGACTTCCATGGGTCCCCTCATCCCTCTGCAGACTGAGATGTCCTATGTTCTTTATAATTAAGTTCCTTTGCTCTGGCATCCCTTCTTAGGCATACCTGAGCCTACAAGTCCCTTCCAGTCAGACTGTGGTCTACACCACTCTATTGTCATGGTCACCAAGGACTTTTACTAGTCCTCATCTTACTGAACTGGTCGGCAGCATTTGGGAGTCAGTAACTTTTCCTCCTTGAAATGTCTTCTTCCCCTGGATATAGTAAGATGCTCTTGGCAAAGCTTTCTGCCTCCAGGGTATTTCTTCTCAGTCTCCATTATTTATTAAGTATAAGCTTAAAGAACTTTACATCCTGGAAGGTCCCAAGATCTGTCCTCAAAACTCTGTTATTGTCCATATCTACTCACACTGAAATTATATTGGCTATATTTGAAATATATCTGGAACCTATAACCACTTTCCACTGCTATCATCTTAGTCAATGTCACCATCTTCTCACCTCCATACAATTGAAATAGGCTCCTAAGAAGTGGCCTTGTTGATGGTTTTGCCACCTACAGTCTATTCTTTCCCAAGCAGCCAGGTCTATCCTTTATAAATATGGGTCTGATCTCATCAGTCTTCTGTTCGACACTGAATATAACTTCATTCCTCCACTTTTCATCTAGAATAAAATTTAAAATTTCCACATGATCCACTCTGCATCATCTCTATAACCTACTAGAATGACTTCCCTGTCCTTCACCTAATGCCTTAAACCATTCCTGTTGCTATAACAAAAATACCACAGACTGCATAATTTATAAATAATAGACATTTATTTCTCACATTTCTGGAGGCTGGGAAGTCCAAGAACAAGATGCAACAGATTCAGCTTCTGGTGAAGCTCTACTTCCAAGAGGGTGCCCTGTTGCTCCTCTGGAGGGATAAACGCTGTGTCCACACATGGAGGAAGAGCAGAGAGGCAAAAAGGGACTAAGATCCTCTGTTCGGCTTCTTTTATACAAGCATTAATCCCATCCATGAGGGTGGACAACTCATCACTTAATCACACTCCCAAAGGCCTCACCTCTTAATACTGTCACACCAGAGATTAGGTTCCAACCTTAGAATTTTGAAGAGACACACGCATTCAAACCACAGCCCATACTTTCTGGTAGCCATGCTGGATTTCTTGCTGTTCCTTGAATGCTCCAAGCACACTCCTACCTGTGGTTCTTGCTCTCACAGTTTCCTCTGCCTAGGGGGGTGCTCCCAGCAGATAGCAGTAGCTTGCTTCTCCAAATAACTCAGATATCATCTAATAAATTTGTCCCTTGCATCCTCATTACTCTCTGTTCTCATCCACTTGCTTCATTTTTCATAGTACTTACTATAACAAAAATATTTACTTGTTTATTTTTTTTTCTGCTTCTTTTAGAATACAAGCTTCTTGATAGCAGGAATTTGTTTTATTTTCTACCATTCCTTCAAGTCTAGGACACTGCTAGTTCCTTGGTAACTGCTTACTAAATATCTATGGTTGAATGCATGTCCATCTCTGTGATATAACCTCATCCATATCTACCTTCCTTACTGCCTTATGATGCCTCTGGATGTATTTTAGATATTGAGTATTTTTTCTATTCTCAAGTATTCTAAACTTACACACACACACAATATTACCTTACACAGACACATCACATTTTTATACACATGTACACATACGCATAGCATATTAACAATCTTCAATGATTTATTCAACGTCTGATATAAAAAAGTATTACTATATCAGATTGTAGACAAATTCTAAGAATGTTAAAGCAATTAAGAGTTATTATGTTATAAACCAACCAATAAGTAAATTGTACACATTATTTTAATGAGAAAAAAATTCTGGAATGATAGTTAAATATTAGGCTGGGACAGATGGCAACTGCATAATATTTGCTACATATCAAAGAATTAACTGGTGACTGCACTATGACATTAGTTCTGGGATAACTAAATCTTTTTTAATAGCTTTATAATTGACAAAAATTCTTTTCTTGACCAAACTTTAGTCAGGGTTTTGAATCTCCTCCTAGGCCTATCTGTGCACTTCCTTGTAAAAACTAGTTTTTGCAAGAACCCTGATGTCAGCTTAGAAGGAACACCCACCCACACTCTGGGTTCATCTGATCATCCCCTCAATATCTAATCTCATCCTCCATCCTCTGACCTCCCCCAGGTCTGATCAACCTGGCCTGCTTTCAGCAAGACATTTGTTAGGTTGGTGTGGCCAGAATCTCCTATCTCCCTGAAGTTCTTCTTAGTAATTATCCATCCAATGACATGTCACCTAACCCTGGCTCCTTGAATTTAAGTCCCTACTTTCCCATACTATGTTTGGAGTTGAGCTCAGTCTCTCTCCCCCACTGCAAAATCTCATTGGTGTGGTAGCTATACCCATCACAATGGTTGTGAATAAAATCTTCCTTATTGTGCTTCCTTATTGTGTGTCATTGAGTAATTTTGTCTTTAACATAACTGGGGGAAAAACAAAAAACAAAAAACAAACAAACAAAAAAACACCTCTGATAGTCTGTCCTGTAAACTAGAACCTCTCAAACATGTCAGCAGGTATTTCTTTTCTATTATTGGAGCCCAGTGTACTTGGCAAGGCAGTGCTTAAGGTGATAGGGATGAAAAGCACAGTCTGTGGATTCCCACAGAAGTGACTATATGCCACTTTCTAGCTCAGCAACTTGCTTTTCCTCTGTATGCTTCCTGAGAAGTCAAAGAAATAACATCTTTTAAATACCCAGGATCATGCATGACACACGGAAGGACCTAATAAATATCAGCCATTATCATTATAATTGCTGTTTCTGTTAGTCCAAGTACTAGTTTCAAATACGTGAACTACATATAGTTTGTTGGGGAAGTCTAAGGTTGCTCCATATGAAAGTCAATGCTTCTCAGCCTCTTGCAGCTAAGTTGCTAATGTGCAGCTGAGGAATGGGAAACTTACAGAACTTTTAAAGACTACTTTGGGGAAAAATGTCAAACTCTTTAAAAGAGAGGCATTAAAACCCTCTCCTGTTTCTTCCTCCTAATCTTATAGTGCAGAGGTCATACATAATAGCATCAACAATATAGAAATATTTTCTAACTGCTAGTATCGTAGCAGTGGCATCAAACAGCACTAGTAGCCACTGTGTTCTTCACGAAATTTGTCTCTTTTGTTCACTGTGTGTTCCACAGCCTTGAACAGTGTCTGGGGTAAATTATGTACTCAACAGATGTTTGTTGAGTGAATGAATCAATGAATATATATAAACGTTGTAAGTTCTAATACACTCAGGATCAGAGCAGCTAAATATCTTAAACAAACGCACGTAGCTTTGTTGGCCAAGCTAGAATTGATATCAGTTTAGTGCCAGAACCTAAACTCTTAACTAATATGCTGTTGCACATTTTGAACTCCCTAAAAATTTACAAGTATACATTCCTTCATTTCCATTGCCACTTTTTGTTTTAGTCAGATAATCTAATTTAATTGAGAAAGTCCTGTTTTTTGGTAGACAAGCTGTCCCTCTTTCAATTCATATAGTTAAGGAGAAAAAGAATAAAAGTTATAGTCAGTTGTAAGGAAACTTCAAATAATTATACAGATATAGGCTATCAGGAATGCTGAAATAAATTTGCTCATTCAATGCAACATTGACCAAACTGATCAATACCCACAGGGCAAAAAAAATAAACAACTGAATCTCTCTAGGTCATAACTCTCTTTCTATGGATAATTTACAGAGTTATAAAATAGCTCAAAACACTCAAAGGCACTATAGAATCAGAAAACCAAAACAAAGCCAGTAGACATTGAAGACATCCAATATTTTTGATCCATTTCAAAATCTTGTGCAACTTTTTACATGTGTTTTTAAACCAAAGGGCAGTAAGTGTCTCCTAGTCCTAGAAGCAACAAAATTAAGATTTGTATTATCTAGTAATATGATAACATAGAAATTTTGACATTCAGAGCCTTCCCGAATTCTTTGTCATAATTTTATGCCCTCCAAGGAAAACTCAGCGTCAAGTGGTTATTGAGGGTAGCCTGTTTTGTTAATCAGGAGAATGTTCAAAGAGACAAATTGCAAGAATGAATTTAGAGCGACTTAAATTATAAAGGTTCTGCAAGGAGGCACAGAGGAGAAGGAGAAGCCAAGGAAATATAGGCTAAGGATTTTGAGGGAGAGTTTCAGAAGGAGAAAAAGAGTAGAGTGGTGACATGAGGGACAGCTCTTGTGGTGTGAAGGTTTGAGGAGAGAAGTTTCAGGATGTTTCGCTGTGTTTCATTGCAAAGTAATTGTTTTCAGTGCAATTGTTCAATTCACTGAATTGTTCAATGGTTTCAATGCAATGCAATTTAATCAATCTTTTAGACTTTTTTGAGAAATGTTATTAAAGCCAAATTACTTTGCTGTGCTATGTTGAGACTTGGAATTATATTTCTTTTAGATTCAACAACCAAGTTGTGGGTCTCGATCACAAGGAAGCCCGGTGTGATTCTCATTATAGTGACTTGCTGAGGAAATTTCATTAGTGGAGTGTGATCAGATATACTGTTGACACAAACTGTATTTCTTTCTACTATTTCACTTTTAAGTACTACTTTTAGTAAAGGTTAGTTCACAAACCAGTGACATCCCAAATCTGTTTCTTTCTTCTATGATCTTGGGCTTCACTATCAAGTATGGTAACCGCCAGCCCCATATTGCTATTGGGTACTATAAATGTGGCCAGTGAGACTGAGAAACTTAATTTTTATGTTATTTGACTTATATTTAAACTTTTAAAAAAAGGGAACACAATTTAGTTTTAGGAAATCTTCAAGTATTTTTATTTATTTATTTATTTATTTATTTATTTATTTATTTTGAGACAGGGTCTTGCTCTGTCACCCAATCTGGAATGCAATGGCATGATCATAGCTCACTGCAACCTCGACTTCCTGGGCTCAAGCAATCTCCCCACCTCAGCCTCCCAAGTATCTAGGATTGCAGGTATGCGCCACCATACCTGGTTAATTAAAAAAAAAATTTTTTTTTTTTTGGAGAGACAGGGGTCTCACTATGTTTCCCAGGTTGGTCTCAAACTCCTGGCCTCAAGCGATCCTCCCAAGGCACTGCAGTTACAAGCATGCACCCAGCCTCAAGTATTATTTTGAATACTATGTTTGTGGATCTGCTTTTTCGAACTGTAAATTTTATAAAATTTCAATATAGATCAAGTATCTGTGCTGAAAATTTACCATATGAATTAAAATAGGTAAAAAATGCTGCAACACTCATAAACAGTGCAGAAAAGAATAAAACATATGTCATTAGAAATGCTATACTGAAGACATGTTGAAATAATATACTTTGGATAATTGAGTTACACAGAATATTTTAATCTAATATTCAGTCTGTCGTGCAACAAATGTTGAATGAGGGCTATAAAGTACATCGTTAGGAAAAAAGGGGTCGATAAAATTGTGCTGAACTGAATATAATAAGGTGAAAATAAATGTATGCGAGTGTATGAGTGATGGGAACTGAGGGGACCATGCATGACAGAGATATAAGTCAGCTCTTCATGGGGAATTTGAGATTCGACTTGGCCTGTCATAAGTCCTGAGGGTTTCGAGAGGCAGACCAAAGCGAAGAGGAAGGGTCTCTGTAAAGCCATGGAAGCAGCGCGAAAAATAACGAACACGAAAAGAGTAGGAAGACCTGCCTGGTTGAATGGGAACGTATTTCGGGAGAGTGAAAAGAGTAGAAAAATAAGCACAATTGGTAACAATCGCAGTTGATGGCACTCCTTCTACAAGAGTACAGTAAATACACTGCAGAGTTTAAAACGCCTAGAAACACATGGAAAATAATAGTATACTTCCTATACTTTGTTCCAATTAACAATGAGACCCATGGCTTTAAATTCAAAAGTATTCTACCTAAAGAGATACTGGAGACTGTAAAAAAGGTATATGGAGCATATTACTAGAAATTGTAATTAAAGTTGTAGTGGTTTTAAAATAGGTCTGCAAATTCTTTGACAGCCTTGCCTTCCAAAGGTGATGTTTGCTTCCCCTCCCCTGGAATGTAGGTCAGACTTAATGATCTCTTTGGAACCATAGAATGTGGCAGAATTAGTATTCTATGACTTGCAAGGTTATCAAAGGAATGTAGCTTCTGCCTGGTTTTTATTCCTGCATCACTGTCTCTGGGGGAAGTCAGCTTTCATGTTGTGAAGACATTCAAGCAACCTTGTGGAAAGACCCACATGGAGAGGAACTGAGGCCGCCTGCTGAAAGCCAGTACCACCTTGCTAGCCATGTGAGTGAACCATGGAGTGGATCAGCCAGCCACAGTTAAGCCTGTAAGTGACAGAAGCTTGGACGAACACCTTGACTGCAACCTCATCAACAACACAAGCTAGAGCCTTTCAGCCAGGTCATTTCTGAATTCCTGACCCATGTAAAACTGTGAATTATAATCAGTGCTTATTACTTTAATGAGTTATGTGATACTTATTTTTGCAGCAATAAATAATAAAAGCATGCTGTTTAAGAAGAAATGTATCCTATGTTTTCTGACCTTTCAGATATCCTGTAGGTACCTGAAGTGGCAAATGTTGGGATGAGGGTACTATCTTGGCAATAATAGTCTGGCAACATTGATAAAGGGATTGGATGGCCCACAGAAATACAACACTGAAAGGTGACAGGGTCTATTTAGTCTTTCAAGGTAGAGGAGAAAGGCAATGGCAGCGGAAATAGAAAAATAAAAGAGACAAAACCTATAAATGTCAGGAATTATTCATTCAAATACAATATCACATTTTTTGAGCTAGAGTGACTTAGCAATTGGTGCTGCCTTAGAGAAAAATCCTTAGGTGCTTAGGAAGAGAGTTTCGATTTTAGACAGTAAAATTTAGGGTAACAGATGTCTTGAGATTTTAAATACAGATATCTTGAGGCTGGGAAAGGGGCAAAGAGTTTGTGTTGATGTAAATTGAACTTTGATGTAATTATCAAGAGGCTTTCTTGGGAGGGGTTTGTTGATTTTTACTAAAAACAGCAGGAAAGCAAACTTTCGGATAGTGAGGGCCATTGATCAATATTTGGCCAGTGAGTTGGTTTGCTGATGATATCCTGGAATCAATAATGATGGAAAATCTATCCATGAACCTTTGGCTGATGGTTCTCAACAATGTTACAAAAAGTAAATGATGATCTATACCACTGATATTAACAGAAACAGCAAAGACCAAAGAAAATGCCTTTCCTCAGTTCTTGTTAATAAGAAGTCAGAGTTGGCCAGGCAAAGTGACTCACACCTGTAATTCCAGCACTGTAGGAGACCAAGACGGGTGGATCGCTGGAGCCCAGGAGTTTGAGACCAGCCTCAGCAACCTGGCAAAACTCCATCTCTCCCAAAAAGCAAACAAAAAAACAAACAACAAATACTTAGCCAGGCATATGGAGGAATGTGCTTGTGGTCCTAGCTACTTGGGGGGCCAAAGTGGGAGGATCACTTGAGCCCAGGAGGTTGAGGCTGCAGTGAGCTGTGACCATGTCACCATACTCCAGCCTGGGTGACAGAGCAAGATTCTGTCTCAAAAAAATAAAAGAAGTCAGAATTATCTTACCAGTTTTTATTTTCTATTTCATTCACATTAAGTAGTTAAAATCTCACCCTCTATTCATTCATTTTCACCATAAAGCTCCTTCTAGCATTCTCATCAAAGGAGGGAGAGAAAGAGCTACAGTGTACTGATAACAAACTATCCCCATGTATGGGGCACTTGACATACTCAATTTCTCTTAGCTCTGAAGTACTCTACCATGTAAGAAAGGGATGCTTACCTTCATGCACAAATCAGAAAATGGAGTGTAAGAGAAATGAATTGTCCAGAGCCTGGATTGGAAACACTCAAGCCTCTAGTCTAACCATTTTGCAGCTCCTTGGCAGCTGCTTATCATATACACAGCCAACAGTCATTCTCCCCTTTGTTCCTGCTCATGCCATGCTCTTACCTACCCTGCTGCCTGAACACCTGTGATCCCATCCCATCTCATGAAAAAGCCCTCTGATCCTTCCCATGGATTCCACATGGATTCCCTTTCCAAGCTTTCTCCAGGTTCTTCTTTCTTTCTTGAAGATTTCCGCTATCTCAGTTCCTCGCAGAACTTTGACCTCCAAATTAAGAGTTGGTGACACATGGCTTGACAGTGAAGAACTCTGGATTGGCCATTTATTATTACTTTGGTTAATTGGCTTGACTGTCTTCTGGAAAACAGGGAGAGTCCATAACTTACACTGCTGTGAATGTCTTCATACCTTGCTGATTACTGGCAATCAATTGCATTTATATGCGTCTTTGATTTAAAAAGATCCAAGCTTGAAATTATGCTCAGAACCATCTCATTTGTTTCTATGATATATAGATGCCTTTCACATCTGTCTATAGCCTCATACTGGGTGTTATTTCCAGAAACTCCACCAGCTTTCTTGGTTAACAAAATTTTCCACAATGGTGAGTGTCTTTTATATTTCTATGTCATTTTTATATGGTGGTCTGCTACTTTTAACATGACTTTTCTCCATTATTCCCTGGAAAACTGCTTCCTTTAAGATTGTAGGCCATGCTGATGTTGGTATACAAGCATTCCTCTACCCCTTTTCCATTTGTGTAGCTACTCTGTGTTTAGATAGGAATGACCATGACACATTGATTGCTTCAGGGGTGGAGCTTCACTGCTATAAGCCAGAGAACATTGATCTATCTCCTTGCCCCAGGGTTATGTACAGGACTGGCAAGTAACCCAGATATATGTCGATTAGTTGATGGCATTTTCTGGCTACAATAACTGGTTACAGAATTGGCAGGGGCCTCAGGTGGTCAAGTTAGACTAACCATCGTATTTTTATTTGGTTGTTAGGGGGAGGCTATCTCTTGATGTAGATAAAGTGGCATTAGGGCAAGTAGATGTGAGACATGGTACTGACAGAACTATCTCCAAGCTCTGAGCTAAGCTAGCCTGAGGATGGAGCTGCCACATGGAAAAGGCCAGACTCAGGAAATTCACCGAGAAACGGCCGTGGAACTTTGATCCCTAGCCCTGAAGTCTTTACCTCTGGGTGTTTTTAGCTACATTAACTAATAAATGCCTTTAATTGCTTAAACTTAATTGAGTTGAATTTTCCATTACTTGTAACTGAAAGCGCCTTTAAGAAAAAAATCCCGATAAAATTTAACTCCCTTTGTAAAACCCTCTCAAATCTCTACAGGCAGGTCAGCTTATTGACCCTTCTTTTCTTCCCCATAACTTTGCTTATACAGCACTCATCCCATTGGAAGTGTTGCATTGTAATGAACTGTTTTATGATCTGTTTTTCCAGCACCCTATGAGTCCAGTAAGAACAGGAACTAGATCCCATTCAGCACTATATCCCTACAGTGTTACACATTGCCCAGTTCTATCAGGGGGCATCAATAAAAGAAGGAATGAATCTTCAGCTCCTTTACCCTGGTTCTTATTTCAGTCCCTGACAAGAACCAACATATTCAACAGCTGATAATTGTTAATAAGGAGTCAGAGCTGAGAAAAGTTAGAGTTTACCTAGTATCTGGACTGTTGTATTGCAGTCTGCAGCAGTTAAACCTATTTATCACAGGGTTATTAGTCTCTCCCCCAAGTCACCTTTAACCAAGTCCCATTATACTCCAATTCCTTCTGAAATTACTTACAGCTTCTGCAGAGTAGACCATTTTTATGTCCATTCATTTATTTACTCAGCAAATATTTATCCTGTGCCTACCTGTGTCAGTCAGTAGTGTAAACACACAACATTAATGAAAAAATCTTGGCCTTTCATTCTAGCAGAGGAAGTTATAAACAAAATCTATAAGTAAATATAGAGTATGTTAGATGGTGATATGTTCCATGAAGAAAAAGCAAGGAAGTGAAACAGAAAGTACTGGAGGTGCTTTTACTACAATTTTAAGCAGAATTTTCAGGACAGTCTCAATGAGATGGTGACAACTAAAGAAGGTAAGGAAGATATATACATATCTTAGAGAAAGAAAAGTATTCAGAGAGAGTAAACGTAAAGTGCAAAGACCACCAGGCATATAAAACAATGTCTCTAGTCATTAATAATCAGGAAAATGCAAATCAAAATCACAATGACTTATCACCTCACATGTATCAGGATGGCTATTATGACAGAAAATGAAAGACAGTGTTGACAAAGATGTGGAGAAATTGAAACCCACTCATGCTCTTGTGGAAATGCCATGGAGAGAGCAGCTGCTATGATAAACATTATGGAAGAACCACCAAAAATTAAAACTAGAAATACCATATGATACAGCAATTCACTTCTGGGTATTTATTCAAAATAATTGAAATAAGATCTTAAAGACATAATAGCACTCCCATGTTCATTGCGTTGCTATTCACAATAGCCAAGAGGTAAAAACAATCTAAGTGTCCATCAATAGATGAATGGGTAAAGAAAATGTGGTACATACAATGGAATATTAGTGAATCTTTAAAATGGGGATTCTATCATTTGTGACTACCTGAATGAATTTTTAATTTTTTTTGAATTTTTAATTTTTATGGGCACGTAATTGGTGTATATATTTATGGGGAACATGAGATATTTTGATACGGGCATACAATGCATAACAATTACATCAGGGTAAATGGGGTATTTACCACCTGAAGCATTCATCATTTCTTTTTATTACTATCATTCTAATTGTACTGTCAGTTATTCTAAAAGGTAAAACAAATTATCGCTGACTATAGTCACTCTGTTATGCTATCAAATGCTAGATCTTATTCATTCTACCTAACTATATTTTTGTACCCATTAACCGTCACCATTACCCCCTGCCCCAGTCCCCACTACCCTTCCCAGCCTCTGGTAATGATAATTCTACTCTCTATTTGAAGGAGTCTTAGGACATTATATAAGTGAAGAAATACAGTTACAGAAAGACAGATACTGCATGATTCCACTTACATGTGGGTACCTAGAGTAATCACATTCATAGAATCAAAGAGTGGAATGAATGGTGGTTGCCAGGGGCTGGAGGAAGGAGAAAATGAGGAGCTACTTTCTGTCCATGGACAGAAAGAGTCAGTAAAAATGAATAACCTCTAGAGATCTGTTGTATAACATCATGCCTATAGTAAACAATATTATGCACTTAAATACTGCGTATTTTAAAAGGTAAGAGACACTTTAGGAGGCTGAGGCAGCCTGACCAACATGGCAAAAGCCCATCTCAACTAAAAATACAAAAAAAAAAAAAAAATTAGCCAGCTGTGGTGGTGCACTCCTGTAATCCCAGCTATTCAGGAGGCTGAGGCAAGAGAATCACTTGAACTTGGGAGGCAGGGGTTGTAGTGAGCTGAGAATGTGCCACTGTACTCCAGCCTGGGGTGACAGAGTGGGACTTCATCTCAAACAAACAAACAAATAAACAAATAAAAGCTAAGAGAGTAGTTCTCATGTTAAATGGTCTCACTACACACACACACACACAAACATATGGACACAAAACAAAGACCCTGGATGGAGTACCTGGTATGGGAGAGGAAAAATCAGACTGGAGAGAGGCTGGAGCACAGTGAATGAAGAGGGGATGGGTGGGAAAGATTTGGGATGACAATATCAGAGAGATAAAGCATCAGTAAACCACTGAACTCTTCTGACGTAGGCGTTTTAATCATGGTAAAATGAGAAGCTTCTGTAAAGATTTCACAGACAACACAGGATGACAGTCTCACCATTAGAAGGCTGGAAGGCACAGCCATGTGCATTATTCTGAGGCTAAGCAAAGGAGTTGCTTTAGCTCGACATAGGGGGGTTTTATTTAATTAGTATTTGAAAGTCATATCAAGTGGCTCTATTTCTTTCTAACAAAGCTCAATGTATTTAATTCCTATTAAATATTTTAGCTAACCTGTCAGTCACATGCTTTTTAATATAAGGGTAGTGGCACATAAGTGAAAAATGGAATACACAAAGAGCTTCAAATTACATGTAACTTGGTAGAGGGATTAGGAGGCATCTCATAAAGATATGGCATGTCTAGTGTTTCACTTTGTTTTTCCTAAGAGGAGACTGAGTAATAGAACAACCTTTTTATTTTCTTCTTCTGCAGGCCTGCTGCCTGTGATTGATAGCTATTAAATTAGGTTTCACCTCCCCAGATTGGTCCAGATTAAATATACTTGTAGCACAGCAAGCCACTGAGAGACAGAGGAGCAAGTAGCAATTACTTTGTCTATTTTGGTCTTCTTCATATTTAACCATCATTTAAACATTCAAAGGAAAATGGTTGGAAGACAGGAATGAAAGGAAAATGAATGAAGTGATGGAGAATTAAACACATTTCATTTTAAGTTCCTCAAATTTGCAAATATAAGGTTGCACACAAGCATAGTTCTTAAGAGAACTGACTTCAAATGCAGAAGCAAAAGAGGAACTTTCTGGAATGCATAAGTTTATTGAGGTGATTTGTAGTATAGTCTTCTTTCCTGCCCTATCATGGGACTATATGTCAGTCATATTTGAAAAGAATTTATTTGGGAAGAATTCCACTTGGTCAGGACTCAGACAGAAGACAGAATCACATGCTCCCTAGACAGTGATGCCAAGGTTATTACTTTGAAATGAGTAGGGTCAAAGTCATGCTAATGAGAGAAAAATGCTTTCCTCTTGTGAAATTGTGTTCCATTAAAGATAAATAAATGAAATCATATTTGCTGTGGCCAAGTGTTTGCCTTCCATGTTTTGTAAGGAAATGATGGCAGCCTCCACTCTTAGAAAGTCTGAACTGGGATTGTAGCACCCATCATTCTTCTCTTTCTCAAGAGATCAGGGTCCTCACTCCCTCTCACTCTATGGAGCCAGTAAAAGGTAGACATAGGGAATCCATATTTCACATATTGCTCAAACATAAGATCATGTACAGCACAAGAAAGGAGAGAGACTAAAGGTCTGCACATCCATTACATGTTAGAAAATTATGTTTCTTGAGAGGGGTGTGTGTGTGTGTGTGTGTGTGTGTGTGTGTGTGTGTCTGTGTGTCTGCAAGTTAGTGTGTCTGTGTGCTTGTGTGTGCTTAGGGGGTCCAGAGATGCACCAAATAAGGGACTTAAAAACAGGTGGTAAGACGATAAAAGAAAAACAATGACAAAAACCAGGAAATCTACATGGGGTTATCTCTGAGGGTCTCATGTGTGTGAATTTCCTCCTGTTTTGTGGCATTAAAAATGGTTGAATAAGGTGGCATTTGCAAGTTCTTCTCCACTGTTCTATTTTCAAAAAGGGTCAGAGGAAAGCTAATGATCTCCTGGAGGACTCAAGCTGGATCTGGCTGGAAGGTCACACTGGCCCACACTATGTTTGTTACTCAAGGAGGAGAATGCTTCAGAGAGCAGAGTATTTCTAGCATGAGACGTCATGAAGTAGTCCTGGGATTCTTCCCCCTCTGTGGGGTAGAAAGTAGAGCTTTACCATATTTGTTCACAGATAATAAGGGACATATAGAACAATAAAGAATTCCACTTCTACAGTAGATTTTGGGCCATCAGTTAGAGTTGGAGTCACTGTGCCAGGACATGCACTTCTGGGATTGCCTCTCCTTCCCAGAAATGTGTTTCTCAGTTTGGCCTAAGTGGGACATTATATCAGTTGAATGGAAGTAAGTATTTAAAGGGAATGCAGAAGCAAGATCCAATGCTCTACAATGTTGGATTGTTCTATGTTTTGGGGGCCTCCATAAAGAAACTGATATAGTAGAACAAAGGAATTACTCTAGAAAGCAGAGTGTGTGTCCAGCCTTGATTTCTGTAGCCAGATAACTTAAGTCTGAAACTTTGAAGGCTCTGTGAGGATAACTATCTATTTATGTATCAATCTACACACACACACACTCTAACAGGGACACAAGACTTCTGGATCATGGATCAGAATATTTAGTCACAGAGCAGCCTGCATCCGTGCCTTATGAGTAAACATCCCCTGGCAATGCAATAAGAACCAGATCTCCTTGTGCATATAATAAGTATTGTACCATTAAAAAAGGAACCCCAATTAGCCAGGCATGATGGCATGCGCCTATAGTCCTAGCTACTTGGGAGGCTGAGGCAGGAGTATTGCTTGAACCCAGAAGACAGAGGTTGCAGTGAGCCAGGATCGCGCCACTGCACTCCAGCCTGGGCGACAGAGCGAGACTCCATTTCAAAAAAAGAAAGAAAAAAAGGAACCCCAGAATTATGAAACATGGAGCTTATATAGACTGCTTTTCCATCTGCCCCTGCGTCGCTCTGGAGAGATATTGACTATTGCTACGTAATTTTTAAAAAATCATCTTTTGGAAGGGAAGAAAGAAGGCCTTTCCTCTAACATCCTGCGATGTAAGCAAATGTCTCCAGGGGAGAGAGGAAGTGTCTCTGTCTCAGGAGCTCTCTGCCTTTACAGTTTGGGATAGTGGGGGCCATTACAGTTATCAGTCAATCATCCTTTAACCTGGGTGCTGATGTTCTTTGCTCAGAAGGTTCCAATCATACAGAAACATGAAAATATTCATAAAGAGTTGTTTCCCTACAAGAGCCAGGATAATAATTCATCTCTTCAGAGTATGTTTATAAAGCTAGAATGAGATTATTCAGGGATGGAGAGAAGCAGCAATGAAAATCAAGGACCAGTCAAGAAAGACAGAAAGTATGTAATTCCTTCAGCCTCTAAGGGGAAGTAGCTTTGCCCATGTGGGGCCTTCCACTCGGGAGTTTTCACCTGCCCTCCATAATGCACTATGCCTAGAATACGAATCAAGGTTTATGCATCCTTCTGCTGCAGTTGCCATTCTGCCATATTATATTTTCCTATTTTCCGTGCTTCATTGAGATAGAAACTTTCCTGTTTATGACTATATTCCAAGCTCTAGCATCAAGCATGGTACTTGGAATGTGAAGTGTGTTTAGTAAAATAATGATCTAGGTGTTATTCCCTTCCATCCCAAATAATAGCTTCCTAGGTGGTTTCTTAGCACATATTCCTAACTTTCACTATGTGGTATATACACCAGGAAAATTATGATGATAATGATGATGATGATGATGATGATGATTTTGGTGGAGAAGGTGGAGATTATTGAGTTAAGGAGGCCAAATTTAATATCACCTCTATTATTAAGCTACTTGATTTTCAAACGTGTTGCTTTTCCACCTATAACATAAATAATAATATAACATAAATAATAATAATATATTTAATACAATAATATCTATCTTAAAGTAACTACATAAAATTATGTAGGTACAGTACTTAGTATGGTGCCTAGTGTCCAGCAGGGTTGAAAAGTGATTAGTGACTGTTATTTATCATTGTTGATTTTCTTTTTAAAAAGAAGTAAAGCATAGAAGTAAGGAGAGGGAGGAAATGATTGAGTTTTTTAGGTTGATTCTATTAGGCTTTGCTCCGTGCCAAGTCATTGTTATAAACAATCCAAGGAGAGAAGGAATGTGTAGAAGAGATTTAGGAAAGAACATTATGAGACCAAATCCTCCAAATGAATCTCAGTCCATGCAGAAATTGTACTGGCAACAGCTGTTAGATTTGGGCAGAGACTAATGAAGAATTATAAAGAAGGTGTAATGCTGATTTTCCTTCTGAATTTGCACAGGGGTCATTCCAACATCAAAAATAATTATAAACAAAGAGATTTCAGTTGTAGTTTTGACACTGTGCAAGAGCTAGGTCAGATTTCTCATGAGGGTTACAGCCTCCCTTATCTCTATTTTTACAAGCTGTTCTATGTGGCCTCATGAGGTAGATAGGCACTGCATATCTACTTGTCAATGTTGGTGAAATGCCCCAAGTTCCATTGAAAAAAAAATATATCAAAACATTAGCATTACTAAGGAATGCATTGCACTGGATATCTTGTTTCTTTTTCTAATTCAACTGTAAAACACAAAATTCAAATGGCAAAATAACATTCTTTGAATATCTTTGTATCCCTACATTTCTCCCCCTCCCACTGCCACCTCTGTACTTCACTGCAATCTAGGCTATCATCGTCTTGTTTATGAACTACTGCTGTAATAGCTGCCTACAGGGTTTTCTCTCTCCTGTTTTGTTCTATCCCCTGCCTCCAGTTAATCTATTGTCCACAGCAGTCAGTATGATATATACATCAGATAAATCAATATCTTTTTTTTTTTTTTTTTTTTTTTTTTTTTTTTGAGACGGAGTCTCGCTCTGTCGCCCAGGCTGGAGTGCAGTGGCGCGATCTCGGCTCACTGCAAGCTCCGCCTCCCGGGTTCACGCCATTCTCCTGCCTCAGCCTCCCGAGTAGCTGGGACTACAGGCGCCCACAACTGCGCCCGGCTAATTTTTTTTTTGTATTTTTAGTAGAGACGGGGTTTCACCGTGGTCTCGATCTCCTGACCTTGTGATCCGCCCGCCTCGGCCTCCCAAAGTGCTGGGATTACAGGCGTGAGCCACGGCGCCCGGCTAAATCAATATCTTGCTGAAAAGCATTCAATATCTTCCTATTAGGGAGAGTCAAAACCCCAACATTGCCTAGATCTTCCAGTTCCTACTCTGATTTCTTTGCAGTGTTCTTTATCATTTCCTGACACTCTACCCTCTATTTCATACATCCTTCCCACTCTGGAATATGCAATGTCTTCTAAGTGGAGTAACTGCTATTCAATTTTAAGAATTTACCTTCTGTCAAACTACTAGAAGAAAACATAGGTAAAATCTTCTTGACATTGACCTGAACAAGGACTTTTTGATATAATCTCAAAGGCAAAGGCAACAAGCAAAAACATATAGATAAGATTAATTTAAACTAAAAAGCTTGTGTACAGGAAAGGAAACAATCAACAGAGTGAGTGAAGAGACAACCTATGAAATGGGAGAAAATATTTGCAAACCATTTGATAAGGGGTTAATATCACAAATATATGAGAAATTAAAGTAGTTCCATGGCAAGGTAACAAACAGCATGATCATATAAAGGGCAAAGGACCTAAATAGACATTTCTCTAAAGAAGACATACAAATGGCCAACGGGCATATGAAATGCTCATCATCACTAATCATTAGGAAATGCAAATCAAAACCAAAATGATACAGCACTTCACACCTGTTAACATAGCTATTATCAAAAAGAGAAAAGATACCAAGGGTTGGTGAGGATGTAGAGAAGAAAGAACACTTGTACACTGTTGGTGGGAATGTAAAATGGAAAACAATATGAAGAATCCTCAGAAACTTAAAAATAGAACTATCATATGATCCAGCAATCCCACTTCCAGATATATATCCATAGAAAAAACATCAGTATGCTGAAGAGATATCTGCACTCTCATGTTCATGGTGGCATTATTCACAATAGCCAGGATTTGAAAACAATCCAATTTTCCATGGATGGATAAATGGATAAAGAAAATGTGGTATATATGCCACAGGGCAATAACACTGAGCCTTTAAACAGGAGGAAATCCTCTCATTTGTGATAATATGAATGAACCTAGAAGATATTGTGCTAAGTGAAATAAGTCAAGCACGGAAAGACAAATATTGTATGATCTCACTTATATCTGAATCATAAAAAGTTGAATTCACACGAGAAAACTGTAGAATGGTGGTTGCTACGGGGCTGTGGTGGGGATGGAAAACTATTGGTCAGAGGATAACGATTCGGTTAAGATAAATAAGTTCTGGAGATCTTATGTATAACATGGTGACTATAGTTAAGAATATTGTATTGTATACTTGAAAATTGCTAAAAAGACCATAAGTGTTCTGACCACAAACACACAAAAAGATAAATATGAGGTGATAGATATTTTAATTAGCTTGATTGTGTTAATTATTTCATATATCAAAACATCACCTTTATATGGAAGTCACTCTTCATTCTGGACCAATATAGGACCTACTGAAACTGTCATTTTCTCTATCAGAATTCGTATTTCTTCTATCATTATTACTTTTCTCAATATTATGTTTAGTCTTTGATACACTAACAGTATCAGTCATTTGCACCTAACCTCTCTGCTCTATGAGACATATCTCTGTTACAGAAAAATTGGAAGGAATGAAAAGAGAAAGAGATGATGTTTAGCACCTTGTTTCATAAACACTAACTTGAAGCTCACAGCCTGCACACAATCATGAAAGCCAATATGTTGAAATTACGGACAGAAGTATTTTATATTATAAAATTTCTGCAGCCTACTTTTTGTTTTTTTTGAGACGGAGTCTCGCTCTGTTGCCCAGGCTGGAGTGCAGTGCAGTGGCAAAATCTCGGCTCATTGCAACCTCTGCCTCCTGGGTTCAAGCCATTCTCCTGCCTCAGCCTCCTGAGTAGCTGGGATTACAGGTGCCCGCCACATGCCCAACTAATTTTTGTGTTTTTAGTAGAGATGGGGTTTCACCATGTTGGCCAGGCTCGTCTCCAACTCCTGACCTCACGTGATCTGCCCACTTCGCCTCCCAAAGTGCTAGGATTACAGGCGTGAGCCACCGCACGCGGCTCACTTACCTTTTTAACAAGGCATAGGATAGAGATTATTGACAAGATTGCTTTAAGGGAAGGTCTCATAAGAGCAAAAGAGGAAGTAGAGAGGCTTCTTCTATTGAGAGATAAATAAGGGAGTGGGATGTACATGTTCACCTTCCCCTCTTGGGGGTCATGCTCCAAATGAGAGAAAGCAAGGATGGTCACAACATTGAGGTAGCTGGGGGAAACATCTGGTGGGGGTGCATGTGTGTGTATGTGTGTGTGTCTGCATGTGTGCTTGATTCCCACTTTTCATTTCATCACCTGGAAAAGCTGCAAGCCTAGCAGAGAAGCTACTAAATTTACCACAATATAACATAGTGCCACACAGACAGAAGTTTAGAAATTGAGAAGCCTTACTTAGAGAACTATGGCATGGAGAAAGCAGGTAAGGGCTCCAGAGTTCCAAGAAATATTGTGACCACTCGTTGACCAGAAGATACTATGAGTTAAGATGAAGAAGTCACAAATGCAGGAACTTACTACCCTATCTAGAACCTTAGACTTCAGCAATGAATGCCATTACACAGCAAGAAAAAACAATTATACCCAACTTTATGTCAGTAGGCTACAGTTCAACATAACCAGGGCCCAGATGGGACCAATCACACTTTATTTGATATTCTTGGAAGTCAAGAGATAGGACCTGGACAAGGGAACGCTCTTTCAATAATGAGATGATCAGTAACATTTCTTTTGCACTCAGATGCTGTCTTAGATAGGTAGGAGGAAAACCAACAAAACCCTTTTACAATAAGAGGCAAAGTCTTGATTGTCACTTTCAACATTAGACTGAGGATTTATGTAAAATGCACTAAGTCGAAAAATAATTAAAGCAAAAGAAACTGCAAAAAAACCCATAAATTTGAGTTCTATTACTACCAAAATTGCAAGTGAGAACATGAGTTCACTTAAATGAGATATAACTTCTCAATTTCCATTTTGCTCTACTTACAGAATGCGTGTTCCTAATTAGGCTCATTTTTTTCCATATGTAGCATTACACCTAGCACAAAGAAGGTGCCTCGCAAACATTTGTTGAATGACAAAGTAAATGAGTAACTAATGCTGATTTAGGAAAGGTAACAAATTAGTGATTAACTTCTAACATGCCCCCTTAACGGTTTGCCACAAATCACTATTTCTACACCTCCTCACATCTCTGTTCTCCATGTCCATGTCACATAGCTCAATCCAACTGATTTTTTTAAATTTCACAGAATTTTAAAATATCAGCCATATGTTTTCACTAAAATCCACAGAGACAAAACCATGCTACCAGCATTTGCTCTTTGTTTGAATGTACAGTATCCTATATTTGAGCTATATGATGTACGAGAATTTCTTTTTTTTTTCTGAGACATTGTCTTACTCTGTTGCTGAGGCTGGAGTGCAGTGGCACAATCTTGGCTCACTGCAACCTCTGCCTCCCAGGTTCAAGCGATTCTTCTGCCTCAACCTCCTGAGTAGCTGGGATTACAGGAGTACGCCACCATGCCCAGGTAATTATTTATTTATTTATTTATTTATTTATTTATTTAGTATTTTTAGTAGATACAGGGTTTCACCATGTTGGTCAGGCTGGTCTGGAGCTCCTGACCTCCTGATCCACCACCTTGGCCTCCCGAAGTGTTGGGATTACAGGCATGAGCCAACACACCTGGCGGGGAATTTTTAAAAATGTAGTCGTTCCTTGCTTTCCCAAGGCTTGATGGAGGATGAGTAAAGAGATGCATAAAAAGCACATTTACCTTTTGTGCTAGTAAAGGCCTGGGGTCTCCATATCTGGACTATCTAATCTTTTCTAATATGTGCAAATTTCTTAAAAATAAATGAGGATTGGCTGGGCGCAGTGACTCACGCCTGTAATCCCAGCACTTTGGGAGGCTAAGGTGAGTGGATCACAAGGTCAGGAGTTGGAGACCAGCCTGATCAACATGGTGAAATCCCATCTCTACTAAAAAAATAAAAAATTAGCCGGGTATGGTGGCATGCACCTGTAATCCCAGCTACTCAGGAGATGAGGCAGGAGAATTGCTTGAACCGGGAGGTGGAGGTTGCAGTCAGCTGAGATCATGCCACTGCACTCCAGTCTGGGTGATACAGCAAGACTCCATCAAGAAAGAAAAGTAAAGAAAAGAAAAGAAAAGAAAAGAAAAGAAAAGAAAAGAAAAGAAAAGAAAAGAAAAGAAAAGAAAGAGAAAGAGAGAAAGAGAAAGAGAGAGAGAAAGAGAGAGAAAGAGAGAAAGAGAAAGGGAGAAAGGGAGGAAGGGAGGAAGGGAGGAAGGGAGGAAGTTTCCTTTTATTAGGCTCATCTCACAATACTCTTACAAAATATTTACCTAAGATTTCTAAAATCTAAGAAAGCTGAAAGGCAAACTCAAGCATTAAAAAATGGGACTTTAGAAAATCACAGAATGTTCTCCATTTCTCCATTATTGTATCATTTTAAGTTAGCAGATGTCAATCAAATATTTTCCAGATAAGACAGTCATAGTGTCATATGTTGGAAGAAACAAAAACTGGGTTTGACAATCCTGTCCTCAAATGTGTGTAGGTTATTTTAATGTATTTTTTATTTTTCAACCATTCTTCCTAAATTCTTTGTCCTTCACAACAAAGTTCTTTTGGCAAAACACCAAGGAGATAAAATGTATTCAGTACAGACATGAGATAGGACAAAATAATATGATGGGGGAAGGGACATTGGAGAGAAGAGGAGAAATGAGCATTCAGGAGAAAGGAAAGAAATAGAATGATCCACAACAATCTATTTTTACTTGACCTTTGAAGGACTCTGGTTATACAATCTTTTCTCTATCTTACCTTAACCCTTCTAAAATTATTAATAAAATAAAATCGTAGGCATAAAATACCACCTTTCTCTAACATAACTTTAAAATTGATATTGTGAGAGATTAACAAATAGCCAATTTTCCTAAGTAATCTTAACTCAATTAAGCACTTTTCATTAAATATTTTGACTTGTTAGGGGACAACTAAAACTGTCTACAATAATAACACTATAGTATTTTTTATAATGTGAATCAGCAGGACATTAAAACTTAACTTTCTCTAATCTTCCTAAATGTCATATTTGAAGTGAAATATGTGTTAAATATATATATGCATATAAAATGGTAAGAATTCATTTAAGTAAAAGTAATGCTTTAAAGAATGGAGTATGAATAAATAAAATGAATGTACAAATTTTTGAAATATACTTTGTATATTCAAATTATATATTTGAACATATATACACATATGTCATTAACACATATATGTCATTAACCTTTACTATAATTCTTTCAGAAGTTATGATGATATAAATTACATTTTAAAATAAAAAAGAAACTCTTGTGAATGTCAAACGCATTTGCCTTCACTGTTGTACCACATGCTAACATATATTAAAAGTGCCCGGACATGGTGTCTCCCGTCTGTAATCCCAGCACTTTGGGAGGCCGAGGCAGTCAGATCGCTTAAACCCAGGATATTGATACCAGCCTAGGTAATATAGCAAGACCCCATCTCTGTAGAAAAAAAAAATACAAAAAATTAGCTGTTTGTAGTAGTGCATCTCTGTCGTCCCAGGTACTCGAGAGGCTGAGGTGGGAGAATCCCTTGAGTAGGGGAGGAAGAGGTTGCAATGAGCTGTGATAATGCCACTCACTGCACTCCAGCCTGGGTGACAGAGTGAGATCCTGTCTCAAACAAACAAAAATACCAATGTAATATGTGGAAATATTATTGAGCAATAAAAAGAAATAAAGTATTAACACATGCTACAACATAGATAAACCTCAAAAACTTTATGCTAAGGAAAATAAAGAGGCACAAAAGACCACTTTATTGTAATTCAATTTACATGAACTCTCCAACAAAAGCAAAGGCATAGAAACCAGAGTAGTTTAGTGACCACAGATGTGGACACATGGAGTCTTCAGGGTGTGATGAAAATGTTCTAAAATTGGATAGTTATAATGCTTGTACAACTCCATAGATGTAATGAAAATAATTGAATTGTATACTTAAAATACATACATAAAATATCATGACATGTAAATTACACCTTAATAAAGCTATTTTTAAAATCTGACCATTTACTCTTGGATAAAGTTGTCAAATATTTAGACTACACAGAAAGGAGAAAAACGTATAACAACAGAATACTTAAATTCTGGAAACATTTTTGTGGTTTTTTATTCTTTGAAAAAGCACGCTTTCCAAGGAGTATGTAAACATGTAGCTCCTTTAGGTTAAATGGGGAAAAATGTATCCTTCGATAAAGAGGATAAATCAACATTAAGCATGGTTTAAGGGAACAGTCAGAGTTAGCATTTATTTATTTAGCAAATATTTATTGAGCATCTACCATGAGCCAGGTGATGTTTTAAGCACTGGGGATAAATATGTAAAAAAAAAAAATTAGTTTTAAGGTTTCTAATTTTTTCTTCATTATTTCCAAACCTTTAGTGAAACCACACTTAACTTCTGTAAATTCCAAGCTGCTTTTTAATGAAATATTTTAATTAAGCATATCACTTTTTTAACTTATTTTTTTTCTTTTTCATTTAAGATGCTTTTTTCAGATCATTTCCATTCTCATTATACTTCACATGGATCATGACCTTTCTGTTGTCACAAATGCACCCCAACTCAGTCTCAAGGCAAGACCGGCTCTTTTTGTGTAATGGTAGGGTTTACCTAATTTGGGTTGGAATTTTCAATACATGACTGAGAAAATGTTCCAGTCTACTTAGTAGGAACCTTAACAAGAAAAGTGGACCTCAGTTTACAGCGATGTTATGCTAGGAAATGGGTGTGTCTGTGGGGAAATTTTAGAAAAAGGTATGATTTACTTTTCCTACGAATAGTCAGACTTAGCATTTGTTTATTCAACAAATACTTATTGAGCATCTACTCTGAGCCAGGCAATGTGTGAAGCCACAGGGATAAAAATATGTAAAACAAACAAACAAACAAAATAAGGCTTTTATTTTTTCTTCATTATTTCCAAACCTTCAGTGAAACCACACTTAATGACTTTTTTAAAGGCATTGTGACAAATTAAAAAAGGGACCATACCCATGGTTGGGAAAGGCTAATGAAACCAAGTACAGCCTTCTCTACACTGCACCTCCTCCGTGTTCCCTCAGAGGTACGGTATAGTAGTGAGAACTTCTAGGGGATTCCCTGCAGGGGGCAGGCTTGGTCTTCAGCAGAAACACACTCTGAGCAAGGGTAACTCAAAGGGCCTGACTGAGAAGCAATGGTGGTCAATTATGAGGTTCAGAGAAATCACCTGTAGGCTCATTAAAGTAAAGATCCCCAGGCTCCAGTCTCAGAAAGATGAATACAGTAGAAGAAGTGAGTAGGAGCTAGGTCTTGACATGATAGGCATAAGAACTGTCCATGTAAAGCAGAAGCAGGAAATGAATTTCGAGGAAGAGTAAGCCGTCCTCTTTTTCAAAGTCCTTAAGAAAACTGAAGGCCAGAAACTATCATAGCCAACATGAATTCTCTTTCCAAGATATAAACAAATAAAGGAATACCAGCTATATAGGTTTATGAAGCTGTAGGTGGATTTTCATGGTGGCCAAAGTAAATATAAGTCATATGAATTGTTCTTATAACTTAAAAAAAAAAACTTTTAAACAAAAAACAAATTAAGCCATGAGAAGGGAGGGTAAAGGAGAGAGAGTTTTTTTTTTTTTTTTTAAATGAAAGGAAAATTTGATACAGTGCTTGAGCAGTGACAAATATGGTGACCTGAAGAAACTGGGGCTGGCAGTATCTGAGGTGTCTGAGTGGGCTTTTAGACACTTAGTGGGCTTTTAGGACTCGGTCAAATGCATGGTAAAACAAAACAATGATTATTACAGGCATAGTGCTGTCTCTGTCATTTTCTCACGCTGTTCCTTCTGCATCAGAGAATGACATCATATAGTCGTTTTTAAAGTAGGAATTACTTGCATGCAATCCTTTTTTAATGTAATGTCTTGTTTTGCCAGTAACACAATTGTCCAGTAGGGCCATTAGACCACCGGGACACTGATAGAGTATCGCAGCTGGAGGAGGCATAAAACTCAACCCAGATAAAAGTTAAGTTTCTTCAGCTGATATTTTTACATAAGAAGAATTCATATGACTTCAGGTTACTTTGGCCAACATTAAAATCAGCCTGCAGGCTTCAAAAACCACTGCAGCTGATATGAGGGATGAAGCCCATAATGACACTTGGTGGTGGGAGAAAGCGATCATGGAATCACCATATTTGGGCAATTTACAACAGGATGCCCATAGACGCAATTGAAATTGGCAACATCCAGATTCCATTTATGGTGTATGCTTGCTGACTAGCCACAAGGAAAGATGATATACTGTGATGGAAATGGTAGGAATTAAGGTGCACATTTTCTAGTATGATTTTAAGCTTAGCTAAGCCTGTACAATGAGGAGGACAGACTAGACTCATTTCTGAAATGGTATTTGATTGTTTTTATAAAATAGACTTTACTTTTTAGAGACGTTTTAGTTTCACAACAAAATGGAATGAAGAGTACAGAGTTCCCATCTACTCTCTGCCCCCACACAAGCACAACCTACCCCATTATCAATATCTTCTACCACAATGATATACTGGTTACAATGGATGAAGTTAGATTAATACATCATTATCACCCAAAGTCCACAGTTTATATTAGGGTTCACCCTTGGTACTCTACATTCTGCAGGTTTTGACAAATATGTAATGACATATATCCACTATTATAGTATCATACACAATAGGTTCACTGCCTTAAAAATCCTCTGTGCACTGCCTATTCATTGCTTTCTCTCTACTCTTCCTTGGCAACCAAGGAACTTTTTACTGTCTTCAAAGTTTTTACCTTTCCAGAATGTTATATCATTGGCAGCATACATTACACAGTCTTTTCAGAGTAGCTTCCTTCACTTAGTCATACGCATTTAAGGTCCTTCCGTTTCTTTTCATGACTTGATAGCTCACTTATTTTTTTTAGCACTGAATAATATTCCATTGCCTGGATGCGCCACAGTTTATCCATTCACTACTGAAAAATACCCTGTTTCTTCCAAGTTCGGGCAACGATGCATAAAGCTGCCATACACATTCACTTGTAGGTTATTGTGTAGGCATAGGTTTTCAACTCCTTTGAGTAAATGTGAAGGAGTGTTATTGATGGATCATATGATAAGAGTATGTTTAGTTTGATAGGAAGCTGCCCAACTGTCTTCCAAAGTGGCTGTACCATTTTGCCTTCCCAACAGCAATGAATGGGAGTTCCTATTGCTCCACATCCTCACCAGAATTTAGTGTTCTGGATTTTGGTAATTCTAGTAATGTGTGTAGTAATGTCCCATTTTTGTTTTAATTTGCAATTCCCAAATAACATTTTTATTCCGATAATTTATAATTCTGCAAATTTATTTACTTAGCCCTCAAACTGTGAAGGAAATTATTTTTAAAACCCATATCTTTAATTATTTAATCATTTATTCTTACCAAATCAAAGTTCCTAACTTCTCTTTCAATACAACTGTGTCCAATATAACATTAATTAAGTATTTTTAATCCTGCTCTTTCTGTTCATTTAATCCAATATGCACTGAGCATCTATCTCTTATCAGTCACTGTGAAGAGAAAAAAATTTCCCTTACGAGAAAATTGTAAAATCATCATTTTTGACAAGCCTGATATACTTTGGTACCAATGACAAAACTAAGATAGTATCTTGTGCATAATACGTTTTTAGCATTAGCAGAATTAATGTGGTTTTCTCCTCCTCTGGACTTTTTATCAGGCTTGTGTTTTTATCTAGTACAATTTATTTCCCTATTGACATATCTTTTATCATAACGAACTAAAATATTAACATGATTCAATACAAACAGTAGTCTATTCTTGCATCATGTTTTATAGTTACTGGCATGTATTTTAATCATTGCCACAAAATTTCAAAGTGATAACGGCTTTTACAAATGACTTTCCTTCAAAGAGAAGGCAAATAGTAGAAACCCTCCCTTCATAAGGGAGGGTTTATCAGCGGTACTCTATTAGCAAAGTAGAAGAGATCAGAACAGTATGGGGGGTGGGGCCATGCAATTACCTTTGAGGAAGTATGCCACACACCCGCTAGCAACACAGTACAGCGATGCTTATGACAGTGAAGAATCCTCAATTACATCAACCTGCCCCGGGTCAATTCTGCGGGCAATGCTTCAAAAGTCGTTTTAAAAATATCGCTCAAGTAGATATTAGCATAATTTAGCCATTATTTATGACGGGTTTAGGGTATGTCAACTGTTCTTCCTTTTTAAATTTTTAATCCTTACAATAGCCTCCGAAGGTTAAAGTCACTGTAGATAAAAATGGAACACTAATAGGTAAGAAATCTGAGGCTCAGAGAGGCTTAGTAACTTACCCAAGGTCATCGAGGTGCCTAAGCATCTAATCTAGGAGTCGAAACCCAAATAGCTCTTTCCACCTTCACTGTACTGCTTCTAAATTAGATCATGAAATACAAGGGTGGAACCAAAGATAAAAATAGTTACACAATTTCAAATAAATCCAAAGACCTTCCAAAAAAAAAAAAAAACCGCATTGATTTAAGGTTTTATTTACAGAAAAACTTCAAACAAAACATCAAAGCAATGTAAAAAATGGAATGGAATCTGCTTCTGGTGTGCATTTCTTACCAGAACTACTTCATTCAGTAATAAAAAATATGGAGACTGAGGTGGATTGTCGTAAACTCGCCATGAGCATTTCTTCAATAATATATACTGAATTAAAGAGGAACGAAGAAGAAGGGCAAGGATATCCAATAAATTTTAAAAAAAGGAAAAGTAAGGAAAATAGAACTGTGTCTACGAAGATACATAAGGACATCAAAGAGGACCATGAAAAATTCAGGGAAAAGTTAAGAGTCTGAAGAACCAAAGGAAATTCAAACTAAATTCAAGAAAGCTTTTCTTGAGAACATTCCAACCATGAAAAAGTGAAATAAGGAACAAATAATAAAGACAAAAAGGGCATAAACGAAATAATTATCTTTACAACCTCCAAAGTAACAACCACAGTTCTTTAGTTTGCTTTGACATCGACCCTTCCGAGGCTAAATGTTATGAATATTTACATACTGCATAATGATAGCAAAAGACATTCATAAAATGGCAGTCAATGATGTTCAGACATTTGTCAATGTAGAACTGGTCTCCAAAGGCAATTTTGTACCGATTACATGCTATGTGTCCCAGAGAGGTACACAGCATGAATTAGCACTAAAATGATGCAGAATGAGGATACCTTAGAAAATATAGGAGGATATTCAAATAGGGATCTAATTTCAAGATGGATTAATATTGTATGGACATATAGTCATTGGATTACAATGATTAAAGACTGAACTATCACTGCCAGGACAGATTAGTGTTCATGAACCTGATTTCTAATGAGAAATACAGATAGGGAATATTTTAGGAAAAAAAAGTGACTAATGATTTTAATCACAATGTTTGGTACAGCTGACCCCAAACCACAATGATTAGTCATTTAATAAAAAGTCACTGATAAATAATATTTCTCTAGTTACTGATCAATAATAATGTATTGAGTGCATATGTGACTAAATGCCCTATACCTGTCCTATCATTCTCATAATCTTATTAAGGAACAAAGATATAAGAATATTCGTAGTGTATTCAACATGCTACAATAGAAGCATATAGATATACAATCTCACAGAAGCGCAGACATATGGTGGCAGAGAGAGTACCCTAAATGTTTACTAGAGAAAACCACATCAACAAGACATTATTCCATGTGAAACTGCGTAACTCCAAATAAAGTGAGGAAAAGTGTAGATTAGGTTCAAGTTGCTCAATGAATAATCACACTTATTTCTCCCGAGAGCCCAGTAAACATTGCTAGTCTACATTGCTTTTGAATCTTTGACCATAAAAAAGCATCTCAATTTAGAAAAGCACAATGGTTCCCACAAAGCGCTTAAGGAAATTAGAATCGATTCTACTTATATTGATTTTGGGGAAGATATGTGCTACAAACATGGAACAAAAGTTATGATGTTCAACAGTCCTAATGAGTGCGTTTATTCACAAGCGCAAAACAAGGAGATACAATCTTATTGAAATTTTAGTATCTCTGCTCGAATTAGCTGGGAAAAGACCAGCACCAAAGGCAAAGCAAATGATTTTTCTGCATTGTGCTTACAAATGATGCTCAATGAATGGAAGGTGAAAAGCCAGACATAAAGTTCCTGGAGAAAAAATTTAGGAAGGCAGATTGATGTGTAATCAATAGCTCCATCAATCTGCACCAGAATTCTTGGTAAAAACAAACAAAACACCAAGACCAAAGCAAAGAATTTAAGAGTGGCAGGCTATAAACAGAAGGTAACATGGTCCAGGTCAGAGAATTGAACCACAGTTATAATCAGGCTGATTTTTTTTTTTTTGTAGTGCAATCATCATTCTATTACCAGAATAGATGATTATCAACCCAGTGTAAGTTTCATGTCTGAATTCTGAAACAAGGCCTCCTCCAGGGGAGGCAGAAGAATCTCTAGATCAAAGGCTCAGCATATCTAGGTCTTTCTTTCACCCCAAATGTTAACCTTGTGTAGTAGATTAACCTATTGATCCCAATTCTTTCTCTTATCATAAAATTGTATATCAACATTATTGCCTTATAGTAGGTGGAGTATAATTTACTATATGAAGCCATGAGATTCGCTTAAACCAAAAGGATATTAAAAGACATGAAGCAAGCTGAAGCTTGAAATATACATTCGTAACTAAGTTTTCTCTGTTACGATTTAGTGATCAGCCATCAAAAGGACATTCCCTAGGAATTGTTGTCTATTCAGTCTGAGCCCGAGGACAAAAATATATGGGGCTGGGTGCAGTGGCTCATGCCTGTAATCCCAGAACTTTGGGAGGCCAAGGTGAGGGGAACACTTGAGACCAGGAGTTTGAGACCAGCCTGGGCAAAATGGCAAGACCCCATCTCTATTAAAAAAAAACAAAGAAAGAAACAAATACAGAACAGACCTAAATTGAACCTCTAGCCTTTAGCCACACCTAGCTAACCTGCAGTGTGAAGAAGAGATATAGCTGCTCCCAATTTAGATCAGACAAAATGAGTGTGAGAATAAATATTCATTGTAGTTTGGAGTTGGTTCTTAGCATTATTGCGGCTATAGCAGACTGATACACATACTCCTAGGTGTCAGTAATTGGTACCTTAATTGGTACCTTAATTATCTTCTCTTTTCAATCATGACCCAGCCTTCTAGTCTATCTCCAATAACCAGGTTTATCCTCTGCTATAACCAATTTCCTTCCTAATCTGAATCTCTAGTTGGATATTTGCTAACACTTGTCACACATTCCTGATATTCTGCCTAATTGAAACTTACTATCAACTTGCTTCCATATAGATAATTATCAACTGATTTATAAATAATACAAGAGAAATAACAATTATTAAAGTTGTCATTTGTTAAGAAAGAGTTACAGGTCAGGCACATTTAAATGTGTTTTGTTTAACTTTCACAATAATACTGCAAGGCTGATTTTATAATTGTTATTTTCTGGGTTCAATTTATTTATTCTTTACTACTATTTTTATTCCAGGCTCTCAGCTCAGAAAAAGTAAGTAACCTGCCCAAGATATCCCAGACAGCTGTAAGAGATACCAGGATTCAAACCCAGATGATGCTATTCATGCTCTTCTATGTTACATTGTTTAAATTGAGAGCATGAAGTTTTCAAGTAGTAAAACAGATATTCATGTTACAATTGAATAATTCTCAAAGATAAGAATTGTCCATTACATAGATCTAAGGATTCCTTTTCTCACCTGAAAGACAGTGCAAACCATGTTATTTGGCAAGTAAGGTCAGAGGCAAGAGGGTTGGATAAGGTACAATTCTCATAAAAAATGTTATTAATTGAATATATTTTAAGAAAAAATTAATAGTAAGGTTTTAGAGTTTGTACTTTTTTTCTACCTGGGAAACTGCCTAGAAACATTAGCGTCATGTAACATTTGAGTGCTGGGACTCTGGGACCATATGGGAGAAGGTCCCCGACCCTCCTCCCCACCCAGAGCAGTCTGTGGCCTGTTAGGAACAGAGCAGCACAGCAGGAGATGAGTGGCAGGCAAGTGAGCATTACTGCCTGAGCTCCGCCTCCTGTCAGCTCAGCGGTGGCATGAGATTCTCACAGGAGCATGAACCCTGTTGTGAACTGTGCATGCCAGGGATCTAGGTTGCATGCTCCTGAGGAGACTCTAATGCCTGATGGAACAGTTTCATTCCAAAACCACCCCAACCCTGTCCATGGGGGAAAAAAAATGTTTTCCATGAAACCAGTCCTCGGTGGCAAAAAGGCTGGGGACCGCCGAGAGAGAACTGAGTTCAAATTCTATGTCTAACTTTTTCTAGCTGAGTGTTCTAGGTAAGTGACTGCTTTCTTGACACCTTAGTTTTCTCATCTGTAAAATCGGTCTAAGAGAAGTAGTAACTTCATAGAGTTGTTGAGGGAGTGAGATGAAAAGTGTCTTGTAATTTAGCACAGTAAGCAGAACAGGTATATTGTGGTCATCTGAAAACACATGCCCTGAACTTCTACAGCATCATTGAAAACAGGGGTCGCTCTTTTCTAAAGGAGATTGGCCCTTTCGAAGGACAGAGAAAGGCAGGGACACGTGCACAAAGATGGGGAGAAGGTAAGGGGAGGAGCAAAAAATTTAAATTGTTTTGATAGAGTGTGTTGAAAAATGTAAACCAAGGCATGATAGAGACATGTGGACAAGTGAATATATGTTTGAGGGAGTATAGTGGTTGAAGGTTTTTGAAAGATATGACTATGGGTTACATTTCACATGAGCAACCGAATGCTAATATAGTCAGTGGGACTAAGGAAGGACTTTGTTTAAAGGTGGCTGGAAGCAATTTAAAATGCAACAACTTCCACTTTGTGCTAGCAAGATTAATCCATGTTTTGAGCTGCTGTTTTCACCTCTTCATTGTTTATCAGGTTTGAGTCTAATTGGACTTGATTGGAATCATGGGAAGCCACTAATTAAAATGATTAACAATATCAATAACAGCAAAGAGAATAGAAAAGAAAGCCTCTTATTTTTAATGGGCAGAACAACGATTCTTGGTGGCTGAATGAATAGAAGTTAATTGAGGACTGACACTGGATAACACATTTCTGAAATGTCTATTTTCATGCTTTTAATAAAGGCACATTTTCTAGAAGAATAGGAGCTAAACCAAAATTATAAATACAGACAAGGTTTTTTTTTTCTCCTCCACTGATTGAATTAAAGCCAATTCTTAACCGCAGAATGTTTGCAGGCACCTTGTTATCAATGCCGTCTTCTACTGGATACTGTGCTTAACACTGGTTATATTTCAGCTTTGCCACTGACCTTTAAATTGCTCTAATCTGCTTTTATTTACAAATGCGGTTTCTGCAAATGCGCGTTGGATAGAACAGATTTGAGACACACTAACAGGACACAATCCAGGCTCAAGCAGGGAAGGAAAGGGCGAGCTCCCAGATCATCTTCTTACTATTCTATTTGACAATGTCAGGGTGCCTTATTTCCAGAACACAAGGGAAGCCATTTAGACAGCACATTTCTCTACTTAAAATGTTCACTCTCTGGCTAAAAGGGTGTTCATCATGTTGTTCCTGATGTCTAACCCAAGTTCTGCCTTGAAGTAGATAAGCTCAATGTCAAGAAAATCACGTGTTTGCATTTGGATAGTCTTACTGGCTGCTGAGACTGATATATACCTAGTCAGAGCCTGGGAAATACCTGAGCCTTCCTTTCCTGCCTACTAAAAGTTAATCCAGAAGGCACAGGAATGCCTGATGAAGTTACTTAGGTTCTAGAAACCTGAGGTTGCCTTATACTTTGCTTACTACAGCTTTACTCTTTTTTTGGACATTTATATCCTATTATGATTGAACTTCTGAATTATTTCTCTCCCTTGGTGTAAGGATAACTAACACTTGCACAGAACACCATTGTTTCTAAAATGCATTCACAAAATCACTATACATTCCCTTCTCACTGTATCTCCTCCATTCAGGTAAAGCGATGGAGTGACACTGTTTAGAAAACCAGTTCTGGAATTCTGTGAACTAAATTCAAAGACTATCTCTGCACTTTCTATCTGTGTAACTTTGAGCAAGTTATTTAACCTCTCTATACCTCATGTCCATTCCTGTAAAATAGGAATAAATATATTATGGACCTACTGAGATCACCATGAAGGTTCTAAAGAGAGTTCTTGTAAAGGTGATTAGAATATTGCCTGGCCCAGATCAATTATCCGATAAATGTCGGCTAGTTTACTATTTGAATTATCACTATTCTGTGAGTTCTTTCAGGACATGGTAGCAGAGCACATTTATCTTTGAATTCCCCTATGCCTAACACAGTGCCTGGCAGATAGCAGGTGCTTAACGAACAACTGTGCCATTGTTTTACAAACCAACAAGTCCATATTCTAACACCTTCAATCCTTCAGATGGAGCCAGGATAGGAAAACACATCTTCTTTTTTTTTTTTTTGGCTCTCTTTTTAAAAATTTTTTTATTATACTTTAAGTTCTAGGGTACATGTGCACAACGTGCAGTTTTGTTACATATGTATACATGTGCCATGTTGGTATGCTGCGCCCATTAACTCGTCATTTACATTAGGTATATATTCTATTGCTATCCCTCCCCTCTCCCCCCACCCCACAACAGGCCCCGGTGTGTGATGTTCCCCTTCCTGTGTCCAAGTGTTCTCATTGTTCAATTCCCACCTATGAGGAAAACACATTTTCTTATTCAAGTGCAATGCTTTTCCTGCCCCAGCTATATCCCATCAAGGTGGTAACTTATTTATTTTGCCTCACACTGGGAATACTCCTTCCATACTTGCTGAATTGAATTTTCACTTTCGAATGCTGTCTTCTGGTGTGGCAAGAAAAAAAAGCAGAAGATAATTGGTTGTTTCACTATGCCTCTCTCGCTACATTGTTTCTCAGGTCCCCTATTTTTTTTTTCTTTTTAAAAAATATGTATCTGTATTCCCTTAGCGCAACTGTTTTCAACAACAATAACAACAAAAATTTTCAAAGCAAGACATACTTTCTTCAAATAAAATCATTTCCAGAAGCCAATTTTTTTTTTTTTTTTTTTTTTTTTTTTTTTTTTTTTTTTGAGACGGAGTCTCGCTCTGTCGCCCAGGCTGGAGTGCAGTGGCGCAATCTCGGCTCACTGCAAGCTCCGCCTCCCGGGTTCACGCCATTCTCCTGCCTCAGACTCCCGAGTAGCTGGGACTACAGGCGCCCACAACCGCGCCCGGCTAATTTTTTTTTGTATTTTTAGTAGAGACGGGGTTTCACCGTGGTCTCGATCTCCTGACCTTGTGATCCGCCCGCCTCGGCCTCCCAAAGTGCTGGGATTACAGGCGTGAGCCACCGCGCCCGGCCCAGAAGCCAATTTTTATAACAAATAAAAAGCAGTTCCTGGATATCTCTAGGGATTTCCAAAAGCAAGACTCACGGAGCCTTGAACTCGCCATGCAGCTGTTCTTCCTCCGTTTCCCATTCCCCTCTCTTAAGCCCCCGAGGCAGTTTTGTTGCACCTTTAAGGTTTCAGTGAACACCATTTTAGATCCACTGTCTCAGGCCCAGCAATTTTGGATGCTCCTAGGGGCAACTTTCATTTACCGAACTTCTTTCTGTTAGTGGAACTGCTTCCAGTTTTCAAAGAGAGTAAATTGAAATATACAAATGCAGTATTAAGGATCTTCCAAAGTGGCTTAACTAAATACGCAGTGATAGCGTTCCTAAGCCAGATAGTAAAGAAACCTTAGCGCCTTTGTAACAAAATAAAAGGGCTGATAAATCTCTTACTTTTAATATTGTTTTAATTAAAGCTGCAGTGGCTAAAGTGATTAGTCAACATGAAGTCAATGGAACTTAAGATTTTATGTCTTTTTATTTTACAAATTTTGTGTGTGTGTGTGTGTGTGTGTGTATTTGGTTTCTGATCTGAAGGAGAATACTGATCTAACTTTCATGCTCTTGTTATTTTAGTTCATACATGTTAACTCCGTTTTCCAGCAATAAGTTCCCTGAGTCTTGTTATGATCATAAAATATTTTGCTTTTGAATCATTAGTTGGTGTGCCTTGCCAAATATTTTCAAATCGTGTGTTCATTTAAAGGCAAAGTTTCTGTCTTATAAATCTCCCTAGCTCTTCAAGACAACCTGCTTATAACTGTTTACACACACCTCAAAGTTCAAATGAGGCCCAGGAAAGAGATACGAGAAGGCCATTTTGGTGGTGGGGAAGGTAATATTTCTTTACTAGAGCTAAGGATTCTTAATGCAATTTTTAAGCAATCTGCTGCTGTTTCATAAATGTATATAAAGTTAGTGAGCTATGCAATATGTATAGAGATATGTGATCTTTTTAAAACTTAAGCCAAGACAGTGAATTTTGTCATTTTAATAGAAGTCTAGAATAAGACATACATATTACTATAACAATTTCTTTCCTATGGGAATATATGATTCAAATATGTCTTTTATTTAGGGATCTTTTTCTAGAAGAGCCAGCTGTTATGAATGTGAGCGAGATGGTCTATGCACAATTATGTTTGCCAATATTGTACACTGAAAATAATCAGAAGGGAATTTTCATATGAAATCCAGATGGTCATATGAAAAAAGGTAATAATAAACTATTAACAGAATACCAGATATTTAAACTAATGTGGACTTGTAAGTAAAATGAATTCAAATTGAAGTTCATTTACATAATCATTTTATTTATTATAGATAATTAACATTATTATACTAATTTAAATGTTCATTTGAGATTATAATTTAGGCAACATTGCTTTAAAAAAACAATTTCAGGAGAATTTCAGGGGTACAGCCAAGTTATGTTAACAAATACTGGAAATCATTAAAAAGTAGAGAAAGGGCCAGGCGTGGTGGCTCACGCCTGTAATCCCAGCACTTTGGGAGGCCGAGGTGGGCGGATCACAAGGTCAGCAGATCGAGACCATCCTGGCTAACACGGTGAAACCCCATTTCTACTAAAAATACAAAAAATTAGCCGGGCGCCGTGGCGGGTGCCTGTAGTTCCAGCTACTCCAGAGGCTGAGGCAGAAGAACGGCGTGAACCCGGGAGGCGGAGCTTGCAGTGAGCCGAGATAGCGCCACTGCACTCCAGCCTGGGCGACAGAGACTCCTGTCTCAAAAAAAAAAAAAGAAAAAAAAAAAAAAAGAAAAGAAAAAGGTAGAGAAAGAAGCCAACAAGAGGGAAGTCCTTTTCTGGCCATGACCTGCACCTGCCTATATCTCTCCTATCACGTGGGAATGTAGATGGCTTTTTCAAGGCTATGTTTATGAATATCGCCATTAAATATTTATCCTGTATATCCGCATTAGTAAATACCCTCCAAACTTCTAGTGGAATCTTAAACAGAGTTAAGTCTCACAATAAATGAAACTCGAGGTATGGAAACTCTTCTGTATAATTCACTGATAGTTTCAAATATGACTGGCTGACTAATACAACAAACCCCCTTCCCAACCTCTCCTCCTTGCCAATCTCTACTACAGAGACTGTGAAATGTACACATCTTCCCAGACTCCCTTGCAAGTTAGGATGATCATGTGATACATTCCTGGCCAATGGGAGGTAAAGAGGAGTCTGCTAATGGCTGATAAAGGCAGTGCTTCCTGATCAACGGGACTGACATGGTCAGAGCTAACACATCCTTTCTCCCTTCTTCTTGCTTTGAGTATGGATGTTATGCCTGGAATTGAGGCAGCCATCTTATGACTGAAAGATGCTCACAATAGATACCAAACAATGGCTCTAATGTGGTTGATCCATAAAACTGAAATATGTCATTACCTTCCTTCAAATTTCTTGATACAGGAGGAACTTAAGGCCTGTTTAAGTCAGTGCTGGTTTGCTTTTCTACTACAGAGGAAGCACGTATCAGTAGATCTGTTGACAAGCTATCTATTCATAGTCCATCTACTCCACTTTATAAGCAAATATCTGTGAATACTTCTAACTCTCACCTACCTCACCGTAGAGATCACAATCCAAGCTCAGGCTCCTCAAACGCTCAGGTTTAAAAACCCAGTGAACTTGCTTATTTTCTGACCCAATCACAAAGGAAAATGAAAGCATTAAATTCAGAACCCTAGCCAAAACAATTAGGGTGAGAAAAATGGAAACTTTCAAATTCACTAGTATCCAACTTAACATTGTTGCAATATCATTAATAGTATGAGCCATACAAATTTATGTATAAGCAATCCAGTTGGACTATACATTTCAAATTGTCAAGTGAGTATATTGGTGAGTATAACTTTTACATGTGTTCACTATAATGAAAATAACCTTCTCTTAGGTAACCTACTACATAGAAGTACAGATTAATACTCCTAATGCAGAAACCATTTCAGGAAATATCAGAAGCTATCAATTGTCAGCTAATTGGAAGATTGTTTTTCTAAGTGAACAGCTATACAATTCTGACTGTTCAAATCACTATAATCATTTTATTTGCCCTATTCTCTAGAGGAACCTTAAACAAACCCTGCAGTGATTGCTTTGTTATTTCAAATCTGCCTAGTAATTTTCCAGTGTATTAAAAGACATTCAGTGTCGACACTGCTAGGAAAAAAATTGGGCGTCTGCCGGATGGAACTGTTCATTTTCAGTCAACATAATTACTCTGTATTAACACATCTGCTATTTAAACAATATCACACTTTTTTGCTAATAATTAACTTGATGGGATCATACATCTCTATTCGACTTGAATAAATATCAGAATCATTTTTATATTGTTAAAATAGTGCCAAGCCAAATGAAATGATTGGGCTTGAGCTGTTTAGTGCCAGTCACATACCTCAATTGCATGACCTCCTTTAACAAAGCAAAACAAATCAAAACAAACCAGCCTAACTCCTAGAGTATATAGCAATTTATGTAATACCTGGAAAAAGAAAATTAATAAATATAAAATATTTTTTCCAAGACCTTGAAGGCTGTTTTATATTATGAAATGTGCAGTCAGTACCAAAGGCTGTCAAAATCATCTTCCTTGTCCACAGTTCCGATCACATTCTTCCTTTCTCAAACCTCCAGGGCTGCCTGTCACCTTCTACATCAAATTTAAATTATTCTCACTGCTTCAGGGTCTTCTGTCTGCCCTTGTTTACAACACCTTTCTTAATTTCCCTTTCCCCATTGTTCACTCACAAGAGTCCTAATTCATAGGACTTTCACACTGCAATGTAATTGATTAGAAGAATGGATGATGCATCAAAAGTCAAAAAGCACAGAATTAGGCAAATTATATTACCCTTATTAATTGTTTTTTTCTCCTCCCATGGGAAAAAATCAAGAACTACTAACATATTTTTCCTACTATGTCTTTGTGTTGTAACCACTCATCCTCCTATGATTACTTTCAAATCTACTGCACATTCCTCTTCATTTCAAATAATTTGTCAGATATACTAAACAGGATTTTGTCATTTTAATATAAGTCTAGAATAAGAAATACATATTACTGTAACAATTTCTTTCCTGTGGGAACATATGACTCAAATATGCCTTTTATTTAGGGATCTTTTGTAAATTGTAAAGTAGATTTGCAGAAAGATTTAATATTTATTGACCCTCTAATATACTTACAACATTACTCCATTATTTCATTTAAGAAATATCCACCAAATATCATCTACAGAAAAAGACAAGATACTCAAGACTGGTCCTACTTTTCACTGTTAAATTATTTATGTTGATTTTTGTTTTGTGTTGTGTTGTACTGTTTCTTTGCTTTTAGTTGTCAAAATTTATTCTCCTTTTGTATTGTTGCTGAGATCAAGAAGTTGTACTCTTCACTACTGTCTTCACCTCCAGAACCTGCCAGTGAAAGCTTATGACTGACAAATTGAGTTAGAGGGTACCACAGACATCCTCCTCTCCCAGGCTTGCAGAGATCCCCAGGAGGAAAAAATAAGTGAGACTCTTAATAATTTTTCCCTCCTGGCACTTGTGGTTCATCATGTTACCAATCTTCAGTGCCAAAAGCCCTGACTGATTTTATCCACTGGGGTAATCAAATTCAATTATGATTCAAGTAAAGGGCAAAGACCTTTAGTCTATACCCTATGACTTTCCGTAGTTATTTTTGTTGTGTCCAGTTCATCTCCTCATATTCTCCCTTGAATTTGTCTAGTCAGAAATCACTGTTAGCTAGGTTGATAATGATTGCTGCATTGCTAAATACAAGAGATGATGTTAGTCCATCTGTTACTTGGCACTTCAGGAACATTTGATCCAGTTGACCACTCTCTTCTCTTACAATTTGTCGCTTCCTTAGCTCTTAGCACACAATTTCCTAATTTTCTACCATTCTCACTGATGGCTTTCCATATCCCTTTGCTGGTTCTTTGTACTTTTCTCCACCTCTCAACACTAGAGTGCCTCAGGGTTCAGCTCACGTACCCCATTCTTCTTCTATGATTACTTATTATCATGATGACCTCATCCAGTCTCATCATTTTAAATATCTCTATGCTAACATCTCCCAAGTTCACCTCTATGTTATGGACAGCTAAGGTTCATAGTCAACTGTTCTTAAATACATAATAGTTCCCTAAAACTTAACATGACCACAAACAAACTCTTAAGGATTCATCTGTATCACTTCCATTTGATCTTTTCAATCTCAGTTAATGCTAAATTCCTTCTTTCAGTTTCTTTTCACATTGCTTAGGCCACATTTTCTTCTTTATCTCTCACAACTCATATCCAATTTGTCACAAAAGCACGTGTTATCACTACAACAAAACTTACCAACATCTGAACATTTCTCATCCTTTCCAGCTCTACCTAATCCAAATCCCACTCTCTCTAATCTGTATCGTTGAAGTAATCTTCCAACTGACCTGTTCCCAGCTCAAGCCTAGTGAAGTCAGTCATTACTATTTTCTATGCAGAACCTCCACTAGCTTCTCATCACTCTCAAATAAAAGCCAATGATCTTGCATGGCCTGAAAGTCCTGATACGCCTATCCCTCCCTCTGTGTGAATGTACTTCTCCCAGATAACTGCATGGTTTGCTCCTTCACTCCATACTGCTGTAGAATATGTTAGTATAATGGGTAATTCTATGTTTCAACATGTCTAGGCAATGTCTTCACAGCCTAGACATTGTTGTGAAGGTATTTTTAAAATGTGACTAATATTTAAATAAGTAGACTTTGAATAAAGCAGATAATGTGGGTCGGCGTAACCCAATCAGTTGAATGCCTTAAGAGTAATGACAAAGGTTTTCTGCAGAAGGAATTCTCCTCAAGCCTGCAACCTAGAAACCTTGCCTGAGTTTGCATCCTGATGCTCTACAGAATTTGGACTCAAGACTGAACATCAACCAGGCTCTTGTAACCCCACCACTCTTGGAGCCTGAGGTAGGAGGATTGCTTGAGCCCAGGAGTTCAGGACCAGCCTGGGCAACATAGTGAGACCCCACCTCCACACATACACACAAGATTAGCTGGGCATATCATTTGTGCCTGTAGTTCCAGCCACGTGGGAGGCTGAGGTAGGAGGTTTGCTTAAGCCTGGAAGGTCGAAGCTGCAGTGAGTCATTACATCACTGTACTTGAGCCTGGATGACAGAGTGAGACCTTGTCTTAAAAAGAAAAAGAGACTGAACATCAACTGTTATTTGAATTTCTAGCCTGTTGGCCTGCCCTACAAGTTTTATACTTGCCATAGACATATTAGCCAATTCTTTAAAATACATCTGTCTCTGACTCTCTCTCGTATCTGTATCTACATCCATATCTTTATCTTTCTCTATCTTTATCAGAAAGGTAGAAGGAGATTTGATAATTGAAAGAGTAGGCCATGTGAAGGTGGAGCAGGAAGAGACTTGAAGATGATGGCCATTAAGATTGGAGTGATGAGGCCACAAAAAAGAAATGCCAGCAGCCACCCAGAAGCTAGAAAAGGCAAGAAAAAATTCTCTCCCAGGCCTGAAGAGGAAGTGCAACCTGCTGACAACTTGATCTTGGCCTAGCAGTGTTGATTTCAGGCATCTGGACTCCAGAATTGTGAGAGGATAAATTTCTGTTGTTTTAAGTAACTAAGTATATGCTAATTTATCATAGCAGCCACAGGAAACTAATACAGTAGTGACTTCCTTATCTGCAGGGGATACATTCCAAGCCCCCTAGTGGATGCCTGAACCACAGATAGTAGTAAATCCTATATATATAATGTTTTATTCCTATGCATACATGCCCATGATAAAGTTTAATTTATAATTTAGGTACATAAGATATTAACACCAATAATTAAGTAGAACAATGAAAATAATACACTGTAATCAAATTTATGTTAATGTGATCTTGCTCTTTCTCTCAAAATATCTTATTATATTGTATTCACCCTTTTTTTCTTGTGATCTGTTCACCTGGTTGAACTGAGAGCTACTAAGTGACTAACAGGCAGGTAGCTATACAGCGTGGATACCTTTAACAAAGGAATGATTCACATCGCAGGCAGGATGGAGTGGGATTGTACAAGATTTCATTATGCTACTAAGAATGGCAAGCAACTTTATACTTACAAATTGGTTATTTTTGGAATTTTCCATGTAATATTTTGGAACAGGTTGACCATGGGTAACTGAAACTGAGAAAAATGAATAAGGGGAACTACTGTAAGTATTTTGATACTGCTTTGGGAAGCAGGATGCGGCTATAACAAATAGCTAAAAATGAGGAAGTAGCTTTGGAATTTAGAGATTGTTGGAGGCTAGAAGCATTTTGAGAAGCATGAAAGAAAAAGTCTAGATTACTTACAATAGATTTTTGGTAGAAATATAACTGCTAAGGATTCTGCCAGTAAGGGATGAGAGGAAGTGAGCTGTACAATAGAGAAAGGTTCTAGCTTCTTAGAGAATATCTATGTATCGTCATAAGCAGATTGTTGGTAGAAATATGAAAGTTAAAGCCTTTTTATAAGGGCTCAAAAGGAATTGAGGAACATGTTACTGGAAACCAGAGGAAAGGCAATCCACGTTACACACTGTCAGATAACTGAGCTTAATTGTGCCCTTCATAATTGGAAAGCAGAACTTACAAACTATAAACTTAGATATTTAGCCGAGAGTATCTCTAAGCAAATTGTTGAATATATGCCCTGATTTCTTCTCATGGCTTATAGTAAAATGAGAGAAGAAAGAAATAAGTTGAGGAAGAAACTGTTAAGCAGAAAGAAACCAAGAGTAGATGATTCAGGAAATTCTCAGCCTACCCAGTATACAAAAAAATGCTAAAAGTATGAGATTCAGTATCAGAAAACTGTGCTCTGGACAGAAGGCCAAGGGTCTGGAGGGGCATCATTTTTACTGCTGCTGAAGAGATTAGACATATAGCTGAGGGAGCCACTCAAATGTCTCTGCATAAGTCAGAAATAGAGAGGCAGTTATCCAGGAAAGATCTGGGGAGAACCCTCTTGTTTGATGATGTAAATCCTCCTGACATATATAGGAGGTCCATCAAGTTTTTGAGAATATTATACCATTAGAAACATTGCCAGCCTGGACTGAAAGGGAGAGAGACAAGGCAAAAAGAAAGAAGGCTATTGGACTTTCAAAATTCTACAGGCAGGAAACAGGATGAAATGACTACTCAGCTGCAAACATTTTCTATTCCTCAAAAAAGAAGAAAAATGGCAGTGGGCTTTGTGGTGTGGCAGGCCTAGCAGTCAGGGGCCCAGGCCCGGAAGGTGCTGGTGTCAGCCCAAAGAGCAGAGGTAGGGGCTGAAAGGGCAGAACCTTGAGCCACAGAGGGTTATTCCCAGACCTTACAAACTAATGGAGCTTACTTGGTTGAATTTTAAAATTGCTTGTGACTCTTCTTTAACTCCTATTTTTTTCTCTTTTAAAATAGGAATGCCTATAGCCATTATCTTATGCCTACAACCATGATCCTATGCTGGTCCCACCATTTGTATGTTGGTAACATGTTTTCTAGTCTCACAGTTCCAGAGATAGAAAAGAATTTTGCCTCAAGACGGATCATATTTAGAGTCTCACCCATACCTAATTTAGATCATTAGATAATAAGATTTAGGACTTCGGCACTGATGATATTATAGTAATTTGTTTTAGCAGCCACAGAAAACTAATGCAGTAAGAAGCACTTTTTAAAAAATTGCAACACTCACTCACGCTTTCTATATCCTCCCTTTATTTTTTCCACATGTCTCCATATCACATATATTTAAATTGCTTTAAGAATAAGAAAACATATACATATATATACTACTTTTTACTCTTTTTAAAGTGATTTGTCTCCCTCACCATTATAATATAAACTCCATAAGTGCAGCACTTTTTTTGTCTGTTTTTCACTGCTGTATCCCTAGTGCCGTGAATAGTGGTACTGGTACATAAGAGGTGCTCACAAATGTTTTAGAGTGATCAAATAAAAATTTTCCTTCCGTGTATTCTCATAGAATTTGTGAATCCCTCCATCTATATTCCATGCATGCATCCATCCACCTACCCACCTTCCATTTCTGTAAAAATCCATCTACCCTCTTATATGTCTATTTAATAGCAAACATTCTTTTACACATTAGCCCCAGGATCTGTGCAAGAAATTCATCGGTAAGTAAGACTTAGAACAAGCCTACAGAGTTCTTTCCTCTTGATTGGGAAAACAGTAGTTGAACTATTAAAACACAATTCCATAATTATTACTAGTGGGGAAACAAAGGATGCCAGGGAAGAAAATTAGAATAATACCTAATCTAGATGAGAAAGTCTTCAGAAAATACTTTCTCATTATACAAACCTGGAGTATCATCTTTCTTACAACCAACAGATAATGTAAATCCACGGAGTTCTCAAACTCACTTCTGACTATACTACAGTGAAAAATAAGTATTTGTGAAGAAATGAGCATTTGCTTGAAAATTCATTTCAGCTCAAATAATATTAATATTTATGTAAAGCGAGATGGGTGAATCTGATTGTCCGCTTAAATCTTCCTTTTAATTCACAAGAATAAATGACCAGTCCAAAGCACAATCTTAAAGACAATCCAGAATACTTTTGACTTTCTGTAGCAAATATCTTGAGATAAGGAAGGCGTGTGTCTTTCCTGGTGTTCAGCATTTTTGCTGACCATGAAAAAAGATGATGAAGTAAAGGGTGGGGACAAGGGAAGGAAGAGGAAGAGGAAGAAAGCAACGGCAGCATTTTAAAGGCAGATAGCTTGTAATATATTTGAATTTAGACAATCTGGGTTAGCGTGCTAAATCAGAAACCTGATAGTTCAATGGCTTTGGATAAGCCACTTCACATATCAGTGCTTCAGTTACAAAATGAGTTTGACATTTCCCTTGCCTATCTATGGAAGTATTATAAGAACCAGATAAAATTACGTGCAGATACTTTGAAAAATTTAATTTCCTTACAAATGTAAGTTATTTTTCACGAAGACATTTTATTGAGATTCTATGATGTGCCGATCACCATGTATAGTTATTTGAAAATCACAAATAATTTGGGATTTGCAATTGTGAGAATTGAGGGCATTAACCTTTAGATATTCTACTTACAGACATAAGGACAAATGTGTGGTGTTAAACACAGAGCAAAGATGACATAATAGTGAATGTGCATTTGGATAACAGAGGTGTTTCACACATTGAAAACAACAAAAAAATTGGGGTAATGGAAATTCAATGTCCTAGTCACAGGCGGTGGGGGAATTTTCTTAGATCTGTGATAACAGCAAGTGGTTTTGTTAATCTGAAGCTAGTTTTTGTTCTGTGGTTATTGCCATTCCTGAGTAATGAGTAATAAGATCTCTTTCCCATCTGGCGTTTTGTGGCTGAGAATAGCAGTAGCATAAGGTGAAATGTCAGTGGTAAGACACAGTGGTTTATGCCATTTGTAAAATATGATCACAGACTAAAACATCCATGGTGACGCAATATCCCAGAAAATACTCCGATGCAAGTGAATCCAGCTCCATGGGGGTAATGAAAAGAGATTAAAGTTAAAAAAAAATAGTTTTGAATTTTGGTTCCACTAACTTAATTGCCTGTTTTGTTCTTTGCCCTTGATTTTTCTTATTTGTAAAAGAGAAACAAAACTAATCCCTATTTTGCAAAGTTGTTTGAAGAATTAAAAATGTGAATGTCCTTTAAGTTGTAACATGCCATATAGAAGTTAGTGGTAACTGTTGTTTTTGTTTTTATAGATAACCCAAAAATTGTTTTTGCCTGTAATGACAGATGGAAGCTTCCTTAATGAAGTTGCATTACACAGTCCCAAGCTTTACCAAACACATCAGTGGTGTGGTAACAGTAATCAAAACTACCTTAAGGTAGTCTCTGTAATTTTCACTAAAGGACATGTGAGAAAATATTTTGAAAACATCTTTGCTGGTAACAACATACCAAATAGGCTTCAAGTCCATTTTCAAGCCCAAAGTCAAGTTAGGATTTAAGGAAAAGGAAACTAGAAGAAAATAATTCTTAGGACATCTGAACATTCAAGATGGTTGGAAATTCTCATTCATTTAAAAGAAAAGAATGTTATTCCTTACAAAACCTTCTTTAACTGAAATAAGAATTTTGTATTTTCATAGATAAATAAAATAAGGGTTCTGTTTTTTTTTCCCCTCCTAACCTTCCAGAAGCTGGAAAGGAGAATTTGCCTCCCTAACTGCTTGACTTAACTCACAGGGACTTAGGCACTGAGGGGATCTGTGATTATCAACACAAGAAGACAAGCCAGATAATTTCAGAATTTAGAATTTTAAAAGAAAATAAAAAGAATTGTCCCTAATGATACCACTGCATTGTAAATTCTACACATTACTTTCCATAGGCATTTTCTAGCACACAGCTAAGCATCTTATATCCAAGACCCTTCCTTCACGGAGGTGGCAGAAGGAAGTTAGAAGCTGCCAAGAGAAAAGAATCTTGGAGAGTAAAGGGTAGAAATTTCTGGAAACGTTTGAGTCTTTCCTACCACCATTGGCACTGCTCAGTGGTTGGGGGCTTGGGCTCTGTTATCACACTGCCTTGGTTCCTGTCCTGGCTATGTTTAGCAACTACACGGCTTCAGTTGACTTAACCTGAATGGAGATAATAACACGTCCCTCATAGGGTAGTTTTGAGAAATAACTGAAGAAGTAAAGCACTTAAAACAGCCCCTAGCAAAAAATAAGCACATGGTAAATATCAGTTACCACTATTGTAACTACTACCATGACACCCATGGCTAAAATTATCACCATTATTGGTAGTACTATTATTTGTCCTTCATGTTAAAGTGTTTCTTCAAAGAAGTCAGAGCATGGGAAGAAAGCCACATCGCCTGCTATCTCTGAAAAAAAAAAAAAGAAAAAAAAGAAGTCCTTTTTGAAAAAGTCCTTCATAATACTTAATACCATGCAAGTTTTCAGGGTAAAGAGAAGCTGTATGCCTTAATAAAGGGAATGCACTTTTTTGTTTTTATTTTAATTAATAGTAATAAACCTGTTTCATTCTGGATATATACTTATTCAAGAAGGGGAATGATTTTTAGTAGATGAGACACTTGTGGCGACCCATAGTTTAGGCACCTTTTAGCCATTGTTACATTATTTTCTAATGCCTCATGGCCAGTCATTTTAGAACTATAAGCTCAAAGGAAAGGTCCCCTTGTTTAGGAAGTGAAGATTTGTTTCACAGTAATGTGTGAGTCAGCTGTCTGACAGAGTGAGCAGGCTTGACGGGGAGGGATGTGGGGGTGAGATTTAAAGCATCTAAGATCCCTCCCAATGTTGGCACATAATTATCTGGAAGAGGATAATGACTTAAAATTCCAGAAAAGAATGTTTGTGACAGGAAAACACAAGTAGTAACCATTTATTGAACCCTTTACATGAAAGAGTTAGAAGGTCTGGTACCTAGTGGACATAATCTCATTGAATTCCTCCAGCAATCTTAAAATATAGGTTTTATTTACCTCATATTACAGGTGAGGAAAGTGAGGCACAATTTGGCGATGTCTCTCCAGAGAACTAAATGATCAGCAGAACCGAAAGCCCCGTCTAGGCCTCCAATCTCCAACACCCTCACTCTTTCCAGGATGTGAACCTTCCTTGAGTCCATTATGCCAGTCTTACCCTGGGCCCTTTGCCTCAGGGAGCTCATTCAAGCCTCATCACAGAGCTGGAGGTGAGCTATGATTATCCACATGATACATGTGAGGGCACTGAGACCCCAAAGAATCCCCAGAAAGCAGATCTGGCATTCGTGATCAGCAACACAATAAATGCTGCCTTACAGTGTCTGATTTTCTGGAGGCAAGGTATGTCTTCTTAAATTGCCAAATGAATGCAATGCCCATCTCCTTTCAGCTTCCCTTTGCCAGGGAAGCAGTGGTGCGTGATGGCTGAGCGCCTAAGCTCTAAGGTCAGACTGCCTGCCTTTAAAGCACTGTCCTGTTCACCAGCTGGTGAGCATGTGCAGTTTCATCCGTTTCTTCATCTCGAAACAATGACCTCTGAGGTTTGCTGGGAGGATCAACTGAGTTAAGCCATATGAAAGCATTGGAATAATCCTTGGAACCTAATGGACACTCAAAAACATTAACTACTGTTGTTATTACAGTTGGCCCAACTACAATATATGCTGTCAATGTGGTCCTTAGACCATTGCCTCAGAATCTCACAGGGTAAGGCACCTCTATCATTAAGCTAAAAATCCCATTTTAATTCAACAATTGAAGTTGTGGCCCAAGATTTTACTTTTCTCACAAGCTCCCCCACGGTGCCAACGCTTCTGAACAAGTTGCTTTAACTAGCAAGGAACCAGGGAACTTTATTGACTGCAGATTTAGGGTACCCCACTCCAGATCTAGTAAATCAGAAACTCTGGGGAGGAGACCCAGGAGAATAAATGTTTAAGTCTCTCTCTAAGAGATTCTAAGGCATGTAAAAGCTTGAGAAGGCCGTGAGAGAGGCTTCAGTTGGTTCTATTAACATTATTTGACAGCGCAATTCACTGGAGACACAGTGTGATCGAATTCCTGATTCATCATCTTGACTCCAGGGTAAAATGCTTCTGATATGCTAAGACACCCCCATCCCTTTCTGTAACAAAGGTAATGAGTTAATTTTCCAAACAGGGTAAGTAGATAATCCTTCTCAATTTACTAACATAATTCACCCGATATTAAGAAGCATTAGAAAGGCATCCAGAGGGGCGGAGCAAGATGGCCGAATAGGAACAGCTCCAGTCTCCAACTCCCAGCGCCAGCGACACAGAAGACCGGTGATTTCTGCATTTTCAACTGAGGTTCTGGGTTCATCTCACTGGGGAGTGCCAGACGATCGGTGCTGGTCAGCTGCTGCAGCCCGACCAGCGAGAGCTGAAGCAGGGCGAGGCATTGCCTCACCTGGGAAGCGCAAGGGGGAAGGGAATCCCTTTTCCTAGCCAGGGGAACTGAGACACACAACACCTGGAAAATCGGGTAACTCCCACCCCAATACTGCACTTTAAGCAAACAGGCACACCAGGAGATCATATCCCACACCTGGCCGGGAGGGTCCCACACCCACGGAGCCTCCCTCATTGCTAGCACAGCTGTCTGTGATCTACCCGCAAGGCAGCAGCGAGGCTGGGGGAGGGGCGCCCGCCATTGCTGAGGCTTAAGTAGGTAAACAAAGCCGCTGGGAAGCTCGAACTGGGTGGAGCTCACAGCAGCTCAAGGAAACCTGCCTGTCTCTGTAGACTCCACCTCTGGGGACAGGGCACAGTAAACAATAACAAACACAGCAGAAATCTCTGCAGACGCAAACGACTCTGTCTGACAGCTTTGAAGGGAGCAGTGGATCTCCCAACACGGAGGTTGAGATCTGAGAAGGGACAGACTCCCTGCTCAAGTGGGTCCCTGACCCCTGAGTAGCCTAACCGGGAGACATCCCCCACTAGGGGCAGTCTGACACCCCACACCTCACAGGGTGGAGTACACCCCTGAGAGGAAGCTTCCAAAGCAAGAATCAGACAGGTACACTCGCTGTTCAGAAATATTCTATCTTCTGCAGCCTCTGCTGCTGATACCCAGGCAAACAGGGTCTGGAGTGGACCTCAAGCAATCTCCAACACACCTACAGCTGAGGGTCCTGACTGTTAGAAGTAAAACTATCAAAAAGGAAGGACACCTACACCAAAACCCCATCAGTACATCACCATCATCAAAGACCAGAGGCAGATAAAACCACAAAGATGGGGAAAAAGCAGGGCAGAGAAGCTGGAAATTCAAAAAATAAGAGCGCATCTCCCCTGGCAAAGGAGCGCAGCTCATCGCCAGCAACGGATCAAAGCTGGACGGAGAATGACTTTGACGAGATGAGAGAAGAAGGCTTCAGTCCATCAAATTTCTCAGAGCTAAAGGAGGAATTACGTACCCAGCGCAAAGAAACTAAAAATCTTGAAAAAAAAGTGGAAGAATTGATGGCTAGAGTAATTAATGCAGAGAAGGTCATAAACGAAATGAAAGAGATGAAAACCATGACACGAGAAATATGTGACAAATGCACAAGCTTCAGTAACCAACTCGATCAACTGGAAAAAGAGTATCAGCGATTGAGGATCAAATGAATGAAATGAAGCGAGAAGAGAAACCAAAAGAAAAAAGAAGAAAAAGAAATGAACAAAGCCTGCAAGAAGTATGGGATTATGTAAAAAGACCAAATCTACGTCTGATTGGGGTGCCTGAAAGTGAGGGGGAAAATGGAACCAAGTTGGAAAACACTCTTCAGGATATCATCCAGGAGAACTTCCCCAACCTAGTAGGCAGGCCAACATTCAAATCCAGGAAATACAGAGAACGCCACGAAGATACTCCTCGAGCAGAGCAACTCCAAGACACATAATTGCCAGATTCACCAAAGTTGAAATGAAGGAAAAAATCTTAAGGGCAGCCAGAGAGAAAGGTCGGGTTACCCACAAAGGGAAGCCCATCACACTAACAGCAGATCTCTCGGCAGAAACTCTCCAAGCCAGAAGAGAGTGGGGGCCAATATTCAACACTCTTAAAGAAAAGAATTTTAAACCCAGAATTTCATATCCAGCCAAAAACTAAGTTTCATAAGTGAAGGAGATATAAAATTCTTTACAGATAAGCAAATGCTTAGAGATTTTGTCACCACTAGGCCTGCCTTACAAGAGACCCTGAAGGAAGCACTAAACATGGAAAGGAACAACCGGTACCAGCCATTGCAAAAACATGCCAAAATGTAAAGACCATCGAGGCTAGGAAGAAACTGCATCAACTAACGAGCAAAATAACCACTTAATATCATAATGGCAGGATCAAGTTCACACATAACAATATTAACCTTAAATATAAATGGACTAAATGCTCCAATTAAAAGACACAGACTGGCAAACTGGATAAAGAGTCAAGACCCATCAGTCTGCTGTATTCAGGAGACCCATCTCACACGCAGAGACATACATAGGCTCAAAATAAAGGGATGGAGGAAGATTTACCAAGCAAATGGAGAACAAAAAAAAAGCAGGGGTTGCAATACTAGTCTCTGATAAAACAGACTTTAAAACATCAAAGATCAAAAGAGACAAAGAAGGCCATTACATAATGGTAAAGGGATCAATTCAACAGGAAGAGCTAACTATCCTAAATATATATGCACCCAATACAGGAGCACCCAGATTCATAAAGCAAGTCCTTAGAGACTTACAAAGAGACTTAGACTCCCATACAATAATAATGGGAGACTTCAACACTCCACTGTCAACATTAGACAGATCAACGAGACAGAAAGTTAACAAGGATATCCAGGAATTGAACTCATCTCTGCAGCAAGCAGACCTAATAGACATCTATAGAACTCTCCACCCCAAATCAACAGAATATACATTCTTCTCAGCACCACATCGTACTTACTCCAAAATTGACCACGTAATTGGAAGTAAAGCACTCCTCAGCAAATGTACAAGAACAGAAATTATAACAAACTTTCTCTCAGACCACAGTGCAATCAAACTAGAACTCAGGACTAAGAAACTCAATCAAAACCGCTCAACTACATGGAAACTGAACAACCTGCTCCTGAATGACTACTGGGTACATAACGAAATGAAGGCAGAAATAAAGATGTTCTTTGAAACCAATGAGAACAAAGATACAACATACCAGAATCTCTGGGACACATTTAAAGCAGTGTGTAGAGGGAAATTTATAGCACTAAATGCCCACAAGAGAAAGCAGGAAAGATCTAAAATTGACACTCTAACATCACAATTAAAAGAACTAGAGAAGCAAGAGCAAACACATTCGAAAGCTAGCAGAAGGCAAGAAATAACTAAGATCAGAGCAGAACTGAAGGAGATAGAGACACAAAAAACCCTCCAAAAAATCAATGAATCCAGGAGTTGGTTTTTTGAAAAGATCAACAAAATTGACAGACCACTAGCAAGACTAATAAAGAAGAAAAGAGAGAAGAATCAAATAGACGCAATAAAAAATGATAAAGGGGATATCACCACCGACCCCACAGAAATACAAACTACCATCAGAGAATACTATAAACACCTCCACGCAAATAAACTGGAAAATCTAGAAGAAATGGATAATTTCCTGGACACTTACACTCTTCCAAGACTAAACCAGGAAGAAGTTGAATCCCTGAATAGACCAATAGCAGGCTCTGAAATTCAGGCAATCATTAATAGCCTACCAACCAAAAAAACTCCAGGACCAGATGGATTTACAGCTGAATTCTACCAGAGGTACAAGGAGGAGTTGGTACCATTCCTTCTGAAACTATTCCAATCAATAGAAAAAGAGGGAATCCTCCCTAACTCATTTTATGAGGCCAACATCATCCTGATACCAAAGCCTGGCAGAGACACAACAAAAAAAAGAGAATTTTAGACCAATATCCCTGATGAACATTGATGCAAAAATCCTCAATAAAATACTGGCAAACCGCATTCAGCAACACATCAAAAAGCTTATCCACCATGATCAAGTGGGCTTCATCCCTGGGATGCAAGGCTGGTTCAACATTCGCAAATCAATAAACATAATCCAGCATATAAACAGAACCAAAGACAAGAACCACATGATTATCTCAATAGATGCAGAAAAGGCTTTTGACAAAATTCAACAGCCCTTCATGCTAAAAATGCTCAATAAATTCGGTATTGATGGAACGTACCTCAAAATAATAAGAGCTATTTATGACAAACCCACAGCCAATATCATACTGAATGGGCAAAAACTGGAAGCATTCCCTTTGAAAACTGGCAAAAGACAGGGATGCCCTCTCTCACCACTCCTATTCAACATAGTGTTGGAAGTTCTGGCTAGGGCAATTAGGCAAGAGAAAGAAATCAAGGGTATTCAGTTAGGAAAAGAAGAAGTCAAATTGTCCCTGTTTGCAGATGACATGATTGTATATTTAGAAAACCCCATTGTCTCAGCCCAAAATCTCCTTAAGCTGATAAGCAACTTCAGCAAAGTCTCAGGATACAAAATCAATGTGCAAAAATCACAAGCATTCTTATACACCAGTAACAGACAAACACAGAGCCAAATCATGAATGAACTTCCATTCACAATTGCTTCAAAGAGAATAAAATACCTAGGAATCCAACTTACAAGGGATGTAAAGGACCTCTTCAAGGAGAACTACAAACCACTGCTCAGTGAAATAAAAGAGGACACAAACAAATGGAAGAACATACCATGCTCATGGAGAGGAAGAATATCGTGAAAATGGCCATACTGCCCAAGGTAATTTATAGATTCAATGCCATCCCCGTCAAGCTACCAATGAGTTTCTTCACAGAATTGGAAAAAACTGCTTTAAAGTTCATATGGAACCAAAAAAGAGCCCGCATCTCCAAGACAATCCTAAGTCAAAAGAACAAAGCTGGAGGCATCACGCTACCTGACTTCAAACTGTACTACAAGGCTACAGTAACTGAAACAGCATGGTACTGGTACCAAAACAGAGATATAGACCAATGGAACAGAACAGAGTCCTCAGAAATAATACCACACATCTACAGACATCTGATCTTTGACAAACCTAAGAGAAACAAGAAATGGGGAAAGGATTCCCTATTTAATAAATGGTGCTGGGAAAATTGGCTAGCCAGAAATAGAAAGCTGAAACTGGATCCTTTCCTTACTCCTTATATGAAAATTAATTCAAGATGGATTAGAGACTTAAATGTTAGACCTAATACCATAAAAATCCTAGAGGAAAACCTAGGTAATACCATTCAGGACATAGGCATGGGCAAGGACTTCATGTCTAAAACACCAAAAGCAACGGCAGCAAAAGCCAAAATTGACAAATGGGATCTCATTAAACTAAAGAGCTTCTGCACAGCAAAAGAAACTACCATCAGAGTGAACAGGCAACCTACAGAATGGGAGAAAATTTTTGCAATCTACTCATCTGACAAAGGGCTAATATCCAGAACCTACAAAGAACTCAAACAAATTTACAAGAAAAAAACAAACAACCCCATCAAAAAGTGGGCAAAGGATATGAACAGACATTTCTCAAAAGAAGACATTCATACAGCCAACAGACACATGAAAAAATGCTCATCATCACTGGCCATCAGAGAAATGCAAATCAAAACCACAATGAGATACCATCTCACACCAGTTAGAATGGCGATCATTAAAAAGTCAGGAAACAACAGGTGCTGGAGAGGATGTGGAGAAATAGGAACACTTTTACACTGTTGGTGGGATTGTAAACTAGTTCAACCATTATGGAAAACAGTATGGAGATTCCTCAAGGATCTAGAACTAGATGTACCATATGACCCAATCATCCCATTACTGGGTATATACCCAAAGGATTATAAATTATGCTGCTATAAAGACGCATGCACACGTGTGTTTATTGCAGCACTATTCACAATAGCAAAGACTTGGCATCAACCCAAATGTCCATCAGTGACAGATTGGATTAAGAAAATGTGGCACATATACACCATGGAATACTATGCAGCCATAAAAAAGGATGAGTTTGTGTCCTTTGTAGGGACATGGATGCAGCTGGAAACCATCATTCTTAGCAAACTATCACAAGAACAGAAAACCAAACACCGCATGTTCTCACTCATAGGTGGGAACTGAACAATGAGATCACTTGGACTCAGGAAGGGGAACATCACACACCGGGGCCTATCATGGGGAGGGGGGAGGGGAGAGGGATTGCATTGGGAGTTATACCTGATGTAAATGATGAGTTGATGGGTGCAGTACACCAACATGGCACAAGTATACATATGTAACAAACCTGCATGTTATGCACATGCACCCTACAACTTAAAGTATAATAATAATAAATAAATTTTAAAAAAATAAAAATAAAATAAAATAAAAAAAGAAAAGGCATCCATTTTGCAAGAGCAACTAAGCAGTAGTTTTCTAGCACAAATATTAGAGGCAATAAAGAATTTTATTCGGCTGGGCGCGGTGGCTCAAGCCTGTAATCCCAGCACTTTGGGAGGCCGAGATGGGCAGATCACGAGGTCAGGAGATCGAGACCATCCTGGCTAACATGGTGAAACCCCGTCTCTACGACAAAAATACAAAAAAACTAGCCGGGCGAGGTGGCGGGCGCCTGTAGTCCCAGCTACTCGGGAGGCTGAGGCAGGAGAATGGCATGAACCCGGGAGGCGGAGCTTGCAGTGAGCTGAGATCCGGCCAGTGCACTCCAGCCTGGGTGACAGAGCGAGACTCCATCTCAAAAAAAAAAAAAAAAAAAAAAAAAAGAATTTTATTCAAGGTTGACAGCTTTAGCAAACGGTTTCTATTTTATATTAATGCTCTCTTATTTTCCATGTTTATTTATTTATTTTTTTAGCATGCTGGATATAGCACCACCAAAAAAAATCTTTTGGTTAAATTCTGAATAGTTTAAGCTTTAAAATGCAACTTATTGGAAAGATATAGGGGTAGGAATCCAAGAAAGATTTGGACAATCTTCAAGTAGGGCAGAGACCAGGTTAGCTCATAGGGTGACCAACTGCTTTAGTTTACTCAGGACCATCCTAGTATCAGCACTGAGAGTACCAAGTTCTGGAGAATCCCTCAGTCCCAGGCAAACAAGGCCAGCTGGTCCCAAGAGTGCCAGCCTGGAAGTAGGCTTTCTATGCCTCTTTTAATATGAGTCAGATTAAATTGCTCTTATTATGTCCTTTTCCAAATTCCAGATTCCTGAGAAAGAGAATTTTGCTGGATTAACTTGGGTCAGATATCTATACCTGGCCCAATCAGAAGTAGGAAAATAACAAATTGTGCTCTCCTCCCTTTGCCTCAAGCTGTCCAGGGTCCAACACTGTGAAATAGGGACCAATTCGTAGAGAAGACAGGATCCACGCAAGGCCCTAAAGGGCATCTATCACAGTCTTTCAGAAAGTGTCTCCAATTACTTTATAAACTCACTGTTCCTTTGCTTTGCTTTTCTGAATGCACCCAGGGATTCATGAGCTACTAAAATCAACTATGCTTTACTAGGTCACAGCAGAGGGCTTGGTTGTGATAGAAAGCAAGTAAAATATGACTGACATTAATTGAGCATTTGATTTATACAACAGATATATAGATGATAGTTAGACAGATATGTAATTTTTTCAGATAAATTCAGTGATGTAGGTTCTATTGCACTCATTTTACAGATAAAGAAACTGAAGTGTTTTTTTTTTTTTCCAGTTATAAAGCCTAGGAATTGAACCAAGATTTTCTAGTCCTCAACCAAGTTTCTATCTACAACACCCTTTTTTTCCTTTTCCTCTCTCCCTCCCTTTCTTTCTCATACTCTCTGTTCCTCTCCCTATATATGTATAGTCATATTAATGTGATAATCTTACAGATATTTTTATATATATATATGCACACACACGTATATACTTAGATACAATTGTGTATGCTTAACAGTTAGAATTCAGAGAGAATTGGCTAAGTTGAACATTTAGTTGAACATTTAGTAAGTGGAAATCTTTGACACTGCAGATTAAACTCAAATATTTTAATTCTGTATCTAGTCTTCCTTCCATCATATCTCCCCATCAAACTTTGGAATGTCTCATTATCTGTTGCTTAATACAAAGAGAAGAAAACCCACTCCATTTTTATATCTGCAATAATGGCTGAAGACTTTCTTCTATGTCTTCTCTGGGCAAAGCATTTGCTGAGCACTTGATATGGTCTTACCTTCAAACAAAGAAACTCTGCCAGTTACAGGGACATTAAGTAATTTCCCCAGATGCATACAGCAAAAATAGGGGCGGAGCAAGCCATCTGCCCCAAAATTCCTTATCCTTTCCAGTTCACCAAACTGCATCTTTGAAGTCAGATCAAGATTTGTGTACATATCCTACCAGTCTAAGCACGTTTGAATGATGGCACATTGTCTCATTATATTGAGGCAACTCTTCCTTGCTTTCCTGTTACTCATAGTTAGGAATACAGTTACATTATTTGCTTTGGTCCAATTTTTATCATATCAATGTACTACCCACCTATATATTTTCTTACTTTATATTTCTTTAAATCAACTCTTTTTTTTTTTATGTCTGGCCCTAGTAATTATATCCATAAAGTCACAGACGTGGTTAACTTAATTCATGATTTATAAGATGCATTACAATAAATATGTAAACATTTTAAAATGCATGTCTTAAGGAAATGTTTGAATCAACATCGAAGGAAAGTTGGTTTGCCCAGTAAGTCACTTATTTGTGGGGTCAGCTAGCCTGATCCAGCCTCTACAGCTCCATGCAGATTTGCTCTTCTTGACTATTGCTGGGTGGTTCCCACTATGCTCACATAGCCAAATGAGTTGTTCCATTACAAAATTATAGCTAATTTTTTACAGAATGAATTACAGATTAGGGTGCTCTGCATGAATTTGCGGATGTCCAAAGATCCCAAGATGTGTCAAGAATTCAAAGGGTTACTATCAAAAAGCAAATGCCAAAACCATGTGATATAGAGGACTGCTGGGACTTCGTATTTCACCGCCGGGTCACCCTGGGCTCCAGGTTATCTTGAGCTGTTTTCACATCTCCTCTGATGGCACATTTTAAATGAGGCAAATTCTGAATCTGAAGATCTTTGGTGGCCTTTGCACATATCTTCTTCAGTTGTGGAAAAAAAACCATATCCATTGTATCTAACTTTTCCGTTTTCACTCTCCTTCCATTTTACTGTCTGCTATACTGAGGAAATCTTTCATTTAGTGGAGTCTAGATTTCTTCCTTTGCTACCATCTTCATTTCCTACCGAATAAATCAGGTCTCAGCTTATGATCATTTGTCATCTGCTGCTGCTTCTCCGGGACCGCCCCTAACAGCCTAGTAGAGCTCTGGGCTGTATTCCATGATCTCTTTTAATTCCTTGTTGGCGGCTTGCTGGCCCTTTCTCTTTACCTTCCTGCCAGGTTTAATGCCTTTTAGCATGCCAGCTCTGTTTTTCACAATTTTTCCAAAATGAGGTGAAAAATCAAATATCCAGCTCCTAATTCTCAGTGAGCAATATTTTCAGAGAATCCTTCAACATCATTCACTGTCTCAATTCCTCATCTTCTGAGCTCCTCCATCCATAAAACAGTCAGAAGTGTCTTCCTCTTAATAACATAGCTCTTCTGGATTGGGGAGTGGTGGGACTAGAAAAGAGTAGAAGTGTAAGCAATGCAATATGCGTTCATTCATGCAGATAAAAATCACACTCCCTGGCCAGAATCCCTCTTTCCCGCAGATCTATCTCTTCTAGAGAGCATGGGCAGATGGAAGAAGTGAGGGTATGCAGAGCTGGCATATGGCAGTCCCAGAACAGGGTTACTATCAAAAAGCAAATGCCAAAGCCATGTGATATAGAGGACTGCTGGGAATGTAGTCCATCATTGCTCTATGGAAAAAAAGAATACCTTCACAAACATGGCATTCTCTGAACCACATATAGACATACACAAAAAAATAAAAGAATCTCTAATCATGACCATCAGTTTTTGTCTGACCATCTCAGTAGCCTGTTAGCTACGTTCCTGCCCTCCATCTTATTCCAAACGAATCCATCTTGTATACTGATGCCATGGTAACACTTTTATGATGTAAACTGGACCATGTCAATGTTCCACCTATGACTGAAATCAGTGAGTACTTCACAAAGAGTTTTGGAGGGTTGGCAAGAGGTATAGTAGGAAAAGTAGTAATGTGCTTAAATCACACAGCCATGATGACAGGTCTCACATTAACTTCATGGTCGCTAACCTAAAAGAGCCCTTAATGATGCCTGGTTATCTGAGTACTTTACTTTAGACTTTTCATTCCCCTATTCTCATAGCCAACTGATTCTTGTTGTTTCTCACCTCTGATTTCTTACACCTGTCTCATCCTCATTCTCAGTTTAAAACTTGCTATGAAAATAGAAACAATCAGAAGAGAATTTCCTCTAGCTTCTACCACTAGAGATTTTCATGTACCAGTATCTAAGCTCATATATCCTTCTTGTTTCTGTTAATATGGACTAACTGAACCCTTTTCTGGGAAAGACCCATTCCTCACCTGTGTACAAGACTACATCCCCTCTCACCTGCTCTAAGCTCCAGCTCTCCTCTCTTATTTCCCCTACATTATCACTCTTTTTAATCAATATATAAATACACCAACATCTTTTAACCATCACCATCATCATCATCAAAACTTCACTTTTCTCATTTTCCCTGCAGCTACTGTTTCACACTTCTCAAAAGAGTTTCCATCGTCACTCTCTTCAGTTTCTTTACTCCAAATTCCTTTTGAACATGATTCAATCTGGCTTTCACCTTTATACTCACAAAAATGGCTCTCTGTAAAGTTACCAACAAATTCTTAGTCCAGATCTTACCTAACCAGCAGCAGCATTTGATAAGGGTGAAGCATCCCTCCTGGAAACACGTTCTATATTTGATTTCCATGACATTAACCTATTAGTTTTCCTGTTTCTTCCCTCGTTTTACTTCCTGTCTCCCTTGCTCTTCCTCCTCAACCCTATAAGCTCTTAATGAAGCAATACCCCAGGGACTACATTTAGGCCTTCCAATTTGTCTGAACTCACACTCTCACTGGTCTTACCCAGTCTCGTGGCTTTATGTATAACACTGACAGCTCCCAAAAGTATAGCTCCTCTTAAGACCTCTCTCCTGCCCTCCAGACTCATACGTCAAATTGCCTACTTGGCACCTCTAACTGAATGTCTGTTGGGTATCTCAAACTTGTCAGTTTCAAAACTGAGCTCCTGATATTTCTCACTCCCAAATGTCCTTCTTCTTCACTCTCCTTCCATTTCAGGACAGGTGAAATCTTCCAATTAGTAAGGTCAAAAATGTTAGTATCATGATTGTCTTTTCTTTTCTCACACTTCACATCCGATCTATGAGCCAATTCTGTCAGAACTACCTTAGTAATTTTCAGCATAATCAGAACCCAACCACTTTCACCATCACCATTGCCTCTGTGCTGCTCTGAGCCTTGTTCATCTCAAGCTTAAATTATTACAATATCTTTCCAGGTGGTCTCCCTGGAAAGTTACAACCTTGTAATCTCCTCTCTACACAAGGACCATAGTGATCCTGTGCAAACACAAATTGGATGATATCACTCCTCTGGTCCAATCTTCCCACAGCTTTCAGTCTCAGAGTAAAAGCCACAATCTTGCAAAAATATACAAGACCTTGCAAGATCTGGCCCCCTCTTATCCCTCGTATTTTAGTTTTCTTTCCTATTGCTCTGTCCTCCATTCTGTTCCAGCTCTTTGCACAGTTCCAAGCATCCTCCTGCCTTGGGGCTTTCACACATGTTGCTCACTCTATCTAATCACTTCCCCAATCCCTGACCCATCCCATATATGCATGGTTTTTCTCTCACCTTTAGATTTTACCCAAATGTCATCTTCTTGGTGTAATTTTATTTAATTGGAGCTCTCCTTGTTGGACCCCTTCTTGCTCCACCTTTGTTTGTCTCCATTGCACTTACCACTGCCTACTTGACTCTTGTCTTAGCTCAGATTGCCATACTGAAATACCATAGACTGCATGGCTTAAACAACAGGAATTTATTTCTCATAGTTCTGGGTGTTGGGAAGATCATGATATGGGCTGATTCAGTTCACCCTTATGGGCTCTATTCCTGGCTTACGGACAGCCTTCTTTTTGCTATGTCCTAACACGGCAGAGAGAGAGAATGCTCTGGCCTCTCTCTTCTTATAAAGATGTTAATCCCATTATGGGAGCCCCAACTTCATGATCTCATCTAATTACCTATTTACCATCCAAAGTCCTACCTCCAAATACCATTCCATTGGAAATTAGGGCATTTTTACTGCAAAATTTCTTAGTGACTTTAGGCAATGTTGTGTATGCATCTCCTGTGGGAGGTCTGGGCAGATAAAATTCTCAACGTTTCCCATATACATTTGACCACTGGGTTGTCATGGCATCTTTTGGGATGTGTCCTTTAGACCCCTGGTAGTCATGATGTGGTTTGTGGACCAGTGCAGATTCACAAATTATTTATTGCTTGTCTGCAATGAGAAAAATACTGAAATGGAGAGTCAATGTTTAGAAAATGCTAAAACAAATGGACAGTGCTGCCAAGAATAGTCATATGGTTTGGCTCTGTGTCTGCACCCAAATCTCATCTCAAATTGTAATTCCAACATGTCAAATGAGGGGCCTGCTGGGAGGTGATTGAATCATAGAGGTGGTCTCTAATGGTTTAGCACATTGCCCTAGTGCTATCTCGTGAGTTCTCACGAGATCTGGTTGCTTAAAAGTGTTTAGCACTCCCTGTCTCTCGCTCTCTCTCCACTGCTCCACCATGGGAAAATGTGACTTGCTTCCCCTTCACCTTCTGCCATGATTGTAAGTTTCCTGAGGTCTCCCCAGCCATGCAAACTGTGAGTCAATTAAACCCAGTTTCTTCTTAAATTACCTGGTCTCAGGTAGTTCTTTAAAGCAGTGCGAAAATGGACTAATACAAATATGAACAGTAGCTTGTGAGGTTTTATTTCACACTTCATTTTTCTAGTAATTCATCTTTATTGTGTTTTACAAAAGCATCCATTCATAGCAGTTTTAAAATAACAAGAAGAAAAATCTTTCATTTACTGCAGATAATTTGGGAAGCACTTCCTCAAGGCAGATTTTAGAAAATATTGGTTAAAGTCTAAAGGTAGAAAAAAATCGCTTGTAATTCCTGACATTCCCAGCTGCACCTTGTATGCCCACTGAGTCAACTTGCTCCTCTAAGCCCTACAGGTGTCCAGGCTGTTCATCTGCTTGCCATATCTTTCCTGCCTCACATGCCTGATGCACATTTTATCCTTCAGAATTTGGTTCAGAGGTTAATGGTGCTACAAAGAGTCTCCAGATTCCTCTCCATAAACTTGATGATCTCGCTTTACCTCCACAACTTTCTGGTAATCTTATCCTCAAATCAGTGCTCCACTGTTGTTTTTTTTATTTTATTTTTAATTGACCAAAAATAATTGTTCATATTTATAAGGTACAGTGTTTCAATATATGTATATAATGCATGATGATCAAATTAGAGTAATTAGAATATTGATCACCTCAATCACTTATCATTTCTTTGTGGTAAGAACATTCAAAATCCTTTATTCTAGCTATTTTGAAATAAACAATATATTCCTATTAACTATAATCACCCTACTGTGCAATAGAATACCAGATCTTATTCCTTCTAAGTAACTGTAACTTCTTCCCCATGAACCATTTTCTACCCATTTCCCTTCCCCCGTGTATTTGTCTGTTTTCACCCTGCTGATAAAGATATACCCAAGACTGGCAATTTACAAAAGAATAAGGTTTAATTGGACTTACAGTACCACGTTGCTGGGGAAGCCTCACAATCACGACAGAAGGCAAGGAGGAGCAAGTCACGTCTTACATGGATGGCGGCAGTCAAAGAGCGCTTCTGCAGGAAAACTCCCTTATAATAACCATCACATCTCATGGGACTTACTCACTATCACGAGAGCAGCATGGGAAAGACCTGCCCCCATGATTCAATTACCTCCCACAGAGTCCCTCCCATAACATGCGGGAATTCAAGATGAGATTTGGGTGGGTACACAGCCAAACCATATCACCAACTACTCTTCCCAGCCCATGGTAGCCACTATTCAATTGTCTACATCAGTGAGATCAATGACTTCAGATTCTGCATATGAGTGAGATTATGCAGTATTTGTCTTTCTGTATTGGGCTTATTTCAGTTAACATAATGTCTTCCAGGTTCTTCTATGTTGTCACAAAAGATAGGATTTTATTCTTTATGGCTAAATAGTATTCCATTGGGGGTGTGTGTGTGTGTGTGTGTGTGTGTGTATACACTGATGTAGACAATTGAATAGTGGCTACCATGGGCTGGGAAGAGTAGTTGGGGTATGTGTGTGTGTGTGTATGTATATGTATGTATGTGTGTGTGTGTATATATATATATATATACCGCATCTTATTTATTCATTTATTTATTCATTTTATTTATCCGTGTTAATGAACATTTAGGTTGATTCCATATTTTGACTATTGTGAATAGTGTTGCAGCAAACATGACAGCGAGATATCTCCTTGACATACTGATTTCATTTCCTTTGGATATATATCCAGCAGTGGGATTGCTGGATCATATGGTAGTCTCAGTTTTAATTTTTTGAGAAATCTCCATATTGTTTTTCATAATGGTTAAACTAATTTACATTCTCACCAATAGTGTTTAAGGGTACCCTTTTCTCCATATCCTTCCCAGCACTTGCTATCTTTTGTCTATTTGATAAGAGCCATTCTAACTGGAGTAAGGTAATACCTCATTGTGTTTTGATTTGCATCTCTGTGATGATTCGTGATGTTAAATATTTTTTCATATACCTGTTTGCCATTTGAATGCCTTTTTATGAGAAATGTCTAGTCAAGTATTTTGCCTATTTTTAAACCAGATTATTTGTGTTTCTGCGATTGAGTTGTTTCAGTTCTCTTTTCTCTCCAACTTCATACCTCATCCCTGGACAACCATTAATCTAGTTTCTGTCTCTGTAGATTTCTATATTCTGGACATTCATATAAATGGAATCATAAAATATTTGGTCTTTTGTACTTGGTTTCTTTCACTTAGTATAATATTTTCAAGGTTCAACCATGTTGTAGCATGTATTCATACTTTATTCCTTTTTATTGCCAGTGTTTGCTAGTATTTTATTGAGAAATTTTGTGTCTACATTTATGAGGTACTGCTCTCTAGTCTTCTTTTCTTGTGCTGTCTTTACCTGGTTTTGGCATAAGAGTAATGCTAGCCCCTAGAATGGATTGGGAAATATTCCTTTGTCTTCTCTTTTTTGAAAGAGTTTGTAAAGAATTATTACTAATTCTTCTTTAAATGTTTAATCGAATTCACCAGCAAAGCCATCTGCAATTGGGCTTTAATTTGTGGAAAATGTTTTCGTTTGGAATTAAATCATTTTACTTGTAATAGGTTTATTCAGATTTTCTATTTCATTTTGAATCGATGGTGGTTGTTTCCGCTTGTCTTTCTAGAAATTTGTCACGTCATTTAAGCTACCTAATTTGTTGGCACACAAATGTTCAAGGCATTCCCATATGATCCTTTATTTCTGTAAGGTTGGTAGTGATGTCTCCACTCCCATTTTTTATTTTATCAACTTATACCTTCTTTCCATTTTTCTTCAGTCTGGCTAAAATTTTGTCAATTTAAAATTTTTTCCTAAAGAACCAATTAGAATTCACTGATTTTTTATTGGTTTTCTATTCCCTATTTTATTTATTTCTGTTCTAATATTTACTATTTTCTTCCTTCTGATTGTTTTGCATTTAGTTTGCTCTTCTTTTTATAGTTTCTTAAGTTGTCAGGTTAGATTATTGACTTGAGATGTTATTATATAGACATTTTATAGTTATAAATTTCCCTGTTAAGTACTGTGTAAGCTGCATTCTATAATTTTTCATATGTTTTATCTTCATTTTCATTTATCTCATAGCATTTTCTAATCTTTCTGGTATTTTTTAGCCCATTGATTATTTAAGAGTGTGTTGCTTAATTTCCACATAATTGTGAATTTCTAAATTTCCTTCTGTTATTGATTTCTCATTTTATTCCATTGTGGTTGGAGACCATACTTTGTATAATTTTTTAAAAATGTATTCAGACTTGTTTTATGCCTTAGCATATAATCTACTCTGAGGAATGTTCCATATGTACTTGAGAAGAGTATATATTCTGCTGTTTTTGTATGGAGTATCACAGATGTCTATCACGTCTAGTTGGTGTATACTGATGTTCAAAGAAATAAAGGACTTGAGCAACACTATACACCAGCTAGACCTGACAGACATTTACACAATGTTCCATACCAAAGCAGCAGAAATAGTTCTTACTAGTTGTTCAGAATTAATTTTTAATTTTAATAAATATATTTCAATGCATCCATTTCACTTATTCATTTCTCATAAAAGTAATATGAGTAACACCCCTCTACAACTGAGGAAAAAGTGGCTATTCTGGATTTCTGTGATTCAACAGATTGTTGTAGAACATGAAATCACCAAATATTTTTGTGTAAGAGCTCTCTGAAAATTAACCTTGGCAGGATTGTTAGGAGATTAATGGCACAGGTGTAGACTGCCAGGCTGTCTCTCCTGCTTTGCACATAGCCTTTTTGAGTACAAATGGAAGAAGACCATTACTGCTTTCTGCTATTTCTGGAAAGAACACACCCATTTATTTAGTCATTCATAAGCACTGAGTTGAATGCCTACTGTAAGCCCAGCCCTAAGAGTACTTATAGTAAAAGTGCACTTGATTCTATCATGACATAAAATCCAGAATCTGATGGCCAATCCTACTGACAGCAGCTAAGAGTAAGAACCTGACATGCTCACCAGGTGCATAAGATATACCTTCCAGATCAATGCTGGATTATGAATGCTTTCTGTCCACAGGGTTCTCTACATGCTCCTTTCCTTACCTCCATCAATTCCCGACCTGTGCAAGAAGGATTGTTATACCCAATACCTTTGTCTACAAACTCAACTCTCTTCACTATGTCTGAGGCAATGCCCAGTGTCCTGAGACCACCATTTGCAACCTCCTACAATAGACCCATTACATTGGCTCATTTTGTTGATATATCTGAATACATACGTAACTGAGTATAAAACGTGACTCTGAAACTTACTAGATATTGGACATTGAATTGTTTGCCTAACTTCTCCAAGCTCCCTCAATCTTATAATTTGGAAACCAGGCATGAAAAATATTTATTTCACAGAATTGTAGTGAGGGTTAAATATTTAAGATAAGGTACCTGACACATAGTGGGCACTCTCCAAGAGTGGTAGCTTAAAACACGCAAATAACAATTCTTGGCTCCTCATTCTGTGTTCTGGACTTACATGCAAGTTCTCAGCTAGAAGTTGAGGCTCATTCTGAAACTAAGCTAGTGACCTGGTCCTTCATCTGCTCCAGCACCTGCAAACAATATGTATACTCTTCCTTGGAGTAAGAATACTAAAGAAGTGAGGTAGAGTGCTTCCTTCTTTTAGTTCTCTGGTTGTCAGCTGGAATACTGCTATGAATGAACTGACCGCCCATACTATGCTTCTGGTGGTCATTATCTTACAGCCCTTACAACACACAAGTTCACTATGCTCTACCCACTACCCATGGAGACCAGGATCATTGTCCTTGGGCCTGTCCTGCCTCATTCTTTTGCTTCCTCCTTTTCCCATTTGTTCAGGCTATTAAAACCCAAATCCCTGCAAGACTCAGCCCAGTCAAATTATGGACATTAATTTCTGAACTCCAAAGTCTAAACTACAATGTTTATAGTACGCTGTGGATACATCTGACTTGTATCAAGACACTTCAGGGAACTTATGTGACTCAACACTCAACGCTGACTGAGATGGCTCCCTAATCTAGGACAGATGGCACACTGATCATTAACCTCATTCTGATGGACTTGTTTTCCCCAAAATGAGCTGTTATAATTAATCCTCTGTTATCTGGCATTTTATCAACAAATATCATTCATTAACTAACATTTTCCCTGCCAGTTCAATGACAATTATCAGTGATAACCTTGGCACTAAGGGATTCTGAAATCATCTCAGGATTCAGAGAGTGACAGAAAGAGAATCAGAGAGACAATGAGAGACAGCAAGAGAGAGAGGTCAAATCATGCTCAGTAGAATTTTAATATTAAGGATATAAAGCATTGCCTCTGCAGTGTCCTGGAAACCCCATCCCATTTATACAAATGCCCCAGATAACTTCTCCTAATGGGGCTAGCATGTAATATATAGAAAATCAACATACTTTAGAGTTGGCTGAATTTCTTCAGCAAGCATGGCCTCATCCCCACCCTACAGTCATAGTACCCCATCCCAGGCATAGGTCAAGTCTGTAAAGGTGAAACAAATCTATCTAATCCTGGCAGGGACAATACATCACTCACTATCGTTATATTTACCATCCTACATTTTAAAAGAAAACAAACTCCTTATCCTGATCCTAGGCGTTTCAGAATGATTAAAAATCTTTTCTGAAATACGTCATGGCAAGAATCTCAATGAAAAAAATACAACAAACCAAAACCAAAGCAAACAAACAAACAAAACCTGCATAAAACAGAACATAATAAAACAAACTGGATACAATAACTTTTCTTCTGGGTTTTGGAATTAATTTTTACTTCTTAAGGATTGTTAACTTCTGCAATGGGATGAGTGCCCCATTTGGTACATGGTAGGCATTGAAGGCATTTTGGTTTTTTTGTGTAACAAGAATTAAGAAAGAAATGTAGGTTTCCTGCAGCCAACTTCCAAAAACTATAATAAATATTTGAATGATACGTGTTTTCAAGTTGGAAGCAGTCTGTTTTTCTGGATTTGAGTCTGCTGTAGGAGCTATACGCAGATACGCAGCCTGCCTCATTGCTCACGACACTACACCACAATTGTGTGGCTGACGCTGGAACTGTGACAATGGAGCCACTTGAGGGCTACTGGGTTAGGCAGAGTAAATGAACTGGCCTCAGAACCAAGATCATCTCCCTCTGCAAGAAGATAAAAGGAAGGAAGCAACAAAAGGTGGATATCTTCATAAAAACATTCTCAGATAGAGCATCTCATGTAATTCACAGCAGACACGCCAAGACATGATAAGATTCTTGTTAGTGGAATTTTAATGATCCCAGAGTCCTGCTGTGTCAGTTTCCTGTCATATCAGCTCTGCGGCTTTTGGATAAAAGGAGCATGGCGTTTTCTGAAAGTCGGAAGGCCATTGTGACTCATTTCTGAGAGTCTCTGCCACTTAGGCACATCAAATAGGTATGCTGCTTTGATCAGGTTAAAATTTTAAAGCCCAAGGGCGCTGAGGATGTGGCCATGTTAATAATGCAGAGCCGCAAAAACTTTAGGAAATATCCTTTTATTCCATGAGTATGGGCAGCAAGCCTTGGGTAGCACCAGCAGATCCTGAGAGATCCTGCCAGAGGGAAAGCTGGCACTGATGGAAACAAATTCTGCCCCAGAGGATTTTCTTTGAGAGTCATCCCCAAGGCAAATGGATCACTGTGCAAAAAGCTTACTGGAGAAAATATAGGGCTAGGTAATCACATGTTTGATTTCTTACAATCCAGGTTCCAACCTCAAGGAAACATATTCCCAGATATAAAGTCAAAAAGAGAGAAGAAAGCCAAAAATTAGGATGAAGGAGAATGATCAGATAGTTACTAAAAGAATTAAAATGTACAAGGAAAGACAGTAAACATTAGAAAGGAAGAAGAGAACAAATGTGTGAAAAGGACCTGAGATCAGGCCCTTGCTTAGTAGGGAGAAAAGACTCTGAACAAGGCAAGTAAGGGATCCCCTGCTGCAAGGTACTGCCTCGGTACCAGAGCAGAGCAGGCAACAAAGACTGCTCCCAATCTCCAAAGAAAACGTTTCAGAACAAGAGAAAATGAGGTAAGTTGTGCTTTGATTGCTTGCATTATGCGGTGGACCCAAGTTCGCTTCAATGGTAAACGAGTGATGATTTATAATAAATGGTTTAGGCTGTGGGATTGGCTCTTCAGTCCTAATACAGTCTCACTCTCTGGGGACCAGTCATACTAGTGGCCATATGTGTTATAGGATTTGGGGTCACCCAGAGAATGAGAAAAAAAAAATCTATGACAAGCATCTTTCATTGTCATCATTAGTAGGAACTTAGAAACTGATTTTTGGATCACTTGCTCTTAAACTGTATGATGGCTAAATTCAGATGTTGTGAACCTGGCTGGCTGACAAATCGAATCAAATTAACTCTATCCATAAAACAAAACCCGTTTCACTTTTTTGCTAGTGCGCTTTTTTGCTAGTGCACTTTTTTAAGTATTCAAGCAAAACAGCTTTCTTATTCAATTTGAAATCTGTATTTGTGCACAAGTAAGTTTGTCTCACATTGCTCAACATCATCTATTAACTGTTTACACACAGTAGTGATTCTCCAAAACCATGTTTGATCTTCTAAACATGTATTTAAAACACATACAAACAGAATAACACACTCTGAAATAAAATATATTTTATTATATTATTATATGTACTATTTTATTTATTTATGTTATTATTTTTCTTAGAGACAGGGTCTCACTGTGTCTCCCAGACTGGGGCGAAGTGACACAATCATGTCTCGCTGTAGCCTTAACCTCCCTAGGCTCAAGTGGTCCTCCCACCTCAGCCTCCCAAGTAGATGGCACTACAAGCATGTGGCACCACACCTGGCTATTTTTTTCCCCCACCATATTGCCCAGGTTTGTCTCAAACTCCTGGGCTCCAGTGATCTGCCAGCCTTGGCCTCCCAAAATGTTAGGATTACAGGTATGAGCCACTGCACCTGGCCAATATACTTTATTTTATCATAGCCAATCCTCCCTTTTTAAAATTTCCTCTGGGACTTCTTCCCAAGTTAATCATCAATCACTATAGAGTAAATTTTTTCAAAGGGGAAAAAGTCCTTCCATTTGAAATATACTATGAAATAATATGTTCATCTTAAAAACATGATTATAAGCATATTTTAAAATATACTCCTTTCCTTTCAATGAAACCATTCTGTAGAAATAACTTGGGAAACAAAAAAGCTTTTCCTGGTCAAGTAGGGATTTTTTTCAGACAGCTCCTCTGCTGCCCTCTGCTGCCTATGTATTCAAGAAAAACATAACAGCTCTACTTTGCAGATAGCATTTATTTTTCCACTGAAATACCAGGATTCTCTAAACCTCAAAGACAACTGGACTCATTAGACTCTGCTCTCAATACAGTGTGGTCAGGCACATCTGCTCAAAGTGTACATGTGATAATATTGAATACAGAAAAAAAGAAGCTTAAAGGGCAAGGTTGATGGTATTTTTAATGCCATTGTTACTAAATGTGTCCCTATGATGCATGTGTCACTATACAACACAATCATGTAAATTGGCAGACTTTTATGTTTGGAAAAAACAAATACTTTTGGCATGTTCATAATTTGTATTTTGTGCTTTTCTGTTATCTATGCCATAATTATGGCCGAAATATAATAAAAATGAGGACAGTAGACATAATATTGAGACTGTCTGCTAAGAAATACTACATACAGCTATGACTCAGAAAGTGATGTGCGTTGCTTCCTGAACCCCCCACTTTAATGACAGATCCAGGGACTTGACGTTGGGACAGATTCTTAGAACCCGAAGGTTGGTAGTGCCGGTTCAGAGAAAGGAGACAAGAGATGAGCAAAAAGCAGGCTGTGGAATGAGTAGTCTGGAGTGGATAAGGGAAGGAGATTAGCTCCTTTCTGTTCTTTATGTTCGGGACAAGGCAGAGAGTAAAGGAAGAAAAAAAGGAAAGGAAAAAAAGGAAGAAAGGAGAGAGAGAAGCAAGAGGCAGGGAAGAAAATGCAATGTAGAATATTCATTGAGCCTCTTCTTTGAACTAAGTCCTTTAACTTGTTCACAATAATCTTGTAACATGCTATTATCTGTTTTACAGATGAGAAAATTGAACTTTAGAAAAAATAGGTAATGTGGTTTCGTTGTACAGGTTGTGTACAGTGGAGCCAAGTGCGGAAAAGAAAGGCAAATGCACTAGACATTGCTTCCTCTGCACCTCTCAGTGCTTTAACCAAATAACCTTCTGAGTCCCAGCTAGGGAGCTGGCAGGAGACATGAAGAAGCATATGAAAAATAAAGAGAGGCACACAGTCACAGACCAGAAGGAGGATTAAGGGTAATTACAACCCCAAAGAGCTTTTGGTGACTCACTAAAAAGCCACAGGGAGAAGCAGTTAGTTAGAAGAGAATTCTTGGCTAAACTCCCAATTCAAGGGCCAGGTGTTGATAATTTAACAAAAGAAAAATGTCCTCTTTGAAAATCTAAAATCATTAGAGCAGTACTTTCCACTTCAGCTCTGCATCAGCAGTTGGTTTGGATCGGCAGCCAGGACTGGGCATTGATGCTTTAGGTAGAGGGGGTCTCAAAATGTGGCTCTTGGATCAGCAGCATCAGCATCTCCTAGGGATCAGTATAAACATGAATTCTCAACATTCTCCCTACATCCAGGCTCACAAAATAGGCATATCTGGGGGTGGGGTCTAGAAATCTCTGTTTTAACAAGGTTTGCAGGAGATTCTGATGCATGCTCAAGTTTGAGAACTAGGTTTGTGTAAGTCCTTTATTTGACAAGTACTCTCTGTGGCTTTTAGTATTAAGGCAAGTTTGAGAAGCTCTGTTTTTAGGAACTGAGGAAAAACTTTTGTCATAGGCCCAGTTAAAAATGCTTCCTTCCTCTGGAGAAAGCTATAGTAATTCAGATTCTCTTCCCTCATTTTAGCTGTGGATTCATTGAAATTAGGGCAGTAGAGTACCAATTCCCAGAGTCCTAATAAATTTGACTTCCTAATTCTGGGTGGAGGAACAGAATTGGGAGAGTTACAGAAGCTAGGGAATGAAGAGAATAATAATTAACACATTTTATCTGAATCTTTATCTCTGCATTTCAGCTCTAGAAGTTGAGTACTCTATATGATATTTTATCTTGATTATATAAATGGAGCTAAATGTGTTTCCTGAAATTTACATTTTGTGCTCAGAAAACAGGCTCTGCCGATATTTATATGTTCTAGTTCCTGTAGATTGTAGAGAAAGGGAAATGAGACAGTAAACAATGTGCTCAATTTCCTTTTCAACAGGGCTTCATAATTCAGCATCAATCTTGTGGAACAGATATTCCTATTTCACAGGTGAGGAAAGTGAGTCTTCTCCAGATACCTACTCAGCTATGAGCAAGATTCAAAAGGAATTCCTCCATCCCTACATTTTAAATTCAAATGAGAGGACCTATGGTATCCCTTTGGGGTCAGAACATACATCATACTTTATTTTATCTCCCTAATAATATCTAGTAAAACATCTGACAAGCCATTTAATAGATTTCTAAATAAAAACATTCTTTTTTCATTTTATTGGTTGCATTTGGAGAAAGAAAACAAACATTTCATGAACTGAAATGTATCTGTATCTTTTCTTGGTACTAATTCACTTTCTGCCTTGTATCGTCATGAAGATGACAATGTCCCCTGTGGCAGAGGTGCCTTGAAGTTAACCAGAAATTCCTGAAACTTCTCCCATAATGTAGAGTTGTTGCTGGCAGTGGCTGCCCAGTCAGGGACTACATTTCTAGGCATCTTTCCTAGGGCTCTATAACAAGTTCTTGTTAATGGAATGAGAGTAGACATAATGTGTGTCACATTTAGGGTGAAGCAGGTAAGAAGCAAGTGTAACTTCATTACCTTCAATTTCCCAATCCACTGAGTGCAGAGGACCCTGAGATCCTAGGAGACAGCAGAGCAAAAAGGTGGATAGACCCTGGAATCCTGAACCATGAGAGAGAGCAAAGTCTCCAGTCCCCCAAGAGTGCTCACAACATGAGTGAGAAAACCAATTTCATTATGTTAATTGGCTGAAATGTGGGGGGAGGGGAGGTTAATACTGCTACAACTATTCTTACCTTAATTAATGTATTTCATTTCTTCTCTTAGATTATTATGTTTCATGTCAGATGATGAGTTTTTGAGGGTAGTTTCCATGTTTGGAAAAATATGGATTATACAGCTGGATCAGGAGCTGGGTTTTTCACTCATGAATTTTGAGGAATCTGGTGGTTTTTCTTCCCCTTACTTTCTCTTCAAGGAGATGCTGATTACAATAAGTGTACTATTTGAGATACAGTTCAGGTTATTGGTAAAATCTAGGCTATGCAGTCAGCTAGATCTGTGTTCAATCCTTGGCTTTTCTATAACTAAAATGTACGAACATACTCAAACTGCTCAGTTTTTCTCCTCTTCTGCAAAATGAGGGTTAAAAATCTCTATATTCTAAGATTATTATGAAGATGAGAGTTAATATTTATAAACACCTAGTACAGTGCCTGGCTCATAGCTAGCATTAGCCTCTGGTGGTAGACTTTCAAAAATATGTCCTGCTACTTTTCAGGAGAGAAATATACTCTGTCAAAGTCATCAGGTTTGGTTATGTGATTTAATTTGGTCAACAACGTGTAAGCAGAAAAGATGTGTCACTTGCAAGTTGAACCTGATCTCTTTCTTTCTGACATGATGATTGACAGTATTTAGTTAGAAATTGCTCCATTATACTGACTATCGAAATGAAGATGCCTCGGAGCAAAGCCACAATTACCCTGCATTAGGGCAAATGTTACTTTTGCTGCTGTAAGACATTAGGATTTGGGGACCATTTGTTACTGCAGCACAACCCAACTTTTCTGAAAAATACATAAAATATATATTTCTCAGTCAGGGAATATGGGGAAATCCTTTAAACTGTCGAACTCTCTATCAGGAACTGGGCGTCTAGCCCTTTCCCTGTCCCTCCCATCTTGCCTCCTAAGAATGACTAATAATAAAAACAGCATAGACTTTGTCCTTGCTCCCCTTCCTGGAGAGGCTGTAAAACTCTATGAAATACAGAAAATGAAGTATTTTCTGATAGTAAAAGAGTTTTTTTTTAAATCTGAAGACAGAATCTGATCTCCATGCTGTCCCTTGGAAGTTCACATTTTAGAAAAATAAATTGGAGCTTTACATACATTTAACATACATCATTTAATTAGAGTATATATCTTCAGTGAGCATAGGAAAACTTTAGATAAGAGTTTCATACTTTATAGTGAAGCAAAGTTAGTATTGGAGGAGTCTTGTGGGGAGCAACACAGAAGACTGAGAATTCTTATTATTTTTCTTTTTTTTTTTTGGACGGAGTTTCACTCTGTTGCCTGGGCTGAAGTGCAGTGGCACAGTCTTGGCTCACTGCAACTTATGTGTGCTGGGTTCAAGCGATTCTCCTACCTCAGCTTCCCCAATAGCTGAGACTGCAGATGGGTGCCACTATGTCTGGCTAATTTTTGTATTTTTAGTAGGGATCTGGTTTCACCATGTTGGTCAGGCTGTCCTCAAACTCCTGACCTCAGATGATTCACCTGCCTCAGCCTCCCAAAGTGCTGACATTACAGGTATGAGTCACCACGCCCAGACCAGGTGACTTAACACAGCTGAATTCTTAACAGGGCTGAGAATTTTTAACAGGGCTGCAGAGTAACAGAACTTGATGGAAAACTGGCATCTGTGTAGAATGATTCTAAAGTTTTCAGACAAATGGCAGAATCCTAGGGTAAAAATATCACTTTTATTTTCTTTCATGAACTATATCAATGGAAAATACTTAGCTGAATTTCTACTTGAGTGGGCAAGATGAAAAAAATGAAGGCCATTGAGAATTGTGTCAGTTACTCTTTCTATTATTATTATTATTCTTGAAACTGCCACAGGGCACCTAGCAATTTGCTGCTCTACGGTCCTATTAATCCAGAGTCTGCAGATGAAAAAAGCAATGTTTTTATGCTGATTTTACTATAATCACAGTGAAACAAAAAAAGATCAATTCATTGAACTCCAAATATGCATCAGGTTATGATCTTACTTTATCGGACATTCTTTGTAACACTGAAGAGTTATTTCAAAACTATAAATTGTGAAAGTCTCCCTACTCTCCCTTCCACAGTTGCTAAGGTATCTTAAAAAGAAAGCCTTTCCCCAAAGCATTATCTATAGTGATCATACCTTTCTGCAGAGGCTGACCCAGGTCAGGTAAGGAAAAATGAAGGGGCGGAACAGAAAGGAGGGAGAGACTTTACATGAGGAGGAAACAAGCACATTAAAAATAATTAAAATCAGCGAGGCGCAGTGACTCATGCTTGTAATCCCAGTGCTTTGGGATGCTGACGCGGTCTGATCACAAGGTCAGGAGTTTGAGACCAGCCTGGCCAACATGGTGAAACCTCATCTCTACTAAAAATAAAAATAAAAATAAATTAGCCAGGCGTGGTAGCAGGAGCCTGTAATCCTAGCTACTTGGGAGGCTGAGGCAGGACAATTGCTTGAACCCGGGAGGCGGACGTTGCAGTGAGCTGAGACTGTATCACTGCACTCCAGCCTGGACAAAAGAATGAGACTCCATCTCAAAAAACAAATAAATAAATAAAATAAATAAATAAATAAATAAAAATAAAAATAATTATAATCAATGTTTTGTCCTAAGCTGTCTACCTTATATTTTTTACAGTTTTTGCTCATACTCTCTCCTAACATATTTTTATTAGGAGTTTAACAGGACAATATATTCTTTCTAAAACTGTTGAAAGACACACCTTGGAGAATACATATTTCTCTAATTTTATGTAAATTAACTTAACCATTTGCTAAGTGTTTACACATTAGAGTTGCACTTTACTCCCAAAGCTCACTGAGTTGTACCCAGATTGATGCTAATTATCATCTTGCAGATGAAACTGGGGCTTAGAGAAGACGTGACAGTGGAGCCCAGACCACCGCACCCACAGCTCATTCCACATGGAAATGCCTTTATCTACCTATGAACTGATACCCAGAACTGACAACAACTTTCAACACTCCACTCACTGACTTTTCCTAATAAAAGCAAATTATGAGTTAAAATGGTGTCATTTGAAATAAGCCATTATTTAACTAATATCCCCATAATCAAGAGACACTTAGAGCATATATTTAATGTTCATCACCCTTGGCACACTGTTCAAAGACCCTTTCAGGATGATGAAAATCAAGTTCTCATTTCCAGGCCTTACAAAACTATACTCTGGAACAGTCCTTGAAATGCAAATTTGGCTATATCACAGCTACAGAGATGAAAGCTTTGTGAAACTCTGATATTCTAGTTAAAGACTATTCATATCCATTTCTATAATGATTTCTGATTTTGACATATAAAAGTATGTTCACATTTTTCACCCATTCTAGAAGACGAAAAATCTAGCTGATATAACCATGTTATTTAATTTTTAATTTCCACAAACCTCACTTTAAAATGCATAAACCATTTTATCATGAAGAGCACCTTTCTTTCCTATGCCATGTTATTAAATTCTTATTCCTGCAGTGCCTTCTCACAGACTAGCTTTCCACAAAAGAAAAAAATAAGCTCATTGCTTTTCATATGAAGACCCAGGATTCTGCCTTCTAGATTAATTGCATTTGATTCAAATCTGGCTCCCTATAAGTAAATATCTCTAGCCCAGAAGCAAAAGGAAGGGTTCACTTCAGGTGTTTTTATCTTCACTCAAGAGTCAAAATATCTTCTGCATTTTATATAGGTAAAGCTGGAAGAAAAGTAATCTATACTTATACCTATACTTATATGTCTATCTATCTATTGAGTTTTTCATTATGCTGATGAAAGTAGCATAGTAAAATTTGCTATCTCTGATATAAATTAAATTTTGTCCCTCAAATATCATATGTTGAAGCCCTAACCTCCAATGTGACTATATGTGGAGTTAGGGCTTTTAGGAGACAAGTACGTTTAAATTAGGTTATAAAGGTGGGGCCATAATCTAATAGAACTTTGGCCTCATAAGAAGAGGAAAATGTTTCTCCCCCAAGGCCCCATGTGAGGACTTAGTGAAAAGGTGCTGTCTGCAAGCAGGATGAGTCCTCATCAGTTGACCAGCACCTTGATCTTGGACTTACAGCCTCCAGAACTGTGAGAATAAAAATTTCAGTTATTTGAGCCACTCAGCCTGTGGTATTTCTTTACGGCAACCCAATAAATCCCTATTTTAAATATTAAGACTCCAAATCTCAAAGACGAGTTAATATGAGTCTATGTGCTAAACCTGGAAAACCTGAATGTCAAATTTGAGTTGTTAACCAGATGCTGTGATATTCATGTTTCTTTTTGTTAGGCTTCAGCATCTTCCTTTGGGGACCAAAATAATTGTGCGTGTCCCTTTTCTTAAGTGAAATCTGCCCCTAAAATGTAGAGCACTGTCTTCTTTGTGCTGCAGGGTTTTCTTCCTTTTCTCCCTGGCTGCATCCTTGCTTACCTCCCTTAACAAATCCAGGCAGGACTCTGTCCTGGGCACTGTCCTAGGTGCTGAATATGCAACAGTGACCCAAATATGGTCTCTGACCTTAAGGTGTGTCCTAAGAGAGTGCTTGTTACTAGCGGTTTCTCGCTTCAAGAATGTTTCCTGAATAAATTTTAAAAATCAATGTGTGTTGTTAAAAGCTCAGTGTTACAGCTCTGATCCATGGGTTGAGTTATAATGAATTAGAGTTCTACAATTTATGTTGACCATATTCCCAAAGCCAATTATTCTTCAGTTTGTCTATTCAGGTTTTTTCTTTTGCAAACAACCATCTTGGCTAAACTTTATGCAGCTCCCTAGGGCAACTTTGCATTGCCAAGCTGTTTCTCAGGATTGTGCCTGACACCGAAGCTTAGTGTCTGAAGCAAACTTAATGAGCTCATTTTATAGTCTCTCCTCTAGGTTTTGATAAAAATATTAAACCCAAGGACCAAGACTGAATGAATCCCTTTGAATATCACTGTCTTTTCTGGATTCTGAAGTTAAAAATAGCCAGTTTCTCAGTAGAACACCCTAGTCAACAGTATTTCAATTAATCTTTGCATCATGGGGACCACAACTCCACAGCTTACTAATAAGTGTATCATGGGGGCAAAATCAGTAGCCTTGACATGGACAAAGGTGAACATATACATAACTTTCCTTGACTCTCCAAACTTTTTCATTTAAGAGAGCAATAAATGAAGATGTGCTACTTGAATAATCATTATGCTAGTTCTCACCAGGCTCTCTCAAAATATTTATGAATGGGTGTTATAATTAATTTCTTATGAGTGCACCATGTACAGAAGGTGTGTAATTTTCTGCAAGAGCAAGTCCCACTGGGGACGTATTCTTCCAGCTCCAAGCCAGCCTGAAGCATTCCCCAAGTGTCAGAATAACAGTAGGGTGTTTTAGTCAAAGGAATACAAGCCTGGTGGTATTTTCTTGCTGATTTATTATAACTTTCTTTCACCTTTTATTCTCTTATTTTTCTCTTATTGAAACGTTGTTATAAAACAAACCCATGAACAAATGTCTGTCTTCAATGTCTCTAGACTGTTAGTATCCACCTCTCAATATATCCTCCTACCTTTCAACAAATATTCTGTTCTTATTTATTGGACTAACCTTTGTTGTTCTTTTTGTATATTGCATTTTATTTGTTTTAATCTTTACTTCTATTTGATATGTTTTGCAGTTTTCCTTTCTTAATCTGGTTAATTTCCCAATGTTGAACAATTTCAAATTAACACTGAAAGATACAGAACCCTAGGTTGCTTTTACTATTTATTTAAATATTTATTTATTTATCTTTAATTTCTTAGGTAGCATTTGTCTCAATGGAGATTTCATGTCCTCCTTTAACCTGTGACTTGGGCCTTTTGAACTCTAAAAATTTCCCTTAGTTCCTTCTAAAGTCATAATACTACACATTCTATATCATGCAAAACCCACAATTATCTATAAGGCAATAAGGCTTTTTTTAATGGCGGGGGGGACTAACAAACAAAACAAAACTGAAGCACACCAAATGTTTAGCATCAAGAAGACGTTTTCCAAATTTTTGAAGAAGTGCTGAAGAAAAAGTTTTGGGGCTCCCCAGATGGCAACCATTCCGACTCCAAATGCTACAGTTATTTTGGCCCTCATAGGAAGTATTTTCCCCATAAGACATTGATTCAGTGATCGACCTTGGTTTTGATAATCTCTCGTTCCCTTTTAGATTAGGAAAGTTCCAAGAGAAAGCAAGACAGGGAATGCACTAATGGTAAGCAGTATAAATTTCAGAATAGATTTCTGATCTTGCTAGTGTGATTATAGGATTTATAGATTCAATCTGTATCCCTTATACAATTCCGACGGAAAGGTTTTTGCTAGTATGTTCTTTACAATTTGATTATCTGGATGGCAATATCATATACAGAAAAGAGAATTGGATTACAGAGCTAGGTAACTTGGGTTAAAATTCCAACATATTCACTTACCTTGCTCAGTTTTCTAATTTTAAAATGAAGGGTAGAGAATCCTTTTATTACTTCATCATTTCCACAAATACATACAGACTATAACATGCCAATCACTTTTTTCAGATTCAGTAGGCGGACTTTAAGGTCTCTTATCATTTGTCTGTACAAACTGTTCAGCTAGACCTCTGGGCTTACATGTAAGCTTTTGTGATTCAAAGCAAACCAAAATGTGGGCCAGCCCAGTATCTGCAGGGCATAAGCCTACCAGAAGACACCTACTATCACCAACTCCTTGTACTTTGGATTGTCTAGTCTCATCCTGCTGCTGCCCAAAAAGAAGAAAACATAAAGCAAAATGGAAAATATTTTAAAATAAGGTATAAAATGTAATAAATAATGAGGAAAGCTAAAAACAATTTATTGAGCACTGGCCATTTGCATAACTCTGTGGGAAAGTGAATATGTGATGTAGTTTTTATTCTCTAATAGCAAAGCTCACATTAAATGAGACATACATGCTAAAGGAGTGTACATGGCATGATTAATGCTAGAAAGCTGTATGGTTTAAGGAGAGAGGACCACATGAACAAAGGGTGGCTTCAAGAAGAAAGATAGTGCCTGGGCCAGTTTACAAGCACAGTATAAGGTTGCTCTTTACAACATGCACATACACACACATACAGATAATCTCAACATCATTATTATACAAAATAAAAATCAGGTAAAATAAAAAAGCATTAAATGGTTGGCAATTATTCCACAGTGAAACATAGTTTCACACGTATTCTTAGGGGAAAAAAAACATTGCAAATAAACCAAACTCTTCAAATAAATAGCAGAGAAAATATGTACAAAATAAATAAAATTTTTAAAGATACAAATTAGTAAAATATACAATAAAACTCAGAAAAGTTCAACAATTTAAAAAGCCAGGTATTTGAAATTATCAATAACAAAAATGAATAGTTTTAGGCATGAGAATAATTTAAGAAATGAGAATATTAGGAATGAGAAACTCAGATAAATAATATTAGGAATATGATTGTATGTTAGAACTTAGACGCAAAAGAGATTTTTTATGTTTATAATAATATATAAATTTAAAAGTTTAAATTCGAAAACACAGATGAATGATTTCATAGGAAAATTTAAAATAATCAGATTGACTCAGAAGTTTAGTAAACCTACATAGATTAAATACTGTAAAATAAATTTTAAAACTAGTCATATATTCATAACCTATTGCATCCTAAAAAGTCAAATAAACTTGTTTTATGATAAACCCTGAAACCAAATTTCCAAAAACTAGCTGTTTCTTACATTATTGAACAAACAGAAAGATGAACAGATTCCCAATTCATTTAATTGTATAAACTAATCCTAACTTTGATACTATAAAACAAACAAACAAAACAGATAAGACTAGTTACAACAACAATAACAAAAAAGTGAAAACACAAATCTTTTGTCAATAGACAAACAGAACAAATTACAGTAGGCTTATAAGGAATCTCCTTAACTTGATAAAGAGTAATTAAGAGAGCCTTATGAAAACATCATACTTTATAATGATGATTCATGAGAAGCAGTCAGTTTCACTAATATGACTAAAATACTCACTTGCATCAAGCAAAGCAAATGTAAAATTTAGAACCAATGAGAAAGTTGAATAAAGTGGTAAGGCACAAAATAATCATTGAGAATCTATAACTTTGTATACTTCAGCAATAACCATACAGAAAATATACCAAATATTCAGTTTACAATAATGGCAAAATCTATAAAACATATAGGAATAAGTCTAGTTAAAATTATTAAAGACTCATATGTCAAAACTGTAAAGCATAAATGGGGAAAATAAAAGAAAACCTAAATAAATGAAAATACATAAATATTCTTGCTTCAGGATATTCAGTATTGTAGAGATGTGAGTTACTTCTTCATCCAAAAAAATTATAAATATTTTACAGTGCCAAAAATATCCCAAAGGATGTTCTTTTATTACATACGGCATGGCCACTTAAAACAGGGTGACAGAATAAAGGCAGGAGAAAAGCAAAAGAAATTAAACAGAAATATGAAAGGAGACCAGGACTGCCAGATATCAAAACTGTAGTTACGCACTGATATTGCTGTAGATAATTCAATTACTGGAACAGGCTAGAGAGTTCCTAAATAACACAATGGTTATTTGGAAAGTTGAAATTACTACAGGAAGTAGAAACTACTCAATAAGTGCCCCAAGAAAAACTGGCTATTCAAATGAAATTTAAAAACAAATCCTGCAGTGAGTTCAAGGGTTTTGGGGGACTCAACAAGGAAAAAGATATGACCACAAGGTAGTAATAGAACAAAATAATGTCTATCTGAGCAGCGCTTTGACAGGTTTGCAGGAAAAGGTGAGTCCCTCACAACATGAGAACTTTCAGAGGCAGTGCTGCAGGAATCACTGTCTGAAACAGAAACGAAGGAAAGGGGACGCCTGGAGGAGACCCTTCCAGGACCAGAGAGGGGGCTTAACTAAATACATGATGGTGGGGACTCTCTGGGTCAGAGAATTCTGAAGGGTCATAGTGGCTTGGGATCTTTTATAGCCCTGGAGTTTATCTTATCCATGTCTAACAGATGTTTGGTGCAGTTTCATGTGATATACAGAACAGGCAGCCTCTATGTCGCCAAACATGTGCTTAATGAGGTTACTTCTGAAACAACTGGATGTGTTAAAAATTTGAGCTTGGCACTGGTGGGCTTCTGGGCTAATGGATTCCAGCCTACTGTGAAGAAGGAAAAAACACACGTCAGGTCCAGTATATGGGGCCACTTGTGGCTCACTGAAATAACAAAGCCTTACCTCACTTTTCTTTGCATGCCTATCTGTTTATGCCACATCTCAGATGGATTAGAAGTAAACGTGAAAAAAAAATGTGAGAAATGTAGGAAATTACATTTATAATACTAGGGTGATAAAGCCTAAATCTAAAAGTCACACATTTATGAAATAAAAGGTTTAATTTGATGACATAAAATGTTTCACATTTTTCATTGAATTAATAATAAGAACTGATGTTTGTTAATATGGTTTGGATCTGTGTCCCCACCTAAATCTCAGGTTGAAATGTAGTCCCTGATGCTGGAGGTGGGGCCGGGTGGGAGGTGATTGAATCATGAGGGGAGTTTCCAATGGTTTAGTACCATCCCTCTAGTGCTGTTCTCATGGTAGAGTTCTCATGAGATCTGGTTAAAAGTGTGTGGATCGGGCATGGTTGCTCACGCCTGTAATCCCAGCACTTTGGGAGGCTGAAGTGGGCAGATCATGAGGTCAGAAGACAGAGACCATCCTGGCTAAGATGGGGAAACCCCATCTCGACTAAAAATACAAATACAAAAAAAATTAGCCAGGCATGGTGGCACGCACCTGTAATCCCAGCTACTTGGGAGGCTGAGGCAGGAAAATTGCTTGAACCTGGGAGGCGGAGGTTGCAGTGAGCCGAGATCACACCACTGCACTCCAGCGTGGGTGACGGAGTGAGACTCTGTCTCAAAAATAAAAATAAAAATAAAAAAGTGTGTGGTACCTCCCCCGTCTCTCTCTTCCTCCTGCTCTGGCCATGTAAGACATGCCTGCTTCCTCTTCATCTTCCGCCATGATTCAAAGTTTCCTGAGGCCTCTCGGGAAGCTGAGTCGATGCCAACATCATGCTTCCTGTACAGCCTGCAGAACCATGAGCTGATTAAACCTTTTTTCTTCATAGATTACACAGTCGCAGGTATTTCTTTGCAGCAACGTGATAATGGACTAATAAATTTGGATCGCATTTATAATAAAGCTTATGTATATTGAATTCAATTCTCACCCCAATTTATGAGAAAGGGGCCGGGTGTGGTGGCTCACGCCTGTAATCCCAACATTTTGGGAGGTTGAGGTGGGCAGATCGCCCGAGGTCAGGAGTTCAAGACCAGTCTGGCTAACATGGTGAAATCCCATCTCTAGTAAAAATACAAAAAATTAGCCGGGCGTGGTGACATGTGCCTGTAATCCCAGTTACTCAGGAGGCTGAGGCAGGAGAATCAATTGAACCTGGGAGGCAGAGATTGCAGTGAGGTGAGACCACGCCATTGCACTCCAGTCTGGGTGATAAGAGTGAAATTCCATCTTAAAAAAAATTATAAGATAGGTAGTGTTATTCTCATTGCACAGTTAATTCCATAACTCATTACATGGATCACCATGAATAAAATAATATGCAGAAGTGTCATATAACATTGTATAGGTTATAGCATACACTGTACAACCTGACATCTGTGAGGAGGGGCTGAGGGTTGTTTGGTCGGGGGTCATTCCTGCAGCCTTTGATGCTTTGGTGTGAGCTGAGCCTCTAAGACGGTACTGCATACGAGCTGCACAACTGAACTCAGCAGCTTTCTTTCTAGGGTTCCTAAACTCATGAAGGTCTTCCTCACCTGTGTCCTTAATACACTACAGCTCCTACAGAAATGCCCTCACTTATCTACTTCATTGTTTATGTGTTTAGCATTCAAGAAAATCCAAGGGCCACTTTCTCTAGAAAGTCTGTCCTGGCCCAACTTGGCACTTACAGCAAGGTAAAACTGACCTATTTTTTCTCCAACGGCCCATTGTTCCTTCCACAAACTACTCTCACAGGAACTTTTACATTTTATCTTGCTTATTTACTCATCTGACTCTTTGACCAGATTGCAGGCTACTTGAGGGCAGGAACTCTTCTTATTTGTCTTTGCATAACTGTTTTCCAGCATAGGTCACATACATGGTATGGAATAATTTTTCGTTGGATAAATACCAAGGTCCAGAGAGATATTCTACTGAATGGCAATTTGCAAGATATTGATTTTCTTTGCTCCCATTTGGTGATATTGTTAAACTTTTACTGGAGGGCAGAGAAGAATAGAATGCACTCATAGTTGTCACTTCACACATGAATTAGCAAGGAGGCAATCTCAGCTCTAAAATCTTTACAGTTAGCACAACACCCCCATCAGCTCACATTACTAAACATTATAGATAAATACTGCAACATTAAGTTTTGTGGCAGTGCAAATAAAAGCGTTAACAAGTAATGTAATTATACTACTCTGTTTTTAAAAAGTATTAAATGCTAACAGTTACTCCATTTATAACCGTTCAATTACTACTCACTACCTAATGTCCAAAATTCTTAACATGACCTAGAATGGTCTCTTAAACCTGGCTCTTGTCTATGTCTCTAAATTTATCTCCTGCTAGCCCCTCCTACTCCCTACTCCCATCCATGCCACAGCATACATGTGCCTTATATTCAGATAATATTTTGCTAATTGAAATTGCAAGTTGCAGTTGCCCTAATCCAATCTCAACTGTAAATCATCTCACAATTTTATGCTCTGGCATATTCTGCCACTTCAGCTAGGAATGCCCTTGTCACTTTTGCAGCACTTCAAGCTGTCATTCATCATTCAAGTCTCAGCTTAAAAGCCACATCATATCCTCTATGAAACTTCCGCCTCCAGCCCCAGCAGAATCATGAAATCCTTGCTGTAAACTTCTAGGGTCCAAGGTGCACCACTTGTATCTGTGGTGTTTAACACAATATTGTATTTGTCATTGTTTATCACATTTCTCATCTATCTGCCACCTGTTTGAAAGCAAGGATTGAGTTTGGCTTATGACTGAATCTCTAATGTCTAATAAATGACTGTCACAAAGTCGTCACTTCACCAAGGAGGGATGAAGCAGCAAACAGGAAAGCCTGGTTCAGGCCCATCTTTAATCACTAGTTTTGAGGAAAAGTTCACTGCTGCTTCCCACAGCTCTCCAGGCCTGGGATTTGGTTTTGACATGATTGTTTTTCTTTTGCAGCATAGGAAGGAAGCTCATGAGAAGAATTTTAGAAAAATCAACCTCGATGTTTCCCATGGTGGTGCCTCACCCAGCAGACTATCTCAGGACTGCTTCCTGTAAACACAGCAGCGGAAAGTAAGCTGCATTTATTTACTTTAAAGAAAATGTGCTCTGATACTTTTTGATCATTACAAAGAATCTTGCTAGGTGATACTGCAGGGGACTGACCTGATATGTGTTGCCTTCCTTTTTTTTTTCAGTGAATTGTTCAGTTTTTTTTTGGATGAGAGCTTCAGGCAACAAAGAGCCTTAGAAGTATGCTTTGGGCTTGGATTGGGACACAGACTTAATAATTCCACAAATCAAAAGCAACTTCTGAGATAAAAGCTGAATTTATAAATATGTGAGATACCTTGAACCTAGAAGATAAGAAATAAGTAATGTAGTTTAGGTGGTTTCAGTATATTATCTATCTCCAAAATCAAAGGAAATGGAAGGATTCCTCTGAAGAATCATCAGTAAAAATGTGAGTTTTGCTCATAGTCTCATTTTGCCTAATTCTAGCCTTCCCTAATTTATTGACTGAAAGCTAAAGAATATTAAAAGAAAATGGCAAAGGTAATTTTCCTTCCACTGTGTCATTCCCTATCAACTATGTGATTTATTTTTTAAGTTTTGATAAATTTTAGAACAGTTTTATGTTTCTATAAAAATTGCTAGGATAGTACAGAGTTCCCATACATGCTGTATGTAATTTCCCTTCTTGTTAACATTTTATATTGCTATGGCACCTTCATTACAATATTGACACATATTTATTACCTATTTTTGATGGGGTTTTGCTCTGTCGCCCAGGCTGGAGTGCAGTGGCATGATCTTGGCTCACTGCAACCTCCATCTCCTGGGCTCAAGTGATCCTCAACCTCCTGAGTAGCTGGGACTACAGGTGTGCACCATCACACCTGGCTAATTTTTTTATTTTATTTTTTTTATTTTTGGTAGATACGGGGTTTCACCATATTGCCCAAGCTGGTCTCAAACTCCTGAGCTCAAGTGATCCACCCACATCGGCCTCCCAAAGTGCTGGGATTATAAGTGTGAGCCTCTGTGTCCAGCCTCATGTTTTGTTTATATTTAGTAACTTTTTCTCTTAATCCCTTTTCTGTTCCAGGATCCCATCTAAGATACCACATTGCATTTAGTTGTCATGTCTCCTTAAGCTCTTCTTGGCTGTTAGCTTTCTCAGACTTCCTTTGTTTTTTGATACCTCATTCGTTTTGAGGAGTACAGGTCAGATATCTGGTACAATGTCCTTTAATTGGCATTTGTCATATATTTTTCTCATGATTAGAATAGGGTCATATGTTTTTGGGATGACGAATGCAGAAGAAAAGTGCCATTTACATCCCATGATGTCAAGGACACATCTTATCAACATGACATCACTGCTGATGTTGACCTGGATTTCCTGTCTGGGGTAGTGTTTGCCATGTTTGTCCACTATAAAGTCATTCTTTTGTATCCCCCTTTTCCATAGTGCACCCTTTGGAAGGAAGTCCCTATATGCAGTACACATTTAAGGAATGGGGAGCAATGTTCCATCTCTATGAAGTTAGGAAATCCACATTATCAGAAAGTCTGCAAAATCAGATACCTACAGAAATTATTTGGAATTCTTCTGCATAGAGACTTACCTATTCTTGCCAATTTATTTATTCCATAATTTATTTCAGTATAGACTCAGATTTTTAATATTTTGGGTTGTAATATAATACCACATAGCTTATTTCATTGTGCAAATTATCCCACCTTTGGTCATTAGGAGCTCATTCACTTGGCTCTTCTGTCCTTTTGGCATCATTGTAGACTTTTTAGCTTTTTATTTATTTATTTAACACTTCCTTACTTTTTGGTACTATATAATGATTAATGTTCAACTTGCTTATGTTCTTCCCTAGTTCTAGAATCAACCATTTCTCCAAGGAGTCCTGGTTCCTTTGATTGAAAAATGGTATTAGAAACCAAAATCTGTGCACTAGATGTGTTCATTGCTACTGGAGTATTCTTGCTTCTAAGCCTTCTCAATTGACACAGAAAGAGAACATACATCTGCATACTAACCCATGTATATGTATTTACCCATATCTGTGGATATTTCTATATGTACCTATCTGTACCTATATTAAGTGAAGCATGAATTCTTACTGATTTATCTGACTCTAATACATTACCAAACAGATCATTCTAACCTTATCCCTTTGCTTATCCATAACCTCCCACTCCAACTGTGATAAATGTGGCTCCCATATTCATCATCTATTTATTTAATTGTTCAATTCCAATATACATCTATAGCAGCAACAGAATCATTAACTGTGTCCCCATGAATAAGAACTCAATTGATTTTAAAACTACTATTTTTAAATTATTTCCAAACTTTTATTTCTAACTTTGAATTTTCTTAAGCCTGGGAGAAATTTTGTAGGAAAAAGAGGAAAGATAATGCCAAGGCAAATGAAATGTGACAAAATTAAAGAATATGCATATGGTTTTAAAAAAGCTCTATTTTAAGCCAGGTATAAATTCAGTAAGCCTGATAAAGAATATGGAAAAAGATACTTAAATTTAGGATATTCAGATTAAGTAAACTATAATAGAAAAATAAAACCAATATGTTACAATCACATGGGAAGCAGGAATTAAGACAAAAAAGCATCAGTGTTGGCAGTGGGTAAATGAATCCATACCAGGGACACAGATTCCAGAAAGCAGAGAAAAGTAAAATTCCTAATGATTAATCAAACTGTCAGAGGCAAAGAGATCTACTGAAAATAAAAAAGGGTTGAAGGGTTGAGATATCAATATCCAGATATCCACGCCAAGGAAAAGTTTGATGGTATTCAGGCATAAGGTCTTGTCAGCACTTCACCTCAGGGATTTTACAGGATCCTGTGAGGAAATGTCTAAGCATGTATGAATTAAGGTTTATAAGAAAATAATTTAAGAGGATTTAGCTAAAGTTAAGCATTGAATGTTTTTTAGGATCCAACACAAAGCTGTCTCCCTCAAGAAGCCTTCTGAGATAGCCTTTTAGACACAGCACAATAGAATGTTCATATGATAGTTTTCATTAAATAGCATTTGCATATGTCTGTGAGCTAGAGTGAGGTCTAGAGGATCAAGGACTGTAACTTAGTTTCTTTTGATCATCAGCACCTAGCACTGTGCTTGGCAATGAGGGATAACTCTGTACTTTTGTATTGAGTAAAATAAAGAAAGAAAAAGAGAGAATCCCAGCCACATAAACACTCAGTTTATGAACACAGAGTTAAAAAAAAAAATCCTTCCAGCACTAAATCAATACCCTTCCAATTGATTGGGAAGTAGGCCCTTGCCATGCTGAGTTTTCCAATGACTTTTCAAAAAAACCTTTATTGCTGCAATCATAAGTATTCAGTGACTAAAACCTGTGATGCAAATAAATTACATGAGGTCATTTCATTAATCTTATTATTCTGCAGTCCCATCATAAATAGCTCACTAGCATCTTATACCTTTATTTTTCAAGGTGGTACAGCTAAGAAATTATATCGTTATGCATTTGAGTTGTGTTCTAATTTCTGCCTGATGCATCAATAATACATTTAATTGTGTTACTCTTTTCTGCAGACAGTTCTATCTTTGGAAATTGTTTTAGTGATGCAAAGGACTGGAGGGTAGATATCCTGGGTTTGTCCTCTAAATAAAATATGCCATTAGTTAGACTCAGAACACGGACAATTTTTTTTTTTAATCACTGGGAGTCTTTAATCCCAAACTGCTCATAGAATGAACTGATATAAACACAGATTTGACACATCCTTCCAGACTTAGTGAAGTCTTGATTTGAAGAAAAAGTATGATATGATATCCCAAAGTTCTTGATTTGAAGAAAAAGTGAACTTTGATAACTTTGGTGAGAGTTTCAATTTCTTGGCTGACTACAATTTATTTCCGAACAGTTAATTTACCTTTTGCATAATACTACAGAAGAATTTTGAGAACAGAGGATATGTGGAAAGCGTTCTTTTTAGTTTTTGCTTTGAACTATACTCATAATATTATGCAGATAATCGTTGAAGTTATACATTTCATGCATAATTTTAACAGATAAGTTTGAGGTATATTCATTTTCATAAACTTACAGGTTGGGAACATTGGGAAAGTCATTTAGTTCCTTGGGCTTCTGTCAACTTATCTGTAAAAATGGGCTAACATTAATTCAACTACTTTTCTTATTTGAAGAAAGATACACCTGAATAGAAGCACTTGAATTTGATAAGGGAGAAATCACCTAGTGCAACATATTTACTTACTTTCAGGGAGCACAGAAATCTCTGTTCCTTTCCTTCTCATAACCCCACTGCATTCTCAACCCAAAACACCCATACATTAAGGTTTTTCTCTCTTAACAAGAGACTTCTAAAAATACTTCCAAGGTAGTAAGACTGAAGGAAAAACTACAACAAACAACCACCAACAAAAAACACACTACAAATGTAATTCAGGAATCATTAGAAATACGAACTCATTTAGGAAATAAAATTTCTAACAACTGAATCAAATCCATTTAACAAGTCATTCTGTCAAACCACAAAAAGCCCAGAAGTGCACACTTTTCATTTAATATCTAAAAAACTCTTTGTAACAAAAGGTTTTTACTTAACCCAAAACATTTCTTTAGCCTTGGACAGAAATTAAGGCTTAGTACAGCTTGATGCAAATGAAAGGAACTGGCATTTATCATGAGTTTCCCATGACGCTTTACAGATGCATAGAGGATGCAGGAAAAGTAGAGAGTATGTTAGTGTGTGTCTGAGTGGGTGGCCAGGTTGCTCAACTTGGAATTTAAGAAACGTCCTCTTTGAGAAGGTAACAAGTGGAGACCTCAGGTTCTATGGGAAGATTATTCAAAGCATAAAGAATGGCAGGTGCAAAGATCTGGAAAGGGAACAGGAAATCTCCACATCACTCCCCACTTTAAAGTAAAATGTGGCTTATACAATTTTTTTTTTAAAGCATGATTATAGGAACGACAGTTTGCATACAGGTAGAATACGCCAGATGGGACAGAGATTGGCCAACTAGTGACCAATCTCCTCTGTTCTCCCTCCTGAGAACATGTCAAGACAACACATCACAGGCACCCTTGCAGTAGGTATGGTCTTGTGAATAAATAAATGACCCATGGACTCTGGTGGAAGTTTCTGGCCCATGAAAACTTCCATGGATGATCCTTCATGAGTTTTTTGCCTTTGCCAACAACTTTGAAAGGCGTGTGAGGAAGACTGCAGAGCCCTAGATCCCTAGAACTGGGTCTCTGAAATGCCACTTGCTTTTTGTTTGTTTGTTTGTTTGAGACAAGATCTCTCTGTTGCCCAGGCAGGAGTTCAATGGTATGATCATAGTTCACTGCAGCCTTGATCTTCTGGGTTCAAGTGATCCTTCTGCCTCAGCCTCTCAAGTAGGTGGAACTACAAGTGTGTGCTACGATGATGGGCTAATTTTTTTATTTTTATTAAAGACAAGGTCTGGCTCGGTTGACCAGGCTGGTCTCGAACTCCTGGGCTCAAGTGATCCTCCTGCTTTGACCTCCTAAAGTGCTGGGATTACAGGCATAAGCCACCATATCTGGCCTGAAATGACATTGGAAATAAAGTTGTATGCTTACCAGAACACTTTTGTCCTGACAAGACATCTACATTTTAAGGTTTGTTATATCAGTGTTGGCCTCAACTAATGTGATAAGAATCATTTTCCATAGGTTTGGGTGCTAGTCTAAATAACATAATCATAATTAAACTGCCAGCAACTTAAAAATGAAAAATTCAGGGGAATATCTTAGATGCAGAGCAATAACTTATTAAACAAAAAGAATAAAGCTGATGTATGTTGGGAGAGTCACAGACTCACTGGATAAAATTTCATGTTTTCCAATTCCCTGGCACAGGATCTTAGAAGTGGCCATTTTACCTCCAAAGATAGATTATCTACTGTATCCAACTAATTGTGATTTTAAACTGAGTATCTGAGAAAAGGTTTGTTTTACAGTGGAAATCCATGTAGATGGTAATATGAAACAAAAAGGAGTGAACTGTAAATATCAGTAAATAAAGTATATCATTGATACAAGTCATTTTACTAACTCATTCCTTAAGGATTTCCTTGAGTAGATATACATCTACATTTTTTGAGAGAGAGAGAGAGAGAGAGTCTCACTCTGCTGCCCAGGTTGGAGTGCAGTGGCATGATAATAGCTCACTGCAGCCTTGAACTCCTGGACTCAAGTGATCCTCTCACCTCAGCCTCCCCAGTAGCTAGAAGTACAGGCATGTGTCACCATATCTGTCTAATTTTTTATTTAATTTATATTTTTTGTAGAGATAGGGTCTCTCTATGTTGCCCAAGATGCTCTCAAACTCCTGGCCTCAAGTGATCCTCCTGCCCTGGCATCTCAAAGTGCTGGGATTACAAGCATGAGCCATGGCATTCAGCCCACATATCATTATTGGTTATGCATTATTGGCTGTTTTGCCATGATTTTGTTTTGTTAGTTCACAGTGTTGAGTGAATATACGTATGACTAGTTGATTGAATGCCTTAACTTCTTGAGGCATAACAGGAAAATATTTATTTTCTTAACTGCTAACTTTAAAATGCTTTGTAGAATATTTCTTCCCCAACTCTGGATAATCTCTTGTGCAAATCTCAAACTACAGAGCCAGTTATGTTTTAAGAAAGAGTCTCATTTCAGTATCTATGTCACCATTTCCTGTATTGCATGAAGCCATGCAATACAGTCTAATAAACACTTCATTCTCTAATGCAAATGTCTCCCCTGCAGTTTCTATTCAGGCCTATTCTAGACTTGCAGAGCTACAGTGGAGTAGAGAAAACCACTCTTTACTCTTCTCTCATTTTGTTTCCTTATCACTTGCTCTGCTGCTTCCAAAATCTGGACAGGAGAGGAGTTTATAAGAGAAAAAGCAGGCAACAGGGTTTTTGTTATGTGTCATGCCTTATAGTTTTCTCTTGTCTTTGGATTTCCCTTTAGGTCAGGAATCCAAATGCTGGCTCTCTCGGGACATAAATGGAGTCCCCACGGGACCATCTGTAGTGCATTCTTCTCTGACGTAGGTTGTACACTTCTGGGCTGACCTCTAGTCACAGCTAGTGCACCACTTGTGAATTCAATTTACCCCACAGCCTCTAAACACTGGGGCTTCTTTGCCTGGTAGACAGCCCTCTTAGTTGAAGTATCATTAGGTTTGTTGTGACTGTCTTCTAAGACATCCACTAGACCAACAGGAAATACATACATCCAAGTTGCATCAAATGCAAGGAACTTTAGCTACTGCATTCCCTCTCTATCCTGCTCCCCATCACAAGAAGCTCTAGACAGACATCCATCTTCACAATTCTCTAGAATAAAAGCATGACCAGTCTATGGTTACATGCATTTGTACCACATAAACTCCTACAAACATTTTTAAGGCTCTCCTAAAATTGTGTCTTTACATTCCATTCTAATACACTGGATTAGCCTTTGAGTTTCTGCTACTTGCAAAGTTTCTGGAAAAGCAACAAGAGTCCTGTCTGTCCATCTAGCAGACAACTTTGTATGTTTGAGAAGACCTCTTGAAAAGCGTTTCTTTCACATGAACAGAGCACATCTTTCCAATCTACAGAGGGCAGGAGAAAGGCCAAGGGTCTGCCTCAGTAGATCTAAGACTCCCTACCATAATAAGAAATTCCATTCCACAAAGACATTTGGCTTCTCTCTAATAGGGTGAATGAGAGTTCAAATATCACTTAGGCAACCTCAAGCTCTAGGGGGATTGTCTGGTGGCTCAAGCACCATTATCTGGGGCTAGAGACCAAATATAAAGATAACAGAAAAGGTTTTCACTTTCCATCATATTACAGTTTTAAAGCAAATATTTATTATGAGCTCTGTTTGAAGAATTTTATAATCATTATCTCCTTTAATCCTCATAACAATTTTATGTGGTAGAGAGGATGAGTCCCCAATTTCAGATTTAATCACATGGCAACTCAGCAAATTGGTCCAGGTCATCAAACACCTTGTCAGTGAGCACACTAGGAATCTGACCCAGAGCTGAGTAATGTCATTCTTTTAACTGTCTCAATGTTAGAAGATTTATGAGAAGACAAGTATTATTAAATCACATGTAATCAACATGAGTGTTAGTGTTGGCTATATAAATCCAGGATAATTAACTCAAAATTTATTAGACGTTATAAGGATTGATTATAACTTTCTTTTTTTTTTGAGACGGAGTCTCGCTCTGTCACCCAGGCTGGAGTGCAGTGGCCGGATCTCAGCTCACTGCAAGCTCCGCCTCCCGGGTTCACGCCATTCTCCTGCCTCAGCCTCCCGAGTAGCTGGGACTACAGGCGCCTGCCACCTCGCCCGGCTAAGTTTTTGTATTTTTAGTAGAGATGGGGTTTCACTGTGTTACCCAGGATGGTCTCGATCTCCTGACCTCGTGATCCGCCCGTCTCGGCCTCCCAAAGTGCTGGGATTACAGGCTTGAGCCACCGCGCCCGGCCGCGATTATAACTTTCTAAATACCAATGAGAGTCAAATGGAAAATCTAATGAAAAAAAGATCTAATGTAAGACTGCACTACCAATAACATTAATAACAAAGTTTACTTTATTTAGAAATAGCCTTAACTAGAAATCTGAAAGTTTATATAAAAATCCCTATTAAGGTGCTGTGTGCGGTGGCTCACACCTGTAATCCTAGCACTTTGGGAGGCCGAGGTGGGTGGATCACAAGGTCAGGAGTTCGAGACCAGTCTGGCCAACATAGTGAAACCCTGTCTCTACTAAAAATACAAAAATTAGCCTGGCATGGTGGCACGTGCCTGTAGTCCCAGCTACTCAGGAGGCTGAGGCAGGAGAGTCACTTGAACCTGGGAGGTGGAGGTTGCAGTGAGCCGAGATCATGCCACTACACACACTCCTGCTTGGGCAACAGAGTGAGACTTTGTCTAAAACAAAATAAACAAATAACTTTTAAAAGTTTATTAAAATATACAATAATTCTTCAACAGGTATGTTGCAGATTTGTTTGAAAAATCTGAATATGTCAAAATTATCACATCTGCTAAAATTAATTCATAATTAATCACAATTCAAAATTAAAATATCCCAGTGGATTATAGTTGTGAATCTGACATAATAATATACTTTCTGGAAATACAGGTGAGCAGGTGAGAGAAAAAAAGATAACCAAAGAAATACATTAACAAAAGATAGTGCAACAAGTTATAAATATTAAACCTATATATTTTTAAAAGCATCATGTGTTTGCTGGTCATCAGTTTATTGACTCTGAACTCCATCTCCATCCTTCTTTGCTGCTCTGTGAAAATGGAGCTTGTACCTTTCACTGTTGGTTCTTTGCTAGCTGGATGTTAGGATGTTGGTTTGGTCAGTAAAGGGTGCTAGAGAGGAACTACAGGAGGAGAGGTTTTCCCTTCTCTGTTCTGGTGTCCTTGCTTGTTTGACAAAATTCCACAGTGCACATGATTTCTCTAGCACTATTCCTACAGTGCAGAACAGTTAGCAGCTTCCTGAAACACCCCACTTTGACAGTTTTGAGTCAAGTGCCTCTGAGATACCTTCACATGAGCAACTTTCCCTAAAATCACTGCTCTGCCCTCTCCACCCTTTGTGAGATTGGAGGAGGGCAGGAGTTTGGATCAAACAAGAATATGGAAACAACCTTATTATCATCAATGACCAGATGATGATAAAAGATAAAGAGGTTTAGGATTTTGTGGTGTGATGACCACAGTGATTGTTAAACACTAATCTTTTTTTTTTTTTCTATTACAGATTGGGTTCGTACACAATTCAGAACTCAACACACCCTTTGCACTTTCTTCCTGTACAGACGTGTTATTATCCATGAGTTCTAGTCTGATTACTCCTGGAGGCTGCTTAAACAAGTAGACCTAATGCATTCTCTATTTCTTCCTCAAGAGAAAATGTGAGCTACACAGAGTAAGACAGAGTTAGAGAAAAGAGAATGAATTATTCAATCAAAATATAATTTCCGTATTGCTAATTCCTTGATTAGAATTTCTCAAAGTGGGGTCTGTTGATTGTCAGCATCAGAAGTAACTGGAAGTACCAGGTAAATAGCTCTAACTCACCTCCTAGGACTCTCATTCCGGAAGTTTGTGGGTGGGGCCCTGCAATCTGCACAGTTTGAGCCTTCAGCTGATTTTCATGCAGATGGTCCATGAGCTACTCTTTGAGAACCAATTCTGAGATTAATGAATGTTTTAGAAATATTAAAACAGATTTCAAGACATCACTAAAATGAACAAGCAAGAAAAGATGTCTTTTATATCAACACACCATCCAAAAGCTTTGGATTCCATTCCAAATGGCAGTTTATGCCTGTATCAGGAGCTAAGATGATTGGGAGTAATACTACAGGTAATTAGAGAAAGAAAGAAGAAAAAACCTGGTGCTAGAGAAGGGCCGATGTGTGTTACTGAGAGTCAACCAAGAAAAAACATAGAACAAGTCAGTGGCTTGTAATAAGACTGAATCAACAGCTTCCTGTCCTTATTGCAGGATCTAGTGGGACAGCTCAGCTTGGGGACACAGAATCAGAAAGTCAGGCCTCTCAAGTCCTGAGAGCAATAAAGAGTTTAGCCCAATTCTAATGACAGGGTAGATATCCGGTAATCTCCACATCGGTGCTGTCATGTTGATCTTGGTTTGCCTTTCATCAGCTCTTGGCTGATCCAACGTGACTAGTCTCCCTGCCTCCAAGCTTAATCCACTTCGATCTTTCCAACACACTGTAGCCACAGTGGTTTTCTAAGTACTAGTCTGATTGTTATCGTTTCTCTCCCATAATATTTCAGTAGCCTCCCATTGCCTACAGCAGCGGTCTCCAACCTTGGGCCTGTGGACTGGTACCAGTCCATGGCCTATTGGGAACTGGCTGCACAGCAGGAGGTGAGTGATGGGTAAGCAGGCATTACTGCCTAAGCTCCACCTCCTGTGAGATGTGGGCGGCATTAGATTCTCACAGGAGTGTGATCCCTGTTGTGAACTGCACATGCGAAGGATCAAGGCTGCATTCTCCTTATGAGAATCTAATGCCTGATGATCTGAGATGGAACAGTTTCATCCCAAAACCATCCCCATCCTGCTCTGTGGAAAAATTGTCCTTCATGAAACTGGTCCCTAGTGCCAAAAAGGTTGGAGACTACTGGCCTACAGGATAAAGTCCAGTTTCTCTCTGAGGGGCATGTGGAGGGGGTGACCTCTCCTCTATCTAAAGTAGATGAGTTGGATTTCAATCCATCTTTTATACTGACAACTGTGTGATGTTAGGCAAATGATCTAACTTCCCTGGTTGAAGTTTTCTCATCTGTAAAACACAGACATGAGACTCAATGGGACACTATTCACATGAACTATGATATAAAGAGCATCCCATGGAGGAGGGCAAGGAAGCAGCCTGAAAATACAAACTTCACACGACTGCCAGGAAGATGGATGTAGTACACACGAAGTCTATATGACAGTGCCTGGCACACACTCAGTCTTCAGTAAGAGTTGACTTGGATTATTATTGCCCCTCTGTTATTTCTCTACATGCTCTTGCTTTCTATTCTTACCAAGTAACTCATAGTTTTTCAAATGATGCTGTTTGATATCTCACACTTTAGCATCACTGTTTTTTTCAGTGCAAATGCCATCCCCTCTTCACATGATGAACTCCTACTCATCCCTTAAGTCCTAGCTCAGATATCTCCTCTCTGTGGCCCTCCCTGATTCCACCACAACTAGTTTTTAAACCTGCATTTTCATTAAAGTTATATCAAGACCACACCTCCATTATTACAATAAATCCTCTCCACAGTCATAAGCCTTTCATGTTGACAGTCTTCCACAGGAAGAGTATGTTTCAAACTGTGCTATTAGTTATACCACCTTCAAAACGTATGCCATATCCTTCTAAAATTTTACAGTAATTTGCTTAATTTTTTTCTGTAAATCAATTCATAATTCTACTTACATAAATTGATTTCAAATGAAACTTTATATAATAAAAAATTAATGCATAGTTATTCTAAAAGTAAATAACAATTACAATACAACAAAAACATCATGTCCATCTACTAACTCATCCATTAGCAGCACTCTTATGGGAAAATCTGTACTGATATATAAAAGCTCTTTCAGTGCAAAGATATCTATCTTTATATCCCTAGTACCTAGTACAGAGCAACATCTTGACAATTTTAATTGCCATACTCTTTCAGAAAGCCCTGGCTCCAAATCTTGACTTTAACACAAGGAGGAAGGAGTTTAAAGATATTTATAAATTTAAAATTTACTGTTAGAGTGAGATTTTGCAGAAAATAAAATTCATCCAAATATTGTTTATCTATAGAAACAAGATTTTCAAATCTGCAACTGAGCATACAGAAAAGTAATATGAAAGAATATCCTAAATTAACTGAGAACAAACTTTGGTTAGCCTACAAGAAACTTTTTTCTTTTGGTTATTTAGAACTATGACATTCTCTTTGGCCATTAGTTACATCAGAGTCAAATATGTGCCTCACAACAGCCGAAAGCCTTACCCTGCGGTGTTTGTACAGTCTTTCTGCTAGTGTTGACTTCGCTTTTGAGTTTTCTCTTGTCCCTTTTGGGGGTTATGTTTTATTATTAAAACTTTTAAAAAGTCATTTATCTAATATTTTTATTGAGCCAGATAAATATCTAATTAAATTAATTAAATAAGCAATCCAATAAATCAATGGGTGAATAGATTGATGGATAAATACACAAGGTCATGAGCAGTCCTTAGATATGCTAATGCAATTGACCAGCTCAGCTAGGGGAAAATGAGTAAACAGACTAACAGTTTTGTGACATGTAAATTAAAAGCACCTTGATGGACTTTTTTTTTTTTTTTTTCCACTTCTTAGTCTCTTGTTACAACAACTTGAAGGCACGGCCTGTTGACACCAAAACCAGTTCAGTTTAGCAACTTGAGACATAGAGTGTAAGAAATAACAACTGTGCAGATGAGAAACAACAGAGGTGGGTGCTGGGTCTGCTAAGAAAGTGAATCACACATCTTTCTCTCCATGAAGCACAAGACATATGAAATGAAAAAACAAACAAACAAAAAACCCCACTAACTCTGATGCAGAAGCAAACAGGCACTAGAATTGTGCTGGCAAATGGCAAACTCACAGCCAGGAAAGGGACAACTGATTTTCTTTGCTATTTATGTATTAAAGTCATTGGTCCCATTGGGAAGTAGCTTACTTAAAAGGCTACATAGGCTGGGCACGGTGGCTCACGCATTTAATTCCAACACTTTGGGAGGCTGAGGTGGGCAGATCACGAGGTCAGGAGTTCGAGACCAGCCTGACCCACATGATGAAACCCCATGTCTACTAAAAATACAGAAATTAGTCGGGTGTGGTGGCATGCACCTGTAATCCCAGCTACTCAGGAAGCTGAGGTAGAAGAATCATTTGAACTCGGGAGGCGGAGGTTGCAGTGAGCCAACATTATGCCACTGAACTCCAGCCTGGGTGACAGAGTAAGACTCCATCTCAAAAAAAAAAAAAAAAAAAAAAAAGCTACATAATATTATAATTTTATTTATTAAAATCTCTTCCACGTTTTTTATTTCAAAGCTTGAACAATACTACATATGCACTGATTACAATTCAAACTTAATGGAATTCTGTGGTAGCATAAATGCTGATTTGTTTTCAATATAAAACAAATCATTCAGAAAAAAACTGGAGTAAAATACTTTCTTCTTCCCCAACAGAAATCTCATAATTGTATCTATTTGGAAAATACATGAAACATAAATTTACGTGAAGTGGAAAATAATTTGGATGTCATGTAAGAAGTCTTATATATTTTAGTATATAGAAGGACTCTATAAGCATATGAACATTATGATGAAAAAATTTCTTTTTCAGAAAGCTTATTTAAAACCAACAATTACACAGTCACTTTGAAACAGAATATTATAATTTTGCATAGACACTTTGATTTCAGAATTAATAAATGTAACCAATACTCCAAAAAGCTGACTTATTTTCCAAGTAATATATCCGATTGCTTCTGCACACTTTATTACCATCTTTCTCTCACACACTTACATATAAAAGAGAATGAATATTCACAAATCAGATTTTATCCTAAAAAAATTAGAAAATGAAGCATCCAGGAACACAGACTAAAAATCTGCAAGTACAATTTACAACTTCCTAAAATTAATTTGAGATAATCAAAAATTCAAGTTCACAAACAAAGTCAATATTATTGAAATCCTTTTATGAAGCCCAACATATAAGAAGCAAGCAAAAAGGCTACACAACTACAATAGCAAATAAAATCAACTAAAGTTATTTAAGTATTTAATTCCTACAATACTAGGATTTCAAAAAAGCGTTGTCTTTTTATTCATCTCGAAAATGCATGTTTTTTTGAAGCCATCATGGAAACTAAGAGACAACTTCACTTAACTTTTAACTTTTATCACCTTAAAACTGGGTTTTTATAGGTGAGAGACGTGATTTGGGAGTCAAATGGCCTGAGTTTTAGTTTCTGAAATCTACTGCTCATTAGCTTATTTGACCTTTAGCAACTTCATCATAAAAAACTTCTCTGAGTCTTCATTGCTTTTTCTACAAAACATTAACAGGTATCTTTGCCATCAGAAGGATTAAATTAGACAAGTATATGAAGCAGATATGGAATTCAATCATGACTTTTTAGTTATGAAAATGTACATAAAAGTAAAAAGTTATTGTGTTATTAGAGATTCATAAGTTCATTACAGTAGAAAACCTGTTTAAATGTATGGAAAATAAATCTAGGAAATGAAGGGTATGGTAGTGTTTTCTGGGTTTGTTTGTTTGTTTTAATTTCAAACTCAACAGTAAAAGTACTATCACCAATCCTATGTAAAACACATGTAACTCTTCATATGAGCTGATTATTTCGGCGTAAAATGTCTGTCGGGAGCTTGTCAAAGTAAAACCTATTGAATTTAGGAAAGCCAGATTAAAAGTTTTGATCATAAGAAGTTGAAAATTATACTGTGATTTGAACAGGAGGATGACCTTAATCACATCTTCTTTTAACCCATTCTTAACATGCACAATGATGTACGGCACAGCTTCATCTTCTTAACTCCAGTGTTCACAGCATTGTTAATACAGATCAGAGGTAAGACACTTTTTTGGGAACAATAGCATAAATTTAGGCACGACCTCTAATTTCTAACTTCTGAATTTCTTATAAACCAATGTATTTTTGCATTATTTACATTCATGAGGCACCTCCTGGTGTTCTCTTGCCTCCCCAAGACGTTAGAGTTCTATGGCTAATCATGAAATTGTTGCCTGAGTCAGTGACAATATTTAAGTCCCCCAAAAATTTAGTTTATCAACTGCCTTTCTCTCTCTCTTTCATACACACACACACATACACACACACATACACACACACACCCCATGTCCTAACTTGAGCAAATCACAGTTCAAGGAATCTGCAAATAACTTGTCATCACTTTGCACGTGTAGGAAAGAAGTGACAGAAATCACAGTTGTTAACGGGACACAGTACTTACAATCCTCTTACCTTTCATCTGTCTCCTTGGCTTTATTTGAATGAAAACAGTCACCGTCATCTGCACCATCTTCTCATTCATGTTTAAGATGTCGCAAAATTTCTTATCAAGCTGATATGTTACATTTTCCCAAATTTCACATTTAGAAAAGAATTTTAAAAACTGGCGAGATGAAAAAAAGGTTTTGTTTCTCCAAAGGTCTTCTGCAGCCCTCCCAGTTCTGAATGGCAATGGTCCTCAACTCTGCAGCAATTATGGGCTGTACTCCTCCAATTCACATTTTGGGAATGCAGAAGAGTGTGTATGTGTGTGTGTGTGTGTGTGTGTGTGTGTGTGTGTGTGTGTGTGTGTGTATGTGTGTGTGTGTGTGTGTGTGTGTATTGGGAGGGGCAGTTTACATGTAATACCATGCATATCCATAGTCTATGAACATTACCAAGATTAACCAAACTTAAATTCAACTATCAGCCCCTTGCCAGAATCTGCAGCAACCTCCTTTTTTATATATTTGCTTCAAATTTCCCCTTGCTGAAAATTTAAAAATAATTCTCTCTCTCTCTATCTCTCCATAGCTCTCTGTCACTCTGTCTTTCTGGATGAATAGATACATAGACAAATGAGAGTAAATTGTCTGTCTCTCATGCACACACACACACACACACACACATATGCACACACACAAGCACACACACACAATCGCCCAATGTAGGTAGCTTGCAAAAGGATATAACTCTAATTATGGTTTCTACCAAGTTCCCCCTGGAGTCCCCAAATTAGGTTCAAAATTATGAGAGCAGCATAAAGGAGAAATTTGCTTTATGAAAATTGTAATATCTTAGTAGCCCAAATCCCTTTACTATCAAAATGAAGCTGAAAACAGCACATTCATCCCTATGTCAAGGTCTGATACATGCTCAAAATGGGAATAAGGAAAAGGAAATGAGTTAGTTTCTTCTAACTAATGGCTTAGTTCAGAATGAGAAAATTGAGGCAGAAAGAGTCTTCTTTTTATGAAAGAAGTAGTAACCAGGCACAAGCTAGTTTAGATCTTTCCTAAATGAATTGAAACTGCACAGTTAACATAAAAGAGAGATGTCAAACAATCTTTGCCATTGCCAACCATTTTGCCCTAAGAATATACAAATCCCCAGATATCAGGTATTTAGTGGACAGAGATTATATTTTCAAAATTTATATATTTTTTTCTCAGATCGTTTGATTTAGCCACGCTTGCCTCTTAAATGTTCCCTGAATCCACGACACTCCTTCCTTCTGTGAAATTTTGCCTAAGTTCTCTTTATCCGAAATGTTGTCACTTCTTTTCTCCAGGCTCCTCCATTTCAGGAATAAATTATGAAATCAGAAATGTTAATTTTCCCTTAATAAGGGAACCTTATTAAAAAGACTTGAGAGCTGGAATAATTTAGACCAAAAGTTACAGGTCCTATTCAATTTTGCCACACAGTGCGGGCTCACTATAACCCTTACCATGCTCTAAGAAGTTCTTGAGGTCTCCATGTAGGATTGCATAATTGCTAATGCATTGTAATTTTTGGAAGACATTTATACCCATAGTTTGTTGAATCCATATTTACCAGTTCTTCTGGATAAACACCTTCTCTTTTCTATTAAAGGTGATTTTACCTTTACATCTAACAGTGGTCTCAATAGGGAGGCATGAAATTAGTATGGTCTGATGAACTGAGATTTATTTATTGCAACAGAATTCCAGTCCACTTTCTTCATCTGGGATTAATTTGACATTTTAAAAATGTGCGCTGCTTCTATACTTCATTTTTATAAAGAATATTACACTTGATGGGGAATAATTAAGGCAAAATGAAAACTGAGCTGTAATTTTACACCTGTCATCTTGCTAAAAACTAGTCTTGTCATGTATTTTCTTGCCTTAGTCACTCTCTTTTGCCAAATTCTCCTAAATACACCTTTCTCATTATATAAAGTAGTCATACCAATTAATTATTGGGGAGTGAGGTAAAGGTGGAAAGAGGTATTCAAAGCAAGCAAATGCCTTACATAACCTGTAGGTCCTTAAGGTAAATATGCAAACAAAACTAATCATAGACCTCAATCATCCTAATAAGTCATGAATCATATCATAGCAATTTCTCCTGTAATAAGTAACATAATCAGTTATATTTTGCACTGAAAATATCAAGTATGAAGAAGGCATCTAACTACTTATTTGTCAAACTGGATGCTTAGATGGACTGTTCATTTCAAAGCATGTTTTGGAAACTATATTTTTCTTTACAGCAAAGGTAGCCAGTGGCTGAAACGTTTCTATGGAAGAACAGAAAACCCACCCTGCTACTTTTTAAATCTTTTATAGCAGAAAAGTGACTGATAGAAGGATTTACCAGAATGGTCATAGAGCATGTGAGCAGGGACATAGTTTAGCATTCATTTCCCAGAATGCTGAGGCCAGATGAAATCAAATGGAGTGAACAGTGTTGGTCAAGCTATGTTTCATATTTCATGAGAGCAGGGTCTTAGTGTTGGTGTTTGCTAACAGAGGAGCTATATCAAACAGCTTTCAGTTCTTGGTTTCTGAAAAAGTAGTGAATATCCACATAGAAGAGTGACTGACATTTAATTACATAGACCATGTCTAAACCACAAACTGGTCCTGAGCTTCTCAAACTTTAGTGTGTATTCAAATCTTCTAGGATGTCGGTTAAAAATGTTAATTCCCATGCTCCAATCCCATGTACTCTCATTTACTGGTTCTACAAGGCTCAAAGATCTATATTTTAAACATTCCCTAAGTAATTTAATCCACTCACCATCATATATTGCACATATCTGTACCCAGCCTGGTAAACAATGTTGTAATGATAGAGCAGTAGAAATAGGCCAGGCACAGTGCCTCATGCCTGTAGTCCCAGTACTTTTGGAGACCAAGGTGGGTGGATCACCTGAGGTCAGGAGTTCAAGACCAGCCTGGCCAACATGGTGAAACTCCATCTCTCCTAATTAGCTGGACATGGTGGCATGTGCCTTAATCCCAAATACTAGGGGGCTGAGGGAGGAGGATCGGTTGAACCTGGGAGGCAGAGGTTGCAGTCAGCGGAGATCATGCCACTGCACTCCAGCCTGGGCAACAGAATGAGGCTCCAACTCAAAAAACAAAAAACAAACAAACAAACAAACAAAACAAATGAAGACTATCTCTGTGTGGCTGATCTAAGTTAGGGGCCTTTCTTTAGGGAGGCTAATTCACCCATTATCCAGTTTGAGGAAATATCTAGGCTGCATCTTTCTAGTTCCTCAAGTCAGAATACAATGATTTGGGGGTTTCACATGGGATACTATCAGATGATATTTTAGATACAAATTGAGGTCCTTTTGAAAAGTCATGCACAAGACAAAACTGGTATTACGTTTTAATTAGCTTCAGTCAGTCTACAAATATATGCATTTTGACCATGTTACCAAATTTGCTGTCCATTTTACTTACAATCAATAGACCAGTTTGTTGTGAATTCAACGATCCTTACAGAAAGTCTGTCATCCTTGTAGTAAGGTAGCCAATGAAAGTTTCTTAATATTCACTATAGTAACAAGTAATAAAAAGGCATCTAAAATTTTTACTTTAAAAGTAATTGTGCTCTAGACATTTAAATAACCTGATTGATTTATCTCCAGAGTGATGACGGTATCATAAACCCTCCATCTAATAAGCATTGGGCTGCTTTCAAAGCAGTGTCATATATATGAATTCATTTGATCTTTACAAGGTCCACAGAGCATCTTAAAGTTTGGAGACATGTTCTTGAACTGGTTCTGTGAACTGTAGTTTCATAGACTTTTTTCCCACATAGGATTTTTCTTATCACATAAAATAGCAGTACTACAGAAAAAAAAAAAAAAAAAAAAAAAAAGATCAAGCCAAACTCAGATCTTATCAGCTCACATACATCATCATTTTCTCCTACACCGAGAGGTTGCGAGGCTGGCAAATTTCTATGAAAGAACTTTGTGACAGTCCCATTAGACAACACCCTTATGTATCCCAACAACTTCAAACTCAAGCAATATTGCACTATTTCTAGTTTTCTGCAGGTGCCATGCTGTTTCATAATTAAATGACTTTGTCCAACTGTCCCCTCTGCCTGGGACCTCTGGCTTTCCTCTCTTTTCTGCCTGGACAAATCCTATTTTTCCTCTAAAACTGTTTAAACAAATCTTCATGGAAACTTTATTCTCTGTCCTCCATCTGTATTATTTGTTTATGAACACAACTTCCCCTGACTTTAAGCACTCAAAAGGCAAATCATGCATCTTATTCTCTTACTATCTTCATAGTGTCTCCTAAATGTGATAGAGGCTAAAAAATCAATGACCAATCTGAAACACAATATTAAAAAATGACTACTTTTCTCACTAAATCCATTTGAATCACATTAATAAGAATACAATAACTAGGCCAGGCGTGGTGGCTCACACCTGTAATCCCAGCACTTCGGGAGACTGAGGCAGGTGGATCACCTGAGCTCAAGAGTTCAAGGCCAGCCTGGCCAACATGGATAAATCCCATCTCTACCAAAAATACAAAAAATCGCGGGGCGTTGTGGCAGGCGCCTGTAATCCCAGCTACTTGGGAGGCTGAGGCAGGAGAATTGATTGAACCCGGGAGGCGGAGGTTGCAGTGAGCTGAGATCACACCACTGCACTCCAGCCTGGTGAAAGAGCAAGACTCCATCTTAAAAATAAGAATACAATAACTTAATAGCAATAATTTATGACTATTGTGTGGACATGTGCTTAAAGCAGTTATCTTGCAGCCAGTTGATTTTTTTTTAATTTTTCATTTACATTTGCTTTTCAGTAGGAGGATATCACAGCAGTTCAGAATGTAGATGGTGAAGCCAGGCTGTGAGCAAAGCCTGACTCTTCCTCTTCATAGCCACCTGACATTGGAGAAGGCGTTCAGTTATCTGAGCCTCACTCTATTTTGTGTGAAATGACTAGAATAACAGTACTTGTCTCACTGGATTTTTGTGGGGATTACGTGAGTAAATGCATGCAGAGTTCTTAAAACAATACCTGGCACCTAGTGGATTCTCAACACTGGCACTTGAATAGTTAGTAAATCTACTAAAATTGTTAATTACCTATGATCAAAAGTATACATACAAGACAACCCAATATATATTTATTCCTGATACATCCATTCATGTTCCAACATGTTATTTTGAATAAATTCAGATGGTTTTCATCCACTTCTTTACCCCATACTTTTACTAAATGAGCTACATGGGTAAAACTATGTAATTAAGTATCTAAGTTATCATTGTTCATTAAATATAATGCAAACTGCATATATAATCGTAAATGTTCTAATAGTCACGTTAAGAATAATATAAACTTACAGGTGAAATAAATTTTAATATTGCTTTTTTTTTTTTTTTTTGAGACAGGGTCTCTCTCTGTAGCCCAGGCTGGAGTGCAGTGGCATGATCACAGTTCACTGCAACCACGAACTCCTGGGCTATAAAGCAATCCTTCGGCCTCAGCCTCCCGAGTAGATGGGACTATAGGTGTGGACTACCACACCCATCCTTTTTTTTTTTTTTTTTTTAGATAGAGTCTCACTATGTTGCCTAGGTTGCTGTCAAATTCCCAGCCTCAAGTGATCCTCCTGTCTCGGCCTCCCAAAGTGCTATCATTACAGGTGTGAGCCATCACTTCCAGCAATAATATCTTTTCTTTAAAGAACTTTTAATATTATTTTACTTTTAATGTTATTAAATATATTTTAAATGTTCAATCAATATAAAAACTATTGAGATCCATTGTACTAGCCACATTTCAGGCACTCACTGGCTGCACATGGCCAGTGGTCTGGGCACTGGAAATGGCTTTTTTTTTTTTTTTTTTGTGACAGAGTCTCATTCTGTTTCCCAGGATGGAGTGCATTGGTGCAATCTCAGCTCACCGCAACCTCCGCCTCCCGGGTTCAAGCAATTCTCCTGCCTCCACCTCCCAAGTAGCTGGGACTAGAGGGGCATGTCGCCACGCCCAGCTAATTTTTTGTATTTTAGTAGAGACAGGGTTTGACCGTGTTGCCCAGACTGGTCTCAAACTCCTGAGCTCAGACAATCTGCCCGCCTAGATCTCCCAAAGTGCAAGGATTACAGGCATGAGACACCGCGCCAGGCCCAGCAATGGCTTTTTAAGTCAAAGATACCATTTCAACTCAATAAGATGCAGCTTTTTAAATTTGTCACTAGGTGGTGCTGGAGACAAATACAGTACTGCTCCTGACTAGAGCAAAAGGAAGGGGAATATCACACACCGGGGCCTATCATGGGGAGGGGGGAGGGGGGACGGATTGCATTGGGAGTTATACCTGATGTAAATGACGAGTTGATGGGTGCTGACGAGTTGATGGGTGCAGCACAGCAACATGGCACAAGTATACATATGTAACAAACCTGCACGTTATGCACAAGTACCCTATAACTTAAAGTATAATAATAATAAAAATAAAATTAAATTAAAAAAAAAGATGCAGTCAAATCTTACTGTGAAGTGTGCCTTTGGTTATGCTAATTACAAATTCTACAAAGACAGTTATGATGAACTAACAGGATAAAATTGTCATCTTATAATAAGAAACAAGCAACATTAAAAAGCAAACACATCCTAATTCTCCTCTAACAGCTATTCTGAAGTTTGCTGGGCCCAATTTATGTGCAAGACCATGAAGTTTTAAAATTTCAAGAAGTTTTATAATTTCTGTAATTCCTGTAAAGTGTTTAATTTTACCATATAAGTTGCATCTGATGGAATCTCTTTTTATCCCCAGAAGGCTTAGGGTGCTTAAATCACTTGTTTAGAACTATATAGTTTATTTTGCCAAATTTCTTTACCAGTTACACTCTTGAACAATACTTCACACAGCATCCAAACACCACAGCATCTGCTTTTGAAGTTTCAATAGGTGACATTTATTTTGCTTGCAAAAACTAACTAGGAACAATATGATATTTTCACTTAATGATGCAACCCTCAAAGGTACATGTATTATTTTCTCATCAATTATAACAGAAATAGTTTTCAAGGGAATCATTATTTAAAACTAATTTCTAACTCCATTCCTTTAACCAATTCAAAATTGTCTCTATCTTCAGTTACTTTACTATGTTCTTTGTTTCTCAGTCTGAAAACACATACACAAACAACTCAGGGTTCCAAGCTTACTAGAAATGTCATTATGCTTATTATGTTACAAAGCTTCTGCACCTTTAATCAGAAATGTCCCTTCTTCCACCAAGTATAAGAATTGCACAGTGGCAGGTACTGCTAGCTACTTACCCAATCATTCTTCCCATGTTTCTTGTAAATATAACTCAGATTTTGCTCAGATTAGCTAAATATTTAATTAAATATACATCTTCCCACTGTTGGTTGAAGCTAGGAGTAAGTCAGACATACTCCGCTTCTTAAGATATAATAATTTGCGAAGAAATACTGGGGGAAGCATTTGCTTTCTTTGCAAGGAACAGATAGGTCTGGAACCATTATTCTCTACTTCTTCCTGCCTTGAGCACACACAATGGAGATAATGCACTTGTCTGCTGCCTTGAGTCAATTAGCAAGGGGATGAAAACTATGAACAGCAAAGGAGAGAGATCTGGGCCTCTAATGCATTGCTGTGAGCTGATCAACTCTAGGATACCACCTTCTTTCAAACTTGCTATATAAAAACACATTAACTCACTATTTTATGCTGCTGTTAGTTGAGCGCTATGTTACTTATAGCTAAATTTATTCCTAACATGGACATTTTCTCGCTTCTGCTCCTTAACCCTCACTTTCCTTCTCACCATTCAATAGGACTCTGTATGTCCTCCCCTCAGAGCTAATGTCATAGGGTTCTTCCCCTCATAGGTCACTATTCATGGAGTTGAGTGAGCAGAGTTCATCCCAGCTAATAAATATATTTAATATTATTGTTATATCATAATTTTGACTCATCAGTAAATTCAAAGGTGAAATTTCTATGAAAACTTGGAAGGAAGAGAAATAGATAGTGATGTTAACCAGCATGTAAGGGGCCCTTTACATTTTACAGAGGCCTTTTGCAAACATTCTTTCCTTTGACCCCACGGCAGCTTTGCACAATAGGTATGATTCATAGTCCTCTTTAACAGGTATGAAAATTGAACCTTAGAAAGATTAAGTTACTCCCTACTGTCATACATCCATTATAATATAAACCTCCTGCTGGAGACTTAATATGACAATACCATAATTTGTACAATTTCTACTTAATTCCATTGACTGTTGGGATGATAACAAAGATTAACATTTATCAAACAGATACTATGTGCTGTAGGCATTTGCTGGATCAAGAGTGTTACATATGTCACTGCATTTAATCCTCACAATGCTATAGCCTGATACCATTAACATCCCCATTATAGATGAAGAAAGTGAGCCATTACCCAAAACAATCCACCCTCCTCAGCCTCTCCTCAGACTGTTCCTGACTTAATGCCTGCATAGCATATCCCTATCCTTAGCTCCTAAGATGTTGGACTTTTGTTTTTGAGTGAAAACCAAGCTTCTGATTAGACTCACCTGACCTTCTATTTTGTGTTTGTACAATTATTTATTTCCATTGCTGCTAGACTGTAAATATCCCCTATCTGTCTTTAAGAACAGCAACAATTTGGCCGGGAGCAGCGGCTCATGCCTGTAATCCTAGCATTTTGGGAGGCCGAGGCAGGTGGATCCTGAGGTCAGGAGTTCAAGACCAGCCTGGCCAACATGGTGAAACCCCGTCTCTGAAAATTACAAAAATTAGCTGGGTGTGATGGCACCTGCCTGTAATCCCAGCTACTTGGATAGCAGTGAGCTGAGATTGGGCCATTACACTCCAACCTGGGGGACAAGAGCAAAACTGCATCTCAAATAAAATAACATAAAATAAAATAAAATAAAACAAAAAATGGCAGCAATTTGTCTCATATCATGTAAAAATGAAGCATTCAACTATTTGACTTTATTTTCCTACTGAAATGATGTTAATGAATTTTGGCTCTGAAAGCCTGTACTCAAAAATAAAAAACTCATTTAGCTTACAGTTTTCTTTCACCTCCGAGAAGAAGGTTTAATTTAAAATGTACTTAATAAGAAAGTATGCACTTCAAAGATAAGCAAATACAGTTTTCATGTGGTTTAAAACAAGATCTTCCTTATCAATACAAAAGTTGGGGTGGGGGAAGAAAAATAAATACATAAAACAAGATACTTGTACTTATTCTACTAATACTGTTGACATCATATTAGTCTTGAACAAAACAATCAGGCAGATTTAGACAATGGGTGGTTTTTTTTTTTTAACTTGGATATAAATATTTAAATGATTCCTTTTTGTTCTGATAACATAATGGAATAATGTGGGTTCTAGTTTTATCCAGATTCTGCCATTTACTAGTTACTAGTTACTAGACCATTAACAAGTTGATGATACTCTCCAAGCCTCAGTTTCCTCATCTCTAAAATAAAGCTAATATGTTGACCCCTCATTTTTTTTTTTTTTTTTTTTTTTTTTTTTTTGAGACGGAGTCTCGCTCTGTCACCCAGGCTGGAGTGCAGTGGCCGGATCTCAGCTCACTGCAAGCTCCGCCTCCCGGGTTCACGCCATTCTCCTGCCTCAGCCTCCCAAGTAGCTGGGACTACAGGCGCCTGCCACCTCGCCCGGCTAAGTTTTTGTATTTTTAGTAGAGACGGGGTTTCACTGTGTTACCCAGGATGGTCTCGATCTCCTGACCTCGTGATCCGCCCGTCTCGGCCTCCCAAAGTGCTGGGATTACAGGCTTGAGCCACCGCGCCCGGCCGACCCCTCATTTTTATTTGGAACTTTAAGTAAAGTAACAGATTTAAATTGTTTGGCCAGGCGCGGTGGCTCACGCCTGTAACCTAGCATTTTGGGAGGCTGAGGTGGGCAGATCACTTGAGGTCAGGAGTTTGAAACCAGCCTGGCCAACATGGTGAAACCCCGTCTATACTAAAAATACAAAAAAAAAAAAAAAAATAGATGGGTATGATGGTGGGTACATGTAGTCCCAACTGTGAGGGAGGCTGAAGCATGAGAATTGCTTGAACTCAGAAGGCAGAGGTTGTAGCGAGCTGAGATCGTTCCACTGCCTCCAGCCTGGGTGACAGAGCAAGACCCTATCTCAAAAATAAAATAAAATAATAATAATAAATTGTTTGTCACATGCCTGTATATAGTATGCATTCAGCAAGTATAATTCATACTCTTCTCTGCTTAAATCTCCTAAAGTAACTTGATTATTTTAACCTTGCTTCTCAGGTTTGTTAGCCTTTGAAATAAAGGTATTTCTAGACACTTGATACTAGGAAACAGTATATTAAAGAAATAATAAATAAAAATCATTTTTAGGATATAGCTATCACTTTCATGACCTAAAGAAATAGTATAGGCTTCATATTATAATGACATTTTGTATGCTCTTTAAAGCAAGATTTTATTTATTTTCATTTTCTTTTTAAGCCCTAGTGAATGTCCTCATTCTTGGGTTTTACTTTCTAGAAATGCTTGAAAATAGATAAATACCAATATTGCATTATGTAGATGACAAAAGACATGTGCATGAAGAAGCGTATATTTCCAAAGAAAGTTGTAAAGATCTCCATCTTTCTATAGAAAACTTTGAAATGGCATTGTTTAAATTATAGAGAAAGGCTTTGTTTGGTAATTTTCTTAATCCCTAGAAATTCCAATCATCTTCAACCGAAGAGGGCAATAACTCTCATTGTAAGTAGGACAACAGGAGCTTATGATATCCACAGTTGTTGGAGAATGAGATTTCTGACTTTCAGAAAATCATGAGTCTGAACTTACTGCAAATAATTGAAACTGTGGCTTTCAAAGCTGCCTGTTAGAGTCCCATGATATCTCATGCATAAGTCTCTCAACCCTGCTTTACATTCTATTTTCTTTTTATATATACCTTTCTTTATCACTAGAAAGTGTCCCTACTGAAATTCAGAGACAAGGCTTAATTTGATTTTGTGTTAATAATACCATCTAGCATAATGGCTGACACAGGCTGGTAGACAGCTGATACAATTTTAATAGAGGAAGAGAAAGAAAAAAAAAGGAAAGATGGAAGGAAGTAAACAAGTAGGGAAAGAGGGAGGAAGAGAAGGAAGGAGGAAAAGAAGAAGAAGAAGGAAGGAAGGAGGGAGGGAGGGAGGGAGGGAGGAAGGAAAGCAGGAAGGAAGGAAGGAAGGAAGGAAGGAAGGAAGGAAGGAAGGAAGGAAGGAAGGAAGGAAGGAAGGAAGGAAGTCTCCTTTGTATTAGAATTGAAGGCTCATATTTATTTCAGTTTGCCTTTCTTAAAGTGACCATTACCCAAGTAGTCATTAAAGCAATCCTATTAAAATACTACTATTAATCCTTTAATTTGTAATGACTTTACTTAACATCATCTTTTGTTTGAAATAAAATTTGCAGATGATGTTCAGACAAAAGAGTAGTCTTTTTTAATCAAATTTGAAGCACTGTAAATGACAATGGCTCCTTGGTAAAACATGACAAAAAATATCTAGGAAACTGATGTTTTATTTCATACTTCTCCACAGTGTGGCAGCAGAGACCTAAGAAATGGAAAAAAACCACCAGTTGGGAGGAAAAGTCATTTAGAGTCTGGTTCAGGAAGACTCAGGTCACAGAGATTCTCTCAACACATATACATGAGAATCAAATGGCAATAGGTTCATCTGTGCCCACAAGTCCTCAACAAAAGAAAATATTGCTTAATGAGCTTCTTATGTTTGCTGTAAGATACTCACTGGCTTTGGTGAAGTTCTGTCAGCATTTAATAGGTAAAATCTATCGGAAATGTTAATATTTATTTTGGAATGAATAAAGGTCAACATAATTGGCTGATTTATATGATATTAATCTACTGAAAGAATATCCAGTTAATTGCAGCAAACCTTTATTAAACAATGAACACAATCTTGCTTTATGGCAGATCTGTTAAATAAAAATAGCAGCAATCCCATATGGGTGTCACAAGGAGTAGATGAGATAACACACCAGGAAGTGCCTGTGTTTTGTGTGGAGTGAGCAGAAGATAAATACTGTTACATTGTTACCATTTTCTCCACTGCTGCCATCACCATTCCACCTCCACTCACTTGATACCACTCTGTTCCAGGCGAAGAAACACTAGGAAGTTATGGAGTAACAAAAATGACTAAGAGGATAGCCCTTCTGTGGAAGAGTTCCTTCTCCAGTAGCAGAGACGAAGATGTAATTATAGATGTAATTAAATAACCATGTTGTTGTGTGATATGAGAACAAATCCATCTACCTCCTCATGTGACTTGGACTTACCTCCCACTCTCAACATACTGTCTACACGAATAGGAGTCCACTACTCTTTTCTTCATTTGCCTTTACCTTTACTATTCCAGAAGCCTCTCGTTCAGGCAAATAACTTGATAGCTCATTACATTAAAGAAACTTCCTGAAAAATCCATTAAGTCTTCATGAGAAAGCATCAACAGGCAACAGACTCTTCTGTATCAACGGCTTGTGTTGGTGATATGTGAGAAGCTGGCATTGGACAGGTAAGTACCGGAAAGTAGCATAATACACTACACATCCTTTGTCACTGGCATGATGAAATCAGAAAAACATGGGTTTGAATCCTAGATCTGCCTCTTACTATCTGCAGGATTTTGTTCAATGTATTAAATAATCATCAGCATATTTCTTTATTCAACAATAATATTTTCCCCAGTGGTTTGCTGTGAGAATGGAATAGTGTAACATACGCAGATCCTTCAACTTTAACGTGGCATGTGCTAAATCCTCAATACATTTTTTTTCTCATCTTCCTCTTAATCACTGTCTATTAACTACTCTTTCAACTTTGCTACTTTATTGTTTTTAGTTAGATCTTGTTTAGATAACCACAAGAGGGATGAAAAGAATCCAAATCCTTGGCTTGAACAATGGTACAAAACATCTTTAGTCCACTCTGCTGGGTCTGTGGATCTGTATGACCTGAAGGTAGGAGAAGGATTTAGGAGAGCTTGCTTGAAGTAGCCTAACAGAGGTGCAATAATAGCACCTCCTGTGCAAGAAAACAGGTTAAAATTATGATCAAACACTAGTCAGGTTTCCTTTCATAAAATAGGTGTAGGGCCTTTCAACAAAAGAGCTTCGTAAATTAGAGCAGATGATAAAGACGTTGAGAAAAGTGAAGTTATTAGCCTTGTGTTGTCACTCTTTCTAACGTGAGACTGTCAGACCTTCTAAAAAACAGAAAAATGTTAACTGTAAGATGATCCCTGACCCTTTGGAGACAATGCAGTTTCCCTGATAAAACCTTAGAAAGGAACCATTTGGGTAATTTGCATGAGCCAATATTGTTTCTAAGTGGTATTTTTGCCTTCAAAAATGACAGTAACGTGATGTCTTTAGCGATATTTCCCAAGGAGTAAACATGTTCAGTTCAGCAGAGAAAAGCATGGTGTCACTAACTCCAGGCAATCGAATTGCTACCAGCCTAATGTTTTTCAACACAGTACACAGAGGAAAAGGGCAGGTATTTTAGAAAAGACATCATTGTATTATTGATACCCACACAATAAAATGTAACCGCTTCAAGTAGAGTGTATGTTTCCACAGAGAACTCAGAGCCAACAAAAACAGCTCTAATGGGAAAAACAGTAACTAAATAATTATGGCTCTTCTTTCCTCAAAAGAAATTAAAATTACATTTATGGATAAGCAAACCCAATCAACACAGGGTCGTTGGAGGGTTACAGAAGAAACAAAATAAAAATAAAAACAGAAAATTTTAAAGTAAAAGGAGGGATAGAAATAGGAAGCAACTGTTAAATTACAACAGAAAAAAAAGTGAAAGAAAGACTCTCTCTCCATTCTCAAATATTTGCCCTCACCTCTCACAAAGAGAATAGTGGAAAATATAGGCTGATCACTCCTTCCCATGGAAAGCATCATTATCTAAGCCTGATGTATTCATCTTCTAGGAGAGATGTGTGCCTACAAGAAGACATTGCATTTATTTCCCAATTAATTAATTAACCCATTCATTCTTTCTTGCTTCTATCCTAAACATGGTCTATGAAGTCCATTTGATTTAGCCACTACCTATTTCCCAGTATTACCTAACACAACATGTCCTTACATTCCAGCCATCCTAAATTTCTTTCAGTGGTTTCACCATCTTCCTCCTTTTCGCTAGAAATGATTTCTCCCTTCTTTGCCTAGCTGGTTTCCACTTCCTTTAGGTTAGTGCTTAACCATCACTTCCCTAGAGATTTCCATATGCCCCTCAACTAGGCTGGAGCTCAGTGATGGGGACTCCTGCTCTGGAAGAACTCTCCACTTCCATACTGCCATACTCATTGCACTTGTAAGTTTCTTCCTCAACGGGTGCTATAGTTTGAAAGTGCAAAGATCATGTGTTGGAAACTTAATTCCCAGTGCATTTGTGTTAAGAAGTAGGAACTTTAAGAGGTAATTAGGTCATAAAGGCTTCAGTCTCATAAATAGATTAATGTCATCATCACAGGACGGGTTCATTATCCCAAAAGTAGGTTCCTTAGAAAAGGATGAGTTTGGCCCTTCTTGCCCTCTCTCCCTCTCTTTTGCAGTTTGCCCTTCCACCATGGGATGACACTACAAGAAGGTCCTTGCTTGATGTTGGTCCTTCAGCCTTGGACTTCCAAACTTCCAGAAACATGAGCCAAATCAATTTCTGTTCATTATACATTACCCAGTCTGTGTTATTCTATTATAGCAGCACAAAATTGGCTAAGAGAATGAGCTATGTCTCTTGTGTTCACCGGTGTGTTATCATCTTCTTGCAGACCAGTTGCAAGGAATAGTAGCTCAATTTATTATTGTTCAGTGACAGAATAAACAAATCAAGAAACTTGTTGATGAATGAAAAACATCTAGCAAGAAAACCTACATTGAGCTCTAACCTTGAGCAAAGTGCTATGAGAAGCAAGGGAGTAGGTAAGGGAGGAATTGTAGTGTCTTCCTAAATATTTTCAGAAAAAGTTGTCATTTCCCCCTTTGTTGTCTCACGAGTAATACTTGTATCTCCTGTATAATATACAGAAGGTCTCTTCATATAGCCCAAAGTTCAGTCAATGCACAAAGTAACCCAGCTCTATTGAGTCATTTAAAATCGAGGTCAGAAACTGTCACATGTGCATATCAAAGTCCAGAATAAGTCCCACCACAGCAACCACTCTTTTCCTTTCCCCCACTGAAAACTGATGAAAGGACTTGGGGAGAAGTACAGGAGAGACAAGGTTGGTGGATGTTCTTTTTCTCTCTCAAACTCCCCCAACTAAATTGGTTGTTGACATCTGTCTGAGTCACTAATCAATATTTAGGGTACTTATAAAAAGGAAGGGCTTGCATCAGTTTCTTCTCCTGTAGGCTGCTGAGCTGAAGAACACTCAGGTCTCCCTTAGCACGAGCCAGAAAATCTGTGCTGAACCCTGTGGAGTTGTGTCTGGTGAGTTTTGGAACATGAAGTTATGTCTGGGAAGAGGAAGTTTAGGAACATGAAGTTGTATCTGAGAAGATTTTAGCAACATGAAGTTTAGGAACATGGAGTTGTGTCTGGGAAGGGTTTAGGAACATGAAGATTTGTCTGCAAAGAGTTTAGGAATGTGAAGTTGTGCCTAGGAAAAGGAAGTTTAGGAACATGAAATTCTATCTGGGAAGAGTTTAGGAACATGAAGCTGTGTCTGGGAAGAGTTTAGAAACATACACAATATTAGAGACTGGTTCCTGATCGCAGTCTGGAGAATACCAAAGACTGGTGGAGGGTTGGTAGAGCAGCCCATGTGTGCAGAGAATGTGACATAGCGTGCCTGGGAAAAATAGGTACCGCTTATTCCAAGTCCATGAAACACTCAGGGGATGTCAGAGAAGATCCTCATGGCTTTTTGTGAAGAACAATGGGAATTCTAAGGCTTTACAAACAGCTGAAAAGTCTAACACAGATAAAAGGGTTGTACATCCTCCATGAAGGCAGGGCCACAGTGAAGCTGAATATACACTCCCGGGAAAATAATAAGCACAACATACTCAGAAACAACCACGTCAGAGTGGGATCCAGGACCCCCTTCCTGTAAATAACCATAAATACAGGTAAGAAGTATTCTTCTCCCTCCTTACTCTGCCTCACATACCAGTGGAGCTCAGACATAAATGAAACAGGAAAGGAAGTAGAGAATTTTGAACCCAAAATGTGATTGAGAATTTTAACGTCCTAACTTAAATATCTAAAATTAATCAGAAAGTTCTAGAAGATTCCCAATATGTGAATGGAGGCAAAGAAGCAGGGGAAGTACACAGTAAAATTGGAGACAGTTTGTAAAAGAAATAAAACCATCTTGTGTTTACGCTCCAATGAATCGAGGTATTTCAATAAATTGGTATGTTTCTGTTAATCATAGATTTTTTTTATCTTGCCTAATATGAGCTATTACATGCCTACACTCTTTCAGGGTTAAGATTCTGCCTTACTTATTTCTGTAACAGCAACCCTGTTGCTGACATATTGACTGACATTCATCAAGTACTTGTTGAAGAACTGCTGTGCACATAAATTCAAATCTCCCTTAACAAAAGGTTAAAGAAACACTCAATCATGGGAGTACAATGCCACTACTAGTGCACCTGTGCTTGGTAATTACCCTCTCAGCATGCACAGCTTTCTCTGATACATCGTAGAAGACCTAAACTAGGAGACTTCTAATAACTTCTACCATTTACTGTGGGGTTTGCTATGTGCATGTTATCCTATTTATTCCACACAAAAACCTATGGTGGTATTATTCTTCCCATCTCACACACAGGACAATAAAAGCCTTGAGAAGACAGGGGCTTGCTTCAAGGTCATACTGCTAGTAAGAATTGAACGTGAGATTTCCCATCCCAAGTCTTTGAGATTCCAAATCCTGCTCCTATTCCACCCTCTCACATTTTTCACGGTGCCTCATCCCTGAATTTGGAATAAGATCAAGGGTAGCACACACACCCTCTACTCCATCAAACATTCACTGGCTATCCATAGGATCAATATAGTGGCCTGGTAAGTCCATAGACAGACACCGTGAGCACTTATGCCTCAAATCCAGCATCACCCTGGGGAGTTAGTTACAGGAAATTGTTTTCTTCCCTTTATTCTTCTTTTCTTTCTTCAGCAGTCAGTTCTAAGACACCTAGTATAAATATTTTCAGAAAAAGTTGTCATTTCCCTCTTTGTTGTCCCACTTGCATTTTCTCTACAGCGGAGGAAACCCTAACCCCCTAATCATCAAGGAAACACATATACGTTGAACAGCAACCTGCTGGTGGGAGATGCAGTGGGTGAAGGTAAGCAGAGGAATCAGTCCATGAAAACCCGAAGCTCTCAGCCCCATTCAGCTCTCAACCACTCAGGGAGGCCTGAGGACACAGAAAGGACCTGCAGAGGTAGGACCTGCAGAGGTAAGCCATTACTACAGTGGATGAAAACATCCCTACGATGTGGTGGAGAAAACAGTCGTTTTTCATCTGTATCAGGAATGGGGTTCTACTAAGATTGTATTTGAAATTACGCAATTGAATCCCCTGTAAGTCATCTCTGTACTCTGAGCAGACCAGTGATTTCTAAAAGTAGACCACGTAGGATGTGGTCGAACTGCCAGGATATTTTCAGGGACACTGAAACAGCTCCTTGATAACCCCCTGCATAGCCTGGAGTCCAAGAGGAGAGAGTTTGAGCCCTACTCAAAATCATGTTCAGGTTAAATAACAGCTAAGAGTTGAGTGTCTCTTATGAACCATGCCCTGTTTTAAGCACTTTAATTAATTTAGTGAATCCTCCCAACAAGTCTATAAAGAAATACCCTTATTATTTCCATTTAACTCACCGAGCAAACCGAAGAAAACGGGGCTTGAGTAACTTTCCCAGGGTCACGGTTATGGACTGATTTATGCCTCCCCCAAATTCACATGTTGAAATCCTAACCCTCAGTGTGATGGTCTTAGGAGGTGGGGCCTTTGGGAGGTGATTCAGACGTAAGGGTGAAGCCTTCATGAATGCGATTAATGCCCTTATAAAAGAGGTCTGAGGGAACTTGGTTGCTCTTTCACCCATGTGAGGATACCTTCAGAAATCAGCCATCTATAGTCGAGAAGAGCTCTGTATTAGTCAGGGTTCTCTAGAGGGACAGAAATAATAGGATACATATATAATAATAGGATATATATACACACACACACGTGTGTATATATACATATATGCATATATATATGTGTGTGTGTATATATATATATATATAAAAAGAGGAGTTAATTAAGTATTAACTCAGCTGATCACAGGGTCCCACAATAGGCCATCTGCAAGCTGAGGAGCAAGGAGAGCCAATCCGAGTCCCAAAACTGAAGAACCTGGAGTCTGATGTTCGAGGGCAGGAAGTATCCAGCATGGCAGACAGATGTAGGCCGGCAGGCTAGGCCAGTCTAGCCTTCATATTTCTCTGCCTGCTTTATATTCTAGCCATGCGGGCAGCTGATTAGATGGTGCCCACCCAGATTAAGTGTGGGTTTGCCTTTCCCAGCCCACTGACTCAAATGTTAATCTCCTTTGGCAACACCCTCACACACAGACACACCCGGGGACAATACTTTGCATCCTTCAATCCAATCAAGTTGACACTCAGTATTAACCATCACAAGGCCCCTCACCAGAACCAGCCATACTGGCACTCTGATCTCAGTTTTCCAGCCTCCAGAAAAATAAATGTTTGTTGTTTAAGCCACCGGGTCTACAGTATTTTGTTATAGTAGCTGGAATTGACTAAGACAGTCACACAGCTAGGAATTAGTGCAGCTGGGATTCGAACCATGGTGACCTCATTCCTAAGAGCTATATCATACTCAAGTGGATAATGTCTCTGCTTTGACAAGTCCTAGTTAAAATTCACGGAAACGTTATTTTCTGTGGGACTATCTATTAAGAAGTGAACTCAGAACTTGACTTGATGTTTCGGTACAGTGTGTAGCCCTGAGTAAACAATGTGTTATGAAGAAGCCCACACAGGAAATTTTGCAAGACAATCTATTTCTCCTTTTACCTTTAACTTGGATAGCTTATTTTTATTTTTATTTTTAATTTATTTATTATTATTGTACTTTAAGTTGTCGGGTACATGTGCATAACGTGCAGGTTTGTTACATATGTATACTTGTGCCATGTTGGTGTGTTGCACCCATCAACTCATCATTTACATCAGGTATAACTCCCAATGCAATCCCTCCAGAAAAATGCTATCTGCCGACCTGAGAAAATAATTTAGGCAAACATTTCTACCATTCTTGTTTTAATATACTTTATCCAAAATGTGTGATATTTATAGACTACTTCAATTGGGGTAAGAAGTATTCCTGGGTTGACTTTTACACGGTGAAAATGTATGCTCTTGAGGCATATAAAGATACCGGAGCATTCTTAATTCTTAATTCATTCCATTATCTTTTAATTAAATTGCCCTCTATTATCATTTTGAGAAGTAGAATTGTGAACTTGTTGAAGCATAGAATTGGGCATCCAGTACTTTTGTCATAATCACTGCATCTTCTTCAGTTCATTTGTCCTTCAGAGCTTTATCTCTTTTGTGCCTTTAATTACCATCTACAACTGCACCCAACTTTGAAACACAGTACTCCTTCCACAGGGCAGCATCAAACAGGGGCATCCGGTGACATCCAAAATATTTTCAGTGAATATTCTAAGCGAGAAACAGAACAGATACACTTTTCTCAATATTAATACCACACACTAAGAATTGTTCCATGTAATTTAATATAAACTATATCATTTTATTGTGTATACAACTGCCTTCACGTGAAAAATGGGGCTAATAATAGAATAGTTAGTCTCTTTAATTCCCACATATGGTTGTTGTTAGGATTCAATGAATTCATGACATAAACTTCATGAACAGACTTAACACATCGCACGTTCTATCAAGTGTCAGCTCTTACTCTTTTTCTTTCAGCTCTCTACTTGGAGGCTTCACAAGAATATCAAAAATAACATATCTAGCTGGGCGTGGTGGCTCAAGTCTGTAATCCCAGCACTTTGAGAGGCTGAGGCACGCGGGTCACGAGGTCAGGAGATCGAGACCACCCTGGCTAACACGGTGAAATCCTGTCTCTACTAAAAATACAAAAAAATTAGCCAGACGTGGTGGCGGGTGCCTGTAGTCCCAGCTACTAGTAAAGCTACTAGGAAAGTTGAGGCAGGAGAATGGCGCGAACCCGGGAGGCGGAGCTTGCAGTGAGTGGAAATCAGGCCACTGCACTCCAGCCTGGGTGAGAGACCAAGACTCCGTCTCAAAAATAAATAAATAAATAAATAAATAAATAAATAAATAAATAAAATAAATTAAAGTAACATATCTAAAACTGAATTCATCCTGTTCCCTAGGACTACTTGCCATGCCTCTACTCCCCTAACTTCTCTAACTCAGGAATAACATCATCATATCAAAAATCTGGCTGTAGGGCTATCATGTAATTATTCCTTTCTTGCATTGCCCAGTTGCAAGTCTCAGAGTGGCTATCTCAAAAATATATCTTGACTATTCATTATCTTCACCAAAAGAACCATCTCCTCCAATCTGGACTATTGAAATGCCTTCCTAAGTGCTCTCTTCAATTTCATTCTTCATCATCTCTTACCTTTCTCTTCATAGCAGCCAGAGTAATTTCTACCCATGAAATGGATGAAAGTTGTTTCAATGATATGTCTTTCTCAGATGTTCCAGAACAATCTGGAAAGCGTGTGTGAATTGTACAAAAGCATCCTCATCCATGGAGAGCATTGTAATAAAAAACAAAACAAAACAAAACAAATCTCCATTTAATAGTTCTTAGAAGTAGCTGTCTTTCATGGCATTGTACCATCAAACCTACCTCCTCTAGAGGGTGATGGGGAAATACAGTAGTTTTGAGAGACAATTTAAACACTAATTACTTCAACCTGTGTCTGTTATAGTGGCTGCTGCATTAATAGAGGCAAATAAGTTGACAGGTGATTGCAAAATACAAGACTATTTTAATATAATATGTGTTAGGATATTTTACTTCAGTCTACACATAATCATCCCCCATGCCAATTGACTAAGGAGATTCATTTAACACTTCAGAGACTCCAGGAAAAAAAAATTGCAGGCACCACATTTTTTAACGTCTTTATGAGAGCTTTCTAAATTAATAATATTATTGTACAAAATGTTCTAGGCAAATATGCATAGAGCAAAATACATTTTCACCTGCCACCATATATTCTGCAGCCTCAACTTTTTTTTTCTTTCTAGAGACAGAGTCTTGCCCTGTCACCCAGGCTGGTGCACTCACAGCTCACTGAAGCCTCTAACTCCTGGGCTCAAGCGATCTTCCAGCCTCCTAAGTAGCTATGACTACAGGTGCATGCCACCATACCCAGCTTACAGTATATTCTTTATGACTAATCCTTTCTACCCAAAGTAGTAAAAGAAAAAAAAAAGACAAAAAATGCAAACTGCTCCTCAAAGGCTCCTAAGCTTACCTCATCCATCTGTAGCAAAGTGGCTAAAATCACGAGCTGTGGAGATAAATCCTACCTCTACTAGTTACTACCTGTCCAACCATAGGCAAAATTCTCCATTCCTCTAATGTTAAAAGCCTTATCTGTAAAGTGAGAATGAAAAAAAATCATAATATGTATTTCATTAGATTAAGTGGATTAAATAAGTTGATATTTGTAAAGTACTTAGAACATTGCTTAGCACATAGTAAAAAAATATATGTATTTGCTTATTTTTATTCCTGTTGCTATGGTATAAATATTTGTGTCCCTGAAAATCCATGTGTTGAATACTAACATTCAAGCTGATGGTGTTAGGAGATGGGGTCTTTAGGAGGTGGCTAGATAATGAAGACGGAACCCCCATTAGGGGATTAGTGCCCTTATAAAAAAGCGGGGGACACTATTCACCAACTGCAGAGAGCTAGCTAGACCCTTCCACCATGTTAGGTTACAGCAAGAAGATCGGTCCTCATTGGACATCAAGTCCACTTTGATCTTCAACTTCTCAGCCTCTAGAAACTGTGAGAAGTAATTTTCTGTTATTTATAAGGTACCAAGCTTATGGTATTTTGTTAAAGAATCCTGAATGAACTAAGACACCTATGGTCTTTATTTTTTAATGTGTCAATGCCTCTGTGCTAGATGAGGTGATTAATTCTATAGGTTGTGTGTGTGTGTGTCTGTGTGTGTGTGCTTACCACTCTCAAATGCTATATTTAGTATAAGCATGCACTAATAAAAGTGACTTGATATGATTTAGTCATAAATAATATTCTCTGGAGCCAGGTTAAATGTAAATATGCATCAATTTTGGTAATTTGAAATCACTTAGTCCTCAATAATATTCACTCATCTTTTTCTTTTCCCTTTCCCCCTTCCTTCCTTCCTTCCTTCCTTCCTTCCTTCCTTCCTTCCTTCCTTCCTTCCTTCCCTCCCTCCCTCCTTTCTTCCTCTTTCTTTTCGTTTCTTTTAGACAGGATCAGTCTCTATCACCCAGGTTGGAGTGTAATAGTACGATCATAGCCCATTGTCACCTCAAACTCTTGAGCTCAAGTGATCCTCCTGCCTCAGCCTCATGAGCATATGGGACTACAGGTGTGTGCCACCATACCTGGGTAATTTTTTATGAATATTTTGAGACAAGGTCTTGCAGTGTTGTCCAGGCTGGTCTCAAACTCCTGGACTCAAGCAATCCTCTTACCTCAGCCTCCCAAAGTGCTAAGATTACAGGTGTGAGCCACTGGGCCTGGGCTTTTTTGCTTTTTAACACCTTTGCATGGAGGCTTTGAAGTACTCTTTTAATGATATATATTGGATAATGTATTCTTCCTTAAAACATTAACATTAATTTAGAATATCCAAACTGTATAATATTTCTGCCATGTTTCTTTGCCAACATTTTTTCCATCCTGTGAGGGGGCTCAGGTTTGCTATGTCTGAGCTTCTCCTGCTCCTTTATTTTCTCCACTCTTGAGAGAATGGAGAGACGTATCTGGGTGGTAGTGTGGGAAGAATAAGCTGGCATGCTCTTCTCTGCTCACTCCTCTTTTCACCTGCCTCACTGTGGTAGCCTTTCTTTGCTCCAGCCCTTCTTATGGATGGGCTAACAGTGTCTATCATTCTTGGGGTTAGGGTGTGAGCCCATTTGGCTCTCACACTAAGCAGATGTTTTGGCTTCCATGTTTTCCCTAACATTTCCCCATGTTTGTCCAGAATCGGATAACAATGAGGTGCTATTTATTGTGTGTCCCCTAGACATTCTCCAAAATGTTTATGTGACTGTACCCTCTTGCATCTGATTTTTCCTGAAGTGTTGTCTCACTGACCTTCTTTCTGACTTATGCAATAGCCACTATGACTTTTTTTTTCTTATGCATCTTTCAATTCTGTGAATATATCAAGTTCTTTTTTCATTTTTGGCTTTTACACCTGCTAATGTTTTGCCTTTTTACTCTTCACTTACTTAACACTTATTGATTCTTTAGGTTTCATTTTAAATATCAATTATTCAGGGAAACCTTCTTGTTTTGTTTTGTGTTTTTTTTTTTTTAATTGAGACGGAGTCTGGTCCTGTCGCCCAGGCTGGAGTGCAGTGGGCAGATCTCAGCTCACTGCAAGCTCCGACTCCCGGGTTTACGCCATTCTCCTGTCTCAGCCTCCCGAGTAGCTGGGATTACAGGCGCCCGCCACCTCGCCTGCCTAGTTTTTTGTATTTTTTAGTAGACACGGGGTTTCACCGGGTTAGCCAGGATGGTCTCGATCTCCTGACCTCGTGATCCGCCCGTCTCAACCTCCCAAAGTGCTGGGATTACAGGCTTGAGCCACCGCGCCCAGCCGAGGGAAACCTTCTAAGTCAGTCTCCTGTTATTCCCTTCCATACCATCTAATCTTTTTCTTCCTATCACTTATTTCTTGAAATATTTTCTGTCTATCTCCATTATCACATTGTAAGGGCCATGAAAGCAAAGAGTGCTCTCTGTTGGCTTGACCAGTGATTTTTTTTTTTTTTTTGCATCATGCATAGTGCCTTGCACATAACAGGAAGTCAATAAATATTTGTTGAATCCATGAATGACTTCTTTCTTAATTTACTTGAACAACCACAAATTCAACATATACTATCGTGCAAATAAGTCATTTTGGTATGTTAGTTATGTGCTCCTGCCCTCTGGAAAACTGTTTTCCAATAGAGCCAGTAGCAGCCCAGCTTGAAGCTATCAGAAAGTCGTCTTCTCCTTCTCCTAACTTGGGGAATTTCCATGCTTTATTTGACAAATAATAACCAGCAAATTGCACATCAATAAAGAACCACTTATTAAAAGAATGAGCAATTTAACCCAAAAATATCTCAAAAAGAGACTTCTATGCTAGATTTTATAACCACATGTAAATCACAGCAGTATATGGGAAAATACTTAGATCATTATATTTCATTTATTCTGCATAGTTTGTCTTTCCAACAATATGGAAAAATTCTAGGAGGCAATAGTCCTAATTTCATCTCTGTATTCTTTAATTGCTTAGTATTAGTTGGACAATTTGTAGGTATTCCATAAACACACGTTGACTTTACTGTTGAGTACTGAAAAGTAAAATAAGGATGTTCTCATTACTTATGAACTCAAATGTGAAGAGGAGTACAGAGCCTCATATTTTAACTTCAGGAAAAATACTCAGCCACTTTCCCAACCCCCATAAAAATATAAAAAAAAGAAAGATGCCTCACAAAATAAGTGGGATCCTAGCTAATTTACTCATTGGTATAGCACAAGCTCATCTCCCAGAACCTATAATGACATTTGTTATTTATTTAAAGGATAAGAATACAGCAGTGTTCATGTTATCACTAGGGTCATAATTACTGTTGCAAAAAGCAGCTCCTGTTCCTGTAGTTGTTTTAAATTGGGGATTTAGAGGTGTAGGAAGAAATTATAGATTATTATTATTTGCTTCTTAAGTGATGCACGCTTTATATACAACTGAAATGATTAATAGAAATTCAATCTTCAAGTTATTGTGACATATTTTAGGAAACCAGCAGTAATTATTTCCTATCTAATTTTTATAATCATTAGTAATCAGGTAAGAGTTTATCTTGTTTTGAAAATTAAATTGTATTAAGCTTATAAATAACATTACAACAAAGAAAAATAAAGCAATTTTCTTATTACTAAATCAAAAACATTATCTAATTTTTTTAACTGGAAGTTTTCTTTGATGAATGAATATGCAGATGGCATACAAACATATGAAAGGATGGATATACAGACAAATATATGAATAAGCACCTGATATGTTTTGGCTCTGTGTCCCCACCCCAATCACACCTTGAATTGTAATAATCCCTACGTGTCATAGAATGGACCCTGTGGGAGGTAACTGAATCATGCAGGTGGGTTTTTCTAGGGCTGATCTTGTGACAGTGAATAAGTCTCATGGTATCTGATGGTTTAATAAAGAGGAGTTCCTCTGCACATGCTCCCTCTTGCCTGCCGCCATGTAAGACATCCGTTTGCTCTTCCTTTATCTTCTGCCATGATTATAAGGCCTCTCCAGCCATGTAGAACTGTGAGTCCATTAAACCTCTTTTCTTTATAAATTATGCAGTCTTGAGTATGTCTTGATAATATTCTTAATAACATTCTCATCTGTATGTAACATAATTGAAGTTATGCACCTTTCCTTGATTGATATGTATATCAATCTATTCATATATATATAGTATTGACATATATATAAAGCATATAACTTTAATTCATCTTAATAATCATGTATCACCTATTATTCTAGGTACTGCACTACAAGGAACACAAGTATGAAAAAGAATTCTATGAGATCCAGGGGCTCATATTCTAGCATAATGGAGGCCATATTTACAGAGACTAAGTTAAACTCCATAGATTTTCCACAAACAAAGTTTAACAATTTTTAAGGAAATACTACTAAAGGATATACATAGCACTCCAGGTTGTCTATGCTTCTACCCATTGAAACAACTCACTGTCCAGTAGCAGATGAGTTTTAATGAAATACCTGAGCAATTTGAGGAAATGCTTTTTCTTTATCGGATATAATCCACAACAAATCACAAAAGGGTACTTTTTAATAGTGTTTTCAGGGAACAGGTCTACCCCTACCCTTAGGCTGACAATAATGCTTTAAGCTCTTCCTATATACATCTGCACACTTACGAGGAAAGAATTTAGCTTATAACATTTTAAACCTCATTAATTAGGATGCCACCATTACAAGGGTGATGGCATTCATATAATGCCTAGGCTGCAGTTTCCATCTAAGTAAAGTAATGGTAGTAAGTGAACATATACTGTCCAAGATAATAATGAACATGTTTTGTTGGGTTGTTGATTATACTAAACATAAATACAAAAATGATTAGGACTTCCTAAGGGAGTCCCTCAGTTATTCCGATATTATTCTACTCATTCCCTTACCTTGGCTAGTATATTTTTAAAACAAGCAATAAGGAGAAGATGAAAGAATCAACAATTCCTACCACATTGAGACGTGGAATCCTTGGCCTATATTACTTTTACACTCATGGAAGATGGTGCAACATAATGGAAGGGGCATGGACTTGGGCCACAGGAAGAACTTGGCTCAAATTCTGGTCCTGACATTTCTAGTAGGGTTGCCCTACTTTTTAATCAGTAAAATTGGACTAAAGCCTATCTAAGGATTAGTACAAATGTGAAATAAATGATGGATGTAAAGAGCCTACCACAGTAGTTGGCACATAATAGGTGTTCAAAAATTGTTAAATGACTCTTACATTGTATCTGTTACAGAGGTAAAATTCAATGGATAAAACAGAAGCCATTGACAATGCCTTGAAAAACTCAACTATGTCAGATTTAAAAACTGATTTGTATAATCACAAAAAGGAAAAGTAGGACAATCACATTACATATTGTATAATCAGACTTTGCAAATTCAATCTGAATTTCTTTCTAATTAGTCAAAATTAGTGAGGTATGGTTGTTGCATCTCTTAGCTACTGTACCACAGGGTCTGGTCATCACCTGCTTCTATTTATGTTTGCTGTTCCCGTAAGGAATCCTCTTAGGTACAAGTACCATCAATAGTAGCTGGAACATTGCCTAAATGAAAAATTTTATTTATTCCTTACTTCCTGAAGGAACTGCCACGGGGTCAGTCCTAATCAGCACTTCATTTTAATACATTATCATCGAGTTCTAAGGATTAATTTTATAAATGATTAATGAAAGTACTTAATTGAATGTCACTCTCTGCTGCCTCCAGCTATTACAGGTTGTTGCTTTCACTGATTCCAGATCGATGCTTTTTTAAACACTCAGCTTTGCAGTATTTTAAACTAGGTCTTCACTTAGAGACTCACCTGTGGCTCAAATAAAACAATCTGAGGTTTGAGTTATTGATGCTGTTGTTTTTGGAATGATTGTACAATGCGTGACCAGCGACAGTTCATGTTTGCTTTCCTCCATAGAAACAGAAACTTGGCCCAGGCGTGGTGGCTCACGCCTGTAATCCCAGCACTTTGGGAGGCCCATGCGGGTGGATCACGAGGTCAGGATTTTGAGACCAGCCTGGCCAATGTGGTGAAACCTCGTCTCTACCAAAATTACAAAAATTAGCTGGGCGTGGTGGCGGGCGCCTGTAGTAGGTTGAGGCAGGAGACTTGCTTAAACCTGGGAGGTGGAGGTTGCAGTGAGCCGAGAACGCGCGACACTGCACTCCAGTCTGGGCGACAGAGTAAGACTCCATCAGAAGAAAGGAACGAAGGAGCGAAGGAAGGAAGGAAGGAAGGAAGGAAGGAAGGAAGGAAGGAAGGAAGGAAGGAAGGAAGGAAGGAAGGAAGGAAGGAAGGAAGGAAAGAAGGAAGGAGGGAGGGAGGGAGGGAGGGAGGGAGGGAGGAAGGGATGGAGGGAGGGAGGGAGGGAGGGAAGGAAGGAAGGAGAGAGAGAGAAAGGAAAGAAAGAAGAGAGAGAGAAAGAAGAAAGAAAGAAAGAAGAAAAGAAAGAGAAAGAAAGAAAGAAGGAAAGAAAGAAGAAAGAAAGAGAAAGAAAGAAAAAGAGAGAGAAAGAAAGAAAGAAAGAAAAGAAAGAAAGAGAAAGAAAAAGAAAAAAGAAAGAGAGAGAGAAAGAAAGAAAGAAAGGAAAGAAAGAAAGAAAAAAGAAAGAAAGAAAGAAAGAAGGAAAGAAAGAAAGAAAGAAAGAAAGAAAGAAAGAAAGAAAGAAAGAAAGAAAGAAAGAAAGAAAGAAAGAAAGACAGACTCACTCAATTTTGGGGGGCGTGGCAAACACTCCAGCTAAGCTGCAAGTTCTTGCACCCTTACAAGTGGTCATGTGGCATGGCTTTCGGCCAATGAAAAGCCTGCCTAGAATTTCTGCAAAAGTTGTGCTGTCCTTTTACAGGTTTTGCTCCTTCCTCCATATTGCTTCTGTTCTTTCCTCCTGCCCAGAGCATGAAGGAAGATACAGAGCAGCAGCTCTTTTTGGATTAGAAGAATGAAGACTAAGGAGACTGGAATCGAATAAAGATTAATTCAGCAGTTACCATAACAGGTAGCAGCATGGATTTGGCCCACAGTCATTGTTTGCTGACCCCTACTATAGACAAATGGATTAAGTTCAGCTCAGAATCAAGACAGAATGGGAAGGGAAATGATAATACAAACTGTGTAACTGCAGAGGAGGAGAAAGTGTACAGAATACGTTAAGATCACCGGTGTCCACAGCTCACTCGGTGATGGAATATCAAGTACCAAGGATATGTACAAGTTCCAGAAAGTGGTTGAAGCTCACTTCCTCATGTTAAGGTAAGTTCAGGAACTGGAAAGGTTCACACCACAGCTGAGATAATTCAGTTTTGAGGTAAGAGGATGAGCTGGAGCTGAAACTAATGGAATGTGCTATAAAATTGTATAGAAATCAATCTTGGTTTTTTTAAAATCTTCTTTTTCTTCAAAGAGGGTTTGTTGTAATAAAATATTCTCAGACCTCCTTCTATGCTTGTTACACTTTTTAAGACACCCTGGATGGTAGTAAATCTTTGGATTCCATTTCAGGATATAAGCAGAAAGAGTTGGGAAGAGACCATGAAATCTCTCAAGAGAGAATGTCAAGAGAGGCATTATCGTCAACATTATGGTCTCTCTTGCATGATTTCAGGTGTTATGAGAAAAAATACAAGTATACTATTGCTTTGTGAATGAGAGGCCATCTGGCCTTTCTTAATATTAAATACATCATGGCATGTCTTGAAAACTTAAGCTTTGATCATGTTCAGTGAATGGAGAGGACTGAACATTTGATCAATCTAATGAGCTGAAACACAATTCGCAAGGAACTCTGAAGACTTTTCACTCTGTCATCATTCCACTATGTGGTAAATAATAGCTAGCACATATTGATCACTTATTAGGCATCAGGCACTTTGTAGTGCGCTGTATACAGTCTACAGTTGAGCTCATCTAATCTTCCAAACTGCAGTATAAGGTGTCATGACCATGCTAATTTTTCAGACAGTCTTATAGGGAAAGGGCAAGTTTCTTAACCTCAATTTGTATGAATCACTAAGATATTTCAATGAATATTCCGAAGCCAATGTGCTTCTCCTTATAGTTTTTGGTGAAAAAAATCTGCTGTCAAATACAAAATGTACTTTTGTCTCCTAGTACTTTTGTCTTCTAGGTTATACAGCTGTAGCTACAGTCTTGAGCCCTACACAAACCTGAAATTGAGAGTAAATAAATGTCCCAAACATGACTGTATTTTTCTTTAAAACATTTTATTTACAATTCAGTTTGGTGAGTAGTTGTCTTTAAAGTTTTTATTATTTAAATATTTGCTTTTCTTTCTATTTTGTCATATATCAATACTTAGGAAAGTACAGTCTAAATGAATGCATATAACTTATCACAATAATTTTTAAGATACCAGCAAAAATTTGGTAAAAATTGGGCAAATAATTGTTGATATATTAATGCACAAGGGAGGCAGTACATAGACCATGAGAGCTCTCAGTTCTTTGTAAATGTCTTAAAAGCTACATAGGACTCATTGTTTAAGCTAATTCTAGATCATTGGATAAGGAGTTATCAAAAGCTTCCAAGTACCACAATAAAATAAGTATACTAATTTATTTGTTTATTCATTCAGTAAATATTTATTGATACTTTTTAAGGATCAGACTAAACAAGATGGAACAAGTCCTGGTTTTCTCAGCACTTGCACGTCAACAGACAGCTATGTCCATGATCAGTAAGTTGAGGATGGCAGGACAGATCACCAGAGCATAAGCAAAGGTATGAGCTACACTCACAGCTAAGACACTGAGCTATCTGCCCTGGGTCTAAGCAGAGGCCACAGCGGTGGTTTTCCAGAAGCTCCAAGGTAGGTGCATATATATCCAGAGCCAATGTTCACAGCTTGGAACTGTAATCTTTAAAAGCTAAGTTGAGGGCTCCAGTCAAAACATTCCTCTCCCAATAAAAACCGTGACAACTGGTAGAAGGAAAAGCCTGGCTATTTGGTTTTGAGGGAGTCAGGAGCACTAACCTGCTCTTTCAGCTTGCAATTCTAGGCTTCCAAGTGAAAACCAACCTGCTTATCTTGCCTCATCTAGAATTAGAGGGGTGAGAAAGGAAATTGGGAAGTAGTTTTGAAAGCTGCAGTGCCTTCCTTCCTTTCTCTCTTTCTCTTTCTCTCTCTCTCTCCTTCCCTTCTTTCCTTCCTTCCTTCCTTCCTTCCTTCCTTCCTTCCTTCCTTCCTTCCTTCCTTCCTTCCTTTCTTTTCTTCCTTCCCTCCCTCTTTCCTTCCTTTTCTTTCTTTCTTAACAGTCTCTCTCTGTTGCCCAGGCTGGAGTGCAGTGGCACAATCATGGCTCACTGCGACCTCTACCTCCCAGGTTTAAACGATTCTCCTGCCTCAACCTCCTGAGTAGCTGGGATTACAGGTGCTGGCCACCATGCCTGGCTAATTTTTGTATTTTTTAGTAGAGATGGGGTTTCACCATGTTGACCAGGCTGGTCTGACCTCAAATGACCCACCCACCTGGGCCTCCCAAAGCGCTGGGATTACAGGCGTGAGTCACCGCACCTGGCCTAAAGCTGCAGTTTCTTTAACTTGTTATTTATTATAATGTCAGGAAAGGGCAAGAATCTTGAATCTGAAGTAATAATGATGACAACGGGGTTGAAAAAAGTAAAAAGTTATTGTCTGGAGGTAAGATTATTATTTTTTTATCCTAGTATTTTAAATATATTATTTTATTCTATTTTAGGTGTTAAATACATGAAGTAGTTAATTGTCAGCAATAATATAATGTATAAGTCAAACTACAAGAAAATCTTATGCTTTCAAGCCTTGATGTAGAAAATAATTATATGAGTTAAGTTAGGAATGAGGTGGGTAGGAAATTGAGGGTGTCTTGCTATTTTTAGCAACTCTCAGAGTGTTTGGTACATGATACATATTTTCTGAATATTTTCAGAAAATCATTTCTAATGTGTTGGTATACTTTGAGTCTTGGCACACAACTGCAAAACAAAGTTTTGCATGAAAACACACCTGGGATTACAGGTGCTGGCCACCATGCCTGGCTAATTTTTGTATTTTTTTAGTAGAGATGGGGTTTTGCCAGTTGCTGTGATAAAGGAATATGTATATATAAATGCAGAGATATAATGAGACAGATGCACATTTACATTTTAAAAATTAGGTTTTCTTCGCTGCAAAAATATATGGAGTTCTTCTGAGGTTAATAATGATTACATAAGACCAACGATAAAACCGCATTTCTTTGTTATGAAGCCTAAAATATTAGGTGTGTTTTCATGCAATTACATTTTTAAAACAGTTCTGTGTAATCATCTTATTTTGTAGTGATGTTCACAAACATACTTAATAGTAGATACGTTTTTATTACAACAAAATATTACTTTAATAAAAACATCAAGTTATTTCAAAATGCACAGGAAAAGTTTCTCTCCATTGTTGTGCATGCTGAAAGACCACAGTGGGAAGCACACAGGTGGGGGGAAATCTGAGAAATGTGAGCTGTAATACCACACACAACAGCATTCTGCTCTCACAAGTCAGTGCTTTCCTCACCGAAATTTTATTTCAATAATTAATATAAACTTTTTTCGTCTGAAGTGTCTCTAAATCAGAGAAGGTTAAAATCAATGTGTATGTATGAACTTGCTGACAAGCTAGTGTAGCCACTACTTGCCTTTAGGTTTTAATCATTTTCCCAGTGGCTGATGGGCAGGCAGCAATATTAAGCCTGCTGACTAACTGAAACATATTCTAAATTATATGGACCTCTGGAGGGGATGCATTCTACTTAACCTTGGCATTTGTTTTAAATTACAGGAATCTACCATATTATATCATCCAAAATTTATAAAAATAGCTTTTATTCCTTTTCTAAATTTCATCTCAAGGTTGTTAGAGTCAAAGTTAGATGACACCAAAATGTGGTACAGAACCAATAGCTTGTGTAGCCTGAAGACTGGATGAATTATTCTATCCCATTTTAGACCATTTCCAACTGTTATTTCCAACACAAATTAAATAAGCCACATGAAGCTACCATGATCAAGAATATCTTTCTGGAAAATAGCCATGTTGATTTTAAACTAACAGAAATTTATTTGTGGGTTATGTATGGATGTTTAATAAGGAAAAACAGAAAAAAAAACTTTTAATAAGTACCTCATTTATTTCAGGTATTGTGTTAGCTAGGTATTTTACTTATCCCTTCTCAACGAATACTATAAAACCCATTTACTAAGAAATTGAGGCTAGAAGATGTAAAAGAAATGAACCTGGACCAATTCTTGCAAATCATGTTAGGAAGTTACAAGAAAGTAAAAAGATTCATAGTAAATCAAGTGCTGTGAATAGCCATTGAGCTTTGGAAAGCCATAGAAGCAGACACATTGGATACAGGATAGATGGTTCCTGTAGAAAGCTTTACAGAAACTGAAAAAGCCTAAAGCTCCTTAAATGATGGTAACAGTAGTGTAGAGTAGTACTTAACTGTATGACCTTTGGCTAGACTACTGTATTTGAATTACAACTCTGTCACACACTAAATATATGATTCTTGATAAGCTATTTACCATCTCTGTGCCTCAGTTTCCTTGTTTATAAAATTGCAATAGGACCTACTGTATGAAACCTGTGATAATTTGGTGACTAAATGCACATAAAACACAGCATAGTAATGTGTACACAGTACACATATATCAAATGTTAACTCTAATTATTTCTGTGAAGACAAATATATTGCTTGTGGAACACCCTGGGAGATCGATGTTGTCCTTACAAACACTGTAGTGCCCTAGAAGAGCATTATCAGTAATATCTTGTTATTTAAATAAATTACTAGCATTCATATGGTATTTATCATGAACAGGGAATATGATAAAAGCTTTTATGGATTTTATTTTCATCTAATTTTAATGAGATTTTGATGCATGCACTGCTCTTCCCATTTTGCAGGTGAGGAAATAAAGGTAAAGTGAATTTTAAGAACTTGCTTGAGTTCATAGCTGTAGTGATAGCGCCCATATTGAAAACCAAATTATCTGATAAGTCCAATTCCTGACAACCACATTATGGTGCCTTTCTAAGGCATAATGTGACACAGGTATAGAATGGTGACAATTGTAGCCATAAGTGCCCTTTCCATTTTCAGCCCTGCAGTGCTTCATGAAGTACTGTGTTCATGAGAGGCTGCTGAATGACTGCGTGTAGGACACATCTTCCCAGAGCACACTACTCCCTGGCAGAGCATAGCCCAGGAGAACAATGAGCCCATCTGAAACCTCAGAAATAGCCCAGTGCCTGCAGGGGATGGTGCTGCAGCTTCAGACAGGACCTCCATGAGGCGCAGAAGTTTGGTGAAGTGCCCCCGATCAGAGTCAGGTTCACATCGTGGGGCTCTGAAACATGATGCTGTCAATTCATCCCGAATTGTTCAAGGTCAAACTCTCAGGCATTCATCGCTATACCATTCCTCTCCACTCAATTCCATCCCTTTCCATTCCATCTCATTCCACTTTTTCCATTCGCTCCACTGTATTCTATTCCATTCCATTCCATTCCATTCCACTTCACTCTACTCCATTCTGCTCAAACGTATTAACTACTTACTGCACTACTTAGTCTGTAAGTAAGAAGCAGCTGCTGATATAAAGATGAATAAAATTAGGCTTAACATGTAAGGAGCTCTCAGGCGGACCAAGTTCCATTCAATAAACAGATTTAAAGAGTCAAAATCGAATTTAGTAATTTACAACATATCTCAACTTGAGAAATAGAATACATTATAATTTTAATACTCTTAGCTCTAAAACTAGAATTGGCCACAGTTTTCTTCCAGTGTATAGAAAAGTCCACTCAGAAGACTTTATTTTTGAGGACTTGGTGAGAGTAAAATAAGATATTTTCGAGGTATGTTTTCAATGAAGCATGAAAACTAGAAAGGTGTGTTTTGCTGGCTGAGGATACTTCCTGGCAAGACTCAAGGTCTACCATCTCAAATTAGAGTTCTCTCTAAGGTGCTAAACTCTATTGGTATTTTTTATGAATCACATATTTCTATATTTTTTGCCAAACACTCCCATCTGTAAAGTATCATGATTTCAGCTAGCAATGACAAAAGCAGCAGTCATTTTATTTGCAGCATTTTAGACTCGACTATTTTTCTGAGACATCTATTTTATTTCAATAGAGACTGAGAAGCCTGCTGGTTGCCTTAATCCTACATTTTAAAAACATACTTCTATATGAATTGGAGAAATGAAATGTGCTCCATAGTTTATGTTGTTCCTTATTTTTGGAATGTATCCTAATCTCAGGGTTCCTCATTGCTCTAACTGCATACTATGTTTATTTCCATCCTAAGGATTATCTAGAAGAGCAATTCCTAAAGGGCTTTTAAAATGTCAATTCCTGGACCCTACTCCATTCCTGAAAATCAAAATTTTGAAGCAGAAACCTCAGAGTCTCCAAGTAATCTCCCTCAGTAAACCTCATCCTCTATCTCCCTTTACAATCACTGAGACAGTGACCAGGTCCAGTGATGATGTCATAGGCTCTCCATTGCCTGCCTGACAATGATTCCTGGAGACTCTCACCCAAACAAGCTCTCACAGAAACCAGACAACGTGAGAAAAAGGAAGGTTCAGCTGGGGAGGCTTTATTGGGTCAGAAATGCCTTACTTAATTCCAGAAGGTCAACAAGAGAAAGCCAGGTCAACAGAACATAAATGTCAACATCTGTGGGCCCAGCTGGTGCCCTGCTGAGGCTACATAGTTGAGATTTTGCAAGCCAGGCAATATTGCAAGTTAATATGCTGTATAAATTCTGATTCCGCAGGAAAATTCTCCTTCAGTGTTGCATAGTTGCATTTACTAATTCTGCTTTCTTAGTATTTTGTGTGTTTGTTTTACTTTGTATTTTAAGTTTCAGCTAAGCAAATGACAAGTAACCAAAATATGAACGAAAGGAGTATTTCCTATGCACCTACTCTATGTACATATATTACCTCATTTAATATGGTTAACATGGCAGGGCATGGTGGCTCATGCCTGTAATCTCAGCACTTTGGGAGCCCAAGGTGGGCAGATCACTTGAGGCCAGGACTTCGAGACCAGTCTGGCTGACATTGCAAAACCCTGCCTCTACTAAAAATACAAAAAAAATATAGCCGGGTATGGTGGCGCATGTTTGTAATCTCAGCTACTCAGAAGGCTGAGAAATGAGAATCGCTTGAACTCAGGAGATGAGGGTTGCAGTGAGCCAAGATCACATCACTGCACTCCAGCCTGGGTGACAGAGTGAGACTGTGTCTCAAAAAAAAAAAAAAAAAAAAAAAAAAGAAAGAAAGGAACATTTTGAGAAGAAGAGGTTCTTATTATCTCTATATTAAAAAATAAAGCAAACAAAATGAACAGTGGATAATTATTTACCCAAAGTTAATAAATCTCAGCATTGGATATTGAGCCCTGTGTCACTCAAAGTAAAAATCTATGTTTTATTCTATAATACTCTGCTGTTTCCAAAACAGGCCAAATAATTTCTACCCCTCAAACATTTACTACTGGAAGAAAACAACTATGAAATCACACAGAGGCCATAAAGTAATAAGAGCAAATTTCTATAAAGCCACACAACCATCTCATTTCCTTGTGGCCACACGTTATATTCATTCAATGAAGAGTCAGGATCTACACTGCACCACTCATCGGGGGCTGAATAGGCACAGATATACCTGGTAATCTTTGATTTCTCAAACTCTACAGTAGATCAAGGTTCTGGCAAATGCAGAAGTAACTCAAACCTTTCCGGTCATTTTCAAACTTAAATTCTGTACACAATACAAGCATACTGTTGAGGGTGGCTTTTAATGTGATGTAAAACTGCAGCTTATGGATAGTGGTGATGGGTGATGTTGCCGCACTCCATCGCTGCATGCCATTCAGTACCTTTTATCCATTAAAGTTTAGGCTACCACATCAGCACTAGGATACTTTTAAATCCTTATATCTGAAAGTACAGAAACCTCTCTACTTTTCTGTGTGTGTAGTGTAGCCCTTGGCACATTGCAGAAAACAAAAACCAAGAAAAAAATACAAAAAATATCACCATCTGTTACTGGGTTGAATAGCGTCCCTTAAAATTTCATGTCTACTTGGAATTTGTGAATATAACCTTAGTTGGAAATAGAGTCTTTGCAAATATAATCAAGTCAAGATTAAGTCATACTGTGTTAGAGAGGGCCCTGAAGCCAATTTGACTTGTGTCCTTATCATCCTTACAAGAAGAGGGAAATTGACCTGGCACAGTAGCTCACGCCTGTAATCCCAGAACTTTGGGAGGCTGAGGTGGGCAGATCATGAGGTCAGGAGATCGAGACCATCCTGGCCAACATAGTGAAACCCCATCTCTACTAAAAGTACAAGAATTAGCTGGGCTTGGTGGCACATGCCTGTAATCCCAGCATCTCAGGAGGCTGAGGCAGGAGAATAGCTTGAACTAGGGAGTCAGAGGTTGCAGTGAGCTGAGATTGCACCACTGTATTCCAGTCTGGGCAACAGAGTGAGATTCCGTCTCAAAAAAAGAAAAAAAAAAAGACGAGGGAAATTTGGACATGGAGATACAGATAATGAAAAGAAAGGCATGAACAGATGGAGGCAGAGATTGGAGCGATGCATTTATAAGCCTAAGAATGCTATGGATTGCCACCAACCACCAGAAGTTAGAAGAGACAAGAAAGGAGCCTTCTACAGCGTGTTTAGAAGTAGTACATCCCACCAACACCTTGATCTTAGATTTCTAGTCCCCAGAACTGTCAGACAGTAAATTTCTATTGTTTTAAGCCACACAGTTTGTGATACTTTGTTATGGCCACCCTAGGAAACTAATACACCATCCATAAATATCCATGTACTACATGCAAGGTGCCATGCTCAGCACTGAGAATATGGAACAATGGAGATGTACACCTGGTATCTGGGACACATGTCAGTGTCTATAGACGTAGAGGAGGAAAGCAAAAAAATGTTCCACTTCATTTCAGCTCTAGTGTATTGCTTCTCTTCTAAAGAGCCACAGACAATTACTTCTCATCCTCTTCTTCCTCATTATTCCTTGGCTTACAAGTTAATGCATACATCATCGGGTTCCCAGTATTTCCTTTTCTCCCCAATATTTTTCACCCCATACTTGCGTTTCTATTGTGATATAATAGAATGGCACGAAGTAGAAACATACCCTTCACGTGGAGCACATGTTACCCAGTGGTTTTATTAAGACTTGTGTTTCAGCATCTGAGCTGTGTGAAATCTCACTCAAGGCTCTATAATGCCTGTATGTTCTCTATATGAATGTGGCATGACTGAAAACATAAAACTGTTATCACAAAACTGTTACATACATTGTAAAACAAACAGCTCTCTGATGTGGTTGGGCTCTGTGTCCCCACCCAAATCTCATCGCAAATTGTAATCCCCATGTGTCAAGGGAGAGACCTGGTGGGAGGTGACTGGATCATAGGCGTGGATCCCCCACGCTGTTCTCCTGATGGTGAGTGACTTCTCACGAGATCTGATGGTTTAAAAGTGGCAGTTTCCCCTTTGCTTTCTCTCTCTCCTGCCACCTTGTGAAGCAAATACTTGCTTATCCTTCTGCCATGATTGTAAGTTTCCTGAGGCCTCTCCAGCCATGTGGAACTGTGAGTCAATTAAACCTCTTTTATTTATAACTTATCCAGTCTCAGGCAATTTTTTATAACAGTGTGAAAATGGACTAATACACTCTCCAAATCTATCCAGTGCATAAAAGCACCATTTGAACTGCCACAAATGCAATGAGGCCTCTGAAATTTTCTAGTTCCACCCTTTCAATCACCTCAGCTAAAGTATCTTCTCCTCGTAAACTCCAGGACCTCCTTTTATAAGAGTGAGAATTCCTAAATTAAAATAACCAACAGAAAGTGCAAAAGAAGGAAGGGAGAAAGGGAGGGTGGGATGGAAACAAAATTGATGAGTGCAGTTGTAAGTTTCAGGGATTCTTTACATTCCTAACATGGTTTATTTGGTATTATAAATTCAGAAAATCTAAAAATTATTCATAATGCCCAATGACTTTGTTTATAGATTTGTATCAAATCTTACAGAAAATGGAAGGATCACTGAAATAGTCATGTCCAGACTGAGCTGACATTTAGTGAGCTCTCCTTCCACTTCAAACTCAGTGTCAGATAGCATTTTATATGCTGTGTAAGAATTCTTTCGTAAGGCCGGGCACGGTGGTTCACGTTTGTAATCCCAGCACTTTGGGAGGCCCAGGCGGGAGGATCCCCAGGTCAGGACTATGAGACCAGCCTGACCAACACAGTGAAACCCTGTTTCTACTAAAAATACACAAATTAGCTGGGCATGGTGGTGGGCACCTGAAATCCCAGCTACTCAGGAGGCTGAAGCAGGAGAATCGCTTAAATTGGGAGGTGGCGGTTGCAGTGAGCTGAGATTGTGCCATGGCACTCCGGCTTGGGCAACAGAGATAGACTCCATCTCAAAAACAAATAAACAGACAGACAAAAAAAAAAGAGAGAGAAAAAAAAGAAAAGAAAAGAGAGAGAATTCTTTTGTGCTTATTTACACAAGTTCAAATAGAAGTGAACAAAGTTTTCTTAGCTTGTATGTAGTCATGCATTATTATAACCAATATTAATACTGGGTCTTAAACTTAATTAGGCCTTCAGATTTGAAAATCTCAATGGTTCTTTCCACTAAACCATGTGGCCTCACCAAATATATTTCTGTACGAATCCTAGAGCACATGTTATCTTGGGAGGAGTCTGTTTTTTGCTTTTACAAAACAGTCATATTGCCAAATATTTAAGAGAAGAAGTTCTACAATTTATAGTATATGGCCACACTGTCACCTGACAACCTTTAATAACAAAAATAGACAACATTACATGACCATAGATAACATTTCAGCAACAGTTTTCTAGCAGTGAGCCACAGCTAAAATTGTGAGCATGGGTACTTCAGCATGAAGGCCCAAATCAGGTGAATATGTACGAGAGAGGCTCATAAAAATCTAACCTTACCTTGCATTTCCCCAAAAAGCAGTGGCTCAGGATTCACCAATTCAGTGTTCAAGATGATTTTATAAAATATGAATACCCTAAATAATGATGATTCACTGTATTTTGTCTTACTCTTAAACATGTACAAATTCTAGTAGCTGATGAAAGGATCAAGGTAACTCCTGTAGAAAGAAAAACTAGTTTAATCTTCTTTGATCCATTATATACCAAACGTTTTTGACTACGGATCTAACTTATAAAGAATACATATTATCACTTCACAGGACAGGAATGCTCAGTGGCCAATGTTGGGAGGCCCTGCTGTAGGTGTTCAGAGGTCTTTTCAGTCCTTCTTATGAGGCCACACGATCTATTATTTAGAGAGTTTTAAAGCATCACTCATGATCGTAAATCAAGAGATGAGGCCAGCCACAGTGGCTCACGCCTGTAATCCCAGCACTTTGGGAGGCCAAGGTGGGTGGATCACCTGAAGTCAGGGGTTTGAGACCAGCCTGTCCAACATAGTGAAGTGTCATCTCTACTAAAAATACAAAAATTAGCCAGGCACAGTGGCGCATGCCTGTAATCCCAGCTACTTAGGAGGCTGAGGTGGGAGAATCACTTGAACCCAGGAGGCAGAGGTTGCAGTTAGCCGAGATTGCACCATTGTACTCCAGCCTGGGCAACAGCATGAGTGAGACTCCATCTCGAAAAAAAAAAAAAAAAGATGAAAAAATTATAGAAATCCTAAGACATTTCTCATCTACTTTGCTATCAAGATCAACCTGAGTTGGTACTGCAGTCTGATAAAATTCTCAACTTGTTATTTGATTAGTAGTGCTTTAGCCTTATCCCAATTTATTGATGTTCCTATGTGGATAAACCTACTCTTACCCTTTTCCTTTCCCTGAGGGAAAGTTTATTCTAGTCTTGAACTTGAGCCAGGTAGTCAGGCTTTGGGAGTGAGTGGAGAATTCACTGTATAAAAGAATGTCAAAGGTAACCTTTAAGGAACTCTGCACCACCTGCAGAGTCAGATTCACAGTGGAGTTAATGAAGCTTAGGCTTCAGGCCCCTCCACTACATAGTCCAGCATCCTACCCAATAAGTTCTAGCAAAATGTTCAAATCATACAGTCATATAAGTTTCTCATTTATATCTTTTCTTTTCTTTTCTAAGAGAGTCTCACTCTGTCGCCCACACTGGAGTGCAGTGGCATAATCACAGCTCACTGTAGCTTTGACTTCCTGGGCTCAAGTGATCCTCCTGTATAAGCCTCCTGAGGAGCTAGAAACACAGGCACCTGCCACCATGCTCAGCTACTTTTAAAAATTTTTTTGTAGAGATAGAGTCTCCTTATGTTGCTCAGGCCGCTCTTGAACTCCTGGGCTCAAGCAATCCTCCAACCTCAGCCTCCAAAAATGCTAGGATTACAGGCATGAGCCACCAAGCCCCACCTAATTTTCTAATATTTAGAAAGTAAGATAGTTTAACTATAATTAGTTAACACGGCTTCGTTTCTGCTACAAGTTTTCTATGGCACACTTTCTTTCTTATCTTTTAGACTTGAGGGCAACTGTGGGCATTTTTAGAATGTAGCTAAGTAAGAGAAAGGGTAGGTTTATTTATAGGTCCATAGCTTTTTATGTACAATCAGGTTATGGACGAGTGTCCTACGGTAGGAATGGCTTCCACAAATGTGTCTACCACCCAATGTGCCAACTCATCTGGCAGCATAATTCAAAGGTGACCCAAAAGTGAAATGAGTATCACTGGAAGTCCCCAACTCTGGGAGAATATGGATAGTGGATGGACTGCTCATTTCAAAGTCAGTTAAGCCTAGTAACTTGGAGTCAAAAATATTTTAAGACTTCAAAAATATATTTTTAAAGACTTGAAAAAATAACTCAAATAAAAACGAGCTTGCAAAATATTTATTCAAAAGCTTGAGAAAGCTCAAATACATCATTTTAATTACAATTTGTAAACATATTGTAAAACATTTCAATAAAATTGCAAAGAATATAAAGCTCTTGATTAGGATATTATGAAATTACCTTTATTGACATTTATAAAACAAGTTATTGAAGAAGTGTAGTAGAATTTAAAGTAATAATACAATGTAAAACAAAAGTGATCAAAATAAAAAGTGAAATTGTCACCTTACAAATTATGTTGCATGAAGAAGAAAGTTTCACACCAGAAGAAACAATCGTTAGTACAAGAGAGAAATTTTTACGAGAAGTAATGAAGAAGCTCTTGGATTCAGAATAGAGAATCTAAGTAATGTAGAGTAATAAATAATGAATCAAATAATTACATAAAAAATTAATTTCATGTTGAAATGAAATAAATTACTAACATTGATTACAATAACATAAAAATGCAATACACCACCAAAATGAGACTATCGGAAGTATACTGTTTAATGAATATTGTCAATTCAATGATTTAAAATTAATGTACAACAAAGCTTAAAATATCATGAAATACTACAAATTACATTACTGAAAGAAATCAATAGACATTCCCAAATTTGACAACAATCCTAAAAATTTATATCATATTATAAATAATGAATTATGAAGTAAAATAAAACTTTCCAATTTACAATAAAAAATAAATGTTTATCAACTCTGTTATAAGCCTGAATTATTTTTCTATCCTCTCTACTAAAAGCAGTGCAAAATCATTCAACATTATGCAAGCAAGAACCAGGAAAAATATCACACAGATCCATAAGGCAGTTATTTTACTTTAGAACGTTAGTCTTTTAATTTTTTCATATGTATATCATTTGTCAGTTTTCTAAAAATTGTAATTTCAAAATTGATAACTTCAAATCCTAACTGTCCATTTCTACACTTAGTTTTATATTTTAAGGATGCATTTTTTTTTTCATAAGAGAGTCCTAAAACTGTAATCTCTGGATCCCATAAAACCTAAATCTGCTCTACAATAGAGGTATTAAATGATGTAAGTAAACTTCAAAGTCAGTTCAAAAACAGGGACCTAATACCCTTTATGTTGTTTGCTTTGTTGCAGTTAATGTGTCACCTGTGAAAATAAGTAATTCACAATTGAAGCTGCTGGAACTTTAAAGTATTTTGAGCCTAAAGGGAATGTGAACTAAATCTCGTAAGCAGACAGTTGTAAAGTCAGCAGGTGTAACCTTTGTTTCTCTGACTACAGATTAGCCTTTTCCTTACCTACACTGTTTTGTAAAATGTTGCAAATGACTAAAGGGCGCCAGGGAAGAAGACCTCTTTCCTTTAAAGTGTTCATTTTCATTATATATCATTATATAATCATTATATATCATTCCATCTTTCTTTCCTCACACATACTTCATCACTCTCACATTGTCTAAGACGGAATGTTAAATATACTCTTAAATTGGAAAGGAAATAAAATAAACCGGTATGGATAAGAAAACGAACCATAATTTATTAAATTGTTGTGACTCCTAGCCTTGAATACTATTAAATTTATTTGTTTTCTGCCTCTATAAGCAAGATCTTAACTTTTAACATCTGAGTACTGATCCCATTTCTCTGGAGTCCATATTTTCTGGATGGTCTTTCCCAGCTTTTTGCTTGAATAAACTCTTCAAAACTGGATTCTGATCCTTTCGATTATTTCAGGTTGACATAGGTTTGAAAAATGGAGTAACACTGACCTAGAGTCAGCCTATGAGAAATTCTCTCTCTCTCTCTCTCTCTCTCTCTCTCACACACACACACACACACACACACAAACACATACATAAAAAATTTAAGACATTGTATTTATTTTATAGCTCCACATAACAAATTACCAAAAATTGAGGAGTTTAAAATAAGTATCTATTTATTATCTCACAGTTCTGTAGGTTGGACGTCTGGACACACTTGACTGGGTTCTCTGCTGAGAATCTCACAGGCTGAAATTCAAGTATAGCTGGGTGGGCTCTTATCTGGAAGTTCCAAGGACGAATCCACTTTCATGCTCATTCTGGTTGTTAGCAGAAGCCAATTCCTTGCCATTGTAGGTCTGAGGTCACAATTGCATTGCTGGCTGTCAAACTGGGTGCCGCTCTCTGCAGCCAGAGGCTGCCCTGCATTCCTTCTCACACAGACCCTCCATCTCCAAACCTTCAAGTGCATCAAGTCCTTTGCAAAACCCTTAGTTCTGGGACTTGCCCACCCCTTTCCTGGAAAACTCATGAATAATTCACCTCTTGTTTAATGTGTAATCAAGAACCATAAAAACAGACAACCAGCAGCTATTGGGGCTGCTCTGCCCATGGAGTAGCCATTCTTCTATTCCTTTACTTTCTTAATAAACTTGCTTCAAATCTTTCTGGCCTGTTCTTCTGCCACTGGTTGGGGAAAGCTTTATACTTTCAAGGTCGGAGGCGTTTGAACTAGAGCAACTCCATCTTGAATAGGGGCTGGGTAAAATAAGGCTGAGACCTGCTGGGCTGCATTCCCAGGAGGTTAGACATTCTAAGTCACAGGATGAAATAGGGGGAGAGCACAAGATATAGATCAAAACCCACTAAAACCAAGATGGCAAGGAGTGACCTCTGGTCGTCCTCACTGCTCATTATACTTGAATTATAATGCATTAGCATGTTAAAAGACACTCCCATGACAATTTACAAATGTCATGACAATGTCAGGAAGTTACCCTATATGGTCTAAAAAGGGGAGGAACACTCAGTTCTGGGAATCAACCACCCCTTTCCTGGAAAACTCATTAATAATCCACCCCTTGGATAACGTGTAATCAAGAACCATAAAAAAGAGCAATCAGCAGCCCTCGGGGCTGCTCTGCCCATGAGTAGCCATTCTTTTATTCCTTCACTTTCTTTTTTTATTATTATACTTTAAGTTCTGGGGTACATGTGCAGAACGTGCAGTTTTGTTACATGGGTATACATGTGCCATGGTGTTTGTTGCACCCATCAACCCATCACCTACATTAGGTATTTGTCCTAATGCTCTCCCTCCCCTAACCCCCAACCCCCGACAGGCCCCAGTATGTGATGTTCCCCTCCCTGTGTCCATGTGTTCTCATTGTTCAACTCCCACTTATAAGTGAGAACATGCGGTGTTTGGTTTTCTGTTCCTGTGTTAGTTTGCTGAGAATAATGGTTTCCAACTTCACCCATGTCCCTGCAAAGGACATGAACTCATCTTTTTTTTATGGCTGCATAGCATTCCATGGTGTATATGTGCCACATTTTCTTTATTCAGTCTATCATTGATGGACATTTGGGTTGGTTCCAAGTCTTTGCTATTGTGAATAGTGCCACAATAAACATACGTGTGCATGTGTCTTTATGATTTATAATCTCTAAGGTATACCCAGTAATGGGATTGCTGGGTCAAATGGTATTTCTAGTTCTAGATCCCTGAGGAATTGTCACACTGTCTTCCACAATGGTTGAACTCATTTATACTCCCACCAACACTTGCTTTCACTTTACTTTATGGATTTGCCTTGAATTATTTCTTATGTGAGACCTAAGAACCCTCTATTGGAGTTTTGATCAGGATCTCTTTTCAGATAATAAAGGAATCATAGGACTAGATTTAATCACAAGATTAGATTAGACCCACTCACATAATTTTGCTATTTGAAGGTCAATCATTAGACCTAGAATCACAGCAATGACATTTCACCATATTCTTAGGTTCTACCCACACTTATTTTGCAAGGGTGAGGGGTTATTGGGGGCCACTCTCAGAATTCTGCCTATCACAGACTTTCTATTAGGATTGCAAGATTTATATTGAATGGGTAGTCTAAACTAAGGAAAAGCAAAAAGTTGACTCTCCACAGGGGGTTTGAGCCCTAGTTCATATGAAGCAGAGAAAATAAATCAGAGATAGCAAGAGACCAAGACAGATAGATGTAATCCCATAGAACAGAAGAGGGAGAAACAGAAACTAACTTGTCACGAATCCAAAGAGTGTATATTCTTTTTCCTCTCTGATTCATTAATGTATGCTTTCTAGGAGAAGACGTAACATATTCTAAAATGTTTGTTTTTCTTAAAAGGCATTTGTGTTTTCTAATTGGCATATTATTTCATAATTATACTCATATTAAATCTGAATGTTTGAGCCATTCTTACGTCTTCCTTCCATGATAAGTTGTTTATGTTGTGGAATGTCTGAGTCTATAATTACATTATTGTCTCTAACAAGTTAACCATATCCATGCATACATTAACATATCATTATAATGTGGGAAAACATAGATGTATGCCATAGAACATCAAGCTGAATGGGGCTCTGCAGATTTGGGTTGGCGTTTCTGGTAACTGGTCTCCATTCTGGAGGTGGCAAGGGGCAGAACTAAAAACTCCAGAAGAAAGAAAAAATGTATTCTTATCTGAAATAAAGAGAAGGTATGATAATAGGAAATGTTATTTAGCAAATATCTACTCCAATTTCTCTTCCTTTCTACCACGGAAAAATATATTTCCTCATCCCATTGATATTGCTGGGTTTGGCTTGTCTCTTGTGCTGTGGTGATCCACTGTGATCAAACCATGCCCCTGAGACTGGGCACTAGGACAAATAAATGTGGAACAGAAATGCCAAAATCTGCTGTTCAACTGAGTCTCCCAGCAGAACCAGTCTAGATCAGCAGAACCAAGTCACATACAGACCTGTGAATCTGAAGATAAATACTTGCAATTGCAAACCCACTGTGTTATGAGATAGTTTGTTACACAGCATTGATGCAGCCATAGCTGACTAATACAACAACAACAAAAAAGAATGAAAAAATTCTTGAGATACAAAATTATGTTTAAACTTAAATAAGCTAAATATATACATATTTATGTCTGTACATTTAAAGATTATACCTATATATGTGACACATGCACATTTTAAAAATAACTCCCTTGGCAGAGTTTTTTGTTAATATTTTCATTAAAAGAGGCTCTTATGTGATAATATTGCTCACAATGAAATGTAACGACTGTAGCTGGAAGCATTATTTCTCCTCTTTGGGTGACAGTCCCTGTAGTCTCTTGGTTATTCAGAATTTTAAAGGGATCATATTACCCTAAAACTTAAGCATATGCACAAAACTGCTTTTGGGGATGGTTATGATTTCTAAACAATCTCAGATACATAAAGCTGAATATCTGTTATCTGAAATGCTTGAGACCACAAGTGTTTCATATTTCAGCTTTTTTTTTTTTGGATTTTGGAATATTTGCATATGCATTTGCAGATACAAGCTATTTTCTAGCTTGGGGATGAGTTCCAAGCCTAAGCCTAAAATTCGTTTGTTTCATATACACCTTATATGTATAGCGTGAAGGTGATTTTATAAAATATAAACAAAGTTTGTATACACTGAACCATCAGAAAGCAAAGGTGTCCCGATCTCAACCATGTGGACAATCTGTGGTTGTTTGGCATCATCATCATTCCTGACTCTGAATTTATATGCTATGAATAAGCACTCATTTTCTTACATTTATTCACACATAAGTACTTAACAGCAAAATATATAGCATATTGTTAATGCAGTGAAAATATAATGTGTTCAAGGTAACCAAGCAGCATAGCAGTGTCACCGGAATACTTGTTATCTGTTTAAAAACACCAGCAATAAACAATGGCAGGTCTTCAGTTATATTTATATGTTTATATTTTGCAGCATTTCAGATCTCGAGTTTTCAGATTAGGGATATTCAACTTGCAGTACATTTAATTTTGTGATTTTTTGTTGTTGTTGTTAAATAAAAAGAAAAATCCTTGCAGATTATATGAAGGTCACAACTGTCTCTTTGCATCAATAAAACATCAAAAGAAAAAGAGGACCACTGGGATGGGAAGAACACTTCCAATGCACTACTGAAATCAACGTAAATGGCTGGGAAAGTGGGCCACAAAGTCTTCTATTTCAATGGTTGTAATAACACATCACTGTTGCATATAAAATGTATCTGCAAATAAGTCTATAATGACTGCTGATCATAAGATTTCTTGTTCTATTCACTCTGAAGTCTAAAAAAAAAAAAGAAGCAAACTATCTACATAATCCAATCGAATACTCATTATGTAAAGTGCTGATAATGTATACCCTCTCATATACAAAAAAAAAAAATGGATTGTTTAAAATTGCTTAGCTCACAAGAGCCAATTACTTGGGCAGAATGGGGAAGGTGGTATGAATGTATAAATCTTACATATATGCTTTACCATGGAGGGATAGCTTATATGCATGTGGTTGAAATTAGGAAGCCCTCTCTCACTTATAAAATATCATTTAAGCATCCTTAAAAAATTTAAATTCACACTTAAGATTCAAATTATCATTTTTTCCATTCGGAGCAGGGTTTCTCAATCACCACACTACTGGCATTTGGGGCTGGGTAATTCTTCACTGTGGGGAATGACAAGAATCTCTGGCCTCCAACTACTAGATGCTAGAAGAAGTCCCCCCGTCTGGAGTTGGGACTATCAAAAATGTCTGGAGACACGGCCAAATGTCCCCTGGGGGCAAAAACATTCCTAGTTGAGAACCAATGATCTCTAGAAATATCATGCAGTACATTCTTTCTTCCAATAATAGATGCTAATCACAAGCACATAAGATAGCCACAATTATATGATGTTTACTACTTGCCAGATACATAGTAGCTCATTTTAATTCTCACAAAAGTCAAATGACCTATATACCATAACTACCTAACATAATGTGGATGTTTGTCCCCTCCAAATCTCATGTTGAAATATGATCCCCCATGGTGATGGTGGGGCCTGGTGGGAGGGGTTTTTGTCATGGGGTGGATCCTTCATGAATGGTTCAATATCCTCCCCAGAGTAATGAGTGAATTCTCACTGTATTACTTACTGTGACATCTGGTTGTTTAAAAGAGCCCGACAGTTCTCTTGCTCCCTGTCTCATCATATGACATGCCTGCTCCCCCTTTTCTTTAAATAAAAGCTTCCTTAGGCCTCACTAGAAGCCAAGCAGATGCTGGTACCATGTCTCCTACACAGCCTGCAGAACTGTGACCCAACTAAATGTTTTTAATTTTTAAAGTAAATTACCCAGCCTCAGCAATTCCTTTATAACAATCCAAAATGGGCTAATACACTACTTCTATGTCACTAATGATGAGGTTGAGTCATAGAGAAGTGACTTGTTCGGACAGTAAAGAGAGTCTGGGTTTGAAAAAAGGGCAGTGGGGCCTAGAAGGATAAAGTCCTAAATGAGATTAACACTGGGACAACTGGATTCCAGAGAGACTGGATACATGGGTAGTATATCCTATAGAACACTCTGCTCACACGTTAAATCTGGGAGTTGAGCTAGATGACTTCAGAGGTTCCTTCCAGTACTAACAATCTGTAAGTCTCTAAATTGCAGGCAAATCTATTTGGCTAGATTTCTTCCAATAAAGGCAAGCTGACCACATGACAGATAAGGTCCAGCTACAGCATAATGGCATGATGGCAGCCATCCATCTTCACTGATTTATATTCGTGCTGTTTTTGTGCATATATCCCCCTTAGATCTGTCTGCTATGAGAAAATTCTGCGAGGAAGAGAAGGCTGCTTACAAAACAGTCTTTCACATTTCTCCATGGATCTCCTTGCAAGGTCTTCAAGGTCATGACCAATCACAGACATGGCTGGAGAATGCCCATAAATTCTCCCTCCTCTAATAGCCAATGGAAGAAAAGGATTAACTGCTGATCAGATGACTGTGACTATTAACATTGGAAGCAATTCTGTGCTTGAAAACTTGATCAGTCAAAGAGGGTAAACTAAATTAATAATGAGCATGGGAAGGAGTGAGTTCTTTTTCACCTAAGTCCCCATGGTCACACCAAATTAGATTAGAGTGCCTGAGAACATGCTAAATTCCAGTCCATAGCCTCACTGAAAATTTCTGTTAAGTACTTTATCTGTCTGTAGTCTCTCTCCTCTTGCAATGGGTCATTTCGGCTGCTGCTTAAATCAGCTTTCTGTTACAGTTCCTCCTCATGTCATATAATTCCTTAAAGCCTGATAGCATCATCTGTCCCTGATTCTTGCCCATTTAACCCCCTATGCATAGATACAATCCAAGACTTGTACTCATAAATCCCAAAGTAAAAATAAAGCTGTATATTGCTACCTCTATGGTAGGTTACTTCTGCGGAATAGAAGATTTCAGGACAGCTACTTCCTGTGTTTATTGATTATGAATCTTGAAGGAAGAAATTTTGTGTGAGCATACCATATACATAAATTTTAAAATTTCAAAAAAAAAAAAAACCACAGTTCTCAGTCTTTTGAATCTGCCAAAGCCAGCATGACACAGTGCCATGCCTAATTTCGGTGAGTACCTCCTCTCTCCCCTTTCATACTCAGATGTATTATCATACTTTAAAATGCTTTAGCGGGTCACTTATGGTCACTCACGGCATATTCAGATAGTTTGTAATCCAATTACATTCTTGAAGATTTAAAGAAGCAGAAACAAAAATCATGCAAACATGAGCCACAGTTTTTATTGTATGTGTATATATATAAGAGAGAAAGATGGAGACAGACCTAGATATATGTGAATAAATTGCTGCATGTAAAAACATTAGTTAATATACAAAACAGAAAATTAATACATTTTTACTTTTTTATTTTAAATGCTAAAAACTTTCTTATAAGGGCATGATTATATTTGGAAAACATATAAACCCATTTAGATTATTCAAGATGAATACAATGATACAAATAATAAAGCTGACAAGATATCTAATTGGAATTCCTTAGTTCTTTCAGTTTACAATGATAAATTTTACCACACTGAATAATTGTAATTTCTACCTGTGCCGAATCTATAGCCAGTCTCATATCTTCTTGCCACTACAATACTAGAAACTTTCCCTGATGAATTATTAAATGATCTTTGAAGTTGCTACAGTTCATAGAAATGTGACACTTCAATGTGAATTAGTGCTGTGAACTATTACCAAAAGACTAAACATCCTTGACAGCCTGATAAAAAATTAATTATTCTCCTTCCAATGGAAAGAATGCAACTCTGCCAAAATCTGTTAAACGTGGAGATTTTAGAGTTCTCAATTTATTCTCTCTTGGAGAGAGCACACTAGAATTTTTCATGAGGATTAAATATCACATGTGAAATATCTAAGCTTGCCTAGTATCCACTAGATCTTTAGACCTTAGTTCCTTTTCCTACCTTAGAAATTTTGTTCCCCTAACCCCACTATACTAAATGCCAATGCATATTAGAACAGAGGTGGCAGTGCAAAATAGAAGAATAAAAGAAATATTGGATTATTATGAGAAAGGATACCAGCGAAAAGATGTTTACTTCAGATACAGTAGAATACTCAAATACTCCAAGCAAGTTTTTCCTCAGTGAGCCTCTGTTTCTGCCTATGTAGACATCATTCGACCTGTCCAGTTATATATAGGTTATTGTGAAGATTGAAAAGACAGGGGAGAGCTTTTTTTTAAAAAAAAAAAAAACTTATGTGGTACAATATATAGATCTTATTTTCAACAGCAATTAGGTAATGGAATTAGTGTAGTAAAGTTTTATTAATGAATGCTGTAATTAGAAAAGGTTAATTCAGTATTTGCTTCCTCAGGTTACATTCATTTGAAAAAAAAATGCACTAATCTTACTATTGAGTGATAACTCCTTCAGTTCGACCTGCAGACACAAGATCTTGAAATGAAACTGTTGATTAATTTATTTACTCAGTAAAGATGCTACTGGATATAACAGAAATGCCAGTCATAAATGTTTTGCAAAAAACGATAATAATGAAAGATACTAGTCTTTTTCCTTTGAAATTAACTTAGTGGATTGAGACAGTTTACCAATCTTGCCTTACAAGAACTATTTTAAGCACCTAAAAAGTAATCATCCCAAGACAAAATAATCAGAGTGCAGAGAGCACTTTGCTATTTCTTCCTGTTATTACAAAGCATAACAAATCCCTACAATGGACTATTTATTGCCTGTATCCTGATTAGATATACCCATGAAGTTTGAAAATGTCTGCAACTGAGAATACTTTTATTTATAAAGTGGGATAGAGGTTGAGGAGGATGTAGAGAACAGATTGCTATCTGTACTTGCCACAGCAAAGCATATTTTTTTAATACTTAGTTTTTAAGGCTTCTGTTGGCAGATTGACCTTTCTTGAGAGTAGCTTATCTTGCTGTAGAGCAATATTCCCAGACCTCCTGGGGTTCACAAAGCTAAGAAGAAGGAGCATCAGGAAATAAAGAAGACAAGAAAGCAAAACAGAAAAGTAAAATAAAATTTCTGCTGAGTTAAAGTAGGGTGTAAAAGAGCCATGGAAATTCCAAAGGTTTGTTTTAGAACCTCCTACTTCACATCCTCCCCTCCTACTTCACATCCTCCTCAGCTGTCCAGAAAAGAAAGCAGCAAAACACTCAGACTCCTGGGGAAACAAGCACTAGGTGCTGGCCAATGGGGGTTGAGAGAGGAGTCTCTCTTAAAAAGGTGAAGAAAGCACAAATGAGAAGGGCAGTCAATGCAGCCTAGTTGTAAAAGCCTATAAAATAACATCTGAAAGCTTAAAGTGGGGCATAAAAGAGTTGGAATAACACGTTGTGAGCACAGATCAGTGTAGTCTGAGAGTTGTTTATTGCAGAAAGATCAGAAATGTTCAAGTGAACCATAGCAAACTTCCAATTGCCATTCACCTCTCTCACTAGGTTTGTGTTAATCTCCATTCCGTAAATTGAAATCGATGACAGTTGACGTTGAGAGACGTTGAGACGTTGAGAGAATTGAATGCAATAACATGTATAAAAATACCTGCTGTAATATTTGCATGTCTTACACTCCCAATGGAGGTCTACTTCTTTTTTCTACTACTAATGCCAATGCTAGAGGCATAGTCAAATAAGGAGCATGGAGACTGAGATGGGCACACCTGTTTGGAAGCCTTTTAAGATGCATTTGTCTGGAAGCCTTTTAAAATGCACTTGTCCTACCTGAGATTCTCCATTCTGCTTGGTGAGGCACCTTGATGAGGCATTTCACATGTGATCACATGAAATGTCACCAAGATTTTTCTGAGTTTTAATTTAGTGCGTTGTAAATGAGGTCATGATAATTCATCATCTTATGTGGTTGTTAGGATAGTTAAAGGACAAAATGAAAGCAAATTTCTTTGTGCGTAAATATTAGTTATTGTTATTATTATCCCCATTGTTAGCATAAAGCAAGAAAGTGTCTGTTCTCCACCTTTTCCTTCTTTAATGAAGACACTGGTCACTGGATTTAGGACTTACCCCAAAGTGATTTTGTCCTGAGATCCTTACCTTAATTATACCTAAAAAGTTCATTTTTCCAAATCACATCACAGGTTTTCTCAGGCTTAAGAGATTGGCATATCTTTTGGTGGGGAGGGGACACAATTCAAACCACTGTGGGGAGTTAGAAGTTGAGCATGTAAATGGATATACATTATTATGTAATGCCAAGCAGTGATAAAAGCTCTAAAGAAAAAAATGAAGCCATATAAGGGGATAAGGATGAGTGAAGGATGATCTCTGGAGACAGCAGTCAGTAAAGGCCTCCTGAAGAGGTGACATCTGAGCTAAGATGTGACTGAGAGAGTGAGACATGCAATATGGGGGACATGTGTTAGAGGCAGAAGGAGCAGCAAATGCAGAGAGCTGAGCCAGGAAAGCCAAGAAAAATCAGAGTGGCTGGTGGCACAGCAAGTGAGCAGGCCAGCAGCAGGGAAAGAGAGCAGGGGGCTGTGCTTGTCACAAGAGGATTTTGCATTTTATTCTAGGTTTGATGGGGAGCCAAGACTGGGCTAAGAACAGCAGAGTCATATTCAATTTTTAAGGCAGACATTCTATTTTAAACCAAACTCCAGACGTGGACCTAAAGATTTAAGTGCTATTATAATATCCTCGAATAATTGCTCTGACAATGAGACAAAACACCAAGAGCAATTCTTTGCCAATATTAGAACTAAATTCAGTTTGTCCTACCATGTCATCATCTTGTACTTCACCGAACATGTCATGAGTTTGCAGAAACGATTCCTTCTGCCTGCATGCCCTTCCCCAGTGTGCCCCCTCGCTCCGCTGTGGCTTGTCCCTGGTTTGTGTCACCTCCCCAGATAAGGTCATTCGTCCTTCCTCCATGCTCCAAGGTGCTTTTTGCCCTAGGTGCCTACTTTCTCATATCATTACCATCTGTTTACAAGCCTTTCTCCTTTTCTGACTGTACAGTTCTTTATGATCACATGTAAATCTTATTAATCTTCATATTCCCAGACACTAGTACACTGCACACTAGGTGCTGAATAAATGTTTGTTAAATAAATGAGTGAATCTTGGTCCTATTCAATTTGATTTTGCCTAGGTTTATCTATTCTCCATCCCACTATTTTAATAAAGATAGACTTTTTTTCTTCTGTTATTTAATGAATGGCCTATAGAAGGGCATTACATTAGCATCAGGACACAATGACCATCTAAACATTTTTTAACAGTTCACTAGAAGTGTACACAGTTATTAGCCTGTTCTCCATTGCTTGCAAATGCCTCAAGAAGCCAAATAGTGGTAGGTGCTTTCCTCTGTGTTAAATCTGGGATCACAGAGGCAGGGCAAGCGGCATTAACCTGTCTGAGGTCACCCTCCAAGTCAGTGCAATAGAGGAGCCAAATCATCAATGCAGAGGGCTGCTTTCTTCCATAACTGTGATGTACTGAGTTCATTGAGCCATGCTGTATTTGTCATGCACATGAGTTCTGAAAATCAATAAAATCTGTGAACCATACCACAAAAATAAAATGCAGTGAAAAGAGTCTGCTTTGCTCCCTTCAATTACTCCAGCATGAATGGACCCAACAGCTGTGGTCTTCAGTGGTACTTCCAGGACAATGAGGTTTTTGGAAATATTGATTTTCTTGATTTATCAAATGTTCTTGTTTGAACTTTGCTTAATTAAACGACTAAGTTGAGCATGCGAAGCTGCGTGAAAGCATGATCTTCCTGGCAATAAGAATACGGAATAAAGTTGGATGCATCTTTGGATATGAAATAGAAAAAAAAAAGATACCTGTATCATTTTCAACAAAATATACGCTCAAATATTGGTGGAGATAAAAACCAGTTCAGGTAGATTTCTTTGTCATGGTTGAAAAATACTTTTCTTCAAATACATATTAAACATATTATTATCTAGAGCATCTAAACTGAGAGTCTTTTGTCACATATCTAGGCAAAATTAGGATCCCTGTGACTCATGTCCCCAGTCTTTCTACATGGTTGTCAGAGTTCATATCTCAACTCCAGATTCAGGTCCAGTTTGCTGGTCCATCAGAGGCTGGAAGCACGCTGTGCCAGGTGTGTCTGTAGACACAGCTGTGTGCTGTAAAAAATGCATGCTCAGTTAACCTTGGAATGATTTTAGATCCTAAATATTGCAAAGGATAGAGTATCTTTTGCTTTTTGTGCCTGAGTATCCTATTGACAAAAATGAATGTTGCTTGATAAATTTGTAAAGCTAACAGACTTTGGACAAAAGGGGTGAGAAACATGTGTGTATTTTGTAATTGAGTAAAAGTGGATTTTGAGAATACTATGGACTATTCATAGATTATTGGCTTTCAAGTTAGAAGAGTAGTTTAGGGATAATTACAATAATGATGATGATGACAATGTTTAAATATGGTTCTTTCATTGCATGATGTGTTTTATCAACAAATATATCAGGTACATGATTCAGTTATCACTACATCCAATTTAGAGATGAGGACAATCCATTCTAGAGGAGTTAAATGACTTGCCCCCATTTCCACAGTTGATTACATTTCAAAGATGAACCATAAAGTCAATGCTTCTGTCTTCTCAGCTTACAAAGGAATTGCAAAACAAACTTATGAGAGTGATTAGCCTTCTTGAAGATGAGATGGGACTTTTTATTTTAACCAGATGATTGCAGAAGTGATTGGCCATTATTGCTTCTTCAGACTTCCAGTTATCTTGAAATAACTCTATCGACAGTTTATTGCTAAGAGTCTTCTATGGAATACTACTTCAAAAATACATCAGAGACCAGGCACTGTGGTTCACGCCTGAAATCCCAGCACTTTGGGAGGCCGAGGCGAGTGGATCACCTAAGGTCAGGAGTTCGCGACCAGCCTGGCCAACATGGTGAAACCCCATCTCTAATAAGAATACTAAAATTAGCTGGATGTAGTGCAGGTGCGTGTAATCTCAGCTACTCAGGAGGCTGAGACAGGAGAATCACTTGAACCCCGGAGGTGGAGGCTGCAGTGAGCTGAGATCATGCCACTGCACTCCAGCCTGGGCAACAGGGCAAGACTCCATCAAAAAACAAAAAACAAAAAACAAAAACAAAACAAAACAAAAAAACACAAAAAAAACGAAAAACAAAATGCATCAGTAGACATTACTTAAAACTATATAAAAATGTTGTTAAAGAAAATGCTGAGCTAAGCATTTAGCTACTTCTGCTAAAGTAATATGTTTAATATTACTTTACTGCAGGACTCATCACTCACCTTTAATATAAATATGTGCATTGCATATCTTCCAGTAGTGGGTAGAGTGTGGAGTACTTACTAAATGTGTGTCATCGTGTGACTGTTTTCATCATTTTCCTCCTAAATAATTGCTAGGAATACTTTGCAACAGAAAGTTTAGTGCTCTATGGAGATGGACTTTCCTACAGTTAATATTCATCACTAGTAGATTATGCTGTGACAAAAATAATGTAATTACGTTGACTATTTTCCACTATGGATATTACCAGAATCACATTATTTCACACTCATTATTTAAATGTCCAGAAAGATTAGAATAGTAAAATACAGTATTGGAAAAAAACTAGAAAACTGAAAATTGCCATCGTATCTACTTAGTCTTTGACATGGCTATGTAAAAAATACTTGTCCTGTTTATAGATGAGCCTCATGACTTCCGTAATATTTTAGTGGTGATCTTATGAAAACATTGTCCTTTTCTAAGATCCCTGATAATCAATGTTTTGTATCTTCAAATTAGAAAGCTGGAGAGAGCAATGCATCATGGGGTTATGGAATAGATAGTAGGAAACTGGTCCCAAGTGAATTCAAATACACCACTTGGGTCCTATTCATCTACTCTCTGGCCCATGGTACTGCCTGGTACTTCTGTGAAGGTGCCCTTTGAAGACAGCAGAATATCCTAGGCATTTCCTTCAATTTTCCAATTTTAGATCCAAAGTCAAATGTTTCCCAAATGATTTAAATTGACACACGTAGGCCACTGGGATTTCCATTTCCTTCCTGGTCTTTGTAACTATAGAAAAACAACTTACGAAGGAAGATGTGGGGATTCTTCTACCACAGGTAGTCAGGTAGACTTGTCCCAGAGACGAAAAAATGCACGTGGGATATATGAATGAAGGGCGATGAGAAGGGAAATTGAAGTTAATGCTGAGGTTTCTGGCTGAGAGTCGGAATACAATTTACTGTGAGCGAAAGTGGTTATGGTGCTTTTTGATTTTTAAAAGTTAGCTGAGAGGTGTGCTGTGGCCAGCAGTATTGGTAGCCAGAAACTTCCCATAAACCAGAGAGGACACTGCATCCAAGGGCTGTGTTACAGATCAGCTTTAGTATGAATTTAAGACATTTCCAAGTATTATGCCTGTTACCTTAAATGTGATTCGGGGCCTGGCGCAGTGGCTCACGCCTGTAATCCCAGCACCTTGGGCGGTCAAGGCAAGTGGATCACTTGAGGCCAGGAGTTCGAGACCAGCCTGGCCAACATGGTGAAACCCTGTCTCTACTAAAAATACAAAAATTAGCTGGGTGTGGTGGTGTGCGCCTGTAATCCCAGCTACTCAGGAGGCCGAGGCAGGACAATTGCTTGAACCAGGGAGGCCGAGGTTGCAGCGAGCTGAGCTCACACCCCTGCACTTCAGCCTGGGTGGCAGAGTGAGATTATGTCTAAAAAAAATATATACATATATATACACACACACACACACACACACACATATATATACACACACACACACACACATATATATAAAACAAAATAAATGGGATTAAGTCTGCGTTTTTCAGGATTTAAATTTGCCATAAGAAATTGAAATTATACATTGCTAGTCTCATTAGAGAGTTCTGTCATATTAGGTGACACTAACAAGAAAAAAAATCCATGTCCAAAGGCTAAAGCTATCAGGAGCATCTAGTTACAATGATCAAAGTGGTGATTAAAGAAAAATAACTATTTCTTGCCTGTTTAAAGCCATGCCATTACAACAGACTAATTGAAATGTGAAGCAAAGATTATGTAGATTTTGCTTGCTGGATGTTGTAATGTTAAGACTTTATTGATCAAAAAGAGGCAAGTAGTTTGTGAATAGTATTAGCAGTTCTTCTACTGGTTGGCAATTTATTTTCTGATACTGTGACTTACCGGAGCTTCATCATGCTGTAAAGTGTATTTCAAGTCAAAAAAATTAAATTGAACCCACAATGCATAAGGGTCTTTGTGCCTTTTAACCTAGTGAATAAGAACATAGGCTTTGGAATCAGGAGAACCTTAATTTACATATAAACTTAACCATTGTTTTGAAAAAGACAATCAAATTTTCTAAGCCTCAGTTTTTTCAACTGTAAAAGTGGGATATTAACAGCCACCTGAATAAGTCATTTATGACCAAATGGAATGAATACCAGGCCATAGACCAGTAAGTACCACATAATCATCAGCAAATAAATGGGGAAAATAATTATAATAATAATCATCACCTCTTTATCAGGCTAGAATGGAACTTGAGGTTCATTTAATCCAAGTCTTACAATTTGAATGAGGACACTGAGTCACAAAGTGGAAACAGTTTCAAAGTGCTTTTATTCATTTGATGATATGTTGTAGACCCCCCATTTGTAAGCTCTGTGGTAGGCACTGGCAAATGAAAGTATAAGTATTCACCATATATGCATTCACCATGTATGTATTCATACCCAGACCCATTCAAGGAATAATTGATGGCATCCCTTAAGCCCCTTAAGGAATTCAGAGTATACAGAAGGACACACATGGTGAATTTTGTGCTATAATGGAGGGCTCAACAGGTTGCTGATGGAAGAACAGAAGACCATGACTCTGCCAGGAAAGCCACTTGAGAGAAAAGGTGGTAACTCATGGGGTCTTGAAGGAAGAAAAAGGATCAGTGTCAACCATATATACCCTTCTAGAGTATGCAGAGAAAGTATCAACCATATTTTACTACTGAGAAAACCAAGAATTTGAAAAAATGTATTATGAGTCGATGGTTCCATGACATTTTAGGGGCAGAAATGGAACTAAAACTCAGGGCTTGCCATCCATATATCTTACTGCCTCTACTCTTTCTCCCATTCTCCCACACAAATAATATCTATGTTTGCAGAAAGAAGTTAGTTCAGCAGTTTAATTACACTGTGGATAACTTTTAATTTATTCATTTCTCATGAAATTATTTCCTCTTGCTTGATTTATGCCCTTGCTTGATCTATTTCATTTTTCTTTGATTTTCTCCTTTGTAATCAGATGATACATCTTTGATAATATTTCATTCTCTTTCTGCATATAGCCATTTGTTTTTCTCCCCCCCTGGAGAACTAATTCAGATATATTCTAAAAATAAGCAAATAATGTAAATGCAAATGGGCTTCAAATGATACTTTACCAGCACCTAAATTGAACTTGGTTTCACTTTTTGTATCCTGATGCAAAATGTTCCTGACCTTAAGAACATGTCCCATAGGGCCATTCCAATTGTAAAATGAACTCTGCATCTGATTTTCAGGTTATTGGATCTACATGTTTACCATAACTCTGATTAAAGGCTTTTGCAGCAAATGGACCATAGCTGTTTTTGCAATTGAGCCTTATTAAAATTTAAAGTGTATCCATAAACATGTAAATGCCTATTATAGATCAAAGTTCACAAAATTAAATATTCACAAATACAGCTCATTTTACAAAACTACAGACTTGAAATTATCTAAGCCAAATAACCTTAGCACTTACCACCCAAATAACCTTAGTTATTTCTGCAGCAAGTAGATTTTGTTTATGTTAAACAACTTTTTTGACTTGAGCAAAGGTTTTATTTTACCTGGAAAACTCAGCAAATATAGCTCTTACTCATGGAACACAGTTGAAATACTAAGATATAAAAATGATAAAGTACCACCTAACATTATATTATTTAATGCATCAGCAATGAAACCATTGGAGAATTATTTATTTTGCTGATTGATTGACTTGATTCCCATCCTTTCGAGAGGTTAATAAAGTTGGGCATATTTCATGATTATTCAAATAAGATAGCAAACTTTAATTTCTGTAACCCTCTAGGAGGGTTCAGCCAACAAGTACAATACTGTGTGCTGTTTTAGGATGTTCAGATTGATGCCTCCACAAATGAACAAAGAGGCCTTATATTTGTTGATAGCAAGTAGATTGTACTGCAGAATTGAAGGGAAAGAAATCGACGCTGCCAAAAGGAAACAATACAATTAGAACCACATTTTGACTTGTCTCAAAAACATTTTTTGGTATTAAAGTTACTGGGCTATTAAATTGCATGGGGAAAAATAATAGAGCTCATTATAAGGAGTGTCCTGCTTTGCCACAGCTGGAGTCTGGATTGCACACTTATTAGTTACATGCACTGGAGCAAGTTGAGGAAATACAGATTATAAAGAAAATAACCTTTCCCATTAGGAGAACTTCAATGTCCTCAGAACCTTTTGGGGGTATTAGTTGGTATATAAAGAAGAATGAAGTATCTTTTTGCCAGCCATTTTCCAATGTGAACAATAAAATCTATTAAAAAGTTTGTTTCTGTTTCAATATCATTCCCTGATAGAAAGAAAAGAAAGAGGGAGTTTAAGGGAGAACCCATTAAAGACTAAAAATAGAAGGGATAAAACTACAATTTCCTTAGATAGCACTGAGACAGAAAACTCTGTTTGATCATTTGATAAGGTCAAAGATTAAATGGTAACTCAGAAATTTTTAACTATTTCCCTCAACAATAATTTCAGAAACAACTCATAGGACTTGTCTTTTTACTTTTGGCCATTTAAATGATGGTGGACAGCAACAGTTCTGTTGGTTTTCACCATTTTGGGGAGTGGACCGGTTTTATGCATACTGTCTTCCACTAAAAAAATCAGACAAAAAAGTTTTTAAAAGCTATTGTTAAGGCAGTTAAATTACTTACTGTCAGGCCTCTGAGCCCAAGTGAGCCATCGCATCCCCTGTGACTTGCACGTATACGCCCAGATGGTCTGAAGTAACTGAAGAATCACAAAAGAAGTGAAAATATCCTGCCCCGCCTTAACTGATGACATTCCACCACAAAAGAAGTGAAAATGGCTGGTCCTTGCCTTAAGTGATGACATAACCTTGTGAAATTCCTTTTCCTGGCTCATCCTGGCTCAGAAATCTCCCCCACTGAGCACCTTGTGACTCCCACTCCTGCCCGCCAGAGAACAACCCCCCTTTGACTGTAATTTTCCTTTACCTACCCAAATCCTATAAAACGGTCCCACCCTTATCTCCCTTTGCTGACTCTCATTTTGGACTCAGCTCGCCTGCACCCAGGTGATTAAAAAGCTTTATTGCTCACACAAAGCCTGTTTGGTGGTCTCTTCACAGGGACGCGCATGACACTTACATCATTACTAAGGAAAGAATGATAGGTGCATGGTAATTGAGGATTTACTAGTTGCTAGGGATGGCAGTAAGTGTTTCACATACATTACATCCTTTAATCTTTCATAAGTCACTTATTTTTTGGATAACAGAACCTATGCTTGCTTTTTGGAAAATCACATTGCCTTCTACATTGTTTATTTATGAGAAGGACCCTGTGCCCTGGCTCAAAAGGTAAACATATGACCCAGATCTGGTTAATGAAAACACTGCGGCAATAAGGACAGACAATTAGGATATGATTATAGCTTGGTCAGGGTATAGAATTATGCGACTTTTCCTGAAAGTATCCAATTTTGAGAAAAATCCTCTGGTCATCTACCGTGGATCTACAAGTAGCAAAATCTTTCTCTTCCTTTCTCTCTCTCCATTTGCCTTCTTCTTCCCTTTTTAGACATTCTAGTAACTAGCTCATTCACCATGAAAATAACTATAAAGAGTCATTTTTGATGCAAAACAAATGAACCAAAGGTTTAATATTTTCTTTAAAAAAATGCTGAACCCTGGGACACATAAGACTGCCAAAATACTTATTAAAACATATAAGCAATTCTAAAGGAGTCAGAATGAATGTTTAGAGTTTAAGTGACTATTATTAACATTTAATTTACCGAGGTGGATGTGCCATTCACCACTGATATTAAAGAGCCATTACCAAGAATGCACATATGAGCACATTATATCTAAATGGCCCCTTCACCTCTTTTTGGATAGCTTGTGGGAATCACTTTTAACTATGCTAATTGTTTTTTCCCCGTAAACATTCATGCTTAAATGCCTCCAACAAAATAACATGTAATATTTGGGAATTTCGTGATAACTTGATGACTTTTATTATCAGAACCATATCAGAACCAAATAAAGAACACATGTTTATTGCATATTAAATAGAAATGATAAAACTTTTCTTAACCAAAACAAAAACTTTTTTTTAAATGCAGTAAACTGCATATTTTCTAGAAGGCCAACAACAAAAACAAACCTCTCTTTAGTAAGTATTTTATGGTGCAAAATTGGAGAATTTGTCCACATACAGGGATTTAAAATGGAATTATCAAATTTCAGATTTTAAACTAAGTATGAAAAAGTGTTGTGATCTAAAAATTATTTCAGGCTTAAGATACCAAAGTGAACAAAAACACCTTCACATTTATATTCCACCTCTCAACACTCGCACAAATACATAGAACCCAAAATATCTTTTGCAATTATCTTAATTACTGCTACCTTTGATTTATCTTACAAGGGTAATGCATTTAAAATTGTAATTTCTCATTAATGTCAGTTAGGTTTTACAGGATTTTAAAAACATTACTTCTTTGTTGGTTGGTCTGATGTTTTAAATATGTTTGATTCAAATAATAGATGTTATAATAACTAAAGGATCAGTTTCCATAGGGCCATAATTTTGCAATGCTAATAACTACTAGATTTTTTTTAAAGATAGGTATTTCCCACAAGCATATTTGTATATATTGGCAGAAGGAATGGATATGTTAAAAAATGATTCAAACACAAATGGTTTCCTTCAACTTAATGTATTAAACTTTGTGTGTTTGAAGCATTTCTCTGAAAACATGATGATGGAACACGCACTGGAAGAAGAATCTGAAAAGTCAAATTTTTATATAAGGTCTGTAATTCCTTTGCTGTGTGAATATTGACACATTGCTTAACATTGCTTAATCTTTCTGTATGTTACTATATTCAAATTGGGAATTGCATTACTTGCTTTACATATCCTTCCGCAGTTTATATGAAAACCAAATGGGATAACAGATATGATAGGCAATGAAAATTCCAAAATGCTAAATTAATAAATGAGTGCTCTGTTTATCACTTACCAATCTAATATTTAATAAGCTACTACTCCATATGCAGATAATTTAGAAAAAGTACTCAAATGTGACGGTAGGAGAGATACATAAAATACGTTAAGTCCTATAAGAAAGGTTTAGTGCAAATGCTAAGAGAATTCAGACAGGGAAAGATAATTTTGACTGAGAGAGAGGACTAGGAGGGAAAGTAGAAGTGATGCTATTTGAACTGGGTCTTGGGAAATACTAAGACCTGGATCTCAGATGAGAAAACATGTATTAAGTAGGGGAGGAGGTCATGGATTTGAAGGTTAAGGGTTATCTATTGCCTGTTTTGAGTCCATGATATAATCCATTTCACTTTAGTTAACTAAAAGGATTACCTAAATTGTTTAAAAGGAGAAAAAGGAGTAGTAGATCTAGAATAATCATATACCTTTCTACCAAGCAATTAATATATCTAAGACATTGTTTTTATTTATTATATCAGTATTATGATATGAGCATTATTGCTATTATATCCACTGATAAATTAGAAAATTGAAATTACAACAAAAATTACTTGACTCCAAAACCATGGCTCTCCCCTACATCCTGCTGTATTTTTCTCTTGTAAAGTAGATTATGGTTCTTTTTATTTCTGTAACTTAAAACATTTTTCCATTGATGTCTTATTCTTGCAACTACACATTAAGTGCAAAGATGAGGTGCTTGCTCTTAAATGGGAAGTAGGAAGTTGAACAGAGTTGCCCTTTTTTCACGGATTTAAAGAGGAATTAGGATTCAGAAAAGAGCTCTCATGTGCACCTATCCAGCCCTCCAACACCCACTCCTCAGTGGACTAAATATTTAACTTAGGTGGAAAAGAACTCACACGTTGGAGGAGGACTAACATGTGACTTCCTCTGCACATGCCCCAGGATCGTAAGTGGGGGGCCTTCCATTTGTTCTTTACATTCAATCTTCTGCTCATTCTCACATATGCCCATGGCTTTAATAGCAAGCCACTAGAGCGTATTTCTTAAGAGCATATGCTATAATTCAGATAAATGTAGAGAAAATGTGTAATTCTGTGTCTTAGTCTGTTTAGTGTTACTATGAAGGGATACCTGAGGCTGGGTTATTTATAAAGAAAAGTTTATTTGGCTCACCCTCCCACAGGCTGTACGAGAAGCACAGCACCAGCATCTGCTTATGGCGAGGGCTTCAGGATGCTTCTGCTTATGGTGGAAGGCGAAAAGGAGCTAGTGTGTGCAGAGGTGACACAGTGAGAGAGGAAGCAAGAGACAGAGTGGAGATGCCAGTTTCTGTTTTAACAAACAGCTCTTATGGGAACTAGTAGAGGGAGAACTCCCTCATTACCACAGGGACAACGCCAAGCCTTTCAGGAGGGATCTAACCCCCTTGAGTCAAACACCTCCCCCAATTAGGTCACACCTCTAACAGTGAGGATCAAATTTCAGCATGAGGTTTGGGTTGGGGGCTAATATGCAAACCATAGCTTTCCCTTACTAGTGGTATGATCAAAGGCAAGTCGCATACAATGGAGATTAAAATCCTGTGTTAATCAGCTTGGGCTACCATAACAAACACCATAGACTGATTGGATCAAACAGCAGACATTGGTTTCTCACAGTTTCAGAGGCTGAGCAGTCTAAGATCAAGGAGCTGGCTAATGCCATTCTGCATGAGGGCCCTCTTCCTGGCTTGTAGATGGCTGCCTTCTTACTATATCTTCACATGGTAGAGAAAAAGTGATCTCTGGTCTCCCTTCCTTTACTTTTAAGAGTGCTAGTCTCATCATGGGAGCCCCACCTTCATGATTTCACCTAAATATAATTACCTCCAAGAAGCCCCACCTGTAAAAATGATCACATCGGTGGTTAAGGCTTCAACATAAAAATTTTGAGACACAATTCAGTCCATGGCAAATACTGTAGGTTAGTTTCAAACTTTCATAAATATAAATATGTGAACTATTTAGCCTCAAACCTGGCATATAGGTACACTGAAATGGCAACTATTTGTGTCATATGGATATTCATGTTTTACATACACATTGTACCATTCCTACAACATTCATCTAAAGCAACTGATTGGCAATGACATTCATTACAGATTTATAGCTATTCAATAATCATTTACAGAATACTCTGTGTCTGGCACGGTGTTGGGTGCAGGAGAGGAGAAAGTATATAAAAAGTTGAGAAATTTAAAGCTCTTATTTTTGAAAAGCTCATAGAAGAATGAGGAGTAGAGAGAGCTCTAAAGAGATTACTGAAATATAAAATGGGATTAGACCATGGGGAAAACTGGTGACTGATTCTGCTGGAGCAAATCAAAGAAAGCCTTAAAGAGAAGTGATGCTTTAAGCAGCTCTGGATATCCAAGTATCCAAGTAGAATTTATCTGCCAGACAGCACAAAAAAAGAAGGATGCTCTAAGTAGAAAGAATAGTATCTGATAAGCAGAGAAGCATGCGCAAACAAAGAACTGCAGGGAAACTAATGGCAGACAGGAATTGTTGGAGCAACAGTCACATATAGGAACAGGTAAAGAAACACAGTGTCACTGAGATCTGGATTGTGAGATCCCTCTGATTCCACAATCAAGAGACAGGGCGGAGCCAAAAGTATTTTTAATTTAATGTTGGCAATGGTATAAAGAATGAGTTGGTCTGGGACAAGACGAGTGGTAAGGAGGCCAGTGAGGACACCAGTGTCACAGTCTCTAGACAACAGGTGAATAGACCTATTGATATGGTTTGGATTTGGATCCCTATCCAAATCTCATGTCAAACTATAATTCTCAGTGTTGGAGGAGGGGCCTATTGGGAGGTGATTAGATCATGTCAGTGGGCTTCCCCCGTGCTGTTCTTGCGTGGTGAGTGAGTTCTCAGGAGATTTGGTTGTTTAAAAGTTTATAGCACCTCCTGCTTCACTCTCTTCCTCCTGTTCCGCCCGTGTAAGACATGTCTGCTTCCCCATTCAACACCCACCATGATTGCAAGTTTCCTGAGGCCTCCCTAGCCCTGCTTCCTGTACAGCTTATAGAACTGTGAACCAATTAAACTTTTTTTCTTTATAAATTACCCAGTATCAGGTAGTTCTTCATAGCAATGTGAGAACAGACTAATACACTTATACAAGGCAGTGGAGATAGAAAGGAAGAGACAATACTTAGAGACATTTGGGAATAAGAAGATTTACAGCTTCCATTTTAGGTGGATTAAGAGATTTACTTCTGATGAGAGGTCAAAGGTTTCCTATTGAAACAGATATCAGTTACTGGGGAGCAGTCATATGTGACTGCAACATCAAGGAACCCACAAATGCAGCCTCGCAAACATACAGGACATAAAGCCAAACTGCAAAAGATAACACATCAAAATATCTCTATATTGTGTAATGCCAGATTTGTGTAAATCAGAAAAGAACTACCAGACTCACCAACAACCTCATTAATATCACAATAACTATCAATACAGAAAACTGTTAATTCCTATTATATTTTAAAAAGTCAAATTAAGAAACTTCAATTATGAACAACGAGCATTTATTAATTGTCTCCTATAATCACTATGACAGAGATAGTTAATTCGCTGCCCAGTATATATTCTTGCTTCTACTTTAAGAACAAAACCACAATTTTATTAAGATTAGCAAGGTACCCAATTTAATGAATATATATGTGTAGATCTATTGTTATATAGATATATGTACATTTGTGTATATATACACATATATATATACATACGTATGTGTTTTTTCCTTCTCTCATGAAGCTAGGGGTGGCTAATGAGATATGAATGGAAACCACTGGCTGAGATACCTGAGGACTTCTTTATAGGGGTCTAGACTGATGTGTAAGGAGGCCATTATCCTCCCTGCCACACCTCTTTCTTGCTTCTTGGATGAATTTGTAAAGGCCAGACCTCATGAATAGACATAAGCACCAATCTTAGTAGAATAAAACAAAATAAAACAAAAAACCTTAGTATACATAATAAAAGTTTAACACTACTTTGTATCAGCTAATATTATTCGGATTTTCTGATGTGTACAATGCAACCTAATTAATATGGTGTATAGCCAGTATTATGCTTAGAGCTAGGGAAAGCAAAGATAACTAAAATACATAAACAATCTGAAATACCACAGGATAGGGAATATAACTTTAAAAACAATACTTTTCCATTCCCCCCAAATAGTCTAATATAAACTGAAAATTGGATGAGGATGGAAGTTACTTTGTAGTCAGGACAATATTGAGTATCTTAAGAAATCAGTTCTCTGTCAAGTAACATGAGTGATAACTCATACCTCAACTCAAGCTTGATATTTTTCTAGGTACCAGTGGGGCAGAAATACATGATTCCTAGTCCCAGTTTACAGTGCAGTAGGGGAGCCAGAAAAATACTTGATAATAAATAGCATACATTTATAGCCATAGTCAGTGCTGCTATGCAGTTTTTAATTCAACAAATATTCCCCATGATAACTTGCCCTGAGGGAGAGAGTCATGAGTGTGCAACAATATTGCCCTCTTTTCAAAACTAGGTTTTGAGGGGGAGGAGAAATAGAATTCAAATTGTATTATAATATGATAGACTTGTGTGAACTTAATAAGGGACAATCTTGGTGGACTCCAAATTCATGTGTTGAGTTTCTAACCCCTACCACCTCAGAATGTCACCTTATTTGAAAATAAGGTCATTACAAATGCAATTTCTAGTTAAGATGAGGTCATAGTGGAGCAAAGTGGGCCCGTAAACCAATCTGACTGATGTCCTTATGAAAAGGAAATATTTGGACATAGACATATACATAGGGACAAGGCTGTGTGAACCTGATGGTTGATACCGAGTGTCAACTTGATTGGATTGAAGGATGGAAAGTATTGTTCCTGTGTGTGTCTGTAAGGGTGTTGCCAGAGGAGATTCACATTTGAGTCAGTGGGCTGGGAGATGCAGACTCACCCTCAGTCCGGGTGGGCACCATCTAATCAGCTGCCAGCATAAAAGCAGGCATGGAAAGAGTAGACTTGCTGAGTCTTCCGGCCACCATCTCTCTCCAGTGCTGGAGGCTTCCTGCCTTCAAACATCAGACTCTATGTTCTTCAGCTGTTGGACTCTTGGACTTACCCCAGGGCTTTGCCAGGGACTCTCGGGCCTTTGGCCACAGACTGAAGGCTTCATTATCAGCTTCCCTACTTTTGAGGTGTTGGGATTCGGACTGGCTTCCTGGCTCCTCAGCTTGCAGACGGCCTTTTGTGGGACTTCACCTTGTGACTGTGTGAGTCAATTCTCCTAATAAAATCCTCTTCATATATTCATCTATCCTATTAGTTGTGTCCCTTTAGAGAACGCTGACTAATACAGCGAAGATGAAGCAAAAACTCTGGGTAATGCTTCTTCTTCATGACAAGGAATGTCAAAAATGGTCAATAAACCACCAGTTACTAGGGAAGAAGCATGGGGAAGATCCACTCTCACCACATTCAGAGAGAATCAACCCTGCTGACGCCTTGATCTCGGACTTTGAACCTTCAAACCTGTGAGACAATATATTCCTATTGTTTAAGCCACCCACACAGTTGGTGATACTTTGCTTTGGCAGCTCTTAAAACTAAGACAAGCTTTAATGGAGTCTGTAAGTTTGCCGAGACATTTTTAAGTCCCATGCACTAGGAGACTGCTATTCTAAAAACAAACTTGATTAACAAGTAAGTCCAGATTTTGTTGAATATTTCAACATAATGACACTTGAAAGAAAACAAGAGAAAAACTTTGCTTCTTGAAGAGGAAACAGCCCTGTTCAAAAACTGCTTACCATGAGTGCTAGTGAAATAATTATAAAGAAAGTACAGAAATTTAGTAATTTGATAGTAGAATATTGTGAATTTGAGGATTCATGACATTCTTGGGATATATTTTAGAAAAACTGAGAAAGGGCTTCTGCACATAGCAAATGAGGTAAAATTCAAAAATTATATAAAAATAAGCACTATGAGAGGATAAAAGATAAAAAGAATACCTAGTGGGATCAGAAAAAGGAGGTGGCATTTGAGAAGAAACTTGAAGGATGTTCTATTAACCAGAGTCTGGTGTTTCAGACAAAGTCCATTTAATACTGAGCATTGGTTACTCGAGTGATTAAAGACTGAAGCTTCTAAGGATGTTGATGTGACCCAGAACTCAACAGCTTTAGGAGGTTGCTGCCATTCTTCAGGCTAGCCAGGGAGAAAAAAGGATGAAAGAATCTGAAAGGAGATGAAGTTCCCCGCAGTTGGTACTTGGACCTCTTAGGGAATAAAAAAGCCATTGTTTCACACATACTAGACCACTGAGGGGTTCTGGCTGTTTTTTCAGACATCTCAGAGGGGCTCTGTTGTGTGTTGGGAGAATGGGGGTGGGCTATGTGGTACTCTTCCCACTCAGGTGAAGTGACATCAGGGCTAGAAGTGTCAAGGAAGCTGGAGGCTGAAGCCATAGTTCTCTGCCTCAAATGGAGAAGGAGACCCAACCTAGAAGTCAGAAAAGAATCCTTCTTCCAACTTCCACCTCCTGTCCACATTTCCTACTGGCAAAATCTACCCAGAGATGGCTGAAAATGAGAGTCTGGAAAATGTAATTTTTGGAACCTTAATGCTAACTTCTCAGAAAAGAGTAGGTGGTAGGTAGGGGTAGGACTCGGAACTAATAGCTAACAGGTAGAAGAGGCAGAGATGTAGAGGTTTTAACGTAAAGAAACAGGGTGAAAAGGAGGTACTTCCAGTCTCTTGAAGGCCCTGAGCATCAGCAAAGAGTCTGGAATGGAGAAGAACAGGTTGATCAATAACGGTGATTCCCTGATATAGGTCAGAAATGGGTCTAGATGATAGAAATGTTAACATGAACAAAATAGACAATAGCTGTAGACTATTTAATTTAACCTGAGCATCAAGCATGTAACATAGGAAGAAGTAGAAAATAAGTCTAAAAAGGGAGGACAGGAGCCTAGAACTGCATTCTGGATAACTTGTGGCATCCATATGGGAGAAGGACATATAACTCAATAAATCATGTTTAATATCAGTGGCTTTTGAAAATGAGTCTGAAGCATGTCAGTGGATTAGGAACATTCATTCAGAGGGCTTATAGAATAGATTTACCTTTCCTAAGAGTCAAAGTTATTATTTTATCATTTTCATCATTATCATTGTCATTATTATCATAATTATATGGTTTATCCAGTACTCAATATATAGCAGAAATTGAGGACTTTCCTATATCACATTGAACCCTCAAAACAACACTATAGAGCAGCTGTTATTTTACCTGTTTTATATGGGAAGTAAATGAAGATCAAAGAGAATACATTTTCTGGTCAAAGTCATATTGGTTCTAAGTGGTTGAACCTGGATTCAAGCTCAAGTCTGACCCCAGATTTCTTTCTGTTAAGAATTACACGCTTCTACATTTGAGAAAAGGACATCTAGATTCACACAACCTTTCAAAATATTGTCATCCACAAGGTCACCTCAAGACTCAAGTACCACCTGGCAGCTTGAGCCATCTCTCTAAGTTCTTAGTTCAGTTCATTTATAATCCCCTCTGAGTATTAGTTCTCCTCCTTCTCACTTTTTAGGTTTGTGACAGTCCTCTGAGACGACAGGCTGAGCAATGGTGATGAGAATTATGGTAATATAAATTCCACAAACAGAAGAGGCTGCCAGGAGTGGACACAAAGAGGTTCACAGAGGGCACATCTGGGTGAGAGCAGTCCCAGCTGTTATAGCATATGTGCAAAATACTGATGGGCCTGCACATCCATGCAGACCTGATCCTAGCTGTTTATAAGAAAGGATAGTTAAACTCAGAAATGCAAATCTGTAGGCTGGAGTTGCTCTGTTTCCTAAGTCTTAAGAGTTTGGCTCTTTATCTTACACACATAAATGCAGTAGACAAAACCTCCCCATAAATAAGCAGCAGGTGCACTAGTATTTTCTTGCCAAGGTATTATGCAAGTGTTAACCGAGCTGATCAGCAGAAGCACACATCCATCAGTTTCACTGCAGAAAGCAGGAGGAAGAGGGTGAAGATGAGCAGGTGGGTTAAATGAAAACTCATCTGGCTTGCAGAAGAGACACTTATTGCTCAGAGGAGGAAGGTGCCCAGGGGTCATGAGATGTTATAGCACTAACAGAAAATTCAGAGTTTGCAACTCTGATAAATGTTTAAGATTTAATGGGGAGTGTCCACACAAATGCAAAATGAGAAAAAGGTAAGCGATCATAACAATGTTAATAACATGTATCAAGCACTTTGCTGAGTATTTTGCTTACATTAATACCCCATTATCAAAACAAACTCATAGGATATGCATGGTGCGCTATTGCATTGAACAAACAGATTCTTAGAGATGTAAAGTAACTTTCCAAAAGTATAGATATTTTAGATATAGACATTATAGACCTAGCAAATAAGATGCAGAAATAGAATTTAAACTTAGAACTGCCTTAGTAATTACTACAACCAAATGTTCTACTTTACATCCTGATTGCTGGAGACTCCATTCGAAATAGGCAGATCATATATAAGTACGTATCTGTACATAGAAGTACATCTATTTCTAAAAGAGACTGCTACTTGTCAAATATTCAGGCAAGTATGTGTTTTGGCTGTGTGATGTGATAAGACCAGTTTTGAATCTCATATTTTAACAAAATGTGCTGCTTATTTTTGTTATTTTGCATCAAGGAAACTTAGTTTGTTCAGCCTGAAGAGTTTATGATGGCCTCCTGTATTCTTCTTGTAATGTGTTCAAACTCTAGGGTAAAATCAATTAAAAACACAAACCCAGGATGTGCCCTTTTAAGCTTTCATATAGAATGCCATGTAGATAAGCCAATAAAAACCACAAAACTCCCAATGGGGTCAAAAGGGACTTTACTGTATTAGTATATACATCCTAATTCGTGCATTCACTTAGTTTCTCATCATCTTCCTTCTAAACACCATTCCATGCACATTTTATATAGCAACATTGCTGAAAAATGCATGGATCCACACAGATCTCTCATCTTTTTGAGACTTGCTTTGTCACCCAGGCTGGAGTGCTGTGGCATGACCTCAGCTCACTGCAACCTCTGCCTCCTGATTTCAAGTGATTGTTGTGTCTCAGCTCCCCCAAGTAGCTGGGATTACAGGCATGTGCCACCACACCCAGCTAATTTTTGTATTTTTAGTGAAGACAGGGTTTCTCCATATTGGCCAGGCTGCTCTTTAACTCCTGACCTCAGGTGATCCACCTGCCTCTGGCTCCCAAAGTGCTGGGATTACAGATGTTAGCCACTGCACCCGGTCTCATCCTTCTTTTCTTGCCTTGTGGATTCTGTTCTCTTATGATATTTCCCTATCTCCTAGTTGTACTGCAAGATTCAGTTTGGTCTTCATCTCTTCAGCAAACTTACCTTGTCTCAGGTATTAGTGTCCATTTCAGCTATTCAGAAGCATCCCGGGCATGTTACTATTATCACTACTGTTTAGCAGTGAACAGTAGGAATGGTCATAGTGTTAGCAGCAATAATGGAAGAGGCAGTGGAAGTTAGCAGCAATAATGGAAGAGGTAGTGACACTCATACTTGACCTTAGTGAGTATCTCTAATATGTCAGGCACAGTACTGGAAGCTTTAAATGTATGAACTCTAATCCACTAAAACTACATGAATTAGCATGAATTTATTATCCCCACTTTATGACTGAGGGAAACTGAGTTTCTCTTTTATCAGTGGCTGTTTCTCCCTAATTTTCTGTTTTCATGCTCCCCATTTTTCTCCCTTAAGCACCTTAGATATTTCTTTATTTTTCTTGTATTTATGTTCTATTGTTTCTCAGATTTCTAAATCATTGATTTCTAGTTTTACCCTTATTAAATCTGTTCTCCTTTCCTTGGGATTTATTTTTTTCTTTTCTAACAGTTTGAACCTAGTTGCTTAATTCACTTAAATTTTCCCATTTTATTAATTCATCTATATAAGGCCAGTAATTTTCCTCTGAGTAATACCTTAGCTGTGTTCTCTAGTACCTAAATTTATATTTTATCTATTCTGAAACACAACTTTTTTAGGTCATTTCAACTTATGACATATTTTAGAATTAAGATATACCTTCGTCTAGGGGTGAATGATATGCATGTTAGTCGACTAAGCTCCATTTTGATCAATTCCCAATGATTATCAGTCAGGTTACAGTCCCGACATAGCTGATAACTAATGTTGGAAACTGGATAGACTGGGACATTGTTCCTGTTGGCATCATTTCAGTTGAGTTATGCACATGATTGATGCTGAAGAGCTTAGTTACTATTTCAAATACCTTTATTTTGTTGATCTAAAATATTCTGTGAGCATTTTCCAAGAAGATCTACCATTAAAACTTTCAAAATGGGTGTCAATGGCTTGGAAGAAAATTCTGGAGATAACAGTGGAGCACTCTCCCAAGTAAGGCTGCATTACTAATGCACTTGTCACAGTAGGAGAAAAATTCTAAGGACTGTAATAGAGTTGAGTCATGGTTTATGGGCAGAAATTTTCTTCTTAATGAACACAGGAGAACCATGCATCTTACAAATGTTGGTGTCTTACATTAATAAAAATTGATATTTATTTTCTGTAAGTTTATCATGTACCTGAAATTTACAATTTCATTTTCATTTCCATTTTGACCTATGGGCCTTTGAGAAAGTTTTTTAAATCTCCAGGTGAAACTGGCCTTTTACTTTTCAGTTTTGTTTTTAATTTCCAGGTTTCATGGATAGAGATCAAAGAGAGTATTCTATATTTATATATTTAAATAATTTATTGAAGTTTTTGTGACCTTAATATATGGCAGGTTTTATCAATGTTTCCAAGCTATTTGAATAGAAAAAGATTCCCCTCTTTTGAAGAAATGGAGTCCTTATATACTTATTGGAGATGTTTGGTAGCCTTTCATTTAAATGGGGCTATAAATAAAATAAAATTCTATAATCCTTGCAGAAGGTGAAAAACTAAAGAGGATCCAGATTTGAAGGAGACTACGGTCTTTAGTCGTCAACAGTGAACCCTCAAATTGAGAGTGTAAGGCAGAATGTATATTGGAAGATCCGGATAATAGGAACCAAGACTAACTGAAGCTAAAACTAGATTTCCGAGTGAAATCAGAAAGAATCTTTTCAACAACTTATGTCTTACACCTAGCCTCTCTATTACTCTTATTCTCAAGTTTGCCTTATTTCAGCATTCCCAGTATTTCTGTCTTAAATTTTTACCATTTCTGAGAATCTGAGAATTATCTGTACTATTATTAATATTAATCTGACAAGTTTCTCCAAATCTATTTTATACCAATTCACTCTCACTCATTATGTAGTTTTGCATTTACTAAAAATATCCATGAACTAATGGAATTATGTAATGTGTATGTCATTATATATGACTGTTTTTAAAAGTTTGTCAACATATTTTCTAGAATAATCTCACTGATCCTTTGTACAATACTGCATAACCCGTAAACATTTATGCTGACTCCAGCCTCTGTGGGAGAGCAGGTGATGTTGCCTTCAAAGTGACTGCAGGGAGGTCAGTCACAAAGGTGACAGCTGGGTATCCATGGAGCTTAAACTAAGAGTCACTCGAAATAAGTAGAAGTAAGTACATGAGAGGCTAGAGACAGAACACTTGAATCAAGAGTCCAAGATGATTTGGAGGTTTTGAGATAGGAAAGTTTAGGGCAAATCACTTCGATTTTGAATTGAGCTTGATAGTTCGTACAGTAGGGGTTGGATTTTCAGGAACATAAGAAGGAAAATGTTTCTGCCTATTATTTCTTATACCTAAGGAACAACTGGGCTATTGAATGAGAATAATGTCTAATACCTTGCTGCTGATACTTTCTATTTTTCTCATTCTCCTTATCTTTTCATTTCTCCTCCTCATCTTCCTCTTTTCTCCTCCTCCTCTTCTTTTTCTTTCTGTAGCTAACTTCTTAGTAGTTAAATACACGTTTTCTACTATCTGCATAATTTGTCATCTTCACAAGGGTCTACATTCAAACCATCTCTGAATTTATTATACTATACTGAGACTCATTCTCTAATATTTAAATCACATTTTATATCGCAATCTTCGTGTGATAGTTTATAACAACCCAAATTTATTTCAAAAGTTACTTATGGAATAGGTAGATAGATGCTGCTTTCATAGTATGAAAAGTATCACAAATTATTTCAAAAGAAAATTATAATTAAATGCCAGCTTCCAACAGGCACCTACAAATCTGCATATGACCTGCCAATGCAGACAACCCTTAGAATGGTCTTGAAAATCCCATATTAAAGATGATAGAGTCATAAGATGGAAGGAGCTTGGGCCCCTAAGTCACCACTTGGAGGAGAGCCATTCATTTGCATATACTTCTTAGGGCTCACAGGGGAGCCAGAAAATAAACTATTTGGTTAAACAACTGAATTTTTTTTTAGTTTGTTGCTCACAGGAGTTGGCCTATCGCGTGAGGCTTAGCAAATATGGGTAGAATGACAGACTGAGTCAATAAGTAAATGCTACTACTCAACATTGGTTTCTGCCCATAGAAGCCTAAATTTTTTAGTGGTTTGTTTCTTGTCTCCAACTTAAAAAGCCTGACATTGGAGATTTTAAGAAATCAACTGATTTAAGACTGCTTCACATAAAGCATCTTTTATGGGGTGAAAACCAAGAAGCATACAAACCCTCTGCTCTGCTGTATGACGGTTCCCGTAGGTATATCACAAGCCAAGGTCACATCAGCACTAAGCCAGAGCACAGTATTTTGCATTTTCTGCTAATGCAGAAAAACACATTTAAATATCCTGTTACTGGAAAAAAATCTAAATTTTCTTTGAAAATTTTGGATACCAAAGTAGAAACATTAGACCTAGCTTGCATACTGACTAAAAATCGATGTCCTAAAATTGCTGAGTGCACTCAGAATTATTTGATATGCTGTCCAAACTTGTTTATGAAAATATATTTTGGATGTGAGGTATAAGTCCTCAATTACTCATTTATCCAAATTGCTAAATGTTTAGAAGACTTCAAAATAATTTAAATTATTCATTTTACTGATTTATTACTTTCTTTAATTTTCATAATAACTTTTTCTCTTAAGCCTGAACTCATAACTTGTGAAGTGCTACGATAATAATTATCTTATGTTAATATGCTAATTTCTTCAGAGTATATTCAACTGAAACTCTTAAGGTTTTAACCACTGTAGACTTAATTAGGTTAATTAAAATACTATTCTATTTTATTTTTACTTTGTGATTCCTCCATTATCATAAAATGACACTCATAATAGCAATAGAATCTATTATTTATTGAGCATACCTTTTTTTCTAAGACTTTAATTTTATGATTAACTTCATAAAAAAGTTAAATAGGTGCATACCCTGTGTGGTTTTACATATTTTTTTTTTGTTGTTTAATAAATACCACCCCATAAATGAATACCAACTTATCATCCAGTCATACGTAGTATTAAACAGTACCAAATCTATTTAGCTAAGAGAAATTTACTTGGGCTTGAATACACTATCCTGGATGCTACACTGTGACTTCAGCCTAAGAAGTTTCCCCTGTCTGAAAAACCCTTGACTCTAACTGGACAACAGTAGTAATACCTCTATGCCAAATTCTAAAGAGGTTCCAGATTGCAAGACCCCTCATGATCTGGCCTTGCACAATTTTTCTGCCCTCTATTACTTTTAGAACTGCAATTCCAGCTGGGTGCTGTGGCTCACCCCTGTAATCCCAGCACTTTTGGAGGCTGAGGTGGGCAGACCACCTGAGGTCAGGTGTTCAAGACCAGCCTGGCCAATACAGCAAAACTCTGTCTCTACAAAAAATACAAAAAATTAAGCAGGCATTGTGGCAGGCACCTGTAACCCCAGCTACTTGGGAGGCTGAGGCAGGAGAATTGCTTGAACCCGGGATGCAGAGGTTGCAGTGAGCCGAGATCGCACCATTGCATTCCAGCCAGAAGAATAAGAGCAAAACTCCATCTCAAAAACAAACAAACGAACAAAACTGCAATTCCATAAATGCAGGATATTCTTTGGTACCTCTGTGCCGTTGCACACACTGCTTCCTCTGCTGCAGCTGGCATTCTTTGCCTTGACCACCTTGTTAGCTCCTTCCTCTATTTGGAAATTCTGTCCAGAAGATACCTTTCAGTCCTGGTGTCATCATTTGGTATTTTCTCTTTTGCTTGTCTCTGCTTCTGTCATCATGTGCTACATCCTGTTTTCCATCATTTACTAGTGTTCATTTAATGCCAGCCACTTTACTATCCTTACATATATTCTTGAGAATTGTTTTAGAAAACTCACAAGTTTAACATTGTTATCCACATTTTAGAAGCAAGAAAAACTGAACTATTTGTTCACTCTGGCTAATGTGCAGATTATTAAGAGTTCAGGTCAGGCGCGGTGGCTCACGCCTGTAATCCCAGCACTTTGGGAGAACGAGGTGGGTGGATCACGAGGTCAGGCATTCAAGACCAGCCTTGCAAAGATGGTGAAACCAGGTCTCTACTAAAGATACAAAAATTAGCTGGTTGTGGTAGCGGGCACCTGTAATCCCAGCTAATTGGGAGGCTGAGGCAGAGAATTGCTTGAACCCGGGAGGCCGAGGTTGCAGTGAACTGAGACTGCACCACTGCACTCCAGCCTGGGTGACAGAGTGAGACTCCGTCTCAAAAGAAAAAAAAAAAAAAAAAAAAGAGTTCATGCTAGCTAAACATGAATCTCTCCTGAATTCTACCTAAGGTCTGTCTGCTTCTAAAGCCCAGTTTTTACATGCTCAGGTAAATATTTGCTCGTGTCCAGACATTTATGATAAAGCATGGGCATTAACAAAGGAGAAGAAGAAAAAGGGAGAGCAGGAGAGACAGAAAGTAAGAGAGACTAAGTAAGAAATGTTAAATAATTTAAATATGGCATCCACCCTTCTACTCAGTGGATAAATGACCAAGACTGCTCATTAGAATAAAGCAAATCTGCTCATCCGTGCCATCTCAACTCCCAGGACCTCATAGAATGTGAGTTTCTTCTAGTTCAAGTATAATGCTAGTATTTAATCACATGTGTTTCTTCTATCTCTTGGCAACTGAGGGCAAGCAAATGACTTCATCTTGTACTCAGTTAAAGAAACAGTGACCTTTTCTGAGCATGAAGGTCATATATCCCACACTCGACTAACGCAGGGGCAGTCCTTCTCTGTGATATTGCACCTTCTTAAACTGCATTTGTCTTGCACACAGACTTTAGAGACCAACTGTTTTGCATGCTGCAGGTGCTTAACAAATATCAGTAGAATGACAGACTGAGTCAATAAATAAACGCTACTACTCAACATTTGTTTCTGCTCATAGAAGCCTAAATTTTTTAAGTGGTTTGTTTCGTGTCTCCTACTTAGAATCTCCTGACATTAGAGATTCTAAGAGATCAAATGATTTAAGACTGCTTCATATAAAGTATCTTTTATGGGGTGAAAACCAAGAAGCATAAAAACCCACAGCTCTTCTGTGTGACACAGTTCCCATAGGTATAACATAAACCAAGGTCACACCAGCACTAAGCCAAAGCACAGTATTTTGCATTTTCTGATAATACAGAAAAACACACTTAAAGCCACAGTACTGTTTGAATAGAACACAAGTACAAGATGTGCCTACGAGTTCATCCAAAGGAAATAAAACTACTGTGGGGAAAAGTCAATTTATTAAATTTCTTTCATCCCAGAAGTATATATTAAGAATATTATTTATATCCTTTGCATGTCTTCCTTCTAATCAGATTCCCTTGTGCCACATTAAAAAATGATTTAATCTTATTTATATCTTATTTGTAAACTGCTTGCTATGCAATCTATTAATTTCTGTTTCAATTAAATTCTATATATTCATTCATGCATTTGTTTATCCTCTCATGGATTGTTTTTCATCATAACTCTACATTCAGAACTCTGGAGGCATTTACCCACTGGGATCAACTACCCTCAAACACGTTGCTTTTTGTTGCTGAAAACCCTTGTACTCTACTGAGAATAAACTCTATTGACACTCTCTGTATTCTCCGAGTCAATGGATAATTCAGTACAGTTGAATACAATATCATTCTAGGTTTTATTCTCCATAAATTGCCTTTTAGCATAGAGATAAAATCTTTATTTAGTTTAATGTTTCCCTCTATCCTGCCTCATGTAGCAGAACAAGAATACATAACACCGTAAAAATTCCTTTTGAAAAGTAGTTTTTTAGCTCATTTGGATGTTTTCCAATAAACTCAGTTTTTGACAGAACGCTTAGGTAAGTAGAGAAATTCATTGAAGATTACAACAAGAACTATCAATGGACCTTAACTACAACTAAATATATTACTTCCAGTTGTAATATAGGTGCCCAAATATATGTTGTAGTAAAACATATTTACTTGTGTAGTTAAGGGGTAATGTCTATATACCAGTGAATTTTACAAGCAGTATCTGTGAATTTTATCTAGAATACTTAAACAGTATTGGGGTTCTCAATATATGAGTTCTCATGTGTGGAAAGAATAAGTAATTAATCTTTACTGAGCCATGACCTTGAGCCAGAGACTCTTTTAGTTCTCATTTATCTCCCTTGATACCAACACTATCACGTTTGAGTATTATTGACCTATGTTCCACATAAAGACACCTCATCTGGGAAAGTTTAAACACAAGGTTACAATGTTAATAGGTGACAGAAACTACATTTAGTCCTGGGTATGTCTTGTTTTAAAACCAGCCTTCTTTGTATAAGAAAGTTTTGCTTGAGATATTTAAAAGAAAATTGTATTTTATGGAATGAAGAATCCCTTGATGGGATTGCTTAATATCAGCTAGAAAAAAAAAAACATTTTTAAAAGCATACTACTGAATAGTGTTGCATCAAAACTATATTTGCCCAAGCGCGGCATGGAGAAAACACTCTCCTTTATGTGATAATCCAAAAATTTTCATACGAAGTAAACGAATGTTTAAAATGATAATTCTCAGCATTTTCTCAAATATTTTTACATTTGCCATGCATACCATGCACACATTTAAAGCACTATTACATCAAAGATGGTAAATTCCCAAGCTTACTTCCCTCTCCTCTAGAAAAATCATCTAGGCGTTTAGTCAACAAGTACCTTATACAGTGTGAAGGGGAGCCATTAAAAACATGGTATACAGAAATTGGATTTCCTTTCCTGAGCATTGCAACGAAGAATGGAAGAGAAAAGGCAGGCTGCTAGCTTTTCTCCTTTTGTAAGGATATGTCAGCCCATTCAGAGAACAAATGAGCCAATTCAATGAGTATGCTGAGAGCTTATCCACAAGAGCTGACAGTCAACTTGAGCTAAACTTATAAACTGTAGTGCATGTTCAATTTATTTTATCTTCTGCATTTCACTCTGTCACCCCGCACGATGACATTAAGTATAGCCTTGCAAAGGAAATAGTATCTATTTCTGAAAGGTTTAGGTGAAACATCATTATATTTCCAAACAAAATGAAAACAAGCACCTTGGTAGAGGAACAGCATAAAAACAGACCAGCAGGAGGTCTGTTATTTTCAAGGGAATTGACAACTTGAGAAATCCACAGTTCTACGTTTAAAATGTCTTTCTTCCTAGGAAAATTCCATGGCCTCTTCTGAAACATCTGGAAAAGACTATAGACATGTTGTTTGGATGCAAGTTACAGATCCATACAAAATGTATTGATACTTGTATAATAAAAACCACAATATTTTGGGGGAGGTAAAGAAGATAGGAAGGTAATGGATGAGAGTTTGGGCTACAGTCATGCAATTTGGGGTTCGAATTCGGACTTTGCCAGTCTCAAGTCTCTGTAGAATTGGGAAAAGTATTTTCAAAGCCTCTGCTTCTACCTATTATATCTGCGTAGTTATTAAAGGGCTTAAATGATAGAATATACCCAAAATGAAGTTTTGCATAATGCATTCTCAAAGACATTGTTCAGTACATTTTGACTAGCATTATTATTCATATTATCACAGCTTGGTTCAGTCCCTCATCATTTCTCACTTGGAGAACTGCCTCCTTCAGTCTGTTCATCCTAAACATTTGGTCAAACTTATGTGATCCTGTCATTGTCTTAATTATTAACCTCTTACAAATACCGACTATTTATACAGAATGTTTTTCAAACTCCAGGTCATGATCCATTAATGGGTCATGAACCCAATTTAATGAGTTGGGACCAAACTTAAAAGAAGAAAGAATAAAATGTCATGACTGCATAGGTCATAGAAGGATAGAATAGACTACATAGGGCATACAAGAACAGAATAGAGTAGAGTAGAGTAGAGTAGAGTAGAGTAGAGTAGAGTAGAATAGAATAGAATAGAATAGAATAGAATAGAATAGAATAGAATAGAATAGAATAGAATGAGATATTGTCAGAGAATATGACACACAGCAAAGGTAAAACTTATTTTTGAAACAATTTATTACAATTAGTATGTATGTGTGTGTGCTGGACTGTAATGTAAAAAATATGTTCTTACTTACTAGGTAATATTCAAAGTCATCTGACAAGCATTGGGCAGGGTGATGTCCAAACATTAATGCTCTGCTACTCATCTAGACACTGACCCTGGTCACTCAATGTTCAAAACCTAATGAATGGAAAGTGGAAGATGCATTTTGCCTTCCTTTTGCTTTTGAGGTGAGGTAAGTGGTTTATTATGATGGAAAGTGGAGTACAATAGGACTCTGATTTTATGAGTTGGTAATTTTTTAACCTAATTTTCTGATTCAATAATAGAAGTAAATATACTATAGTCTTTAAATGCTAATAATGCTCCATCATTGCCCTTCTTATTCTATCCTCAGAAAAAGTAAGTGAATATAATCATTACTGAATGTATTATACATGAAAAATAGGATCAGAAATACAAGTTTAAAAATTTCTGTGATCTGAGATTTTTGTGTACATATTAGAATAATATTTTTTCCATTTATTGAGTTAAAATGTTTCTCTACACAAATGTCTTTTCAAATAAAGACATTTCCAACACAAATCCATACATCCAACTTATAAATAACTATGAACACTGGATACAATGCATGCAAACAGGACATCTGGGATGAAAATGCAACCCTCCTGAGATAATTGGGAAGTCTCCATTTTACATTTAGCTAGTCATTCAAGCATGAAGTAGTCTTTTGGGAAGAATGAGAAAAAAGAGGATTAAATATGTTAAAACTAATGTGTGCACCCATCATAGATCATAGCATTTTTAGTTTCAAAGATTCTCATTGTCTTTCTCACACTAGCAAGGCTCATAAATCGGTCCTTTAACTAAAAATCCGCAACTGCCCTAATTCTAAGTGGTAAGAGAGCACCCAAATGCAAAATCAGACTCATGTCCATGCTTATAATGTTTCTGTTTCCCCTTTGAAGATATTCTCCTTTGAAGAAAAACTGCCCTCAGTAAAACCAAAAGTGAATTTTAATGCATATCCATCATCTTAAAAAACGGATTTTACAAATTAAGCATTATGAACAATTTGTAAGTGCATTTTAATACTGTATACAGAGTTGAGAGCCAAGGATTTTAGCATCTGATAAATCTAAAGTTAAATATCTGAGTTCAAAGCCAACTCAACTATTTTTTAGCTTTGTGAATTTGGGAAGTTAGTTAGGCTTGCTGTGCTTCAGGATCCTCACGGGCAAAATTAAGATTAAAATATCTACTTTATAAGGTAGAAGTGATGCTTAAATAAAGCAATATATATATGAAACAGTTACTCCAGGATCTGACATACAGTAAGTGCTCAATAAATGGTAGCCATTAAGGTTGAGAATAGTCATAAAGAAGTCCTAGGAACTAGCTAAATAGTAAAATACCAGGATTATATACTCTGCCTTTCACAAAGTAAGTGCTATTAGGGAAAGTGTTTTAACATCAGCATTTAAAACTATAATATTTTAATGCAATTCCAATATAAATTTATGTTTAAAGGGTAAATTTTCATGGTTGCAATATTGAACAAAACCCATTATAAAAATGTTTTATTTCACCCATTTCTTCCGAGTTCCAAGCAGGGAAGATATAAGAAAGAAATCAAATGGGTAGATTATTTTACATGACAAACTCAGGAAAAATCAAGATTATGCTTCAGTGACAGAAGTTTCCTACACATAGCGATAGTCAAAACTAGTTTACTGAATTAGAACCTCGTGTAAATATTTCATTATAAGATTATTTTCGTGTGGTAAAATTTCTGTTCTTTTCTTGCATGTGTTATTTATGAATATAAAACATGCCTCACTCATTCTCATGAGTCTCTACAATGCCTGGCAGATAACAGGCACTCAGTGAACTTAAATTGAATGATAATAACATAAGATTTATGTTACAAGTAAACAAGGATTTACTGCTCAGCAATCTGCATAGCCCATGGTTAGCTACAAGCAAAACTTTGAGGTGGCCTGCCTTTATATGAGCAGTTGGAAAAATCATTACCCTCATTTTAATTTTCCTTCTCCCATTATCACTTATACTTCAGTGAGAATAAAGTTAAATAAAGTCTTTTTCTTCCTAGGTTGCACACATTTTTAAGCATAAATCTCAGACCTAAAAGTTTTGTTTCCCCTTTGAAAACAAAATTAATTTTGAAAGATGTATAATCAGGTTTTAATTTTTTAATTCATAAAGGGCAACTCATTTCTCAACCTAAATTATAGCACAAATTTACCAAAATTATTTGTCATAAAGAATTTGCATACCATAACAGAATCATTCTTTAAAAACTTAAAGCCAAATCTAATACACACACACATTGAGATTTTAGGAAACTGACAAACCAGAATATAATTAGGTGACAATTTAGACAGTATAGATAGCAAATTGACCAAGTTAATTTAAAAATACATTTATTGAGCACCTACAATTATTACTAATCCTCAAAATAACAAATTAGCTAGCATTATTTCCCCTTTAGAGAGAGCAAGGCTCAGACCCAGAGACATGTGGCTCAAGACCACACAATCAGTGAGGGAAAATTCTAAATTCAACCCTATATCTGTCAGCCTTCAAAGCTTGATTTCTTTCCACTACACCTTAGTGCTGGAATAAAAACTTAGAAGGAATACACGCAAAGAAAGATTGATGAGAGGGAGACAAGTACAAATTTGAAGGAAGATGAGGTAACTTCTTGAAAAGGTTTGAGCTTTGTAGAGGAGCAATATACATAACCCTCTCCAAGCAAGCCTGACCATTTCTTATGAATGGCTGAGTTTTATTTTATTTCATTTTTGTAGGGGAAAAAAAAAAAACTGAAGTGGAGAAGGCAAGTGGCCCAACACAAAAATAGCAGTTGAACAAAAAGCTTAACATAGTGAATACTTACACTTAGCACAGGATTTGGCAAATATAGTTGTTTCATAAACATTTTTGGAATACATAACAGTAATCATTAATAAGTATTGAATGTTCAGTGACCCCGGTTCTGGGGTAAGCATTCTGCATGTAACTGACATTTCTCATGACAGTGCTATGAGGTGGGTGTTGGTCTCATCTCCATCCTCTGCATGAGGCTACTGACATTCAGACAGCTTATGCGGCATGCCCACATCCCAAGTCGGTACCGACTCACCTGGTCCAGAAACTTTGGCTTCAGATCCCCAGATCCTACTTACTATGCTTCACTTAATGAATAAAATAATCAGGACATTCTTATCTCAATCCAATTACTTATAAATCAAATTTTTGCTGTAAAAGTTTATCATCAAGACTTAAATGGCTTTTATAAAACAAAATAAATACCAGTTACACAACTGAAATGAAGTGAAAACAAAGGAAAGGAATTGCCATATATTTCACTGTGTCATGAGAATGAGAGTCATTGATCTTGGCAGATCTGAAGCATCCTCTCTGCTCTTTAAATGCCAAACTGATAGATTGTCAGGACAAGTGAAAAATATATGCCTGACAGCTCATCAATACACATATATTACAGGAAGCATTGCCCACAAAAACAATTATGCTTGAATATGTGATAAAAGTCTTAGTGTATAAAATCCATTATGGCAGAAATTAGAGATGAGAGAAACTTCCAAGAAGCTTAATTTATTGATTATTATTTTCATGAAATGAGGGTGTTGGAGGGAAAAAAAACCTGAGATAATGGAACAGAGAAGCATAATTAAGGTATGTGTATGATGTTTATCAGTTTGAAAGACTACAATGAATCATGATTATAATTAAGTTGAACAACTACCAGTGAACACTCATTGATAAAATTAATACTTGCCTAAAAAGAGAGTCTCTATCCTTTGGTGAAGAAGAGAAGCTGATTTTTATGAACAATAATGACACTGTTTAAAAATAATGCATATGTGTGACACTATGCTAAGCACTCACCCATGCCATGTTATTTAATTTTCTCAGCAATGAGTTAAGAACCAGCAATGAGTTAATAACTCCATTACATAAATGATGGGACAAAAAAGGCAAAATTTAAAACTTGACCTATTCTAGTATCATCCTGTAGTTTTCATTTATAGCACATTTCCAATTGTTAATTATACATTTAATTATATACTTATTTAAGTGTGTATTCATTTTTAAATTATATGTTCCATGAGAAGAGGGATTGCAGATTTAATTTATCTCTACGCATCCAGTGTCTGGCTCATTGTAGGTGCTCAGAATATATGTGTTGACTAAACTTATGAATAAAAGAGATGATGTCAGATTTCCAGCATCAAAATGCAAAGACATTCCACACTCTTGCCTCCCCCAGTATCTCCCTTTGGGTGAATGTGGAGGGGATGGGTGTTAGGCATGTGGGAGCAGCAGTGAGATCCCAGAACTGTTAAGGGGAGATTTTTTTTTAAATCAAAGGAAGGTGTGACAGGAACTGAATAAACAGATTCCAAAAAGAAAAGTTTTAAGATTTAAGATCTCCTCTTTGATACTAATCAATTTATTGAAGATTCTTGACAAAGAATAAGAGAAAAGAGCAAACAAAACTGATAGGACGGAGCCTGATACATTAGTCACTTGTCAAAATTTGTTGATAACTGAAGAGAGAGTATGTTTAGCTTCCAAGTCCATTTATAAAAATATGGTCCTCCTGATACTAAAATAACCCCTGGATTCTTCCATAATAAGGGAAAGGAAAAAATGTAATCATCACTTATGTGTGTGCTATTCTGAACTCAGGCTATTTTTTAATTGGAATAAGGTATCAAGTCTCAGCCTCATTATTTTAAAGTAGTAGTTCCCACAAGGTATGATTAGGACCATTATTTATAACAAAAAGCAAAAGCTGTAGTCTTATTCTCACTAGCCAGGAGTGAAACGGTGGTCACTTATCAACAAAACTATCTTTGTTCTCAAGAAGGTTGAACTTGTTACCCACGAAGGACTGCGCTTTGTATCGACTTTGAGGAATTAAGACATCTACACCAACGAGAGACAACACACCACTGTTGCTTGTGTATATGCTATGTAGATGGTTAGATTTTAGATCAAGCCCTGGATTTATCATCTAAGGGCAGATGGACTTAAAATCCTGCACTATTAGGTATAAGTAACATGGTGGATGCCACACAACCACTCCAGCTATCAGTTTTCTCATGTCAGAGACAGAATGATAATTCCTGACCTATCTCATGAAGCTACTGGAAAAATCACAAATGAGGTAAGGGATATAAAAACACCACATAAACCACAAAGTGCACTTTTCATTTTAATATAACCAATCACTCTTTCTTTACATCATTCCATGTAATTTCTGCATTCAGGTGTCAATTTTGAGGATAGAAAGTCTTATCCTCAGTCGTGTTGGCAGATCCAGCTAAGTAAATGAAGAGTTAGAACTTGGGAAATGTGCTCTTCCCTGCAAACAACAACAACAACAACAACCACAACAGTAATAATGGCTAACATGTATTAAGTGTTTATTCTAAGCCAGACAATTTTCTAACTCACTGCAGCTGACCTGCAGTAGGACAACTCCATTCTGATGTTGGACCAGGTCATGGGTGAACTAGCATAGGAATGACCAAGAGAACCATTGTGTCTGCCATGTTCATAGTATGAGAAACTGGTTCTTCAGCCTTCACTAGTTGGAGAAAGGCTATAGAAATATTGTCAGAGTGGGAGGAAATCTTAGCAAACAGTTAATACACATCTTGCCCAAAGAGATGCATATGAATACATATAGTCCTGTGAAATGCTTACATAACCAATGTTTATTTGAGCACCTCCATGTACGAAGAACTTAATACTTTGTGAATCAGTCACATTACATTTTTATATGTTTGACTAATAAAATGTTTTCTTTCTTTGGTATTGTCTTAAAATCAAGCTTCGTGTTGCTTCCATCTATTGATTTTAGTTATCCCCTTTGAAGTTAAATTGTAAAATTCAAATAACTATTCCATGCAACAGCCCTTAAATATTTAAAGACATACACCATATCTTGGATAAGAGTTATTTCCTCGTTAAAACAAAATAACTACCAACATTATTTTTCTTTTAAGATATAACATAAAATAATTCTTTGTAGATAGTGGTCAGATTCTGCCAATGAAATCATAGTGATCGACTATTCATCTATTTAACCTTGAGAAAACCTGGCTATGGGTGCTAGGCGATTACCAAATCAAAGATTGTTATGGTGAGGAAAGTCTGAACAAATGTTTAAATCCCAATAACATATCCCTGATCTTCCCTGCTCCCCTCAAGATAGCAACCTTAAACTAAAGAAGAAAATGGAAAGATTTTGAAGCTAATTAGGTATGTGAGGTTTGCCTCGTCCTCTGTTGGTTTGTAAGGCCATTCCAGATACGTCAGGATCGTAATCCTAAGTGTCCCACGCCCTACATCAGGAAATGAATTACCTATATTTCAGATATCATATGCAAGATACTTACTACTGTCTATATCTTTACTTACAGGGAGCTGTGATCCCAAACTCAACTAAAGGCATCCCAGACCATAGTAGAGGTACTCTAAAAGCAATTAGCTGGTAATGAAAGGAACAATAACAATACATTATACACTAATTGCAATTGAAATCTACCCTGTCTCTAGGGAATATTGTCAGATACCTAGCCAAGAATGGGTTTTTCATTTTCTGATTGTGTAAATGTTCCTATTTTTGTTTCTATATCATAGTATTTGTAATTAGCAATAAATCACTGTGACATAAGAATTCTGTAACCATCACTTGGAATATTCCTCAATATTTAAATTCAGAGACACAGCAGGCCTGGTAGAACTAATCATCTCTGAATCTTTTCATCCATTCAGAAGCAGATGAGTATCTCCTACTCTGAGCCTGGTGCCATGCTGAGCACTGGGAATAGAGATAAAAGAAAGTCCAATCATATGGAAATGGAAATAATGCAATAGCAAGAGATAATGCAATAGTGAGAGACGAAAAGAAGAAATCAGATGACTATAAAATAGGCTAAGTGATCAGTTAGAATGGACTGGACTCAGTGCTATAGGGGCACAAAGATGGAGGTGTATATATACATATATACACACACATATATCTGTATATATACATATATATGTAAACATTCTAGAGAAGGTAGTAGCTAAGCTGAGTCTTAAAGGGCAAAAAAGGCATATGAGGCATAGTCTAGACCACACTCTAACTGGGGAGGCAAGAGATAAAATATTAATGCAAAAGGGTCGAATTGGATAAGCAGACTAAATACTGTAAGCGAGGTAGATAAGAAACAAGAAGCTACATTTAAGAAGCAGCTGCTTCTCTGTATTTCAAACTATGTATGAGGTTTAAACAGCCAAAGGACAGAAGGCAAATTATGCTTCCTTTAATTCTCTCTTATAGTCCCCAATTTTATTCCTTCATGACACTCTTCACAAGTGAGTAATAACTTATTAAAAATCTGTTCCTCCTTCTAAGCTGTAAATTGCAGAGGATAGGGACCAGGTTTGTTTTTTTCTCCATCGCATTGCTGCCATTAATTGCATAGTTCTTACCACTAGGCACCTGTTTAGTTAATATTTGTTAAATAGTTGAAGAATTAGACTAGTGAATTGAATTTTATAAGATGCTAGAAAAGTAAGATGTTTTATAATGTATTCATGGTTTGGTTTAGTGATGATGCTATGTAAATTAAAAATAAAAGTTGGAAGGAGCAACTAGAATTAAGGAAGGACAAACCAGAGGGTAGGAAAAGATTACTATTAGCATTTCAAGCAAAATTTAGAGCTTGTATTGTCTTGATGTTTTAGTACAAAACTGATACTATGAAAAAGGTATATTAAAGGATTAACTGGGTCCTGTGAGCCAAAAAACTAGAGGAGGAGTGAATAGCTAGGCAAATAGCTAGGCAGCTGGTGTCTCACTCATTCTAGTTGGAAAGGGATGAAACCTGTTCTAAAGTGTTTTCAGTAGGTATGGGTAGGGAGGAAAGGAATAGTTATCAAGGAATCAATTGTTTGTGAATAGGATGGCATAGACCTTATTTGTCAAGCAAGAACAGCTACATAATGTGCTGGGTCCAGGAAAATTAAATTGTGGGGCCCCTTGTTTAAAGAGTATGAATAATCTCAAGACAGTGACACCAGAGGCTAAAATAAAGGTGGGGCCCTTCTAAGTATAGGGCCCTTTGCAACCAGACAGGTTGTATATCCATGAAACTGGCCTGTTGTCAGGAATCTCATGTAAATAAAGGAGGAAAGAAGAAAGCAAAGAAAGAATGAAGGAAGGAAGGAAGGAAGGAAGAAAAAAATAAAAGGTTTAGGGATTTTTATTTCAGCATATACTCAAATTGTGTGACATAGATATACATATATTAAAAATAACCTTTAATTGTATGGTGTGTCATATCTCCTAAGTTTAACTAACATATGATCCCAAGGAATTATTACTATCTTCAATGCACAGTGGATGTTATTAGTTTATTGTTTTGTAGAGAAGGGAACTAGACAACATGTTTGGACCAGTGCATCAGTAAGGCTATGCTTATAGACAAAACTGGTCCTCACTCTCTCTTAAAATTAGGTCTTATAATTTTAAGCTACATAATAGAAACAATGGCCAATCGAGGCAGGTAAGTATCCCACTAACCCGCTGAATATTTCTCAGTGCAGAACCACTATGTCTATGTATTAATACTTAGAAATGGGTAAAACACACAAGAACACTAGAGCTTGTCAAGAGGAGGACACTAATTCAGATATTTAGATGTTTGAAAAATGTCTTATATAAAGAAAAGCTAAAAAAAATGGACAAGATTTAACAAAGCAAAAGGAAGCACAAATGGGACAAATAGTGCCTGCATTTATTGAAGGATTACTCAGAGAATCTAAAATCATTTGAGCTACCCCAATAGGTGTCATGAAAAACAAGGAGGAACGTTATAGGAATGAACATTTTACTTCTGTATTAGGAAAAGCTTTTGCCAGTATAAGGTCAAAAAAGAAAATGGCCTATTCACAAAAATTTTATTTTTACCTCTGTAAAGAAAAATTGTGAAATATTTTGAAATAGACCAAAAGAAAACGAAAACAAAACAAAACAAAAACCACTGGCTATCCTGTCCGATGCAGCCTTTTAGGGATCTCAAGCTTTTATGATCTTTGAGATATTTTGTAACTATGTAAATTGTAAAAACTGAAAATAATGCAAATCGTTTTTATCCATTGAAGTGCAAATTTGTGGTGTCTAATGATTATTGCTCTATAACTCCTTTTGGATGTCCTTGTAAATTATTTTTAGCATTCTAGATTTGTTTGTAATGTGTGGTTCTTTGAGTGTCACTTTGAACCAATTATAATATCTTACTGGTGCCCTCAGTAATTCTGGAGTTAAATAAAATTTTTGAGATGTGCGTTTGTTCTATATTTGTATGAGAGTCTTGATTTTACCTTTAAAAACCTTTATCTTTTAATACTTGCAAGTGTGCAATGAAAGCAAATTATTTTAACATCTATCAGAAACATTCTGAAAGAGGTTCCTGAATTTGTAGCAGACTGGACTAAAATATTCTCAAAGACACCTTTTAACTCTGATAATGTCCAATATATGAAGAAAAGGAATTAACAGAAAGAATAAATTGTTCTAATTGAGTGACTTGGCGAATGGAGGCACCATTGAAAGCCAGCACAAATAGAGTCCTATGGTGCCACATTGAGAGTTGTCTGTGAGTGAATTCAGACTTACTGAGACCAAAGTAATAGAGGGATAGTCATGGGAAAACATACAGGAGTAACAGAATTCAGGCTGAATTCTGGATGACAAAATTAGGGATCTGACCTAGAAGTCATTGACATGGAGAGAAGCATTGAAATTATCACTATGACAATTATGCCAAGAAAAAGGAAGGGAAACATTGACAAAGAGATAACATCTGTTATTCGTGAAATCCTCAGAATGTGACTATTGTCGGAGAAGAGAAGAGCATTTGTTCTTTGACACAAGTTTCCATCTTGGTAACTATGGATTGTAGACATCTCTTTTTTTTCTCTATAACAATGCAAGAGAATAAAAAACATATATAAGACATCTCGTTTGGTTATTTTAAGTATTCTATCATAGAAAGTATTGACTTACCTTTTAATTCATCATTTTATTCTCACACATTTTCTTAGACAAAATGAAAATTATGATTGATTGGTTGGAGTTTTAAAAGACCTGGATAATTTTGCTAAGGTTGATCATCACTATTTTGCACAAAGAATTTAAACAGGTACTTTGTCTTCTTGAGAACGGAGCTCTCAATAATTTTGTTCATAGTTGTTTGCATTCTAAGAACTCCTGAATCCAACCCCATGATTGAATTCAACCTCATTGTAGGCCATATGCTTATAAGAAAGCTGCATATTCAATCTTCCACTTCTTTGAAAGAGGTGAAAGTATAATTCTAGCAAGACAAATATGCAGGCCTAATTGATAATTTTTATTTCTGTATAGAGATTCAACAAGAGCTAAGGTGTCATACAGGAAAGTCACTGAAAGAGCTAACACATGAAAGAATTTTTTTGGTGTTTGAAGCGAGAAAGGAAGAAACAACAATCTATGATTAGAGTGCCCCTTAGTTTCATTTCAAAGAGCATGAGGCTCTCATGGCATCCACTAAAACGAGATGAATGGGAAGGAAAAACTTAGGAGTTTATTGAAATTGCCATATTACAGTCTGCCAAGAGTTCTGATCTATGATGTCCAATGGTTTTCCAACTCCTTGGACTCCCTCTAAAATGCTGCATTGCATATATTCATTCTGCAATTTAAATAACGTGTGTGTGTGTGTGTGTGTGTGTGTGTAAAAATGTCCTGCTACTCCATAGATACTAGGGCAAGGAGCAGAGTATTTGTGTACACACATTGGACTATAAAAATCAAGAATAAAATTCTTAACTTATGCTGCCACTTCTGTGCTGAATGCCCATTGCTGGTTAACTTTACCCTAAAATTGCAAGAATTAAAAATGTGATCCGTTTATTATCTCTGAAAGAGCAAAGACAGAGTGGGAGCCTCCGAGTGGTTTTGTGGTCGGAGTGCTCTGCTCTTCTGCTGACAGCCTGTCAGTGTCCTGTTCCTTTCTCATCCTTAATTAGAATTCTCGGATTCCGAGGTTGCCATCTGTACCACACTTGCCACTGTGGTCCCCGGACCTGGCACAAACACGGCTAACCTCGTCCTCATAAAATGACTCATTACCTTCTCCAGCTGTTATCTATTAGCACTGCAGATTTTGCACCAATTTCCATGCCAAGTCATCTCTCCCACCCTCCCCATCGCCCCACAACCTACTGGAGCCAGCTGGTGAGAATTCCCACACCTTATTTAAGAGGCATTTTCTTGACACATCAAGACAGATGCATGCCCTTAAGTGCACCTATGCCAAGACCTGAAACAGGACAATTTGTCCAATTCTCAGTCATAGAGATTTTGAAAAATCTAGTTCCATAGCAGCATTAATGCCATGTCAACATTTGAGACAAATAGTGCAAGAATTGTCTGTTACTGAGTGAGCCATTACTCAGGCTGTTCTCAGCTGAAAAATCTTTGTGTTTAGTGTGTTCAAGCTAAAATAAGAATCATTTGTGTTCAAAATTACTTCTGAATACCTACCAGCCAACATAATTTGCTTACTTAGTATACCTTGGGGCCTGCATGTATGTAGAAAATGAAGCTAGGAAATGAGACTTGTGAACAAGCTGAAAGGGGAAAGAAAACACAGGTTACCTTGAATGATACAATACCAAATTCCTTGTAATCTAAACTAACTCCTCAACAGCAACAATGTAAAGAAAGAAAGACAGTTACTGTGTTCTGTGAACAAAGCTGTGCTCTCAGATCTATGTGTTCCAACTCATGGCATCCTGAGTTACACCATGTGTTAGGATATTATTATAGAGTTTAGAGATGTAGAATTAATTCAATATTTTTGAAATGAGCTATTGGCCAAAAGTACAAAATCTTTTAATGAACAACAACAAAAGCAACCAATGACAAATGAGGTCTCCCTATATATAATAGCATAATATAGCATAATAGTCGTGATCAAAGGTTTTGGCCTGGAAAAAAAAAAACACCTGTGCTTAATTTCATCACAGTTTTGAGCAATTCTTAACTTTTATGACAACAATAATAATATGCAGAATTGGTAGGTAGCTGATATAAGATGTAAAATTCTCAGGGCAATGCTTGGCTCATAGTGAGTCTTTGGTAAATAGAAACCAGCATTAGAAATTATAATGGGGAGGAACGATGAAGGTAGAAGGAGGGAAAAGAGAGTAAAACATAATCAATCATCAATCAATCAATTAATCAATCAGAACAGAACAAAATATGGTTGAACGCTTAATTTGATCTCAGGAAGAAAAATGCTGCTCAGACAAAAAGCTAATTTAAAAATTATAAGAGACAAAAGTTTATGGAAGCATCTGCATAAAAATTTAAAACTTCTGCACATAAGAACAAAACATACATAGAATTAAAAGGCAAGTCAATTGCAATTATCGGTAGCAATTATTTAGAAAAGAGGAAAGGAGAGAAGCCAGAACAGGAATACCATTTCACTCATAGTTGTGATAGTATTTATTTTTGTCTTTCCTACTTCCTATCTTAAAATTTTTATCTATCTATCTATCTATCTATCTATCTATCTATCTATCTATCTATCTATCTATCTTTGAGATGAAGTCTTGCTCTGTTGCCCAAGCTGGAGTGCAGTGGCGTGACCTCAGCTTACTGCAACCTCTGCCATCCAGATTCAAGCAATTCTCATGCCTCAGCCTCCAGAGTTTCTGGGATTACAGGCGTCCACCACCATGCCTGGCTAATTTTTGTATTTTTAGTGGAGATGGGGTTTCGCCATGTTGGTCAGGCGGGTCTCAAACTCCTGACCTCAGATGATCTGCCTGCCTCAGCTCCCAAATTGCTGAGATTACAGGCACAAGCCACTATGCCTGGCCTATTTATTTTTTAATCAACAAATAAAAACTATATTTTTATGGTGTACAAAATGATGCTTTGATATGTGTATTCACACTTAGCATTTTAATTAGAAATTGGAACCACATTCACAAAAGATATCGTATAATTATAGAAATCATAACTATGCAACTATTAGAGGGCATTTACTATATACATAAGTCTAACTGGATATTGGCAAAGAAACAGTGTACATCAGGAAGGGTCAGTGCTTGGTGGCTTCTTAGAGTTAAGGGCATCACATTATGGCTTTCACTTTAGTGCAGGAAATCCTGTAGGTTTGTTGCTCAAAGCCATGTATATAGCCAGAATTCCTTGTTTGTCCCACATGGCTGGGTTTTGTGATGTCCAGGCAAGATCTTATATTTGGAATTTTTTATTTTATTTTCTATTTGGCTGTCAGTTGGCCACTTCTCAGGAATGTTATGAAGGAAATCCCTATATTTGATGATCTGATATTGAAAATATCTAAGGTCATTGGCCTGTGATTACACCTGGTTTATTTTATCTTACTTAGAGGTTGTAGTGCACATTAGAACCTTAGAATACTATGTTCCCTTAGAGACATTTAGGCTCACACCATATCTGGAACAAATTCATGTGTCTAAATATTGTCTAGGGGAAGACAATATTTATAACAAGTGACTGCTTTCGGTAATACAGTGAAATACATGAATATGTTCTTCAGTGCATTTTTACCTGTGCTATACTTTGTGCTTTTTAAACTAAGTTTTTAAATTTGCAATTTGATCTACCCAACAGTTCCCTATAAATAGTAAACATTTACAGTTTTCTGATTTCTTGCTGGAATTATATTCATATCCAGATCTTCATTATTTTTCCAGTTCCAAATTGGTGTTTGTTGACCTACCTCTGACTTATGAAGCAAGTTCTCCTCCAGAAAATGTTTACTATTAATATATATATGTGTGTATATATATATGTAGTAAAATATATATACACACACACACACACATACATACACACACACATATACACTCACACCAATGCTGCTGTTCAATTAAGATAATTTTGTTACTAATAATATTTAGACTTAACAAATAGAAGTTTCCCATAATGTAATTATCAGCCTGATAACCATGAAGATCAACTGGTAAAACTAATGGTAAATATGTAAAAATCTGGGCTAGTACTATAGCTAGAAAGGCTATAGTGGTACTCTATGTTGGATGCCCCTATCTTTCCTTAGGGAACTTTTAAAATAATACCAATGTCTTGGTTACAAACCAATTTTAATGAGTGGCTAGTGCTCAGTATCACTAACCTCATACATGAAATTTTATAAAAAGGCCAGTTGGAGGAGTTAAATACTATATGTCTTTAACATTCCAAATTAATCACTACTCACAATAGCTTAGACATAAAATATGCAGAAAATCCGTAAGATTCTCTTTGACGGAAAGGTAGCCGTAATGGAAATGGACATATAAGTAAAATCATTTTATACAGTATTGCTATGATCACTATGTCAATATTTCATTTCCTACAGAGATTCCTATTTACTTGGCACTTAAAGAAGAAGGAGATCACTCTTCTCTTTCCTTCAAGTCAAATGGCCAGGAAATACGGAGCCATGGGGGAATTTAGGAGGGGTACAGGAAAGCTTCTTCTTGGCATCCTTCTTCATCAGAGGAACAATAAATGGTCTCATCTAAAGTCCTTTTCCTACTCTCAATTTCCCCATGGACTACCTTGTCGCTGGAGTCTCATTGACTCAGAATAATTGGATATGGCCTGTTCTGTAATGAGTTGGCTGCCATCATGATAACCATTGCATAAATACCTAATGAAATGAGAGCTGTCTCCTCCATGCCCAGCCAAGCTGGTTGCCTCCCGGCCAAGACAACATCCTAGAGGAAACGGCACAGACTGCATGTCTTCTGCAGAAGTTCAAGTTAATAAAGTTTCAAACTAATGGCATTTTTTTTCCACAACCAATCTCAAGGGCGATGACATTAACAGGGATGCTTGCTGGAGTCTAGAATTTGACTAATGAAATACTCATTAGCCATCTCCTTCAGGGTTTATCATGTTTAAGACTACCTCATCAGTGAGGCAATAGGAATAAAATCAAAGGCTAAATGGAAAGTAGAAATTGAAGTTCACTTTTTCTGGTCAAGAGATTCACACTGAATATTTTCTATTTATAAATAAAGCAATGGTATGATTCCTTGTAAGAGAGTAGTTGTCTACTAAAATTGAGATAACTTGAAATGTGATATTTCACATGTGCTTTATCAAATAACATCTTTAGTTATATATCATAGAAATGGACTGGCTGTCTTAAATAGAAAAAATGGTTAATTGTGTGGATTTTGAAAAGTACAGTAACTTGATAGAAAGGCCAGGTTTTAAAACTAAATATAGGAATTAAGGCAGTTCTGAGAATCTAAGTAGCATAAACTCCTCAATAAAGATATCAGAATGCAATGTCTGGAGTAAATGTGTTACAAATACTTTTCCTCCAGCCTCTTGGTGACAAGTTGACTGAAGTAACTCTGACCTTATGTTCTCCCAGGTTCAAATTCAGTAGGAAAGAAAGTCCTGACAACATCAGTGAACGTTTCCTTGGGTATCATTGGCTCCAAAAGTCAGGTACTTATTTCTGAAGCAATTTATTCTGATTAAAAGATTGTTCTTTGCTCACCCCGAAATAAGAAAAAGGACAGAATCCACTCCATCTGAAACTCAGAGTCTAAGAGTTGAGAACAGATGGTTCTTTCAAAGAAAATTGTGATGTCCAGAAATTGTCAAAATACTTGTCACAAAAGAAGACCACGTAATTCCAGGAAGGCAAAAAAGAAATGTGTACTGTCCTGCAAAATCTAGTCTCCACAAAGGCTTAGAGGTAGAAATTAAAAGACAATGAAGAGCAAAGAAGCATATGAACAGTTGTTCAACAATATGTGTCATTAAGGAAGTACAAATTAAAACCCAAAATGACCAAAATCCAAAACACCAAAAACACCAAACGCTGGTAAAGATGTGGAGCAGCAGGAACTCATTCACTGCTAGTGGGAATGCAAAATAAGAGTCGCTTTGTAAGACTGGCAGTTTTTCTTATACAATTAAAAATACTCTTAACATACAATCTAACAATTTGAAAACATATGTCCACCAAGACCTTGCACATGGATGTTTATAGCAGTTTTATTTATAATTGCCAAAACTGAAAAGCAACCAACATATGTTTCTGTTGGTGAATGAATAATTAAACTGAGGTATGGCTACACAATGGACTATTTTCAGCATGAAAAACAAATAAGCTATCAAGTCATGAAAAGACATGGCTTCATAAGGAGAAACCTTAAATGTGTACACTAAGTGGGGAAAGCCAAGCTGAGAAGGCCATAGATTCCATGATTCCAACTACATGACATTCTGGAAAAGGCAAAAATGATAAAGACAGGAAAAAGATCAGTGGTTGCAAAGGGTCACAAGGGCACAAGAGAAGAATAGGCAGAGCACACGGGATTTTTAGGGCAGTAAAAAGTTTCTGTATGATACTACAATGGTATCATTACACCTCTGTTAAAATGCACAGGATGTATGACGCCAAGAGTGAAACCTAATGTAAACTATGGACTAGGCGATAATTATTTGTCAATGCAGAGTCATCGTTTTTAACAAATATACCACTGTGGGGTGTGAAGTTGACAGTGGTAGAGGTGTGCGTGTGTGGGGTTAGGGGATATACGGGAACTCTCTATTCTTTTTTCTCAATTTTTTTGAACTAAAACTCCTCTAAAATATAAAGTCCATTAAGAAAAAAAATATACGCCGGTCCCAGAAACCAGTACTATACACTTTTCCTGACTTCATTCTTGGCCTTCTCATTAGCACCAAGGTCCCTGGTACACCACAAAAACCCAAGGCTTGAAGTTAGCTGAGTTTTAATTCTGCCAGCTTTTCCCTTAGCTCTGTGACCCTGAGCAAAATGCCTAACCTTCACATTCAGATATAAAATGACATAAATCTGTACAAACCACATAGTTAAACATCCAGTAACCAGAAGCAATATTTATTGAGCACATACTATGTGCCAGACACCAAAATAAGCACTTTGTGTATAATAACTAATTTAATCTTCATTTAACCTTGTGAGGTAGTTACTGCTGTTCCCATTATTTTAGAGCTAAATAAAGGAATGCAGAAAGTGATTAAGCACATTTCATAAGGTAATATGGCTAATAAGCATGAACGTTGGAATACGAGCCCAGACAATCTGGTCTAGAAGCTTTGCTTTTACCAATACACTGAATTCCCTGCATATGTCATGTCCATACAGAGTAGGGTTTAAAAGTTTTAATTTCCTTTTCTTTCTCTATCCTCTCTCCATTGTGCCTCTTGAATCACAGGAGTTCCACCAACTTTATATCATTTTTTTAAAAGCTTACAAATTAATAAGTGGAGGGAAATTAAGGTAGTATTAGGAATTCTAGATTCCAAATAACTGTTTTCATTGGATTGTAACTTTGAATAGATTTTTGTTTTTGAGTAAGGAGATGGATAACTGGGTAATGTATCTAAGACTGACATTGGGCCAGCATTTCGACTCCTAGTTAATTCGTCCTATCTCTAACTCTCTCTTCACTTTCCCTTTTAGAAGTAAGAAGGACAGCATAAAAATAATGTCTAATTCAGGCTTTTGGTATGAAATGGTTTTAGGTTTTGAAGAGTTATCTATTTATGGAACAAAAGAGTCTTAAGTGAGGCTCAACAAGAATTGAAAGAGTAATAACACTTAACACTGGGAAGAATGAATATTCAGAAGAGGAACTTTTAGCTTCTATTACAGAAAAAAAAATATCAATGCTCCCTTCTTCTGTTCATAGATGCATATTAGTTTATGTGACAGATTTATTCCTGAGTCGAGTATATCAAATGTTGGTTGACAATATTCACTCTCTGAGTTTTCTGTTTCGGTAAGGTAAACCCAGTTTTTAAAGTAGCTAATTCTTTTGTAATGTCCAAGGTTCTTTTGTTGTGGTTGTTTTGTTTTGTTTTGTTTCAGTTTTCTGGCTGTTACATATATCTACCTCAATTGTTGAGTTTCCAAAGATAAGGCAAGCCTCCTTCCCTCCTACATTTCTTCCTTCCTTCTTTCTTTGAGAAACATTTATCTAGACACTGGTGGGGGGAGGGGAATAAATATGAATAAGATATGGGTCGTAAAAGATCAGAAATAGAGTTAAACACAATTAACATATGGGAGCATATGGGAGTTGGCTCATTAGAGCAATGACACTGGCTGATCTGCTCACTGAATATTCATCAGTTCTCCTCACATTCCTTTTACAACTAGGTGGGGCCATGTGACTGACACTGACCACCAAGCTCTGAGTGGAAGTAAAGCTTGTCATTTTCAAGCTACAGTATGTAATTGCTGGTGCAAGACTTTCCAGCAAACACTTGCCTAGAGACTCAAGAAGCCACATATTCTGCATTGTGTTTTTCCAAAACGGGGGAGACACCCTCAGCATAGGTTGACTGTTAATCATGTAGAATTCAGCTCCCCACTATCCAACACTAGACGTGAGCCACGAATGAGGAGTAGACTTTTGTTGCTTGAAGGAACTGAAAACTCAGGGTTAATTTAGGGGCCCAGCATGGTTAATCCTAATCAGACTAATACATTTATAACATGGGATGGAAAACACAGGAAATAATAACATTTATGTAGATCTAACTATGGGCCCAGAATTATTTTAAGTATATAATACGTATCACTTCACGTCATCCTCACAACAATCCAATGAAGTAGGTACTGCTATTATTTCCATTTTACAGATGAGTAAATTGAGGCACAAGCAGGTAACCAACTTCCCTAGAAATATATAGTTAAACATGTTGGAACTGGGAATTAAACCTAGGCCATCTGACTCTAGGGTTCATTACCTTAACAACAATACAATTAGAAAACTAAACAAATGTGCAATTGCACAATGGAAGTATACTGTCTCAAGGTTTCCTTCAATTTGGAATATGAATATTTAGAATCAACATTTGGCATATTCCATTTGGAATATTATGTTGGTGCAAAAGTAACTGTGGTTTTGGTCATGAAAAGTAATGGCAAAAAGTGCAGTTACTTTTTTAAAAAAAATGATTATACTTTTTATACTTTAAGTTCTGGGATACATGTGCAGAACGTGCAGGTTTGTTACATAGGTATACATGTGCCATGGTGGTTTGCTGCACCCATCAACCTGTCATCTAGGTTTTAAGTCCTACATACATTAGGTATTTGTCCTAATGCTATCCCTACCCTTGCCCCCAACTCTCTGACAGGTCCCGGTGTGTGATGTTCCCCTTTCTGTGTCCATGTGTTCTCACTGTTCAACTCCCACTTAGGAGTTCATGAGAACATGAGGTGTTTGGTTTTCTGTTCCTGTAATAGTTTGCTGAGAATAACGATTTACAGCTTCGTCCATGTCCCTGCATAGTACATGAACTCATTCTTTTTTATGGCTGCATAGTATTCCATGGTGTATATGTGCCACATTTTCTTTATCCAGTCCATCATTGATGGGTATTTGGGTTGGTTCCAAGTCTTTGCTATTGTGAACAGTGCTACAGTAAACATGTGTGTCTTTATAGTAGAATGATTTATAATTCTTTGGGTATATACCCAGTAATGGGATTGCTGGGTCAAATGGTATTTCTGGTTCCAGATCCTTGAGGAATGCCACACTGTCGTCCACAATGCTTAAACTAATTTACACTCCCACCGACAGTGTAAAAGTGTTCCTATTTCTCCACATCTTCTCCGGCATCTGTTGTTTCCTGACTTTTTAATGATTACCCTTCTAACTGGCATGATATGGTATCTCACTGTGGTTTATGCAACCAATAAACATATGAAAAAAAGCTCATCATCACTGGTCATTACAGAACCACAATTACTTTTGCACCAACCTAAATAGTATCATCTAGTCCCTGAAAAAATATTTACTGGGAACCTACCATGTGCTGACTTCTCTGTTCAGCCTCAATCCTATCCTAGGTGGTAGATAAGTGAGAATCCCCAGGGGCATGTGAGAAATGAAACAGAGCGGCTTCAGGGGCCACTTGAAATCTCCTGCTTTCCAGAGCAACTTGTGTTGAAGCGCAGAGAAGGTGTTGAGGATTGTTACTTCAATAAATCCCCAAATTTGTATTAGTAAGCAGTTAGTTCGTCCTTAGTACAACCAACACCTTGTATCATGGCCCAACTCTCCTAATTGTTCAGCTTTCATTCTCTGTTTCTTGTTTAACACAATGGTCTGTATCGCATAGAATTCCAAATAGATATTAAGGCTACTTTTGTCATAAGGCAAATTGGCTTATAATTATACCAATTCAATTAATATTTATATTTTGCCATTTATAATAAAAATTTTCAACTATTTGGATGAATTCTAATGGACAAATATTTCAGTAAACCATAATTGGACTTCAAAAGCAATTTTTATTAAAGCTTCTTGTAACATATGAATACACACATTTATATATATGTTACAAGAAGTCTATTGACTCTGTAAACGGTAACAACTGTTAAAACTGCATTTTTATTTCTGCTGTTGCTTTTAGAAGTTGACCTTCATAACCTGGAATAAAGATACTGTCTTTCTTAACTTGGAATGTTGCTAAAGTCATAGTCAAATCAAATTGTGTGTGCATTGTTTTGAAATCCCCCCTCCCTATCTCCATCTACCTTCCCAGGAGGAAAAAATAAAAACAAAAAAGAACAAAAACAAAGCTTGCCTCCACCTGGCTTTGAGCCAGGGAATAAGAAGAAAGAAGCTTTTGTTATTGATGCTATTTATAACCCTGAATTACTCTTGTTAGAATGATGGGGCCAAAGCAGGGGAAGATCTTTTGTTTGCTTAGTACAAACCGCATCTTCCCCCTCAGTAGAACCTTACTTAAGATCATACTAAACAGCCACTGCAGGTACCAGGTGTGGAGCTAAAAGCTGGGAAAGGACCAAGATATTTGTAAAGAAGAAATGGAGAGGAATTGCATTCCAGGCAGAAGATTTGGAAGTGGAAACCACCCTCCGAGGAGATGGAGAACCAGTGGAGGATGGGTTATCTATCTGAAGCCTGTGGAGACTGAGGAGAAAATAAGTGTTTCAAGGGGTTTTGTCAAGTGAAACATCCTGGGGGTGATGGTGGTGAATGTGAAGCCGTCCCACCTACAATACCTTTGATAAAATACTGTTCATTGGTATGGTTTGGCTGTGTCCCCACTCAAATCTCATCTTGAATTGTAGCTCCCATAATTCCCACATGTTGTGGGAGGGACCTGGTGGGAGATAATTGCATCATGGGAGTGGTTTCCCCCATCCTGTTTCTGTGGTAGTGAATAATTCTCAGAAGATCTGATGGTTTTATAAGGGGAAACCACTTTCACTTGGTCTCTTTTCTTTCGTATCTGCCGCCATGTAAGATGTGCTTTTCACCTTTGGCCATAATCATGAGGCCTTCTCAGCCACGTGGTGCAACTATGAGTCTGTTAAACCTCTTTTTCTTTATAAATCACCCAGTCTCAGGTCTGTCTTTATCAGCAATGTGAAAACGGACTAATACACCCATGAATGTCTTCACACAATGTTCTAGATACAAGTGCCTTCCTGTTTCAAAATTAGCATAGGATGAAAGCCAGGCTTGTCTCAGAAAGCTGAGGGGAAGGGCGCATCACCAAATTCTGCCATCAAAGCCACTTTCCTTCAGTTCATTGGCTTTCCCAAGGTATAAAAGAAAAGTGTTTTCTTTGACTGGTCCTTTCATTATCTACACCTCCCTTGGAGCCTAGGTCTACTGTATTCATTCAAAAAGAGTTGGCAGATTGGGGATGACCCAAAATTATAGGATTGAGGACCTTTTCTTAAAATATACTACCATGCTGTTTTTACTGCTTTAACAGCAAAGCATCCAGACAATGCAGGTTTTTAGGATATTGTGTTTTTCCAGAGAAATGAAATGAATAAGTTCCCCAGTGGTAAATATAAAAATAAAAAGAGGACTTGTTTGATTTGTAGGAAAACATGTATCTAGCTATAAAGGAGAGAAAGAAAAATGTAACAGAAGACAAAAGAAAAAAATTCATCTTAAGAGAGTAATGAATAATTATGAACTGTTGATTCAATTGGGAGGGTAAATTATTTTGGTACGTCTGAAAATACAGAAAGCTGTAAAATCACTAGTGAGCATGCCATTGACTATTCTGGATTAAAGCAGCACCTGTTACCATTAAATGGAAGGAGAGAACAAGGAAGAATGTAATATTGTGTTTTATGCATAAACAGTGTTCCAAGTACTTACTACATGCAACAATTTTGTAAGAGTGATTTTATGCCCATTTTAGCACTGGGGATAACTGAGTCTCAAAAGTTAATCAGCTTGCCCAGGGTGTGTAGAGAACATACAATTTAAGTTCACTGAAGAATTATTGAACTCTTAGTTTATGCCAGGCTGTATGCAAGATCAGGGTCAGAAAACTTTGTAAAGCACCAGATAGTATATATTTTAGGCTTTGCAAGTCATGCAGTCTCTGATGCAATACTCAACTCTGCAGCTGTAGTAAAAAACTAGCTGTAGGAGATATGTAAAAAATGAGAGTGGTTATGTGCCAATAAAACTTTATTTACAAAACCAGGCAGGCAACAGACTGGATTTGGCCTGGGGTTTATCAACTCCTATGATTGATGATGAGGGTATGATGGTGAGAAAGTCAACACATTAATCCCTCACAGAGCCTCTCTAATTCTAAAGACACTATTTCACTGTTTTCTTGCATCTGCTTTATTTAGACAGTGCTTCCCCCAAAAAAGCTCTGAGATTTTTTACCTAAAAATTCTTAACTAAGAAAAGTAAATATTTGCAACATCAACACATCAGCACCCTGGTTCTTTTGCATTCATGCACCAGTGGGGTCTCCCAAGTCATCCAATGTATGAATTTTCAGTTTATCTCCATGTCTTTCCACAGTTTCCAATTCCAAATGCAAATATCCTTCTAGTTGATTTCCCATTAAACAGAGCCACATTATGACTCCTGGAAGACACATCAGGTTAGGAATATATTATTAGACTTGTCTTCAGGGAACAGACATCTCAGAACATATGAAGTTGTTGATATGTTCATATGTACCTATAAACACTGGGGGCAGGCCCAAAGGAAGTTGTAGGGAGTACTAAATATATGACTTGATGACAATAGAGGCACAGCCCCATTCTCAGGGATTTTGATTTAGTAGACCTGGGTCGGATTCAGTAATAAATATCATTTTCAACAAAAATCCTTTATGAAGTTGATGCATTTGATTAACTGTATCATCGCTGCAGTCCTACAGCTGGATTATTGTTTCGCTGTCAACATTCTTGAGATCTTGATTTGAGCATCCTTGCAACACTATTCCTCCTCTGTTCACTTAGCTCCTGTGTGGAGACGGGGACCCTTCAGGAAATGTTCTCCTACCTCCTATGTTCTGCTTTGAATCCTCCTCCCATTTCACATATTAAAACAAAGAATACATTTTGAACATTAACACATTTCTGAAAATTATTTTTCAGTCTGTATAACCTTTTGATGCCGATTACTTCCCTGTCTTAGAAAGGGAATCAATAACCAAGAGTCTTTTTAAAATTAAGTTTCTATTATAATAATTATGATTTATTATTTTTATGCTACGATAATTTCAGAATTTCCTTAAATAAATTAATTTCCAGTTTCACAACTTTCCCCCCAAAATGCAAATGGTAACAAAAATAAGAACAAAAAAATGATAACAACTACCAGGTATTACGTACTTAATAGGTGCCACAGACTGTGTTAAGTACCATAAATGTATTGACTTTTATATATGCAAACATAAAATTACAAAATTAGGGGTAAGCTTGAGAGCAAAATACTACCACAGTAAGTAATCCAAGTGGCAACGCTGTCCCTTTGCTGCTTCTACTACAAAGTGAATTCTAGGGGTTGGCTTTTACTAGTTCAGATCTGTATTTTAGGTGTGAGCTCAATAATTGTTCTGAGCAGACTCGCTCTGGCCAAGCTGACTGCTGTATTCTGTATTAACTTACTTTGTTTACCTACCAAAGGTGAATCACTCTAGATGCCAGCAGAATTGAGTTTAAGAAGACAGGGTTTGGAGATAACCTATAAACATTGGGGGCAGGCCCAAAGGAAGTTGTAGGGAGTACTAAATATATGACTTGATGACAATAGAGGCACAGCCCCATTCTCAGGGATTTTGATTCAATAGACCTGGGTCGGATTCAGTAATAAATATCATTTTCAACAAAAATCCTTAGTGATTCTGTTGCAGGTGGTCCTCAGATCACATCTTAAGAAATATTGATGTAAATAAAACTGTTTCAAACTGCCTCTTTCTTCATTCCCTTACTCCCTCTGCTAACCAAGTCCTCCCACTCGGTTCACTGAAAGGGCCAGGCTTGGTGATGCTGAGGTATGGCTTCCTCCCTAAAGCAGGTAAACAATACAAAAGCTTTTACACTGAGCCAAAATGTTCACTTAATATCAACTTGTAACAGTCTCTTGTATTTTGTACCTAGATGATCCTTGATCCAAAACAATTTAAATTTAGAACAAGGCTGTCCATACTTTCTTAATTACTGACATTATTAAGATTTTAAATCTGTATAGAACTAAAGTTTTAATTTTTTAATTGATGCATAATAGATGTACATATTTTGGGGGTACATGTGATCATTTGATACATTCATATAATGTATAAATTGGTGTAATTGGGTTATTCATCACCTTAAATATCTTTTTTATTTGAGAAATATTCAAATTATTCTCTTCTAGCTATTTTGAAATGTACAATAGATTAGCATAAACTATAGTCATCCTACTGATCAGTTGAATACCAGTTATCATTTCTCCTATATAACTGTGTATACTTGTATCCACTAATCAACTTCTCTTAAAGCTCTTCTTATTTTCCAGCCATGCCTAGAATCTTGACCTAGTACTGGTGAACACTCATGCTCTGCATGTGTTTATAACACTTTTGATTTCTCCATGGTTGTGAGCTATTCCTCTGACTTGACACTTGGATAGACATCCTCCAATACCCATACTGCATTTCATTTCCATCATGAATACTTGTGTATGAGTATGAGTTCCTTACTACATCTATAAAATTGGATTTCTAGCCTAGACTCATCTCTCCTTGCTCAGCTACTGGCTAATAGACATCTCCCCTTGCAAATCCCATAAAGATCCCAAATCCAATATCACAAACACAAACCTGATCCCCTTTTGGCATTTAAAAAAATTTTACTAATGGGTGTCATCACTAATCCAGTCACTAACGTTAAACAAACAACAACAACAAAAACTGGATGTCATCCTAGATCCCTTTATGCTTACCACACATCCCTTCATTTAATCCCCCAACTGTTCTCACAGGCACCAGCGTCCTAGGGTTCTATCTGGGCTTCCTAGCTCTAATCTCCCTCCTCTCAATTCCTTCTTCACATTGCTGCAGTCCAAACTGTCATAAAACCAAACCTGATTATGCCATTGCTTTTCTTTTCTCCTTAAAACACTTCAATGTTTTCACATTGCCAAAATAATCAATTTCAACAACTATGCAATTAAAAAATGCATTTATAACCTGGAGACTGCCAATTTATCCCAACTAATCTCCATCTCCATCTCATTCCATGTATACAATCAAAATTATATATATCCAGCTATAATAAGTGCTTACAGTGTCCCAAATGTGCTGTTCTGATTCTGGCCTTGACCACTCCAACTTAAGTCACCATCATGTTTTTTCTGCACCTCTGTAAGAGACTCACCTTTCCCCTTTCTCATCCCCTAAACATGTCCTCCACCCAACCCCCTAAGTTAATTTTGATAAAATAATAAGACCATGTCAGTCCTCTGTTTGGCTCTCCAGTGGCTTCCTGCTGCACTGGATAGATGTTCACATTCCATCCATTGGTCTATAAGGTCTTCTATGATCTGATTCCTGCCTACCCTCTGTCCCTCCTCTCCTTCCATCCTCCCACTCTTTCAAATCACTCCAACCAAACTGACCTTCCTGATCTTCACATGAGCAAAGCTCATTTCTGCTTTAGGAACTTTGCTCTCAGAACCTTTCTGTACCTTTTCCTCCATGCTTATGCATGGCTGGTTCTTACTCCTTATTCACGACTCAATTGTCACCTCCTCGGAGAAGCTCTCCTTGACCACACTATCAAACGCTGAGTGTCCTCCCCATATTTCTTTGTTACTTTACTGTGCATTATTTTCTTCATGCCATCTCTCACTTAGCAAAATCACCTGAATTAATTAGTTTACTAATATAGTCATGCCCCTCCCCCACTCAATTGTAAGCACACCATTTCCTGGCACAGAACACTAGTTCAATAAGCATTTGTTGAATGTCTCAATGGCTTTGCTTATGTTGTTCCTTCTGCTTCAAATAAGCTTCTTCAACCTTGGGCACTGACTACCTGCTAGACTCTAGAATATTCTTCAACACTTAGTTCAAATAACTCTTCTGCTGAGAAGTCCTCCTTCACCCCAAACAGCATTGATCACATCTAGGTTTGCCTTACTCCATGTCTCATTACAGCATCAAATTGCTTCATAATTATTTGCTTGCCTGCCCTTCTCCCCAATTAGACCTCCTTGGAGTAAAGGCTGAATCTTATTCAACTCAGGATCCTCTGCATATAACTTGGTTCTCCAGGGGCAGTAGATACTCAATAAATGTATCCTGAAAGAACAAATAAATCTGCTGCTGCCCATATCAGAGTATAGATAAGATGTGAGAACAGTGATGATCAGAGTGATGTAGCCTTAAGACTAATAAATAAGCTTAACTCAAGTCTCTCATTGTATGTGTGTGTGTTGACTTTTCACATGTATAGAAAGATACACACACGTAAAGTATGAACAATCCTCAAGTACAATGATTCAAATAAATTACATATAATTAATCCTTATATTGCTCAGAATATATTTTAAATATATTTGGTAGTTTACTGCTGATGCAACAATTGTAGCTGCAACTGTAGCTGTGGGTACTCATCTTTTTTATTTACGTATGCCTGTAACTGTACTTACCTAAACTGATAGGTTCAGAATAAAGAAGGAGGAGTACAAAGCAATTCAAATATAATGCTTAGTTCAAGGGAGGTACTTTAAGTCTCTTCTTAATTAAAGAAATAAAGATTCTGGGAAACTAATCATTGAATTTGAATTTTGCCATTTAAAATTTTATGAAACACTAATGAATAAGATATAATGCCCATGTTTATATACATTCCTATAAATCTTAAGTATTTGCTTGCATCTACATATCTATTCAGTTTTGATTATCTATGCCTTTTTCGCAGTTTTATCCAATGTATTTCTTTTGGGGGGAAAAAACAACTTTTAACAATACTTATAAGACTCATGATTATTTCTCTCCTCTGCTGATTTTGCCAAAGAGCTTTAAAACATGTTTTATCATTCCTTCATTACATGGATGAATAAGCCTATTTGAGCATTTATTTACTAACTTTGCAGTTGCTCTAGTTTTCTAAATTTTGTGTTTTGAATCCTCTGCTGTGTCTGTAAAATGACCTTGAAGTGAAGTTGTATCTGCAAGTCACATAAAGCCATAAGAGATCATAGAGATTGTTAAAATTTATTCAGACTTTTTGAGTATTTGCAAGACTGTGTGGGAAAGAAAAAGAGGAGGAAGAGGAGCAAGAAGAAAGAAAGGAAAGAAGGGAGGAAAGCAAGGAAATAGAGAAAGGATGTAAGACTTTAAATGCAAAGAAAAAAGTGCAAAATCCAGTCAAATGTTTTAGCTGGTTGAGAAATGAAAGCAGACAAGATATTACATTTCATAAACTAACAGGCCAATTACTTTTGAAAATTTTGAAGCCCACAATATCTGCAGCTCCAGGTACCTTTACCGGCCAAGCTAAAATCACTGGGTCCAACTTCTGTTATTTGGAAAGGCAATTGCCTGAGTGGCCATGAATCTTCCAATCTTAAGAAAATTAAAAGTAAGTAGCAATGATAAAAATAACCCCAGTTAAATTAATGCTAATGACCTGCCTGACTAGTGATGTGTCTTTCAATCCCAGATGAAAAATCACAAACAAAAAGATTCAACAAAATCAAAACTATAATATTTGAAATTATAGAACTGGATTCTCATGTCTAAGGATTTGTACATTTAGGCAATTTTTGCTTCTGGGATGCTTAAACAAATTTAATCTAGTAGAGTAATAGTCTTATATTGTAGTTTAAAATATATTTTAATCAAAATATAATATAATCAAGTAACTGATAGACTTGTGATTTTAAGTTGAAATTTTAGTAGACTTCTGCTCAGTAATGGGAAATCTAAGATTTTTTTTCATTCATCGATTATAAATTTTAGGTTTTACTTTTATAAAAATTATTTAGTGAATAAAAAAGTTTGATTAAGTTAGAGAATTACCTCAAAATGAAGTAAAATATATTAATTTTTGAATAATATACCTTCTATTACTACACATAATTAGTGCTAATGAAATGGTAGTATCTACTGTTGCAATGCAGATGTGGAGTCCTTTGCTTAAAGATCAATAAATTATTTAGAAACCTAAGAGAACCAGATGAATGCCTACTTTTTGCTGTATGTAAATCATCCTATGTGGTAGTTGCTCTTGCTATCCACTTATAGATAAAGAAACTCCAGAAAAAGGGGTAAAGGAATTTAAGTACCCTGACCGTGTTTGCTCAGCTAATAATTTTAGGAACCAGAATTTTTACTTAGGGTTGTGTGATTTCAGTATAAAAGACATATTAAACATTGTAATACAGTAATATAAAGTAACACCACCTCTATCTTGTTTAGCATAATATCTTTTGCTCCTCAAATGGCAGGTATAAATGGGACCTTGGCAAATTGCAGGATTATTTGCTATTGGAAATTTTTGTTTAAGAGTGAAAAATAACCTTCATTAATCTTTTATTTCCATACAGAGTTCCATAGATTGGCTATATTTAAGATAAGGCCAACTTTTACATGGACTACCTCTGAAAAATATAAATTGGATGCTATTTGTCTGAAGAAGTTAGGATGAGATTTGATATCCTTTTTTTGGGTACACTAAATTTAGACAAATTCAAGCAATTCTTTTGAAAGTCACTGTGGGACAAAGATATTGGAAGACAAACTAGAAAAGTAAAGTAGCTGAGTGGAACATCTTTCTCACTTTGACCAATTATTTCAAAAGCCTCCAAGAGGTCAGATTACTTCGCTTTAGGTTTCCAAATGTATTAGGATATTTTCAGTGTAAAGGGACAGTTAGTCTAGTGAAAGTGTTGTTCCTTTGGCGTTTCTGAACTTTAAAGGACGCTGGGGTGTTTCTGGGAGTAGAACGGCACGCCTTCTTTGGTGGGATTCTTGCTGGGCTGGTCACTAAAATACAAGTGTAGTCCACATTGAAATGAGTAAAACTATTGACCTATGCCTCAGAAGCTAGGAGACCAAGGATGACATAAACATGAACACTAGCCATTCCAAGGGACAATGCCATCCGGTATGCTGTAGACGCTGTCAGAAATAGCAGACTCCTGAGATCCTCATTTTCACTCTTGGCAGATTGGAAAAGGCTAACAAACACTATGGCTCAAAGGTACATAAACTTTCCTTGGAGGCTATAGGCTCCTCCTCAAAGTCAATGAGGCAAGGCAAGTACATTTTTAAAGTGAGTCCTTATTGAAGATCATTGGATGCTTCATTCTTGTGCCTTGCTCTGTCATAAAGCTTCTAGGGTGAGACCAATATGCCCAATCTCAAAACATTCTATTTTTAATATTTCTTTATACAACCTTTTTTTTTTTTTTTTTGAGACGGAGTCTTGCTCTGTCACCCAGGCTGGAATGAAGTGGTGTGATCTCGGCTCACTGCAACCTTTGCCTCCCAGGTTCAAGCGATTCTCCTGCCTCAACCTTCAGAGTAGCTGGTACTACAAGTGCCTGCCACCACATCCGGCTAATTTTTGTATTTTTAATAGAGATGGGGTTTCACCATGTTGGCCAGGCTGGTCTCGAACTCCTAACCTCAGGTGGTCACCCGCCTCGGCCTCCCAAAGTGCTGGGATTACAGGCATGAGCCACCATGCCTGGCCTACAATGGTTATTTTATTGGCTAAAACTAAATTGGTTTTCACATGTAAACAAAGATAGTTAACCATTCCCTGACCACCATCTAAAAAATGGGGTGGGAGGAGGAGTTAGTCACTCTGAGTTCGATGGAAGTTGAGGGAGTCTTCTCCCCGACAGAAAAAAAAACCATCCTCTGTTGTCTTAGAAATGGTGGCTGATAGGTTTCCTTCCTTCTGTTGTTTTCTCTTGGGACAGGAAAAAATATGTAGAAAGAATGAGAAATGCCTTAAGCATTAAATTCAGTACTCTGAACAATCTTACTGGGGAGTTGAACCCACGCCTAGATAGCCAGAGAGAGAATTACATTATTTGGAGGGCAGCTTGGGGTGGTGGCCATCCAGATATGGAAACTTAGAGAAAGGATATTTCTGGCAATGGCAGCTTCATAATTTCTAAATAGTCATAATTTGATCAGAGAGTGAAGGTGGAGGTGGCGATAGGAAAATAACATTGAGACTCGATATGTGTGGCAAACAGGATCCTTTTAACATATCATTGAGGATGGATGGAGAGGAAGACAGTTATCTTTCTGAGAATCCGAACAGTAGTCAGCAGAGTCATTAGTTTTCTATTGCTGCTGTACCAAATTACCACAAACTTGGTGGCTTCCAAAATTGCAAATGTATTACCTTCTAGCTCTAGAGGTCAGAAGTCTGATGTGGGTCTCACTGGACTGAAATCAAGGTGTCAGCAGGGCTGTGTTGCTTTCCCAATGCTCTAGGGAAGAGTTAGTTTCTGTGGGTTTTTTTTTTTTTTTTTTTTTTTTTTTTTTTTTTTTTTTTTTTTTTTTTTTTTTTTGAGACGGAGTCTTGCTCTGTTGCTCAGGCTGGAATGCAATGGCACAATCTCGGCTCAACTTCAACCTCTCCTCCTGGGTTCAATCGATTCTCCTGCCTCAGCCTCCTGAGTAGCTGGGATAACAGGTGTGCATCACTAAATCCGGCTAATTTTTGTATTTTTAGTAGAGATGGGGTTTCACCATGTTGGCCAGGCTGGTCACAAACTCCTGACCTGTTTTTGAGCATTCTCTGGCTTGTGCATGCCTTCCATGTCGAAAGCCATCAATGGTGAATTGAGTTCTCACATCATATTTCTCCAGTCTTCCCTCTGACTCACTCCTCCGCTCCTTAGGACCCTTGTGATTTCGTGGGTTCCCCACATATAACCCAGGAAAATCTGCCTATCTCAATGTCAAAAATTAACAACCATATTTTTCTTTGCCATGTAGCAAAATATATTAGTAGGGTCCATGAATTAAGATGTGGCCACCTTGGGGTGCTTTCATTCTGTCTATCACAACAGCTGTGAGAAACATGGTGTTTGGAACCATATTGTCTAGATTCAATCCCAATGCCACCACATACTAACTATGCAACTGTGGGCTAATGATACAGTCTCTCCATGCCTCAGTTTCCTCAATTGTAAACCACAGTGAATAATGCCTATCTCAGAAGGTTCTTCTAAGGAATAATGTGTTAATTTATGAAATGTGCTTAGAACTGCACAAGTACTCAATTAAAATGAACAATTCCGACGTCCATCTACTTTACCAAGATAGAAGATAAAATTATTAAATATATGATGAATGCCTACAAGCTTCAGACTTAGGAGAATTTGACTGCAGTTATCAAGAATAGATACTTACAAATGCTTCCTAACATGTCTACACTCCAAATTCCCAAAGTGAATGAATAGTTCAGGAGATCCCAGGATCAAATCAGGTGGACAGTATTCGAAAGCACCTGCTTTGATCCCAGGATCTCCCCAGCCATTCATTCACTCCGGGAATCCTTGCATGGGGAGAGCTTCTCACATATAAGCATAATGTTTATCTGCAGCTCTGCCAGTTTTCTTAGTCCTGCCCCTTTGAAGTCTAGCATTAAGTAGGCCTAAGATGCCATTCAACCCACTGTCTACGGTACTGCTGGTCTCTCCAACTTGCATCTGCCTCCTTTTCTTACAGGTCACAGAAAAACCTATGCTTATCCTAGATTTTTTGGAACATAGTCACATAGCACAGCTGGTGGACTCCCTAGGAACACAGCGATTTCCATTGTTCCACAATCATCTTCTTCACAAGATAAACAGGCTCCTGAGAACTGGGGAGCTGAGATGCTGCAGGTGACATATGTATACAGATATTCAAGGTTCTTGGGATATCTTACAGGTTCTAATTCAGGCCTGGATGCTAAGGGTTGCCCTACTCTGCAAGACTTTTACTCATGGTGCTTTTCTCTTAAAAGCTTTATTGTTTTGTTTTTTTTCATGATGGTCCTTATTACAGACATTTCCCTTTCTACTCTATATTCCCTTTCTCTTCCCTCTATATTCTTCCATTACTGATTACCACAACCTTAGAAGCTTAAAGAAACACAAATTTATTGTCTCACACTTTCTATAGGTCAGAAGTCCAGTGGTCACTGCCACGTCTCTGTTTATGATCTCACAAACCTGATATACATGTATCTGCAGGGCTGCCTTACTTTCTGAAAGCTCTAGAGGAATGTCTTTGTTCTTGCTCATTCAGGCTGCTGGCTGAGCTTAGTTCCTTGTGCTGTGCAATTGAGATCCACATTTCTTTGATGTCAGCTAAGGACCATTCTCAGATTCTAGAAATTACCTGCATTCATTGGCTTGTGTCTCCCTCCGTTTTCAAAGGCATCAATGGTGGCTGAGTCCTTCTCACATCACACTTTTCTGACTCTTCTGTGTTTCTCTTCTGCTTTTAAGAATTCATGTGATTACACTGGGGCCACCAGGATAATCCCCCATATTGAGGTCCATAGCCTTCATCACATCTGCCAGGTCTTTTTTGCCATGTAATATACAATACTCACAGAATCTAGAGATTAAGGTGTAGGCATCATTGCAGAACATTAGTCAGTCAAGCACTGCCTCTTGTACTCCAGCCATCAGGGTCATTAGGTCTACATATGTCTGAACTTTTTGCTTCTAATTTTCTCCCACAGACTCCCCAGCTCTCAAAGAAAATCAAGGCATATGGCTGGGCATCTCTTTTAGCATCCTTGAACAGTCTGTAATGGCCCAAAGGTACTCCAAGAATGCAGCAATTGAAAACAAGTCACCCAGAGCACACAGACTGGAGGTAGGTGATGCTTCCTCACAGCCAAAATGTAGCCTCATCACTGACCAGCCAAAGGTGGTCCATTTCATCCATATTAAGAGATACTGAAAATACTAGAAGAACTGATGAGAGATAAACTGACTTTCCTGGGAGAATTTAGTAAAAGACCTCCAAGAGATTATGTTCAATTTGAACTTTGAAGTATGCAGGGAGTTTAATAGGAGGCACAGGAATGGATAGGAGAAATCATTTCAAGTAAATAGAAAAGCAAGTATATGCTTGTGAATAATGAGAAAAATACATTTTGAATAAAAGTATGGGTGTGTTTCTGTGTATGTATTGTATGGATGTGTGTTTGAATAAGGCATACTGATATTATGTATTGGTCAACCACAACATAGGAAAATAAATTGAAGGGCATCTCTTTAAATCTTACAGGTAGTCCATGCTTTGCACAGTACCAGCATTATGTTAAATGAATTCATTCATACTGACCAATTCTTCACTTTGCATGAGTTATAGTTAATATGGTTCTGTGCAAAACAAGGACAGCCTGTATGTCTATTTTTAATCAAAGATCTGAATTGCTGACTACAGGGCATACTCATTAATTCAGACGCCTCTGAAGATAGAAAAATTTGCTAGGACTAGATTTGAAGGGGAATCTTTAAAAATTAGAGCAACAAGTAATCACAGTGAAGATGATATTTCTTAAGAAGATATCCTCATGGAAAATAGAGAAAAGAGATGAAGGTTTCTTCCTTAAATTAGGGACACAGACTAGTGAGGTAAAAGAACAGCAGAAAGATAATCTGTGAGTTCTACTTGATTACAAACTGATGGGAGAACACGAACATGCAGTGAGCACCCTACTATGTGCTAATACTGTGTTAATCTAGGTATTCTTGTGGTTATCACATATAATACTCACAAATCTTTGTAAGATAGATTTTATTAGGTGAATGTCTTGATGCTGCTGAAGATTGAATACTATCTGAATTGAAATATTATCTCATTTCTACTATTCCTCATGCCACACCAGGAATATTCTTGTCATACCTACTCTGATATTCTGGAATCAGGCAGAAACTGTTATATTTAGGAGATACTTCTCCTGCTATCTTAGGGATACTTCTCCTGCTGTCTTTAGATTATAAAACCATTTTGACTATGAACTACTTTTCAGTGGCAGGTTATAACAGGTCACACCCTTAGGGCAATTTATAAGCTTGCTATGGCTACTATAACAAAACACTACAGACTGAGTGAATAAATCAGCAGAAATTTATTTTCACATAGTTCTGGAGGCTAGAAGTCCAAGATCAAGGTGTCAGTGGGATAGGTTACTTCTGCAGACTATGAGGAAGGATCTATTCCAGACTTTTCTCCTTGGCTTGAAGATGGTCAGTCTTCTCCCTTTGTCTTCATATTGTTTTCCTTATTTACATGTCTGTATCCAAATTTTATCTTCTTATGAGGAGAGCAGTGATACTGGCTGAGGGTCCACACTAATGACTTCAATTCAATTTAACTCTGTAAGTCCCATCATACAAATATGGTTGCATTTGAGGTACTGGAACATATAATAATCTTTCTTTTTATGGGGGAGGATGACACAATTCAGCCCATAACACAGAGGAAAAACACAATCAAAATTCACATTAGGGATTTTAGCTCTAAGAAATTAAATACATATATCAGAATACATAAAAACACCAGTAAGAATATGAAGTCATTTGTGTAAATGAGTATATTCATACATTTTCATACCGCTACAAAGAAAAACCCAAGACTGGATAATTTATAAAAGGAAGAGGTTTAATTGACTCACAGTTCTGCATTGCTGGTGAGGCCTCAGGAAACTTACAAACATGGTGAAAGGGAAAGAGGTACATCTTTTTTTTTTTTTTAATTATACTTTAAGCTCTGGAGTACATGTGCAGAACGTGCAGGTTTGTTACATAGGTATACATGTGCCATGGGGATTTACTGCACCCATCAACTCATCATCTGCAGTAGATATTTCTCCTAATGCTATCCCTCCCCTACTTCCCCACCCCCGATAGGCCCCAGTGTGTGATGTTCTCCTCCCTGTGTCCAGGTGTTCTCATTGTTCAGCTCCCACTTATGAGTGAGAACATGTGGTGTTCGGTTTTCTGTTCTTGTGTTAGTTTGCTGAGAATGATGGTTTCCAGCTTCTTCCATGTCCCTACAAAGGACATGAACTCATCCTTTTTTATGGCTGCATAGTATTCCATGGTGTATATGTGACACATTTTCTTTATCCAGTCTATCATTGATGGGCATTTGGGTTGGTTCCAAGACCCTGCTATTGTGAACAGTGCCACAATAAACATGTGTGTACATGTGTTTTTATATTGGATGACAGCAGGTGAGACAGAGAAGAAGAGAAGTGAAGGGAGAAGAGCCCCTTATAAAACCATCAGATCTTATGAGAACTCACTCACTTTCTCAAGAACAGCATGGGGGGAAGCCACCTCCATGATCCAATCACCTACCACCAAGTCTCTCCCTAGATACATGGGGATTATGGAGATTACAATTTAAGACGAGATTTGGGTGGGGACACAGCCAAATCGTATCAGTGAGTAATTAAGGAATTAACAGTGTCACGTCTTGGTTTGTTAACATTGATGAAGACAAATATATAGCCCCCAATATCAACTCTATCTCTTCACCTGGTTTAAGGTTTTTTTTTTGTTTGCTTGTTTGTTTTTTCCCTTTCATCATGGCGAGAGGTGCTTTCACTCTTCATTCTGTAATCCCATGAACAGCTATACAGACGTACCATACAGTTTTTGGAGGGGTGGGGGATAACATTCTTCAATGTCACTAGGCTTTTGTTGGACCAACTCAAGCCTGGAGGTATAGTTAGAGAGACAGAAGGGTACAAGATCAACCATGGAAGAATCCAATGCCTCCAAGCATTACATGTTAAGATAAAGATTAGGATCACTGCATTCTCAGTAAGATGAACTTAGAGAAACTGCATGTTTTCCCTTTTCTCAATGGTTTAACTTTTTCTTAGTTATGAGACAGACTTTAGAACAGCCAATAACCCATTAAAGTGAAGACATTATTGCCTTTTTAATAACAATGCCTCAAAGTGTAGGATATACGCCTGTCAACTCAGAGTTAGAATTGAATGTTCCACTTTCATTTTATTTATGTTGTAGTAGGAAAAAAGATTGATTTTTTTTTTAGAAGAAGGAGGTTTTTCTGTTTTATTTCATTTTCGGCTGAAATTGGTTGTTAGAATACAGCATCATTGAAATATTATGTGCACTGAACAAATGGAGCTGGGTTGCATTCCATAGTATGCCATCAAAGTGAAAAAGAAACAAAGTTTTTGTATAGAAAACTGGGATGTTAATAACATCACACTCGGTGGCAGATGCCTGTAGTCCCAACTACTCAGGAGGCTGAGGCTGGGGAATCACTTGAGCCCAGAAGTTTGAAACTAGTCTGGGCAATATAGCAAGACTCCATCTCAAAAGAAATTGCACTGGTTGGGGTTGAACCTTCAAGTCATTGAATCACGGAATTTTAAAGATGTCTGGCTTTTTCAGTTGTCTGGAGTGGATACTTAATTTAATTAAAGAGACAATGCATTTGATGAAAACAATTAAGCTGCATTGGCATACTCTACGTTGGCATCTAATATGATATGGCTATTTAATAAAAAGCTAGTATTCTGTTTGACAGATCAATTATTCATTAAACAGATGGGGCAGAAATGGACATGCAAAATCAAAGCTGATTAATTCAGCAAAATCTTCAATAATACTGTCATTTTTAATCCAAGCCAATGACTTCAAGCACAGCGGGCAGCTTGATAGAGGGCAAAGTAATCACAATGCAATGTGTTAAGTGCAAGTTATAAGAAGCACTATGTAAAGAGTATTATGCAGAAACAGAGGAGTTGTAACCTGACTTGGGGATATCAGAAAAATCTTCCTTTTAATAGAGGTAATATAGTTCTTAGTTTTAATAGACGTCAGGGAAAGAACGCATAAGTAGGCCGTTCAAAGGTATGTAGAGAGAAAAAGGCCCTGTTAATATTCTGAGACCCTGGTTGCATCAGTCTGATCTTGAGTACCTGTTGGATTAGCAGCCATTCAACCAAGTTGGAAAATGAGGGAGTAATTGATATTTCTTCCACAATTCAGTGTATTCATTATGGTATACTGTTGCAGTCATGCCCCCAACATGAGCCAGCCTCTTATACCCATGCCCTTGGACAGCCTACTACCACATTCAATAGGGCTGATATGTGTTAACCAACAGGACATTGTAGAAATGGCAGAATGTGTCATCAGAGGCTGGGTTATCAAAGAAATCTTAGCTTCTGCCTTGTTTGTTCTCTTGGTTCAGTCTCTGTGGGCCACTATGCATGACGACATTCAAGCAGCCTTATGGAGCAGTTCACATGGAGAGAAGCTAAGACCTCCTGCCGACAGGCAGCACCAACTGGCCATATAAATGAGCTACTTTGATCATGAATGCAGACTCTCTAAAGCCTTTACGTGGCAACCTCATGAGAGACCCCTGGCCAGAAGAACACAATTAAGTTCCTGAATTCCTGATCCACAGAAGAGTTGTGAGATACTAAACGCTTATTGTTGTTTTAAGCCACTAAATTTTGAGGTAACTTATTATGTGGTAATAGATAACTAAGACATGAATATACACTAACCCTAAAATAATCTCAAAACCTCTTCATGTTGTCCAGGTAGTACCCTTAAATATGACCTGCATGTTCTCATAAGTGTACGTGGTAAGAAATGTTCCATGTATTTATTTACATGTGTCTCTAGAAAAATATTTTACAGGGAAATAATTCTTCTATTCCTCAATGGATCCAGGTAGGGCCCATCAACACTTTCATTTATTCTGGTGGCCAGGCTAGTGCAGTGGCTCATGCCTGTAAGCCTAGCACTGTGGGAGGTCGAAGTGGGCAGATCACCTGAGGTCAGGTGTTCAAGCAGCCTGGCCAAATGGTGAAACCCTGTCTCTACTAAAAATACAAAAAAAAAAAAAAAGAAAAAAAAAATTAGCCAGGTGTGGTAGGATGCACCTGTAATACCAGCTATGCAAGAGGCTGAGGCAAAAACTTAAACTCAGGAGACGGAGGTTGCAGTGAGCTGAGATCTCACCACTGCACTCCAGCCTGGGTGAGAGAGTGAGACTCTATCTCAAAAAAATAAAAAATAAAAAATAAATTCTGCTGGTCAAAAAAAATCAATTCAGTGTTTAGTTGAGTAGAATGAATCTAAACTGAAAAGATTATTAGAGAGTGAATTTTATTCACGCAGACAACATGCCTCTTGACATGAAAGATACAAGAATTTAGGCATATGCTGTACAAACTTCCAGGGTGTAAAACCAGGCCAGAAAGAATTTTCTGGTCAAACAAGCTCAACAGCTTAATAGCAGTTCCAAACCTAGGAGAAAATGAATGCACCCCTGCCTTCACTAGACTATTTCCCTCCTCCCAGCTGGAAAGATAAAGGGAAAATAAACCCTTAAATATTGAGCTATATATACACACACATATATAAAATATATATAGCTTAAATTAATCCATAATATAGCTTCTATTTAATGTATATTAAATCAAATATACATTACATATAAAATAAAATTACACCACATTAAAATTACATTAAATTAAAATTATACATTATAGCTTAAATATACACATTTAAGCTATATATATAAGTTGATATAGATAAATTTATATATTTATGGCTTATATGTGTATAATCTAAATCTAAATATATATCATCTAAATCTCTTACAGACATGCATTTTAAAACCCACCAAAAGAGCTGACAAGTCAGGAATCCATTTTAGGACACCTATGGGCCTATTCTGGGAAAGGAGTCTTCATCATTGAGAAGCAAACTCTGGAGTCAGTTCCATGGAGCGATCTTAAAGGCACACAGCCATTGGTTTTACTGCACATGTGGCACCCTCTGAGGCCATCCTGCAAATCTCACACGAGTCATCTGCTCTGAAGTAGAGCACACCTATTTCTGGAAATAGAGGATTAGACTGTCTCTTTCTGAGTGTGGTTGGCATCTATGGGATAGGCTTTCCTGGTTAAAAACTAGGAAGTTAAGAGTAGTATAATAGAAAGAAAGAATGAAAGAAGGAGGGAAAGGAGTGGAGGTAGAAAAATCAGGAAAATCTTTCCATGATACAATAAAAATAAGTCAAAGGAAAAGAAAAAAAATTAGTGATCAGAGTAAAAGAAACTAGAAATAACTTTAAAAACGTACATCATATAGGGCCGGGCTCGGTGGCTCACGCCTGTAATCTCAGCACTTTGGGAGGCTGAGGTGGGCAGATCACGAGGTCAGGAGATCGAGACCATGCTGGCTAATACGGTGAAATTCCGTCTCTACTAAAAAATACAAAAAAAAAAATAGCTGGGCGTGGTGGTGGGCACCTGTAGTCCCAGCTACTTAGGAGGCTGAGGCAGGAGAATGGCATGAACCTGGGAGGCGGAGTTTGCAGTGAGCAGAGATAGCACCACTGCACTCCAGCCTGGGCAACAGGGCAAAACTCCGTCTCAAAAAAAAAAAAATAACAAATATTCTAGATACCAAACAATGAAATAGACAAAACTTGAAAACAGATAATTGATAAGAAAAATAAAGTACATCTCTAAAATGGAAGCTATTCCTGCCCCATCCCTTAATCTGCTTCCATATTTTAGATGACTGCTGCTTTATTCTTTGAGAGGACAAAAATCTAGGAATCATTCTTTACTCCTCTTGTTTCTCTCACATCCCACATCCAATTTTCCAGGAAATCTTGATTCTATCTTGAGGCTCTTTCTATAATGCAACCATTCTGCAATCTCTCCATGGCCACCACTTTGCTCTGAACAATCCTTGTCTCTTCCCTGATTTGTGAAAATAGCCTGTGAATTTGTCCTCTGGTTTCTATCCTTGCCCTTTACAGTCTATTCTGAACACAGAAACAAATGTGATTCTTTTAAAAGTAGGTCAGACCATGTCATGCCTCTGCTTTGGCCTCCAATGGCTCCCTATTTCTTTGAGAAAAAAACCACACAAGGCCCTACAAGCTCTGGCTCCCCAGTCACTGCCCTTGTCTCAGCTCCTTCTGCCCTTCCTCTTGCATCTTCATCATGCTCCAGCCTTCAGGCTTTGCACTTAGGGTCTCCTATTCCCTGAGGTGTCCTATTCCCTGAGGTGTTCTTCCTCTAATGTTTTTCCAAGTCTGATATCATTAACTGCTTCAAATTTTGGCTGAAATCTTACTTTTATCCGACCACATCTTTCATGATTGCCCCCTTCAATCCTTCCCCTCTCACTCACCTCTTCTGTGCATGACTCATACTCTTTATTACCATCTAACACATCTCCAGATTGCTCTTCCCTCTTGAGAATGTCGGCACCACTGGTGCAGAAGTCTTTGTCTGAATTGTTTACTGATGTGTTGCAAGTGTCTACAACAGGCCCTGAACACATCCCTGTGTCTCTACCAGTGTCCTGGGGCTGTCGTAACAAATCACCACAAACAGATTTACTTTCTCCTCATGTTAGAGGTTAGATGTCTAAAAGCGAGGTGTCAGCAGGGCCAACCTTTCTCTGAAACCTGCAGGGAGACTCCTTCTTTGCGTCTTCCTAGTCTCTGTGGTTTGCTGGCAGTTCTAGATTTTTCTGGGCTTGCAGTTGCATCATTCAGATCTCTGGGCCTCCATAGTCACATAGTGTCCCTCCTGCGTGTCTCTGCATTTCTTCTTCTCTTCTTGTAAGGACACCAGTCATACGAAATTAACAGCCCACCCTGCTTCAGTATGGTCTCATCTTAATACATGTTACATCTAATTAATGAATTAGCTAATTAATTAATGATCTTATTTATAAATAAGATTACATCTTGAAGTACTGTCAGGACTTCAACATATCTTTTTAGAGAACAAAATTCACTCCATGATAGTTCCCCGAAATATTTATTTAAATGAATCCATGAAGGTACAAAGTGATATGTTCTTAAAAATATTCTTTGGCCAAGGGCGATGTGGGAGGTCCCTTACTAGAGTTAAGTACATCTAAGTGAATACACATATTAGTAAGACAAATGTAGCTGCCTTGATAGTTACCTTCGAGTTTATAAGTATTTTTACTAAAACTGTCATTTGATAAAAAATTAAAAGGTTGTGTACTGTGCCTCCTTTTACCATGGTTTTACATTATGAAATAGAGTAATTTTTAAAATGTAAATATCAATAAATAGTAAGAAAGTAAAATTCAATATTAAATAAACTTTTACAAAGCACACTGTCCTCCTGTAACCCCTCTGCTATGAGAATCACAGAGAAGTGGCTCATTGTTTCAGAAAAGAATATGGCAATAAAAATGAATTTAAACATTATGTCAAAGAGGAAAAACACCAACATATGATTATAAATATGTCAATCATTGCTGCATTTTTAATTAGAAGACACATGCTTTCCTTTAATTTCCCTAATGTGTTATAGCTTTATTTCTAAACCACATGCTACCATAATGCCTTTTGGTAATTTTAAGTAATAAATCATAAATGAGTCATAAACAAATTACAGAATAATTATTCTGCTCCAGTGCTCGCAATGATTTTCCTGCTTTTTACTTTAATGTTTCCCATTCCTCCTTAATCCAATATTTATATTTATGACAAGCACCAGTTTTCAATCAAGAGAAAAGCTTCTGTGAAGTTAGGATTAGGGAATGTTTTATTCCACCCTCTATTGTCTAAATAAACATGTTCAGAAATTGATCTCCTCCTTTTTATGGATCTGGGCTGTTTCAAACACCCCCAGGCAAGAAGAGAAAATCTCGCTTTGACTTCTGATCATTTGTTTTAAACTCTGTCTTTGAAATTAGCAAAATCCTACAGGGACTCAAAAAGGTTACTTGTTCTTTCAGGCCTCTGTGAGTTTGAATTACCTGATAGGTATTGAGAAAATTATTTAAAAAACAAAAACTTTTACAGAAGCTAAAATACAAGTGACAGAAAGGACTTTAGAAGCAAAATGTTTTCCAGAATTTTCCAAATTGTAATAGGTTGTATACTACTGATGGTACATATGATGCTGAAGGTAGTAACATACTATTCAAAAACAGACTTTAATAGGAATACATTTGTTTTACATGGGCATCGATTCAGTTTGCTGTGGTACTCTAAATACTCAAAGGTAATTTTTAATGCTCCTAGTTTGGGTAGATATTTTAACTAAATTCAGTATAATGGTAGCAAAAAGAAAGAAACAGCTCTTCGAGCCTGTGATTTCATAGATACTACTGTTTGGGACAATACTCCCTTTAAAAAATAAGTCAATTGATTTAAAGTCCATTTAGAGAAATCAAGTATACAAAATTGGTACTTAGGTATGTCAAAAAAATATGAAGGTGGTACCTAAAATAATGAAATTTTAGGAACCATTGATCTAGCAGGTAAACAAAATGAGGAAGTAATCAAGTGACTTTGCAGATCAAGAGCTGCCTCTCTAGTTGGAGAGTAGATTATTCTTTGCTCTTGGTTTTTGCATTCTCTTTTTCTCCTTCTTTTTCTGGTCTCTCTCTTTATATTTGTATATATATTTCCTTCCTTCCTTCCCTCCCTCCCTCCTTCCTTCCTTTCTTTTTTCTTTTTTCTTTTTTCTTTTTTTTTTGACAGAGTCTCGCTCTGTCATTTTTTGTTTTTTGTTTTTGTTTTTGTTTTTGATGGAGTCTCACTCTGTCGCCCAGGCTTGAGTGTAATGGCATGATTTCTGCTCACTGCAGGCTCCACCTCCTAGGTTCACGCCATTCTCCTGCCTCATCCCCTATAGTAGCTGGGACTACAGGCGCCTGCTACCACACCCAGATACTTTTTTTTCTGTATTTTTAGTAAAGAAGGGGTTTCACCATGTTAGCCAGGATGGTCTCGATCTCCTGATCTCATGATCCGCCCACCTCAGCCTCCCAAAGTGCTGGGATTACAGGCATGAGCCACTGCACCAGGCCATATTTATATATTTTCTATATTATCTCTTATGTTCACTTGTTTGTTTCCTCTACCAAATAGTGAGTTATTTGATGATACCAGGACCTCATTTCATTTATCTATGTGTAAACACCAACTATACCAACTACACACTGCTCATCCCATAAATGAGAATCAATACAATGTTTGTGGAGTGATTGGATAATTAAGAGAAAAGATAGTAGTCAGTCCATAGGCCTCTGACTTCCCTTCTTAAGTCTCGTTCAAAACTATTTTCACATGCTGTGTGTCCAACATTTAATGCTTATTCATTTTCAAAGTCATAAATTAAAATAGAAAACTAATGCGCTCCACATTTTAAAAATCTTGAGAAATTGCTAACAATTGTCAACTAAAATATTTGAGTGTAGAAATAGCTTTTAAAAAAAATTAGTGCTTGATTAAGCAAATATTAAACATGGTGGTACCACTGAGTTAAAGCAAGAGTAAGAAAGATGACTATTTATTATTTACATAAGCTTTGATCGTATCTTCGTTGTTATCTGTATGCATACTTCAGAAGACATGCAATCAGACAGTCCAAATTCTAATTGCAGCTTTGCTCATTATTTCTGTCTGGATTTGTTCAAATCATTAGCACCTTTGGAGACTGGAAGAAAAGTAACAACCCCAGGTAACCTGCTCCTGAAATAAGCCAAATAAGGCATAGATCCCAAGGTGAGGCTCCCTTTATTGATTGTATTCACCAAATCCATAAATTTACTAATAAATTTTTCATTCATCATCTATTCAGTAACTAAGCACCTGCTATGAACCAGTACTTTAGCTGGTATGAAGGATACTAAAATGGGTAAGTCCTAGCTGCCGTCTTTAAGTGTTTCATGGTCTAATGGAAGATGTAGAAGGTAAAAACTCAGATATTAAAAATAATAAGTGCTTTAACAGATCACAATTGCAGCCAGAAGATGAAACTTCAAATTAGAAGGGGTGTTACCTTGGGATCATGATTTCAGTTCTGTGAGATTCCATCTTGTCTCCTGTAAAATGGGCATAGTAATACCTACTTCATGACATAAAGTGATATAAAGACCATTGTACTCAATGTTTTATGGAAGAAGTAAGGGTAGGTAGTATACACTAGAAATTTTGGGCCCAAGGGGCAGCATGACTGAGCACATTAATAGTTAATTCTGGAAATCCATGAATGGAGTCAGCAGTAGGAACTGGAAAGTGATTTTTCTTTAAAATGTTAAGGAGAGTGAAGATCAAAAAAGTAGAAATCATAAGTAAAGAAAGAATCATCACCAGGCATGGTGGTTCACACCTATAATCTCAACACTTTGAAAGGCCAAGGTGGGCAGATCACTTGAGTCCAGGAGTGTGAGACCAGCCCGGGCAATGTGGCAAAACCCTGTCTCTACAAAAAATGCAAAAATTAGCTGGGCATGATGGTACATGCCTAGAGTCCCAGCTACTCAGGAGGCTGAGATGGGAGGATCTCTTGAGACTGGGAGGCAGAGGTTGCAGTGAGCCAAGATCACTCCTGCCTGGGTAATAGAGCAAGATGCCTGTCTCAAAATAAAAATAAAGTAAGTAAAAAAATACAGTAGGCATAGAGAAATGTTATTAGAGTTTTACGCTTTTATCTAAAACTGTCCCCAAATCCTTTTAACTGAATAGAAAGAAAAATAGAAAATGAAAATGAAAAAATAGCATTGATGAAAAACAGTTGCAAAGATTTGCCTGAAGAATCAGCCCTAGCTAAGTGTTCCAACTAAGTCCAAACTATCTTATTACACATTCTACAACTCAGGAGGGGATATAAAGAGAATCCCCTACTTTTCTTGCTCTAGTTTTTACAGCTGTTGCCCATGTACTTAGCCAAGGTCGTGTGCTCAATCATCCAGCCCGAGTTTTGCTTTTGATGCCCTTTCAGCACCACCTTCTGAACTCTACCTCCAATCTGCTCCGTACTTTCCTGATGCTTCCCCAGCTCTGGGCCTGGTTGCTGATTGTTGTTTTTCAGAGATTCTGACTCCAGTAGTTTAACTAACAACCTTCCTACTTTTTTCTTCTTATGGAGATCTCTCAGGCTCCGTACAGAAACTTTTACTAAGACTCACAGCATTAAACCAGAACACAGACAACTGCCTACAATAGATGTGAAGTGAGCCAAGGAAAAAGTAATAAATAGGGAGTTTTGAGGATTGTTGCAAATCGTAGTAATGCTCCGACCAAAGATACTCAAATTTAATTTAAAAAGGCAAAGAAAGCATCATTCTAGTCAAATAGTATATATTCACAGGTCAAAGGGATTCAGTCTGCCACACCTAAATAAACAATGCTATCTAGAGCTCTCCAGTTGAATCTGTAGCTGCCTCTGACCCTGGAGAGTGCTGTTCATAGAAAAATGTGTCATAATTTTGCCATCTTTTTACTTATTTTTTCCTGAGATAGGGTCTTGCTGTCACCCAGGCTGGAGTGATGTGGTGTGAACATGCCTCATTGCAACCTCAACCTCCTAGGCTCAAGCGATGGATCGTCCCGCCTCGGTCTCCTGAGTCGTTGTGACCACAGGTGTGCACAACCACATCTGATGAAATTTTTTTAGAAACAGGGTATCACCATGCTCCCCAGCTGTTCTTGAACTCCTGGGCTCAAGTAATCCTCCCACCTTAGCCTCCCAAAGTGCTGGAATTAGAGGCACGAGCCACCACGTTCGGCCACTTCTTTTTTTGTTAATAGACTAAAAGACAAAAGGAGGTTTTCACAATAGACAATGAGGCTTAAGCTAGTTTTCTGAGAATCCAACACATTTGGGCACCAAGGTCTGAAGCTGGTCTGCTAGAGGTACATTATATAAAAAAAATTGATATTTGATTCCCCATTGTTCATACTCAGGAACATTCTGAGGTTGGAGCCAGTGCTTTTATCTATTGAAGAAGCACAAAGAAAAAGAATGACCAAAGCAGGCATAAACTCCCTGTAAGAACAATGAAAGACACCTATCTAAGAAGAACCTAAAGGGATCCTCACCCTACTTCAGGGCTGCCATTGGCAACTGGCACCTCGAAGACTGTGAGTGTTGGAGAGCTTTCAACTGTGAGTGTTGGAGAGCTCCTTGCTGTCTGTCACTGTCTTCATGCTGTGAAGTTATTGTATCCTTTACTCATATCAAAGATGTATCTTTAGCCTGGAATCACTGGTACCTTTCTGTCAATCACTGTCACCAGGTGGCAACTACCAGGTAATTATTCACAGATGTACAAATGATGTATAATTAAAAACGCCTTGCTAAAGTCTTTTAATGACTTTACCCAAGGTGTTCCTCATTTGATCTCTGGGATAAGAAAAAAATGGGCCCTTATGAGTATGTTAATTGAGGTCATAATTGGCTGATAGGTATAATCAGTTTTTCCATGTGTTTCTCAACCTTTTGCCTGCCTATCCTGCAATTCCACAAAAATTAAAAAACAAATTTATTAAATATATGTGTTCTTCTTTCATTGCAAAATCTCTTATTCCCCAGAGTATTTCAGAAAGGGCAAGACAACCTTGCTTTCCAGCTGTTTGCAAGCATTATGCCTTTGAGTCATTATGCAGAGCTTTTTACAAAATCAAGACATGTCTTCATAATATCTGTTAATTTAACATGTTTATTTATATCACTGGAGCATGACTTCTGCATATAAAGAAAGGCATATTTTAATAGTTAAAATTTAATTAAAACTGTTTATAAAACCACATAATTCTCTATATTTATAACTTTAAAATAATCGGCAAAATCCTGAATAAGAGGCATCAACTTAAAAAAACAGTTTGAAAATGAAATGATTTCTTTCAAGGAAGGAGGAAGGAGGGACCTGAATTTTACAACTAGAAACTTTCTAAGTAACACCTGAATTGTCAGGGCAGTTTATACTTCACAAAATCAAATCAATTTCTGAATATGACTTGTTTTTTTATTTCTTCTGCCATCACTCAGACCTTAATAATTGGGGAAGCTTTCAAATACAATAGGTGAAAATATTCAGTCATGTATATTTTTGTAAAAGTATTTAACATTCAATGTGATAGAGCTTATGACATCATTTAAATGAGATTAAAGATGTCTGAGCTTAGCCAACTACAATACTAGCAGCAAATGTCCTTGTGTTCAGTGCAGTACTATGATTTCCAATTAGTTTTTTCCATTGGCTTAATCTGAAATCATAATATCATAAACATTCTAAATTTGACAGTGTGGATCTTCATTTTAGTAGTAGGAAAACAGATTTGTAATTTTTGAGCACTTTATAGATGGTGAATTGTATCACACACGGAGTCAAATCTTATTACTAAACAATTATGAATTTATCAGCTAGTGATTGGTTTCATGCTACTTGCTAGAAAAATTACTAAACATAAGATATGCTTTATATGAAAGGAGATTACACCTTTGAGGACAGGAAAATGCCTTATTCATCTTGGCATTCATGTTTTTATTCTACAAAGCAGAGCTCAGTATTTTACCAACAGTAAGAACTCAACAAATATTGAATGAAATGGTTTCTCTAATAAAATTTCTCTCTCTCACTCTCATTCACAGTTTTTTTTTTGTTTTTTTTTTTTTTTTTTTTTTTTTTTTTTTTTAGCTTATGTTGGTTCTCAAACTTTAGCTTTTAGTTTTGCATAAGCATTACCTGGGAGTTCTGCCACTTACTACTTTCTGCCACCTACTACTCTCAAAGTTCTTTTCAATTAGTTATAGAGAACCTTAGGAAGCTACAGTTTTCAGACCACCAGACATACCAGCTTAGTAGTTATCAACAGTTCTTTCTTGTTGGAGCAGCTCAGAACAAGTCAACGTGTTTATTGAGAAAGAGCGGAATTTGAATAATAACCTTCCTTTCTGCTCCATCCCAGTGAAAGTAGGGTGGGTGATGGTGACATATATACTGTATATATGCACAAGAATCTGTGCAGAAATAACATGTATCCTGGATCCCTCACTCCAGGCAGCAATTAGCCCTTTCTTCCCTTCCCTCCCCAAGAGGCAATGTACTACAATGAATAGTGAACAGGATTTCAGATCAGACAGACCTAAGAAACTTCAAATTCTGCCTGCAATACTTACCAACGGTGAATTTGGGCAAGTGACTTGAACTCCGAAGTCAGCTTCATAATATATATAAGAAGAGTAATAACTAGCTCATAGGGTTTTTGTGGGAATAGAGAAGTTCTTTTTTAATAATGCATTTTCATAGCATATATTCCAGAATTGTAACTATCATTTTTTTCCATTTACAGATTCTAAGTTAAAGAAATAAAATACTGTAATAAAATAAAATACCAGTCACATATTTATACACTAAGTGAAAATGTCACTGCAACTCAAAAAATAAGTGGGTGTGGAATAGATGACCTTTGACATTGATTCTTAACCTGGGATGGGATGATTATATGATTCATATTGATGTATTTATCCATATATGATTTGACATAGGATTTTGCTAAATGTTGTCAGTTGAAAGTAGATCATCTGGCCTGACTAAAAAGTTATCATATTTCATATTTTAGTGGATATAAAATTTGACTCTTAAAATGTCAGTGCCAAAATCTTTAGAAATAATATTCATCTTTTTACTGGAGTCTCAGACAATAATAAATAGCTTTGTCAAATAAAAAAGGTAAAGTATAAAATCTGAAAACAGGCAATATGTTTCAACAAGTGAAGAGAAACGATAAAGTCGAATTTCACTTAGCTTCTACCCCACTTATGCTCTTACAGGTTTTGAATGACTCTAACAGGTCAATGCCCTCATAAATTCTTGAATATACTGAGATTAGAGTTCTCTTCTGCTAGCTCCGAAGTTACCTAACTTTGTGACAAAGTAACTGACAGAATGTGGCAATTAAGCTATGTTCATATTAGACATGGCTCCATGTATTTTTTTTTTAACCAAAATGATCTGAGGTTCCAAATTATGAAGCACAGCAAACCAACAGTGATTTTCAGGGATAAACTGAATATTTAAATCATTTTTAAATAAATGATCATGACTTTGTTGGTTCTCCTTTGCTGAGCACTAAAATGAAGATGATGATGATAAAAAATAATATACATTAAACAATCCCTGCAATACTACTTAACTATTATTTACTTCTATCTTTGAATCTCTAAAATACAGATAACAATTGTATTTACCTCCATAGGGTGTGCTGAATGTTAAACATGTTAATAAATCTGCTGATCTTAGCACATGGTAGGTTATATGAGAATGTCTATAATTCCTATTTATATTACTATTTATAATTATCCCATTTGTAAAATTGAGGGCAGTGGGTATGTTGTTATCCTGATTGGGGAGTAGAGGAAGCTGAAGCTTGGTGAGGTTCGTAATTCTGTCAAGTCCATGTCGGGGACATCAGTGGAAGTCGAATTTAAATCCCAGTTCTCTGATTACAAATACTCTTTCCCTAACTCAGAGCCTTCTCACAGAAAATTGCAGAAAGCTGGTGAGCTACCCCAGGTGCAGAATGCTCTATCAGTGACTTTGTCAGAGTAGTAGGGCCTGGACAAAAGCCAGGTCTGTCCTTATTTTAAGTCACTCTATATAAGAGAGAAGTAATTTTGACATGCCTTTCAGTTAAGTGTACTTAAAGCAAAGCTCTCAAGCTTTCCAATGACTAAATGCTAGAGGAAATAATGGGAATAGTCAATACCTGTAACTGAAAAATTGCTGACTGTGTGACACAGCAAATCATTACACTGTTCAAATACCAATTTATAAAGCTGGAGTGTTCATAGCTGTCTGGGCCAATTCATCTTAGTCTCTCTGGGTTTAGAATGAATATTTGGTTGGTTTAGACAGCAAAAGCCTTTGACCCACAAATGAGAGGCTAGGCTTGCCAGATCTAGTAAACAAAAATATAAGCTTCCTAGTTGAATTTTAATTTCAGATAAACAGCCAATACTTCTTTAGTATGTTACAAATGTTGCATGAGGCATATTTATAATAAAACATTACTTGCTATTTAACTGATATTCACATGAAACTGAGTGTCCTGAATTTTACTTGGCAAGCCTAGCAGGGGCTCACTTTGAAAAGTTCCTTCCTAAGACTGAACACTTAAGGGGGGAAGTTGTTATAGAATAAATGTTTGTGTTCCTCCAAAAGTCATAGTTTGAAGCCCTAATCCTCAATGTGATGGTACGTGGAGATGAAGACTTTGGGAAGTAATTAAGGTTAAATGAGGCCATGAAGGTCAGGTTCTTATGACGGGATTAGTGCATTTATACAAACAGATACTAGAGAGCTTGATTTTTTTTCCCACCCCCTAAGTGTGCACAAAGAAGAGGTCATGTGAGCACACAGCAAGATGGCAGCCACCTAGAAGACAAGAGAAGAGGCTTCAGAATGAAACCTACCTTGCTGGCACATTGATCTTGGACTTCCCAGACTCTAGAACTATGAAAAATAAACTTCTGTTGTTTAAGCTATTCAGGCCATGGTGTTTTGTTACGGCAGCCCGAGCAGACTAAGATAGTAATACTAAGCACTTTGGGGCAGTGGCAACTACCCAATCTCACTCAAACCCTTCACCAATGGTGGTAGCAAGCTGTGTCGATAACCCTTCTTTGCCTAAATTTCTTGAGTCCCCAGGATGTCCAATCCCTAAAGGAACTAGTATGTAAATAAGGGGAATCATATGGATTCTTTCTTCCCATTGAACTACAGATCGTTTCTCCACATGATTGGCTGTACCTTGCCTATTTTGCTGTGCATTTCTAAAACTGAGTTCCATTTTACTTTTCCCCAGGCTACACTCTTTCAGGTTCCAGTCACTGTTGTGCAACTGTCTTGCTTACAATCTATGTTTATTTTAAAATCCCACTAAGAATGGATTTAGATATATAAAGGCCTGGCCTAGTCACTTTTAGTACCTTTCCCTATTGCCTCTGAAATGTTGTTTGATAACTGAATGCTGAATTCAGATTTTCTTTTTGACTTCAGAAAACTTTTGCTATTGAACTGTTGAAAAGCTTAGCCTAAATTACAAATTCTTTTGCAAAATTTGTGTGTAGACTCCAAAATCTCCACCTTGTTAAATAAACTTTTCCAATTACTTTGGCATACACCTATTAATCTAGACCTTTTCAGATTTCTACACTGCATTCTACACTAGGCAGTTTAGCTCTTGGTTATAAACTATGGTTTAGTTTGTTTATAAGCTATGGTCTGGTTGAGCTCTTGGTTATAAATTATGGTTGAGTTTTCCTTGCATTCCCACTCCATTTCTTCCCAATCTGTCTTTCCCATGCACACGCACATGCGTGCTCACACACACACAAAACTGTTAATCCTCACTTATTTTTCATTCATCTTTAAACATAATCAGTGCAGTGCTAAATACATAACTGTTGCTTAACATGTCAGCTGTTGATTAGTTTCTGATATTTGCCTGAATTACACTCAACTATTTTTAATTTTTGAAATTATTTCTGTATTTTACCTTATTATTAATCTAAGAGGAAAAGAAGAAAAGATTTTATCTGGAAAAAATAAAATGATTCTCGAGAAATTTTCCATAAAGAACTTGCCAAAATGTAATATAAAAAGAATCGTGGTTTCTGAAATTTACTTAAGGCCTTCTGGATGTTGATCTTTTCACTCCAAAGCTGATTTAATTTTGCCCCTGAGCTTGTAAGCACCAGATAATTTGCTTGCTTGGATTGTCACTGAGTCTAATATGTGTTGGTCATTAATAAAACTTTTTCAGAACATGAGAATGATGTAGGAACGGTGCGGTTATATTATGAAAGTTGAGTGTAAATGATTCTTGGGAGGAAAAGATTTCCAAATTATGCGAAGAATGGAATTTACTCAACTTTTAAAGATCCAAAGGGAGGTAATATGTATGCAGTAATGCTTGTCTAACAGACCTGGGCTGAGCTTTTCCACCCAAAATAGATATATTTTACATAATAATGCTATATATTGGTTTATTATAAGTTACATGAGCCTGGATTCCTCTGCAAGTATTGCTTACTTTACTTCATTTCAAATTCATTATAGAATTCATGGTTCTTTTGTGCTTTTTTAGAAAAAGATATTTCCCCAATGGATATTTTACTTCCTTTCAGCCAGCTTCTTTACCTCCTCCAAAATTCTAAATTCTGACTATTAAACATGATTTAATGAGCTTAGAGTAGGTGTGTTCCTTCTCTGTGATTACCCAATACCCCGTGCATACCTCAATCCTGCCGAGTTGCAACCTTCATTTTGCCTGGCTATATCTCTTGTGCTAAACAACTGGCTCTTCAGAAGCAAGGCCTGGCTGTTATCCTCAAGGTGCATAAGTCCTGGCACATGCTGGTACTTGACACATGCTTGCTATACAAATTAAAAATGAGCTGTGATGATCCCAGGCACTCAATACTAGTGGCAGTACAGTGAAGTGGCTGAGAGCAAGATGGTCTCTGCAGATCCTTGACTTAAATTCCCATCGAAAACATTTCATTTCATTTCGAGAAATGTCACTTTGAAAAGTTCTGACATTTTATGTCCTTTTTAATGCTAACCATATATATATATATAGCTATTATTCAGTGTGATCCTATGCTTTTGGACTTTTAATGGCACTAGAAAAAATCACAAGTATCTCCCCACCAATAATAATGAGTCACACAAGTGAAACATATTTAGGTAAATAGAAATTTTGCTATATTTAACCAATCACCATTGAACTTAATACCATAATAATTATACCCACTTACATTTGATTAGCACTTGCAAGTTTATAGCACCTTTCCCATAAATTATCTTATTTAAAATGGCACATTAGCTTTTTAATTATATAAGAATTTCATGAATATGTGGTTTTGTGGAAAACTGAGGTACAGAAGCATATACATTTAAAGGCAGAGTTCTCATTAACCTGAGGTAATAAAATTTCATTTTCTTCACACCCCTCCAAGGTGTTGTGTGGGTCACAGGTCAGAAAACTTAGCAAGCCACGAGAGGTAGGTTGACAGATGGTTGGGACTTAGCAGGAGGGTAGGTCTGTAAAGCAGTGCAAAAGAAAAGCTTGGTCCTGAAATAGAGAATCTATTTTAAAGGAAGACATATTGTGTCAATAGTTATCACAATGAGACTTGAGAGTTTAAGCACCCCAAAAGAATAATAAGTCAATGATCAGCTTTATTAGATGTAACTGATTGTATTGCATCACTGAAGCTAATGTACAAGAAAATTATCTGGGGGAATTAGCTTGCCTAGTTTCATGGCTCTTTAAGGAAGCAATAATACTAACTACTCTCAAAGCAACCAGAAGGCTGTCAGCTGTAGGTGCTTTCTTGTGAAATGTCCTTATTTGATGCCCTGCTAGAGTCCAATTCACTGCTAGTGTTTTTAGCCTAAATAAAGAACAGTAGCTGAAGGATTTGCTAGCATGTCATAATGTGTGAAAAATGCTACAGTGTCCCTTTATGAGATATTAGAACTGCATGTAAATAGATATAAAACTGCATGATGTCACCATCATGAAGCTAATTTTTAAAAAATATTCTTCAAATTCAGAAACAACTTGATACCTATAGGGAATTTAGATTCTTTTTGACTGGAAACACCAAGAGAACAGCACACCTGTTTAGTTCAGTATGGTGTATGCTCTATTCTTGGGCAATTTCTACATGAAAATTAGTAATGTCTTGACGTCAGAAAAACATATTTCCTTTCTCTTCTTTTCTTTCTTTCTTTTTTTTTTTTTTTTTTTTTTTGAGACAGGGTCTTGCTCTGTCATCCAGGCTGGAGTGCAGTGGTGCAATCATAGCTCACTGTAGCCTCAACCTCCTGGTCTCAAGCGATCCTCCCACCTAATCCTCTGAAGTAGCTAAGACCACAGACACGCACTACCACAGCTGGCTTTTTTTTTTTTTTTTTTTTTTTTTTTTTTTTTTTTTTTTTTTACTTTTTGTAGAGATGAGGTCTAGCTATGTTGCCCAGGCTATTCTCAAACTCCTAGGCTCAAGTGATCCTTTCGCTTTGGCCTCCCAAAATATTACAGGTGGTGGCTCATGCCTGTAATCCCAGCACTTGGAAGGCCATGGATCACAAGGTTAAGAGATCAAGACCATCCTGCCCAACATGGTGAAACCCCGTCTCTACTAAAAATACAAAAATTAGCTGGGCGTGGTGGCACATGCCTGTCGTCCTAGCTACTCTGGAGGTTTAGACAGGAGAATCGCTTGAACCTGGAAGGTGGAGGTTGCGGTGAGCTGAGATCATACCACTGAACTCCAGCCTGGCGACAGAGGGATATTCTGTCTTAAAAAAAAAAAAAAAAAAAAAAAAATCTTTCAAAATCTCATTTTCTTCTCTATCATCACCATACTCATGTTGATATTATCTAAGTCTTCATAAATTATATTGATTACTTACTCTGCTTTTTTTCTCTTTCCCTGGACCCTGTTGGTTTAGTTTCCAGCCATCAAATGTTAGCCTTATTGCCATTAATTCTTAGTGCTTTTCTCAAACTTCTCTTCGCTGCAGACATGATGATTGAAAACAAACACAGTAACAGATATGGCCATGAAACTTTCCTGCTTAAAATCCTTCAATGATGCCCTTTTCATCCAATGAACAGTTGTTTCCTTACTAGCCTCTAGACACCTGCAAGAAAGAGCCCAATCTCCTTGGCATAGCATGAAAGATGTTTCTGTTTTTTGCCTGCTGTATTGAGTAACATCTTTTGCTACTCTCCTCACATCCACTTTTCAGAAATAACAAATCCCATGTTGTGTCTTGAACACAACATGATACTTCCGATTCCCATGTCTTTTCACACGTCCCTTGCACCTTCTGAAATGGCATCGCTCTCTAGTTCACCTGGCTATTTTCTATATAGTGTTACTCTGTGACACTTACTTCACTATATTCAGCAAGGTAAATTAAATGTACTACCTCTGTATCTTATTATTTCTTCTCTTGTTGCTCACATCACAAGTTATATATTAATTTGTTACACGTTTATTTCTCCTATCAACACATGAGATTCTTGAAGGCATGAATTTTGTGATATTTATCTTCCTGTCTCCAAAACCTACTATAAAATATGCTTCATAATAAATACTCAATAAGTATATGTGGTTTGAATAAATGTACTTAACAGAAAAAAGACAGTAATGTAAGCCATGCTTTTATTTGACTTACTGACATTTTCTAGTTTTCCATTTATTCAAATAGTAAAATATTACTAAAAATGGTAGAGTAGTTATATAAACATTAACTAAAGATGACCTATTGGATGGGCAATTTGCAAAGAAATTATTTTCTCCTTAGATATGAGGTAAATCAATAGTAACTTAGCAATGAAGATATAAATTTAGACATTATACCTATATTCCAATTGGGGAGGTGGGTGGAGTTAATGCTATAAACACTACAAAAAATGTATTTCTGTCCTCCTAATATGGGTATCTCTAATAGTTTCTGCAACTCCATGGTATAAAACCCTCTGCTATGAACTCTCAAAACACCTCCTCAATCTGGGTCGGGCCTGCCTTTCCTCAATTCAATTCTATCTTTATGTGCCCATATTCTGGACCAATTGTGCTCAATAGCATCTATGCTTTATTTAGAATAAGCCCCTCCAAAGTTTCTAACTCTTGAGTCTTCATTCTACCAATCTGTTCATCTTCAGGGAAAATTGATTTTCCTCTGACACCATTTTCCTTGAGGGTTATGAAATAAAATGAGATTCGGTGTTCCATCATTTACACATCTACCCACCATCTATTCATTCAACAAATATTTGGGTGCCACATTCAATCCACTACTGCATCACCCTTGCTCGAAGTTCCCATCCACTAAGAATTATCCCATCTTTTATCAGCCTTTCTACATCTTTGTCCTATCACAAGGAAACTCCCTCAACTTTTAATTTTTTGAGGACATGGACAATTTTACCTTTTTTCCCTTTTTTATATCCTTGGCTGCTTATGTCAACTTTCACAGTGATGATCTTCTAAAATAATAGATTCCATGCTTTTTGATGTTCAGCATTATTGTTGCACTTTAGTTTTCTACCACTCCACCCTTTTGACTTCACAAATGGTCTTTTATCAGAGACAGAATTTCTCTCTTGTTGCCCAGGGGCTGGAGTCAATGGTGTGATCTCAGCTCACTGCAACCTCTGCCTCCCGGGTTCAAGGGATCCTCCTGCCTCAGTCTCCTGAGTACCTGGGATTACATGTGTGAGCCACCATGCCTGGCTGCTTTTTGTATTTTTCATATGTGTTTTGTTTTGCAGGTTTCACCATGTTGGCCAGGCTGTTCTCGAACTCCTGACCCCAAGTGATCCGCTTTGGCCTCACAAATTGCTGGGATTACAGGCGTGGGCCATTGTTCCTGGCCAACTTCCATCTTTATAATAACCTTCTCTTTGCCTTTCATGCAATTGCCCTTATTGAAAGTAAATAGAATCCTTTCAATAAATATCTGTCCCAGGGCTTATAATGAGTCACATTTCATGTTAAGTCAAGTCATACAAAGTAGAACCACGTAGGAACCCTATTCCAATCGAAGTAATAGGAGCTACAAACTTATGAGGGAAGCAGATAAGAACATTCACCATTACATGAGACCCATAGAGGTGCCACAGGAAGGTTATCTCGAGCAGGAGATGGAGGTCCAGCACAAAGTAATATCAGTTAAATATTTTGAGAACACCCTTCAAGACTTTCCAACTCAAATGCTTCCATGAAAGCATTAAAAACTATTCCATCCCTCTGGATGCCCCAAAAGAGTTTGCATAATTGCACATAACACACAAATAATCTTATATTGAGGTTATATTTATGACAAGTCTTATATCCATTTCTAAATGGTACATTCTTCCAGAAGACTGATTTAACACTCTTTGGGTCGCAGACCTTTTAAAAAATCTTTTTCATAATTATTTGACAAATTTATACGTATATGCTCTTCAGGGACTTTTGTACAAGCTCCTTCACAAAAATATTCTAAAGTTAGAAGTTTATTGCACCCATTTACATAGAAGGTAACTAAACATTAATAGCTATGTAAGGCATCTATGTTTACCTAGCTAGTAGACAGCAAACCTACATTAAAAGTGAGGTATAGTGGAGACTGCTAGGTAATTCCCCAATTTTTACTTTTGTTTCTTTTTGCATACATAGTTGGGCTGTATTTCCCAGTTTTCAATTCCATTGGATTTGGCCATAAAACCCAGTTCTAGTTCATGGGATGTTAGTGAATGTAATGAAAGAGATTTCTGGGCCAAGCTAATAAAAATGCCCCACTCTTGCTCCTCGGCACTGGTTTCCTTTTTCTAGGGTACTGGGAGGTTAGTATCTTCTAGGGCAAATGTGAAAGTCATGCATTGAAGATGGTTAACCTGAACATCCACTTAGACAATTAGATGAGAGAGAAATAAATCTCTGTGTGGAAAGTTAACAACAAGGCAGGCTCTACTTAATACTACAGGTTATCCTACCTTATTGAATGCACTAGGTCAGCATTTCTCAAACATTTTAGTCTTCGGACCTATTGATACTTTCCAAAATTATCAAAGATTCCTAAGAACTTTTGTTAATGTGGGATTTATCTGGCTATTTACCTTATTAGAATTTAAACTGAGAAAGTGTTAACATATTTATTCATTTTAAGATACAAAGTTACTACATGTTAAAATAAATATCATTTTTGAAAAAATACGTAAATTTTCCAACATAAAAAAACATATATTGTGAAGATTGGCATTGCTTTACATTTTTGCAAATACCTTTAATATTTGGTTATTAGATAATACATTCTCATATCTGCTTCTGGATTTAGTCTGCTATGGTAGTCATAGGCTTCTAGAAAAGCTTACTGTACATTTATTAGCAAAAGAAAATGAAAAGAGAAATATCATCTCAGTGTTCCTACAAAAATAGATTCATTTCTTGAACCAGCTAAAAGAATCTCAGAGGTCCACACCTCATTAATGATAACATTTTAAGAATTACTGCACTTGACCTTTGACAATAGAAGTTACCATGTTATCCACTATGTAGTATTTAAAATTCTCAGGAAAGCTATGGGTTTTCTCAAAAACAAACAAACAAACAAAAAAACACATAAGTACATACTTTTATGCCTAATTTAAGTGGTTTCCTAAAACCCCTGAATCTCATTCAACAGAAGTCAAAAACTTTCTCTAGAGTAGATGGCATGACTTTTTAAAACTTTCATATATCTTCTACTACACTAAGAAACTTACACTTTATATTTCGTATAATGTAAAGATACACTAGAAACAGAAAACCTTAGAACTGGAAGGATCTTCAGAGATCATATTGTGCAAATTTCTCCTTTTCACATTTAGACTGTGCAAACCTAGGGAAGATGAGTGACTACCTCAAGGCCACAATGAACATGATAAAGAAAGGATGCAGAAATAAAAACACAATCTGCAAAGCTATGACACATTATTCATTCATATTTAAAATTTTTAAGTGATATAAAGTTATACATTCAAACAGACAAAAATATTTAAATTTGGAATTTAAGGAGACATATAAGCCATCTACTTAAATTATCTCATTTATAAGAAAAACCTACAGGATCTCAGAAGGATTAAACTATTTTGCTAAATTTACAAAATGGTAAGGATTAAACTATTTTGCTAAATTTACAAAATGGTAAATTTACAAAATGGACCTGGTTTACCAACTCTGAACAGAATATTATAACCACTAATCATATTTCCTTTTAAAGAACTCACATTTTATAGTCAATTAATAATCTCCATTTTGAAGCAAATTTATAAGTATAGCAAGTGATACACCGTATTAAAAAAAACAACAACAAAATCTTTAGAATACACCTTAATAATCCAGGTTACAAAATTCTATTCACTTTATTTTGCTTCTCCAGATTTAAAAAATGAAGAGAGCCAAGACTGGGAAAATTAGTCACCTAAAATTCTATCTTCTTTTGTCAAAACAATATAACACAAATATAAAGTTATCTTAAAATAAATTGTTCTGGCAAATTGGTACCTCGACCCAACAAGGAGGTTATGAAATCCAGTACCTCTCCATACTTCATTGAAACTTACTCAAATTACTGCAGTAGATTTTCCACTCTTGGAAAATGAGCAAGTAAACAGCAGCATCCTTTCTAATGGCAATTCTCGACATTCTGTTTAAAGTTCTGTTTTAAGTGCCCAGATACATCAAATCAATCCATTGTTTTCCATCCTTACAGGCAGCCCAGAGTTCTAGAGAAGGATGGAGACTACAAATAAGTCAATCATCAGGATGTGCATCTTTTAACACACAATGCTGTTGGTTAATTGGGTTTTTTGGAAAAAAATCTGATATAAATTTGAACTTGAATTCAAAGTCCCTGACAGAACTATTGCCAAGAAACGGAAAAGTAATGTTTTCCTAAAACTATTACTTGAAAATCTTGAAAGAAATGACTTATCCATAAGTATTTAATAGTTTTCCTATGTGAAAAGCTGCCAAGACCCAGGCAGCACTAAAAAATGAAACCTTTGTATTGTACATTGTACTTAGACACCTGGTGTGGGGGCCGCATTTTTTCCTGCTGTGTGGCAGACAGTGAAGCGTAATATTGACATTCTCTCTGAAACTCTCCAAGGTCTACTAAATAATTCCCTGTGTAGAGGTAGAAGGTTCACCTAAGAAACCCCCAAAAGGCACATAACCTCAGTCAAGTATTAGATCTTACTTTTTCGAACAGACGCTAGAGAGCAAAGAGAAAACAACTGATTTCTTCACAAAGGCAAATAAGAAATAATATAACAGAAACCATTCTACATGAGTCCAAAGCAGAAGCTACAACAAATTACTTAGCACAAAGCGATAGCAACTGGGCAATTCAATAGATTTGTGAATCCACGCCATTGATTCATGGTGTCACTTTACTAAAAAATACAACAGTGGATGGCAGTCTTTAGGATATATCGTGAGGGACACTAGGAAACATTTAATAATAGTTGTTGCCTGTTGTTTTGCTATTTTTTGTTACTCAAGCAGCAGCAAAGAGGGGAGTAAACTAGTGTTTTCAGCTGGCCCTCTGTATTCACAGGAAATTGGTTCTGGAACCTCCTCGGGATACCAAAATCCTGGGATGCTCCAGACCTCTAGGCTCTGTGGAACCCTTGAATATGGAGGGTCGACTGTACTGATCAGCTCCTAAATGTCAAACACTTGGCACTTTATATCCGTTTTAATTCTCAAAATAGTTCTCCAGATCAGGTATCATTATCTTAATTTTAAAGACGAGGAACCAAGTTTAAGAGAGTAAATACTTTAGGTAAATACTTTAGTAAATACTTCAGGTAATACGACCAGCTAATAATTGCTAGAACTAGGATTCAAGCAGCAAAAATAACTGCTCACATGCTTTATGACATGATGAGCACTGTGCTAAGCAGCTTACCTGGATTGGCTCATTAAATCTTTCTCAAAACTCTTCAAAAGAGGTCCTAACATTTTAATCACTTAAAAGATGAGAAAACAGGCCAGGTGTGGTGGCTCACGCATGCAATCCTAGCACTTTGGGAGACCGAGGTGGGTGTATCGCTTGAAAATAGGAGTTCAAGACCAGCCTGGTGAACATGGTAAAACCTGTCTCTACTAATAATACAAAAATTAGCTGGGCATGGTGGCGCACACCTGTAATCCCAGCTACTCTAGAGGCTGAGGCAGGAGAATCACTTGAATCCTGGAGATGGAGGTTGCAGTGAGCCAAGATCCCGCCATTGCACTCCAACCTGGGTGACAAGATCTAAATTCTGTCTCAAAAAAAAAAAAAAAAAAAAAAAAAAAAGATGAGAAAACAAAAGTTTAGAGTTGTTAAGGAGCTTGCCAAATCACACAAATCATAAGTGGCTGAAGGGCAGTTCAAATTGAGACTGTTTGACAACAGAACTCCAGGCTTTTTACTTATTATTCCATAATATCTGCTAATTTTAATGTCCATGCTCTCTTCTCTACAGGAATGGGGCATGGGGCAGAAAAACAGTAAAATTCACACTTTTCATTATCTTCTCTTCCTCTCATCCAATTCCCAAAAGAGTAAGACAATATAACACACCAGTGCTTTTGGAGGTTCAAAAGATGTTAATGATAATTTATTTGGACAAAACAGGTTTACTTCAATTGCTGAAGGAAATGTTTCCTAGAAGAAAAAGAGAGCTCAGCAGTGTATACAACTGTATCCATATTGATGGATACCTGTGCAACAAATTTTCCAATCAGGGCCAAATCAAGGCCAATCATGATTCATCAGCAGCCTAAGAGACAGCATGGAGTCAAAGTCAATTTAAAAGTACTCCACATGTCTTCCAAATTCTGGTCTGTTTCAGATGGCACTCAATGCACAGTCTAGGTTCAAAGATTTTTCTCTCTGGTTGCACTTGGTGCAAGCTGTCAGGCCTGCTTTTTTGGTTATCCTTTAGAAACATGACATAAAATTGTATAACCATGAAAAAGGAAATTCAGGTAAAAGCTGCCATTTCAAATATTTTTATGTTTTTTATCACAGTAGTGGGAGCTCTACCTTTACAAGGCAAACTGCAGCATGATCCTGGCAATCTCCCATGTAAATGCAAGCATAATACTAGACGACTGATATTTCTTGGGCAGCAGAGATTTCAATTTCTACACCCTAGTTTTTGGAAATTCTGTTCTGGCTTGTTGTAATTCAGATTTTGACAGCCAAACAAATCTGCTGCAAAGAATGTTGCACATTTCATTGAGTGCTCCATCTAAACACACATATTCTGTCTGCTATAGCCCCGAATGCCTGATTGTGTGAACATGCGAGACACAGAACTTCAGTCTTAAAAGATGGATCCTCAAGTGAGACTCCTTCTTTGTATGAAGAAAATTAGTTACTTCAAGCCTGTAATCCCAGCACTTTGGGAGGCCGAGACGGGCGGATCACAAGGTCAGGAGATCGAGACCATCCTGGTTAACACGGTGAAACCCTGTCTCTACTAAAAAAATACAAAAAACTAGCCGGGCGAGGTGGCAGGCGCCTGTAGTCCCAGCTACTCGGGAGGCTGAGCCAGGAGAATGGAGTAAACCTGGGAGGCGGAGCTTGCAGTGAGCTGAGATCTGGCCACTGCACTCCAGCCTGGGCGACAGAGCTAGACTCCGTCTCAAAAAAAAAAAAAAAAAAAAGAAAATTAGTTACTTGTGATAATGCTGCAAAACTAGAGCTAGTAAGGTATCCAGGTGTGTTCTGATAACAGCAACAAGAAAACCCTACATTCATTATATGTACTGGTTAATTGTGAGTAAAGAGTTATCTTTAAAGTAATAATCATATGAGGCTTTGTCCAGGCATAAGTATAAATTATGCTGCTGATTAACTGGGTTTTAAAAGAATGTGAATACAGTTAGATGTTAATTTTAAGTTCTTGACAGAACTATTGCTCAGAAATGAGAATGTAAGAAGATTTTGGATATTTAAAATTTTTCAGGACATGAAATGATTGTTTGAATTCTTTCATCAACTCTGTTTGCTTCTATTTTCTTACACTGCCAATCAAATGAAGGCAGCAGGAAATGCAATCCATTAGACTTAATCACATAAAGTTTAAATCACATTTAACTATTCGGTTGAAGAAAAATACCAGCAAAACTAATTACAGAACGGCAAAATGGCAATGATAAAATTGAGACCCAACAAAAAGACAGGAAATACCTAAGAAATTGAGAATCAACATATCTACATACAATTGTCAGTGAAGACAGTCAATCTGTGCCATTAAATAATTTTAAAGAGAATTATTTAATTATTTCTCCATAAAATGTCTTTTACATTGTATCACAATTAAAATTCTGGAGGTCTCCTTCATTAATTAGATGAAATTTAAAATGATGAAAGGTCAATCTGACAAGAATATTGATAAATTGCAAATAACGTTTCTTCTTCTTTCAAAAAGTGATATAAACAACTTCTAGGAGATTTAATTCAAAAATTGAGAATTGAAAACTTTAAAAAATATCGTATATTGCATTATAGATAGATAGAAAAACAACTGTCTTGTTCCTTTAGCTTATGAGTTCTTTGAGGATTAAAAAGAGTATCTTATTCAAATTTGGGAATTTTGCTAGTTGCTGAGTATGTCTATTCTAATTATACATTCTGGAACTCGGTAAAAAACTACAGGATAGATTTGGGGACCCACTGGACCCATTAATCATATGACTTCCATCAGCCCTACTCTCACTAGTCAACCACAGTGACATGCTTGTATCTTCTGGAATTAATAGCAGTTTAGAATCAAGGTCTAATAGTCCACAAAGGGTCTGATTATTTCCTTTTCCCTAAAACACAGCCATCCGGTAAAAGGCCACGATTTGGAGTTAGAATTTTGTTCACTTGATCTAGAACTCTTTGACTTACACAGATCAAGTAAGAATTAGTAGCATTCCCATTCATGTAACTTGTAGGAACTCTATCATCAACTAGCCAATGCCATAAGACTGCCCATATCCAACATTCTGATTGCCGCTTTGACTCTGCTTTCCATCATGGTAACCACACCCATCTTATCTTGGGCGACTGAGTGCTGCCACCTGGCCAGCCCCTGCCACCCCAAGATTCAATTACTCCCATTACATTTAAGTTTCCTTATCCAGTGGTAGCAGTTCCCACTGTATTTTCCAGCAGACAAAGAAAAGCGATCACAAAGCTCTTCAAGGACGCTGGGGCGTCCCTCATAAATTTATTTCTTACAGTTAGGATGAAAGATGTGTCCTCTGGGTCATCCCAGGGTAAGTGAGCAGATCTTAAATGACACATTCAATCTAACATTCCAGTCTCCCTAAGTCTTGGAATCTCTCCTTCTGCGGTACAGGAAAGCAGTTCTAGTATTTCAAGTTAAATTACTGTGGGCCACCTTTTGATCCACGTTCCAGCCAACCAACCAACCAAAATGATACAGCCCTTTCTCAATCCCTGAGCTACAACATTAAATTCAGAATCTCTGCTTAATGAGTTTCTTTGGATTTGGGAGGCAATACATTCCTTATTCTGTTTTGCTACCCAGCCTAGTAACAGAATGACACAAAAAGCTGCTAACAAGAGAAGGCTCTGCAACGGGTCTAGGCTGCCACATAGGTGCTCTGCCACTGGGGTCATACGATCCAGCAGATTGAATGGTGTTTAAAGTGTCGATAACAGATAGGGATTCTATTTAAAATCTCTGACAGGACCATACAGGATGATCATAGTGCATACTCAGAATTTCATACCAAAGCCCTGCCACTCTCCGCAGATAACTGCTTTCCTTTTGAGAAACTGTTTTTGGCCTGCTACTGAGCTAAAAGCCTAACCATTGCCCACCAAGTTCCTCTGCAAACTGAGCTGCTCCTTATGAACTGGCTGTTACCCGTCCTACCAAGCCATAAAGTTGGCTGTACACAGCAGCATTCCATCATCAAACCAAGAAGTGGTATATATGTGATCAGGCCCAAGAGGGCCCTAAATGCACAAGTTACATGAAGAGGTGTCCCAAATGCCCGTGGTCCCCATTATATTGTATTACTACATCTCCTACAACCTGCACTTATGGCCTCATGTGGAGTACTCCACTGTCAGTTGATAAACTTGGGTCTGGTTTATAGATGGTTGCACGTAATATACAGGCACATACAATGGACAGCTGCAGCACTACAGCCTTTTTCTAGTACATACCTGAAGGATAATGGTGAAGGAAAATCCTCTCAGGTGGCAGAACCTGGAGTAGTGCATCTAGTTGTTCACTTTGCTCGGAAGGAGAAATGGCCATATATGCAAATATATACCAATTTATGGACTGTGGTCAATGGTTTCTCTGGATGGTCAAGTACTTGGAAGAAATGTGATTGCAAAATTGGTTCAAGGAAGTTTGAGGAATAGGTATGCGGATAAATATCTCTGAATGGGCGAAAATCATGAAGATATTTGTGTGCCATGTTAATGCTAACCAAAGAGAGATGTCAGGAAAGGAGGACTTTAATAACCACGTGGATAGGATGGCATGTTCTGTGGATACCAGTCAGCCTCTTTTTTCCAGCCACTTTTATTGCCCAATGTATTCATGAGCAAAGTGGACATTGTAGCAGGGATGTAGATTATGCATTGGCTCAGAAACACGAACTTTCCTCTCCAAGGCTGACCTACTTATAGCCACTGCTGAGTGCCCAATGTGCCAGCAGCAAAGACCAACACTGAGTTCTCAATATGGCACCATTCCTCAGGGTGATCAGCCAGCTACCTGGTGGCAGGTTGATTACATTGGACTGCTTCCATCATGGAAGGGGGGTAGTGCTATATTCTTACTGGAATAGTTACTTACTCTGGATATTGATTTGCCTTTTCTGCACACAATGTTTCTGCCAACACTACCTACCATCTATAAACTTACCGAATGCCTTATGCCCTGCCATAGCATTCCACATAGCACTGCTTCTCATCAAGAACATTACTTCATAGTAAACAAAGCATGGCAATGAGACCATGATCATGGAATTCACGGGCCTTATCATGTCCCCAACCATCCTGATGCTGCCAGTTTGACAGAACAGTGGAATGACCTTTTGAAGACTCGGTTACAGTGTCAGCTATGAGACAGTACCTTGCAGAGCTATAGCAAAGTTCTCCAGGAGTCTACATATACTTTGAATCAGTATCCAAAACATGGTACTCTTTCTTCCATAGCCAGAATTCATGGGTCCACAATTCAAGTGGTGGAAACGCAAGTAGTTCTACTTATTATTATGACTGATGACCCATTAGCACATTTTTGCTTCCTGCTCCCATGACCTTATGCTCTGCTTGTTTATAAGTCTTAGTTGCAAAGAGAGGGATGCTTCTAGCAGGAGACACAACAAAAATTCCACTGATGTGGAAGTTAAAACTGTCACCTGGTGACTTTGGGCTCTTCGTGCCTTTGGATCAACAGGAAGAGAAGGAAGTTACAATGCTGGCTGGGATAATTGATCCTCCCTACCAAACAGAAATTGACCTGGTACTCTACAATGGAAATAAGGAAGAATATGTCTGAAATATAGAAGATCCTTAAGGCATCCCTTATTATTGCCATGCCCTGTGATTGAATTCAGTATAATACTATAACAACTCAATTTGGGCAGGGCTACTAATGGCCTAGATCCCTCAAAAATAAAGGTAAGGTGACCCTTACCAGAAAAATAACTATAACCCATTGAGGTGCTTGCTGATGGCAAAGAGAATATGTAAATGGTAATGAAATAAGAGTTATAGCAATGTAACCAGTATAGAAATGGGAACTGTGTCATGTGTATTTTTCTTTTTTATTTTGTTGAATATGTTTGTGTGTGTGTATGTGGGTATCTCAAATATCTGCCTTCTTCCCTCTGTTTTCCCTTTATCATATAACATGAGATGTATTGACTTTATATTATAGTACTTAAGTAATGTTAATTTTATATCATAGTAGTTAAGTTAGAGGACATTGAGAAGAATAATCATCAAAAAGACTTTCAAGGACTTTGCATCCTCTTTTAAGGGAGGGGTTAATGCATTTTTAGTTGTACACAGGATAGTAGTATTAACCATGTTAAGCAAAAGTATTGCCTTGTTATTGTCTTTAATTGGTGATTAATTTTGGTTTAAAATGTATATGTGTGCCAAGTTTACAAAAATTGACTCACGATGGTTAATTTTATGTGTTAACATAGTTAAATGATAGTATTCAAATATTTGGCCAAGTATTATTCTAGATGTTTCCATGAAGCTATTTTTATATGAGATTAACATTTAAATCAATGGACTTTGAGGAAAGCATATTAACTTCAATTGTGTGGATGGGCCTGATTCAACAGTTGAAGACCTTAGTAGAAAAAACTGACCACCCTTCAGCAAGAAAAAACTGCAAGGAGACTGCCTTCAGACTTGAACTGTAACTCTTCCTTGAGTCTCCGGGCTGCCAGACTACCCTGCAGATTTTGGACTTGTCAGCCTCCATAATTATGTGAGCCAATTGTTTGAAATAAATCTATAGATTGATAGATGATGGATAGATAGATAGGCAGAAAGATAGATAGATAGATAGATATCCTACTGGTTGTGACCCTAATACATGTATCCCCAATATTTTACTTATTAAATTTTAAATAAACTTTTTCTTTTTCATTTTACATATTAGAAAAGACTTCTAAGCTGTGTAAGGAACTCTGTCCTGGTTTTAAAAAAAATCAAACAAAATCTTGGAAGAGTAATTTGACATTGTACTCCTTTCATTTCACAGCATCTCCATGAACTCAAGATTGCAATGTAGTTACCATCTACAGAGATCCAGAGTCAGTTTGGAGTCTATAATTGTAAACACACAGGCAGAATGAACTTCCACCTGAGAAATCACAAATCAAATCTAATGTTACTTTTGGAGGAAAAGCGTTGGAGAAATTCCAATAAGGTAAGCTTACAGAACTCATGTCCAACCCAAGCTATATATAAAAGAGCATTACTGAATAAACTGAAAGAACTAGATTGATGGGAGGCACAGCCTTGTTCTGTGGGAAGTGATGCATACCTGGAGGGGTGCAGATTCAAATTGTAGATAAATTATATAATCTTGGCAATAAGTCTTCCCATTTCCAATCCTTGATTTTCTCATCTGAAACCTAATGAAGGTGCAGCAGGTAAAAGCAGCAGATGAGGAAAGGGTAAGTCCACATTCGGAGCTACCCTGATTCCCTTACTGTTTCTGTGGTATTATTATTTTAGTCAAGGCATAGGTTTACTCTGGGTATCTCAGAGTCTGCTGGAATCCTGGCTGGATCCCATAAATTCTCCAGTAGTTGTCTCAGTACATTTAGTAATTTATTTACACCTTAGGTTTTGTTTTTGTTTTGTTTTGTTTCGTTTCGTTTTGGCCTTTAAAATGGTATACTGATGGTAGTTTGGAGAAGGCTTTGTTAATTTATTTTGATTTTAGATCTCTCTATGATTTATCATATTTCTTTAAAGCATCTTAAGATTCTAGGAGTGAAAACTGGTATAGCAAATTCATTTTGCTAAGAATCATAATTTGTTATTGTTTGCAAATAAATATCTGAGACTGTGGAATCTGAGAGTATCTGAGCTTAAAGGTACCCAAGGGTACCAGAGATAACTCTTATTGAACACTACTATTTGCTAGATGTTATATTAATATTATCTTCTTTATTCACAGAAATAATCATTAGAATAGTAATAATTATCAATTATTAAGTACTTGAGTGTATGCATAAGCACTCATGATTTTTACTATAAGCTGGAATGTGCTGCAAAAATATTAATTCATTTAATCCTGAAGACAACCATATGAGTTGTACCATTATTTCTCCTATGTTATAGATGAGTAAAATGAGATAGAAAGGTTAAATAAATTGCCCATGTCATACATTTAGTAAGCAATAGAACTGAAATTCAAAGCAGAGACTAGCTCCCAGGTCTATGTTTTTAACTACTGTATTAAGTGGTTAATAGAATTTCCTTAATAAACATACATTGTTGTTATTCTCATTTAAGAGACAAACATCTGAAAGTCAAATTAGCTAAATACCTGGCAAAAGTCATAATCCCTAAGCAACTAGTATCTGAAATACTAGTGCGCTTTATTCTTGTTACAAAACCTTGAAATACTTATATGCCCATAGAAAATCTAGTGAAAATCCAGAGAGATCCCAATTGTCACGGGTTGGGATCAATAGCACTATTCTGTCTAGGCTTTTATGGGGGACAGTTCCCAGTCTAAGACCTTATATCTGCCTATCTCTGTGATCATTGGAGCACACATTTTGCATTAAAACACTCCTGTGGCTTCACTCTCAGTGGGCACACTATTTCAAATACACTTTCTTATCTGTTGCAATATCATCAGACCTGCAGGAATATGCTCAAATCTCATTTCCTCCATGAATACTTTTCTGATTCCTACAGTCTTACCCAGTAGTCTCTCATCTGAATCATAAAGAGCATATCACTCACTTTACTTCTATCACCCTAATCCTTCATTGTCTTGATTTCTCCATCAAGATATTAATCTTGTCCCAAGTAAAGACTGCATTATTACCCTCTACTTGGCCTTATGCTGTCAGACTCTGCATAGTAGATTCCATAATATTGCTCCCAGTGAACTGATCAAATTGGTTGAGTTGCCACTGTAGTTCCCACTGCCCTGAATAACATCATATCCAATCAAATGTCTTTCTTGCTATCCTATTAAATGTGCTCACCTACTGAAGTTAAGTCTACCTCCTCACTGGCTTCATCCACCTCCTCATTAATGAGTCAATGTTTTCTTTGTTGGTATAAAGAGTAAGAAGAAGCACATAGTATATTTCTATCGGTATTAATATAAATAATACCGATAGAATCACTGAATCACTATATTGAAGCACTGTAGAATAATGCTAAACCAAAAATTTAGATTTCCAATCAGATGTTCTTGTTTTATTTTTCTACAAGATTTTAATGAAATAAATAGTTTAAAAACATTCTGGTATTTACATTTTCAATTTAACAGCCATGTCCCATGGTTGGCAAATGCAAGCACGTGGGACATGGCAATACTATAGGTGATGTGCTCTCCATTGCCCATCTGTGGCAACCCTCACTCTCTTGGTTTGTTAATTTCCCTGGCACTATCCATGAAGTTACTTAACATATGCCACTGATTATATCTATGGCAGATCAATCACATTCTACTACCCATTGCATTAAACATGAACGACTTTACCCTCTCACTTTAATAGCAAATCAGGAAGTCATTTAGAAGGCACAATCTCAAATGAGAAAGTAAAGGTTAGATTTACAATTTTATTTTTCCCCAATTTCTTCTAATCATTCTTATTTTCTTAGAATAAAAAAACTAGAATATTTCGAGGGAAAAAAAACAACAACAGTTTTTCAGTCTTTTGTAATTGAAAGTGAACAGAATGGTGATTTGAGGGTGCTCCAGAATCCTTAGTATTCTAAAACAAAGACTACATTTTGCTTTTACAAATATATATTTAATATTAAATCTATCTTTTAATCTAATTATCTTTGAGTTGCAGTTTATCTTATATCTTAATTATATTTTAGTTAACCATCATACTATCTTTATTAACCTTACCAGAAAACATAGTACATGCACATATACACATTTTTTGGAAGAAGAATAATATAAATAAATGTTTCCAGAATTCTACAAGGAAACTGATTACTACAATTTATCTCCCTAATAGCAAACTTGTCATAACAATTTTAAACATTCTTTTTCATTATATCTCTCCTATATTGATCTCATATTAATATGATTGGAAGGCAGGGGTGGGCACTGGCTATGGACCCTTACTCTGTGCTTATCATCCACAATAATCCTTATTTTATTCAATTTTCCAAAAAATACCTACTCCTACAGATTATTATTAAGAAGTTGAAAGATAACTGAGAAACTCATGAATAGAGAAAAAATAAATCCACATCACACATCACACAAAAGAACAATTAGCCAATTAGTCAAATTCCTCTTTGAGATCTGAGTTCTTGTCTGTTCATTGTCCCTCATCTTCCTGCTAGCTAGTATTCTCTCTGTGTCCCTACACAAGACATGAACCTGCAAAACCATTCTATTGTTCTCAACATGTTAGCTCTGGCCCTCAAATTAGGTACCCCACTCAACCATATCACAATTCAGAGAAAAATCACCACAGGCTCCTCAGTTCTGCCCCTTGGAAGATATCCTGCTACAGTGATGCTTTTCTTTTTCTTTTTTTTTTCTTTTTCTTTTTTTTTTTTTGAGACAGAGTCTTGCTATGTTGCCAAGGCTGGAGTGCAGTGGTGTGATCTCAGCTCACTGCAAGCTCTACCTCCTGGGTTCACGCCATTCTCCTTCTTCAACCTCCCGAGTAGCTGGGACTACAGGTGCCTGCCACCACACCCTGCTAATTTTTTGTATTTTCAGTAGAAACAGCGTTTTGCTGTGTTAGTTAGGATGGTCTCAATCTCCTGACCTCATGATCCGCCCGCCGCCTCGGCCTCCCAAAGTGCTGGGATTACAGGCGTGAGCCACTGCACCCAGCCTACCATGATACTTTCAAATAACAGATGGATACATTGATATCCTTCATCCCTACAAAATGAGATAAACCATATAAAAATATGCTCCAAAAATTCATTTTAAAGCAATTTCTACTTTAGTTCCATTAAGCTGTAATGCCACATGTTTTTTAAGTGGCAAGTGTTTTAATTTATTATTTAAAATGAGAATCAATATGAAAATAAGTAGCAAGAGCTCATTGTATGAATATGCTGTAGTTCAGGGAAGAAGACACTGAGACTGTGTGAGGCTCTTTAGAAACTGGTAATTCCTGGACTCTGGCAAATTATGGGAGATGCAGTTTACAGGAATGGTAATAGCTTGCCTGAAATGGAAAGAACTACCAGACATATCTTTCACAGTCTCAAGCTCTAAATTATAAATATGTTGAGCCAGTCGTTTACATCAATTTCAAACATGAAGGGCAGAAATTAGAGACATATCAATAGAAAGTATAAATTGGCTGAATAATAATTTGTCAACATTTTCATTTACATATAGATCATTTCAAGAGGAAATTAGGGTAATCATGCATTGGCCTAACTCTGATGTGGCAAAGTAGGGTTATCTAGAAAGGAAAAATTCTGTCAAAATTATCGTATTTATTTTCTGTTTACATAATCGAGTAGAGGCCCCGCACATCATGGAAAGTCAAATATTTATTCATCTGATTATGACATGATTTTAAATTCCGTTGTGTTTGCTTTATGATATATACTCCTGTCACTCCTGTTTGATCAATTATTTGTAATTTGTAAGAATCACAAATTCTTACAAATAAAGAATTCTTTATTTCTTGTAAATAAAACAATTTACAAATTCTTTTATTTGTAAGAATTTGTAATTATTTATTGGCTATTTATGTCTTGTTCCTTTTATCCTCTTCACGGCCTGTTTTGCAAATGCCTGTATTTCTGTGTAGTTAAGATAAAGATAGCACTTTTTAACTTGAAGCCTTGCAAAGTGACATTTTTCTCCAAATGCACTTGGTGAATTTTGTATACATCTCTAAACTAGAGCTGAATCAACTGTAGGGAATGTGCTGAATGTCCATCCATAAAGGGAAACAAGATTAATGACCTCTAAGTGTGAATGGGCAAAAGCAATTTACAAGAGTGAGTGAGGGTCATATTTTATCACAGGCAGGTGGCTTATTCCAACTTTGCAAACAGTTACCAAAAATGCACACAACCACAAATCTTTGGCCTTTCCATCCCCATGTGGAACCATTGTGTGTGCTAGACAAATGATCCTACTATGTTTTAACCCCAAACTCAATCTTTATATGTTAATGAAGACTAAAATAGATTGCTAGAAAACTCACTGAAGCAGAAACTAACAGAAAAAGCATTTTGCTTCCCAACCCACTCCACAGGATCTGTACTTCACCCAGCAAGAAAAGGAGCATCAAATTTTGCTTCTCACTATGTGGAAAACCCTTAATGCATGGTCTGCTAATTTTGGAATTTAAAAATTTTCTTTCACCTTGGACTTTGTCCTTGTTCCAATGAATTGCAACTTCAAATCAGTATATCATATGGTGTTTGTTTTAATGTTTTTGGTAGTCATAGTAGGGGGTGTTAGAAGGTATGTAATATGGGAGGACACTGGTAAAATCTTTCTAGTACAAATAATAAAATAAACACACTTGTTCCTATGATATTGGATCCCTATTCTTCACCTTGAGGTTTATGCCTCTAGCATAGTTTGGGCACAGCCCACTCTAGTACTCTCTACATAACCTGTGCAAGTTATTATACTTTTGCATATCTGAGGTCAGGAAAGAGGGGTCAGATATTTGGAACAGCCAAAGGATATTAGACATAGTAATCAAATAGACAGCCAAAGGATATTAGCTGTCTACTGCTGCATAAAATTTTAACTAAAACTTAGTATCTTAAAACAACATGAATTTATTATCACTCAGTTTCTGTACATCACAGCTCCAGACATGAAATAATTAGGCTCTCTGATTATGATTTCACAAGGTCAAAATTATGATGTCAGCCAGGCTTCATTTCCATCTGGAATTTGGGGTCCTCTTAAAAGCTCACGTGGTTATAGCAGAATTTAGTTCTTTGCAATTGTAAGACAAGATGCCTATTCTTTGCTGGTTGTCAGCATGGGGCCACTCAGCTCCTTGAGGCCACCCACAGTTCTTTGCCATATGGTCTTCTCCATCTTTAAAAGTGAGCAATGGAGACTCTCCTTCTGCTGAATCCCTTTCAGATTTCAAATCTCTGTTACTATAAAGAGCCTTGCCCTTTTAAGGGCTATCTTGTCTAGGTCAGGCCCGCTGAACATGATCTCATTTCTTTAAGTAAACTGTGCCAAATAATACAATCTAGTTATGAGAGTGATATCACAAACACAGGTCTTTCTCACAGTCAAAGGGAGGATATTCTATAAGATCATGGGCCATTGGGGCTTATGGGCTTATTTTATAATTCTGTCTACCACATAATTCTTGAAGGGAGTATCATAAAGCCAAGGCCTGAGGCAAGGCAAGTAAGCTGTTATCTTCAGGAGGGCTGGACAGAGAAGGCAAGGAGAGGGCATAATAGGAAATATGGATGTTCACATGAGTGATGACTGCCATCTAATGAAGATATGGGACAAAGAGGGTATTTTGTCCAAGAAATGGCATTGTTAATATTCCATCTCACAACTGTTTAGAGAAACGCAAACAATTTTGCTAACTGCAATTTACCACTTCCTAATGGAAAATATTCTAGCACAGTGATCTTCTGTGCAATTGGGTGGCCAAACTGATGTCTGCCTACCCTGGGTAAAGCCAGTTTGTGAAATATGATGAATACTGAATGACTCAAAAGGGTTTTACATAATTGGCAGCAGCCAAAGAAACCTTATGAATTCTTTTACAAAAACAAAACATAACAGCAACAAAGCAAATAAATGAAAACAGCATGTCCTTAGAATCCTCAATATAGGTTGCAAATTGAAGGCTTTGATGGCAGACTTTCAGGATTCAAATCCTAACTTTCTAACTTACTAAATATTTGACCTTGGGTAAGTGATTGAACTTCATTTTATGTGTATAGATCTACAGATACATACATCTACGTCTGTGTGTGTGTGTGTATATGTAATATAGATATACATATAAAATGTATATATAATTTGGACAAATGCTGGAAAAGTAGTTAGTATACAATACAAAGTCATTATTACCACTAGTTGTTTATAGTCCTCTTAATATTACTGGCAATAACGTTTGTGTGTCTTAGCCCTAACACCGACATTGCAAAGTTCCAACAGGTCTACACCTCTAACACTTCTATATTTATTTAGTTGCTCATCCATCTAATCTTCTGGATAGTAAATTTCTTAAGGTAAAAAGGTTGTGCTTCTCATCGATCTAGCTTTTAGTGGATTCTTTATGCTGGCTTGACTATCACAACAGTAAATCATCCTTGCAGTATAAGCTGTGGCAGACTCTGCTAGTAACTCATTCATTTTATACTTATACTTCAAGCAGAGTCTGGATTTTGTTAGGGGCAACAATGTGCAGGCTCTTTGACCCACCACCTCTTTTGGTACCATTCTGATGAAAAAGTATAGGGAGAAATACCTCAGACTTTCCTGTCTAAAATAGGGATATGAGGTGGGAGGTAGAACACCCACTTAGTGACTCAAATGAATATTCTAGAAGACAGACACAAGCTAAAGACGTTACGCCAAAAGATGTAAGGAGCCTGGGATATTGGGGTCTGAAAACCTGCCGAAGCCGTGCTGGAAAGGCTATGCCTATACTTGCTGATATATAAGGAAAATATATTTTCCTTGAGCCGCATGCTACAAGTGCCAAATTTTCCATTGAGCCATATGTTACAAGTGCCAGATTTCTTTTTTTCTTTCTTTCTTTCTTTCTTTTTTTCTTTTTTTTTTTTTTTTTTTTTGAGACGGAGTCTGGCTCTGTCGCCCAGGCTGGAGTGCCCTGGCGTGATCTCGGCTTACTGCAAGCTCCACCTCCCGGGTTCACGCCATTCTCCTGCCTCAGCCTCCTGAGTAGCTGGGACTACGGGCACCTGCCACAACGCCCGGCTAATTTTTTGTATTTTTTTTAGTAGAGACAGGGTTTCACCATGTTAGCCAGGATGGTCTTGATCTCCTGACCTCGTGATCTGCCCACCTCGGCCTCCTGAAGTGCTGGAATTACAGGCCCGACTTACAAGTACCGACTTACAAGTACCAGATTTCTGTTAAATGTACCCTGGTACATATTTTAACTGCTACAACAGTGTATTCAGCATTGAAGGCCAAAAGATCACCAAAGGGCTTGTGGAATACAGTTAATCCATATTAATGTCATCTTCTGCCACTTGATGACATATAATTGGATGTAGAGCCACTGTTCAAGCAATGTGAGCGCGAGCGAGAGGAGGCAAACAAGGAGAATAATGCCGTAGGATGTGCTTAAGCATAACTTCAAGTAATGTGGAGCAATCATCCATTGCTGGGCAACAGAGAGAGGTTTCCATTTAGTGTTTCATTTGCATGTGATATGTCATATAATTCAATCAGCCTGCTGGGAAAAGGGAACCACAAACAGAAAAATGTAAATGCGGCTACAGACCTCAAGAGCACCAGAGAGGAAGGGATATTCCACAAATTCATTATGCATCTTTAGGCAAATACATACACAGAAAAGCATGTGTGTGTGCACGTACATTTGTGCATTGCAATGTGTCTGTTTGTACATAATGATTAACCTAAGTGTTTATCATTGAAATTCACACTACCACTGTTGTTAGAAACACAGACCCGGGGCACACTGCCTGGGTTAAAATTCCATTTCTACAGCTTACTAGCGGCATAAACTCATCTTCAGGCATCAGCTTTCTTATCTGCAAAATTGGTGCAAAAGATCCCACTTCACAGGATTGTTATAAGGATGAAATAATTAATATGAGGTACACAGGACAGGAGTTGGAACAGTCTTGTACATGTTAGCTAACATTAGTTTTACAATGCCACAGAGGTAAACATGCCCTCAATTGTGCACGTACATAATAGTGGGTATACAAACACATACATACATATTTATATATCCATCCATCTATTTCTATATAGATAAATGAAAAATCCGTTGTCGTGATATGTGTAATGCTAGTTTACATGTTGCAGAGCCTTATGAATTTTAAAGAGTCCGGCAGCATTAACAACAGCTACTACTTATTAAATATTTACTAGGTGTCAGGGGCTGTGTATAGCACTTTATTTGCACTGTCTTGTTTAATCTTCACAACATTCAAAGATCATAGGAAGTATTATTATAAGCACAGTAAAGGATTAGTTACTTTCCTGTGGTAACAAATCAAGCAGGCAGAGGAACTGGAATTAGAATCCAAATTCAAATCTCTCAGTTTCCAGAGACTGAATTTTTGTGCTTGATGCTGTTATTTTTATTTTTTGCTCTACTTATTAACTTAGATGACATGTCACATCTGAATAGATTGAAGAAGTCCTCATTTAGGAAACTCAAATAAGTTTCTATTAATACTAGAAAGTACTCTTGAGTTAATTTCTACAAACGAATCTCTTATTTCCCATTAACCTATTTATATCCTAAGATAGTAGTACTAGGAAAAATGTTAGAACAAAGAATAGGTAGCTTTATAATGAAAATCAGAAGTATTTGCTCAATCAAATGTGGATAAACTAATACTTTCTGTTCATTCACACAAGAAGCAGTCAGTTTACAGTTGAGTATACAGAATGAAATTTAATAAATTTCTCTAGCATACACACTTCCCCAAACCACGCAGCCCTCAGAGTATCATATAATGAGTTCTTTGTCACTTACTGACCATTTGCTTTTGCAATTGTCACTTAACTGCCTTAATCATGTACCTAGTGCAAGGGCACTTAATCAAGAGGATGCAATCTAAAGTATATTTCACACTCCCACTCGCAGTGGCAGGTGCCTAGGACATAGATGCATTCACCTAGGAAAAGAGGTGTCATTTTTCTAATCAGCACTAAAGGCTGATCTTCGCTAACAAACACCTTGATAAAAATGTTTCTTTTTTATCTAAAGATATCTAAAGTTGTTTGATACCTTTAGATAAAAGGGCTGTGCCATCTTGATCCTCATCATCCAAGTACCTGGGGAAACACTGGGCTCATAGTAAGTGCTAAGTAAATGTTTAGAAAACTGGGCTGGGCGTGGTGGCTCACGCCTGTAACCCCAACATTTTGGGAGGCCGAGGTAGGTGGATCATGAGGTCAGGAGATTGAGACCATCCTGGCTAACATGGTGAAACACTGTCTCTACTAAAAAATACAAAAAATTAGCCGGGTGTGGTGGCAGAGACCTGTAGTCCCAGCTACTCGGGAGGCTGAGACAGGAGAATGGTGTGAACCCAGGAGACGGAGCTTGCAGTGAGCCGAGATCACGCCAGGGCACTCCAGCCTGGGCGACAGAGCGAGACTCCGTCTCAAAACAAAAACAAAAACAAAAACAACAAAACAAAAACAAACAAACAAAAAACTGTATGACTGGTCTGAAAAAGGTGGAAAGAAAAATTGCTCCTCATTCTTCTTTTCTTTCCTGTACTCTGCATAGTCAAGAGTTGATGCTACTTCCTAAATGTCCTCACCCGGAATATCTATGCAGTGCCAATAAAACGAAAGTCCCAGGGGCCTAATGTACTATTCCATCCAGAAGGCAGCAAGTATATGTGTGTACAGCATAACAAATAACAAGATTAGACCCCATACGAGCTCTCTTTTGCATAATGAAATTCCACATGTTAAAATGCAGATTTATTTTAAGCCCTAGAAGTGCTGACCATATGCCTCGGTGGCTGAGGAGATGGCTACTTAATAGATAATCTGCAATGCAAGCCAAAGAACTAATCATGGTCATCTGATCATCATGCCCCATCAAAAGCCGAAATGAGGAGACAGGGAACAGAGCCAGAAACTGCCAACACAGTTTACAAGCAGGAAGAGACCAAGAGTCTAAAGGGAGGGCAGGAGGGATAAAATGAACATCTCCCTACCCTAAGCAACATAATAAAGTAATAACAATAAGAAGAATACGGCTGTTTTAGAGTATATTTGTGATAAAACACATGCTCCACTAAATGCATTATAACTATACTCTTATTTAATCTCCTTTCATTGGCGAAGTTGATGAGGATATTGATATCCCATAAAGGTGGAATATTTTCCAAAACATATATCCTCAAAGGTGGGGTCCCTGATCTTAATTCTGTTCACAGAACCCAAGCTTCTGACCACTCTCCTACATCATGCATGTTACATGGTACATCATGCATGCTAAATAAATGCTTGTTTATTGAATGAGCATATAACACAGAGAAGTCAAGTGTTTGTTATTACGTGCATTTAACAGGTCACCATGCATAAATTTTTGCCCCCAATGTGTTCTTTAAAATATTGATTATTATGAATGGGATGGCTCTAAAATATCTTGGGCATCTCTCTGCCACTTTACTGGTGGGCAGAGGACAATTTATCCTTAATTGATGACTGAGAGTCAGGAGTTAAGCTGCATGTCTTTGAACTCCTTAATCTCTGTATTAGTTTGCTAGTGCTGCTATAATAAAGTAAAATAAACTGAGAAGCATAAACAACAGAAATATACTGTCTCACAGTTCTAGATGCAGGAAGTCCAAGATCAAGGCGTCAGCAGGGTTAATTTCTTCTGAGGGCTGTAAGGAAGAATGTACTCCATGTCTCTCCTCCCTGGCTTCTAGTGGTTTGCTGGCAATCTTGGTTTTCTTTAGCTTGCCAAAGCCATGCCCCCATCTCTACCTTCAGGTCCATATGGCATCTCTCCTGTGTAAGCCTGTGTTCAAAACTCCCCTTTTTATCAGGACAACAGTCACATTGGATTAAGGGCCCATATTTCTGCAGTATGACCTCATCTTAACTAATTATATCTTCAATGACCCTATATTCAAATAAAGTTGCATTCTGAAATATTGGGGGTTAGAACTTCAACATGTGAATTTAGGAGTGCACAATTCAACTACTAACAGTCTCTTTTATTTATTTATTTGCAGTTTAATAACTTTGACACCGAGCAGTTAGTCCTCATTGAAATCGACTATAGATTTTTGAAAGTGGTGACAGGTAAAATAGGTATAGAGTCTGTTTGGTGAATCTTCATCTCATTGCCGTTTCAGGACAGTCACCCAAGAGTACAAGATAGAACATTTCTTATTCCTTTACGCCACATAGCTTTGTTGAGCCTAGTATCAATGCACACATCTGGAGCTCTCATCTCTTTCATGGCAAATTTCCAGATCTGTTTGAGTGCCCATAAGACCTACTTCTTGTATCCCACTCCATGGATGCACCTCTAAATATTGATGGTGTATTCTCTGTTCACCTTCTTGTTGATGGTAAAATGGTCCTTCTTCTTGACTTTCTTTATGGAAGCCATTCCACCAGGTTTAGGTTGGAAAGGAACCATAACAGTCTCTTTCATCTGAGCCTTTGCACGAGATGTCCCCCACACTTAGGATACTCCACCCACCACTGTCCCCTTCCTGACCTCCACGTTCCTTTCAACTGACTAATTAACTGCTCACATCACTGCTATCATTTCCCTTCATTCAGGAAGCCTTCCCTGACCTAGGTCAATAAATGTCAGCTAGTATTATGAATAATGATAATAGTAATAATAGCAGATAAATAGTAACCACTCTGAGTAGTTATGTGGCAATAAGAGAAAGCACTATTGAGACCTTTCAACCCTGCTCTGTGATCACTTGTTTTTAATTATTTTACAATCTTTTTTTACTTGCTTTTTCATTATTTTATCTAATTAAAGAAATTAAGACTGCCAGTGAGCATTAGTGTGTTGCCTCTGTTGGCTTAACATTTTCTGGTAAATGTCTTGCTGTGATTACAGATCTACAGATCTTGTGTCTGACAGACTCCCTTTCTTTATTCTAGACTTTGTGACTGAATCCAGGCAAGGCAAATCACTTTTAATTTTCATTTCCTCATCCCAAATCAGGATAAAATTCTTAGGCTGTAGAGTTGATGTGAGAATTAGAGATACAGCTAAGATAGTGCTCAAGTCATAATAGGCACTGAGGTACCCATTATTTGATATAGTAGTTAGGATTATTATTTATGAAATTAGAATTATTAATGTTTCTTCCACTCCACAATGTATCAAAGTAGAAAAGCACTGATCTGTTGGACTCATGTGTAAAATGAGAATAACAGGACTCTGAATGAGGCTCTTTCTATGAGTCAGTGTGTAAGGGTTCATCTACAGACCTCTGAAATCTGCTGAGATTCTTTGGAAACTCTCTTGACTTGTCTGCAGCAAAGTGTTATTAGTGTTTTTTTTTTTTTTTTGAGATGGAGTCTCACTTTGTCACTAGGCTGGAGTGCAGTGTCACGATCTTGGCTCACTGCAACCTCTGCCTCCCAGTTTCAAGCAATTCTCCTGCCTCAGTGTAACTGGGACTACAGGCACGTGTCACCATGCCCAGCTAATTTTTGTATTTTTAGTAGAGACTGCGTTTCACCATGTTGGCCAGGATGGTATCAATCTCCTGACCTCATGATCCTCTCGCCTTGGCCTCCCAAAGTGCTGCGATTACAGGCGTGAGCCACTGCTCCCAGCCTAAACGTAATTTTATTTAAGATACACGGCATACAGCTAAATATTGAAAGCAATAAAAATTCTACAACACTAGATAAACTTTCTAGAAGCAGACTTTTAAAGACCTCATTAAACATACTAAACATACTGTAAGTTTACTTCTATAGGAAGTAAACTGATCATTTATCTAACTTGGAGAAACTTTCCATTTCATCTTAAGTAATGCATCTGTACTATATTATACACAGGGAAACATAATAAAGTTCCAGCCTATGAAGAACATATCACATCACATCACATCACATCACATCACATCACATCACATCACATCACATAGTGCATATCCCACTTTTTTTTTCTTTTTTTGAGAATGAATCTCATGGTATTGCCCAGGCTAGAGTGCAATGGCATGATCTCAGTTCACTGCAACCTCCACCTCCTGGGTTCAAGTGATTCTCCTGCCTCAGCTTCCTGAGTAGCTCAGATTACAGGTGCCCACCACCATGCCCGGCTAATTTTTATATTTTTAGTACAGACAGATTTCACCATGTTGGCCAGGCTAGTCTTGAACTCTTGGCCTTGTGATTTGCCCACCTCAGCCCCACAGAGTATTGGGATTACAGGCGTGATCCACCACGCCAGGCCCACATAGTGCATATCCTTTAATACAACATACTTTTGTTTTGATGGGGTGGCGGCAGGTAAGTGAAGCATACAGCACGAGGTCATTGAGGATCACAGGCCTGAATTCCCTCACTGTATTGCCCTGTGACCTCTGTTTCCTTTGTAAACTGACAAGGTCGGTCTAAATCTTTCCTTCAGCTTTAGGATTTCAATGATTCTGTAAGTTTTCTCCAATAAGAGGTTGGTTTTACAGTAGAATTTTAAAGTCAGTTTGCCAATGTATTCTACAGATAAAACTGAATTAGTGAGTGGACCTGTTCAAAGTCTCTCTAAACAATATGTATAATTTAAAAAGTAGACTGTTGATTATTAGATCAGCTACCTGTAGAAAATATGCTTTTGTGCATATTATGGTGTTATATTTTCTTTAAAAAGTGTTACTCTGTGTACATTATGTCATTTTGATATAAACATTTTGTTTATCAGAGCATCTCATTGCCTAAACATACGAGACAAAAGATAATATGATTATCTCATATATTTTCATTAGATCCATTGAAGTTAAAACTAATTTTTAAAAACCTAAATCTTGGGTTAATTTGATTCAAAGCAGTTTTAACCATAAATTTTTTAAATCTTACTAAGAATCTCTCATCTCTTTATTCATACTCCTGGATGAAGCTAACAGATGAATCTTCCTCAAGTACGATTCTGATCATGCATTTTTTCGAATGAATACATTTAATGATTATCTTACTAGTTTTTCAATAAAATAAGACCTCTTAGCCTGGTAGTCAAGTCCATTTTATTTCTATCTTCATTCTCCTCAGCATTAATCTTCATTATTTTTAATGCATCAAATATATTTTCTAAACCACCATTTCTTCATCTAGAGATTTGGATAATAACTTCTACATTTTATGTAATTTTGAAGATTAAGAAAAATTAAATATCTGTGGCCTAGGGTGAGTACTCAATAAACCACAATTATTGATTGTTATTATTACTTTTGAGACCCCATGGTAAAAAGAATATGCTTACTTTAACTGAAGAAAACATGGATTCAAGTCCTAAACCGTATTTGTTATTCTTCATTTTCAGGTAGGTTAATTAATCTTCTTGTGCTCTCATTTCTTTATTTGTAAAGTGGGTATAGTACAGGATTAAATAATGAGAGGATGGACTTAGATTAAATACTTGAGGAGAGGATTCTAGTTAAAAGCACCAACAAGAGTTTGTTTCCCTTTTCGTCTGTTCCATGTGTACCCTATATTTTAGCTATAGGATAATCACCATTTGTTTACCATGTCTTTCCTTTTCTAACACTAAAAGTTTTCTCAGGCTAGTCCCTCAATCTATAATGTACTCCTATATCCTATCTATCAATATTTTACCTAAGGTACAGCTGAGATATTTCCCTTATTTAAAGTCCTAGGATTTTTCCACCAGGAAATATCTTCTCTATCCTGTATACCCTCTTTTATCTTTCCAAATATATATGTCCTCCTTATTTATATATACCTCTTGCTTCCCTTACTTAGACTATAATACATGAAAGGCAGAGATGGGAGCATCATTCTCCATATCTCCTAAATGAAATTTCCCAATGCCTTGCAGATAAGAAACATTCAATAAACTTAGGTTAACTACACTATGATTTCTCTGTATACTTTGGTCTCTATTTTAAACTCCTTGTTTCCCTTCTAAAGTAATTTTTACATTTAGGGACATTTCACATCAAACAGAATATATAACATATTTTTACTTTCCATTGATCTACCCACATATCTTTTCAAATCTTCCCTGAAGATGTGCTATCATGGGTAGTCACAGATGACAGCTGGAAAAGACAAGAGTAAGTGTAGCTCAGCGGAATTTCAATAGTGGACTAACGTGTCCTACTTCTGGCATCTGAGAAAAGAACACAGCAAGAAATGAGAAAGACAGCACTGTTGACTTGGACCTGGAGGTTAGAGTGGGCTCATGAGATGTGGAGTTCTCTGTCCACTGCTCTAAATTGTTAATGCTACCCTTAAACAGGTCCAAGAATGTATGCTTGAAAGTTAGTTCCCTTTTCTAGTGGTGGTTGTAGTGATGACAATGATACTTGTTATTTTCATTTATGTGGCAATTTCACTTATATATATATCTCATTTTGAGATGGACAGGAGGCAGGGAAATACTGGGTAGAAAAGGGAGGTTCCCTGGCAAAGGCCCCACCCTTAAGCCTGGAAACTTGCAGCCCTAAATCAGAACAAGCATTACTGTTTTCATGCCCAAATGTTGCCTTTTCCAAGACCACTCTGGCCTGCCATACCCCTATTCTGTGCCCATATAAACCCCAAGCTCCATTGACAGAGCAGCAGAGCAGTGTGGCAGAGAAGGAAAGAAGAGAGGAAGTGTCTGAACACATCAAGAGAAGTTCTTCTGGGGACGATAGGCGAGGACATCAACCACGGGACGGCTGAACTCAGGGGAACATCATCTTCCCACTCCATCTCCTCTCCAGCTCCCTATCCTGTTTAGAGCCACCTCCTTCACTCAATAAAATCCCCGCATTCACCATCCTTCAAGTTTGTGTGACCTGATTCTTCCTGGACACTGGACAAGAACTTGGGAGGCAGTGAGTACGGGAACCCAGAAAGGCTGTCACACTGACTCTTCACTGAGCTGTTTAACACTTAAGCCATTCTTGGATATCAGGGCTAAAAGAGCATTGTAGCACTCCTGGACATGGTCTGGAGCCCAAAAGTGCTCACTCTGGCTTGTGCACCTGCTCACCTGTGTGCTCCCCCTCCCATAAGGGGTTTGAGCATGCCACATCCATGTCACAAGTCCCACAAGGGGGTCAGGGAAGTCTCCCATTTCAATTTGAATAGGAATCCAACTCTCTGAGGTAGTTGTCATTAAATCTATCTTACCTATGAGAACGCTATGGCTCAGAGTGATGAGCCAAATTGGCCCAGAGTTACCAAGACACTCACCTGATAGAAGATTTTACATAAAATCTCTTCTCCTGGCCCCACCACCCTCCACCCTCTGTCTAGTTTGCTGCCCTCAATAGGTTCTTTTATTCCTTCATTTTTTAACTGGCATCTCTAAATTGCTGCAAGGCAAATAATGAAAGAAAAGATAAAATACTAGTGCCAAAGGCAAAGAAGAAAATACCAAACAATTTTAGTGTAAAAGTAACTAACTGTCCTTGTTTCTATTAAAAAAAAATAGCTTAGGTCTGAACTATATAAAGGCAGCTTTCTCGCTGTGAGAGAAAATTTTCAGTTGCTGTAAAGGGTGATACAATGCAACCCAAGTGATCTGAAGACATTTTTGAAACAGGGCTGAGTCCAAAGTTTCTTTTCAGAAAGGTGTTAAGGCTTCCTCACACCACCTGGACAAAATGATATTTGCTTGTAAGCAACCTCTACAAAGGTATTTCATCTACCCTGTGTCCTCCAACCTGAAGCTTAAAGAAATAACCTCTACAAGGGTATTTCATACACTCTGTGTCCTCCAAACTGAAGCTTAAAGAAATGACCTCTACAAAGGTATTTCATACACTCTGTGTCCTCAAACCTGAAGCTTAAAGAAATACAAAGCAGAGTCAGGGGTGCCCTGGGATGTTTCTGACTTTACAGGTCTGTCGAGCTTGGGAAGATACTGACATTTGTTATATTTTTCTTAAAGCTTTTTCCAGTAATAAAAAGTACATCTTCTCTTCATTTCTACCAGATTTATTTTTATTTTTGTCCATAAAAAATGTCCAAAGTCACACAGTTTACGATCTGAATGCAGTGATTCCTCCATACCAACACATATCACAGAATAAAATAGAAGTTGCTCCCTGGCCTGAAAGATGGGCTACCTAACATCTGCCTACAAAGTGATTTGCTAAACAGCATTGGAAATGCATCTCCCATTAAAAATGTAGCATTAGGGAATTCATCCAGGATAATGACAGAAGCACAAAAGCAGGATTAATTAGAACCCTATTTCTTTCTACTTGGGCCTCCTACGTAACATCATCTTCATATAATTTTGTTTGTGGTCTAAAATAATTGTTTCTATATAAAAATGATTGTAATAGCTTTGCAGTTGTATGTGTTCGCTCTTAGAAACCACAGATTTCATACACAGATTTACCAGAAAAACTAAAATATTAACCAAGGAAAAGATTCAGGCTTTCCACGGGAAGGGGAGTGTAAGCCTTTGGGAGCACCATGCTATGACTGCAGGTGCTCTCTGGCTGCTCAGAGCCCAGCTGTGACTAAGCCAAGGCTACTCTACTACCTGCTTTCTTCATGTCTTCAATGGCTTAGGACTGGCTTCATAAGTAGCCTCTGGTTGGTGCTCACTTACCCACATAGGTCTTGAACCTGTGATCCTGACCTTGCTTGTTCTAAGGCCTAATAACTATGAGTGGTGTCTAACACTGACTGATTTTTGAAAGGTCCTGTAGAACCCAATAAGCTTCCTTCAGGCACTTCTGAACACACTCTGGGATGTCCTTTGGGCAAGTCCATTCCAGAAGAGTTTGACATATAGAAAACAGAAATCCCCATGCTAGATCCTTATATAGCTTCCAAAATCTCATTCTCACAACAGCACTATTTTGTAGGTATAAAATCCAAGGTAAAGAATGATGTTGCAACTTCCTCAAAGTCACAGTGCTAAATAACTTCAGAGCTGGGATTCAAACTCAGGTTTTTTTTGTTTGTTTTTGTTTGTTTGTTTGTTTGTTTGTTTTTTGAGACAGAGTCTTGCTGTGTTGCCCAGGCTGGAGTGCAGTGGCATAATCTTGGCTCACTGCAACCTCTGCCTCCCCGGCTCAAGTGATTTCTCTTGCCTCAGCCTCCTGAGTAGCTGGGATTACAGGTGTGCACCACCACAACTGGTTAATTTATTTTTTGTATTTTTAGTAGAGACAGGGTTTCACCATATTGGACAGGCTGGTCTTGAACTGCTTGCCTCAAGGGATCCACCCACCTCAGCCTCCAAACGTGCTGGCATTACAGGTGTGAGCCACCACGCCCGACAGGTCTTCTGATACATATATCACTAATGCTCCTAAACTGCACAGCAGTTCTGTGCATTAGTCACATTTAAACCACCTGCAAATGCTCTACAGTAGATACATCTGTCAAAAAAAAAAAAAAAAAAAAAAAAAACCAGAGGCAACCGAAACACTGTCCCTAACCTAGTTCTTAAACGGAGACAAAAAATAGGAACCAGAGAAAGCAATTATTCCCATAGCATATTTAAACCAGATAAATATTTCTGCTTGCCATCTTGCAGTTTGAAAGTTGGAAATGGCTTATGGTGAGTAAAAGAGTTTGGAATGTGGGCCTATTTGGAAGGTAGCAAAGTCATTAAAAGCAAAATTTCTGAGGTCAGGCGCCTCAGTTTATCTTCTAGCTTTGTTATTTAGGATCTAGGTGGCTTCAGGCAGTTTGCTTAATCTCCTTGTCTCAGTTGCTTCCCAGAGATACACTCAAGAGTCGAAAAAATAGCATTCCTAATACAATTCCTGTTCCTTCATCTTACCATGCCACCTATAGCACACTATGGACTATTTTTTAAATGCCTACTGTGAAGATTTTTGTGCATTGCACAACTTTATTGCATTGTTTTTGTGTTAAATGTTTTTCACATATAATTTTAAAATTATCACAATAGTTGTTGTGACATGATTTGGTACTTCTTTAATTTTTAATAAAAGCCTAAAAATGAAAATGGCTTGAACTTCCGGGTCTTGGAAGGTCCTGACTTAAACTCATGGATGCTTAATTCATCTGTCATATGAGCTGTGTATTAATGGTAATCATATAGTATTTTTGGTGACGATTAAATAAAACAGGATCTGAGGACCAGCACAATGCCTGACATATAGTGGGCTCTCAATAAATCAATTCTGTTATTTTTCAGAAAGAAATAATTGCTCTTTTTAAGCTTTATCATTGGTCCTCTGATTGACCAGCATACGCCCAAAGTTCAGGAAAGATATGGAAAGTGAAAATTTTATAACTTCTGGAAACCTCTTCAATGTCCAGGACCTTCCTCTGGGTAAAACAGAGGAAGATTTGTTTCATGAATCTTTCTTTCTCTTTAACATTTAGAGATCATAGGCTGAGAAGCCTTAGGAGACAGAAATTTAATTTAAAGACTAAATGCATAAGAATGGAAATATTGTAACAGGTGATATATTGCTAAAAAACCTAACTTTGAATAATTGCCGACTTAAAAAGAAGTCAGGAAAAGCTGAGGAATGGTTACTACTGTCTTTTCTATCACAGGGCACCCCCCCCCACTCCGCCCCCTTCATTTTATACATCTTTTTTTGTTTTTTTTTTGTAAAAGTTAATCAACACAAATGTAAAGCTAAAATAAGTCAAGGCTCTAAGAAGCACAGGTAGGAACATTTCAAACCAAGTACACCTGACTAGTAGGCACCCGGCCAGTTGGCCTTTCCAAAAAGGAATTTTTTAGGAGCATTGTGTCGTACTGTCAGAAAACGAACAAGATGGCATATCATAAGGGCGTATCAGGCATTTGGCAAAACTTGTGCTGGGGCTCCAACTATGCTGGATACAGAATTCTCTCTGTTATCCAGGTCTTTATTTCCCACTTGCAGGAGCATCTGCAGCCAACTCACTATATCCCCTGAACCCTTCATCCTTCCTCTGACCATACATGGCGTCCCTTTGGCCTTTTGTCATTTTCAATTATTGTAAACCTAGGAGGGTGGAAACTAATTTTAATATCTGCGGTAATAAAACATAACAAGAAATATAAATGTATTAATATAAAAAAAATCAGTGACTAAAGCCAAGTTATTTTCCTTGGCTGACATTTTCCTGCAAGGATTTCTCTGTTGCTCCTGCCTATATAAGAATTTTAGTTTCCTTTCAAACATTCTACTGGTGCCGCTAAGAAGTTACCTGAAAGAGAATGCATAAAAATCAAGTGGAAATGTCTCAGCTTTGTTTCTTTTTAAAAGATGAAAACATAATGCATTATGTAAGTAACACTGCATCTCTCATTCAGTGGGACAGCTTGATGAGAAGATATATGATACTTTATACATAACCATTGTTTTCTTTTTGTCATCAATAAGTTGAGTCTTTACTTCATTAGAGCCTACCCAAATGCATCATTGCAACGGACCATCTCCCCACATTACTGTATCCATTATGTGTACAGCAAGTTCATTCGATTTCCCCAACAGTTTATGAGAGAAAAGAACAAATTAAAAATACCTACTCTTTTACATATCAGGATGATTTATGCCAGTGTATGAGCCCACGTATTTATATTTTCCCTGGCCCTTCTATTTGCTTAATTTATGAAGTAGGAAAGTTAATATTCTTCTGAAAAACTCTGTTCTGGTCTCTACTGATTTGAACATAAAGTTCAAAAGGAGATGATATCTTATAAAGACTCTAAGCTTACTGCATTAAATTAACAACACTAATCTCTGTGTTTCACATGGTACTTATGCAGAGAAGCTTTACAGACATTAAATGAAAAAAATGCCAAAGCTGTCCTTTATAAGAAAAGCAAGAATAGAAACTTCTCTACATGTCCCTTCAAGTCTTTTTAAAAGATATGCTTCAGTTAGTGGTGGTGAATAAGGGGGAGGAAAGAGAGTCACATTGAATAGGTTCTTCTTCTGCTTACGTTTCTTCAACTTCAGACCTTTCTTAACCCCACTGACTTGCAGGGAATAAACAGAGAAGAAAGAAGCATATCAAGAAGTAGAAGGAGAAATGGACAACCATTCAAAAATGTTTAAAAAAGTCATCAATAACCAATCTCAGGAACTCTGGGAAGGAAACCAGACAGCTATAACAATAGAAAATCCAGTTATACTCCCCTTCCAGACACACCCCATGGAGAAACTTGAAGAGGAAAGAGACGAAGCCAATCTCAGCCTCAAACAATTTTGCACATGGCATAAGAAGATGGCAGGACATGAAAGTGGAAAGTTGCAGGAAGATCTCAGAATTCTACAGACCTTAGGAAAATTCCAGCTCATCTCACATTAGTTTTCCAATTCTCCTTTTCCCATTTGGGAAAAGATAGGATATTTGAGCAGTCCCAACCACCTCTATTCTTGATTTCACATGTCCATTAATTCAAAAACCATCTACTGAAAATCCCTCACGTGCTCTGCTAGGATTAATAAAGACATCACACATACACAATGTCACTGCTAAGCTTATTGGGCTCAAGGTCTCAAAAGGTATGTGAGAGAGGATGTTGGAGACAGAGCCAGGAATAGAAAGCTGTAACAGTGGAATGATAAAAGTATACATCAAGTGCTGTGAGATTCCACTCAAACAGTTTGTCCAGACATGAATTTTTTTGGTAATAAAATTTTAAGTCTATGATGATTGCCCAGCTGCACAGAAAAGTCTTTTTCCAGAATAAAAGATAAGCCAACAATGACCACTTCCTTATTCCACAAATTGTTAGTCTCTATAGTGAGGTGTGGAACAAAGTCTGGAAGGTAAATATTATGAAGAATTGTGAATAATGCTTCTACTTACTTATTTTTGGGAGAATTAAGCTAAAGCATAATGAATTGTATTGAATGTCATTGAATCACAGTGGAAATTGATGGAAGAAAAGGAAGTTCTATGGTGGCACAGGCGGTGCAGCAAACTGCCCATCGTTATACAGAAGTTCACCTCCAGTACTCTGCAGCATCTTCTAGTTTGTGTGTACCTTGGTTAACTTGATAGACAGATCACACTATTTAGCATAGTATCTCACTCCAACTAACTCACAAAAGAAACAACAGAAATATATCACTTGTAAAAAGAAACCTTGAATTGGAAACAATACTAGTAATGTATGCCGAGAACAATAACATGGCAAAGGTAACAACTCTACTTCTTGGAGAAACCTGTTTTAGTTATGTGGCTGGAAATTGAAACAATGATATATTCAGATCAGATATATGTAGGTCCTAAATAATCTGAAATTATCAAGATGTTCTCTGATATCAGAGTTACCTTTTGTACCTTAAAAATGAACTTCATCCTAAATGTATTATGTGGGCTTTTAATAACTGCTGTATTGCATGGTACTGGTACCAAAACAAACATATAGACCAATGGAGCAGAACAGATCCCTCAGAAATAACACCACACATCTATAATCATCTTGTCTTCGACAAACCTGACAAAAACAAGCAATGGGGAAAGGATGGCCTATTCAGTAAGTGGTGCTGAGAAAACTGGATAGCCATATGCAGAAAACTGACACTGGATCCCTTCCTTACACCTTAACAAAAACAACTCAAGATGGATTAAAGACTTAACTCTAAGTTTGGCCAAAATTAAAAAACCCTAGAAGAAAACCTATGCAATACCATTCAGGGCATAAGCATGAGCAAAGACTTTATGACAAAAATGCCAAAAGTAATTCCAACAAAAGCTGAAATTGACAAATGGGAGCTAATAAACTAAAGAGCTTCTGCAGAGCGAAATAAACTATCATCGTAGTGAACAGGCAACCTACAGAATGGGATAAAAATTTTGCAATCTACCCATCTGACAAAGGTCTAATATCTAGAATCTACAAGGAATTTAAACAAATTTACAATAAAAAACAACCCCATCAAAAAGTAAGCAAAGGATATGAACAGACATTTCTCAAAAAAAGACATTTATGCAGCCAACATATAAAAAAAGCTCAACATCACTGATCATCAGAGAAATGCAAATCAAAACCACAATGAGATACCATCTCACACCAGTCAGAATGACAGTTATTAAAAAGTAAGGAAACAATAGATGCTGGCGAGGCTGTGGGAAAATAGAAACACTTTTACACTGTTGGTGGGAATGTAAATTAGTTCAATCATTGTGGAAGACAGTATGGCGATTGCTCAAGGATCTAGAACCAGAAATACCATTCGACCCAGCACTCCTATTACTGGGTATATACCCAAATGAATATAAATCATTCTACAATAAAGACACATGCACATGTATGTTTACTGCAGCACTATTTACAATAGTAAAGACATGGAACCAACCCAAATGCCCATCAATGATAGACTGGATGAAGAAAATGTGGTACATATATACCATGGAATACTATATAGCCATAAAAAGGAATGAGATCATGTCCTTTGCCGAGACATGGATGAATCTGGAAGCCATTATCCTCAGCAAACGAACATGAGAACAGAAAACCAAACACCACATGTTCTTGCTCATAAGCAGGAGTTGAACCCAATGAGAACACAAGGACACAGAGAGGGGAACATCACACCAGGACCTGTTGGGGACTGGGGGGTGAGGAGAGGGAACCTAGAGGCTGGGTCAATAGGTTCAGCAAACCACCATGGCACAGGTATACCTATGTAACAAGCCCACACGTTCTGCACATGTATCCCGGTTACTGTGTGTCATCATTTAGTAAGCACAAGGTATAATGTGCTTCTTACATTTTTTTTTTTTTTTTTTTTTGAGACGGAGTCTCGCTCTGTGGCACAGGCTGGAGTACAGTGGCCGGAACTCAGCTCACTGCAAGCTCCACCTTCCGGGTTTACGCCATTCTCCTGCCTCAGCCTCCCGAGTAGCTGGGACTACAGGTGCCCGCCACCACGCCTGGCTAGTTTTTTGTATTTTTTTAGTAGAGACGGGGTTTCACCGTTTTAGCCAGGATGGTCTCGATCTCCTGACCTCGTGATCCGCCCGTCTCGGCCTCCCAAAGTGCTGGGATTACAGGCTTGAGCCACCACGCCCAGCCTGCTTCTTACATTTTTATGAAGTTATTTATGTGAAAACTTTTTCAATTATTAAAAGCGGATATAAAACTAAAATTAGAACTAAGTTCTGAATTAATATGTATCAATAACCCAAAGTACAAATCAAGATTTTCAAAAATAATTAAGTACATATAATCACACTGCCCTCACTAAAATTATTACAAATAGTCTATTATTATATACAATAAGATAACAATATGCAATATATACAATTCTAACGTTAGTGAGTGCAAAAAGTTTCTTTGATAATTCACAAAAATATTCAAATAATTTTTTTTCAATCTTAACACTTTATGTTTCAGTTTTTCTATGTTTTGGACACAATATTTTAGCAGAGTAATACAATTTACTTATAATTTATAAATAAATAAACACAGTGAGATATATGTAGATATATTTATATCTACGTACCATTGACCCTTAAACAATTTATATTTGAACTGCATGGGTCCCCTTGTGGATTGTTTTCAATGAAAGTTACACCAAGTGTGCCTGCCTCTCCTGTCTCTCCTTCCAGCTCCTCCAGCTCCGCCACTTTGCCTAAAACTCAGCAAGACCACCTGCCTGCTTCTCCTCCTCCTCAGCCTACTCAATGTAAAGACAATGAAGAGGAATACTTTTATGATGATCCACTTCCAATTAATGCATAGTACACATTTTCTCTTTCTTATGATTTTCTCCCCTCCCTCCCTCCCTCCCTCCCTTCCTCCCTTCCTCCCTTCCTCCCTTCCTCCCTTCCTCCCTTCCTTCCTTCCTTCCTTCCTTGACCAGGGTCACCTAGACTGGAGTGCATTGTTGCAAACATAGCTTGCTGTAGCCTCGACCTCCAGAGCTCAGGCGATAATCCTGCCCAGCCTCCCGTGCACCTGGGACCACAGGTGCGAGCCAACACACCTGATAATTATTTTATATTTTGTAGATACAGAGTCTCACTTTGTTGCCCAGGCTGTTTTCAAACTCCTGGGCTCAAACAATCCTCTGGCCTCGGCCTCCCAAAGTGCCGGGATTACAGGCATGAGCCAACATGCCCAGCCATAATTTTCTTAATAACATTTTCTTTTCTCTGGCTAATTTACTGTAAGAACACAATGTATAATACATGTAACATACAAAATATGTGTTAACCAACTGAATATTTTATCAGTAAGCCTTCTGATCAACAGCAGACAACCAGTAGTTAATTTTGGGGGACTCAAAAGTTTTACATGGATTTTTGACTGTGCTGAGACGGGCACTTCTAAACACACATTGTTTAGGAGTCAACTGTCTTTTTTAAATTTAGAGGGCAGATAATGCAAAGTATGACGAACTCTATCATTAAAGGAGAAACTGAGGCATAAAGATGCCCACTCTAATAATTTTATACCATTTTCCTTTTACTCCATTACCAGTTACCATAATCTTACCACTACTTGTTTGCTATGCACGAAATTTTCATGAACATAAATGCCAAGGCTGAAAGCATTTGGGGTGAAATATATTTCCCCTTCTAATGTTTTATATTACTGAAAAATAATCTATTTGGGAGAAGATGGAAATTTTCAAAGTAAAATGAGTGAACTGTTAGCAACTGTAAAAATTATACCTATACCTTGCAAGACATTAAGCTTTACATGACAACCTTATTTTAAATAATTCTTAAGTTTACATTTTCTAATCTTCCATAAGCTACATTTATCTATTCAGGAATATTTGTTAGTTTTTAAATAAGATACTCATAATTGATAAAATTCCATTTTTTAAATGGTAGAAAAATTAATTATCTTTGCTTAAGATTTGCTAACAAATTGAAAAAGGCACATATCTGAAACGCAATGAGAAAGCAACACATCAAACATACTTCCTAATAATGAAATATAACATTGCTATTAAACTTAGAGAATGAAAACAATCGATCATATTGAACTTCAATTTTGTACTTTAACACCATCTGGTAAAATTACAGACAGAATCTAAAAAATATATGAGTAAACTTTAAAAAATTTAGTAACGTGTTACGTTTTCCACTGGTTTAATCATTCTCTTTCTTTTAATAAAATTGAAGTAAAAATGACTTAGTGTCGTTTTGTTTCTGCTGTGTTTCTACAGGTCATATTCAGAGTTGACTGAGCACCATAAGTGTTCAGCCGACTTTGATTTTATTTTTATCACATGCCTCATAAAACTGATTTAGAAACCCAGAAATGTGTCACTAAAATATTAAATTGTGAACAGTCAGAGCTTATTGAGTTTCCAAAATCTAACAAGAATGGCCGGCTATGAAGGCAAACAAACATTCTTCAAATGTAGCCAGTCACATTTTACCCGCAAAGTTGGCATATTAAAACAGCAAACATTGATCTCACAAGAGTTTTAAAAACTCTTGGAGGGGTCCTGAAGATTCGGAAGTGCATGACTGACGCCATGCCCAATTTTCAGAACCAGTAGTCTGTTTCTGGAAGACTTCTCCTGCATGGATGCCTAGTAATATTCCCATCATAAAGCAGTTTGGCTCCATTTTAAAATTATAGGGGAAGCCTTGTAAATTTGGAGAAAATTTCCATCCATTGGCATGTTTACAGTTAATTTCTACACAGGCATCTTTCTTATATTATCTCTGCCTCACAGAATCTTCATCACATTTCAACTGTCATCAGAATCCAGTTTTTCTCTTGGCTATATACTTCATCATTTTCCTCTTGCTGTTAATGGGTCGATATGATTGATTGATGGGGTCTCTATTCTGAGAACATGTTACTCAGACTGAGGAGTATTACGATGCTTTGAGCTGTGTGTCACAGTGGCACCCGAAACCTATGCTGAAATGCTCACGTTGGAGGAAAACTAAATCCTAATGGCTTGCAAGAATAAATACTCTTTTTAAATGACCAGTGATTCCAAGGAAAAAAGTTAGATACCCATAAAATTGAATTCCTCCCCAGCAATGCCCCTTCACTTAAAGGTCTGAGTTCAACCAAATGCATCCCACTAGAACCCAGTCCTGAACATTGAAGTAAATGAACAAATGCTCCTGGATGTATGAAGGCCCCAGCAGTAAAGTGAGCACTTAATAGACTCTCTCTTAGAGCCTGATTGATGCTTACTTAACTTACCAAGGAGGGATTTTATGCTAAGATAGATCAGACTTAAGATACTGGTTCTAACATGGACGCAGGGAGGGGAAAATCACACACCGGGGCCTGTCAGGAGGTGGAGGACTAGGGGAGGAATAGCATTAAAAGAAACACCTAATGTAGATGATGGGTTGATGGGAGGACCAAACCACCATGGCACGTGTATACTTATGTAACAAACCTGCACATTCTGCAGATGTACCCCAGAACTTAAAATATAATAATTTAAAATGAAACAAAAAAATGATACTCGTTCTATAACACATCTGCTGTGAGACCACGGGGAAATTTCCTGACTTCTGTCAATTTTGTTTTCCTTTTCTGTGATGGGTTAAAAACACCTATTTCTAGAATTGTTAGGGGCTGGAACTGAGATAATAACCTTCTGATAGTAATTCACTGATCACTTGAAACAAAGGTTCTGTGTATATTAAATATGTGCTTTTACATATTTTTCATTGGCTAAGTATATTTACTGGTAAGCATGTTTGTTTTCTTCTGTCTAGTTCACATACCATGAAAGCATGATAAGATTCCTTCAGGAAGGCTCAGGTGACTATTGGGATAACCACATGTTCCAGGTGTCCATTGTGTAACAAATTACCCGCAAAGTTGGCATATTAAAACAGCAAACATTGATCTCACAGTTCTTGTGGGTCAGTACTTTGTGAGTGGCTTAGCTGGGTGCTTCTGGCCCAGCATTGCTCATGAGTTTGCAGTCAAGGTATAGGTCAGAGCCACAGTCATCTGAAGCTCTGTCAGGCCTGGGAGATCTGCTGCCATGATGGCTCATGCACAAGACTGTTGGCAGAAGGCCTCACTTTCCTGCCGTGTGGGTTTCTCCAGAGGGAGACAATGACATGGCTCCTGGCTTACCCAGAGCGAATGATCCAATAGAAAAAGAGAGAGAAAAAAGGCAACCAGAATAAATGCTGCAGCACTTTTTCAACCCTAACCTTAGAAGCGACATAGCATCATGATTGCCATAGCCTGGTGTAATGTGGGAGGAGAATATAGGAAAGTGTGACTACCAGGAGGTGGGGATCCTTGTAAGCAACTAGCATTTATATAACATCTCTCAAGTTATAAAGTGCTTTTCACAAATCAAACAACTCTAATGAAGCAAGAAACCAGGCAGTTGAAATTACCTGCCTACGGCCACAGTTATCCACAGCATATACTCAAAATGACTCAAAAGTGTTATTTTCCATTATATTCTTTATATCTTCTTGGTTCTCTTAGTTGATCAGGATATACTGACTTCTATTTTGACACTAAATAGCTTCATCTTGATTAAGTTCTAATAAAGTGTTGATTTTCATTTAAAATAAAATACAGTGCTTAAGTACGACGGCAGAAAGTTAATTTAAACAAATTATAACAATAAGAATAAAACATTTTATTTTAGAATGGCATATTTAAAAAATAAACCCTCTACTAACATAATATTGGGCCTTATTCCAAATCTCACTTTCTAAAAATTTAATTTATACTTTTATAAAAATAAATATAAAAACCAGTGGAAATGCGGTGTTATCTGATTTTCAATCTGTAAAAATGCAATTCTAACTTTGAATCAACTACACTAACGTACTATACATACTTGAACTAGCTAGTGGTGGTGGGTAATGAACTATGCTCCTGTGTTATTACAAGTAAACAGCCAACTTTAAGCAATTTTTTAAACATTGCTGATTTCAGGATAAATATTAAACACCAATAATTACTTATTTCCTCATTTTACATGACTGACTTGTAGTCAGTGTTACTGAAGAACTGAAGTTTAATTGTCAGTTAATTGACACATTATTATACACGTTTCTACATGTGATTTAAAAAATCCTAACTCATTTTAGATGCAAAGAAACCAGCACATAGTCTCATGCCTTGCAGGGAGTGTTTGAAAACAAAAATGAAAAATAAACAATGTCTCATCAGAAGACTCAATCCTCTAAACACTTTAGCTTTAAAAATGTTAAAAACAGATTTAGAGAGGAGAATTTTAATGACTTGTCAGCAGAGTTAAAGTGATACTTACAGCTCTTTGCTATATGTATTGAGTTTGTGTCCAGTCTAAATTTTTTCTTAGAGTAATAACCAGAAACTTAGCCCTCATGAACACTGAACATGGAAGATCACAGATCAGGCAAGATTGTGGTGTATGTATGTGTGCACACACACCCATGTACATTTCTACCTTATATACAGGATCCTTGGTGTGGGCTTTCTCTACATCTAATTCAAATAAGCTTTCTGAAGGGTTAAACTGATCTCTATACTTCTTGGTGAAAGTAAATTTAAAGAGGTAACAGTGTATGGTGATTATTTGGGCAATTTAGCCCATAATGGCTATGAGTGTGTAATGTTCCTTAATTGCTTTGAATATTACATCTTGAAGACAGCAGTGTTTTCACTTTTGCAAGTTATCTAAGAAAGTCTGGGATGCAGTGTACTTAGTTGTTCTCAACTGCAAGCTCTCTCATTGTACCTTTGAGAAAGGAAGCTTGGATTGAGTGTCCTTACCCAATAAATCAAGAACTAGAACTTCTCCCCTTTTTCTTATTTTGGGAATTTTAATTCTATATCATACCACTTTCATCTCCAGATACAACAGCCTTGGCAGTACCTAGAGGAGCGTTTCCATACCTCAATCATTTGTGGATCCCATTCATGGTTGTACAGTACCTGTATTCTACCTAGTATTCCTTTGTGAGTTTTGCCACACCTGAGTAACCTTTGGATCGATATTTTAAAAATCAATTAGTTTTAGTGAAATAAATTTATTTTAAATAAAGTATCTAATTCTTATAAAATTACTATTTTTCATAAATGGAAGATGCCCATAAAAATCTCCTGTAAACAAAATCTGGGTTTTTGTCTGCACTCCTATGCTTATTGCAGCACTGTTTACAATAGCTAAGATTTGGAAGCAACCTAAATGTCCATCAACAGATGAATGGATGAAGAAAATGTGGTACCTATACACAGTGGAGTACTATCTAGCCATTGAAAAGGATGAGATCCAGTCATTTGTAACAACAATAATGAAACAGAGATCATTATCTGTTTATGTGAAGATAAAATAAGCAAGGCAGAGAAAGACAAATATTGCATGTTCTCATTTATTTGTAGAATCTACAAATGAAATCAATTGAACTCATAGATATAGAGAATAGAAGGATGGTTACCAGAGGCTGGAAGGGAGGAATTGTGGAGGAGGTGAGGATGATTAATGGGTACAAAAAATAATTAGAAAGAATGAATAAGACCTACTATTTGATAGCACAATAGAGTGATTATAGTCAATAATAACTTAATCATATATTTTTAAATAACTTAAAGAATGTAGCTGGATGGTTTGTAACTCAAAGGATAAATGCTTGAGAGGATAGACACCCCGTTCTCCATGATGTGTTTATTTCACATTGCATGCCTGTATCAACATGTCTTACGTATCTTATAAATATATACACTTACTATGTACTCATCAATTTTTTTAATTAAAAGAAAAGAAACACCATCAAAAACTAATCTGGGCATTTTCTAAAAATTTCAGTTTACCACCTCGCCTTGCTGAAGGTTGAGTTTCATATGTTTTCTCTTATGAAAAGCAGAGAGTCACATGTTTTAGGTGTTGATACAGATATATGTGTAGTAACTTGAGGATGCCCCCTGAGGCTATCAAAAGCCTGAAAGAAAACATGAAAGGGACTACTTCCATATTACACGATCCAACTGCTTTTCAATGCCAAGTTTCAGTGTCATGTAAAATCAGCTTACTTCTACCAATGTGTGTATCATATATCTGGAGGACTTGTGATCTAGACTCTAGCAGAAAGAGAATGGGATTTTAGCCCAAGAACGGGGTCCTAGTTTGAGTACGACCACTAAGCTGCTCAGTAAAGCTGATCTGACAGCAATTATATACTGAGAAAACCATATGGAGCACCAAGAAACTCAATGAACTTGGTCTCCTTAATTTCTCTGAAAAATGATGGGACTAGGGTGGAGCGTCACTATGCCCCTTTCTAGAGTATGACTGCCTTCACCAGCTGTTTTCATTATCAACATTTTTGAAACGTTTGCATTTTACTTCCCACAGTCAGAGAACTTTTAAAGCCCCAAAGGACTGCCACCTCACCTTTAACAAAGATAAATTAGAAAATATGAAATGAATGCTATCATCTTCCTAACATGATTACCTCAATATAAACTTAAGAGTGACATTTCCAAAGTCAAATTATAATCTGGATAAGTTGTCTTCAAGTCTTGTCAAAAGATGACTCTTCCCTTGGAAATCCTAGTGAAGAGACCCAATTGCCTCTCCATTCTTGTTAAAGAATGATTATTTTTAGATGAACAGGAGATCCTACTTTCTTCCCATTGCAGCAGAGATATTTTACACTTTTTCAACTAGTCCAAATTCAAAATGGTTATGCCTTAAAGATTCTGTCACCACAAATATACTCATTCAAGGAACTTTGTACTCTGTCATATGTGAATAAATCAGCTTCGTGTTCTAGGTCTATTTTATGCTATGTAACTTTTTGTAGACTGTATTAATGAGATTTTAGTTTATTCTGTTATTCCTATATTGGAGTGTTTTGTGTTTTGACTTACTTATCATAGCTTATATTTACAAAGATGGGACTCAATAAAGTTGGAAAATGTATGTTACGAAGCAAATGTGTATAACTGGACATAATCCATGAAATACTGAGTACGTCTTTAAATATATCAGATAAGATTATGTAATTAATACTGCAATCACATTTTATAAAATAAAGGTTTTTTAAAGGAAAGAGCAAAAATATCTCTAAGAGTTATAACTGAGATTGTCTTTTTCATCCATCAATCTTCTAAAGTATATGTTCAGAAAAAAAAATACATCGTGCACTAAATCTTAGCAAAGATAATGGATTTCTACAGAAGTACTTTAAGATCAGATATACAGATTATGAAAGTAGTCTATTAAAAAAAACAGAAATGCCAAGTTAGACATTTTGGCTTTTACAAATAAATGTGAATTACATAAGTTAAAAATCCAGATTCTGAGTCCCTCAGAGCATTTAGGGATTACTGACAGTCTTCTTTTGAGTTCATATGTTCAATATTACACATCCAAAGGCTTAACTTGTAAAAGGCATCTGGCCTGATTCACTTGAAGAATTCTATTTTAATTCAAAGGGTATATAATTAGAATACTAGTATTCTAGCACTTCAAGATATTTTTAAAGTTGTTTGAAAACTGCTATATTATCACAGAAGGTTCCTCACTGGCACAGAAAATGGAAAAGTTGCTCAATGTGTTCAGGATGCTCTTGAAGCTACCTTTTTATTGCCTTCCTCTCTTCATTTCCAGGCCATCAGTACCTCTTGAATTTACCATCACCACTAGTTCCCTGCAGCCATCTGCTACCAATAGGGTTTCCTAAAGCATTGCTGCAATGGTGAGGCCTCTCCACCCAAAGGCCTGTAGGGCATCCTGTTCCACTGGAATGTATGCCAATGCCACAAGCCCTCCCCAGTCCATATTTCCAATCATTTCTCTCACTCTGCCATATCAACAATGCCTTCTAACTCCCACTGCAGCCTCCACTGCTACCGCCCTGGTCACAGCCACCACTCTTCCACTGTTTCTATTCTTTTTTTTTTTTTTTTTTTTTTTGAGATGGAGTCTCACTCTGTCACCCAGGCTAGAGTGCAGTGGCACGATGTCAGCTTACTGCAACCTCCTCCTCCTGAGTTCAAGCGATTCTTGTGTCTCAGCTTCCGAAGAAGCTGAGATTAAGCTGGGACTACAGCCAGGAGCCACCATGCCTGGCTAATTATTTTGTATTTTTATTAGAGATGGGTTTTCACTATGTTGACCAGCCTGGTCTTGAACTCCTGACCTCAGGTGATCTGCCTGCCATGGCCTCCCAAAGTGCTGGAAGTACAGGTGTGAGCCAATGTGCCTGGCCCCACTGTTTTTATTCTTGACCCTCCAGAGTATGGACCAGAGAACTTACTCTGTGAAGGGTCAGATAGTAAGTATTGCAGGCTCTGTGGGCCAGTTTCTGTTACAACTACTCAACTGTACCATTATAATGCAAAAGCAGCCATAGGCAATATATAAATAAATGAGCATGACCATGTTTCATGCAAACTTTATCTCTTTACGTTTCAATTTTATATAATTTCCAAGTGTCATAAAATCTTCTTTTGATGTTTTTATGTTTGTTTCCAACATTTAACAATGTAGAAGCAATTCTTAGTTAATGGACCATGCAAAACAACAGCCAATAGACTGGATTTAGCCCATAGCCTACAGTTTGCTGACCTCTGCTCTACAACTTAATTGTAACTGCTCTGATTAGAATCCTGCAATGGTTCCTCATTCTACTCACAACATATGCTCAGGCCCTCACCATGGCCTAAAAGGCTTCATATAATCTGGTTTCCCTTTGCCCTTCTTCCTTCTTCTCCAATTACTCCATGGTTTTCCTCTGTTTCAGCAAACTGACCTGCTTTCTGCTTCTTGAACACATTGAACACAGCCTGCCTTGTGACTTCTGCACTGGCTGGTCTGTCTGCCTGAAATTTGTCTTCCCGAATATTTCTATGTTTCTCTTGCTTGCTTCAAGATTTTGACCAAATGCCATTCTCTGACAGTCTACCTTGACCACTCTATTTAAATTATAACCACACTGTTATGGACAGAATTGTACGTCTCCATCCCAAACTTGTTTGTTGAAGTCCTAACCCCCACTACCTCAGAATGTGACCGTATTTGGAGATAAGATCTTTAAAGGGGTGATTCAGTTAAAATGAGGCCTCTCGGTTGGGTCCTAATCCAGTCTGACCAATTTCCTTATAAGAAGAGAAAATCCAAACACACAGGGAGATACCAGGAGCACACATGCACACAGCAAAGATGGCATGAAGACACAGTGACAAGGTGGCCATTTGCAAGCCAAGGAGAGAGGCCTTGGAAAAAAAATCCAACTTGCTCATACCCTGACTTTGGACTTCTAGCCTCAATTTTTGTGAGAAAACAACTTTCTGTTGTTTAGACAACGTAGTCTGTGATATTTTATAGTGACAGCCCTGTTAAACAAAAGCACACTCTAACCTCCACAGTCTTCCCAAACCGACTTATCCTGTTGTATACTTAACTATAGTATTTATCACCTACTGACATGCAATTTAATTTACTGGCTTAGTATGTGTATTATCCAACTCCCCACTACATGAGGCTAAGATGTTTTGTTTATGGATGTATCCAAAGTTCGCAGAAGAGGACCTAGCAAAGGGTAGGCATTTAAGGAATACCTGCTGGATAAATGAACCCTAGCAATGCATTCATCTCTTATAACCCTTGCCTTTGTTTCTTGGCTCTTCCTGAGAATACCAATCCCCAACTCCACACCATGGCCAGTGAAACCCAGTTCAAATATGAACAATGCTAAGAATATATCTCTTGCCACCAACACTCTGTGCTCTTTCTCTTTGGAGTCTAGTGATACACCATCTGTATTTCTCTTGTGGTGCTTAATACATTCAAGCCTGTATTGAATTTTCTATATATACACATATCTCAGAGATATTGCAGGTTCCATTATAAAATACAGCAATAAAGTGAATATCACATTAAAGTGAGTCATACAAATTTCTTGGCTTCCCAGTGCACATAAGAGTTTTGTTTACACTGTACTGTAGTCTATGAAGTAGTCTATGAAGTGTGCTATTGCATTACATCTAAAAAAATGTACATATCTTAAATTAAAAATACTCTATTACTAAAAAAAAATGCGAACCATCATCTGAGCCTTCAGTAAGAAGTAATTTTTTGTTCACGGAGGGTCTTGCCTCTACGTTGACAAATATTGACTGATCAGGATGGTGGCTGCTGAAGGTTGAGGTGTCTAGTATAATTCTTAAATAAGACAACAATGAAGTTTGCCACATTGATTGACTCTTTCTTTCATCAAGGATTTATCTGAAGCATATGATGCTATTTGATAGCATTTCACCCACAAGATAGCTTTTTCCAAAATTAAAGTCATTCCTCTCAAGCACTGCTGTTTATTGACTGTTTATGTAACAGTCTAAATTCTTTGCTGTCATTCCAGCATTGTTCACAGCATCTTCATGAGGAGTAGACTCCATCTCAAGAAACCACTTTCTTTACTCACCCATAAGAAGCAACTCTTCATCCATTTGTTTGTTCTTTAGATGGCAGCAATTCAGTCACATCTCCATGACCCATTTCTAATCCTCGTTTTCTTGCCATTTCCATCACATTTGCAGCAACTTCCTCCACTGAAGTCTTGAACCTTTCAAAGTCATCCATGAATGTTAGAATGAACTTCTGCCAAATGTTGATATTTTGACTTCCTGTCATGAATCCTGAATGTTCTTAATGGCATCTAGAATGGTGAAACCTTTCCAGAAAGTTTTCAATTTACTTTTCCCAGATCATCAGAGGAATCACTATCTATGACAGTTACAGCCTTATGGAAAGTGCTTCTTCAGTGATAAGACTTGGAAGTCAAAATTACTGTTTGATCCACGGGCTGCAGAATGGATGTTGTGTTAGCAGGCATGAAAATAACATTAATCTCTTTGTCTATCTCCATCAGAGCTCTTGAATTGTCAATGAGCAGTAACATTTTGAAAGTAATCATTTTTTTCTAAGTAGTAGGTGTCAACACTGGGCTTAAAATATACAGTAAACCATGCTATAAACAGACGTGATGTCATCCAGGTTTGGTTGTTCCATTATTGAGCAGAGACAGAGTCAATTTAGCATAATTATTAAGGGCCCTGGAATTTTTACAATGATAAAGGAGCATTTGCTGCAACTTAAAGCCATCAGCTGAATTAGCCCCTAAAAAGAGAGTCAGTCTCCCCTTTCAAGCTTTGAAGCCAGGCATTAAATTCTTCTCTCTAGTTATAAATGTCCTAGATGGCATCTTCTTCCAATACAAGTCTTTTTCTTTATTTTTGTTTTTTGATACAGGGTCTTAGTTTGTCACCCAGGTGGGGTGCGGTGGCATGATCATAGCTCACTGAAGCCTTGATCTCCCTAGCTCATGCAACCCTCCCACCTCAGTCTCCTAAGGAGCTGGGACTACGTACAGTCTTGAGTAGCTGGGACTACGTACAGTCTTGAGCAGCTGGGACAACGTGCATGCGCCACTATGCCAGGCTAATTTTTAATTTTTTTAAAAAATGACAAGGTCTCACTATGTTGATCAGGCTGGTCTCAAACTCCTGGGCTCAAGCAATCCTCCTGCCTCGGCCTCCCAAAGTGTTAGGATTGCAGGCATGAGCCACCATGCCCAGCCAGGGGCTTCTTCATCTACATGGAAAATTTGGTTTTCAGAGCAACAACATTTATCAATGATCTCGTCTGGATCTTCTGAATAAGCTGCTGCAGCTTCTACATCAGCACTTGCTCTTTAACCTTGCACTTTTGTGGTATGGATATGGCTTCTTCATGAACCAACCTCTGCTAGCTTCAAACTTTCTTCGGCAGCTTCCCGATCTCTCTCAGCATATACAGAATTGAAGAGAATTAGAGCCTGCATTAGACCATTCTTGCATTGCTGTAAAGAAATACCTGAGACTGGATAAATTACAAAGAAAAAAGGTTTCACTGGCTCACGGTTCTGCAGGCTGTACAGAGAGCATAGAAGCATCTGCTTCTGGGGAGGCCTCAGAAAGCTTCCACTCATGGCAGAAGGCCAAGTGGGAGCAGACACATGACACAGCAAAAGCAGGAGCAAGAGAGAGTGAGGGAGGGGGATGCTACACAATTTTTTTTTTTTTTTTTTTTTTTTTTTTTGAGACAGAGCCTCACTCTTTCACCCAGGCTGAAGTGTAGTGGTACGATCTTGGCTCACCGCAACTTCTGCCTCTTGGGTTCAAGTGATTCACCTACCTCAGCTTCCTAAGTGTCTGGAATTACAGGCATGCACAATCATGCCCAACTAAATTTTGTATTTTTAGTAGAGAGAGGGTTTCACCATGTTGGCCAGGCTGGTCTCGAACTCCCGACCTCAAGTGATTACATCCACGTTGGCCTTCCAAAGTGCTGAGATTACCAGCATGGGCCACCACGCCCAGCCAATGCCACGCACTTTCAAATAACCAGATATTGCAAGAACTCACACACTATTGTGAGAACAGTACCAAGGGGATGGTGCTAAACCATTCATGAGAAACCCACCCCCATGATCCAATTTTCTCCCACCTCCAACACTAGGGATTGTAATTCGACATGAGATTTGGGCAGGGACACATATCCAAACTATATCAGAGACTTCCTCTGGATTAGGCTTTGGCTTAAGAGGGTGTTGAGGCAGGTTTGATCTTTTACCCAGACCACTAAAACTTTCTTTATATCAGCAATAAAGCTGTTTCACTTTCTTATTATTCATGTCTTCACTAGAGTAGCAATATTAATTTCCTTCTAGAAATTTTCCTTTGCAGTGACAACTTAACTAACACTTTGACATGAGATTTCAGCTATATTGGCTTTCGACATGCCCTCCTCACCAAGCTTGATTATTTCTAGCTTTTGATTTAAAAGTGAGAGAGGTGCGACTCTTCCTTTCCCTTGAACACTTAGAGGCCATTAAAAAGTTATTAATTGAACTAGTTGCAATGCTGTTATGTCTCAGGAAATAGGGAGGCCCAAGGAGAAGAAAAGACACAGGGAATAGCTGGTCAGTGCAGCAGTGAGAACACACACAACATTTATTATGTTCCCTGTCCTATGTAGGTATGGCTGCTGGCACTCCAAAACAGTTACAATAGTAACCTCAAAGATCACTAATCGCAGATCGTCATAAAAGATATAATGATAATGAAAAACTATGAAATATTACAATGATCATAATGTGACTCAGAAACATGAAATGAACACGTGTTTTTGGAAAAATGGCGCTGATAGTGTTGCAAAACACAGGGTTGCCATGAAACTACAATTTGTAAAAAATGCAGTATTTGAGAAGTGCAATAAAGCAAAGCACAATACAATGAGGCATGCCTGTATGTTTTAGATTCTCCACTAAATGTTAAGCTCCTTTATGGCGCAGCTATTGCCTCACGCATCTTAAAAGCCCTTACTGTACCTTCTGAATGTGCCGCACATATGAAAGACACAACAGACCTTTGCTGAAATTACGAAGATTATTACAATAAAAACACTTGTGACTGAACAATTACACATTGTATCGGGCTCTATTTTAAGTCTTCATGTCATTTGCCTTTATTAACAAAAACCTCATGAAGGTCGGACTATCATTATCTCCAATTTATTCATAAGGTCACTGAACCTCAGATAAGTAACTTGCCCAAGATCATAGACTAGTGATTGGTGAAGCCAGATTTTTTTTTACTTTTATTTTTATTTATTTATTTATTTATTTATTTATTTATTTATTTGTTTTATTTTATTTTATTTTATTTTGAGACAGAGTTTTGCTCTGCCGCCCAGGCTGGAGTGCAGTGGCGCGATCTCGGCTCACTGCAAGCTCCACCTCCCGGGTTCACGCCCTTCTCCGGCCTCAGCCTCCCGAATAGCTAGGTCTACAGGCGCTGGCCACCACGCCCGGCTAATTTTTTGTATTTTTAGTACAGATGGGGTAGTGAAGCCAGATTTGAAGCACAGACTTATTGTTCTACAGACATCAGGATCTATAGTGTACTGTCTTGCCAGTTAGAAAAAAAAATGCTTAAACAAGATCATGTCTTTTGTGGGAACATGGATGAAGCTGGAGGTCATTATCCCTAGCAAACTAAAGCAGGAACAGAAAACCAAATACCACATGTTCTCACTTATAAATGGGAGCTAAATGATGAGAATTCATGAACACAAAGAAAGGAACAACTGATACTGGGGCCTATTTGAGGGAGGAGGCTTGGAGGAGGGAGAGGAGCAGAAAATATAACTATTGGGTACTAGGCTTACTACCTGGCTAATGAAATTCTGTAAAACAAACCGTAGTGACACAAGTTTACTTATACAACACATGTACCTCCAAACCTAAAATAAAAATTAAAAAAAAATCTCGAAAGCACACAGAAAATGCTTACTTTAAAATAAAAATATTGCTACCATATTAAATGAAATAAAAGGAAGCAGCATGTTCCTGAATTCTTGTGTGTTTTAGAAGCTGGAATGGACAGATTTCACACTTCCCATGACTACTTTTCTTATTCTAAACTCTGAGAGTGCAGTCTTTGTGCACTGCTCAAATTTATATACCAACTGAAAGTTTTAAATTCATATTTCATCATAAAATTATTCTCTCCATCTTATTTCACTGGTAATACTTGAAGACTTAAAACATAAAATAATAAAATGTATTAAATGTGTTCGTCTTTCCTTAAAATAGGACTTTAACATCTATGCAAATCTCTCATGCTTTTATAATATTTCATAAATAATTTAAAGAATGAGTAGCTGTTAATATTGGCTTCTGAAGTAACTAATGTATACATGTTATTGTAGTGTAAACCATTTTTTACTATACTTCATATCCCACGAGAAAGCCAAGATTAATAGTTAATCTTATTTTTGGTGGGAAAAAAAAACTTAATTACAAATTTTTTGAAAATTAAGGAGTTTAGACTCAAAAAGTGTTAGCAAGAATATATATTGCACATATTTGTGCAATATACAAGTCATCTGACATTTTTGGGTAGGAAAATATCTTTTGGCAGGAGAGTATTAAAGCATAATTAAGTAAAACCCTTTAAGTATATTAATTTATAATATTATCATTTATGAAGGAGGTCTTTGAGTCATATGTTTTACCTAATTTGGAACATTTTAAAATCAATAGAAAGTGAACACATTTTAACATTTTCTAAGGAATTTAAAATAATACACTACACTGATATATAAGTATCCGAAATAGGACTTAGTGCTATTTGAATGAGTACTGATTCCAGTCACTGTCCTTACAAATGCTGGCTTGTAAAAGTACTCAGTGGCACCTTGAATTGGGATTGCTTTATTTTTTCCGATGAGGAAACTGGTATCATGGGGGGAATATGAACTTGTCCAAGGTCACCTGCTAAGATGTGATGGTGCTAAGATAAAAGTTCAGATCATTTTGTCTGCCAAGTCTAAGTGTTTCTACCCCACCAAGCCACCACCTGAGGCACTTTTCACAATGTAAGGTTGTGAGAATAATGTGCTTGTGGAATGGGAGAGTAATAATCAGTACATGAACCAATTAGCTGTTATAATCTTGGTAATATCACTTGAATAACTCAGGTTCAATTGTCTCTTCTGAAAATAAAGAAAGCAGGCCAAATGATTTTTTTGTTGTTGTTTGTTTGTTTGTTTTGTTTTGGTTTTTGTTTTGAGATGGAGTCTTGCTCTGTCGCCCAGGCTGGAGTGCAGTGGTGTGATCTCGGCTCACTGCAAGCTCCACCTCCCGGGTTCACGCCATTCTCCTGCCTCAGCCTCCAGAGTAGCTGGGACTACAGGTGCCCGCCACCATGCCTGGATAATTTTTTTGTATTTTCAGTAGAGACGGGGTTTCACCGTGTTAGCCAGGATGGTCTCGATCTCCTGACCTCGTGATCTGCCTGCCTCAGCCTCCCAAAGTGCTGGGATTACAGGCGTGAGCCACTGCACCCAGCCTGACCAAATGATTTTTAAGATCCATTGAGATGTAACATGTCTATGATCCAAGAATACATTCTGACGCAAAAAAAAATCTTTACATGAGTGACATGATAAACATAATGTTGTCTATATTGTTGCCGTTGTTTTCAGGACTTGTACCACTTTGAGTGCAAAAGAGCTTCTCAGCCTTCCAAGTTCAGGGTTTGTGCTTTTACTTGAAGACAGGCTAGGAGGGCATCATTGGAGGGAACATTTGCATGGATTTGGGAACATGCCCAGCCCTTGGCTATATAGTTTCCCTTGGGGGAATTCAGTAGACACAGCATAAAACTGATCTTTAAAGTTCTAAAAGCTTTTTATAGAACTGGCTTCCTAGCTCTTTAAAGCCTTTTGACTTTTGTTTGGCTCAGGGAATTACAAGATGATTACGAAATTCTTTTTGTATCTCTTATCATAAAACAGGCTCTATGTATCTTAACATATTATAGAACAGGAACGTGACTGATTTGGCAGGCATTGAGTCACTTATCCTAATCTGGTGACCTTGCAAAATAAAAATCTTCCCATTGTAGAGGTAATGATATTGAGCCCAGAAAATTTACTACTTTCTCCAGGAGAAGAAAACTGCATCTAGAGAACAGATCAACTTAAAGCCCGGTAATACTTTACTCAAAGCACGGTAATATGTTTGTGTGCGCGTGTAAAATCTCTAAAATGATAGTACAGCCAAGGCTGTATCTTTTTGTTTCCAGTAATTTTACCATAGTTGAAGATGGGAGGAACCTCTACATTTCTAATATTAATTTATTAGTTTATTGTATAGAACTATAACTATGTATTTTTTAATTTAAAAAACATTAAAATTCAACCATTATACATATACTATGTTCCCTGTAGAAAAATGAGGAAATGCAAATACATTGACATTTATACATAAATCAACCATAAGATACATGACTTTTTAAATAAATGAGCAAATATACAGGACCTACCCCATTTAGTTACACCTCCTCTGAGTACAGTTAGAGAGAATTCACACTTTCAATTATTTATAATAATCTCAATTATCTATAACTAATTTTATAATTGGAAGAAGTACCAGGTAGAGATAGAACAGCAGAATCATAACAGAGATTAGAATGAGCAGCTGAAGTAGCCAAGATCAGAAGTGATTAGGAAGTCACAATTCTACCAACTGTGGAAAAGATATGCAAAGAAACAGGCAGGAGATGGTGTAGCTTTGTCCCCTTAAAAGCACTGGTGTTCAATTTTGTAGTACTTCCAACGACTATGTAATGAACATTGACTGTGCACCAGTATGGTCTAGGCACCGGATTACAATAAACAGCAAAAAACCCATAATTATTTTAAAAAGTGTATATTCCACCTTTACAGACATTTGTAAATATTCTGTGTTATTTTAGGTAGTGATAATTTTTATGGAAAAGACTACCATGCCTCCCAGCTTGTCTGGGACAGTTTGGATTTATGCCTGTTTTCCTGCTGTGATTATTAAGATTGCCTCTTTTTACTCTCAAAAATGTCCCAGTTTTGGTGACCCTCTCTGTAAAAGAAATTTCAAGACAATGATAATATGAAAATATGTATGGGAGGGGTTCTTTTGGATTGGATGGTCAGGAGATGTCTCACTAGGTGATATTTGAGCTGAGAATTAAAGTAATCACACAGCTCTTAAGGGTGAATTTGAATTTGACAGGGGAAAACTATGTAGTCAAACAAAGATATAGTACAGATTCAAACAAAGATGTAGTTCAGATTCTAACAAATCTGGTTTTATACCTTAGCCCCAGCACACCCTAGGTTTGGTACTTCGGGCTAGGTTCCCTGTGAGATACTCAATAGTATAGCTTAAGTCTAATAATGTGATGCAGAAATGAACACATTAAATTATATGGGCAAAGACACATATTTATTTATGATATCCTCTCACAACACCATAAGGAAATAATCTATATTTTAAAGCAACTACTGTGCAGTAAACACTGTGTTTGGGTTCAGCTGGATAATTAAGTATTACTGGTTGAGTATCCCTAATTCAAAAATATGAAATCCAAACTGCTCCAAAATCTGAACCTTTCTGAATGCTCAATGGACACTCAAAGGAAATGCTCAGTGGAGCACTTTGGATTTCAAATTTTCAGATTAGGAATGCTGAACCAGTATATATTCTGCAAATATTCCAAAATCCAGAAGCGTCCAAAAACCAAAACATTGCTGGTCCAAGCATTTCAATGATGAGATACTGAACCAGGTTTTCTGTCATTTAGAAGATCCTGATCTACCTGAGATACAACTTGAACACCTGAATCTGTTCAATATACAGGGTTGACTAGTAATTAAATGCTGAACAATATGGGACAGACAACTTGTACTATCAGAGCTCAAAAAGAAAATAAATCAATATACATCACAGAATGAAGCAGGGTTCCAAGGAAAGAAAATAGGATCTGAACAGGTGTTTAATTGATAAAATGCAACATTTCCTACCTGACCACTCAAAAAGCCATGGAAATATTGCTCCAGACAGACAACAGGACCCTCTGTTGGGCTTGGCCGGTAGTTTCTGCAGCAATCTGGATTGTGTGGACAATTTAGCTTTTTAGCAAAACTCCCTGTTCCTACAAATAATCCCACTAATCCTCTCTCTCCCCAGCTGCTTCCTCGCCCTTCCTGCTTGGCTCCCCTCTCATAAGCCTCTTTCTAATTTTTTCAGAGGAACATATTTTACAGTCTCGTTGCTTCACCTACCTTGCCCATTGTCCTTGCCTAAAACTGTCCTTGACTGAAATAGCAAGAGACAGTTTTCCTCTGCTTTTTGAAATCTTAGCATATGTTGGTTGGTTGAGTTAACTGCTTCATATTTATTTGCTGTACTGGCAAGTTGACACAGGGCAATTGGGAATCATGAAGAAATAGCTCAGCAGAACCACGAGATTCAGCTCTTAACAATCACTTAATAAATGTTGGTTGAATGAATAAATGGCTATTATAGTTGTTGAAAACTAATAAAATTAAAGGCAAGTGAGTTTAAAAATTGCAGTCATTTATATAGGTTGGTTTCTATTTACTCCTAATTACCAGGAAGCATATAATGATTAGGTATTTCAATTATCTTTAGTGAAAATTTAATTTGAATAAAACTAACAGAACATCCTATAGATACCAGATCAGTAATAGTGACAAATGTGTTAAATGTGTGCCAGCAACAGAAATAATTATACAAAGATCCCAATTTTGCAGATGCAATGACCCAGCTTAGAGGGGTCATCTAACTGGTCTTCCCAATTGTGGGGTTAGGAATGAAGCTGGAATTCTGACACAACTCTATGCTGTGCTGTTGCCTCTCAGAAGAATGACTGGGTGTTGAGCAGAGAGAACAGTTCTCCTGGAACACATTTTCAGAATACAAACTTTTTTCAGTTATAATGTAATATATGTATATTATTGTGATTAAGACTATGATGAAAAGACATTAGAGGAAGCAAAACAAAGCCTAATAGTCCGGATATGAGACAAGTAAAGAAGGGTGTCAAGTGACGAAATGCTTTTTATGATGATACATACAACGATGAAATGCTCCCTTATGCCAAACCTTGGCACAGTCCTTCTATGCCCACCCTGGCTACTCATTCAGTCCTACTCTCAGATTTGTTCTTCCTGAAGTTGGAAAATAATGATTCATTGGCCATCCTCAGCCATTATTATATGTTGATTCACTGCAGGGCTTTATTTGCCCTCCTCTAAAAACATAAAGTGAACATTAGCCCCAAATAAAGAATATCTTGGGACATCCTGAAGCCAATGCTATATCTCTATTAGGCAGGAGAAATAGATAACCTTAGGCACAGAGCCATATTTTGCAGGGACTTGCTAAAAACTGATTTGTTGGCAAAACTAGTTTATATTGCATATATATGTATATGTGTGTGTGTATATACATTGTACATACGTGTGTGTGTATATATTGTACATACACACACACACACACACACACACACACACACACCCCTCAGTGATGACCTCTGTCATGGTCAGTTGGACTTTTCTTCCACAGTTAAGGGAAGTTCCTCAGATCTTATCTTCCCAAGCCCACAAAAATATCCCAAGACTGGAAAAACAGTGTTGGAGAGAAAATAAACTTCGCCCAAGAAAAGCTGTTGATATGGTTTGGATGTTCTGTTCCCTCCAAATCACATGTTGAAATGTGATGCCCAGTGTTGGAGATGGTGTCTGGTGGGAGGTGTTTGGATCATGGGGGTAGATCCCTCATGAATGACTTGGTGCCTTCCCCAGTGTAATGAGTTACTGACAGATCTGATTGTTAAAAAGAATCTGGGACCTCCCCTCATCTAGCTTCCTCTCTTGCCATGTGACACATCTGCTCGACTTTCACTTTCCACCATGATTGTAAGCTTCCTGAGGCATCACCAGAAGCCAGGCAGATACTGGTGCAATACTTGTACAGCCTGCAGAACCATACGCCAAGTAAATCTTTTGTCTTTATAAATTACCCAGCCTCTGGTATTCCTTTACAGCAATGCAAAACAGAGTAACACAGACGCCAACGTGCCTAACAAACACAAACCACAGCAACATCTCACTGAGTTGTAATAACATCTTCCCATAATAACAAACATCACATTAGTTTCAAATATCATTTAATTTAGCTGATCATAATGACATTCTCTCGGAATACAGAGTCAATCTGTTTGAACGTATAGGTTTGCTTTACTTCTGGAATGTAAAAAAATATATACAGAGAAATATTTGAGAGGAGTTTTACGGTCAAAGTAAAAGATAAACAATGATAGTGAACGATGTGGTAGAATGATAGGAACCTCTGCATGACCCAGAGATACGATTAGCTTGCTCATGCCACCTTCAATATCTTTTGAGGGGAAGCAACTTGACCACTGTGACAAATTTTAAATAAAAAAGCCCAGTCAGTGGTTATACCAGTGGTGAGTGAATATAAAATAATCAATACTGCTATGAACATATTTCTCCTGCTTAGAGTAGCTTTCCTGCAGGTTTCTAGGATGGGGTCAGACAATGGAAGCAGTAGCAGAAACTCTGAAAGTAGGAGAAAAATGAGACCAGCATTTTTTTCTTCCCTGAGCTTTCTTCCTATCAGGCCTCTGTGGGTAGGCTATATTCCTGTACTCAAGGCCGCCACTCTGGAAGCTTTCTGGACACAGTTTTCCTCTCCAGGCTCTGGAAGTGGTTCCTATCTCTTGCCTCTTCAATAGTTCACTGTTACCAGCTGGAGAATACACATGACTCCTTATTGCTCCAATACAGAGTCACTTTATCACATTCTTTTCTGGAGTGTAAGATCTTGTTCCTGTCAGAAACAGAACTAATACAGATCACAATCAATGTATAATATCCTCTAGTCTTTGTCTTGTATCGTGAAACTTAAACATTTCTTTAAGTACTTAAACGATGCACTGATTTGGAAGTGCTGAAATTTCTGGTAAGAAAGCTCTGATTACCTTTAGCAAGAGGGGCAAATGCAGCTTTTCTTTTCTTTTCTTTTTTTTCTTGAGACAGAGTTTCACCCTGTTGCCCAGGCTGGAGTGCAATGGCATGATCTTGGCTCACTGCAACCTCTGCCTCCAGGATTCTAGCGATTCTCCTGCTTCAGCCTCTTGAGTAGCTGGTACTACAGGCGCCCGCCACCATGCTCAGCTATTTTTTCATATCTTTAGTAGAGAAGGGGTTTCACCAAACTGGTCAGGCTGGCTTGAAACTCCTGACCTGGTGATCCACCTGCCTCGGCCTCCCATAGTGCTGGAATTACAGGTGTGAGCCACTGCACAGGGCCAAATGCAGCTCTTTCTACGAATATGAGCTCTTCCCTTTAAACCATGTGCAACATATTGATTAGTTTAGCCAATCAGTAAACAAGTGAGTTTTAAGAGTTTACCACATCTAAGACTATGAGATCAGACCACTTACTACTTTAAAGTTATGACAATGATAAAAACAGTCTTCTTTGGGAAAGAAGAGGCTTTAACCCTGCAAGCTTACCTAATATGCTAATTATAGGAAAAAGAACATAATTTGCAATGTAATAAAACATTAACATGCAAATTTCTTTCTGAAATTCAAGACGGCAACCAGTTACCTATATATATAAGTGTTTTGTTTGTTTAATCAGGGATCCTGTAATCAGATTTGGCAGAAATGGCAGATTATAAGAAGATTAAGCAAGACTATGAATTCTCCAAAAATGTCCCTTTAATCCTGATTATAAACTTAAACAGGACAAAATAATTATCCTGATAAAGTTTAAAATGTAAACTCTGTTGGGAAAAGTAACAGTGCCATAAATTCATTGGCAGTCAAGTGTAAACATCATTTTTCTTTGCTTTCTTTTTGCTTGAGAATAGATTTCGATGGAAGAAATAGCACAAGAAAACAGTGTAACATGGTGGTATTTTATATGTATTTGAATAATGCAAATTTTACATGATGCTATACGAAATATAATCTTGTTTTATCAGCAAAATTGGAAAGAATTGATTGAAAAGTTGAAAAAAAATCAGGAATAGCATAATGTCAGAGCAAGCAGGCCAAGAGAATATAAACTATTTGACTGCCACATGCCAGGGCCACTTGAACTGGGAAATAGAAAATCCTGTCATTTTATTTTATTTTATTTTATTTTATTTTATTTATTTTTTGCCAAGATTCAGCTTGAATTTTGCTCATGTATTTATGTGAGGTCTTTAGGGGCACATCCTTTGTGTGAGATGTGTCTGCCCTATGTGTAAATGTGGCTGGCTGGGGGATGAGAGAATACATAGGGGAGAGAGGTTGGAAATACAATTCTCTGTTCTATCATCTCCAGGGGGGAAGAAGAGAACAGAAAATGGAAGGGCACATGGCCAGAAAAAAACTTTAAGTCTCTGATTTTGCTTAGGATCACCTCTTACCTTCTCTTCAGACTTCAAAAATGTAGTATAAAAAAATATTTAAGGCCGGGCATGGTGGCTCATGCCTATAACGCTAGCACTTCGGAAGGCCGAGGTGGGTGGATCACCTGAGGTCAGGAGTTAAAGACCAGCCTGGCCAACATGGCAAAACCTCGTCTCTACTAAAAATACAAAAATTAGCAGGGCTTGGTGGTGAGCGCCTGTAATCCCAGTTACTCGGGAGGTTGAGGCAGACAGAATTGCTTAAAACCTGGTAGGCGGAGGTTACAGTGAGCTGAGATCGCGCCACTGCACTCCAGCCTAGGCAATAGAGCAAAATTCCGTCTCAAAAAAAAAAAGTAAGTATTTATATGTCTAGCCTGTGGTGACTTGTCCCACAATACTTCAATGATGTCAAGTTTAAGGCTGGAAACCACTCAGTGAAAACTTGTGAAACATATGTCAAATGTGCACCATCTCTCTCTCTCATCCTTTGATCTAAAGCTCTCTACTTGATGGAATGATGAATTCTTACCTCCTGCTTTTAATAATTTCACAAAATTTGAAATACTTTAACCCAGTAGTTAAACAGCAATTCAGTGTTTCACAGAATTTTGGGGTTTAAATTGCTTTTGCTTCCCTTAGGTGGAGAATTGAACTTGGACATGCCTATAACTTTCAGGCCTGAAGCCTGAAACAGAGCTCCAGGCAATAACCACCACACACATATATTTGGGGAATTCTTGCTAATAGAAAAATGTGTTCAGGTCTTGACTTTTCAAGCAAACAACGTACAGAATATTGAAAAATGTCAAAACAACCTTCAAATAAGTACCCTAAAACATGACAATACTAAATTTTGCACATAAAGAAGAAACAGTTCAAAAACATGATATCAGCAATAACATTCATCCTTCTCAATGGGGCGGCATTCATATGATAGGGTGTTGTATGGGTTCCTATGATACACAAATTGCCCACTGATAGAAGCGTCATATTCTTGGAGCAATCCTAAGACCTATCTCCATTTATTTAGGTGTACAAGAATATACTGGGTAGCATGAGCCTCATCTAGAATTGAATGTAATATGGTACATCAAGAGGCAGGTCTCAAACTGAGAAGAAAACAGGATACTTGATCCTACAATGAACTGAGGTCATTAACTTGTAATATTTGCATATGGATTTCTGTGATTTACTATACATAACAAATAAATTTTTTAAATGCTTGTGTTTTTATGATTAATACAGACATTACATATGTTTGTAAAATACACTCTTTGAGAAGTGATTTGCCATGATAAAAAATATGTAGGAAGTTTCAGGGAAAATAGATGTATCTTATTTTAGCTGGACAAATATTTACCTTTGAATCTGTACTCTTTAAAAAAATTATTTTAGAAATCAAATTAAATTTTTAATTTGTAAGCAATCCTAGGCATTGCCAAAACTTACATGAAAAGCTCTCACAAAAGGAAACTGCTTTTCTCTAACTTGTGATAACACTAATAAGACAAATTGAAGGAAAGTTTGTATCCACAAAAGTTTCTTTGCACTTCCAATGTTCTATGTTTATATAAATGGCCCATTTTGGCATCAAATGAGAAGCAGCTGTCAAAAATAAAATTATATATTTCAGAATTAACCTGTTTTCAAATGTAAAACAAAATCACTATTTCCTCAGATAACATGATTGACCAAAAAAATAAAAATAAAGGGATTGTTGGTAAAAAGAAAAAAATCACCCAAGACATGTTCGTGCTGTTTTAAATTTTTGATAACTACAAAGATGCATGCTGATTGCTCAGGATACAATTAGCGGCTGCCTGCATATCCAACTTTAAAGGAAATTTTTTAAGCTAGTTCAACTCTGTTTCCTACTTCTTCATTAATTACTTAGCTAAAGGACTTGAAAATGTCCTAATGAATTTTACATTAGACTCTGCAATATCAATGGTGTATATTACCACAGCATCTAGCAAATGCATAAATTGACTTTTCCAAGTAGCATTTTGAGGAGTTGTAAAGATTCTGGCTGGATATCACAAAATTTAGTATCAGAGACTGAGCCGAAAAGAATTTTTACAAGAAACAGGTTGCTGTAATCACATTTCTCAGGTCATAAATCTATGTTACTACTTTATGATAATCTGTCGGTCCTTGTTATTAAAGTTCAAAGATGCTGTGCTTCTTTTTGTTTCTTCTGTGGTTCAAAAAGAAAGCAATCCCACTTAGAGTGATTTCTAAATATGCATTGAATAAAGCTTAAAATATTGCTGCTATACTAGCTTTCCATAATTTCCATATATTAAAGTACCATCCAGTGATAAAGTACCAACCACAGTAATTTGGATTTAATACCTATGGTTTACAGCTTCACAACCACTTACCATTTTCGTAAAATTCTTTGAAATCAAAAGTTTAAGAAAACTATTCAACAAACAGAATGAGCTAGACAGGCAGAAAACTGCACCTAAATCCAGTTAGAAACAGATAGAACCTTAGGATTGCCCTATCAGAGAGGAAAGGACAGACAACCATGGAAACCTCATGGAAAGCTTTCTTTTATAAAATATTTCTCTAGTTTCATGGCAAGGTGAAAGATCACCTCTTGCTCATTTTCAAATGTGCCATGATACCATAAATGGTACATCATCCTTACTTGAATGTTGAAAGCGAATATGCTGGTAACGTCAAAGTCATAGTGATGGGACTAAACATTTGTAATCTAAAGGTGAAGACCGCATGAGAACCACCACAGAGCTCCGAGCTGGCAAAAGTCAGATACAGACTCTCAACGATTATTCCTTAAAGAATATCCAAAGTCACCACAATTCACATTACCTAAAGATTAAAATGCGGATATTAACAGGAAATTAACATTAGGATATTAAAAATCCTCTTAATATCTATTAATATTTAATGAGGCTCTCTAAAATCATTTGATTGTCAGTTATTCTCTTAAAATGGTTTTCCCTTATTACACTAACATAATTGCATATGCAGTTTTGTTAATTATCGTGAAGACTTTACTTTCTTAGGTAAAATGTTGCTCAAATTCATCTCTCAGCTTTATATCAGCACATCACCTCTTGCTCATTGTCAAATGTGACATGATATCATAAATGGCACATCATCCTGACATCATCCTTACTTATTTACAGTGTGTGAGTTTCTTTACTCTTTTTTTTCTCTTCATTTAAAGAAGACAAATACAGGTCAGTATTTGAAAAATAAAGCTCACAACAGTTCTTTACGACCAGAATCAAAGTATGGTGTTCTATTAACCAAGATTTGTCTCTCAGAAGTTTGATGGTCCGTTAAAAATATATATATTATCAGTGTCAAGTAATTTTGGTCCCACCTGTCACTAACTTAATGACGGCATTGCCTAGGAATTTCATGGGCAACAAAACTGTTGGTTTAGCCTCATAATTTTGGAACATTTTAAAAATACTTTCTTGCTATCAACACTTAAGATTTAAATAGAGTTTCTATTTCAATCGTGCAAATTTTTAAACATTGAAATCCACTGCAATGAAACAAATATCAAACCTCGCATGGACATTTTACTCTACAGCTGTTTTCATATTTTGCTCACAATTTGCAAGGAACTCAGAGATCCAAAAGAAATATCCTTAGCTCTTTCACGGCCAAGCCCTTTGATCAAACACACTGGAAATAATCTGTGGATTATAATAATCAAAGAGTTCTAGAGAATTTCTAAATATCTGCAGGAAGAAAATATGTGTGCTTTTCCAGTAAACTGCAGCAAGCAGGAAAGAAGAGAAAAACCCCTTGCACGATCATGTATTAAAAAAAAAAAATCTTTCTACTCTGCAGATACTGTTTCCTGAAATTTACCAACACTGTCTTGAAGACATAAAAAAAATACATCCACAGAATTCAGTTTTACCCCTAAAAGAGCTGCACTGCACACATTTTTAGAAACATAAATCTCAGCAAATACAGTTGCATTTTATTGACAACATTAAAAATAATCACAACAAAGAAATAGTGAGTCTTTCCTATTCCATTTCAACTTCATTACCATGCTCTACTAGCCTCTATTAAAAAAAAAAAAAGTCATTACCTGTATGAAGAGAACCTGTTAATAGTCTGAGAAGGTACTGGGCACATTTCAATATTTCCCGTTTACACCGCTTTCTACAGCCACTCATCTTAAGCAACAAGGTATTCCTCTGAGGAGAGCCAGAAGTCTTTGCCAATAATAATAATAAAAAAAAAGACAGTCTCTGAGGAGAAACTTCTGTCTCAGTTTATGCACAGGCTGCCTTACAACTCCTGTGGAATTAGCTGTTAGCGCCTCAATCAGAAATTCCTTTAAAATGCTAGAGAAGCCAGATACAGCTACAACAGTAACAGGGTGGTGAGAAAACACGGCTTCTCAGTGTGGTGACCAAGTTCTTCTGTGGCAACAGATAGGCTGCCGGTTCACACTTGTAGTATCCCAGCTCTGGTTCGGCTCGGCATCCCCTCTCCAGAAGCAGTTGCAACCTCACAGACCATTCAGAGGGAGGCGGGGCCTGTGATGCCAGCTCATCAGTGAATCAGCATGTAAGCAGGTGAGAAGACAGATGACAGGTCACTGGGTCTGAAACCCTTCGGATACCAATAAAGGGAATGTGTGAGTGCACTCCAGCCTGCTGGGGAGGAATCTCAGGGCCCGAGGCTGTACAAAATGAATGATTCCCAAAAAAAGGAGGTGGGGAGAGGGAAGTATGCTGCTCAAGGTCAGACATCAGACAACTCCCTGACACGGTGTTAATCAGATTCAGGAAGGCTACATGGGGGAAAGGCTCATGTGAGAAGCTGACCCTGATTCTAAACAGACTTGACGATTTACCACCACCTGGGGACAATGCTATTTTGTCAGGGATAAATGTATTCTTCATGCGCTTAGAGGTAGAAAATAAGCTGTTTCTTAAAACTGGCTACATTTTCTGCACAGCGCATGGGCTCAGGTATTTGGAAATTAGGATATATAATTGTCTCCTTTAAAACACAGTAGCCTAGAAACCACAAATCTTAAGCCCTCTACATTGCCTCCAGGCAACAGAGCTCCAAAACTAATTTGCTGTCTTGTCCTAAGAGAAAGAAGTGCCTCAGTTTCTTCATATTTCAACAATGCTAATACAACCATCTCCCTACCAATCAACTTTTTAAAAGTTAATAGCCAGAACAATGGCAAGGATTTGCAATTTTCACAAAGTACTTTCCCTTTAAGACACTGGGAAAGAGGCAGTTGCTGTGGAAGCCAGAAAACTACAGGCTTGCCTTCTCTGAAAAAGCGGTTTTCCTGAATTCTTAAGTGCCTTAGGCAGTTTTTAGGATTTGTCTACACTCTTAATTTATACTCCAAGAGTTTTTTGTTTATTTTTGTTTGTTCTGTATAAACATAAATATTGTATCTGTGAGATTTAGCACAGATGGGGCCATATTTTAAATCCGAGACAGGTCTTTTGGCTTCTTATTCTGACAGCTGCAATAATTCTAGTTGAAACTGATAATTCCCAACAATACTACATAAGAAATGATGTTCTTCTACACTAAAGAAAGAAGCACTCCTGGACTCACAGACTGAAACACATTGAACAGAAACTCATTCTCTTCTAGAACTCTTCCCCATTCCCACCAGTCTCAGGGGTCTAACCAGGCTAACCATTTAAATGGAATAACAAAGCATGCTTTCTAGGAATTTTCAGAACTTTAATTGAAAGTATTTAAGATATAAATAGACTCATACAGAAAGATCAACAACATGCTTTTTGAAGTTCTTTCTCCTACGCATTTATCATGAGTGATGGCATCCCTAAGTTTGAAACAGGCAGGAGAAATACACAATCGTAGTTCAACAGTTGGTTTAATCAGTTGAACACTCCATTACCTTATCTCCAAAAGTGGGACTAGAATGCATATTTTATTTACTTGTTGGAGAGTAAAGTAAGATGAGAATGGACAACGTTAAGCACAATACTTTTATTCATAGATCTAGCAATTATATACTGAGAACCTATTATGTTCTAGACATGGTTCTATGTGCTGGGAACACAGTGGTAACTGAGAAAGGCAAAGCCTCTGTTCTCATGCAGCTTACACCTCAACAAAGAAAACATCAAGTTACCAAATAATAAGAACATATCCCACATGAGTCAGTGTTGTTGAACCAGGAGAAAACATTAAAACCAGCTGGCAGAATAGAAAGTGAGTAGGTTGAGAGGTCAGGAAAGAGATCTCTAAGAAAAGAAGTTAAGCAGGAGTTTACATTACAAGAAGGAACTGACCGTGAGATGTTTAGGGTAAAGGGCACCTTGGGTGGAGGAAACAGCTTGTGCAAATACCCCAAGCTGGGAATGAGCTTGGCATCCTTAAGGAACAGAAAGAAGGGTGTGGCTGCTGAAACATGCTGAGCCAGGAGAGACTTCGGGGAGACATTTTCATGGATGAAGTCAGGAGCTACAGTAGGCAGTATGTGAAGCCTTATAGCTGGGGTAAGGGATTCAGATTTCAGGCTTTTTGACAGAAAGCCACTCTAGGGAATATGGGACTTGTGTGATCTGCCTGCTATGTAAAGGATGAACTGCTAGGGAGCAAGGGAGGAAAAGGAACACATGAGAGGGGGCGTCACAGCGGTCCAGGTGAGAAACAATGGTGGCATAGCCTGGAGTGGAAATATAGGTAGTCAGTTTCTGGATATAATTGAAAACAGAATCAGTATAGTTTGGTACACTGAATAGGGACATGAGGGAAAGAAAAAATTAAGGATGAATTAGTTTGGGACATGAATAACTGAATGGGTAAATTTAATGAGTTGATGACATAGAAATGCTATGGGATTGCTGGATCGTATGGTAATTCTGGGTTTTTATGAGATCCTCCATACTGTATTCTAAAATAGCTGTACTATTATAATTTACATTCCCAATAACAGTATACCCAGGTTCCCTTTTCTCTGCGCCCTTAGGATACTTGTTATCTTTTGTCTTTTGTCTAATAGCCATTCTAACAGATGTGCAGTGATAGATCATTGTGATTTTAATTTGCATTTCCCTGATGATTAGGGATGTTGACTGTTTTTTCAGGAACCTATGGGTCATTTGTATGTCATCTTTTGAGAAATGCCTGTTCAGGTGCTTTGCCCATTTTTTAAATCGAGTTATTTGTTTTCTTGCTATTGAGCCATTTGAGTTTCTTACATATTTTGGATGTTACCCCTTATCAGATGTATGGTCTGCAAATATTTTCTCCCAATTGTGGGTTATCTTTTCATTATGTTTTTGTTGTTGTTTTTGATTTTTGCTGTGCAGAAGCTTTTTAGTTTGCTGCAATTTCATTTCTCTATTTTTGCTTTTGTTGCCTGTGCTTTTGGGGTCCTTTATGAGAAATCATTGTCCATACCAACGTCCTGAAGCTTTTTCTCTATATTTCAGTAGTACCACAGTTCCAGGTTTTACATTTAAGTATTCAACCTATTTTGAGTTAATATTTTTGTAGATGATGTGAGAAAAAGGTCCAGTTTCGTTCTACATATGGTTATCCAGTTTTTCCAACACCTTTTATTGAAGACACTGTCCTTCCCCCATGGTGTGTTCTTGGCACCTTTGTCAAAACTACTTCTGGGGATATATATAAAAAATTGAAATTAGTATGTCAAAAAGATATCTGCATTTCCATGTTCATTTCATCATGATTCATAATAGCCAAGATATGGAAGCAATCTAAGTGTTCATCAACAAATGAATAAAAAAATGTGGTATATATACACATTGGAATAATATCTAGCCTTATACAAATTAGGACATTCTGTCATTTGTGATAATAGGGAAGAACCTCAAGGATGTTATGCTAAGTTAAATAAGCCAGGCACAGAACGACGAGTATTGTATGATCTCACTTATATGTGGAATCTAGAAAAGTTGAACTCATAAGAACAAAGAGTTGAATGGTATTTACCAGAGGATGAGAGGGAAGGGCTGATGGACAAAGGAAGAATGTTGGTCAAAGGGTACAAAGTTTCAGCTAAACAGGAGGAATAAATTTTATTGATCAATTGTACAATGCGATGACCATAGCTGCTAATAATATATATTTCAAAATTGTGAAGAGTAGATTTTAACCATTCTCACCACAGAAAGATAAGTAGGTGAGGTAATCAAATTGTTAATCATCTTGGTTTAATCTTTCTGCAATAACCACATATATCAAAACATCATATTGTACCCTATAAATATATGCCAAGTATTATTTGCCAATTAAAACCTTAAAAATATAAATAAATACAAATTAATACTGTTGTGTAGTCTTCTAGAGTTAAGAGAATCGACAGATCTGCTTCAGATATATTAGAATTTAGATATCTATAATGTACTCAAAAATTAAGATGGATGTTTCAAGTCATTTAAAAATACATTTTTGTTGTTGTTCTGTTTTTTTGAGATGGAGTCTCACCCTGTCACCCCAGCTGAGTATAGTGGCATGATCTTGGCTCACTGCAACCTCTACCTCTTGGGTTCAAGTGATTCTCCTGCCTCAGCCTCCTGAGTAGCTGAGATTACAGGTGCCTGCCACCACGCCTGGCTAATTTTTAAATTTTTAGTAGAGATGGGGTTTCACCATGTTGGGCAGGCTGGTCTCAAACTCAGGTGATCCACCCGCCACGGCCTCCTAAAATGCTGGGATTACAGGAGTGAGTCACCACGCCCGGCCTACTAAAAATGCTTTTTAAAATGAGAGATAAAACCAGAAAACCTACAAATGTCAAAAGGATAATAGATATGTTGGTCAATGCAGGCTGCTACAGCAAAATACCATAGTCTGTGGGGCTAAAACAACAGACAATTTCTCACAATTCTGGAGACTGAGAATTCCAAGATCGAGGTGCCTGAATACTCAGGTTTTGGTGACGGCCGTCTTTCTAGCTTGTAGAGTGCTGTCTTCTCTCTGCATCCTCACACGGAGGAGAAAGAGAGAGATGCGGTATCCTCCTCCTCTTATAAGGACATGAATTCTATTGTGAGCACACTACCCTCCTGACGTTATCAAAACCTAATGACCTCCAAATGTCGCACCTCCAAATACAATCACATTGGGAGGTTAGGACTTTACATACAAATTTGTGAGCAGGAAAAACAAATATTCATTCTGTAAGAGAAGAATACTACAAACAACCCTACAACATAATGTTTGTGAATTGGATGAAATGGAACAATTCCTTAAAAAATGCAAACTAAAATAATTCAGCAAAGATTAAATAGATAATTTGAATAGCTTTATACCTGTTAAGTAAACTTAATTTACAATTTATACAATTTTCCATTAAAAAAACCTTCAGACCACATGGTTTCACTGGAGAATTCTACCAAACATATAAAAAAGAATTAACACTAATTTTTCACAATCTCTTCCAGAAAACGGACAGGAGTCAATACTTCATAATTCATTTTATGAATACAGTATTGGCATGACACAAAAACTAGAGAAAGACAATATCACAAAAAAGTAAAGTACACACAAATATCTCTTACAAGTATGGTCTCCAAAATCCTTAACAAAACACTATCAAAGATAAATTAGCAACATATAAAAGGAAATAGTATTATAACCAGGTAGAGTTCATTCTGGGGATGCAAACCTGGTTCAATATTTAAAAAATCAAAGTAGTATATCATACTATCAGGCCAAAAAAAATATAAAAAAATAAAAAAAAAAGAATCACTTGATTATATTCACTGATGCAAAAAAAAAAAAAAAAAGCATATGACAAAATTCAAAACTCATTCATGATTAAAAAAAAATCCAAGAAATAGGAATAGAGAAACTGCCTCACTTTGATAAAGAACATCTACAAAAACCTACTAATAACATTATGATTAATGGTGAAAGGCTAAGTGCTTTCACCCAAAGATAAGGGTCAAGATAAAAAAGTGCTTCAATCAATGTTATTCAACATAGTGTTAGAAGTGCTAGCCAGTACGATAAGGTAAGAAAAGAAACTTAAAGGCATACGGATTGTAAATAAATAAACAAAATCTTTCCATTTGCTGATAAGATGATTTTCTGTATACAAAACCCAAGGAATCTATAAAAATTAAAATTTCTAGTATAAATTAGTGTCTTCAGGAATGTCATAGGATACTAGCTAAATATTCAATTATACTACTTGCAAAAAATCTGTTGTACTAGCAATGAACATATGGGCACTAAAATTTAAAACACAATATCATTTACAATGACTCAAAAAATGAAATACTTTGGTGTGTGTCAAACAAAACATACACAAGACTTGTGTGCTAACAATTACAAAATTGCTGAAAAAAAATAAAAAGATGATTTAAATAAAATGTACTAAAGATGTCAGTTCTTTACTGCAACTGCAAGCAAAATTACCACAAGACTTTTCGAATATAGACAAGATTTTTCAAAAATGTATACAGATGTACAAAGGAACTAGAATAGCCAGCACAATTTTGAAAAGTAAGTCTTGAAATCAGGTAGAGCGATTTTAAGACTTACATGGCTGCAGTTCTCAAGTTTGTGAGGTATGGTTAGAACAACAGATGGGCACATGGTTCAGTGGTACAGAGTAGAAAACGCAGAAATACAGCTACACGATTATGCACACCTAATTTTGACAAAGATGCAACAGCAGCTATTCAAGAGAGGAAAGGCAGCCTTTCAACAGTGATGCTGGAGCACATGGACATCCATAGGCAAGAACCCAACCTTGGTGAAGATCTCACACCTTGTATAAATATTAACTCAAAATACATGACAGGCTTAAATGTAAAATGTAAAACTGTTAAAGTTTTAGAAAAAAAGAAGAAGAAAATCTTCAGAATCTAGGGCTAGGCAGAGTCCTTAGCAATGTTCATTGCTAGTAAAACAGATTTTTCAAGTAGTATATATTCCAAAAACATGACCCATAAAAGGAGAAATTAATAAATTAGATGGCATCAAAGTTTAATACTTTCACACATCAGAGACCCTGTCAAGACAATGAAAAGACAACATACAGAGTGAAAGTGAAATATCTGCAAACCACTTATCTGACAAAGGATTTGTATCTAGAATATATAAAAACTTTGAATATTCAACAATAGAGAAGCACACAACCCAATTAGAACATGAGCGAAAAACACGGAGAGTCATTTCACCAGAAAGGTAAAGCAGATGGCAAGTAAGCACATGAAAAGATATTTAACAGCATTAGTAATTATTGAAATGCAGACTAAAACTACAATGAGTTATTACTACATATCTATTAGAATGGCTAAAATAAAAGGAAAAATAGTGTCAAGATCAAATGTTGGCAAGGACACAGAAAAACTGGATCACTCATACATTGACAGTGAAAATGTAAAATGTTACAGTCGCTCTGGAAGATAGTCTGGTGGTGTCTTAAAATTCTGAACATACATCAGCTACAAAACCCAGCAATTGTACTCCTGAGCATTTATCCCAGAGAAATAAAAATTTGTTTTCACACAAAAACCTGTACACGGATGCTTAGAGCATTTTGACTTGTCATGGTCTTAAGCTGGAAACAACCTAGATGCCCTTTAATGGGTGAATGGTCAAAGAAATTGTATATGTCCAAACCATGTGATACTACACAGCAATAAAACGGAATGAACTAGTGATAGACACACTTTAGATGGATCTCAAGGGAATTACACGGAGTGAAAATGCCTATCTCAAAAGATTACATACCACATGGTTCCATTCATACAACATTCTCAAAATGACAGAATTACAAAAGTGGAGAACAGATTAGTGGGTACCAAGGATTAAGCAAAGGGTAGGGGGCAGAAGGAAGTGGATTCACTATAAAAGCACAACATGGCAGATCCCCGTGGTGATGGAAGTCTTCTGTATTCTTATTGTATCAATGTTGATATCTGAGTTGTGATATTTTATTATAGTTTTGTAAGACGTTGCCATTACAGAAAACTGAGTAGTAAATTGTACACTGCATGTCTCTGTATTATTTGCTTATAATTCCACGCTAATCTACAATTATCCCCAAATAAAAATTTAATGAAAAATTTAATAAATAAAAAATTGTAAAAATACCTTTTGAGCCCCTTCTATGTGCTATTGTTTTAGGTGCTGAATATACACGAGTGAATCCAATGGACACAATTGGTGTCTCATGGAACTTACAATGGGAAACGGGGAAAGAAACAACAGAATAGGCAAAGGGACACTGAGCATGCTGAATGGAGGGAAGGGATGGCAGAGCATGTAAAGCAAGGTGATACAAAAGTCCTCATGAGAAAGTGAGGATGTTTGAGTAAAATTTGAAGGTGGTGTATAAGAGAACCATGTAGATACCTGGAAAGTGCACATAGGTGCTTTCTCTGTATATGTAACTTTCTGTAGACCCTGGACAGTCACCTAATATTCTACAAATCAATCTGTTTGAAAAACCTCCTCAAAATCAGCCCTCTGTAGAAGGTTTATTTTTAACATCAAAGCCTAGACCACCAGCATGATCAATATTTTCTCTAGGGAAAGCAAATACTAATCACCAATTGTGTTGGATGTGTGCAAGGATCCCACTGCCTGTATCTATGTATCGTTGGGGAGTGTGCAGGGAAAATAATGTTGTTTAATGCCATCCTTGGGAAAACACAAAACATAATTAGGAAGAGAACTATACAAATATCACAGAATATTAGAAGACAAAAATGTTCTTTTAATGATCAGATAATTTGGATTAGATATAACTACCACTAGCAGCAATATCAAGAATCAAGAGTTGCATGTTCAATAATAACAGATGTCTTTAATATTTCAGAGATGTTTGAGCAAAGCCACTGTCATTTACAAAGAAATATAAGTGAACAGCTCATAAGGGCTTAAAGGTCTTCTGGATAAAACCAGTTTTGGCACATGGTAAGAGGACTACTAAAATTCCTAACAGTCAAGTTACAGAAAAATTTAGTTTAAATGCAAACCGGCTCATCATGTGATAAGAACAAAAGGTTCCTTGAAGAGTGATGATTCCACAAGCAACTACTGGCCACGTGAAGTAAGTTACAGAAGGACATAGAAGTGTAGGCTTATTTCAAGATATATTTCTCCTAATTGCATTTTGGAGGAAATGTTTTTCAGAGCAGCTCTTTTAGAGAAGGCCAAAGTCCAAATATATGAAATCTTAAATGCACTTAGATGATCCTCATTGCTCCTTAGAATGGAAAAATAAATGTGACTGATTGATTAAGGGAAGAAGGTTGGCTTCCCTTCAAGGAATGAGGAGTGTAGTGATTCCCAAGAAGACTCTTTTCACAATGGAGTTTTCTCGCAAAGACTGCTCCTCTCAAAACATCTTGGTGTATTCTGTGTATCTCAGTGGGAATAGACATTGTTATGCCTTTCAAATTGTCACAAGTTGCAAAATTAAACATGTGCAGCGTAAAAATAGCACACCATGGGGCTACAAAGAGAAGCAGAACAGAGCCTAGCAGCAAAGTCACAGGTTTTGAAAGTGGGTCTTGATAAAATATGAGACTCGCCACTGTCCATTAGAGAGGAACTCCCCAATTCCAGGTCCCTTATTATTCCAGAAGCTGTTCCCCTACTTCAATGAGTAAAGAGTCTGCCACGACACTACCAATGTTTGCATCAACTTTGGTTATAGCTCTATGAATACAAAGCAAGTCAAAATCAACCCTACTGGCATGAGAAGTCCTCCTTTAGTGTGATTAGGTCTAAATTGACCACAAACCACACGATAAAGATTTTAGGTAATGCCTAAATGATGCCGCTGTTGAGGCTTTCTGCCATAGTCTAATGTCACACAATGAAGACTAAACCATTGAAAGATATGAGGATTCTGTATCACCTTGGGATTGAGTGTGACAATGTGAACGAATATTTACATGTAAATAGATTAACAGAAGTATCTACTAAATACAGATTATGAGCTTTAAAAAGTAAAACAAAACATCCTGGAGGGCCGAAGAAGTGAATTTTTTTCTAGAAGATGAGATTGAACAATTCTTTGTTTGGCTATGTTTTTAAGGAGAGCCACTGTTTGTTATTCATGAGTGTTCAGAGGTAAGGAAAAGTGTTTATGACATACGTGTAGATTTTGGACAAACAGTCCATTGGAAATGTGCACCAGGTAGAGCTGAGGCTCCATTGATGAGACCCCACCCACCTAAAACTCTGTCTGAAGTCCTCATTATTGTTGTGACAGGAGATGGAAGCAGATGTGTTTAGCTGAGGGAGAGCCCTGAGTGTCAGAGACAGATGCTTACATCACACTTAAATGAAAATAAAAATATATTGGAGAAACCTGTCCAATGGAGACACGACTGGCATCATGGGCTCGGAATTGGGTTTCTGTGTCAGCATCCAGGACTTCAAAAAAGGAAAGGTTGAGGGGTCAGTAGGGTTAGGGGAGCTGAGTTTCCAGTAATAGATTTATACCTAGATTATAAGAGAAAAGGATGAGATGTGTCGTCAAGTCGAATATTCCATAAAATTAGGCTGACATTATCCTGAAACACACACACACACACACACACACACACACACACACACACACACACGGATAATGTCAGCTAATATGTATATATAAAAAATCAACTTATGAGAAATTATCTTTTTCCCACTCTTTGGTGGACCATTTAGAATAAGGAACTGGGGTTCTAATTTCACACTGGAACATAATATCAAATTGTTTACCTTCACTCAGATGCATGTTCTCAGCTATTAAACCGTCATGCAGTCTCCTGCCTGACAAAACACATGTAGTTACAGGAAGTATTAAAATAGTATCCTACAAGTATATAACCATTTTAAAGTGTTAGTATATCAACTTTTTTCTTTATTGAGATCCCTGGAGCTTATCCACTTAATTGTATTTACACTCCTACCCATTTTTTCTCCAAGTACAACGTTTGGCCTATTTGCATCAGAACCACCTGGAATGCCTGTTTAAAACGCAGAATTCTTGGGCCCCGCCTCCAATATATAGACAGAATTTCTGAGTATGGGGTGAAGAGTCTTACAAGTCTGATATCTCCCGAGTTCTCAAAACACAGACTTTTGATAATCAAGGCGAAATAAGCCAAATACCACCTTGGAATGAGAATGTCAAAGAAAAGCCAAAGAGCAAGCTGAAGATGACAAAATTATGGCTCTATAAAAGTCCCAATAACCCACCAGACATTTCTGCCTAAAGCCACCTGCAGACCACTGAGCGGCTGGGATGTGGTCTTGGTAATGCATTCCCAGCCTTCCATTTCAAAACAAATCACAAGTGAGTCAAGGAAGCCTCATTTTCAGTTATATCAAAGGCAATCAATAGGCAGCTTTAAAACAATGAGGTTGCTCATTTGGCTCGAACAAAAGTCATCAACCGCAAGCAATCCTGTGGTGTCCATTGGAATCTAATGGACTCACACAGATTTGGTAAACTTTTTACAATATTTTATATTGCCTTTTTACAATATTTTGTAGATTCGCCAGTTACCTAATGTTTAAAAACAATTAGGCCACATAGGTGATTTAAACTTTCGAATTCAGCATGCTATTTTCTCCCCTTCCTTTATTAATTTTTCTGCAGATTAGTATTTATTAAATTATGTTACATATACTACTAGACTAATATAAATATGAGTAAGCTGAACTCTAACAAAAAATATTTGTGTATATTTTTTAAGGGAGAGGCACAAAACTTTCTGTCTCAATCTCTTGTGAGGTGAGATCCCCCCAAAAAACAATTGTGAGTCTGGGGTAACTAAGTGAAGGACAATAGCATAATAAAAAAAGCATTAAAAAGAACAATAAATGTGCTGAACTTCCCTTAACGCCCACCCAACATATACAGATGATGAGTTGACTCAGTATATATTTATTGAGTTTCTACTTATCAGGTAGAAGTTGAAAGCTGAGTTTCAGATGATGTTAAGATACAAACTGAGTATTTGGAAATGATTATTTACCATTCAGAAGAAAGGTCAATGTTGAAGGTCACATGTTGATATCATTCCTGAAGACATAGCAATTAAAACTGAATATGGATAGAATACCTGAAGGAGACAAAGGTGCCCTACAGGCTGTTGTCACATTGTCTTCGTTATAAATGGCATTGCTCTATTTTTCACTTGAAATTGTACTGTCTTACCCTATTTCTTTGTCATAAACAGATACTAGTTTTTAAGAAAGAGAAGGTGCAAATAAATTTTTTTTTAAGTTAAGATCATCAACAAAAAATAGTCTAAATATTATTTAAAAATAAGGGTTGTATTAAAACAGAAGTATTCTTGATTTGCTCAGTAAAAAAGATTTTATTACTTATGTAAACACCCAGAAATAGTAGAAGCAATGGTATTAGAGAATCGCAGAAACATACATACTCAGTGATGTCTTGTCCACACCAGGTTACAATTCTCTTTAGTGTGAGTAATCCCTTTTTGGGCTAAAATGTCCAGTGATGCTTTTATAACTACACTAATGCCATAGGCCAAATGCCAAAAGAGAAGCACATATCCTAGTCCAACAGCTAATAATTACTGACATCATATAATGACAACCACCAGAGCTGCCAGGACATGGAACCTTTAGATTAAATTGGATAGGAGGGCACACATTGGCATGCTGTGCTGGGAAACGTAGCAATAGAACAAGACATAACTGCTGTCATTCTTCCCAAATTATATATTCTTGTTTTGACTTACATAAGGCAAAATATTAGATTATATGGAAGATAATACCTCTTTAGTACTTCATCCTACACATCTAAATTCAATTTCGACTAGGTAAAGGCAGAGCTTGGCTCAGAAATCCTCTGTGCCTTCTGAATGTCCTTGAGTGTGTCCTAAGGATTCATTTCCCAACAGCAGTCTGAGGACGATCACACTCACACACTGCCCTGGAACTTGCTGCCATACCCCCTTCTCATCAGAGAAGCATGATTAAATATTCAGGACCCTGCCATCGTGGTGCATAGCAAAGTAATGCAGGGCTCTGACCTCCTCCAGGAAAATCAGTCAGGGAACAAATGCATGACAACAGGTGGTACTAACTGTGTACTGTAACCGAAAACCACCTAATGCAGTTTTCATGTTACACACTCTCCAATACTCACTGCAGAAGATGTTGTACTAAAAGCTTTTTTAAATGCATGCTGCAAATTCACATGCAGATCCAGCCACAGCTGACCTTCGGCTCCATGTGAACTCCGTAGCCAGCATGTGCCTGGAGGGGGAGGCAGTGGAATGAGCCCTGGACTGAGTCAGACTTGTGTCTGGCTCTCTCAAGGACTAAGGTTGGGCAAGCTGCTTCAGGTTTCAATCTCCTGATATGTAAAATGAAGGTATCATTTAAATAACATCTGTTATATGTTCCAATTCAAAAAAATCTAGAGATAGACTTCTAAATAGCATTAAAATCGCCAAAGAATGCCCTATAATGTGGATCCACTTCTGTTTACTCACCCTTACCCCTATTGATAAACTTTTAGGATGTTTTCAGTTGTACTGCTATTTCAAACAATACTGCAACAAACAGTCCTGTACACATATCCTCACAATATAAAGCTTTATTTTTTTCCACAGGTTAATGTCATTAACTTAGAGGCATGCCTACTACCCATGGTTAAGTAAAAAAGCAAATTAAGAAGATACGTACATGCGATATGTATGATCCTATGTTTATGAAATAAAGCTACATTCTCTATAGGGGTATATTTCATTTGTATAAGATTTCAGCCTAAAGGAAGAGAAGAGATGCTATAAGAAAAAGGAAACAGGTTGGATGCAGTGGCTCATGCCTGTCATCCCAGCTCTTTGGAAGGCTCAGGTGGGCAGATCATGAGGTCAAGAGATTGAGACCATCCGGGTCAACATAGTGAAACCCCCGTCTCTACTAAAAATACAAAAATTAGTTGGGCGTGGTGACACGTACCTGTAGTCCCAGCAACTCATGAGGCTGAGGCAGGAGAACTGCTTGAACCTGGGAGGTGGAGGTTGCAGTGAACTGCAGTGAGCTGAGATCTCGCCACTGCACTCCAGCCTGGTAACAGAGTGAGACTCTGTCTCAAACAAAGCAAAACAAAACAAAACAAAACAAAAAGGAAAAGGAAACAGCAGCAAAATGGAAGTTCCCACAATATAGTGTTAATATTTAGAATATAAAACTAAAATGTATAAAAATATAAAATATTTTCATATACTGCTTTGAAAAAGAAATATAGATTAATAAAAAACTGATTTCATTAAGAGATAAAATATATAGGTAAATTTTAATTGGGTTCCTTCTGTTATTGTTTTTCATATTGTTTTTGCAGAAAAGTAACATACAAAAAGAGAAGTAATGAACCTGTGATGTGTATTTCCCTGAGCAGTTCCGGGGCTGCGAAATACCAATGATATCTACTTATTCTCTATGGGAAAGGCAGCAGGATGAGAAATTCTCCTGAACTGTATGAACTAATCTTCACAGGAAACTTTTTAAGTAGGTTTTATCATCCTTCAAAAAGGATAGGAAAACTGAGGCTGGGAAGGGTTAAGTAACTGGCCTATACTCATTGCAGCATAAGTATCATACTTTAAATGTGTTCTATTCTTTGCCTGACCCCAAACCGGTGCTCTGAAGCATTGTGGAACATCAAAACCCTCTCTGCCTTCCCTACAGCCCCCAAATTCTCCATTTTCTACTATGGGAGCTATTAAAATTACACTAGATAAATCTCTATTTTAAAAGTATTCAAAACAAAACACAACACACTTGCTTAGAACAATAACAATAAATATTACAGAATAATATCATCCTTCCCATTCTAAAATATTTTTAAAGAATATGATAACTTTATATGGGGTCCTAGATACCATACTGCATTTAGGGAATTTACCAAGATGGAGCTGGCTTTACTGTAAGTCAAGCAAAATGAACTGGCTTTCTCATAAGCTGGGCTCAGTCTACTATTATTAGTTCTATATAGTGACTCCTCATGTGCTAGTGAAACAGGATGGTGGGGGGCGGGGAACCTCCTTCCCATCTTTCACTAGCCTGAGAAGTATCTTTTCAATATTTTATAATTCTGCCTTTGGCAAAGGGCTGCTTATCTCCTGGGCATTCAGGCACATTTTGAAGATTTCCCCACAGCCAATAAGCACAGAATGATTATTCTCACAAAAGTTCTTAGGAAATGTCGCCTCTCCTGTGTCTCCTTCTTTCTAGATAAGCTCTCCCTACACCTTTCTCCTGAGATAGCCTAGAATCTCCCTTTTTACATTGCTGCAGAAACACTGATTCATTTCCATAAATGTTTACTCCAGCACCTATAGCATAGAGCAATGCTATGGACAAGTGCCGTTGTGTGGGATTTAAAAGTACATTTTCCCTTCAGAGATTTAAAAAAAAAAAAAAAAAAAAAAAAAAAAGCTGGTCATAACAGCAATTAGTCCAGTTGTTGTCTTCATTGCCCTCCTTTTTATTTCTAAGCATGATTCATTCAGGATATAAGATTGCATGGACAATCATTCCAGTACATGTCCATTCTATGGACAATCATTAAACACCTGGGAAAGATGAGGACCATCTTCTTCCTCCCTGTGTCTGATTCTCTTTCTGTCCCATCTTCTTTGCTTCCCCATTTCCTTCACTCTTTCCTTCCCTGTCCAGCTCCTAATGAATGCTGACTCAGACCATCTGTGCTTTCCAGGCCAGCTCTTTCACTTATTGCTCATGATTTTGGCCAAGCCATTTACAATGTCTAAGCCTCAATTTCCTCATGGGTAAAGGAAGCTAATAATACCTACCTAACGGACCCACCCAATAAAATTCTTTTGAGAATTAAGTGGGAAAATGTATATTAAACACATTGGAAACTCTTGTCTACAGGGGATATGTCATCAATGGGAGTTGTTACTGCTGCTGTTTCTACTAGATTCCAATTTGAGAAGAAAATCTTTCTAAAGCAAGTATCCAGTAGAGTCAGGAGGAAGCATCTAAAGTTTCTGCAAGGACCATTACACATCTTCTTGAACAGTGCTGGTATGATTATTTGGATAACAGGAGACAGCACCATTTTAATTATTTTATAGGCAATATAGAAATATATCTGCACTTCTCTTTAAAAAATTACTAATACATAATAGTTGTATATTTTTATGGGGTACAAGTGATATTTTGATATCTGAATAGAAAGTGTAATGATCAAGTCAGAATGTTAAGGTTGTCCATCACCTTGAGTATTTGTCATTTTTAAGTGTTCAAAATATTTTCAGTCCTCTCTTCTAGCAATTTTGAAATATACAACATATTCTTGTTCACTATAGTCACCTTACTCTGCTATTGAACATTAGAATGCATTCCTTCTACCTCACTGTATGTTTTACCCATTCACCAGCCTCTCTTCCTACATTCCCTGCCCACACATACACACCCTCTCCAGCCTTTTTTCCCAATGTTATCTTTCTTTCATCACATAAACACTGGCTTTTTAGTCAATGGGAAACAAATTACCAAATGATTATATTTCACAGCACAAGCTCATGTACAAACCCATGATTAGACTTCAATCACTCAAAAAATTGTAAAATTGAATGAAAATGACACAAACATGTATGCATTTTCTGACAAAAGAGTCCAGCACCCCCATTCAATTCTAAACAAATTCTAATAATCCTGAAGTGATTCTATACTGGATATATTGTGCGTAAATACATCATCAGATTTATTTTTCCTTAGAAACCTAAAGAATAAGTTTAACATACTCCAAAAATATAGTCTAGTGCAGTGTTTTGTCACCTTTGAGCTGGTAGTCCCCTTTGATAGTTTTATAAAAATTATAAACTTTCTCTCAAGAGTAATAAATTGTCATCAATAATGGCTGTATTTTCAAAGGCTCCTGGTGGTAAATTTTCCCTCATAGCGGCTAGGAACATTCCATCTCTCCCTTCCTTGACATACTTACTACTTTACAATCTCCCCTGGTATTTCTCTGCTCTCTAATCTCCTTTGTTCTTTGTGAGAAGGCCACAGCAGTGAGTCCTTCTACAGTACTGGCTATCTAGGACATGGACAGAGAAAGAAAGAGACAAGGAGAAGGGGGCAGAAAGAAGATGGGACGGAAGGGTAAGAGAGTCAGACACAGGGAGGAAGGAGATAGAGACAAGAGAGGAGGAAGAAAGAGGAAAGGAGAAGAGGAAGAAGAGAGGGAGGAAGGGGGGAAATAATGGGGGAAGGAAAAAAAAGGAAGAGAGAATAGGACTTGGTAGCTTTTGGTAGGTCAAGAAGTAGGTTTATGAGAAACACCTCTTTCAAACCTCTCAACTTGCTTCCCCATTCAACACATTTGCTCTAAGATAAAGGTGAAGTAATTGAGGACAGCCTGGCCTACAGCTTTTAAAGTGACCTACGAATTGATATTATATCAAATGTGTTAATAATTTTCCTTTGACGTATTTCATTTTATACTACCAAGTTAATGAGTTATACTTTATTATTGACAAACTATTTCTTGGAGTATGAATGAGGGGGACAACCACCTCCTTAGTGAACTGAACAAAAAAATCCCTTCTATGCCAGTTTTGCTCTTTTGTCTTGATACAACATTAGATGTCTCTGACATTTGTGCTACAAGATAAATTATTTTCAACTCAGTTTAACAAATGTGAATTGGATTTCTTATAGCCTTCTTATATCGAGCCCAAGAAATAGAAAAATTATATCTGCTCTAAAAATTGAGAGGACTGCAAATGTTAGGGGTGAGTTGCATTCATCAAAAAACGTCCTAACTGAAAAAACTTATTTTTTTCTAAAAATTACTTTGCTTTCTTCCTGAAAATATCTACTGTTTCCGTGATATGGCTTTCAATCTTTTCTTTGTGTTTCTGATATCATAATTGCAAAATATTTCACTTGACTCTGTATTATTTATTCACCCATCAGTCAATCATTTATTAGGGAAGGAACTGTAAAATCAGGTTACTTTGATACAACTTCTGATTTCTTTAAGATCAACATTAAAGTGGAAACACCTGGGATCTAAATAACTAGAGGAAATTTGTGTACAAAATGAATTAGTATCACCATTGAAAAGCCTCTTTTATCCTAATCTGAAGTTGATGGGGAGCAGCTAAAACTAAGAATAAAACAAATCAGTCTTGGTCAGCTTTGACGGTCAGACAGTTGTCTACAGAACCCCAAGTCTATTAGCAAAGTGGCTCAGTTTATGTACGGGGCCAACATAATAGTCTTTTTTTAATTTTAATTTTTGAGATAGAGTCTTGCTCTGTCTCCCAGGCTGGAGTGCAATGGTGTGATCTCGGCTCCCCGCAACCTCTGCCTCCCGGGTTCAAGCGATTCTTCCGCCTCAGCCTCCTGAGTGGCTATAATTACAGGTGCATGCCACCACATCTGGCTCATTTTTTGTATTTTGAGTTGAGACAGGGTTTTGCCATGTCGGCCACGCTGGTCTCGAACTCCTGACTTCAGGTAATCACCCGCCTTGACCTCCCAAAGTGCTGGGATTACAGGCAGGAGACACTGCCACTATGCCGGGAGAGTAGTCTTTAGTTTCTGAGAAGAGGCAGAAACTGCTAGTTTCTTGAAACCCTATAATGAAGAGTTATTGGGTGAAGTTAGAAAGCTTAATCATAAGATGGTCTGATGCACATGTTTACCCCCAACAAGTGAGTCAGTTTAGATCACAGTTTCTGCCTTCCAGCCTGATTATTAACCTATTTGTTTTCTCACCTCCAAAGCTGGTTGTGACTCATCCCATGTTAAAATGGCCTTGTTGAAGGGAACAAATGGCTGTGACCTGATATTAATGTCACTTTGATCCTATAGCCATTCCTCCTTTTGGGGTGACTGACTATTAAGAACTCAAGTGTAGGTAAATTTAGAAATACAGAAGCCACTTCTCTCCATACCCAGGTAGATGGAGAAAAGCAAATTCTCATGCTGGGCCAGTGTGCCCACTGTCCTTCCAAAGGTCAAACTACCACATTGGAGCTTCTTAATTTATTTCCCCATCTGACGGGTTTCAGGGATGCTTGCAAATCTCACCTTTCTCTCTTACATGCATCGTTGTCGTAGTGTTTCTCAAACTCAGCACTATTTTGGGCCAAATATTTTGGGCTGTTTTGGAGGGGTACCCTGTGTATTGTAGGATGATTAGCAGCATCCTTGGTCTCTTATCTACTAAATGTCAGAAGTATTCTCCCACTGTAGCAACAAAAATGTTGCCGGACATTCTCTAATGTCCCCTAGGGGTAATATCACCCTGGATAGATAACCACTCTACTAAGTCTATGAACTTGATTAATGAGAGTGCCACGGATTCTTGATTTCAGCCCTAGTGACTCAGATTTTACACGTGATTTCATAATTTGCTATATATTAACTATATCACTCCCTAGAATACATTGGCTTATAAGCAATAAATCAAATGCACTTGGATTTAGCATTGAGCATTTTATACCCCTCAAGAAAAGCTGAGCCTTTGTTTTTGTAAGAATTTGGCTATGCCAGAACCAATGAGACCATACCTCCCCAATATAAAACCCATCTTGCAAGTTATGACCACCTTTGTTCAACTGGTAGCCTAGGACTGGAGCAAAGAGCTAATAGCTATCAGTTCTTAATTTTACTCTTGATTGCTTCTTGTGTTTCTTTATTGGGGTGAACTGATTAGACTTTGCACATATTAGCCTATGTAACCTGATTCTTTTCTTCCTGTGTTTTATGTTTCAAGGCTCTTGATCACTGTCATTTTCAATGGCCCCATTCCTGCGTAATAGTTCCTTCTTTAATATACTTCTCACTCCCGACTTCTGTTTTATATTCCAAATCTGTGATCATCACTTTTCTCTTTCATCTTTTAATGCATCACCAGCTTAGACCTATGGTACCC